>NC_137074.1:79155779-80400681 GCF_951640355.1 Cnephaeus nilssonii
GCCAGGCATAATTCAGACTAATGGTATGGAAAATTGTTAAAGAAAGGGAGGAGCCCAGCCTCTCAGTGGTTGAGCATTGACCTATGAACCAAGAGGCCGCTGGTTCGATTCAAGGTCAGGGCACATGCCTGGGTTTCGGGCTTGAACCCTAGAAGGGGGCGTGCAGGAGGTCAATGGTTCTCTCTCTTCCTTGATGTTTCTATCTCTCCCTCTCCCTTACTCTCTGAAATCAATAAAATAGATACTTAAAAGAGAGAGAGGAAAAAAAAAGGCAAAATAGATATATGATATTAAGAAACACATTTAGGATAGTTTAGGAACCTGCATATTTATTAAATTATGAAAATTTAATAATACTAAAAATGTTAGTGAAGAAGAAAAAAATCACAAAAAAATGCTTACAGCAAAAATCATGGCACAGCTGACACTTGGAGATAAATGCCAGAGGATGAGAGGGTAACAAGGGGGAGGAAAAAAGGTTGTGTTGCGGAAGAATGGGGGGAACTGGGTCTGAGCTCTAGAAGCACCGTACCTTTAAGCAGATACTCAGGTGAACTGGCACCCAGTTTCTCCACCTACAGCATTGCTTTTCCTCCTTCCGTTCAGCCCTCCGTTTGTGTGTACTAAGGGCACAGGACAGATTGTGGAAGAGCAGGGTGATCTTGTTTTTTTCCCTTCCTGCTTCTATGACTTCTTGGACAGCTAGTTTCCAATGCATAGAGCAGACAGATGAATCAAAATCTCATCCTCCTGGGACAAATTTGGGATCCTCCTTATAGACATTTTTCTAATCAGAAAATTCATACTTCTAAGAGAGGATTAATGAAGTAATGTATGTGGGGGCTTTGTAAACTGTAATGTGCTCCACGGAGGTGAGGGATTGTGTAACCATGATCATGCTTTAAAGCTCACTCTTCACAGAAAGATACAGGAACCACTATCAGGTGTCAGCCTCTTCTCAGGGTTCTTTGCATTTCATCTTCATAGACACTTTATGCTGTATAGGCAGGCTAACATTTTCCCCATAATACAGATGAGGTAACTGAGGCCTAGAGAGGTTAAGTAACGCGTCCAAGGTCACACAGTGGTGAAGCCAGGATTTAATGCAGAATAGCTTCACTCTAGTGTCTGAACTCTTGGCGTTTATGGCCCAGGTAAATTCCCCTCAGGGGTGAAGCAACTGTTGTTGGTTGCCACTTTTCAGAGGGTTGGTAAGTAGTTGAGTCTAGTGCAGGTCAGCAGAGGTAGTGGTATCTTTATTTTTAGACTGTAGTGGTATCTTTGTACACTGTATTCTCAGTATGCAGATTCCTCTTACCATCCTTTGTGATCCCGGGAGGGTGAAACATGGTCTCCTCTGGGCCTGACCTGCTCTGTCACCCTGGCCTGCATTATTGCAATGGTGTCTCAAATTTTCCATGCCGAAGGACCAGTATGGCTTTGGTTTTCTTTTTTTTCCCTTCAGTCCAAGATGACTTGATATGTTTATCCTATCTAATAACAGGGTAATATGCAAATTAACCATCACTCCGTCATAAATGATGGCAGCGCCCATAGCCACAAGATGGCGGTGCCCAGTCTTCTCAGCCCTGCCAGAGTCCCCCAGTCCTGGGGGGGGGGGGGGCTGCTGAGAACGGGCAGTGCGAGCGGCCTGGCCAAATGCTTGCCTTGTCGCCACGGTGACGAGACAAGCATTCCATGCCTGGCCGTGGTTGGGCCTCTGGGCCGTGGAGAGCCTCTGGGCAGCTGGCACGGACCAGCCAGGCCCTGCAGAGAGCTACTGGCACATGGATTCGTGCACAGGGCTACTAGTAAAAAAATAAAAACTCCTGGTTGGATTCTGCAGCAATTTCCATGCTTATCTTATTGCAGATTGTGAACAGTTTGCTGACCAGCACTGCCCCAAAGGCCATGGCTTCATTAGCATGTCCCAGGGCTCCCCTTGCTTTCATTGTTGCCACAAAGCAACCAGGATAATTTTTGAGAAATATGCATAAGGTTCTATCATTCCTTTGCTTAAACCCCCCATTGCATTTAAAATAAAGTTCAGATATTCGCCATGGCCCAGAAGGCCCTTGGTAATTTGACTGCCTATATCAACCCACCCCCATCTCCACCTTGCCCACTCTTCCCTCAGTGGTAATGAAATATAGTCAGATTTTGGATAAAAAAAAAGTAGGTTTAAATAGAGGACACATAATGATCTGGGTTATGAGATATACTAGTACTTTGTTTTATTCTTTCCTCTGTTACCTCAAGCATGGTCAAATGCTTTCATCACTTTCTCTAGTAGCAAGAAACATCCCACTAGTGAGATGGCCAAAACCAAGTCCCAGAGATCTGTGAGCAATTCTGCTCCTGTAATGTAACCTACTGCTTCTCTGATGACTCGGCCTAAAGATGCTTGTATCCTGTTTACACCTTACACGTGCTTTGTAGGCTGTCTGTTTCATTCCCCAGAAAATGAGACTGTTAAGATTGGGGAATAAAATACCTGATAGTGTGATTGTTGTTACTGTTGGTGAGAATTTAGTGCTAGGGAGCCTGACTTTAATGAGCCGAGGGGGAAACACACATCCTAGCAAAACAGTTTCCAGGCTGCTTTGGCTGTGGCCCTTGGTGCTTGCTATCCCAAGGGTCCCTTTTGCAGAGGCAGCCAAGATTCTTTCCCCAATTTACCCTTGCTTTCCAGTTCCAAATGGTGCACTACTATTGCAATGAACGAGAATGAGGTCGTTCTATCCGAAATGCTTTGTTTAGCGACAGAGCGTCATGGTTTCTAGGAAGCATACTTTTACAGCTAGAAGAAATGTGAGAGGTCATCCTGAGCTCAACATCATTACAGGCTGACCTGCCAATATTCTCCTTGGCTTTTTTTTTCCCTCTCACTTTAAAATGTATTTTTTATTGTTGATAGTATTACAGATATCTCCCATTCCCTCCCCCCCCTTACCTCTCCTTCAGACGCTCCCCCCGCCCCCATCTTCGCTATTCTATTGCCTGTGTCCATTGGCTATGCATATCCTATCTAATAAAAGAGTAATATGCAAATTGACTGTCACTCCAACACAAGATGGCTGCCCCCAGGTGAACACAAGATGGCCACCACAAGATGGCCAGCAGGGGAGGGCAGTTGGGGGTGATCAAGCCTGCAGGGAAGGGCAGTTGGGTGGGGGGAACCCAGGCCTGCAGGGAAGAGCAGTTGGGGGGGACAGGGCAGTTAGGGGTGACCAGGCCTGCAGGGGAGGGCAGTTGGGGGCGATCAGGCCAGCAGGGGAGGGCAGTTAGGGGTGACCAGGCCGGCAGGGGAGGGCAGTTAGGGGCAATTGGGCTGGCAGGGGAGGGCAGTTTGGCGCAATCGGGCTGGCAGGGGAGCAGTTAGGCATCAATCAGGCTGGTAGGGGAATGGTTAGGGGGTGATCAGGCTGGCAGGCAGAAGCAGTTAGGGGCAATCAGGAAGGCAGGCAGGCGAGCAGTTGGGAGCCAGCAGTCCTGGATTGTGAGAGGGATGTCCGATTGCCCATTTAGGCCCGATCCCTAAACGGGCAGTCGGACATCCCTTGAGGGGTCCCAGATTGGAGAGGGTGCAGGCTGGGCTGAGGGACACCCCCCCACCTCGTGCATGAATTTCGTGCACTGGGCCTCTAGTTAAGTATATAAGTGCTTTGGTTTATCACTTCTCATCCTTCTAACCCCACATCGAGGTATTAGGTCTGTTCCATGCCTTCCTGCTTCAGGTCTTATTTTGTTAGTCAATTCATTTTGTTCATTAGATTCCACAAGTAAGTGAGATCATGTGATATTTGTCTTTCTCAGTTTGGCTTATTTCACTTGGCATAATATATTCCAGGTCCATCCATGCTGTCCCAAAGGGTAAAAGTTTCCTCTTTTATTTTACAGCTGCATAGTATTCCATAGTGTAAATGTCCCATAGCTTTTTTACCTATTCATCTACTGATGGGTACTTGTGCTGTTTCCAAATCTTAGCTATCCTATCTAATAAAAGAGTAATATGCAAATTGACTGTCACTCCAAAACACAAGATGGCTGCCCCCATGTGGTCAATGATGACTGCCCCCATGTGGACACAAGATATCTGCCACAAGATGGCCAGCAGGGGAGGGCAGTTGGGAGGGACCAGGCCTGCAAGGGAGGGCAGTTGGGGTGACCAGGCCGGCAGAAGAGGGAAGTTGGGGGCGTCCGGGCCTGCAGGGAAGGGCAGTTGGGGGGGACCAGGCCTGCAGCGGAGGGCAGTTGGGGGGGACCAGGCTTGCAGGAGAGGGAAGTTGGGGGTGACCTGGCCTGCAGGGAGGGAAGTTGGGGGCGACTGGGCCTGCAGGGAAGGGAAGTTGGGGGGCACCCAGGCCTGCAGGGGAGAACAGTTGGGGGGGGGGACCAGGCCTGTAGGGGAGTGCAGTTGTGGGGGGACCAGGCTTGCAGGGGAGGGCAGTTGTGGGGGGGACCAGACCAGCAGGGGAGAGCAGTTAGAGGCAATGAGGCTGGCAGGGGAGGACAGTTAGGGTTGACCAGGCCAGCAGGGGAGGGCAGTTAGGGGCAATCAGGCTGGCAGGGGAGTGGTTAGGGGGTGATCAGGCTGGCAGACAGAAGTGGTTATGGGCAATCAGGAAGGCAGGCAGGCAAGCAGTTGGAAGTCAGCAGTCCTGGATTGTGAGAGGGATGTCCGACTGCCCAGTAGGATCTGGCTTAAACAGGCAGTCAGACATCCCTCGAGGGGTCCCAGATTGAAGAGGGTGCAGGCTGGCCTGAGGGACACTCCCCTCCTCCCCCCGTGCACAAATTTCGTGCACTGGGTGTCTAGTTGTAGATAACACAGCTATGAACATAGGGGTGCATATATTCTTTCTGATTGGTGTTTTGGGACTTTTAGGATATATTCCCAGAAGTGGGATCACTGGGTCAAATAGAAGTTTCATTTTTTTAAAATCAATCAATCAATCAATCAATCTACCTATCATCTATCTATCTGTATATATTGATTTCAGAGAGAGGAAGGAGAGGGAGAGAGAGATAGAAACAATAGTGATGATAGAGAATCATTGACTGGCTGCCCCCTGCACACACCCCACCGGGGATCAAGCCTGTAATCCAGACATATGCCCTTTACCAGAATCAAATCCAGGACCTTTCAGTCTGCAGGCCAATGCTCTATCCACTGAGCCAAACTGGCTAGGGCAAATGGAAGTTCCATTTTTAATTTTTTAAAAATTTGTTGTTGTTTTTATATATATGTTTTTATTGATTTCAGAGAGAGAGGGAGAGGGAGAGAGAGATAGAAACATCAATGATGAGAGAGAATCATTGATTGTCTGCCTCCTGAACGCCCCCAAGTGTGGATCAAGCTGGCAATCCGGGCATGTGTTCCTGACCAGAATCGAACCTGGGACCGCTCAGTCCACAAGCCAATGCTCTATCCACTGAGCCAAACCAGCTAGGGCTCATTTTTAATTTTTTGAGGAAACTCCATACTGTTTGCCATAATGGCTGCACCAATTTGCAATCCCACAAGCAGTGAACTAGGGTTCCCTTTTCTCCACATCCTCACCAGCACTTGTTGTTTGTTGATTTTTTGATGATAGCCATTCTGACAGGTGTGAAGTGATATCTTATTGTCGTTTTAATTTGCATCTCTCTGATGATCAGTGACTTTGAGCATTTTTTCATGTGTCTCTTGGCTGTTTGTCCTCTTTGGAGAAGTGTCTATTCAGGTCTTCTGCCCACTTTTAAAATGGGATTGTTTGTCTTCCTTTAGTTGCGTTGTATGAGTACTTTATATATTTTGGAGATTAACCTCTTATCAGATGTATCATTGGAAAATATGTTCTCCCATTCAGTGGGTTCCCTTTTCAATTTGATGGTGGTTTCTTTTTGCTGGGCAGAAGCTTTTTATTTTGATGTAGTCCATTTGTTTATTTTCTCCTTAGTTTCCTTTGCCCTTAGGAGATGTATCGGTAAACATATTGCTCTGTGAGATGTCTGAGATTTTACTATGTTCTCCTCTAAGATTTTTATGGTTTCATCCTTGACTTTTTAATCCATTCCCTATTCCAGTGTTTTCCTAACTTTCAGAAGAGGATTTTATTATCTTTTGTTAATGAGTTGTCATGATAATGGCAATGATTCTCAAATATTAGTGGCAAGAAATTTATATTCAGTAGATCTGTGTTGTGATGTAGGATGTGCATTTTTGGTAAGCATCCAGATGATTCTGAGATAGGTGGTTCAAGACCTTTACTTTGAAAAACCCAGGTTAAAGAAGTATCTTTTCTGTGTAGTAACAACATTGATACACCGAATGGCAAGCTCAGACTCTCCTCACAGGTTCTTGTTCTACGAAGTTTGAAGAATAAAATTCATGGACTAAAAGATTTTAAGCAAAAGTGTGGAAGTTTATTGAAAACATATACAAACACCCCCTGGGGAGGGGTCCCCTAAATGGGAAAACCCTGCTCTCTCTCTCTCTCTCAATGGGAAAAACCTAGTCCAGTGAGTCTCTTTGTCTCCGGGTTTAATAAATACTGGTAGTGCCCTAACTGGTTTGGCTCAGTGGATAGAGCGTCGGCCTGCGGACTGAAAGGTCCTAGATTCCATCCCAGTCAAGGGCATGTACCTTGGTTGCGGGCACATCCCCAGTAGCGGGTGTGCAGGAGGCATCTGATTGATGTTTCTCTCTCATCAATGTTTCTAACTCTCTATCCCTCTCCCTTCCTCTCTGTAAAAAAATGAATAAAATGTATTTTTAAAAAAATAAATGCTGGTAGCTTCTTTGTCTTGTACATGTTACTTTCTAATTGGACCCTTCCTCATTTTATGTGCCCTGTGCTTTTCCCAATTGGCCACTTTCCCCCTTTTCCTTGTATGGTATCAGTTTCAAAGCTCACCAGGTGCCCCCCCTCTTCTTCTTCCCTTTATCTTGTAACATTCTTATAAACAATCTGGCAGCTTGGAGCTGCCTCTGCCCATCACATATGCATTCCTCTCCCATGGACCCCCCTTCCCTAAAACTGCCTCTCCTGTCTCTAAAGTCCTTTCAATATTGGTATTGGGTGCAAAGTTGACTGCATTTGAAAGAAGTTCTGTGTGTGCCCAAGATGGAGTAACAGGGCTGGATTTACCTTTTGCCTGAAATAAAAAAAATAACAGATAAAATATATGAAACAATGATTTTTGAAATATTGGCCTTCAGGCAATGAAGAGCAATTAGCTCTAAAATACTGCAAAAGAAGAGGTGAGTTTGGGAACACTCCAGTTTACTGAGTGGAGAATGTTTTCAGGTTGAGACCTAGGAAGGGCAGCCCAGGTGGAACTCAGAATGCCTGAGTTGAGGAGATGGTGCCAACAGCCACGGAAAACCAAGGGGGCTCGAGTGCATAGAACAGAGTACCAGCAACGAGAGAGCAGTGTGGGGAGAGGGGCCCACAGGTCTGCAGAACGTTCCCGTAAGTAATCAGCAAAGTACTGGTCAGCACATGTGTGTGAGGAGATGACTGGGAAGTTGGGGGGTGGGGTGAGGGGAGTCTGTGGGGTGAGATAGAGGGGAGAGAGGGAGGCTCAAGGAGGGAGGAAGCGGGAAAGGAGTAGAAAACAATGCCCTCCACTCACAGAGGGCCCAGAATATTGCCTGTTCTGTCCAACCAGACTGGAAAACTCACAATTCATGTGGTATTGGGTAGAACAATTGATGCCGAAGCAATTAAAGGGCCAGACTTCCCAGACACAAGTGGGAGTGAGGCTCTTGTGATATTTTCAGAAAATGAACTTTCTAAGACTTGAATGGGAGGATGGACTGTGGAAGAAGGTGTTAACGAAAAAACATTCAAACCTGTAAAGAATTTTTGAGCCAAACTATCAACAATTGCCAGGAAGCAGTATCTCAATGGATTGGGATAATGCTCCAGAGAATGGCGAGTTTCTATTTATTTTTATACATTGCAATCAAAGGAGGGGATGTAGGTGGGTTACATGAAATCCATTGGTGATAGATTAGAGAGGTGGGAGAAAGCAAAGCGGTGGGGTCGGGGGGCTCTGGGATTGGATAAAAAATAAAATAATAGACACATGCAGGATAGTCAACAGTCAACAATGAACATGATAACAGTGAAGGAATTTGTGGTATCTGTCCTGGCGTCCAGGTACATTAGGTTGTGCCCCAAGGGATCCAGAAAAGGGAAGTTACAAGTTACCCAGACATTTAAGGGCATGTTATTGTAAATGCAAAAAGACAATAGGCTCAGTTAAGGTAAAAATTGACCTCGTCAGGGAAAATACTGGCCTAGTATATGACTACCCACCATAACTGCTTTTAGTTAAAGTTTTAATTTCAGGCCATCCTTTGTGGTTACTTTAGATCTTTAAGTTTGCAAGACCACCATGCAGGCCTTCCCTGAGCTTGTCAGGTTAGCGTGTGGCCTTCCCCCCCCTCCCCCCACATCCACAAAGGCTTTATTGGCAAGGAGTTACATTTCTTAGGTTCCAAAACCCCCTGCCCCTTACGCCAGTCCTGGAGGGGGGCAGCTGGGAGTTCAGCAGTCAGAAACAGAACCAATGTCCAGAGTTTCCATTCCTTGTTGTAGCCAGGTGTGGTTCAGTATTTAGGCCAGAGTAAAGTCTATTAGTTACCTGCTTGTAGGTGTGATTGATGGGCAATTAGCCTTTTACATTACTCAGACCTTATTGGGCATGTGTCTAAATTGCCTTTGTCTAGTCCCTTCCTCCATCCATCAATGGGGAGTAGACTTGGAGAATGTTAAATGCAGCTTTTTGGCAAAGCTGTGTAATTGGTACATACTATCTGGTCTCCTTATTCACTCCCTTCCTGTTAAATAATAACCAGATTATTACAACAGTATCATAATTAGGAAGGTCTTGCCTCAGAACTGGAGAATAATTAGGCCTACACTCCAGACATGTCTAACAAATCATTAAAAAAAAAAATACCAAAAAGGATCAAACTGCTTCCAAGTTACTTACTTATCCTAGAACACAGCTCAAGAATATTTATAGTGATAAAGAAATCCAGTGCCCAACAAGGCAAAATTCACAATGGCTGGTACTCTAAAATAGTCAGATCATTGTGTCTGAAATAGAAATACACTATTTTTGACTGTCCTGGAGGTGTACTACCATGCACATTTTGTACTGTTAAAAAGTCAAAAGAGTCAAGGCTGTCAATGTAAGAACCTATAGAGAATTTTAGTGAGTTTATTTGAGCCAAACTATCTACAATTGCCAGAAAGCAAAATCTTAATGGATTGAGATCATGCTCTGGAGAATGGCAGTTTTGCACCTTGTTTACACATTAAAATCAAAAGAGGAGCCATAACTGTGTTATGTAAAATCCTTTGGAGATAGATTAGGGGGGTAAGAGAGCAAAGTGGGGAAACCTCTGGGATTGGATGAAAAGTAAAATGATAGACACATGCATCTTTTATAGAGGTGGGTACAGGATAGTTAAAAGTCAACAATTAACATGATAACAATAACAATGAGAGGATTTATGATCTCCATCCTGGTGCATTGGTTGTGTCCTGAGGGGTCTGGAAGAAGGGGTGTTATCCTGATGTTGCACAGGTATGTTATCTTAGATGCAAAAGACAATAGACTGGCTTAGTCAAGATAAAGACTGACTTTTGTCAGGGAACATTTTAGCTTATGACATGACTACCTGCCAGACACAGCTTTTAGTTAAAAAAGTTTTAATTTCAGACCATCCTTTGTGATTATATTAGGTCTCTGAGTTTTCAAGACTGCTATGCAGGCCTTCCCCTAGCTTGCCAGGTTAGCACGAGGCCCCTTTTTATCCACAAGGCCTTCAGTGTAACACTTTGTACGTAACAAGCCAGAGTTGGCCAAACCAGGGTTTGTGTTGATACTTACCTTGGCTTTTGAGTTATCAGTCCTCCTTGGATGCCTGTTATTGGCTTTTTAAAATACTTTTCCCATTTTTGATCATTCCACCCTCCTCATTGGATTTTGGTAAGAGAAACTCAGCTAAGAGTAATGTTGGCCAAGGACATCATGTATACTAAGGATTTGAGCAAGGAGTAGGGGGTAATGGGTGGAAGGTGAGTGAGTCTGATATTCTGAAGCCAATAGATGACTCAGAATCAAAGGCCTTAGAGAGCACTAGGCTTAAACCAAGGAGGCCAAGATCTGCTCACAGGTGTAAGGGGGTGGGCTAAGCCTTTGAAACCCAAATGGAACATTCAAGGAAGCAAGTCAGAAAGACGCAGGTGGAAGAGTCAGAGCTTGATTTCATTACCAGAGGTTCAAGGTTGGGCCAGGGAGAGGTGCTCTGGGGTCATACATAGGCTCAGAGCTCTGGAGGTCCATAACTGAGCTCCAAGCTTTGAGCCCGGGCCGTCTAATGTCCCTCTGAGGATGCGACAGGTTTTAATTTGGTCACCACGCATGTTTCTCTGCAGCATCACCACCCTGAAGTCCAGTCTGACACCCTATCTTCTGAATATCTCCAGATGTTTTGCTGCTAGAACACAAGTTTTCTTCAGTTTGGCCAGTGCTAAGCATTTTGACATTCTTTCTCACTATGCCTGTGCAAATATATGGCTTTTCTTTATGTAACTTCTAAATCTCTTGGATGCTGGAAAATGATCTGTTTCTGGAAATGTTATAGCCCAGATCAGTTCTTGGGGAAGCTCCTACTTGAAGATAAGAATTGGATATCATTACTATCATGTGGCAGAGATTTTACTTTCTTTGGGGCATTGGGACTAAAGGATCAGTCTTTGGGAAATTGGAAGTCAGTTTGTCTTTTTAAATCACTTTTTTCACCTGGTCTTAAAATCACCTTTTTCACCTGGAAAGGAGGCTTTTGATCAGACCTCTTGGAAAACTTTGCTTATATTCCCAATGATAATCATACTGTGGATTGGGTAACAATACCTGGAATATAGAAATGGATGCTGGTCAGTATTCTTATAATCACCAGGATGTTTCCTATGGCAGATTCACTTGCAGTATTTAATAGTAATAATAATAATAATAATAATAATAATAATAATAATAATAATCCTATATAATAAAAGAGAAACATGCAAATTGACCATACCTCCGTGACGACCACCAGCCAATCAGGAGTGAGTATGCAAATTAACCCAACAAAGATGGTGGGTTACTTAGCATACACAGGCACTGGGCGGAGAGCAGAGCAGGAGAGCCGGCGGCTTGGGGGGACGTGCCTCCCTCTGTCACTCCCCCACAAGCCACCGGGCAGAGAGCAGAAGTGGGAGAGCCGGCGGAGAGTGGAGCGGCTTGGGGAACTTGGCTCCCCAAGCTGCCAGATGGAGAGCAGAGAGGGAGAGCTGGCGGCTTGGAGGACTTAGCAGAGCAGGAGGCTGTGAGATGAAAACAGAACAGGAAGGGAAAACCAAGAGCGCGGGGAGCACCAGGAACACTGGGAATCGTAGTTCTGGTGGCAGATGCGTTGTGGGATCTCCTAGACACTAGAGCAAAGTGAGCCTGGAGCAAGTTACTGTTGCAGTGGGGGATGGAGGGAAAGCAAAGGTGAGACATAAGTAAAATCAGAGTGCCTAGGAAAAATTAAAGGGAAGATATCCTAAAACTTCCAGGAAATTACCACCAATGAAGCAAAGAAAAAAAAGCCTCTATTATTCTGTGAGCACCAAACCAAACTGGGTTGGGGTCTCAGACAATTCGCTCATATGATTACAAAGACAGACAGAAACTCCCAGATTGGAGAGGGCTCCCCTGAGGGTTCCCAGATTGGAGAGGGTGCAGGTCAGGCTGAGGGACCGCCCCTCCCCCTGCACGAATCTTTGTGCACCAGGCCCCTAGTAATAATAATAAACAGTAAGACTAGACGGTAGATGGAGTTAAGTTTGTGTAAACTTATTATTATTACTATTATTGCCATCTAGTCTTTCCTTCAAATTAGCTTTGATTGGAGGAGGTTCTATTCCTCTCTGGTGTTTTCCAATGAAAAAGGAGAGAGAGAGAGGGAAACAGACATCTGAGAGACTAGAAAAGCTTTGGGTGAGAGCTTTCTGCCTCCATCAGACGAGCTCAGGACTGCCTTCTGTACTCCCCACATATCAGGGGCCCTCAGCCTACCAGGAAGATGCAAACTCAACAAAGATGATGGTTTCTGGAGAGAAATACACAGATCACTTGATGTAATCCAATTGTTGTCTTGTTAACTGTGATAGGTGTTGCTGTTTTTGCCTTTGGTGTTATTTAAAATTATTTATGCTTTATGGTGGTAATGAGTGAGAGAGGGTGGGGTGAGTGGATGCACCCTGATAAGTGGTTACATTCTGATTGGTTCTCTAATGGGAGTTGATTTTTTTCTGCAAGAAGAGAATCAGCTTGACTATGTGAAACTGGAAGGGGGCCCAGCCTTTCACTTTGTCTCAGTTTCAGTCTCATTTCCATCTCCCCACTTTTGTCTCTGTTCTCTACTTTCATTCCATTTCCCCCACCCCCCAAGCCCAGAATTGCCAGCTACTTTCTCTAGGACCTCATCTACGTGGAAAGGCACAGGATTCAGAAGGGGCTATGATGCGATATCCCTTCCCCTCTTTTCTGTGGGTCTCATTTTTGGGTTGGAAATAGAATTTATGTACTACTCTAGTGATCTTTCTTCCATTACAAAATTAACCCAGATTTTGTAAGTTTTGAAAAAGTTAGGAATGGAAAGAGTCAATGGAGGGGATGTTTTGATTTTGAGGTGTCCTCACACTGGCATGAAATTAGTTCTTGTGAAAACGAAAGGTTGGGGCTATCACTGAAAAAGCACCATCCTCCCCTCAGACATACGGTCCTACATTTTATGGACGACAGCACTGACTCACACTGAGCTCAGTTTAAGCCTCTGAATTTTCCTTTTAGTGCATTATCAATCGCAGGTGGTGCTGAATCATGTTGTTAAATTTGGGGATAGGATATTATTAATTGGGAACTGGGCAAGGCCTGAAAAGTAAATTCTCAGAAAAGTTGCAGGCTCGAGTGTACCATTTTCCCCTCCTTGTTTGGCATATCATTACTTTACTTCTCCATGTTTTAGTTATGTTAAAAGATAAATGGAGGCATATTGCCCTGGCCAGTGTGGCTCAGTTGGAGAGTCCCCATACACCAGAAGGTGGCGTGTTTAATTCCAGGTACGTGACTGGGCTGTGTGTTCGGTTCCGTAGGGGCCTGTACAGGAGGCAGCGATCCATATTTCTCTCTCACATTGATGTTTTCTCTCAATCTCTCATTCTCCCTTCCTCTCTCTAAAAAAAAAAATAAAAAAAAATCAATAAAAAGCATATCCTCAGGTGAGGGGGGAAAAAGATAAACTGAGGCATATTAAAATTTTGAACAGTTTGAGCAAATTTTGATTCAAATTGGACAGCATCCAAAATAGCAGATAGAAAGGAGCTGTGAGGAGCTTTACAAAATGAAATACTTTTATAGGCAGAAGAGAATGGGAAAAGGGAGTTATAGTAGACAAGAAAGTGGTTGGTTACTATAAAATACTTTTCTTTATGGGATGGAAGGGATCTATCAGGCCGATGACCTACCTAGTGCTGATCAGGGAATTCCTGATTGACTGGTTTAAGATTCTGTTTCTGGCAGAGACAAAACTGTAATTAAGTCTCGGTTTGGTGACATGGGGCTTAGTATGAGCAATTCCATTTTGGGACTGTTGCCTTGTTTTTTAAATAGTTAACAAATGATATATAGAAATATCTTCTCCTCCACTATTCTGAAACCAAAGTTCATCTGTTTGCTTTTTCCTCTGGGTATAATTTGAAAAACAATTAACTTGAGTCCACATTGAATAAAAAAAGCAATAAAAGCGAACAAGTAATTTTTCTGTGTTCTAAGTCCAGTGGAGAAATGATGGGCAAGTTAGCGTACATTAGCTGAGCATTTTATTCTTATGGAAAGTACTATCATACTAGTAATTGGAGAAAGCAGTTGCTGACATGGCAGCGTCCTTTGAGGAAAGATTCTGTGGTTTAAATGAGCTTCTCTATTGGTCATCATTAACCTACATTTCTAAAATTAATTTGTTAGAGGAACTGTTTGGTTCATAGGATAAGTAGATTTTGATGGGAGGTAGTGGTGGGTGGAAAGGGTAGAACTACTCGTTATTCTACTGAGAATAACTACTGGTTATTCTACTGAGACCCTGAACAGCACAAAGGGGAAAGGCCAATGAAGAATAGAAAGGGACACCCTAGCTGGGTAGCTCTGTTGGTTGGAGTGCTGTCCCAATATGCCAAGGTTGTGGGTTCGATCCCCAGTCAGGGCACCTACAAGAAGCAACCGATGAATGGGTAAATAAGTGGAACAACAAATTACTCTCTCTCTTTCTCTCTCAAATCAATCAATAAAAAACAAAAGAGAAGAGGAAGAAGAAAGGGGGGGCGGGAAAAAAGTGACTGAGCCAATCTTCTCAAAACATTCTGTTGGAAGCTTGCTTGAAGACTGTTTTACTCCCCTTAGCCGTAAGGTTGAGTCTTATATTTTTTGTAATTAGTTCTTAAATAATCCATCCATTACTAAGTTGATGACCAAAGAAGTCTCTTCCAACTTCATAGGGTAGAGAAATCTCTTCTCTAACCAAATTACAGAACAATTTCTGCCACTGAGCACTCAGATTTTAAAAAAAATATTTTTATTGATTTCAGAGAGGAAGAGAGAGAGAGAGAGAGAGAGAGAGAGAGAGAGAGAGAGAGAGAGAGAAACATCAATGATGAGAACGAATAATTGATCAGCTGCCTCCTGCACACCCACAACTGGGGATCAAGCCTGCAACCTGCGTATGTGCCCTTGACCGGAATCAAACCTGGGACCCTTCAGTCTGCAGGCTGATGCTCTATCCACTGAGCTAAACCAGCTAGGGCAGCACTCAGATTTCTTACTGGATCTATCCCTGCAAGATTTATCTTTCTAGATTAATTCAGTTGGTTAGGCTAATTTTTGCCCAATCTTAAATACATGCATGCATGCATGCATGCATACATACATACATACATACATACATACCAATTAAAGGGGCAGAAAGCTTTTGAATCTCCTGGGGGAACAGTCATGTTCATGGAAGTTCAGTTCAGGATTATATCAGTCGAGAGAAATTACTCTTCTCCCCAAGTGATACCAGCATGGAGTGACCCTTCATAGGGTCACTGAGCTTTTCAGAGCATGCTACCCAGGATGAATGAGAGAGTATGTAATTTCACATAGTGTCCCTCCAGGTGTCTGTCAACTAAGCAGGGGACAAATTCCCTCTCTGCAGGGCCAGCTTCGTGGGTATGCAGCCTGTACTGTTGCACAGAGCCCAGTTTTGAAAGGGCCCATGCTTGGTTTAATGCTCTGATGTTTGAAATTCTCAACAATTTATAAACTAGGCGCCCCACATTTTTATTTTGCTCTGGGCTCTACAAATCATGTGGCTGGTTCTGCCTCCACTCTTTTGGGATCCCTCAAGTGTAACAAGAATGAGAAAATAAAATTTAGGGTCTCTTTTACCACCTTCCTCCAAGTTTATGTATCCAGACGAGCACCTAATGAAACCGCTGCCCTGTTCTTGTCTTAATTGATTTAATGTTTAAACATTTTTAATAAGAGGCTTTCAGAGTCCTCTTTCCTCCTCCTAGAACAATTTCCTATAATTAAAAGGGTAATTTGGGTCTTGTCAACATGTGGTACTTCTGTCCTTTGGAAGAAGCATTTTCTAAATCTCCTTGGTTTGCTTTGTTTTATGGCACCCAGATAGCGCAACCTCTCCTTTCAGAGGTGCACACCATACACACTCCAGTAGGTCTTATTTTTTTAAGCAAGAACTAAGAAATGTTCTTATTAGCTGATGAGTCCAAATGCCGAAACCAGCAGTAATGGTTGAGAGTATTTATCCCTGAGTTTTCTTAGGTGCAGCTTAAGTGAGGGGTGCAGACTGGAGCATTTACCCATTCTCCTTGGCTGCGAGTGGGTGGGATCTGGTTGACTTGGTAGACTGGCCCAGGTAAGGGAAGAAAAGTCATTGGTGGGCCCGTTCCCTGTGGGCATCTCCTAATTTTACTGCTCTTACACACTGGGCACCTAAGTTGGTTGGTTGAACAATTTTTAGAAATTAATTTAGAAATTAATCAGGAGGTAGACTTGGTGAGAGGGGGAATAAAGGAGTGTGAATGCTTTGTAGGTGCTAGAAAAGCACTTGTGGATAGGGACTAGGTAGTCCCTCCCTGATTGCAAAGGACAGTGTCTTCTGTCTGGTAAGCATCCCAAGTTTGACAATCAGATTTGTATGTCTCATGACATTAATTGCAGGGTTGTTGTGGGCCAGGTTTCTGTAAGTTGGGTGGAGGTGGAGGCCATTGGCAGGGAGAAACATGTGAGTGGGAGGAAGAAAAGAGATTTCTGGGGCTGTTGCAGGCCGATGCTGGTGCAATATGCTTGTCTTTCTTGAGCATTAAGCAGCATCTGCCAAGACTGTCAGCCACCAAGCAGCACATCTTTGGGACTCATCACCCATGATAGATTTCTGTGAAGGTAAAAGTGTGGTAAGTTTTAATATTGTTTTTACCTACTGGCTGCTTTTGGTGTGCGTATGGGGGTGTATATATAGTAAAACTGACTGAAAGGTGTCAGCTTTCAGCCTTCTGATTTTTTTTTTTAATTCTGTTGGATAATTTTCAGCATTAACTAAAAAACAAAGGCTCAATTTTAGTTTCCTTTTTTTCTTATCCCTTCTGCCCCAATTCTAGGCTCTTGATCTACTGAAACCAAGACTGAAGAATGACTAGGAAGGGAGTCCAAGGTTAGTTCATCATTTCTAGAGTAACCTTTAGTGTGGAAAGAGCAAGAATTTTTTATTCATACAGACCTATTTTGAATCCTGACTCTACTGTGTATTTGTGATTGTGCAAATAATGTCCTCTCTCTGAATTTCAGTGTTTTAATTTGTGAAATAGTGGTAACAAGGATTTAATGAGATAATGTTAGCAAAGAGCATAGTTCAGTGTCTATCAGATGACAAAACTCAATGACAGTTGGCTACCTTTAGTTTGTCAACTCTTCCTCTAGTCCCCTTCCCTACCATTGGGGTCATGGCCTGCCATTCTCAACTCCTATAATCATGAGTGTCCCCAGCCTGCTTATTTGATTGAGGCACAGCTAAGACTAGCCTAATTCTAATGATTCTGTGGACATTTCATTTATGTTAGGATCTAGCATTGCAGTTAAATAGGCAGAGTAGATGTGGGAAGTTATGTGTCTTTAATGCTGAATTCTACTTCACTTGATTTGTGACCTTTTCCTCCTATGGGACCTTCAGGAATCTGGCAGTTGAAGCATAAGTTTTGCCATTCATCTTCCTCCCTCCCTCCCTCCCTCCCTCCCTCCCTCCCTCCCTCCCTCCCAACCTCCCTCCCTCCCCCCCTCCTTTCCTCCCTCCCTCCAGCACATAGGTACTGAACTATATGCCAGGCAGTTTAAAAGGCAGAGATTAAGCAGTAAAGAAAAATAGAAAAAACAAAAAAATCCTGCACTCATAGAACTTTCATTCTAATGAGGGGGGGGATACAATTAAAAAATAAGTCAGTAAATTATATAGTATATTAGAAAGGGATGTATTGTGGGGGAAATAAAGCAGAAAAGGGGAGTGAAGTGTTGAGGCAGTTTGCAGTTTTAAATAGGGTGATCAGAAAAGGCCTCATTGAGAAAATATTTGAGCAAAGGCTTAGAGGATGTAAGGGGGAAGTGAATTTCGACCGAGTACAAAGGCCCAAAGGTGGGAGGGAACCTGGTACGTTCAAGAAGAAGCAGGGAGGGCAAGGTGGCTGGTAGGAGTGTTGAGAGGAGAGGATGAGGAAGAAAGGCTGGACACATGTCAGGGGCTACATCATGTAGGGCCATGTGGGCCCTTCTGAGAACTTTGTTCTGACACATTTCAACAGGTTAACACTAGCTCCTGTACTGAGAATAGTCTCAAAGGGGCAAAGGCAGAAACAGGGAGTCTAGTTAGGAGACCATTGTAATAATGCAGGCTTGTACCAAAGTGGTGGTGGGTGTGGGGTAGGGGTTGGTGAGAAGGGATCAGACCCTGGGCGTATTTCAGAGGTAGAGCCAGTAAGATTTTCTGATGGATTGGGTGTGGGAAGTGAGTGAAAGACAGGAGTCAGGACAACTCTAAAATTTTTAATGTGGATGACAGGGAGGGTGTTGTCATTAAATGGGGAAAACTGCAGGTGGAGCATATCTCGTCTAGGATGCCAGGAGTTCTGTTTTGGACAGTTTTGAATTTGAGATGTTAGATATCTGAGTGGAGATGCTAAGTGCGCAGTTGGATAGAGGAGTCTGGAGTTTAGGGGAGAAGTTCGGGCTAACGATTAAATTTTGGGAGTAGTGAGCATGTGGCATAGTATTTAACACCATGAAACAAAATGAGATCTCCCAGTGGGGAGGGTAGATAGAAAAACGCTTCTAAAAACTGAACTCTAGGACATTCCAATTTTAAGAAGCTGAAAGATGAGAAGTAATCAGAGAAAGGAGGAAGAGCCAGTGAAGAGAAAAATCAAGGGGGTCGTATTTTCCAGGGAGGAGACAGTGATCAGTTCTGTGAAATTGTGCTAGTGGTTTCGGTAAGAAGAGGAACAGATTGGCCATTGAATTCAGCAATGTGGGGATCTTTGGTTTCTTTAATAAGAGAGCTGGAATCAGAGAACCAGTAAAGGAGGGAAAGCATGAGGCTGGAAGGATGAAGTTAGAGATCATTGTATTGTTGTCAATCTTTCCCCACCCCCAACTCAGAAGATTCTAGCTCCTCAACTTTCCGTTGTCCTCATTCCTCTTTATTTTATGTTGTCAACTCTGTTAAGGTTTGTAAGCAACTTTAAGATATTTTGGGATGGGCCGACATGCAAACAAGATGGGATGGTCGCCCGGATAGGTTTGTCTCCAGCCTCTGCTGGGGGTACAGAGCCCGTTATAACTTCCCTTCCCATCTGGTGGTGAAAATGTGACCACATGCCTGGTCCTGAGGGGGTGAGCTCCCAGGCACAGGTGTGCTCATCGCCTTGGCAAGGGAGACAGGCCCTTCCAGGAGGATGCACGTGGGGGATGTTCTTTGGGGGAAAATGGAAGCTTCCTTTTGTCTCCTGTTGGCAAGGCCCCAAGAATAACTGTGTCTTAGAACATGTCTTATTACAGAGGAGGGCAAATAAAACTCTGGAAATGGGGGTATACTGGAGAGATTTCAGAGGAGAGCAACAGAGTGAACAACATGATGGTGCGACAAGAAACAAATCAGGGCACCTGAGGAAGCCTCTCCAGTCCTGCAGACGGTGACCTACATCTCACGAGTGACTGTGGAATTTGGCAGGTATTTCAGGGAGGCTCTTTGCTGGGCTGGAGCCAGAGCATGGCTCAGCTGGTTTGGACAGAGTTGGCTTCCACTGAGGTACAAGAGAGCTCCCCTGCAGTGAACGGAACACGATTTCCAGACAGTGCCTCTTGTTATTACCGAGAAGTGCCTGTTGCCTCCTCACCTCCCTCTTGTTGATTCACTGGGGCCTCACTACTTTTGGCTCATGAAAGCAAGACTTGTTTGGGAGCACAGAATATGACTTTTGGGTTTTCCTTTAGGGCCGTGTTAAGATGTTTGTTGATGGTTTCCTTGGCTGTGCAGAAGTTTTTTTAGTTTGATGTTGTCCCCTTGTTTATTTCTGATTTTGTTGCGTATGGTTTTGGTGTCAAATTTAAAAAAATAATTGCCAAGATGTCAAGGAGCTTACTACCGATTTTTTCTTTTAGGAATTAATATGGTTTCAGGTTTTATGGTCACATCTTTAATCCATTTGGAGTTGTTTTTTAGTGTACAGTGTAAAATACTGGTTCAGTTTCATTCTTTTGCATGTATCTAATTTTCACTATACCAGTGGTCGGCAAACTCATTAGTCAACAGAGCCAAATATCAACAGTACAACGATTGAAATTTCTTTTGAGAGCCAAATTTTTTAAACTTAAACTTCTTCTAACACCACTTCTTCAAAATAGACTCGCCCAGGCCGTGGTATTTTGTGGAAGAGCCACACTCAAGGGGCCAAAGAACCGCATGTGACTCGCGAGCCGCAGTTTGCTGACCGTGGCCCTATACCATTTCTTGAATAGACTGTCTTTACCCCATTCATTATATGTTTTTGTTTGCTTTGTCATATATTAATTGACCATATAGGTGTGGGTTTTTCTGGGCTCTCTATTTTGTTTCATTGACCTATATGTCTATTTTTATGCCAATACCATACTCTTTTGATTACTATAGTTTTGTAATATAGTTTGAAATTAGTGAGTATGATGCCTATAGCTTTGTTCTTTTTTCTCAAGTCTGCTTTGGCTATTCATGGTCTTTTGTGATTCCATACGAATTTTAGGATTATTTGTTCTATTTCTGTGAAAAATGCCATTGGAAGTTCAATAGGGATAGCATTGAATCTGTAGATTGCTTTGGATAATACAGAAATATTAATAACATTAATTCTTTCAGTCCATAAGCATGAATTATCTTTCCATGTATTTGTGACTTAAATTTCTGTGTTTTTTTATTCTTGAGTTTAAGAATTCTTTGTATATTTTGCATAACAGTCCTTTATCAGACATATCTTTTGCAAATATTTTCTCCATTTCTTTTGACAGGGTCTTTTATAGAGCAAACGTTTTTAGTTGTAATAAATCCTAGTTATCAATTATTTCTCTCATGGATTATGCCTTTGCTGTTGTATCTATAAAGTCACCTAGATTGTCTTCTAGTTTTGCATTGCATGTTTAGGTCTATGATACATGTTTAGTTAACTTTTGTGAAGGATATAAAGTTTAGATTTATTTTTTTTTGCATGTGGATATCCAGTTGTTCCAAAACCATTTGTTGAAAATACTATATTTTCTTCATTGTACTGCCTTTGCTCCTTTGTCAAGGATGAGTTGACTATATTTATATGGGTGTGTTTCTGGACCCTCTATTCTGTTCCACTGTTCTATGTGTCACACTGTCTTAATTACTGTAGCTTTATAGTAAATCATGGGTAGAGCCAGTCCTCTGATTTTTTTCTTTCAATATTGTCTTGGCTATCCTGGGTCTTTTCCCATCCATATATACTTTAGAATTAATTTGTTGATATCTACAAAAATAACTTGCTGGGATTTTGATTGGGATTGCATTGAATCTATAGATCAAGTTGGAAAGAAAAGATATTTTGACAATATTGAGTCTTTCTATCCATGAACATGTATATCTCTTCATTTATTTAGTTCTTTGATTTCTTTCATCAGTGATTTGTAGTTGTCCTATAGATCTTGGACATATTTTATTAGGTTTTTATCTAAGTACTTCATTATTTTTTGGTGCTTATGTAAATGCTATTGTGTTTTAAATTTCAAATTGTACTTGTTCATTGCTGGTATATAGAAAATGAAGGACTTTTGCACACTAACTATGTATAATGAAATCTTGCTATAATCACTTATTAGTTCCAGAAGTGTTTTTGTTGATTTTTTAGGATTTTTTTACACACAGATGATTATATCAGCTATGAATAAAGATAGTTTTATTTATTTCTTCCCAAATATTTACCTTTTTCCTCCCCTTCCTTGTCTTATTGTATTAGTTAAGACTTCAAGTCCAATATTGAAAAAGAGAGGTGAGGTGGGGAATATCTTTGCCTTTTTCTGACCTTAGCAGGAAAGCTTCTAATTTCTCACCATCAAATATGATGTTGCCCTGTTTCCTTTATTATTCCTTTAATGTTCATGGGATCCTTATCAAATTTGTGGGTACAGAGTTTCCTTTATTGACCGTGTTGTCCAGTGGTTAGAGCATTGGCCTGTGCACTGAAGGGCTGCGGGTTCAAGTTCCAATCAAGGATATGTACTTGAGTTGCAGAGTTGATACCCAACCCTGGTTGGGGCATGTGCGGGAGACATCCAATTGATATATGTGTGTGTCTCACCCCGTCCCTCCCTACTCTCTCTAAAAAAAATCAATGTAAAAAAATATTCTTGGGTGAGGATTAACAACAACAACAACAAAAGTATGATGTTAACTTTAGAGTTTTGTAGATATTCTTTAAAAATTGAGTAAGTTCTCTTATATTCTTAGTTTGCTGAGAGATTTTTTTAAAAACATTTTATCATTTAAAATTATAATTACAGTTGACATACATTGTTATACTAGTTTCAGGTGTACACCCCAGTCATTAGACATTACATAACTTAAGTGATCATCCCAATAAATCTCACACCCACCTGACACCATTCATAGTTACTAGATTATTATTATTATCATTTATTTTAAATTTTATTTTATTATTGACAGTATTACAGATGCTGTAGAATATTATTGAATATATTCCCTATGCTGTATTCCCCATGGCTATTCTGGAACAACAAATTTGTACTTCTTAATCTTTTCACCTTTTTCACTCATCCCCCCAACCTCTTTCCCATTTGGCAACCAACAAAACATGCTCTGTATCTCTGAGCCTGTTTCTGCTCAGCTTGTTTGTTTATTTTGTTTTTAGATTTCACTGTTGATAGATATGTATTATTGTCTTTTTATTGTTCATATTTTTTATCTTCTTCTTAAAGAAGACCCTTTAACATTTCTTGTAATACTGATTTGGTGATGATGAACTCCTTTAATTTTTTCTTGTCTGGGAAGCTCTTTATCTGTCTTTCAATTCTTTAAATGATAGCTTTAAAGGGTAGAGAGATCTTGATTGTAGGTGAATTGTTTTTTTTAATCATGAATGGGTGTTGGATTTTGTCAAAGCTTTTTCTGCATCTATTGACATAATTTGGTGATTTTTCTCTTTTAGTCTGTTGTGATGAATTACACTAATTGATTTTCAAATATTGAATCAGTTTTGCACACGTGATAAATCCCACTTTGTTGTGGTATATAATTATTTTTATACCTTGTTGTATTTTATTTGCTAATAATTTGCTGAGAAATTGTGTATCTGTGTCCATGAGATGTATTGGTCTGTAGTTTTATATTTCGGAAATATCTGATATTGGTTTTGGGGTAATGCTAGCCTCATAGAATAAATTAGGAAGTATTCCCTTTGCTTCTGTCTTCTGAAAGAGATTGTAGAGAATTGGTATAATATCTTTATTAATTGTTTGGTAGAATTCACCAGTGAACCCACCGAGCCTGGTGCTTTCTGTTTTGGAAGATTATTCATTACTTATTTAATTTCTTTAATAGATATAGTCCTATTCAAATTGTTGTGTGTGAGTTTGGCAGATTGTGTCTTTTAAGAAATCAGTCCATCTTATCTAGGTTATCAAATTTGTGGGTACAGAGTTTCCTTTATTATTCCTTTAATGTTCACGGGATCTTTAGTAATATATCCTCTTTCATATCATTTAGTAATTTGTGTCTTCTCTCTTTTTTTTCTAGTGAGCCTGGCTAGTGGTTTATCAATTTTATTGATTTTTTTTTTCAAAGAACCAGCTTTTGGTTTTGTTGATTTTCTATATTGATTTCTTGTTTTCAGCTTTATTAATTTCTGTCATAAGTCTTATTATTTCTTTTTTCTGCTTACTTTGGATTTAATTTGCTCTTCTTTTTTCTAGTTTCCTAGGGTAGAAGCATAGATTATTCATTTTAGAACTTACTTCTTTTTTAATATATGCATTCAATGCCATATATTTCCTACTAAACCCTGTTTTTGCTGTAATCCACATGTTTTGATAAGTTGTATTTTTATTTTCATTTAACCCAAAATATTTCAGAATTTCTCTCAAGGTTTTTTCTTTGTCCCATTTGTTATTTAGAATTGTGTTGTTTAATCGCCATCTAATTTTGGGGTGTTCTAGGTATCTCTCTGTTATTGATTTCTAGTTTAATTCCATATATGGTCTGAGAACATATATTGTAAAATTCTATTCTTTTAAATATGTGTAGGTGTGTTTAATGATCCCAAATGCGGTCTATCTTGATGAATGTTTTATGTGAGCTTGAGTAGAATGTGTATTCCGCAGTTGTTACATGAGTTAATCTATTGATGTCAATTTCATTTAGTTGATTGATGGTGCTATTGAGTTCAACTATGACCTTATTGATATTCTGCCTGCTGGGTCTGTCCATTTCTGGTAGATGGTGTTAAAGTCTCCAACTAGAATAATGGATTCATCTGTTTCTCCTTGCATTTGTATCAGTTTTTGCCTCATGTATTCTGATGCTCTGTTATTAGGAGCATACATATTAAAGTTTTTTTACATCTTCTTGGAGAAATGACCCCTTTATTATTATGCAGTGTCCTTCTTTATTCCCAATAACTTTCCTTGCTCTAATGTCTGCTCTCTCTGAAATCAACATAGCTACTGCTACTTAGGGTTAGCATAATATATCTTGTTTCATCCCTTAATCTACATGTATCTTTATATTTAAAGTGAGCTTCTTGTAGGCAATATATAGTTGGATCTTTTTTGAAAATCCACTCTGACAAACTTGTATTTTAATTGATGCATGTAGACCATTGACGTAGAAAGTGATTACTGACAGTATTTTAAAATTTACTGTATTTATTACTGTTTTCAATTCATTGCCCTTGTTTTTGGTTCCTGTTTTTGTCTTCTGCTCTTTTTCTGCCTTGTGTGGTTTTCCTTGCAATGCTTTTTTATATAACCGCCTGCCCCAAGACATACACACTCCATAGGGTCCTTCAAATCTATGCAGCTTGCTATAGCCATTGTGGGGCTGGCCCTCTGGTGCGAGTCTTTTGTCTGCATCACTTGGAGAAGCAGGCACACAGCGGTTGTCAACGGGATTTCATACCTTTGGACAATAGCAGCCTCTGCTTTCACCATTTTTTCCCTAAGACAATGGGACCAGAGGTATCTCATCACCAAGAAATACTTCTCACTTTTCCTGACCTGGTCTAGGAAGCAGAGGAATAATGGGAGGCAAAAATGTTGGGGTCATCATGGTGTCACTGCCAGCGTGGGACCTGGATGCAAACTTTGCATTATCAGGGTGGGATTCACATCAAAGAGACTCCCTAATTCTTCCTTGGCCCCTGGCAGATGAGTGGTGAACATTTTATTAGCTTTAGGAAAGGATGATATTTATTTTCCAATCATCTCCAAATGTTGAAGAACACTTTAGAAGCTGAGAGAAAAGTTTAGAGAGGGTATCTCTGTGAAGGCCTTGGATGACTTCTAATTTGGGATTTAGTAGAGCTTAAATTCCTCTGGCACGTGCTCAACTACCCACTGGCAGTGTTGGACAGATGAAGTGCAGGCGACATCTGCATCTCTAGCTGAGGTTGTGTGTGGTGGGAATTAACTTTAGTTTCCCCTTTTTGGTGTCTGCTGCGCCTTGGCAGGGCTTATTTACATTTCAAATGTTAACCTCTCCTTGGCTACAGCTCTTGTGCCACGCTAACCTCAGCACGTACACACATACTCTTGTGCCAAATGGATCTGGTTTTCTCCTGCCTACTCAGATCACATGAGAGTGACGCCAGCCAGAGCCACTCTGACCGGTGGAACTAGTCTTGTACCTGTTTGGACCAGAGCATCCTTGCCACATTAACTCCTGCCTTCTTTCTGCACCTTGGCTCCAGTACAGCTCTGGGCCCATTTGCTGCGACTATGAAGTATATTTCTGAGCATCTTAGTAATGTCAGGAGAGGTGTTGGCTTTTTTTATTGTTTCCAGAAGAGTGGAGGTTTAATAGAAGCCATGCTTTCCTAATACTTCTAGTTCTCTCTCAGGTAGCAACATGGTTCTCTGGTTATGTGCCTGCCCACATCTGTCCAACCCTGAGTTCAGATCTATGCTTAAAAAGTCAATGGAATTAGTGGCAAGAGAGTAAATGTTGGGCATGGTGGTAATGAGCCCAGCTTCACTGACAGTCACAGCCTCTTCGCTTTCACTTTCCACCTAATCTATGAGGCTATAATGATGGTATGCATGAGAAATTCCATGGGAGTTTCTAATTTCTAGGGACTAATTCCTCCTTGGGCCAGACCCTGCCAGGAAGGGGGTGGGGAGGTGCCAGGCAGTGGCTGTAGGGCTGACTCTGGCCCCTGAACTGCCTCTCAGGATCAGGAAATGTGAGATATTTGGAGGATGAATTGTCACTTGCCTTGATTTTTTTTTTTTAAAATATATTTTATTGTTTTTTTACAGGGAGGAAGGGAGAGGGAGAGAGAGTTAGAAACATTGACGAGAGAGAAACATCAATCAGCTGCCTCCTGCACACCTCCTACTGGGGATGTGCCTGCAACCAAGGTACATGCCCTTGACCGGAATCGAACCTGGGACCCTTGAGTCTGAAGGCCGACGCTCTATCCACTGAGCCAAACTGGTTAGGGCTTTTTTTTTTTTTTTTTTTTAGGAGTGCGCCTTTGTTAAGGACATAGGCCTTACTCTTGTGGATTATTTTTACTTATTTTTAACTAGAGGCCCGGTGCACAGAATTTGTGCACAGGGTGGGGGGTTCCTCAGCCCAGCCTGCACCCTCTCCAATCTGGGACCCCTTGAGGGATGTCTGACTGCCCGTTTAGGCCTGATCCCAGTAGAATCGGGCCTAAATGGACAGTCGGACATCCCTCTCACAATCCACAACTGCTGGCTCCCAACTGTTCACCTGCCTGCCTTCCTGATTGCCCTGAACCACTTCTGCCTGCCAGCCTGATCACCCCCGAACCACTCCCCTACCAGCCTGATTGATGCCTAACTGCTCCCCTGCCAGCCTCATTGCCCCTAACTGCTCTCCCCTGCTGGTCTGGTCCCCCCTCCCAACTACCCTCCCCTAGAGCCCTGGGTACCCCCAAACTGCCCTTCCCTGCAGGCCTGGTCCCCCCAAACTGCCCTCACCTGCGAGCCTGGTCACCCCTAACTGCCCTCTCCTGCAGGGCTGGTCTCCCCCAACTGCTCTCCCCTGCAGGCCTGGGTCCCCCCCAACTGCCCTTCCCTGCAGGCCTGGTCACCCCCAACTTCCCTCCTCTGGTGACCTGGTCACCCCCAACTGCCCTCCCCTACTGGCCTGATCACCCACAACTGCCTCCCTTGCAGGCCTGGTCCCTCCCAACTGCCCTCTCCTGCTGGCTATCTTGTGGCGGCCATCTTGTGTCCACATGGGGGTAGCCATCTTTGACCACATGGGGGCAGCCATCTTGTGTGTTGGAGTGACAGTCAATTTGCATATTACTCTTTTATTAGATAGGATGGTATAACATTGAAGTGTACTATCTTCTATCTGAATTTACAGAAGCATGTACAAATAGGCTGGCCTTGGTCTGTACTTGTGTTTCATTGTGTGTGTGTGTGTGTGTGTGTGTGTGTGTGTATGTGTGTGTTTTAAATATTTTTATTGATTTCACAGAGGAAGGGAGAGGGAGAGAGACAGAAACATCAACAATAAGAGAAAATCATTGATTGGCTGCCTTCTGCACGCCCCCTGCTGGGGATTAAGCCTGCAACCTGGGCATGTTCTCTTGACTGGAATAAAAGCCAGGACCCTTCAGTACACAGGCTGCCACTCTACCCACTGAGCAACACCAGCTAGGGCTCATTGTGTGTTTATTTATTTATTTATTTTATTTATTGATTGATTGAGGTGTTACATATGTGTCCTTATTCCCCCATTACTCCCCCCTCTTTTCCCACCACTCATGCCCTCACCCACCTGTTGTCTGTGTCCATTGGTTAGGCTTATGTGCATGCATACAAATCCTTTGGTTGATCTCTCCCCCCTTACCCTCACCCTCCCTACCTTCCCTCTGAAGTTTAATGGTCTGATCGATGTTTCTCTGTCTCTGGACCTATTTTTGTTCATTAGTTTATGTTGTTCATTATATTCCATAAATGAGTGAGATCATGTGATATTTATCTTTCTCTGCCTGGCTTATTTCACTTAGCATAATGCTCTCCAGTTTCATCCATGCTGTTGCAAATGGTAAGAACTCCTTCTTTTTTACTGCAGCGTAGTATTCCATTGTGTAGATGTACCACAGTTTTTTAATCCACTCATTTGCTGACGGGCCCTAGGCTGTTTTCAAATCTTAGCTATTGTAAATTGTGCTGCTATGAACATAGGGGTGCATATGTCCTTTCTAACTGGTGTTTCTAGTTTCTTGGGATATATTCCTAGAAGTGGGATTACTAGGTCAAATGGGAGTTCCATTTTTAGTTTTTTGAGGAAACTCCATACTGTTCTCCATAGTGGCTACACCAGTCTGCATTCCCACCAGCAGTGCACAAGGGTTCCTTTTTCTCCGCATCCTCACCAGCACTTGCCGTTTGTTGATTTGTTGATGATAGCCATTCTGACAGGTGTGAGATGGTACCTCATTGTCATTTTGATTTGCATCTCTCGGATGATTAGTGACTTTGTGCATGTTTTCATATGCCTCTTGGCCTTCCTTCTGTCTTCTTTCGAAAAGTATCTATTTAAGTCCGTTGCCCATTTTTTGATTGGGTTGTTTATCTTCCTTTTGTTAAGTTGTATGAGTTCCCTGTAAATGTTGGAGATTAAGCCCTTATTGGTGATAACACTGGCAAATATGTTCTCCCATGCTGTGGGCTTTTTTGTTGTTTCATTGATGGTTTCTTTTGCTGTGCAAAAGCTTTTTATTTTGATGTAGTCCCATTTGTTTATTTTCTCTTTAGTTTCCATTGCCCTAGGAGCAGTATCAGTGAAGAAATTGCTTCGGCATATGTCTGAGATTTCTCTGCCTGTGGATTCCTCTAGTATTTTTATGGTTTCCCGTCTTATGTTTAAGTCCTTTATCCATTTTGAGTTTATTTTTGTGTATGGTGTAAGTTGGTGGTCTAGTTTCATTTTTTTTTTGCATGTATCTGTCCAATTTTCCCAACACTATTTATTGAAGAGACTGTCTTGACTCCATTGTATGTTCATGCCTCCTTTATCGAATATTAATTGAGCATAGTGGCGTGGGTCGATTTCTGGGTTCTCTGTTCTATTCAATTGATCTATAAATCTGTTCTTGTGCCGGTACCAGGATGTTTTGAGAACAGTGGCTTTGTAATACAGCTTGAAATCTGGTATTGAGATCCCACCTAGTTTGTTCTTCTTTCTCAGGATTGCCATAGCTATTTGGGTTCTTTTTTATTCCAGATGAATTTTTGGAAAGTTCGTTCTAGGTCTGCGAAATATGCCATTGGTATCTTATTTATTTATTTATTTATTTAATTTCTTTTTTTTTAAAATTACTTTATTGATTAAGGTATCACATATTTGTCCTCATCCCCCCATTCCCATCCCAAACCCCTCCCCACGCATACCCCCACTCCCCCTGTTGTCCTTGACCACTGATTAGGCTTATATGCATGCACACAAGTTCTTTGGTTGATCTTTTCCCCTTACCCCCACCCTCCCCTACCTTCCCTCTGAGGTTTGACAGTCTGATCAATGCTTCCCTGTCTCCGGGTCTGTTTTTGTTCATCAGTTTGTGTTGTTCATTATTTCCCCTAGATGAGTGAGATCATGTGATACTAGAAATACACTTATAAGAACTGAAAATGAGACAAGCAATAATGGTTATGCTGAGAGGCAAATGAATAAGTCTGTAGTGAGTTTCTTTCTGGGCCAACAGTTCTTTTGAGTCCCAATTTCAATGTCAAACAGTTCCTTATGTGTACGTGTCAGCAATGATATTTCAGTTTTGGATGGTGGACAAATGGTGATAATGCAGGTCCGACCCTCTCTGGTTTGGTCCTGGGCAACCTGCAGCGACGCACAGCTGCTGACTGCTAGTATGGCAAGGCGTTGTCAGCGTCTTCCATCTCTGGACTGTTTCTCTTCCGTCTTTATGTCTGGAGTAGTCCTGTCAATTCCTCTCTGTTGCAGGAATCCACATGGTCTTGGAGTTGTTTTCTGAAAATATACAAACATATTCTCGATCAAAAGTTAATAAAGGAATCTTTTCTATAAATTTGACTTGGGATCCTTTTTCATTTTTTGCCCAAACAATTTTCCTTTGGCTTGTTTTGACACCATGTGTGTTTTTCATGGGTGTCTTGCTGTTAGCATTACAAATGAAAGTTAATTTTCTAAAGTAAAATTTTTCTAGATGTAATTTACTTATGTGATATTTTTCCTTACATTATATTCTTCTACTATCCCCCCTTTTTTGATTTAAATATTAGGAGGCTTTTGGAAATTTTATAATGTAGTCTTGATAGCTTTTAAATTTTAATTTTTTGCACTAAAATATGACTGCTTTAGGTTCATTACGTGTTATGCAATTTTACCATGAGATGAACTACCAATAAAAATTTTAGTTAACACTTTAGGAACAGCTTTTTGTCCAGTACAATTAATTTTTCTAGAATATTCGCTTATTTCAATTAACCAATTTAAATTAGTCTGAAAACTTGTCTACTATTTTACTGTCAAATTTAATACTCTAACAACAATCTTATTTTACCCTGTAAGTATTAGTGGAAAGGATTATTTGCCTTCTTGAGTAGGCCCTGAGCATTCCTGGTGCTATGCTGGATTTAGATAACAAAAACCCACTTCCCCACACCATGGGTACAAGACCACTCAAACAAGTCTTGTTGAGTGAGAGGGCAGTTGCTGTCGGCCAAGTCTCTGTCTGTTACCTGGGTCCTGATCTGAGCTGGGCATGGGAAGCGAAGCAGCCATGGGGGCAGGAGATCTCCCTCAGAAGGGGTGAGGGTTCAGGCCCCTGCAAAGTTGGGGGGGGTGAGGGTCTGTGCCCCACCTCTGTTGACCCCCAAGTTCTCTCCTGATGGTCCCTCTGTGACTGTGCCTGTCTTAGGTTGTTCCTTCCCTGAGGAATCTTACCCGTCTCTGGCTAACCAGCCATCCTCCAGGGCCAAGCAGGGTATGCTGTTGGTATTTTAATGGGAAGTGCATTGAATCTATAGATTGCTTTGGGTAGTATGGACATTTTAATGATGTTGATTCTACCAATCCATAAACATGGTATGTTCTTCCATCTCTTTATGTCTTCCTCTGTCTCCTTTTTCAGTATCCTGTAGTTTTCCGTATATAGGTCTTTTACCTCCTTAGTTAAGTTTATTCCTAGGTATCTTAATTTTTTTTGGTGCGATGGTAAATGGGATTGCTTTTTTAGTCTCTCTTTCTGTAAGTTCATTATTGGTGTATAGAAATGCCATAGATTTCTTGGTGTTAATTTTGTATCCTGCTACATTCCTGAATTCATTTATTAAGTCTAATAATTTTTTGATGGAGTCTTTAGGGTTTTCTATGTACAGTATCATGTCATCTGTGAATAAGGACAGTTTTACTTCTTCTTTTCCAATTTGGATGCTTTTTATTTCTTCTTCTTGTCTGATTACAATGGCTAGTACTTCCAGTACTATGTTGAACACGCGTGGTGAGAGTGGGCATCCCTGTCTTGTTCCTGTTCTTAGGGGAAATGGTTTTAGTTTTTGCCCATTGAGTATGATGTTGGCTGTGGGTTTATCATATATGGCTTTTATTATGTTGAGGTATGATCCTTCTATTCCCACCTTGCTGAGAGTTTTTATCAGGAAAGGGTGTTGGATTTTGTCAAATGCTTTTTCTGCATCAATTGATATGACTATGTGATTTTTATCTCTCAATTTGTCAATGTGATGTATCACGTTTATTGATTTGCGGATATTGTACCATCCTTGCATCCCTGGAATAAATCCTACTTGGTCATGGTGTATGATCTTTCTGATGTATTGCTGGATCTGATTTGCTAGAATTTTGTTGAGGATTTTGGCATCTATGTTCATGAGGGTTATTGTGTGTTTCTTTTTTTTCAAGGTTTTTAAATCAATTTTTAGAGAGAGAGTTAGAGAAGAGGGGATAGAGAAACATTGATGCGAGAGTAAAACATTGATCAGCTGCCTCCTGCATGCCCCATTCCAGGCATTGAGCCCACAAATACCAGGGATTGAGCCCACAAACCAGGCATGTGCCCTGACTAAGAATAGAGTAACCTTTTTGGTACATGGGATGATGCACAACCAACTGAGCCACACCAGCCAATGGCTATACTTATGTTTGAGAGCTCTCAATCCCGAGAGGCTGTTGGGCGAGATTCTTGTTACCGTCATATTTATTACCCTCTGCTCACTTGGCTCTATCAAGACAGAATCTTTGTTAAAAGGTGTTGCTCATTCATCTCATGTGGTCTAGCTTTCCAACATTTTTTATGTCACAATATACAGTATATAGAACATGACACTATGTAGATATGAGGCAATAGGCCAGAGGTGTAGATCAGCAGAGCATTCATTCCTAGGCATTAGGCCAGGGGTGTCTGTCTGGCTTCCGCAGGCTTTGGCCCCTCCACCCCACCTTACACTCACCTGGCTGTTCCTTGGACTGAGGGAATTTTTATTTTCTTCTGGCACACCTGTACCTCCAGAAGCACTCCAGTGTGATGCATCAGAGGTTAGAAGCTCTGGCCTAAGACCTAATACAGATCACAATTTCAGGGTGCAGCCAAGAGCCCCATCTCTAAACATGTCTCAAGGTATCCCCATAGGGTGAACGTGCTTGCCCAGGGTGTTGTGAGTTAGGGAAACTAAGTTCCTGTGGTCCCTTCAGTGCTGCCACCACCATCTGCCATTCTTCCTGGGGTAGATGGATACCAACACTGCATGTTCTCTGTCCCCTCCAGATCAGTGTGTCTGGGATCCCTGGCTCTGTGGGCACATTCTGATGCTTAGCATGCTTCTTCCTACCCACCACATTCCTACGTATTTCACAACTATCTTGGTGGGAGGTAAAGTGAGGGCAAGTTCCAACTTCGCTACGTTTTCTGCACAGCTTAGAACACTGCTTCTTAGGAAACGGTTGGAGGAACCATGGGGTACTCTGCTGATACTGTCCGCTCATGTCATCGTGATCATACTTTGACAACTGAGTGGGGTGCAGATATTGCAAGAGTACCCCCTCTCTCTTTTAACTTTTTGGACTGTGTGGTACCAGGTATTGCTTCTTATGCTTAAATAGGGCTATGAGTATGCTCATCAATCCATCCATTCATTTATTTACTTACTAGAGGCCCAATGCACGAAATTCATGCAAGGTCCTTGGCTCTGGCCCCTGCCCGCCACCGCCGCTGCGGCTGGAGGAGGAGGGGGTAGGGGCGGGGCTCTGCCGCCCTCTGTGGCTTTGCCCGGAAGTACACCTGGTCTAATTAGCATATTATGCTTTTATTATTATAGATTTAACAACCCATTCAATAAATTCTGGGCAATGGGGATATAGAGATAAAAGACATAGTGCTTGCTTTCCAGAAGCTTACAAGCCAGTGAGGAGATGTATTGTGGTGGCATGCACAAAAAAGTCCATGAGAAGCAGTGCCTTGGAAAACACAGAAAAGGGACCCTCACACTTGGACTGTGGGTCAGGGACATTCCGTGGCTGAAATGAGATGACTGCTGGATTGTCTTTTCCCCATCTCTTTCTTCCTTCCTTTTGTCTTGAACGGAGTCATGTGTACTAATCAGTTGAAAGAGGGAAAGGTTCCAGGCCGCAGGAAAACTCTACAGAACTAAGAAAGCATAGCATATGCTCAGAGAGCTTAGCATATTTGGGGAACTTCCAGTGTCACCATTGTCTGTGTGTGTGTCACAGCAGAGCCTTAATGGACAGCAGCAATGAGATAATGATTCCTCTAAAATATGTCTGGAGGAGGAAGTGGAGACTCCCGTGTTAACTTACAATGATCATACTTTTAAAATGGCTGTGTCTGTGAGATTCTTACAGGAGCCCTGGGATTTTTTACTTTTTCATGAATCAAGTTTTTATTAAGTAAACAATACATGCGAAGCATCCTGCAAAGATCTATAGTGTTCCTTATGGTAGCCAGTAGCTACATGTGCCTATGGAATACTTGACATGTGGCTAGTCCCAATTGAGATATGCTAGAAGTATCAAACACAGAAGTTTAAGACAGTACAAAGAAAAAGGAATGTAAACTATTTAATGAATATTTTTTTTTCTATAGAGCACATGTTTAAATAACATTTTGGATGGATTTGGTTTAATAAAATGTGGTATTAAAATTAATTTCACCTGTTTCTCCTTATTTATTTATTTATCCTCATCTGAGGATATTTTTCCATTGATTTTCAGAGAGAGAGAGTGGAAGGGATGGTGAGAGAGAGAGAGAGAGAGAGAGAGAGAAACATCAGTGTGAGAGAAACACATCCATTGGTTGCCTCCTGCATGGGCCCAGGACCAGGGCCAGGGATCGAGCCTGCAACCGAGGCACACGCCTTTGACCGGAATTGAACCTGGGGCCCTTCAGTCTGAGGTCTGATGTTCTATCCAATGAGCCAAACTGGCTAGGGCTCTCCTTATTTTTAAAGATGTGGCTACTGGAAATTTAAAATGACATATGTGGCTTATATTTTATTACTATGGGACATCAATGTGCTAGCTTTTGGGGACTCAGTGAAAAGAAAAACCAATGAGGGAAGATAGAAAACTATAACCAACAATAAAAGAAAATAAGAAATAAATTAAAAAAACCAAATATAAAGTCCACATTGTAATAAATACTGTGAAGAAGTATTTCTATGGGGAAGAAAACTAGGGGACCTAATTTAGATTGACCGGTCACAGAGGCCTCTCATGTTATTGCTGGGACTGCAAGGAGGCCTTTCTACATGGAGTTTCCAGGTGAAAGTGGGAATGGAGCATTCCAGGCCAAGGAAACAGACTGCCAGTCAATATTTACCGAGTCTACCAGACACCCTGGGAATGCAGAAAAGCTGTGGGGCTGCCAGACACCAGAAGGTTCTCAGACTCCTTGGAGCTTGTGGTCTGGTGGGGAGACAGAAGAGGCAGGTCCCTGAGTGTGCAGGGTTGGGGCAAATACCGGCTCTGGGAGTGTCCTTCCTCCTCTTCTCTCCCCCTAAGACCATCGTGGACCACAGTCTTGGCTATGCAGGTTCCCAGGGCCCGTCAGTTCTTCCTTCGTGGTCGGTAATGCTCATATTTGTCCCCTTTCCCTGTTCTCACTACTCTGCTCTGGCACAGACTCATCATCTCAGAAGTGAGTGTCTGCATTTGCCTCTTAACCAGTTTCCTTGCCTCCAGCCTCTTGCTCTCTTGAGTATCTTCCGTACACGGCTGCCAAATTAATCTTCCAGAAATACCATTGAGACCATGTAACTTCCTTGCTTCAAAGCTTTCCCTCGCTTCCGGATACTGGCAGAGGAGCCGTTTGCCAGGAGCTGCTGCATTTCTCTCTTCCCTTTCACCGTTATGACGGCTCCTGGCGAAGCTCTGCCTACAGCAGTATTGGCAACCTCTTCAGCTGCTGTTGAATAGTCTTTGAACCTCACTTCTAGACTTCTTCCCTTATTTCCCCTCCTGCCCTGCATCATCCTCTGGGCCACGCATGCTGGAATTCTCATTGTTCTTCAAACAGGGAGTTGCACTGCCTCCCAGGGAAGAACAAGAGCATATTAGCAGGAGCATGGGTTCCAGAGCCAGCCAGACCATGTTCAAATCCCAGCTCCGCCATTTCACTAGGTGTGAGAAGTCTTTCAAAAGTTATCTATCTTTTCTAAGCCTTAGTTTTCTCCTCTGTTAATACCAGGAGGCTAAGAGTAATTCGTATCCCTTGGGGATGGGCAGATAAGATGAGACACTAAAGGTAAAGCATTTGTAGGTGCTTAGTCCGTATTAAGTCCTTACTTCATTGGCATTGTTTAAATGAATGGCAAGCCATACTTGTGCTGGTTAACAGAGATAGATACCCCCAGAAACCCATGGCCCTGCTTTCATTTTCCATCCCTAGGGCCAGTTAGCAGCCTCCTTATATCTGATGATATATTTTTCTCTCTCTCTTCCTTGGATGCTGGCCAGAAACACTGGATGGGGACACTGAATAGTGTTGTCAAGGAGCTGGATAGGACCTCTAAGACAATCCAGTGTAGGACCTCTGAGCTCCCTCAGTGTGTCCAAGTAGATCCAGAAGAGTTAGTTGAAAAACTCCTGTCAGCCTTTGTGGGGCTTGCAATTTTTCTTTCTTTCTTTCTTCCCCCCACACATCTTTAGTGTTGAAAGAAGTACATATATCCATCTTTCCCCCCATTGACCTCTTCTAGCCTGCCCCCACCCCAGGCCTTCACCACCCTATTGTCTGTGTCTTTGGGTTTGGTTGATCTCTTCCCTCCACCCACCCCTCCTTCCCTCTGAGAATCCACAGTCCTTTCCATGCTTCTATGTCTCTGGATCTATTTTATTCATCAGTTTATTTTGTTCACAAGATTCCACATATGAGTGAGATCAATGTGATATTTATCTTTCTCTGACTGACTTATTTTGCTTAGCAAATTCTCTCCAGGTCCATCCATGCTGTTGCAAATGGTAGGAGTTCCTTCTTTTTTTTACAGTTGCATAGTATTCCATTGTGTAAATGTACCACAACTTTTTTATCCACTGGGTATGTTATTTTACTGGCACAGCAGTCTCTCTAGTTATTTTGTTTTTCCCACCAAATTTCTGGTTTATCAGTTAATTAGATGTCTTTTTTGACTTCTGTCAGTGAGAAAGGGTGAAAAAGGCTTGAAGCGGGGGATATAGGAGACTGGGCCTCAGCTGTGAACCTTGCATGAGTAATAGCCTCACTTCTTCCTGTGTTCCCGATCACATTTCTAGGGTCCTCCATGGAATTAATCAGAACATGCACTTTGAAGGTTAAAAGTCTTACACAATTTTAAGGTGTTATTATTACACAGTCTTTCTTCACTTCCCCCCTGCTGAGACTTGGTGTAAGCTTATTCCGCTGTTAAAATGAGAAGGCACTTTGAAGTCTTCTCATTGGGACTATTTTCTAAGACAGTACTGCAGGTAGACTTAAGGCAAATTAGCCATAAACAACTCTGTTATTTTAAATAGAAAAAAATAAATTAATAAATTGTCTTTCACCCGGCCGGCATAGTTCAGTGGTTGAGCATTGACTTATGAACAAGGAGGTTACGGTTTGATTCCCAGTCAGGACAAATGCCTGGGTTGTGGGCTTGATCCCCAGTGAGGGGTGTGCAGGAGGCAGCCAATCAATGATTCTCTCTCATCATTGATGTTTCTGTCTCTCCCTTCTTCTCTGAAATCAATAAAATATGTTTTTTTTTAAAAAAGAAAGAAATCACCTTTCCAAACAGTTTTAGATTTTTTGTTTTGTGTTTTGTAAGTTCTTTTTAAAATAAACATTAGTTTTGGATTGCAACAGACTGGTCACAACTCAAATTAAATTACAAAGAACACACTGTGCCACAGAGTCCCCTAAGTAATTAACAGGGTCTTTTTCAAACTAGGAAGCTTCAAGTGGAAGAAGGCTTTGGTTCAAGATTGACTTTCATATTTGCAATCAAAGGCAGAAAGTGAGTTAATGTGGCTGGAATAATGTTTCTCATTGTTTTCACACCAAGACATGGAAATTCTGTATCATCTGTTAATGTCAGTATTTTAAAATAGGTATTTAAAATATATAAATATAATTTAAAATTATATATATGCTTTTGGGGGCATCATCTACATCAGAAATCACTGAACAAGAGACTTTGTCTTCCTTTTCATTTATATCTTTGGAAGATGCAGTATGCAGCAGGTTGTCAACAAGAGAGGAATATAATAACTGGTCCAGAGTTAGTGCAGCATAAATACAGGGTGAAGCAAAATTAGGTTTGCAGTTGTCTGAGTGAAAAACAATACAATATTTTAAAAATAATAATACAAGAGTAAACTCTATTTCATGTACTCAAAAGTAATTTTTCAACACATCTTTTATGGAGATCAAAATGTCTATAAATTATCCCATCTAAATTACTGTAGTATTTAAAGACTTAGATGTTAGAACTGAAACTATAAAATTCCTAGATGAAAATATAGTCAGTATGCTTTTTGACATTGTTATCAGCAATATCTTTTTGGCTACATTTCCTTGAAACAAGGGTAACAAAAGAAACAATAAACATCAAACTAAAAAGTTTTTGCACAGTGAAAGAAACCATCAATAAAATTAAGACAACCAACTGAGTGGGAGAAGATATTTGCAGATGACACATCCAAAAGGGGTTAACACCAACAATATATAAATGACTCACATAACACCAAAAACAAAACTAAACAATTCAATTAAAAAAATGGGCAGAAGACTTGAATAGACAGTTCTCTCAAGAGGACATACGGGTGGCTGAAAGATATATAGAAAGATGGTCAACATCACTAATCATTAGGGAAATTCAAATTAAAATCATATGAGGTATCACTTCATACTTGTCAGAATGGCCGTCATCAATAAATCAACAAATAACAAGTGCTGAAGAGGATGTGGAGAAAAGGGAAGCCACTTTTGGTGGGATTGTAAATTGGTGCAGTCACTATAGAAAACAGTATGGAGATTCCTCAAAAAATTAAAAATAGAACTGTAATAGAACTACCCAGCAATTCCACTTCTGGGTATTCATCCAAAGAAAACAAAAACACTAATTTGAAAAGATACATGCAGCCCTATGTTCTTTGCAGCACTACTAGTAATAGCCAAGATATGGAAGCAACTGGGATGTCCATCAGCAGATGAATGGACGAAGAAGATGTGATATGGACCTAGTGAATACTATGCTAAGTGAAACAAGTCATACAGAGAAATACAAATACCATATGATCTCACTTATATGTGGAATCAAAAAAACAAAATAAATAACAAAACAGAAGAGAAACAGACCCACACATATAGAGAACAAGCTGATGGTTGCCAAAGGAGAGGAGGCGAAGGAATAGAAATAAGAAAATTAAATATATAAATTCTTGCTCACATTAGGGCACGGATAATACATGAAGCAGCAAAATATATAGTATGGCAGATGGTGGAATGTGCTGAGAAGAGTACTGGGGGTGAAGAAATGTTTTGAGTTTTAAGTATGGTAATAAGATAAGGAGGGCTGTTATGGCTCAGTTGGTTGAGTGTTTTCCCATGCACCAAAAAGTTGCTGGTTCAATTCCTGGTTAGGGCACATAACCAGGTTTCAGGTTCAATTCCTGGTTGGGGTGCATATGGAGGCCACCAATCTATATTTCTCTTTCTCCCTCTTCCTTTCTCTCTCAAATCAATTAAAAAACATATTAAAATAAGGAGAGCTTCACTAAAAGCTGACGTTTAAAAAAAATAAAAAAAATCAGTAAATAACTGTGGCATTTGACTACAGGAAAAAGAACAAAACACCAACAGGTCCTCCTGTATACGAGGTCCTCAGTCTGTATTTGTTAAATCTGTCTAAAGGAACAAGGCTAATATAGTGCCCAACACAGTTGACCACCCTTATGACAGTCCTTCTTACGTTGAGCCCCAAGATTTTCCTCTCTTATTTTACTTGCTCAGAACCAGTTTTCAGAAGAACCAGTAAAGAACCAATGACTCAGTAGCTCTGATGTCCGAATGCTAGGAATCCTGAAAAGGTAAAAGAAACACTGGAAATTGTCCTCGACCAATGATTCCAAACTTATCAAATAAGAGAATGACCCATTTTTAACATCAGAGAATTTCTAGGTTCCCTCCCCACTGCATCCCACAATTTGATTGTGGCTATACTTTTGGTATCTGTTGATTAAAAGAAAAAGACATAACCATACCAATCCAGGTGGCCTCTTACAATGGAACCTTGGCCCAAGTATCTTCAGCTTACCTGAGGAGGCCACCAACATTTTAGACGAAATTTCTTGTTGCATAAATGAGGCACAGGAGCATTAGTGATTAAGAAATAACCAATGTGCGATCCAGAAAAGCATAGGATGTTTAAATAGAGATTTGAAAATATTCAGAAGTCACAACCAAGTCGACCTGAGATCTCTTGCTCAAAGAAACATGCCAACCCCTGATTAATAGATTTCATTCTTGGGGAGGCAGACATATTTTTTAAAATTTATTTTTTGTTTTAAAATTTTATTGTTCAATTACAATTTACATTCAATATTATTTTGTTTTAGTTTCAGATGTACAACATAGTGGTTAGACAATCATATACTTTACAAAAGTGATCCACCCAATGAAGACACAAATATTCTTGTGTGTGTGTTTTTTCCCCTTATTATTTTCATGTGGCACTTTAGTATTGATTTCATCACTAGCTTCATGAGTATTGTTGAGAAATCTCCACTCAGAGCACTTGCAATGCTCTTTACCCCAGGGGAATGCCTTCATGGGCTGCCAGATGAAACACAGGATGCCTAGTGAAATTTGAATTTCAAATAATGCATGCAATATATAGGGCATACTTACGTTAAAAATCATTTGTTTACCCGACATTCCAATTTCACTAATATTCTATACTTTGGTTGTCATTGTTGCTAAATGTGTCAAGTCTACCTCCAGATGTTCAAAGTGGTACCAAGTACTGAAAGGGAGGAACTGAAAATGTGGGTGACATTTTTGCATAGCTGTCAACAGTGGTTACTGAGACATTTCCTGGTGATCTTTCAGGTTTCTGTCAAAGGAAGGCCTGTGTATAGTTTTCTCGGGGAGTCTTGCTGGTCTTCATGGACACACAACCCAGCTCAGACACTGGCAGCCCAGGCAGCAGTTACTCATCCTCCTTATTCCCTCAGCTCATTCTCATCTACATGAACACATTACTAGTATATCTGTCTTTCTGTGTGTGTATGTGTTGTGGGGCGGGGGGCCAGCGAAGGTAAAGATTTCTTTGGGATGAAGTAATGACTTTAAGGGTCAAATCAGAGAGAGCAGGTAGGAAGGAGACTTCCACTCACTCAGACCCCTCATTTCCCTGTAGAGGAATCAGGGCATTTCCTATGGAGATAGTGCGCTGTAAAAACACTCCACTTTTTCTCCTCTGAACTTGAATTGAAGGGAGGTTGGAGTTTAGATGCCTTTATCTACCGTACTTTCCGGCGTATAAGACGACCTTTTAACCCAGGAAAATCTTCTCAAAAGTCGGGGGTCTTGTACGCCGGAAAATACAGTATTTACAATTTGGAATTAAAGTGAGTTATTGCCAAATGATGGGTGGGTTACTGTATTTTCTGGTGTATAAGACCCCAGACTTTTGAGAAGATTTTCCTGGGTTAAAAGGTCATCTTATATGCTGGAAAATACGGTAATTTTTTCCTCACAGTTTCTCTCTCCCTTTATAAGTCAGATTCAAAAGAAAAGCTGACATTGGATCCTATTTTTAAAAAATTTATAAGATGGGGTATTTTAGGATTTGTTCTCACTTCAATTATGAAATGAACAAATTTATTCCAAAAAACACGCAGAATCCTCTTTGAGGAAGACGTGGCTGCTGGCTCCTGACCTACCGCTGTTCGCTCACGCCGAGGAACAAGTCGGTCAGGAGGCCGAGCCGCAGCCGTGGATTTTAGATACCGGGAAGACACCCGTGGAACCAGAGGTGGCGATCCACTGAATTAGAATCACGCTAACCAGCCGCAACGTCAAGTCCCTGGAGAAGGTGTGTGCTGACTTGATCAGAGGCGCAAAGGAAAAGAATCTCAAAGTGAAAGGGCCAGTCCAGATGCCCACCAAGGCTCTGAGAATCACTACAAGGAAGACTCCCTGTGGGGAGGGTTCTAAGACTTGGGATCGGTTTCAGATGAGGATCCACAAGTGGCTCATGGACTTGCACAGCCCTTCTGAGATTGTCAAGCAGATTACTTCCACCAGCATTGAGCCAGGAGTGGAGGTTGAAGTTGCCGTTGCAGATGCTTAAATCAGGCTTTTTAATAAATTGGCTATCAGTTGTTAAAAACAAAACAAAACAAAACAAAAACATGCAGAATATGACGACAAAGGCAAAGAAACAGCTTGTTTAAATGACTATTCACATTAAAATTCTGTCACCTCAAGGCAGACCTGTGTAACAGACTAACTTTTCATAACACGTTCTAGGGGTCAGAGTGGTTTTCTGTCTATGACGTTGGGAAAAAAGCACTGAAAATTAGGCTTCTTGTTGGATCGGATTTTGTTTCCTGCCCAGAAATGGGATTTTGAAGGTTCATTTTATGACGTTCTGTGATGGTGAATGCCAGTGTCTGTCCTCTCCTCCGCAAGTGAGACCTCCAATGTTTGGTTGGTAGGGGGTGAATATTTGAAATCAGAGGATATAAAGAAATTAAAAAATGGAGCAGTTAGTGGTAGGCTGAAACAACTAATAGAAGACAGTAAGGGCTATAAGGCCGTAGCATATGAGTTGGCATAATAGCAGCGTTGCTTTGATTCGTTCATGAAATACTTTTTAGTGCAAGCTTGGTGCTTTGATTAGTAAGGAGCTCCTGGCTACTGCGATGAGATTGAGTGTGAAAGTGGGAGGGAAGGGCTATGGTAAAGACACGTGCAGGTGCTGTGGGGCCAGAGAGGGTGCAGTCTAAATTAGACTGGAAGTTCAAGATCAAGGGAAGGGTCACCTCCAAGGTAAGGTCTTTCCAGCTTTTAACCTCTTCCTTGTGAGTCTTGGGGTCACAGCCTTGGGTTTCTCAGGATAGTTTGATTTCTGTTCTATCATCAGACCTTGTGACAAAAAAACCAAACAAATTTCTTTGGTTGTGGGTGGGAAACAGGCTCTTCCATGGGATGTTGAGAAAAACATTTCACGGATCCACGCACGGGAGACTGTGATGGGGCATGGTGTATTTGTGGTGTAATACCAGAAGAGTTCTCCTCCTGGCTTTCCAAGGTCCCAACGCTCTCTGTCCTGCCATGGAAAAAGTCCAACCTTGTCTCCAGCAGGGCCAAGGCCAAGGCCAATGCCCAGGGTTTCTGCTTCATAAGTGCTTAGCAGCCCGCACAGTCTGTCGTGGACCCCAGGTGGCCATTCAGCCCACATGGTTGTGCATTCCTGGGTGGGAGAGAACACAAAGGGGGTGAGTGCAAGTTCCCAGCAGGAGAGGGAGAGAGCTTTGTTCTCCTGGGGTTTTAACCAGGAGCTTTTTCTAAACAACCAGCCAACGTCCCACATTTTCCTGGGCTTGCCTTGGGGTCCACCTCCTAGCCAGTGAGTTTTCCCAGGTTAGACTGACAGGCCTCTAGAGCCAAGCACCTCCCTCTGCACCTTTGTGACTTTATTGTGCACGTGTTTCTCTCCCTCCTTGCTCTACCCCGCCCGCCCTCCCCCCCCACCGCCCCAGCCCCCGTGACCTGTGGGGATGGGGATGGACTGGTGGTTTCCTGGGGGGAGTGTGGAGCTGCAGTTTCCCGCTGAAGCAAACAGGCTCAGTGTCCCCAGCTGACCATGCTTAACCACGTCCGACTCCCCTGCTCTCTTTCTTTTAATAATTAGCTAATGACAATAATACTTTCATTTCTTTTTACCCTTCACAACTTTTTATTTTATTTTATTGTTATTATTTAATTTATTGTTGAGAGTGTTACAAATGATCCCCTCCCCGCTTTCCCCTATTATCCCCCTCCACCCCATTCCTGACCTACCCCAGGCCTTTACAACTTTTTAAATGGAAAACTTCAAGAAGATACAAAAAATAGAGAGAATAGTATAATGTAGCCATTACACAGTTTCAACTATTACTAACTCATGGCTAATTTTGTTCTCTTTCCCCATGCACTTCTCTCCCCCATATAATTTTTGTATTAGTCATTAGTCATAGTTCTCTGGAGAAACAGAACAAAACAGGTGTGTGTGTGTGTGTGTGTGTGTGTGTGTGTGTGTGTGTGTGTGGTGTTTGTGTAAATATATGGAAAGATTTATTTACTTATTTATTTAAGGAATTGACTCTTGAAATGATGGTGGCTAGCAAGTTTGAATTCTATAGGGCAGAGTTGGTGTTGCAGTTTTTAATGGGAAGATAATCTGGAGGCAAAATTACTTCTTTCTTGGTTTTATTCTTAAGGCCTTTAAGTTATTAGATTCCCCCACCCCCAAACCCCCATCATGTGGAGGATAATCTGCTTTGCCCACCGTCTACTGATTTAAATGTTGAGCACATATAAAAATATCTTCACAGCAACATCTAGACTGGTGTTTGACCCAAAAATGGGTTCTATGGGGCTTAGCCAATTTGACACGTAAAATGAACTGTTATGATTTTGAAACTAATCTGTCATAATATTATTTCATTCATAATAGTTTAGTATATATCTCTAAAAAAATATTCTGCCCTAGCTGGTTTGGCTCAGTGGATAGAGCGTCAGCCTGCAGACTGAAGGGTCCCGGGTTTGATTCCAGTAGGGGGCACGTGCCTGGGTTGTGGACTTGATCCCCAGTGGGGGGTGTGCAGGAGGCAGCCAATCATTAATTCCCTCTCACCATTGATGTTTCTGTCTCTCTCTCTCTCCCTTCCTTTTTTAAATCAACAAAAATATATTTAAAAAATAAAGATTCTTTTAAAAAACTTAAAACAACATTATTTTCACTCCTTTGATATTAAAAATCCTGAATTATTTTAGTTTGAATAAAGATCCAAATTAAGGCCATACTTTGCAATTATAGGTATGATTCAGAGGAGTCTATTGATATATAAGTTCTTTTATCTCTCTTTGTTTTGCTTATAATTTATCGGTGGAAAAACTGGTTAGTCCCATAGAATTTTGCATCATCTGGATTTTACTGGTTGCATCTCCATGTCTTTTAACATGTTTCTCTGCCCCTGTATTTCCTGTAAGTTGGTAATATGGAGAGGAGCTTTATTATTATTTTTTCTTTTTGCAAAAATACTTCAGGCCTGTCTTGTCAGGTTGTCTTTCTTAGATGTCAGCAATCTTCATTTATCATGCCTGAATTTACTACTTCATTAGGATCTGTAAAGTTCTAAGTTATATAATTTCTTCTGTAGCTATTCACAGAAATAGTTATACAAAGAGAAATTGCTCCTCATTAACTATATGGGTACAGTTTTTCCTAATTCTTTATCCCAGTGTTTTCCAAGTTGAAGTTGATAAAGTCCTAGGTTTCTGCTGACATGTTCTTGGGGGCAGGGAGAGGGGGTCTGCAAGCTTTCTACTATAATAACCTAACTACATTTCCATCTCAGCAATAATTAAGAAATAAGCATATTCTAGATCATCTGTATGAGCATCTTGTATCAGAGTTCAACCGTTGATCTGAGTGTTGCCGCTCACATTTGTATTTAGGGTCATGATTTAATTATCAAAGGTTGATGAATGAAGAAGATGGGCTTACTATGCCAGACAGCTTTTCATGGGCCTTCAGTTTGAATAGAGAATTGAGTCAATTTGGGGGACACTTAATATACAGATTATGGATCAAAAAGAAGATAAATTGTGGCTGTCAGTGCCAGAGTCAGGGCTGTGAAAGGGGAAAAACCATTGTTATATGTTATTTGTATTAGTTTATTTGATTTGTGTTGGTTTGGTAGTTTTGCTTATATTGAACTTATAAATTGCTTTTATTTTTATAGTTGTCCAAATATGTATTTTTACTATTTAAGAAAATTTATAATTAAAACAACTTAAGTCAACACACTGGCTCTGAAAGAGCTTATTTTTCTTTTTCTTAAAAGGTCTACTTATAACTCAGGTTTGAGAAACACTGCTTTGTCCCAGTCTGGCTTGCATAGGGCTATTAGCTAACCCCACAGTCAGTGCACTTTGTCTGAAGGAGTGACCTCCTGCGGAGGGTATTTGGAATCGAATGGAGTGTGCCTGGGACCAGGGACACGCACAGATACAGAGCCGTATTGGGGAAAAGGTGTTTGTGGGCCTCCTGCCCTCCCTGACATCATCCTAAGCCACAACTGCCCCCTGTGTACCTTTCACTGGTGCCTTGTGAGCTCTGGTCAACGGAGAATGTTAGGCCATACCTACATATTACCGAAACAACTCTTTGTTAAAATAAAAGGCAAAACAAAAGCTATCCAAAGCAGTCTTCTCCAATTTTAATGGGCCGAGTCACCTAGGGATTGTTAAAATGCAGATTCTGACTCAGATGATACAAGATGGGGACTGAGGCCCTGGCTGGTTTGGCTCAGTGGATGGAGCATCAGCCTGCGGACTGACGGGTCCCAGGTTCTATTCTGGTCAAGGGCATATGCTGGAGTTGCGGGCTCGGTCCCCAGTGGGGAGCGTGCAAGAGGCAACCAGTCAATGATTCTCCTTCATCATTGATGTTTCTATCTCTCTCTTCCTCTCCCTTCCTCTCTGAAATCAATTAAAAAAGAAGAAGAAGAAGAAGAAAAAGATGGGGCCTGAGAAGCGGCATTTCTACCCTTCCTAGGTGGTAACTCCTTTGTCTTTATGTCACAGTCATCTTTCTTGACCTTTCTTAGATAATGCATATAAAGCCCTTAGTACAGTGTTTGATACAGAGTCAGCATTCAATAAATGTTCATGATTCTTGTAATGATAGGTACAATTAGCTTTTGAAGCACAGAGAAGGGTGGATGTAATGGGGAAGAGGACGGGGGAATAGAGGTAGACAGACTTGAGTCAGGATCCTGCTTTTGCTATTTACAAGCTATTTGACCGGGGCAAGTTAGCCTTTCAAGCCTCTGACCGTTAATGTAAAATGGGGAGGAAAATACTCTCTCATAGAATGGACAGGACTCTATACACTCCTAGAGTGGTGGATGCTCAACAGATGTCATTTCCCCCCGCTTTTGAACATAGACTTGGGGTTGAATCTTGGTTCTTTCATGACACTACTGTGAATTGTGTTATCATTTTTTTTTAAAAAAAAGATTAAATTCTTTATTGTTTAAAGTATTACATAAGCCTCCTTTTTTCCCCATTGACCTCTCCTCGGCCGCTCCCACCCCTCAGCACATGCCCTCACTCCCCTACTGTCTGTGTCCATTGGTCCTGCTCATATGCATGCATACAAGTGCTTTGGTTGACCTCTTATCCCCTGCCTCCCCTGCCTACCCTCTGAGTTTTGATGGTCTGTTTGATGCTTCTCTGTCTCTGTATGTATTTTTTGTTCATCAGTTTGTGTTGTTCATTATATTCCACAAATGAGTGAGATTGTGTGATATTTATCTTTCTCCAACTGGCTTATTTCACTTAGCATAATGCTCTCCAGATCCATCCACGCTTTTGAGAATGGTAAGAGTGCCTTCTTTTTTTTACAGCAGCGTAGTATTCCATTGTGTAGATCAGGGGTCCTCAAACTTTTTAAACAGGGGGCCAGTTCACTGTCCCTCAGACCGTTGGAGGGCCGGACTATAGTTTTTTTTTTAAAAAAACTATGAACAAATTCCTATGCACACTGCAAATATCTTATTTTGAAGTGAAAAAACAAAACGGCAAAAACACCCAGCGGGCCAGATAAATATCTCGGCGGGCCGCACGTGGCCTGCGGGCCGTAGTTTGAGGACGCCTGGTGTAGATGCACCACCATTTTTTAATCCACTCATCTGCTGATGGGCACTTAGGCTGTTTCCAAATCTTAGGTATTATAAATTGTGTTGCTATAAACAAAGGGCTTCATATATCCTTTCTGATTTTTTGGGATATATTCCTAGAAGTGGGATTACTGGGTCAAATGGAAGTTCCATTTTTAATTTCTTGAGGAAACTCCATACTCTTCTCCACAGTGGCTGCACCAGTCTGCATTCCCACCAGCAGTGCACAAGTGTTCCCTTTTCTCCACATGATCTCCAGCACTTGTCGTTTGTTGATTTGTTGATGATAGCCATTCTGACAGGTGTGAGATGGTACCTCATTGTCATTTTGATTTGCATCTCTCAGTTGATTAGTGACTTTGAGCATGTTTTCATATGTCTCTTTGGCCTTCTCTATGTTCTCTTTTGAAAAGTGTCTAATTAGGTCCTTTGCTCATTTTTTTTTTTATTGGATTGTTTATCTTTCTTTTGTTAAATTGTATGAATTCCCTGTAAATGTTGGAGATTAAGCCCTTATCGGAGATAACATTGGCAAATATGTTCTCCCATGCAGTGGGCTTTCTTGTTGTTTTTTTGATGGTTTCTTTTGCTGTGAAAAAGCTTTTTATTTTATTTTTATTTTTTTGACTCTTTTTTCCCCCCAGCTTTTAAATAAATCTTTATTGTTCAGATTATTACAGATGTTTCTTCACTGATACCACTCCTAGGGCAATGGAAACTAAAGGGAAAATAAACAAATGGGTCTACATCAAAATAAAAAGCTTTTGTCATTTTGATTTGCATCTCTCAGATAATTAGTGACTTTGAGCATGTTTCCATATGTCTCTTGGCCTTCCAAGAAACTAGAAACACCAATTAGAAAGAACATATGCACCCCTGTGTTCATAGCAGCACAATTCACCATAGCTAAGATTTGGAAACAGCCTAAATGCCCATCAGCAGATGAGTGGATTAGAAAACTATGGTACATCTACACAATGGAATACTACGCTGCTATAAAAAAGAAGGAATTCTTGCCATTTGCAGCAGAATGGATGAGCATTATGTTAAGTGAAATAAGCCAGGCAATGAAAGAAAAATACCACATGATCTCACTCATTTATGGAAAATAAAGAACATTATAACCTGACGAACAAAAAGATAGATACAGAGGCAGTCAAGCATCAAACAGACTGTCAGATTACAGCGGGAAGGCTGCGGAGTGTTGGGGAGGGGGCAGGAGATAAGAGATCAACCGAAGGACTTGTATGCATGCATATAAGCATAACCAATGGACACAAGACACTTGGGGGTGAGGGCATGTATGGGAGTGGGGTGGGGGGGGGCAATGGGAAGATATGTACACATGTACTACCTTAATAAAAATAAAATGGGATGAGGTTGAATTCCCTCCTCTTCAAAATGTTTCTAGAGCTACTGAAAAACTTGCATTTACAAAATAGTTGATAAAAATATTCCTCTGGATTGTACAAGAAGGGAGACAGGGACCACTGATAAGACATGGTATATGACATTAATCAGACTTGGCTTCTTTTTCTCCTGCTGCATCTGAGGTTGGATTCTCCTCGTTTTTAGTTTCTCTGTTTTTTCAGGTAGATCTTCTTTAGGTTCCTGGTCAGCCACTTCAGCTTGCTTTCCCTTTGTGCCCCCTTTTCCTTTCATTTGCACTTTTTTGTCTGCAGATTTATCCTTTCCTGCCGCCTTTTTGGGCTTCGTTTCCACTTTTGCAGGCTGACAACCTGGCCGACCTCCTCTTGGGCTCCTCCTTGGCCGCCCCCTCCGCAGAGCTGACCTTCCTCTTGGGCGTTGGGGTGGCGGGCCGGTGTGCTGGATGCCTGAAGGCTGCGGGGTGCCTAGTGGCTTGGCGAACCTGGGCTGCCTGGCTGCTGCTTTGTCTCCCATTGCCCAAGCTGCTCGGACCCCTCCACTGTGTTCTTTATTGCAGCTATGCCATTCTTCATTTCCTCTTGATTCTGATACATGTTGTTGAATTTGTTTTCCATCCTTTTCAGTGTCCTTATAACCATTGCTCTGAATTAAATCTCTGACAAATTGCTTGCCTCCATTTTGTTTATTTCCTTTTCTGTTGATTCCTCCTTTTCTTTCGAATGGGGGTTGTTTCCTTGTCTCCCCATTTTTGCTGTTCCTTTGTGATCGTTTCTATGTATTAGATCAAATTGCTATGCCACCCAGATTTTTTGAGTTTGTCTTATATAGTAGATGTTTTGTGGGACCCAGTGGCACAGTCTCTCCGGTCTTCTGGGCTGGGTAATCTAGGGTAGCCCCCTTCTTGGGATATCTGTCTTCTCTTGGTGTAGTTGGGTCTTCAGTGTTATTGTCCAGTTTGTGGATGGAGTCTCCTCTCAGGGTGTCTGGTTATGTGGCTCACTCTCTACCTTGTTCACTGAACAGCCCAAAATACAACTCGGCAAGACACGACACAAAGGGAACAAACACGAATGTACTCACAACACCAATAGCCCAATATAAGTGATCACCAGTGAAAAGAGAATTGGAAGAGAGAAAAGAGAGCAAAAATGATATTGAGAAAGGAAAAAAGGTAAGAGAGAAAAGAAAAAGAAGAAAAAGGAAGAAAAAACATATATGTGGAGAAAACACCACAAAATAAACAGATAAACCAAAAAATGCAAACAATAAACACTCAGAAAAAAAGGGAGGGGGGCGGGCAGAATCTGTAGAGGCAGAACTTATATACAGAAAGTAAGGTTAAGGAATTGAATGAACAGGGGGAGAACCTTGACTCAGTTTAGAGGAGGTAGGAAGAGAATGAATGGATACGAAGAAGAGAAAAAAAATTTAAAACTCAAGTAAAAAATTAAAAAATAAATAAATAACAAGGAAAAAACTCCAAAAATATTTTTAAATTTATCTGTTCATTTATTCATCCATTTTCAAAAAAGGAGAATAGAGAAGAGAGCAGGTAGGCTTCAGTTTAGTGAATCAGACTACCGTATTTTCTGGTGTATAAGACGACTGGGCGTATAAGATTTTCCTGGGTTAAAAAGTCATCTTATATGCCAGAAAATATGGTAGTCCAATATATCTAATCCATTATATCTAATCCCATCATATAGTCCAATATACCGTATTTTCCGGCATATAAAACGACTTTTTAACCCAGGAAAATCTTATACGCCCAGTCGTCTTATACGCCGGAAAGTACGGTAGTTAAACAATTAGGAGAAGAAGAGAGCAAGAGAAGAGAGGAAACACAAGCATAAAAAAAAATGACTAGCAAAGAAAGAGAAAGGAGAAGGGTGCGTGGACTTGGAGCAGGGGAGAGGAAATTAGATATATGAGAGGCCAACAGAGACTATAGTAATAATAACACGTCAATAAAGCATATAAAGAAGATCAATTTTAACAAAGAGTAAAAAGAAAGGAAAGAGAAACTACAGCAGGGACAAGAGAAGAGAAAACAGGATGAAAGAGGGAGAAGTGAGGAAGAAAAGGGTGGACTAAAAGGAAAAAATAAGATAAAATAAAATAACAAAAGTAAAAATAGAATGAAGAAAAAATATGAAAAAAAAACTTGAAAAAAAATATGGAAAAAAAAAAGCCGGAAAATAAAGAAAAAAATAAAGAAAAAAATCACACAAAAAATAAAGAAAAAAATCCTATATAATGAAGAGCTAATATGCAAATGGTCATTGCGCCCTCGTGCCCTCATGCCCTCGCACCCTCACACCCTCGCACCCTCATGCCCTCACGCCCTCGCGCCCTCACAACCTCATGCCCTCATGCCCTTGCGCTGGAACTGCTCAGATACTCAACACTGGGGAGAGAGGAATGGGGATCAGCCAGGCACAAATGATCTTGTGAGAGAGGAATGGGGACCAGCCAGGCTGAGGCCCAGGAGAGGAACAAGCCACATTCCCCGCGGTCTTGAGCACCAGTGGCTGCGCCCTCCTCCCATAATCAGCACCTGCTCCTTGTTTAGACATCACTTAACTTGATGAAACATTTCTAGGTTTATTAGCTGAGAACCTCCTCATGACAACCCAGTGAGGTAGGCAGAGAAGAGATTACAATTCCCATGTTATATGTGTATGTATTCAGAATGAAGCTCAGAGAGGAAAAGTGTCAAGCCCACTGGTTCCCAAGGTGCAGCACACACCCCACAGGGGGGCAATTTGAATTTAAGTGAGGGCAATTGGAGAATGAGTTAACAGTGATTTTTTTGCATTTCTTATGGTTCTAGAGGGCTCATCTACAGCGTATGCTATATAATAAAAGGCTAATATGCAAATGACCGAATGGTGGAATAACAGGTCACTATGACGCACACTGACCACCAGGGGACAGACACTCAATGCAGGAGCTGCCCCCTGGTGGTAAGTGTATTCCCACAAGGGGAGTGCCGTTCAGCTAGAAGCTAGGCTCATGGCTGATGAGCACAGCAGCAGTGGCAGGAGCCCCTCCCACCTGAGTGGTAATGCTAAGGATGTCCAACTGATGACTTAGGCCCACTAAGCCATCAGTCAGATATCCCCCCAGGGATCCCGGACTGCAAGAGGGCACAGGCCAGGCTGAGGAACCCCCCCAAGTGCACGAATTTTGTGCACCGGCCCTCTAGTTTTTTTAATAAAATAAAAAAGTGAAGTGTTATTTATTACAGCTCAGTTTTAATGCCCCATGGGGGCTGGTTTAAGACCCCACTCTTCTATTCTGTCTGACATTTCTCAGTTTCCTGTTAGATAATCAGCACCATGTTGAAGTTCAAGCAATCCACCACTCCTCTGTTTGTGTCTATCTCCACAGCCTTGGCTTCAAGCAGGAGGGACCAATCTGCCCACTTTGCCTGTCTGCCTGCTGTCAATCTTAATCTCTCAAGTGTCTGTTTCTGACAGGGCTATAGGTGGTGAGGCTGTTGTATCACTTTCCGTTACTGAATGGCCTCTCTTCAACCCAGTCCCTGAGGGCTCTTTGGGGATATTCAGAGTTTTTGTGTCCTTTATACAGCTCAGGGTGTAGTCTGGGTGTGGCTGTATTTGGTGTCTTGAGGCTGCTGGGAGGATCTGGCTCTTCAGGAGAATAATCACTATGTAGGTCCCCAGAGGGTCAGGAATGTTTCAGTGCTAGATTCCTGGTCACCTCTTCCCATCCTGCTCTCCTTCACAGCCTCTCCCCAGACTCCACAAGTCCATACCTCCACCTGCACTGCAGCCACGGGTGAGTGTTTGTATTTGAAAGGTCCTATGAATTGGGTTTAGCAAAGAAAAGCAAAGACAAAACAAAGGCAAAACAACCACATGACTGCTAGTTTCTCTCCTCCCCCCCCCCCCCCCCACAGGTCCTCCATCCCCCACCCCAGCACTGCACGGCTTGGGCAGCTCTTTCTGGGCTCAGCCTCTCATGGCTGTGGACTTAGATCAATACTCCCCTGCCACCAGCACCCCTGTGGACTTCCTTTCCACAGTCAGATATTACACTTGTCCCCAAGGGACATGGACTTGGTGCCATGTAGCTTCCTTCTGACCCTCTCTGCTTGATGGTCTTGTGACTCTCTCCAGACCAGATCCCTGGTCCTACCATTCTGTAGGCGTCCTCTGCCCTTTCTGGCTGTGAATTGTCTCACCAGCTATGTCTACTTCACCAATTCCAGGTGGATGTTATTTGATTTAGATGCTCCTTTTATCTGCTCCGGGATAAGGCTCATGACACATCTGCCAATTCAGCCACCATTTTTCCCTCCCACCTGTTAATAATCTTTATGAAATGCACCTCTTCATCATTACTTTCAAAATGAGGATAATAACTATGAGGATTAAATTAATTGGTACATGTAAAATGTATTGGCACTATTGGATGGCTCTTAGCATACCTCCCCTTTAATAGCCTACCACATTTTTTTCTGCCCCCAGATTCAGCCTTTCAATTTATTTTTACTCACTTGTCTAATTTTTTGATATATACTCCATCCAGCATGAGGAGTATATAAAAAGCAGCCCTCAACTGTGCTCCTAATGATGCCCTTCCCTTGGCACAGTGGGGTGGACACTTCTGGAGCCCATCACAACCGGCAGGGCACAAGAGATTGTGCTTAGTTGCCTCCCAATCCCATTCTTCACACCCTAGATACACAGAAATCACTTTGAGTTCCCGCCTGATTTGGACTAAGACACCCTTCTGGAGAGCTTTGAGGCATTTAAAGCAAAAACAACCTGTAACATTTATGCAGTGTCTATTAAGTGGCAGGAACTTTTACTTGTATTATGTCAGCTTACCCTCAGCTTAATAAGGTAGTTCTATAAATATCATCACTCTCATTTTATAGAAGGAGAAACTGAGGCAAAATTAAATAATGTTCCTCAGGTCAAGCCCGCAGTGGTGGAGCTGGCCTTTGTAAGCCAGTAGTCCGATTCCAGACTCAGGGCTCTTACTCCTGGAGGGGGAATTTTAAAATGTTGATACCTGGGCTTACCCAGACTAGTGGAAGCAGAATCTCTTGGAATAGGGTTCTGGCATTGGTTGCTTTTTTATGAGCTCTTCAAGGGATGCTATGGTGCAGCCAGGATTGAGAAGTAGGTACCGCTATGCTCTTGAGTCTCCATCAGTGCCTTGGGACCTGAGAGTCTGTGGAAGGCGAATTCTGTTCCTGCTCTCTTCTTCCCCTCTGCCTGTTGGTGATTTTTTTTTAAATACTATTATTTTGTTGTTGTTGTTAATCCTCATCCAGGATATTTTCCATTGATTTTTAGAGAGAGTGAAAGGGTGGGGGGAGAGACAGAGAGAGAGATAAAATCATCGATGTGATAGAGACACATCAATTGGCTGCCTCCCGCTCATGCCCTGACTGGGGCTGGGGAATGAGCTAGCAACCAAGGTACATGCCCTTGACTGGAATTGAAATCGTGACCTTTCAGTCCCAGGGCCGACACTCTATCCACTGAGCCAAACTGGCCAGGGCTATTGGTGCTTTTTAAAAAATGTATTTTTATTGATTAGAGAGGAAGGGAGAGGGAGAGAGACAGAAACATCAATGATGAGAGAGAATCATTGATCATCTGCCTCCTGCATGCCCCTTCCAGGGGTGGAGCCCGCAACCTGGCATGTGTCCTTGACTGGAATAGAACCTGGGACCCTTCAGTTCCCAGGCCGACACTCTATCCACTGAGCAAAACTGTCTAGGGCCTGTTGTTGATTTTTAAAAGTTTTTATTTTTATAATTGTCAGAGGTCTTCCTTCTGACTAGCATTCCTAAGGAGAAATGGTAGGCTGACTAAGGGTTCCCCAAAGATGCCCATATCCTAATCTCCAGAAACTGAGAATATGTTACATTACATATGTAGGGAAGGCAGAATTTGACCTCTATCCATGTTACAGCTAGGACTCTACCAAAAAGATAGATTACCAAGAGAGACAGTTTTTTAACACTTGCAGCACACATCATATAGGAGAAACCTCAACAAGAAGGAACTCAAAGCAGAGGCTTAGAATTCCAGCTTGTAAAGCATCCTTGGTAAAGAACAGTCACTTTGTAGGAAAGCAGTTTTAGGGTTTCAAGAACGGCACACTGGGGGAAGGTAAATACACGGGAGGGAACTAACGGAGTAAGTTTTGCTTGTAGATTTCTCCGACGCTGTCTCTGGGAGGAAGCGTGTAAGTGATCTTTTTTAAAGAAGGAGTTCAGGGGGCAGGTTTGTCTATTATTATAAATTTAAAGCAATTACTATTTGAGACATTCTTTTCCTAAGTGTAAGACAGTTCAATGAAAAAAAAAATATTTGTGATGGGGGCCTGAAATATGAGAAGGCTGGAGCTGATGGGGTCTGGTTACAGCATGAGGAAACAATAAAACAGCCTTGATGTATTGTCGGAGACCTGCTCAGACAGAGAACAGGGTAATCCTGAAAGTAGGAGACAGTGATGAGGAAAAAGAAAGAGAGAAGCAAAAGCGGGGGTCAGGAGGACCAACAGCAGGGCTGCTGCTGAAGGCAAGTTTATTCACAGAGAGCAGTACATTTATATCCCAAATTTTGGCTCCCCTCCCGAACTCCCGGGCGTCGTGCTATAAGTCTGGGCAGCGAGCCACACGCACCTCCTTGTGGAGACAAAGCAATCCTTGAGTCGTGGACTCTCAATCCAATCTTCCTTGAGCAAAGTTCACTCCAAGAACACTTAACCTCTACATGTTACTATTACAGATTGCTTATATAACATTCATGTGACCCTTTTCCAAGGACAGGCAATCACGCAGCTGCCTTGGAATAAGGACACCAGTTAGAGACAGACCCTTTTCAAGGCCCGTCTATCCAGTGCCCTTATAGGGAGGCCCCATGAATTTTCCCACAATGTATGTCCTTGGGACCTTGTTAAAGCTAATTTCTATGTACCAGTAGGACATTCGTGTAGAATAAGAACTCTCTTAAAAAAATCCTTTTAGATACAAGAGTTCTAATCTTTAAAGGTAGATCCACTTTAATGGATAAGCCTTTTTATGGCTTAAAACAAATAAAATAAGCCTTTGTGACTTAATCATGGACACAAGAGGTGTTTCCCAAAGAGCGAAAAGATGCAGTCCCCTCAAGAGCCAAAGTTTCTCCCAAAGATACTCTAAGGCAGTAAAGACCTTCACAGTTACAGGTGGGAAAACAGCTCTGGCCTCCCACAGAGATGCCTCAGAGCACAGACCTGCTGCTCTGTGATACCGGATGGGTTATACTGGAAATCCTCCCAGCACAGATGAAACAAAGAAAGACGAGCTGGCATTTTATGGCCTCCTTAGGTCAAATGCACAAAAGACAGAGACAAGGAAAATGATGACTATTTCTGAGAGGCTATATGTAGCCCCAAATCAAATGCACAGAGTCACAATTTAAAGAGTGAAGTTTCACATTTTTTTTTTTTTAAAGAAGAACATTTGGAAAGGAAATTTGGAAAGGGAGAGATAAGAAAAAGGTTTACTTTCCTTTCTTGGCTGGGCACTGCAAACAGAGATCCCAGATTGCTGCCTTTGGTAAGAATTCTTACCTATCACTCACTGGCTTTTTGTCAGTTTTCCCAGGATTCCATCTGCCAGCTCTGGAGCTGGTGGGGCATCCCAGCTGGTCCCATCTGTGTCTGCAGAAACAGGGGAGGTGACACTTGACCCATCTTAGATTTTTAGCCAGGACTCTTTAACAAAAAGACAGATTAACAAGAGAAAAACAGTATCTATCTGTCTATCTGTCTATCTATCTATCTATCTATCTATCTATCTATCTATCCATCCATCCATCCGTTTATTTATTTATTTGAAGAGAGGCCTTTTACTTTTGTGTGTTCTTATATATTTATTCTTTACTTATTTACATGTATTGCTTTTATAATTGAGAAAAAAGCAGTTAACATACTGTGTAATGAGAGACAATTGATGATGAAAGGAAAATCTAATGCATTAATTTCAGTTCAGTAAAAAAATGAATATTTATATGTCAGCACACATGAAGAGACTCTCTCCATGTATGCATGGCAGTTTAAAATATTATTTTATTTTTTGATTACAGTTGGTAGTTAACACTTTAATGCATTAGTTTCAGGGGTATGGTTCAGCAGATAGACATTCATAAAGGTTACAAAGTGTTCCTGAGGTAATACCCACCTGGCACCATACAGAGTTATATTGTTGACTATGTCACCTTACATCCCCATGACTATTCTGTAACTAACAATTAGTACTTCTTATTCCCATCACTTTTTTCACCCCACTCCCAACACCCGTCCCCCTGGTACCCATCAGTCTGTTCTCTGAATCTAGAAGCCTGTGTTGTTTGTTCGTTTATTTTGTTCTCTAGATTCCACATATAAGTTATATCATGTGGTATTTGTCTTTCTCTTTTATGACTTATTTCACTTAGCATAATACCCTGTAGACCTATCCATGCTGTCACAAATGGTAATGTTTTATTGTTTTTTAATGTGCCACAGCTTTTTTTATCCACTAGTCTATTGATGAGCACTGGGCTGCTTCCACATCGTGACTATTGTATATAAGGCTTCGATAGACATGGGGGTGCCTGTATCCTTTCGAATTGGTGTTTTGGGTTTCTTTGGATATATACCCAGAAGTGGAATCACTGGGTCATAAGGCTGTTCCAATTTTAATTTTTTGAGGAACCTCCACACTGAGAAAAACAGTTTATTAATGCATGCAGTGCATATCAGAGGGGGAAGAACCTCAGTGAAAAGTAACTCCAGGTGGTGGCTTAAAATTCCAGTTTTTACAGCATCTTCAGCAAAAAACAAAACTTTGTAAGGAAATGACAGGAAAGGAAAAACAGTTTTAGGAGAAGATAGACATATGGAGGCAACTAATGAAGTAAAGTTTGTTTGCAGATTCCTCTGGTGCCTTCTCTGAGCCAAGAATCTATTTACTGTGAAAGGAGGATTTATAACCTGCCTTTGGGCAGAAAGGGGAGGGGAGTAGAGAGAACTTTCCCTGCATTTGCTGCTTCTTAACTGCCTTCAGCTCAAAATAATTTTTATATCAAAGAGGCATATTTTAGAGTGAGATAATCTGGTTTCCTTCACATGGTAAGAGGGATTTTGGAGATTTAAGTTAAGGATTTTGGGGTGGGAAGATTACTATGGATCATCTGAGTTGCCCAATGCAATTACATGGGTCTTGGGTCATCAGAGAGAGATTTGAAGATACTGTGCTGCTGACCTTGAGGATGGAAGAAGGAGCCAGGAGCCGGGAATATGAAAAGTCTCTAAAAGTTGGAAAAAGCAAGGAAATGAATTATCTCCCAGAGCCTCTAGCAGGGGTGGGGAATATCTGGCCTTTGGGCTGTATAAGGCCCGAGAAATCATTTGGTCTGGCCCTGCCAAGGCATTAGGGGTAGGTTAATTAAATGTTTGACCAAATATAGCAGGCTATTTTTTTTTTATAGCATTTTAAAATATTTATTTTTTGAAAAATTAAGTTTAATATACAGATACAAAACAAGATTCACAGCTTTTACAAATCATTCAAATAGCATTGTAAATAAATTTTTTAAGCAGGCTAATTTTTAAGTTGATAACTTTGTATGGCCCATGAATGATAGAAATATCCAAATGGCCCTTGGCAGAAAAATGGTTCCCCTCCCTGCTAGAGTCTAGAGGGTGCGTGGCCCTGCTAACACTTTGATTTTACTCCAGGGAGATCCATTTCAGACTTCTGACCTTCAGAACTATATGTTATTAAATTTGTGTTGTACTTTTGTGGTAATTTGTTAGAGTATCAATAGGACACTAATGCAGGGGTATTTGCTATAGAAAGAACGCTGTCCACCAGTACCCCAGATATTTGGGTTCCTCTTCTCCCTTCTACCACTTACTGACTATGGACATTGAGGCAAGACATGAAATGTCTCAAGCTCAGCTGCCTCTTCTCTGAAATGGAACCAATACAACCGATGCACTCGCGGACAGCACTGGGCTGATGGCCTCATCCACTTCACAGAGGCAATCCCTGCCGCAGTTTGATCCTCTAGCTCAATTCAGCTAATCTCAGCCTGACTTAGCGCTTCGAAATTGGAACCACTTTCCCCACTCCCCCAAGCTGAGTCTGAAATCTTGGGTTAGTTTATCAGTAGCTGAAATTATGTTGTTTCTTTACTTGTCATAGGTACTGTCCAAAATTAGGAATCAGCATTTCTTAGATTGGGATTTAAAAAATAACAATTACACTAAACAGTGAGACATAAATTTGCCAACACCAGGAGTCTGAGAGACAAAAGAATTATTCTGCTGACGATTCCTCCTCTACTCCAGTCAAAATTGCAAAGTGTTCAGCTATCACCATACTGTTTCAGCCTCTGCTTATGCGATATATTTTTTCACTAGAGGCCCGGTACATGAATTCATGCATGGGTGGGAAGTCTGGCCAGCCGGGGAGAGGAGACATGGGTGGTTGGCTGGCCAGCCCCACCACCCCCTGGTCAAACTCCTGGTCGAGGGGACAATTTGCATATTAGCCTTTTATTATATAGGATAAGCTAGATTGGAACATGTCATCTTGTCATCACTTCCACTGTGAGATGGACACAGATTATTATGCCTTCATTGGCCATCTGTTTCAAAATGGGGAGATGTAGACCTTTATACGATTGCACCTAGGACAAATGTATTTGGCAGTGATGACATCCAATGATAAGTCCTTGACTTCATGTATTTTGTATTTAATGCCCTGCTCCTCTTTGTCCTTAGTAGTAATATGAAATGGCAAACTTGAAAGATGTTTATGTAAAAGGTCATGGGAATTTTGCAAACATCATTTTTCCAAATGATGTTTTGTTTGTTCTATTAGTTGCAATAGTGTGTCCATTATCTTTCTAAAAAAGGTGCACATAATCTTGGATGGGCTTACTTTGATACAATAGTTAACAGCTAAATTTGTTACATTTTTTTTTTCCCCAAGAGAAAAGAAAAAATTATTTTTATGTTAAGGGGATTTGACCAAGGGCCTTCTAAACTAGTACTTTTAAAACACTTACTTAATTTATTGGGGTGACATCTATACATATATATATATAAAAGGCTAATATGCTAAGTGTTTGTCTGGGTAATGATGTCACATAGCAATGCCTGGCTTCCTCTCCCTAGTGACGACTAGCCTTCTTGGAGTTTCTTCAGCCCAGGAACACAACTTGCTTTATAGCCAGGTGGAAACATTTCACACTTTATTTATTTATTTATTTATTTATTTATTTTTTTAAATATATATTTTATTTATTTTTTATAGAGAGGAAGGGAGAGGGATAAAGAGTTAGAAACATCGATCAGCTGCCTCCTGCACACCTCCTACTGGGGATGTGCCCGCAACCAAGGTACATGCCCTTCACTGGAATCGAACCTGGGACCTTTCAGTCTGCAGGCCGATGCTCTATCCACTGAGCCAAACCGGTTACGGCACATTTCACACTTTAACCAAATGTCTGTGAAGGTTTTCCTGTGCCTCATCTCATTTGATCCTCACAGAAGTCTTGGAGTAGATGGATAGGAAATTTGATGGAATTTTATTTTATTTTCATTAGCTGGAAAATGGAGATTTAGAAAGTTTAGAAACTTGACCCGACTGAAAAGAAGTAAGAAATGGTGGACTGTGAAAATGACTTCAGATTTTCTCACTGCGTAGAATATAGTCAAACACTGCTGCCATTAAATATTTTACCCTTTGTTCTCCCTGTGTGATCTATAATAATAATGTGCTTCATGTTGATATTTACTGCTGTGTTGCTGACAATTACCTGAAAGAGAAGTTGGGATGCTTCACTGAGCTGGAAAAAGTTTAGCTACATCAGAAAGCAGGTCTAATTAAGCAAGTTTATTCTATATACTAGAGGCCCGGTGCATGAAATTCGTGCATGGGAGTGGGGTGTCCCTCAGCCCAGCCTGCACTCTCTCTAATCTGGGACCCCTCTCACAATCCAGGACAGTTGGCTCCGAACTGCTCACCTGCCTGCCTGCCTGATTGCCCCTAACCGCTTCTGCCTGCCAGCCTGATCACTCCCTAACCACTCCCCTGCCAACCTGATCAATGCCCAACTGCTCCCCTGCTGGCCCAATTGCCCCTAACTGCCCTCCCCTGCAGGCCTGGTCACCCCTAACTGCCCTCCCTTGCCAGCCTGGTCACTCCTAACTGCCCTCTCCTGCCGGCCTGGTTGCCTCCAACTGCCCTCCCCTGCAGGCCTGGTCCCCCCACACTGCCCTCCCCTGCAGGCCTTGTCCCCCCCAATACCCTCCCCTGCCAGCCATCTTGTGGCGGCCATCTTGTGTCCACATGGGGGTGGCCATCTTGTGTGTTGGAGTGATGGTCAATTTGCATATTACTCTTTTATTAGATAGGATATAAAGGCTAAGTTGACTCGCACATGTGCGCTACACACAAAGCTCTCACTGGTGCCAATTGCACGCATGTGTTTCAATCTGTCATTGTTGATCGTGACTTTGGTTGACACTTCTATTATAGAGAAAGGGCAAATAGCAATATTAAAATATTTCTTCTAATTAATTTCCTTTCAATGTGCATGAATTCATGCATCTGACTGGTAGTTGCTTAATAAAGTTATATGGGTTTCATAGAATTGAATGTTGTATAGCAATAAAAATGAATAAACTACATGCAACAAGATGTATTCTCACAAACAATTATATGGAATATATAAAACACATATAAAATTCCTATAAAATATATATTAAGTTAAAACTGGGTAAAACTAATATATAGAAATAAAAATCAGGATAGTGCTTAATTTGGTGAGAAGTATTTATTGGTAACTGGGAGAGATCTCAAGGAGAAATTTTGGTTTTCTTGTAATATTTAATTTATTAAAGTTTTCTATATGCATTTTACTAACAAGTAATTAAAATAAAAGATTATTTTAAGTGTACCATTCTATAATGCATTGTCTGTCATTGTGTGTTCACTATCCAAAGTCAAGTTTCCTTCATCACCATATATTTGACCCCCTTTACTCTCTTTTACCACTTTCCACCCCCTTTTCCCTCTGGTAACCACCTTGCTGTTGTCTATGTCTATGAGTTTTTGTTTGTTTGTCTTGTTTGTTAATTTGTTGCTTTCAGTTTTATATCCCACATATGCCTAACATCATATGTTCTTGACATTTTCCATCTGACTTATTTCACTTAGGATGATATTTTCAAGACCCATCCATGTGTTGTAAATGCCAGTATTTCATTTTTTCTTTATGGCTGAGTGATATTCCATTGTATATATGTACCATATCTTTATCCAATCATCTATTGAAAGACACTTTGACCACTGTGAATAATGCTGTAATGAACATAGGGATATATATATTTTTAAGAATAAATGTTTTCAAAACTTTCAGGTAGGTTGCTGGGTCATATGGTAACTCTATGCTTAGTTTTTTTGAGGAATCTCCATACTGTTTTCCATAGTGGCTGCACCAATTTACATTACCACCAGCAATGTATGAGGTTCCCTTTTCTCCACCTCTCCAGCACTTTTTATTTCTTTTCTTGTTGATGACAGCCATTCAAACAGGTGTGAGGTGGTATTTCATTGTGGTTTTCCTTTGCATTTCACTAAACTAGCACTTCCTAAATGGGGAAGGAAATGTGATTTTGCTCCTTGGAACATTTATTAATATCTGCAGATATTTTTGATCATTACAACTGGAGGAAAGTGCTGCCAGAATCTAGTATGTGGAGGCCAGAGATGTTGCTAAACTTCTTGGCACAGATAGTCCCTCACAACAAATAATTCTTGGGCCTGAGATGTCAATAGTGCTGTTGAGAAATTCTGCCCTTGACCAGTGTTTCTCAAACTTTAATGTGCATATGAATCACCTGGGATCTGGTTAAAATGAGGATTCTGACTTGATCTCATGTCCCTAATGGACAGAACTGTACCTGACACATCATGGTTGTTTCATAAATATTTGTTGAAAACATGGATAAATATTTGGAGGAATGAGGAAATGAATGATATAGCAGGCAGCCAAGAGCACTTGCTGTCATTCCCATACATATCTCTGAGTAATCTTAGAGGCGCTTATTCCAAAGAAAACTGAATTTCCTCTTAACGAGCCAGAAACTTGTCAAAAGCTTTCCTCAGGGAATCACAGCTGTCTTCAGGTAAAAATGACTTCCTTTCTCTGATGTTTCACACTGTCCCTTCTGACACAGGGTGAAGGTTCAATGATGAGTTATTTTGGGTGGTTGCCAAGGCTGGATGTGTGCTAGATGGATACAGTGGGGGGAAAAATGTGGAGGCCCTAAACCTGGCCCCACACCTGAGCCTTCTCCAAGGGAAAAGGACTCAAATCAAATAAAATTGATGTGTGTTGGTGGCAGGAGGGAAGGAGGAAGTAGAGAACCAGAATAGGTTTTCAGAGGAAAATCAGATTAGAATGAATTTCACGGAGTAGCCTGCTGGGGAAAAGACATACACCCATAGGCAATAGGAAGCTGAAAGGTGGGGGAACTGGATGCTTATGTAGGTTGTAAGCCTATGAGTTTCAGAAATCAGAGATTTATTAGCCCTCGTTGGCAAATCATTTCTTTCCCCCTCATCCTTGACTCTCTGGGCTTCTATCAATTATCTTCTATCTACCACCCCTCCACACACAGATGTCCAAGCCAAGCCTAAATTTGGAATTTGGTCCAGCAGTGTCTTTCTTTCCCAAGATAGTCTTCGTGTTCTTGGAAGCAATTTGCTTAGCATCCTGGTACTTCTCTACTGCCTACTGAGAATGGGTTGTGGCAGGCAGAAGGGAGAAAGGAAGGGGGAGGAGCAGGATACAAGAAAGTGGGTAAAGAGAGGTGAGTCAGCCAAGGCCATGAGAACTGGGCTACAGAAGTTCTCTGTAGCTAGGACAAGGATAACCAGATGCCATTATAAATAGAGCTCCTGACAACAGCACTCCCCTGTTAGAAGGTATGATGTAAATGAATGTGTCAACACTGTTGATTCAGGTGCGGTCACTGCATTTTGGCCATACATTGCTTAGTAAGCTAGTGTGGGCCACTGGGTGCCTGTGCTCCAAACCTGGACCACAATTACACAGCTTTCTCCTCTGGGCAGAGAGTGGGGACTGAGTTTGGGGGTCATGTCTCTGAGGAAACAGTTCATCAAGAATGATGACTATTCTGCATCTTCCCTGGGACCTCCAAGGAATTCAAGTTTGCTTGGAGGCTAACAGAGTGATAGCTGTATGTCACCAGGATGGGTTGCTAAAGAGGTCAGAGGAGTCCCCTTTTCTGGACATCTTTAAATAGAAACTAGATTTTTGTATTATGGAATGGTTTTAAGGGTTCTGATACATATCTCTGTTATATCTCTTCGTTGCTCAAAACATTGAGTTGCTTCTTATTGTCCATAGAATAAAGTTTAAACTTCTTAACTTGGCATTTAAGTCCTCTATTATCTGGCTCTAAACCACCTTCCTAGGTTTTGTTTGAAAAGAAATTAAAAAGAACTCAAAAAGCAGCAAACTAGAAATAGAATGAAACTTCCCCCATTTGATAAAGAATAGCTACACAAAACCCACAGCTAACATTGTACTTAATGGTAAGAAACTAGATGATTTCTCCTTAAGATTGGGAACAAGGCAAGTATGTCTCCTTTAACCATTCCTATTTAACATTATACTCTAAGTCCTAGCTAATGCAGAAAGATTAGAAAAAGAAATGTAAAGTATACAGCTAGAGAAAGAAGAAATGAAACTGTCCTTGTTTGCAGATAACATAATTGTCTATGTAGGAAACCCAAAGAATCAACAACAAAAAAACCTACTGTTGCCCATAAGATATTATAGCAAGGTTGCAGATTACAAGGTCAATATATAAAAGTCAACTGCTTTTCTCTATATCAGCAATGAACAGTTGAAATTTGAAATTAAAAACATAACACTGTATTAGCACCACCCCAAAAAAGAAAATGAGAGAAAAGAAATACTTAGGTATAAGTTTAACAAAATAGGTACAAGATCTATATAAGGAAAGTTACAAACCTTTAATGAGAGAAATCAAAGAAGCTCTACATGAATGAGGAGAGGGTCCATGTTTATGGATAGGAAGAATTGATATTGTTAGGATGTCAGTTTTTTCCACAACCTGATGTACAGATTCCATGCAATCCCAATCAAAATCCCAGCAAGGGGTGTGTGTGTGTGCATGTGTACGTGTGCATGCGTGTGTGTGTGTGTGTGTGTGTGTGTGTGTGTGTGTGTGTATGTGTGTGTGTTGACAAACTGGTTTATATGAAAAGGCAAAGACTCAGAATAGCCAACACAATATTGAAGAACAAAATCAGAGGACTGACACTACTCAGTTTCAAGAATTACTATAAAGCAGGCGTCCTCAAACTACGGCCCGCGGGCCACATGCGGGTGTTTTTGCCGTTTTGTTTTTTTACTTCAAAATAAGATATGTGCAGTGTGCACAGGAATTTGTTCATAGTTTTTTTAAAACTATAGTCCGGCCCTCCAACGGTCTGAGGGACAGTGAACTGGCCCCCTGTTTAAAAAGTTTGAGGACCCCTGCTATAAAGCTACAGTAATCAGGACAGTTTGGCATTAGGGAAAGAAAAGACATTCATTTAGATCAGTGAAACAGAATAAAGAATCCATAAATAGACCCACATAAATATAGTCAAGCGATTTTTGACAAAGGGGCAAAAGCAAATCTCTAAAGAGAAAGGATAATCTTTTCAACCAATGATGCTGAAACAACTGTATATTCACATGTAAAATAAATGAATTAGACACAGTTCTTCTATCAATATTTTCACAAAAATTAAGTTAAAATGAATCACAGACCTAAATGTAAAATACAAAAGCTATAACATGTCTAGATGATAACATAGAAGAAAATTAGGGTGACCTTGGGTATAATGATGAGTTTTTAGATAAAACATCAAATACACAATCTATGAAAGAAAAAAATGTATGTTAGACTACATTATAATTAAAAACTGCTCTGTGAAAGACAGTTTTAAGAGAACGAAAAGACAAGCTACAGACTGGGGAAAAATATTTGCAAATTATATCTGACAAAGGACTGACATCCAAACTATACAAAGAACTCTTAAAAATCAACAGTAAGAAAGCAAATATAACCCAATTGAAAAATGAGCAAAAGGTCTGAATAGATACCTCACCAAAGAAGATTAACAGGTGGAAAATTATCATATGTCAATCAAGGAACATCAAATTAAAACAATCAATGAAAAGTCACTGCACACACATTAGAATGATGAGAATCTTGAACACTGACAACACTAAATGCATGAGAGGATTTGGAACAATAAGAACTCTCTCTTTTTCATTGCTGGCAGGAATGCAAAATGGTACAGGCTTTTGGGAAGGCACTTTGGCAGCTTCTTACAAAATTACTCATACTCTTATTATATGATCCAGGCTTGTGCTCTTAGGCATTTATTCAAATGAGTTGGGAACTTATGTACATGTAAAAACCTGCATATGAATATTAATAGAAGTCTTACTCATAATTGCCAAATCTTGGAATCAACTAAGATGTTATTCAAGCCCTGGCTAATGTAGCTCAGTGGGTAGAGTGTTCACCCATGCACCCAAGGGCCACGGGTTTGATTCCCGATCAAGGGCATGTGCCTGGGTTGCAAGTTCGATCCCAGGTTATATGCGGGCCAATCGATGTGTCTATCTCAAATCAATGTTTCTCTCTCTCTCTCTTCCCTCCCTTCCTCCTTTCCACTCTCCCTAAAAATCAATGGAAAAATATCCAAAACAAAACAAACAAACAGTCCAGTTGTTCCCTATCCTTGCTAATACTTGATATTGTCAGTCTTCTAAAATTTTGCCATTCTAGTGAATGTGTGTTGGTATTTATTTTAATTAACATCTCCCAAATAACTAATCATGTTGAACATTTTTTCCTGTGCTTCCTTGCCATTCATGTGTAAAAGTTTTAAATTTTGATGTGCTCAAATTTATTAGTTCTTTGTTTCATTATTTTGCTTTTTGTGTCTTGTTTAAAAAATCTTCCCTATCCCAAGGTCAATAGGAACTTTTCCATGTTTTCTTCTAAAAAGCTTTAAAATTTGATTTCTCACAATTAGGTTTTTAATTCACCGAAAATTTAATTTAGAATCTGGTGTGAGGTAGAGGTCTACTTTAATTTTTATCTATAACTAGAGACTTAATTGCAAAAGCACTTTCTTTCCATTGAGTGGTTATTTGTATTGTTTTTTTTCTGCCACTTACCAACTTCTCCGAAATGTTGGCATTCCAGCTGTATTTTCTTAGGCTCCTACTCCTGTGGTAGAAATGACTTCAACATCTCCTGTATGTTTCTGCCACCATGAGTTTATTCATGCTGTTCCTTATTTCTGGAGTGCTGTTCCCTTTTACCTCCACCTTTCAAAAGATCCAGCTCAAATGGCCCTTATAGTCTTCCAAGATCCTATCATATGTTTCTCTCCTGCCCCTAAATTAAAAGAAGGGGCTCAACACATAAAAATATTATTTCTATTAAACTTATTGGAGTGACATTGGTCAACATGGTTATATAGGTTTCAGGTGTGGATTTCTATGTTACAAGATCTGTATACGGCACCATGTGCCCACCACGCAAAGTCAAATCTCCTGTCACCATATATTAGGATCCCCGTCTCCCCTCATTCTCTCCCCTTTTGCATCCACCACACTTTTATTTGTGTTGATGAGTTTTAGTTTTATATTCCACATATGAGTGAAATCATATGGTTCTTAGCTTTTTCTGACTGACTTATTTCACTTAGCATATTTTCAAGGTCCATCCATGTTGTTGCAAATGGCAGTATTTCATCCTTTCTTATGGCTGAGTAGTATTCCATTGTATAGATGTACCACATCTTTGTCTAATCCTGTATTGCAGGACACTTTGGTTGTTTCCATGTCTTGGCCACTGTGAATAATGCTGCAATGAACATAGGGTGCATATATATTTGCAAACACATGATTTTGAGGTTTTCAGGTATATACCCACGAGAGGGACTGATGGGTCCTATGGTAGCTCTATTCTTAATTTTTTGAGGAATCGCCAGATTGCTTTCCATAGTGGTTGTACTAATCTGCATTCCCACCAGCAGTGAATGAGCACACCTCTAGTATTTTATTCCTTTATCATAAATCTTAGTTCATCTCTTTGGTATCACAGTCCTATGTGTTTGTCTTCTTTATCCGGACACACTGTTAACCCTTCCATGTTGCAATGGTAGACAGAATAATGTCCCATTCTACCTGCCATGTTCTAATTTTTAGAACTTGTGATGTATTACCTTACATGGCAAAAGGGATTATTTTGCAGATGTGATTAAATTAGTCACCTGTCCCCTTAAAATTGGAGAACATTTTCCAGCTGAGTTACAGAAGCAATAGAAAATGAACATACTTGCTCACCATGGAGTCCCCAATAACTTGAAGCAGATCCTTAGATATATATAAAATAATCATTGTTCATTGACTTGAACTTGTGAAGCAGTATAAAGTGGAACTATAGAATGACTTCTTTAGATTCTTACCACATCACTGATACTCATAGCATCTAAACTGCTGTCAAATGAAGTCCTTGCTGACGACTCAGCTCAGCTTTACCTTTTGTTTGCAGCCCGGTCCACTCTGACTTTGATCATAGCATTCTATATAATAATTCTATATAATAAAGAGGTAATAGGCAAATTGACCATCACTCCAACACACAAGATGGCTGCCCCCATGTGGTTAAAGATGGCCGCCCCCATGTGGACACAAGATGGCCGCCACAAGATGGCTGGCAGGGGAGGGCAGTTGTGGGCAATCAAGCCAGCAGGGGAGGGCAGTTGGGGGCAACCAGGCCTGCAGGGCAGGACAGTTGCGGGGAACCCAGGCCTGCAGGGGAGGGCAGTGAGGAGTGACCAGGCTGGCAAGGGAGGGCAGTTAGGAGTGACCGGGCCAGCAGGGGAGGGAAGTTGGGAGTGACCAGGCCTGCAGGGGAGGACAGTTGGGGGGGGGCCCAGGCTTGTAGGGGAGGGCAGTTAGGGGCAATCGGGCTGGCAGGGGAGGGCAGTTAGGGGTGACCAGGCTGGCAGGGGATGGCAGTTAGGGGCAATCAGGCCAGCAGGGGAGAAGTTAGGCGTCGATCCGGCTGGTAGGGGAGTGGTTAGGGAGTGATCAGGCTGGCAGGCGGAAGCGATTAGGGGCAATTAGGCAGGCAGACAGGTGAGAGGTTGGGAGCCAGCAGTCCTGGATTGTGAGAGGCATCCCAGGTTGGAGAGAGTGCAGGCTGGGCTGAGGGACACCCACCCCGCATCCCCGTGCATGAATTTTGTGCACTGGGCCTCTAGTGTTAAATAAGTACTCAGGCTACATACAAAGCTTCACCTCCTTTACATGTGCTGATGACTCAATCATAGAGAGTCCCAGAAGGAGAAGCCTTTTCCCTACAGTGTTTAACCTATTGAAAGGTTATTGATAAAAATTGTTTGATGGACTAATCACAGATGTTTCCTAGTGTTTGCCTTGGAATGGTATGAGATTTGGAATCAGATATATAAGGGTTTTGGAATCTTAGCTCTGGTCTATACTAACTCTGTGACTTAGAGTAGGTTAGTAAATCTCTTGGCATCTCAGCTTCCACATACCTACGGTGGAAATAATACTTTCTTGAGTTGTGTCAAAGATAGGATAACTGAAAAGTTATTAGCACATACCAGATGTTTAATGAATGTAGCTTCCTTCCCATCTCAGGTGCAACACTACTAACAGAACTCCTATTTACATTGAAGGCTCCTATTTACATTGAAGAGTTGGTTACAGGCAGGTGATGCAACATAACATTTGTTCTTACTTTCTATTTGCCTCACCATCCATCATATTTTCAAGTTTACAGTTCTGTTTGTCATTCTGGATGTTTGGTTAAGAATTGTCCATGTGACATAGATGGTCTTAATTATTTAAAGATTTAGATGGGTATGGTAATAAAAGACAGGATATAGAAGAGATCAAAATAAAATAAGACCTTAATTATATATGATAAAATAAAATAACTAGAATGGTGGCACTCTAGAATTGTTATTGTCTTGTGACAGAGTCATATTATTACTCTGGCCTCAGGAGCAGCTGTTGAACCACCCACCTCCACCCAATATCAGCAAACACATTAGGTGCCAGGGTTTATGACACCTGACAGTTGACAAATGTCCTCTGGGGTATGGTGGTGGGGAGGTTACATTTAAAATTTTCTGTCATAGTGCCACGCTGCTTGTTTTCATATACTCTAAGACTTTGGTTCTCAAAACTCAAGAATACATAAAAATTAACTGGTGCGTGCTTGTTGAAATTTAGACTCCTGGGCCTCCCCCTGCTGATGGATTCAGTAGAACTGAAGTGGGGCCCAGGAATCTGCATTTAAATAGCACTACAGCTGTTTTTGATACTGGTTGCCACACAAGTCAGTGTTGTAGGGAGGTCAGGTCCATGCAGGAGGTCATTATTCACTGACTATTTATTGAGTACTAATTAGGTGCAAAACATTATATGGGAGGGGCATGGCCCTTGCTCACCAAGCATTTAACAGACAGGATAACAGCTGCCTACTCTCAAGGTTAGTCATATTGTTCCTTTCTTCTTATTCCCAGTTCACGTTGTGCAAACCTCACATTGGCTTAGAATAGTTTGTTCACTTATCTCTCTACCAGATTGTATATTCCTTTGGAGCAAGTGAACTTCATTATGGACCTATCACAATTTTTCCATCATCTTTTGTTATTCTTATAACTTTGGTTTTGGTCATGACTCCAGCCCTGGCACCTGTGGCAATCTCTTGCTTGAGGTACTGTACGTTAGGAAATGGATTGTCTTTATAGGACTTGTCTAACAAGTATGTTCCCACTGCCATAACCATTTCCTTTGTCTTATGTTCATCTTGATGGCCTTGAGAGAGAGAGCAATGATCACACATGCCCCACTGGCTTTCCTTCTCATAGCAGATGGTACTTGCCTGAAACTAGTGGTCATGTGGGCGGGGTAACAAGGTGAGCCTCATTGGGAAATACTCTATGGCACAAGTTTAGACAGAAAGGTATGATGCTCAAAAGGGTGTGGTCCCTGGATCCCCATTTATGCAGGAATTGTGACATTCTGAAGGCTCATCTGCTCAACTTCATTCCTGGAGACATGAGCACATTGGTTTAATCTCCAAGGAAGAAGAGCTTTAGATTGAGAACATTCAGTATCTGCTTTTCCTTCTTGAGACCAGAACCATTACAAATTCTGGGAAGAAGAGAATTGAGTTGAACTTGACATTGAGAAAACTGTGAAGGTAAGAATAGTTTAACTAAGAAAACCTCAAAACAGTTGAAATTTGGGAGAGAAAGTGCTAGTATGAAATGCTTGAGAATCAAAAATATTTAAAGCTACATATGCTTCCACACACTTTGCTTTAAGTGTTAAGGCAAATAGTAAAGTGAGATCAAGAAGTAGTTCAAATTTTTTTGGTGTATTAGAATTTACAGATGTGTTTTGGAATATGAGTCATTAATTAAGATTTAGGAATACTTTATTTTAGTGGTGGCTCAAGGTGAAATTTTGGTTTAAGTTTTTCTCCATGGTATTTATTTTCTATTGGAGTTAGCTATTTGGTTAATTTCACTAAGAAAACTGTAGAATATTTTTCTCGGATCCTCTTTCCTCTTTCTGTGCAGAGGCCTAGTCTGAACTTCATGTGACTGTAATACTGAGAATTAACACCTAACACCCAATTTAGATCTTGGGATTTAACCAATATTATCTCTAATTGCCAGAGTTTTAAAATATTTCCCTTTTGGTATTGAATGAGTGTGTGTGTGTGTGTGTGTGTGTGTGTGTGTGTGTGTGTGGTTGGAGGGGGGCAGTCAGAAGAAAAGGGGCCAATATGGGTATTAGGAGTTGTATCTCATCTTTAACCCAGAGGATGATGTTTGGTGTCATTAGGAGCAGAGGGGTTTTTGGATGGCGGAGGAGTATGCATTTTTAGGATGAACTGCAGTTAGGAGTCAGGGATTGAATCTTGTACTCTTGTAGGCCTGGAAGAACCATTTTCCCTTTGTGAGATTGTAAGTGGTGAGATCAGGCAGGGAGGGTGTTGAAAAAGTACCTGTTTGTTTCCTTGCCCGGAGATTTCCCCTGGGGTTCCTGCTGGCTGTCCGGCAGGTATGTTCTGCTTTGTGGGTGAGGTATGCCCTCTGTTCTCCTTCCAAGGGGAATGTGTCAGTTCTTTGGATTAGGATCTAATCAAACTCTGGAGTACTTGGATTTTACAAGTAATAAGTTTTGTCTACAGGGAATGCTAAAGCAGGGAACAAAAAATAGATCTATGGGTAATGGTGTCATCTAGGAGATGACACTAAAGTGATATTTAAGGAGTTAAGCAACTTTTTCTTTCCACATTGAAAATGAAGTAAAATGAATGTCATTTGCAGTGCCAGGAGCAACTGGGTCTGTTGGGTGAAGCAAATATAGCAAAACTGATATATATATATATATATATATATATATATATATATATATATATATATATATATATATAATTGATTTCAGAGAGGAAGGGAGAGGAAGAGATAGATAGAAACATCAATGATAAGAGAGAATCATTGATCAGCTGCCTCCTGCATGCCCCACATTAGGGATCAAGCCCGAAACCCAGGCATGTGCCCTTGACTGGAATTGAACCTGGGACCCTTCAGTCCGCAGGTCGATGCTCTATCCACTGAGCCAAACCAGCTAGGGCTAGCAAACCTGTTTTAACTTTGTTTTGTTTGTGTCATTTAAACAGAAAATGATTGAAACCATCAGATTGTTTTAGATTAAAAGGTTAAAGATACAGAAGTTTATAACTGAAGTAGAAATAAGAACTAATTTTCCCTCTCACTCTGATCACTTCATAGCCCTCTTTAAAAACCATCAACTACTTAGTTTCCATTCCCTCCTTATCACATCCTAATGGCTGTGTTGAGATAGACTGGTTCGCTCATTACAGTGAGAACTGGGTACCTTGATAGGTGTAAGAGGGCCTCTCTCCTATCTGGGCCATCAGGGAGGATCCCCCAAGTGGATACAATTGAAGGGGCTACGGGAAGTCAGCCAAATTTGGAGTAGGGGATGGTAAAGCAGTAGAGGCAATAGGTCTCAATAACTAATTCATTTTCAGGAACATAGGTGGACTCTATGGTGATTTTCATATTTTGAATTTGAGCAAGTGTGTGAATGGTGGTTAACCAAAATGGCTAACTGGGGAAGAAATGATTATCTGGCAGTGGGTGAGTGGATATTATGATCAGTTCAAATGTGTGGTATGTTGAGTAGGGATATTTTTAAATAAATGACCCACTATCCAGGTCCAACAGGGGAGTAAAAAGAATACATTTATGGTTTCTGCTTTCCAGAAACATATTCTGTAATTGCAATCAAGAAATTAAATAGCCACAGAAAATTCCAGTAACCCTCTAAGATAACAGCTGAAGAAATGTTATAGATTGTACATGAATAACAACCAGGAGAATTTTATGGATGCTTCTTGCTTTTCAGCAGTTAGTATACAAGTAAAATTTTTTATCTGGGTTTACTTTTGTTTTACTTAGGTAATGTGAGGTGGGTTGAGAATAATACGTGCTTGTTTAATAATACTGTGGCTTAGTTGCATTAAAGTAACTCATTTTAATTTTAATTTTACTAGGTAGATTCTGTTATTTGTACAATGTTACAGAAGAAAAAACTGAGGCACTTAGAGGTTAAATAACTTTCCCAAAGTCATGTAGCTAGTAAATGATAAAGTTGGGATTCATTTCTATTAAGTCTGAATCCAACGCCTCTTCTCAGTTTTTTTGAAAATCCTATTTTGATCTGTAACTATATCTCCTGTTGTGTAAGTTATTTGAAAACTTTATTTAATGATAAAATTGTTTAATCATTCTCCTAATTTTAGACATAAATATTGTGTTTAATTTGGTGCCTACATTTCCAGTTATATTTTCAGGATACATTTCTAGAAGTGGGTTCCTGTAAGGCTCCTTAGAACGTATCAATTTTCCCCAGAAAAGCTCAAATAATTTACAATCTGCATGTATTTTTAAAATTCCACATAGAAGTATTTTTCAGTCCCATAGTGTTGCCTAAACCAAGACAAACAGGAGAACTCAGGAACATTATGCTGAAGATGGTGGTTAGGATAATGAATCATAGAGTGTTAGAGCAGGAAGGAACTCCAGGTATTACCTAGGCCATCTTTTCTTTTATTAATTAAGAACTAAGGCCCAAAGAGGTTAAGGATATGCCCCAAACCATAGCACTAATTAGAGTCAGAGTTAGGAGAAGACCCCGCACTATGTGATCTATTGAGCGTGAGTCTCTTGGATGGTTCACATGGCTCAGGATGTGCTGAAATGTCCATTTGGGGTGTTGAGTAGATATTCAAGAGATTTTTATCATCTGAGTCAGTTTCACAGTCCCCCTTGACACATCACAGTTGTGTCAGGCGGATGTGGAAGTAACCCAAAGGGGTCTGCCCTGAATTAAGAGGCCCAATATCCACCCAGGGAGATAAAGAACTCTGCTGGGCCAAGGGAACTCCGAAGTCCCCTTTCATGGTAAGATCTACAAGGCTGAGTCTGGACTCTCTCTTTCTTATTCCATAGATGGTATCATGCATGTGAACAAAGGGCTGCTCACATAATTCAAAACTTGCACAATTCAAAACTGATTTTCTATAGCGCTCACCAAGAATGGAGAACATTTCTGTTTACTATTGCTTCAACATGCAGCAATTTACAATGGATTTGCCTTGGTATCTATCTGGGTTAACAGCTGGGTTAAGCTATTAAGCCTCAAGGTTTCAATGACTTGGCACAATCAAGGGTTGAACAAAATCTGAAGCGGGCTGGTTAGCCACCCTCTATGTTGCAGACATGCCATGTCAAGGTTGCCAAGACAGGGGAAGTTAAAGGAGTCAGGTAGGCTCTTACGTGACTCAGCTTGAAGGTATAAATGCCACAGACCATTGGCCGGAACTAGAAACATGGTTCTGATTGAACTGGAGGAAGGCTGGGAAAAGCGTGGAGGAGCACACAGATATTTGATGCACACTGATGGTCTCTTCCATTTGATTCTTGATACTTTGAAGTTACCTACTTAAAAAAATGTGTAGGCAATTTTATATCTTTTCAAGTTTTAAACATAAAAGTAAAACTTTCATATTACTTTCCTTCAGGGAAAAGATTGTGAGAGGCATCCTTAAGAAATCCTTTTGGGCTTCCTGTTAAAAACCACAAAATTTTTGCTTAATAGTTGTGAGATTTGGGTAATTCTTTTAACTTCTCTAAACCTGTATCCAATTTTTTTAAAGTAAAAGAAATTTTATTTTGAATAATATACATGTCATTAATTTTATTTTTCATAGTGCATAGTGTATGTAAGTATATAAGGAAAAATAAATATTAGGGATACCCATGGATTGAAGTATTTGGGTGAAGAAGACTTTCAATATACCCATGAACAGGCTTAGAAGCATCACAGGACAATATCCATTAGAAAATAATAAAAAAAACCATGCAAAAATATATCCAAATCATGGTAAGTGCAGTCAGTACAAATTATAGTTTCTTGGGTATAAAAAGTTTTTATATACTTTGGATTGAAAAAATAATATATAAATATGTGGCATGGATAATCTCTCATTCATAGGTATATTATAAATACTAGGTTAGAGATCTCATGTAAAACACTTGGCACAAGGCCTAGAACAAGGTAAGTGTTCAAAGACTGAGAAATTTTCTTCTTACTGGTATTATTGATATTTCAGTGGATTTACTACTGTTGACAGTAATATCATTTCCTTGGAATCAATGGTGTATCCATAATCATCAGAAGATAAGGAATAAGCGATGTTTGGCTAAGTTCTGGAAATAAAAGGTTTTCATCTTCTGTATGTTCTTATCTCAGTAATCATGGGGAGTTTCAAGGGTCATGCCCTCCCCGGAACCTTCTTCATCATCATGGGTATTTGGTGGACTCTAAAGTGCATTCTGAAGTATGTCTGCAGAAAACACAAGCGGACTTCGTATTTTGGCTCCAAAGCAGTATTCTATCGAATAGATATTGTGGAGGGAATCGTCATAATCGGCATGGCTTTAATTGGTGAGTGGACTATTTCAGTATTCTGTTTTCTCCTTTTGGCTATTTTCACATGCAAAGAGAAGATTTAATATCAAATCAAGAAATTGCTAACAGTGAATTTTTACTTTAAGATATCTCTGAACATATATTCTAATTGTAATTTCTATCTTATATCATTGTTAGAAGGTGATACTTCATATTTATACAAAGGTTTATTCCTTAATAGGTTAGTCATGGTCATTAACTTGCCTGCCCACTCAGGGTTAATTTCCTTTAGAGAATTAGCTGGAGCCTCTGAAATAATTTTATACTAAGTATTCTGATGCCTGAAAGAGTAAACTTCATCAGAAAGCATTTTTCCAAATGACCTCAAAATAATCAAGGGATCATGGGAGAGCTTCAGTAATAATCACTGTTAATAGTGTGTACAAAGGGATAGTGTGAAGAAGCCTTGCCTCACGCACTCATTCTTTCTGTGTGATTTCTAAATTGGAGAGGGAGGCTAGTTCTGCCAACTTCTCAGGCCTTTCCATTGACTATATGATTCTGTGAAAATGTGCTGTGTTTTTAGAATTTTACTTCAGTTTCTCCTTTATGAAGGGCAAAACTTCCTAATAATCCTTTGGTTTTCTTCATGCTTAATTCATGGCCATAGCTCTTTGCTATGGCCATCAAATTCCAGAGCAACCATTTCCCAAGAGAGAAATGTCCACATCAAATTCTATGGGTTAAGAAATAAAACAGCGTTTTTAAGAAAGTGCAACTGTTTGTGTAGCTGACTTGACCGTATGCCATGTCTGACTGTGCTTTCTCGGTTATCCTTAATTGGGGGAAGAGCTGAGCGTTAGCATTTTTATGCTAAACCAAGCACAGCTCCCTACTTTGTGGCAGCTACCCAGAGATATAGCGGGTAAGAAGGAAGCAATCAGCCTCTGTGGGACTGATCTTACAAATCGAATCCCAAATCATTCAGGATTCATTTAGTCATTAGAATAAAGTAGGGACTAAAATCATCAGTGGAGCTGATCATGAAACTAAGTAGGACTAGACTCTTTAGCATTAAAGGTCTGAAACAGCTGTTTGACTGAATTGACTGTCTTTAATTAAAAGTGATTATCCAAACCAATATTCGGACCTCTGAAACAAGCCTAAACCACCAGTGCTCAGCTCTTAGGCAACAGCCCAGAAATAGGAATTAATGTCATTTAAAAGAACACTAGATTGGACTCAGCAGTGGGCTAATCCTCCTGCATCTTCCTGCTTTCTCGGTCAAGTTATAAAGAGACTTACTAAAATTTTAATATGTTCCTCTACAGGTATGCTTGGGGAACAGTTTATTGTTGGAGGGCCCCACCTGTCCTTGTATAACTACAAAGAAGGCCGGTGGGTCCAACTCCTGGGTTGGCATCACACCACCATGTATTTCTTCTTCGGGCTGATGGGCGTGATGAACATCCTATGTTCCACCATCCGTTCACTTCCTACCTCTTTAAGCAAGTTAATGCTGTCAAATGCCCTATTTGTGGAGGGTAAGTATGAGTGAGTATTTTCCTATACCTTTAACTACTTTTGGACATTTGACTAGCCCTTTATAATAACATGCCTTTAGTGTCTTGGTGCAGCCCTGGTCCATGGGGTGACCAGTTTGGGCCGTGGTGAACTATTTGATGCCCTAGGTGGGATGTCAAAGATTCTCCCTCCCTACTGACTCATTTAGTAAAGCTGAACAAGCACAATCATTCAAAGTGCTTTATCCACATTTCACATCAAGAACCATCTGCCATAGTTATCTCTAGGTTATCCTGGAGATTATCATTATTTTAAAAGTGAAACTGACCTCAACATAGTGAAACATGAATATCCTAAAATGAGGAGACACAACAGAGTAGCTTCCACCACCTACTACCTAGCCTTTTTTATATTGAGATAGTAACAGTCCACCATTACATGATGAATAGGGTCCAAAAAACTCAGTCACATAAAAATATGAGGTCCTGTTTTTGATAGATGAATGAAGAACCACATTTTTTGTTCCGTTGGTCGCCCTGTTACTGTATGGGGAAACACTGGAAACAAGTGTTTAGTGATTTGTTTTCATTTATTGTGATTTGTAAAGAATGACTTGATTGTGGAACTAAAAAAGCCCCAAATTATCAGGAGCCAGTCATTTCCCAACTCCCCACCTTGCCTGCTACACGTGAAGATAAGAACTTCGGTCAACCCCTCTTTGAGAACAAGGGCTAGGTAAAAGGTGGGCACCAACAACATGAGTCTTACTATCTCAGGGTGTTATGATATTTTAAAGAAACATCTTTTCTTCTTCATCGAAATGGAAAAAAGATGATGAAGCTAATCTTTCCATGGGATTAAACAATGTAATTAGCTACTAATTCTTGGGAGCTTCCAGAGCACCTAGTGATTTATGTATGTATTTGCTTCCTCCAATAGACTGAACTCCTTAAGGCTTTGTCTCATTCATCTGTGCACTCACCCTAATTTCTGCTCCCCACACTCAGCATGGTTATTATTCTTCCTCCTGCATTGAAGATGCTTTGAGATCTAGTCAGTTGAAAATGTCATGCTGTGTTAGAGGAGAGAATAGAGGCTGGGGAGGGGAAAGGAGTGTTAAATTTAAAAAATTCCATTCTGAAGAGGTAGCGATGACTCCTAAAATGCCATTATTATGGGAAGCTGGGAAGCAGTGGGCACCAGATATTTGGAACAAATGTGTGTACGTGTAGAATTCTGTGGTGGGGGAGAGGGGAGAGAGAAACTGGTTTCATTAAAAAAGACAAACGATGTTCCCCCTCTCCATCAGCTTTTATTTTCTACAACCACACCCACGGCCGGGAAATACTAGACGTCTTCGTGCACCAGCTGTTGGTCTTGGTCATCTTTTTGGCAGGCCTGGCTGCCTTCATGGAGCTCTTCGTACGCACCAATATAACCGTGGAGCTTCTCCGTACGAGCTTTATTCTGCTTCAGGGGAGCTGGTTCTGGCAGGTGAGTTGGAGCCTCCAGTTCATGTACCCGTGTCTCCACTTATGACCTCCTCTCTTTGTTTGGTGGGGCATGTTGCTCTAGAACCCAGGACTTCCTCCTGTATGCTGCTGCCGTGAGAAGGTGGGCCTCCAAGAGCAGCCCCGGTGGGAGCAATGACAGAGCGGTGGGGGGCGTCCGTCTTCGTCACACACCTGAATATGCACTGGGTAGGAACTCTGAGCTGGTGCTTTTAGTTGGAAGCAATTCCTTGATGCTAAAGCAACTTACAGCCTGATTGGGTAGTAAGCTTGAGAAAAATACGAAAGGCATGAAACAATTATTTATTGAGAAAAAATTAAGGACCAGCCACTGTACAGGACTTCCACACACATTGTTTCATTATGTCCTTACAATGACTTGTAAGTTAGGTATTACCATTCCCAACGTAATCCGATAAGGGAGGCTCAAAGAGACCAAGTTACTTCCCCAGGATCACAAAGTAATGAAACTGGGATCTAAATGTGGGTGTCTGACGCCAAATCTCAGGTTCTTTCCATTTTACTCTGTCAAACCCCTAACCTTGGTGTGTTGTTGAAAAATTGTATTCCAATCAGTGAATATATATTTTATAGAGAATGAGAAATCATAACCCAATCCTATCTAATAATAGAGTAACATGTAAATTACCATCACTCTGCTACGCCCACGATTGGGCGGCGGGAGGCTGGGGGGCGGGACTCGGGGTGTCCTATCCGGCCATTGAGAGGCACGGATCTGCTGCCACTGAGGGGGGCTACCCTGCTGTTGAGGGGGCCTGCCGCGGACACCCAGCTACGCCTCTCAACGGCAGGGTAGCCAGGTGTCCGTGGCAGCCCCCCTCAGCGGCCGTTGAGAGGCGCAGGGGGCGGGAGTCCCGCCCCCTGCGCCTCTCAACAGCAGGGTAGCCCCCCTCAGTGGCCGCGGACCATCAAAAGTGGGGGAGCTGGGTGCCTGTCTGCTCTGGCACCAGGCCTTTCAGAAGCCTCCACCGAGCCGGAGGCTTCTGAAAGGCCTGGTGCACCAGCGGACAGGCACCCAGCTCCACCGAAAAGCGAAAGCGTGTAGGGGACCCTACACGTGCATGATTCAATCATGCACTGGGCCTCTAGTATCTATATAGAGATGTAAAGAAAGTCTGGAATCATGAGGGACCATGATTTGGGACCATGAGGTTATTTCAGGAATTTGAATTTCCCACAAGGAATGAGAAAAAGGCACCTCAGGCAAGGGGAGTGGAACATCCTGGTCAAAACAGGGAGTAGGAAAGATGTGATATTTAAGCATGTGGGGGAGTAGAAAGGCTGTTTGAACAGGAGTTAGTAAAGAGAGGCTACATTTAAATGTTATTTTGAAGAAAGAACTATATAGGAAAAGCAACAAATGTCCTATAATGTGATAAAATTGATAATTGGTGAATTTAACAAGCTTATATTACAGAAGTTTGTTTTTAAGATTATTTATCATCTGTTAGGAATCTAAATAGAATGAAATATAAAACATTATTATGCATTTTAAATCTCCTGGATGGACTGTTGTACCATGTGCATATATTATTATCTATTTACAAATAAAAATAAATTAAAATAATTTTTTTAATCCTCACCTGAGGATATTTTTCCATTGGTTTTTAGAGAGAGTGGAAGGGAGAGAGAGACAGAAAGAGAAACATCGATTGGTTGCCTTAGTCCATGCCCTTGGCCGGAATCAAACCCAGAACCCTTCAGTACGCAGGCTGATGCTCTTTCCACTGTGCCAAACCAGCCAGGGCTAAAAACAAGTTTTAAAGAGATAACTTCTGGTCAAGATGACACAGTGAGTTTATATGTCAGTGTATCTTCTCTGTTCCAAATAAATAACAATGACAGATGCAATATCAAAACTACTTATAACATAAAAAAATAAGTTAAAAGAAGAAAATAAACAAACAAAAAATAAGAAAGTAAAGTGTAGGAATCCCTTTCCACGTCCCGAGTGGTCCAGGGTTCCGGTTCAGGGTTCGAGTTCTGGAGAAGGGCCGCACACAAATGAAAGGAGACTTAAAGAAATTCAATTTGGCGAAATGGGGGGCCAGGCGGTAGTCCAACTCTAGTGGGAGAACTACTCACTGCTCTGGCCCTGCCATCCCTTTTATTGAGGCTTTGGGGAAAACATCTTAGCCAGGATAAACAGAAATTTACATGGGAAAAACAAAGGTGGAGGCTGCTTCAGCTAACAATGTCTCAACTAAAGGGTGAGTGGTTAGAGCAATTAAGGGTGTTGACCAGCCTTCCTGGCTTCCTGTCAACACCTCTCTTTTAGTGAAACTGATTTGTTTCCGGCAGTAAAGAAATACCTAGCTGCAATTAAATAGTATGAACAAAAACAGAGCAAGCTCCCTTGTGGACCAGACAGAACAGAACTGCCCAGCAGGAGAAGTGCTGGGCTGCAGGCCTATAGCACACAGTGATGGTTGGTGATTTGGTTCCAGTGGAACTAAACTAAACTAAAATAAAATAAGGATTCCTCTTAAGGTGAGGAATGAAGCCAGGCTTTGGAACTCTTTGTGTTGTTAATACCTGCTATATTCCTTAAACATTTTTTTCAATCAGAGTTGACATTCAATGTTATTTTGTATTGATTTCAGGCGCACAGCACAGTAGTTAGACAATCATATGCTTTACAAAGTGGTCCTCCTGGTATTTCCAGTACCCATGTGGCATAATTCATAGTTATAATATTATTGACTATATTACCTATGCTGTATTTTATATCCCCATGATTATTTTGTAAATACCAATCTGTACTTCTACTTTTCAATCCCTTCACCCCATTGATATCTTTGACAGATATTTCTGGACTTGTCAATTTCTCCTTATTTTTGAGTTTTTGCTTTGATGTTATTAGACTGTATTCTGCTTCTCTCTTTTTTTAAGTTTTTTTGAGATGAATGCTTATTTATTTGCAGTCATTCTTGTTCTAAAAAAAACCCACTTAAGATTATAGATTTTCCTCTACACACTGCCATAGCTACCTCTCTTAAGATTTGATGTGTGATAGTTTTCATTCTTGGGCAATTTTGAATGTTGCATTTTCCATGTGCTTTCTTCTTTAATATATGAGTTATTTAGGAATGTAGTATTAAGTTTACAAAAATACTTTTCTTCTTATTATTCCTTTCCAGTTTAATTGCTTTGGGTCAGAGAATGTGCTGTCTTTGAAATGTGTTGAGACTTCCTTTAGGATATAGCCCAATGTCAAATGTTCCATGTATTTGAAAAGAAAGTGTATTCTGTCCTTTTACTACTTCAAGTTTGTTAAGGAGTTAAGTGTTCAAATAAAAAAGTTAGGAAGTAAGACCAAAAGGGGAAACTCATAGAGAGTTGAAGAAAAACAATAATAAAGATAAGAGCAGAATTAATTAAACTAATTAGTGTTCCATTATAATTAATAATTAATTTTAGGGAGGAATGTGTGGGCTGTCACAACTGAGAGTTTATCGGTTTAATGTTGTATCTTTTGGCAGAAAAATATGCTTTCTTATTTCCCCCAAAACTTTTCTGAGGAAGAGCTATGAGGTTGAGGACTTAGGGCATAAATCTAGATTATTTAAAATGTTTTCTACCTATCAGTATGTCTAAAATAGTTTATTTTTTCCTGGTGGCCAGACTAAATAACATGTGAAACCTTAAAAAAAATGAACATTTAACACCAATACAAACACACACTGGCAGGAAATGAAGGTTTAGCCATACTAACTCTCCCCACCATTAGATTCCTCTGAAAGTAAAAAAAAAAGGTCTGGAGACTTAGGTGAATTTATTATGCTTCCATGTTCTGTTGCAATGTGTGATGTATGAATGCTTATGACCAAACTGTCTCTTAAACTAATAATATTATATAATGATTTGCTTTCTACGATATTTTTTCTCTTGCTACTTCTCCATGTATGTTTAAACTAGTGCATAAACAGTGTACAGATAGATTAGAGAAAATACACACCTATACTCTTGGGACCATCAGACTCATATAAACAAAATAAAAAAATGACAGAGGAGAAGTCACCACAGACATCACAGATACACAAACGACCAAACTAGAATACTATGAAAGACTATATGCCACCAAATTCAATAACCTAAAAGAAATGGGTAAATTCCTAGAAATATATAACCTTCTTAGACTGAATCATGAATTGGAAAATCTAAATAGACCTATCAATGGTAATAAAATAGAAACAACCATAAAAATCCTCCTAAAAAGGCCCTGGTGGTGTGGCTCATTTGGTTGGAGGGACATTCCATACAGGGAAAGGTCGTGGGTTTGATGCCTGGTCAGGGCACATACTCAGGTTGTGGGTTTGACTTCTGGTCGGGGTATGTACAGAAGGCACAGATCTCTCTCTCTCTCTCTCTCTCTCTCTCTCTCTCTCTCTCTCTCTCTCTCTCCTTCCTTGCTCTCTCTTTAAAATCAATAGAAACATATCCTTGGGTGAGGATTATATATATTAAAAAAAGGCTTTCCCTTAAAAACAACAATAAATCCTCCCCAAAAATAAAAGTCCAGTACCAGATGTCTTTACTAGTGAATTCTACCAAACATTCAAAGATTTGTCACCTGTCCTTCTCAAACTTTTTAAAAAAATTGAAGAAGAGGCAATACTTTCTAACCCATTATATGAGGCCAACATAAACTCTGATACCAAAACCTGGCAAGGATAACAGACTGATATCTCTAATGAATACAGATGCAAAAATCCTAAACAAAACACTAACAAATCAAATACAACAATACATTAAAAATAATATATCACAATCAAGTGGGGTTCATTCCAGGGGCACAAGGATGGTTCAACATACACAAATTGATCAATGCACTGCACCACATTAACAAAGGATAAAAATCATATGATCTTATCAGTAGATGAGGTAAAAGCATTTGGCAAGATACAACATCCATTTAGGATTAAAACACTCAATAAAATGGGTATAGAAGGAAAGTACCTCAACATAATAAAGGCCACATGTGACAAACTCTCAGCCAATATCATACTCAATGGTGAAAAACTGAAAGCTTCCCCCCTAAGATCAGGAACAAGACAAGGATGCCCACTCTCAGAACTCTTACTCAACATAGTGCTGGAAGTCCTAGCCAGAACAATCAGGCAAGAAAAAGAAATGAAAGGCACCCAAATAGGGAAGGAAGAAATAAAAGTGTCACATTTTGTAGATGACATGATTCTGTATATAGAAAATCTTAAAGACTCCACCAAAAAACTACTAGAAATGATAAACAAATACAGTAAAGTTACAGGATACAAAATCAATGTACAAGTCCACTGCTTCCTATATACTGTCAATGACAATTTCTGAAAAAGAAATTAAAAAAAACAATTCCTTTTGCAATTGCATCAGAAAAATAAAATACAAAGAAATAAACTTAACAAAGGATGTGAAGGATTTATATTTTGAAAATGACAAAGCATTATTCAAAGAGATTGAAAAAGATACAATGAAATAGGAAAATATTCTGTGTTCATGGATTGTAAGAATCAACAGTTATAATGGCCATATTACCCAAAGCAATACACAGATTTAATGTAATTTCCATAAAAATCCCAATGTTATTTAATATATATATATTTTTGACATAAATATATGTCATCTGTGATTATATATATATATATATATATATATATATATATATATATATATATTGATATCAGAGAGATAGGAAGCAGGGGATAGAGAGATAGAAACATCAATGATGCGAGAGAATCATAGATGGGCTGCCTCCTGCACAACCCTACTAGGGATCTAGCCCACAACCCAGGCATGTGCCCTGACCGGAAATTGAATTGTGACCTCTTGTTCATAGTTCAATGCTCAACCACTGACCCATACTGGCTGGGTCCAATGTCATTTTTTAAAGAAATAAAACAAAAATCATCAGATTTGTATGGAACCACTAAAAATCCCGAATAGCCAAAGCAATCCTGGGGGAAAAAGAACAAAGCTAGAGGCATCACACTCCCTGACTTCAGACTATACTATCTATCTACACTGAGTGGCCAGATTATTATGATCTCTGAACGCATAATAATCTGGCCACTCAGTGTATATTTATATATTAGAGGCCCGGTGCATGAATTCATGCATGGGTGGGGTCTGGCCAGTCTGGCCAGGTGGAGGGGACATGGGCGGTTGGCCGGCCTGCCTGCTGGTCAAACTCCTGGTCGAGGGGACAATTTGCATATATTAGCTTTTTATTATATAGGATATACACTGAGTAGCCAGATTATTATGCGTTCAGAGGTCATAATAATCTGGCCATTCAGTGTATATATATAAACAGGTAATATGCAAATTAGCTGGGCATCACAACCGGCTCAGGAGGAGGCTGCATCACGACTGCTCATGAGGAGCTGCGTGCACAGATGGGCGGGAGGGGACTGCGTGCTGCCCCCACCCCAGCGGACACACACCAGGGGTGGGGGCATGCTCCGAGTGGCCATGGCTTGGAGCGCGCCCCCAGTTGGTGGCGACAGCGGCCAGAGCGAAGCAGCCTGGGTCTCAGATGCCTGGCAGGAGCTGGAGCAAAGCAGCCCGGGTCCTGGTGGGTGGCAGCAGCAGCCGGGGTGAAGCAGCCCAGGTCCTGGGTGCCAGAGGGAAGCCGGTGCCGGCAGCCAGGGGAAGGAAGGCCTATTCTTGCACGAATCTTCATGCATCAGGCTTCTAGTAAAGCTATAATAATCAGAACATGATTGGTACTGGCAAAACACAGACCAATGGAACAGAATTGAGAGTCCAGAAGTAATACATTTTGAAATCAGTAAGCATAAGTCTTACAACTTTTTTTTTTTCCAAAGTTGTTTTAACTATTCTTGGTCCTGTGCAATTCCATATGAGTTTTAGGACCAGCTTTCTATTTCTGCAAAAAAAGGCTATTGGGGTTTTCTTTGTGTATTATTGCCATTTTAACAATGTTAAATCTTCCAGTCCATGAACATGAGATGTATTCCCATTTATTTAGATCTTCTTTGATTTCTTTCAATGATGTTTTATAGTTTTCAGTCAATAAGTTTTGAACTTCTTTTATTAAATTTACTTCTATATTTTATTTTTTTCAATGCTATTGAAAGTGGGTGGAACGGTTCCCCCCCCCATTTAATTTTGTGTTGCTCATTGCATATGGAAAATACATCTGACTTTTGTATGTTGATTTTGTAAACTTGCAAGTATGCTGAGTTAATTTCGTAGCTCTAACAGTTTTTCTTGGTGTGGATTCTTTAGAGTTTTTAATATTTATATATGTCATCTGTAAATATAAATAAATTTACTTCTTCCTTTGCAATCTACATGCCATTTATTTATTTTTCTTGCTTAATTGTTCTGATAGAATTTCTAGTATAATGTTGAATAGAAGTGGTGAAATCAGACATCTTTGATCTTAGGGGAAAAGCTTTCAGCCTTTCATCATCAAACATAGTGTTAGCTGTGGGCATTTATTTATTTTAAAACCTTTCTGTATTCTAATTTTGAAGTAACCAAGTGAAACTGCACAATTTAGAAACCTAAGCACATTCTTTGAATGTCCACCAATCCCCAGAGATGATTACTATGCATATCTTGAAATTGATCTTTAAATGTCCTTAAATTTTTTTCCCCAAAAATATGACCTACTAGTATTGTCTATATTACTAAAACAGACAATAAAACCTGATGTCTTCTCTGTATATTTCAGATAATGGGAAGTTGTCTTGGTTACCATTCCTCTTGGAACCAAGCATTTTGAAATGTGGCTGATTATTTTAATGTGTGCTTTTGTTTTAAATTGCAGATTGGTTTTGTCCTTTATCCCCCCAGTGGAGGTCCTGCATGGGATCTACTGGATCATGACAACATTATGTTTCTCACCATATGCTTTTGTTGGCATTATGCGTTCACCTTTATCATCATTGGAGGGATTTATGCTTTTGTCATCTGGTAAGTCAGTGATTTTTTTGTTCATGGAAGTTCTATTCCTTGATATATGATCAACAAGACTTGATAGTATGAACTTAAAATTTTAGGGGATTTCATTCCTTAGCATTCCACCAGACAGGGTAATATAGAAAACTATCTGCAAACACGGAAATTTCCAATAGAAAGAGTAAATGCTGGCTTAAAGTTAGAATAGCTCAGCAGTGTCTCTGCTGTGCCTCTGACCTATGACTCACCCTTCAACACACTCTTCTGTGCCTCCATGCATTTGCATATGATCTTTCCTCTTATGAATGGCCCTTCCCACACCTGCAGTGACTGAGCCCTCTGTTAGCCCAGGTGTATATCAATTATAGCACTTCCCAAGCTTGGTGTCAATTAAAAAAACCCATATATATATTTTATTGATTTCAGAGAGGAAGGGAGAAGGAGAGATAGAAACATCAATGATGAGAGAGAAGCATCAATGGGCTGCCTCCTGCACACTTCCTATTGGGGATCAAGCCCGAAACCCAGCCATGTGCCCTGATTGGGTTCATAGGTAGGCACTCAACCACTGAGCCACACTGGCTGGGCTCTTTTTTTTTTAATGAATAGTTTGTTGATTTTCAGAGAGAGAGGGAGAGAGTGAAACATTGATTGGCTGCCTCCTGCATGCCCCCTTCTGGAGATTGAGCCTATAACCAGGCACGTGCCCATGACTGGGAATTGAAATGGAAATCCTTTGGTATACTGGACAATGCCCAACCAATAACACACACTGGCCAGGGCTGGTGTTATTTTTGACCAACATGTTTGTCTCCCATTAAATTTGAGTACCTGATTAATTTGACACTTATTCTAATACTAGAGGCCCGATGCACAAAGATTCATGTAAGAATGGGCCTTCCTTCCCCTGGCTGCCAGCACTGCCTTTGCTCTGGCCAGAGCCACCTTTTTGCTCTGGCCTGGAGCCACCTTTCCGCCTTCCCACATTGCTCAGAGACCCAGAGCTGCTGGGGCAGTGTGGAATGCCTGCGTTGTCGCCATGGTGACAATGCAAACGTCCTGCCCCCCCCCCCCACTGCTCAGTGCCTGTGTATGTAAATCAACCTGCCATATTTGTTGGGTTAATTTACATACTCACTCCTGATTGGCTGGTGGGCGTCGCGAAGGCACGGTCAATTTGCATCTTACTCTTTTATTAGTGTAGACTAGAGTCCCAGTGGACGAAAATTCATGCACTGAGGAGGTCCCTCAGCCCAGCCTGCCCCCTCTCACAGTCCAGGAGCCCTCAGGGGATGTCCTACTGAAGGCTTGGGGAGTGGGCCTAAGCCCCAGTCTGGCCTCCCTCTGCAGGAGGCAACCGGCTGACCAGGGGAAGGCACCGCCCCCATCACCCCCTCACTGCTGCTGCCACTGCCAGCCAGGGCACTGTGGCTGCAAGGTCTGAGCCCCGGGCCTCACAGCTGCCAGGGCTCATGGCTGCTTGAGCCCACGGCTGCCTGAGCCCACAGCCCTTGCAGTCGTCGCTGTGGCTGCCTGCCCTCAGTCCTTGCAGCCGCCACCATGGCTGTCTGCTTTTGGCCCTCGCAGCCACTGTGGCTTTGTCTGGAAGGATGTTTGGAAGACATCTGCTCTAATTAGCATATTACCCTTTTATTAGCATAGATTTCTAAAAGTAAGATTCCGTACATGTTTTTACAAGGACCCTGATACAATGTTTTATGATGAGTGAGGAGCAATAGAGCAGATTGATAAGAACACATATTCCTAGTTCTGTTGTTATCAGCTGTCTGACTTTGGGCAGATTAGTTAGCTATAATAAGTCTCAGGTTTTTTGCTTGCAAAATGGGGATAAAAGTAGTACCTAAATAAGATCATGCATTTAAACTGCTCAGAACATAATAAGAGCTCAATGAAAGTTATTCTTATTGTTCTTGTTCTTTTTGCTATTCTTCTTATTCTTGTTCTTCTCCTGTATAAAAAATGTGTAAGTATAGACTCTGTGGGGAGAGACAGATAATTTAAGTACAGTGCATTAAGTGGAAATAGTAGAAGAAGAAAGCACGATTGGAACTCAGAGGAGGCCTCCTCACAATTGAGAATTAAGCTGCAGTTTGAAGGATGAGTAGGACCAGGAAGGGGTGAACATGGTCCTCTCTCCAAGGTAGCTAATGCCAAACCACAAGTGGCCTGGCTGATCCTAGCTACTAGGCATGCAGCCAGCAATGCGTAATCCTTTAGACCTCAGCACTGATCGAAATGTTCTTTATCTGCAGCCTTCATTATGGTAGCCATGAGCTTCATGTGATTATTGAGCATGTTGACATGTTCCTAGTGTCACATCCATTTTAATTTAATTTAAATATCCATATTCATAGTGGCCACCATATTGGACAGCACACATCTATCAGGTTCCCTAGATTCCTAAAATTCAGCAGCTGCTTTTGGCCTAGTGGGGTCTCAACCTCTGCCTCCTATCTTTCTACTCTCAGACTCCTAGCTTTCTACTCTTCTCTTTAGACTTGCCCCACCCCACCCCCCTCACTCCCCCACGCCGCCACCTCTCCTGTTCTATGCTTCTTTGAGTTTCTGAAGTAGCTTTGGTGCTGGTTCTCTGAGTAAGGAAACCATTAAGAAAAGGTCTCCCAGATGTCTTTGCTAGGCTTTGGGTCAGCCCACTGTGATCCGTAGTTGCCTCTTTAAGTGCTTTGGGTGCTGGGAAATTTTATCTTCTCATTGACTAATTTCTACAAGTCCTATCCCATTCCCTCAAAGTTTGTGCACGAGCTGGTGGTTAAGGCTAGCTCTGCTATTGAGTGAAACTTGGCTTCTTCCTCTGTTGTTCTAGGCTGACATCTGGGCCTCATCTCCTTAGGGGCTGGGCAGCCTCCAAGACCAATGCCAACATTCAGGGAACCTCTCTACTGCATGTCAGCTCCCTTTCAGAGCCCAAAGAAGACTACTGTCTCTTCCTGTTTCAGAAACCTTCAGACCCTTAATAATTTTCAAATCCACTTACAGTTCTCTAGGAATGCCATGTTTATTTTTCAACCTCTGCCTCCCCTCCCTTTAACCTTTTGAACTTGTAGTTCCCTCTACCTGGCATATCAAATTAAATGCCGATCTCTTCTACAAAAACTACTGTGATTATCCTAGCCCTCACTTATCCCCTTCATGAGTTTTATATCACTTTAGTCTCTACCAAACATTTGAACAATTGTGATCTTGTGTGATGTTTGTGCTTAGCTCATGTTAGTTTTAGCTGTTAGATTGTGTTGCCTTGATGAAAATACCTTTTTCATGTTTCTCACAGTTCTTGGCACACTGTCAAACATATAGTAGGTGCTCAATAAACACTTAGTTTTAATAGATCTGTTTCAGAGTTATTTGAATACAGGCTTCATTTGTTTGGAAATCATGTTTTAGATGCTTTTCAGTTTTGTTCTCATATTGCTCTTGAAAATATAAGACTGGGAGCTCATGTTCTGACATTTTGATATAAACTTAAGCAATAGCTTAAAAAATATCATGAAGAGTTAGTACCGTACTGACTTATAGTGAGGTCACGTGGCAGGCTAATTCAGTCCTATAATCATAAGGCTCTTTGAAAGTCTCATTGTCAGGGTTTGACTGTGGAATCATTTATGACTCGGTGAAAGGTGATGGATTTTCAGGACATTGTATGTTTGACATAGCACAAAGATTACCATGGCAGCAAAATGGAGTTATGGAACCTCAGCTCTTCCCCCCCCCCCTGTCCCCCCCCCCCCGTCCAAGTCTCTGAAAAATGAAGCTGTACTTCCCAGTTTTCCAAGACAAATGGTTCAAAGATTGCTTCATCCAGTCCCATGCCTGCAGTCTTTATTATGACAGCTCACAGAAGAAACTTATCTGTTTGGAAATCTTGTTACATGTTTTACTAAATTTCATATTTATTTTTAAAAATATGTTTTTATTGATTTTAGAGAGGGGGAGAGGGATAGAGAGAAACATCAATGATAGAGAAACATCAATTGGCTGCCTCCTGCACGCCCCCTATTGGGGATTGAGCCCACAACCTGGGCATGTGCCCTGACTGGGAATCAAACTAGGAACCTCCTGATTCATGGATTGATGCTCAACCACTGAACCATGCCAGCTGAGCTAACTGTCATATTTAAACACACCTGTTGCACAGAACTATTTCAAAAGCCATTCTCTATGGGTTGAGAAATATTGCCCATTTTTGAAACCGGACAACTGATGGGTTCGGGCTACTTGTCACTACTTGAGCCAATTAAGCACAGACAGGGTTGAATCATATATGAGCATTTATTCCAATAACTAGAGGCCCGGTGCATGAAATTCATGCACAGGGGGCGTGTCCCTCAGCCTAGCCTGCACTCTCTCCAACCTGGGACCCTTGAAGAGATGTCTGACTGCCTGGATTGGGCCTAAACGGGCAGTTGGACATCCCTCTCACAATCCAGGACTGCTGGCTCCCAACTGCTCGCCTGCCTGCCTTCCTGAGTGCCTCTAACCGCTTCTGCCTGCCAGCCTGATCACCCCCAACCACTCCCCTGTCAGACTGATTGATGCTTAACTGCTCCCCTGCCAGCCTGATTGCCCCTAACTGCCCTCCCTTGCCAGCCTGGTCACCCCTAACTGCCCTCCCCTGCCAGCCTGGTCACCCCCAACTGCCCTCCCCTGCCAGCCTGGTTGCCCCCAACTGCCCTCCACTGCAGGCCTTGTCCCTCCCAACTGCCCTCCCCTGCAGGCCTGGTTGCCCCCAACTGTCCTCCTCTGCTGGCCTGGTTGCCCCTAACTGCCCTCCCCTTCAGGCCTTGTCCCTCCCAACTGCCCTCCCCTGCAGGCCTTGTCACTCCCAACTGGCCTCCCCTGCAGGCCTGGCTCCCCCCCAACTGCCTTTTCCTGTAGGCTTGATTGCCCCAAACTGCCCTCCCTTGCAGGCCTGGTCCCTCCCAACTTCCCTCCCCTGCTAACTGGATCACCCACAACTGCCCTCCCTTGCAGGCCTGGTCCCTCCCAACTGCCCTCCCCTGCTGGCCATCTTGTGGCAGCCATCTTGTGTCCACATGGGGGCATCCATCTTTGACCATATGGGGGCAACCATCTTGTGTGTTGGAGTGATGGTCAATTTGCATATTACTCTTTTATTAGATAGGATAGAGGCCTGGTGCACAGGTGGGGGTTGGCTGGTTTGCACTGAAGGATGTCCCGGATCAGGGTCGGGGTTCCCTTGGGGTGTGGGGAGGCCTGGGTGAGGGGCCTGTGGTGGTTTGCAGGCCAGCCACGCCCCCCGGTGACCCAAGCATAGGCTGGAAGCAGGTATCTGGGATTTATTTATCTTCTATAATTGAAACTTTGTAGCCTTGAGCGGAGGCCAGGGCAGGCCAGGTCAGGGGAAGCTTGGCTTCCTCCATCTCCAGGGGCAACCCAAGCCTCCTGCTTGCTTCAGCTCCATGGCCGCCACCATCTTGGTTGGGTTAATTTGCATACTCACTCCAGATTGGCTGGTGGATGTGGCTTGTGGGTGTAGCGGAGGTATGGTCAATTTGCATGTTTCTCTTTTATTAGATAGGATGCTGGTAGTATGGGAGAGCAGCAGGTCATCCACAAAAATCTGCTCTCCAATCCCCTATAAGCCAGCTGTTCATATTGGTTAGGACAAAGATTACATGGGAAAGTAGGAATTATAGGCATGGGGAAGTAGGCAATGGGGATTGGGGGCGAGACTCCATTTTTTTTGGCAACAAGGTGTTAATCTTTCCATGATATTAGGAAGTTATTGAATGAGAATGGACTGCATTCCAAGGTTGACACCCGGTCTAAGGCTGATTGCCAGGTACAAGGTTGACTTCCATGTCCCAGGGGTGTACAACTCCCAGCCAGGTTAGAATGTCCTTTCTTCAATCAGAACAAGGCAATCATGGTTAATAGAGCATGATTAATATTCTACTTTTGACCCTAACATTTTCAGGTTGGTTTTCCAAGCAATGATTCATGTGAGCTATTTTGAAGAACAAAATATAGATGACACAATGCCAGGTATATGATAATTTGACTTCTGGGAGTTTGATTTCCAGATAGATTCTGGAAGTACACCCAGAGTCTCAGCTCTGCTCTTCCTCATATTAATCCAGAGGAACATATGCAAACAAAAGCCCAGACACACCTTGACTGTATTTCCCTGAATTTGCATCATTCCAGGAACTAGTAATTATTTGCACTTCATTTTCTTACACCATCCCTCAGTCTGTACCCAGTGGCCGTTTTTGCATGTGCCAATACCTAGAGCTACAAGGTACAGATAGAGCCTATTTCAAATATCTGAATATTCATCTTCATGGCTTGAAGCAATAGCAGATACAATCCAGAGAGAAGGAAGGGGGGACAGGAAAAATCAGTAGGGTCTGTGTTAGCAATTACTTTGTAGTAAGTAGCTGTGTCTTTGTTTTATTTTTTACAAAACTTATCAGGAATGAATCTAAGAATAAATTAACTAATTAATGCATTTCATTTAGCGTGCATTGAAGTTGTACAGTGTGGAAATAACTGTGTGGTTTTTTTTAAATGACACAAACGCTGTCCCAGACATTAAGACTATTAGCCTTTCATGAGAACAATGCCTTGAGGAGTTGAGGATATTGGAAGCAGCATCAATTGTCAATTAATAATCAAGACAAGTGATTTTGAGTTTTCTTTGGCTCTTGATGAGTCAACAGATGTTACTAAATACTGCTCAGTGGTTGTTATGTATTGGAGGAATTAGTGTTGAATTGGAGGTGACTGAAGAATTATGAATTATCTATGAATAGGTGAGTGATATGAACTCCTGGCAGATTGCTTCAAAGGCCATTGATTTACCAAATGTGTGTTGAGCCACCATTATGTGCCAGACCTGTTCTAGACTCCGGTTGGGATTAGGGCAGTGAGTAAGATGAGGTCTCTGCTCTTATTCTAGTGGGACCCTCATATTCTAGTGGGACCCAGAGCACAAGTAAAGACAATGTGTTATATTGTAAATCAGAAGACGTATTAATCAATAAGCCAAATTTATTTGGAGTCCCTTTCATTTCGCTAGTGCTAGCGGGCCCAGAGGAAATCTTGCTTCTCGAATTCTGGGGCCCAATATGGTAGAAGTCTTTCCTATTTATATGTTTTTCAGCCCTTTGTTTTCCAAATTTGGAACAAGACTTCCGGACCATCTGAGAAAAAGTCCCGTGTGCTGGGACAGGGCCATGAGACCATATCTCAAGGCCTGGCCTGGCGCCAGCACTGACAACTCTGTCTGGGGCATAGTTTGTGGCCTCTCTGGAATGGGAGTAGCAAGCAAATGTTTACAGAAGCCAGAATAGCCGGGTTAAAATTTTAAACAGCAGTTTTTACCCAAGATGGAGGTTACTATGCTTCAAATGCATATTGATAGAGGCAGACCAGACCTTCATTAGAAGAAAAAGAAAGGCAGATGATAAGGGTAAAGATGCAGACAGGCTAGGGAAGTTTTTCATAAAATGAGAATGATTTTGATGATTTGGTTTATCAAGTTTGCTTGTATATTCCCATGTAATTCTGGAAGTTAAATATGTTTTATTGATATGGTCACAGTACAATGTCTTTACAAATAATCTTGCACAGAAAAAAAACCTTTTTCTAGATCTTAATACATCAGAGAAAGGGAAAGCCTGCTGAATTTCTGCTCCTAAGAAGCTTAGTACCTTCCAATGTAAAAAATTATAATTGCTGCTTCCCCCAATCCTACAGATTCTCTTAATCTATGAAAACAAGGGTGGAGTGCACTTCTAACTTGGACCACCATGTGCGGTGGACAGCCTGTGGCCTGCACAAAAGCACCTCTCTGAAGGCTCGAGTAGGGGCTGCAATAAAGCCCAGATTTGATATGGGGAAGGAGATACCTTTATGCACTTCCTTTCAGAAGAGGGCTCCTACTTATAATACACAGCTGGGTGCAGACTTGGAAAAGCTTGGCTGAGCTTGGCTTCATAAGGCTTCCTACAACCCAGAGATTGTCTTGTTTGTTTTAGAAATGATAAAAGTTCTGAATAATTAATTAGGCATCTTCTGATGTGTAATCAAATAATCATGCTGTGCATTCAGAAGCTACTTTGGATCTGTTTGCTTATTATACCTTACTTTAATAAAAAACAAAACCAAAACCACAGTTTTTAACTGATGAACGGAGTGGATCTAGAGACAAGGAAGCATGGAACAGAGTGGGGAATCTCGGAGGGAAGGTGGGGGAGGGTGGGTGGGTGGGAGGTAATTAACCAAGGACATTGTATGCATATATCCATGGCCCTTGGACACAGACAATGGGATGGTGAGAGCCTGGGGCGGGGAGCGGACTGGAGGGGGTCAATGGGGAAAAAAAAGGGACAAATATAATACTTTCAACAATAAAGAATTATTTAAAAACAATAAAAAATACATAAAAATTTCAGGTACATCCAAAGCTAAATAAAAGTGATTTTCTCTTTTGGGGTGCCTCTCCCATTTGCACAAATAATTTGGAGTTTGTTATAAGTACGTATTGCTCTGGGTTTTTAATCTTAAACAACATAATATGAAATGCCTTTCATTCTTCTCAGGTTGGTTAAATCTCGACTTAATAGGACCTGCCCCTCAGAAGTTGGACTGCTGAAAAATGTTGAACGAGAACAAGAATCAGAAGAAGAGATGTGATTTTGATGGGCATCTAGTCTTTTTGGATGAACTTTTCCTTTCTTTCTTTTTTCTTTTTTTTTTGCATTGTTTTTGTTCATAGTTTTGTTTCTTGATCTTTTGTTTGGCTAAGGATCATTCTTGGTGTACTGGTTGTATTTTGAATTTTGTTAAAGTATTTGAATATTAATGTTTTATTTTAGGTTTGAAATTACTTTAGATGATAAGTTCATTTTGCACATCAGCCTTGGTATTCAGGGCCTATAGTGACTCTTCCAAGGTCATCTAAAGTTTGATGCCCATGATATGACAAACATTTGTTTCATTTGCCTTATACATATGCTTAAGGTTCTTGGGATTGCTACCATTTGTACTTGTTAAAAATGGGATTACACATGTTTGTCTTGTTGTTGCAATGATAAATAAATGAATACCTCAAATCTTTATTTTTGTTATTTAACTGCACCCCACCTTTATATCATGAAGAAAATGCTGTGTGACACTGAAATTCCCTTTTTGATGAGACTTGTCTTTCTGTAACACCTGATTTCTCCTCTAGGAAAAGTGAGCCAGAGTCTTTCTGAGTTGTGCACTCTTTGGGAAAAGATAAAAGGGATGATCCCTGGAACATATGGTTGCAAAGCCATAAGAGACTGGGAAAGGAGAGTCATGATATTATCTACAGAGTAAAACGTCATCAATAGCATAGCGTGGCCACCATACCTCCCCTCTGCTGCCATAGTTGAGGGGTTAAGACAAGGAATAGCCTTTTCTGGAAAATCTGGGTAAAAAGTCAGAGCACAGTCTGTGGGCTAAGTAGAACTCAGTGGAGAGTCAAGAAATCTTGTTTCTAATTCTGGCTCTACCATTAACCAGCCTCTAGGGCTTGAGCAATCACCATGTCCTTCTCTCTAAAGTAAGGGAATTGAATTGGATGAATCATGGGGCCCTTTCTGAATGTCACATGTTATAAATCTAGAGTCTCTGAGACAAAACTGAAGCATGGAGATAGCTAACTTTGTACAATATCAATCTCTGCCACGACAGGAAAGGTAAGGAGGGCTTCAGGAATCCTTGAGAGATGACTCAAATATGGAGGAAAAGAGGCAGCCTCATGGGCAGCTGAAGGTGAAATGTGGGCAATTAAATCCTGCAGGCTCCCTGGCATTCCAGAAGCACTGACAAATCTAGGGGCCTGCCCCAGTCTGGTATGATCACAGTGACACTGCAGAGGAAAGTGGATGGATTGTTTAGGCCAAAGAACTGGACACATTCATTTTTTTAAAGATTAATTTGATTCAGTCATTTAAAAATTTTTCCTTTTCAACTAGCAAATATTTCTTTCTGCTTAAATTATCCTATATCAGCGATGGGCAACCTTTTGAGCTTGGTGTGTCAAACTTCGCCAAAAAACTGAGCATAACTCGGGTAGTGTGTCACTTTGAGGAAAAAACATTATTTCGCAAATGTTTCATCCTCAGGAGCAGCAAATGTTTCATCCTTGGCATGCGGCCGCCTCAGCGGCCGCGTGTCATCAGAGATGGCTACACGTGTCAGTGCTGACACACATGTCATAGGTTTGCCATCACTGTCCTATATAATAAAAAAGTGATGTGCAAATTGATTGTCATGCTCTCACAAGATGGCTGCCTGTGACCAGGTTGACAGGGGGATTAGTGAGGGATGACCAAATGACTGAACAAGCAGGCTGCGTGGGGCGACCAGGCCGGAAGGGGGGGTTAGTGAGGGACAACCAAATGACTGAACAACAGGCTGCATGGGGCAACCAGGCTGGTGGGAGGGCTGTGAGGAGCGACCAGGCCAGCAGAGGGGGGCAGTTGGGGGCGACCAGGCTAGCAGGGGGGGGCAGTAAGGGGTGACCAGGTCTGCGGGGGAGCGGGGGGCAGTTAGGAATGACCAGACTGGCAGGGAGGGGGCAGCTGGGGATGACCTGGCTGGCACCGGGGGGCAGTTAGGGGTGACCAGGATGGCAAGGGGGGCAGTTAGGGGCGATCAGGAAGGCAGGCAGGTGAGCAGTTAGGAGCCAGTGGTCCAGGATTGTGATCGGGCCTAAACCGGCAGTCAGACATCCCCTGAGGGGTCCTGGATTGGAGAGGGTGCAGGCTGGCCTGAAGGGATGACCCCCCCCCCCCGTGCATGGACTTTGTGCACTGGGCCTCTAGTTAGTTTGTAAAAGTGATTAGAAAGGTGTGCTATCTTTGTCTCCCAGGAAAGCATTTAGGAAGGTCTACACAATACAATACAGAGGGTGATCATCTATAGCTCACTGTTCTTATATGCTCTTGTTCTTAGTGTGTTAATGAAAGAACTGAAAACATAAATGTTATTGAATAAATGAATAACTAATTTCAGATATTTGGTATTCCTGCTATACACAGTAGCTTTTCTATTCACCAGTTTTTAGATACATTTATTTTTTTAATGTAATGGTTGAAAACAATTAATGTGGGTCCTTAAAGATTGATCTTGAATAATGCAATAAAACCTACTGCATTTCTAGCATGTGAAAGGCCCACAAGTCATGGCCCTCAGGAGATCATGGCCTTCTGCCCCATGTGTGTCCTCCATCTCAGGGGTCTCTTCTAGTCTGCCAAGTTTCTATGACTTTGGCAACTTTGTGTTTCAAAAGAGCGAGCCATCAGAATGATGATAGGATTAAAAATTACAAATTCGTAGTTATAGAATTGTCACAGTGATGTAAAGTACAGCATAGGGCATAGTATATTCAATAATCCTGTATAATAAGGAGATAATATGCAAATTGACCATCACTCCAACACACAAGATGGCCGCCCCCATGTGGTCAAAGATGGCTGCCCCCATGTGTATACAAGATGGCCACCACAAGATGACAGGCAGGGGAGGGCAGTTGTGGGTGATCAGGCCTGCAGGGGAGGGCAGTTAAGGCAGACCCAATCTTTCAGGGGAGGGCAGTTGGGGGGGATCAGGCCTGCAGGGGAGGACAGTTGGGGGGAACCAGGCCAGCAGAGGAGGGCAGTTGGGGCAACCAGGCCAGCAGAGGAGGGCAGTTGGCGGGGGGGGTACCAGACCTGCAGGAGAGGGCAGTTGGGAGGGACAAGGTCTGCAGGGGAGGGTAGTTGGGAGGGACAAGGCCTGCAGTGGAGGGCAGTTGGGGGCAACCAGGCTGGCAGGGGAGGGAAGTTAGGGGTAACCGGGCCAGCAGGGGAGGGCAGTTAGGGACAACCAGGCCTGCAGGGGAGGACAGTTAGGGGTGACCAAGCTGGCAGGGGAGGGCAGTTAGGGTCAATCAGGCTGGCAGGGGAGCAGTTAGACGTTGATCAGGCTGGCAGGGGAGTGGTTAGGGGGTGATCAGGCTGGGAGGCAGAAACAGTTTGGGGCAATCAGGCAGGAAGGCAAACAGTTGGGGGCCAGCAGTCCTGGATTGTGAGAGTGCCATCGAACATCCCTCAAGGGGTCCCAGATTGGAGAGGGTGCAGGCTGGGCTGAGGGGCACCCTCCACTCTCCACCCCCCCCGTGCACGAATTTCGTGCACTGGGCCTCTAGTATTGTAATAACTGTGTATGGTGTCAGATGGGTACTAGCTTTATTGAAATGATCACTTCAAAAGTTATAGAAATGTCCATTCATGGGTTTATACACCTGAAACATATAATACTGTATGTCAACTGGAATTTAAAAACAAAGAAAGAGAAAAAGGAAAAACAAGAGTGAGCCATCAGCTGAAAGTTACATGAAAATGGCATTGCTGGTATCTAGACCTGAGCAGAAACTCTAGGAATAATTATTGTGAACCAGATTAAAGCTAGAATATTGAAAACTGATAAATGCAAATATTCCAACAGTCTTTATGAAAAAGCAGAAATGTCCATTCCTCCAGTCTCTGCATAGAGAGAATATGAGTGAGATGCAACCCTGTGAGTTATCAGAGGTTCAGTTCTAAGTCTACAGTCTGGGGCTTTCTGCTTCTAGTCCCTGAAATCAGCAGTATTTGAACACCATTATTATAATTTTACTAGAGGCCCAGTGCATGAATTTGTGCACAGGTGGGGTCTGTCCAGCTCAGCCCCAATCGGGGCAGATTGGGGTCGGGCCTGTCAGGAGGAGGAGACAGTGGGAGGTTGGTTGGTGGGATGCCCCGATTGGGGACTGATCAGGCCGGGATGGGTGGGGGGAGGGGCCAAGGGCAATTGGCTGGCAGGCCCTGCACCTGATTTGAGTGGGGGGGCAATTTTGGGTGGGGCTGGACATAGGGAGGGGCTGTGGGCTGGCACCGCCTCCGAATGGGGTGCGGGGGCCGATTGGGGGTGGACCTGGCTGGGGGGAGGGGCCACGGGCTGATCGGGGTGGTGGGGGCCCATCAGAGGTGGGGTCCACCAGGGAGAGGGGCCACAGGCAGTTGGCCTGCTGGCCCGGGCCCTGATCAGGGTGGGGGGCAGACCTGGAGTAGGGCTGGGCAGGGGGAGGGGCTGCAGGAGGTTGGCTGGCCAGCCCCACCCTGTATTGTGGTAGGGGGGGGGGCTATCAGGGGCAGGACCAGCTGTGGGGAGGGGCTGAGGGAGGTTGACCGGCCGGCCCCACCCCCTAATCGGGCGGGTTTGCTGGCCGCAGTGGGTGTCATAGCAACGGGTCATTTTTGGTCATTATGCCATTCTGGTCTCTGGCTTTTTATATATAGAGATGGAAGCCTTCACAAGGGAAGGAGTTGAGAAAGGGTGCCTCCCCTTACTTTTATTTGTATTTGATCTCAACTCTACCAAAAATCTGAGGTCTCAATTCCTGAGCTTTTTGTAACCCTGCCTTTGAGGGTATTTCACACTTCATTTGCTTGTATTTGATTGTGTTTAAAGAAACTCTTTATATATTCAGTGCAAAATTGACATTGGCTATTGATGTGATACCAATTCCTCAGTGATTTCCGTAACCTCCAATCTCTTTTGCTTGGGAAACTCCAGCCTCTGATTGCATTAACTTCTATCTCCTTGTTGAAATGGGAGGTTGGGTCATGGCCATTCTTATCTTCATTTTGTCACAATAGGGCTCATTAACCAAGGCTGTATTTGCAATAAGGTAGTGCAAAAGTCACTTCGGACTACAGGAACAAGCAATAAAAGCTGTGAAGTGAGGAGTTCTTACAAAATGCAAAAAGCCAATAGATAAAAAGTATAAAAGAGAAGTTCTTACGCATAGAGAATAGATCCAGAAATTCTATATTCTGACTAATGTGAATTCCAGATGGAGAAAATTGAGAGAATAGAGAACAACTAGTGAAGTAAGAGAAAAGAAGTTTCCCTAAATAAATAGCAATAAAGGAAGATTTTTGCTTTAAGCTTGGAGAGACATGCCATAAATAGAATGACTGGGTTTCTGGGCTAAGCTACTAAAAATGAAAAAACCTTAACTTTTCTACTAACAGCTCTGAGATTGGATGCCAGTATTTCTCAGCCTTTAAGGCATTAGTCTTAAAGCAAAAATGACAAATCTTTGTTCATTGCATGTATGTGGGAGAAATTAATGTTTCAGGATTCTTAGAATCTATTCCGAGAAGGGGGATCACTGGGTCAAAAGACAGTTCCATTTTTAATTTTTGAGGTGACTCCATACTACTTTCCACAGTGGCTGCACTAATCTGCATTATCACCAACAGTGCATGAGAGTTCCCTTATCTCCACATCCTTGCAACACTTTTTTTGTAGATTTATTAATGATATCCATTCTGACAGGTGTGAGTTATATCTCATTGTGGTTCTAATTTGCATTTCTCTGATGATTAGTGACATTGAGCATCTTTTCATATTCTATTGGCCATCTGTATAACCTCTTTGGAGAAGTGTCCATTCAGATCCTTTGCCTATTTTTTTTATTGGATTGTTTGTTTTCTTCGTGTTGAGTTCTATAAGTTCTTTATACATTTTGGATGTTAAGCCTTTATCAGATGTATCATTGGTGGATACGTTCTCACATTCAGTGGGTTATCTTTTCATTTTGTTGATGGTTTCCACTGCTGTGCAAAATTTTTTTAGTTTGATGTAGTCCCATTTGTTTATTTTTTCTTTTGTTTCCCTTGCCTGAGGAGACATATCAGAAAAATTATTGCTACAAGAAATGCCTGAGATTTTACTACCTATATTTTCTTCTAGGATTTTTGTGGTTTTGAGTCTTACATTTAAGTTTTTAATCCATTTTGAGTTTATTCTTGTGTATGGTGTAAGAAGGTAGTCTAATATTTTTGGGCATGTATCTTTCTAATTTTTCCAACACCATTTATTGAACAGAGTATCTTTATCCCATTGTATATTCTTGACTCCTTTGTTGAATATTAATAAAAGCATGGGCTTATTTCTGGACTCTTTATTCTGTTCTATTGGTCTACGTATATGTCTGTTTTTTGTTTTGTTTTTTAATTATATTTTTATTGATTTTAGAGAGGAAGGGAGAGGGAGAGAGAGAGATAGAAACATCAATGATGAGAGAGAATCATTGATTGGCTGCCTCCTGCACGCCCCTTACTAGGGATTGAGCCTGCGACCCCGGCATGTGCCCTTGACCAGAATTGAACCTGGGACCCTTTAGTCCGCAGGCTGATGCTCTACCACTGAGCCAAACCGGCAAGGGCTATATGTCTGTTTTTTATGCCAGTACCATGCTATTTTGATTATTATGGTCTTCTAGTATCATTTGCTATCAAGTAGCGTGATTCCTCCAACTTTGTTCTTCTTTTTCAAGATTGCTGTGGCTATTTGAAGTCTTTTGTGGTTCCATATGAATTTTTGGAATATTTATTCTAGTTCTGTGAAATACACCATTGGTATTTTGATAGGAATTGCATTGAATCTATAGATTGCTTTAGGTAGTATGGACATTTTGATGATGTCAATTCTTCCAATCTATGAACATGGTATATACTTTCACTTATTTGTATCTTCTTCAATTTACTTCTTTAGTATCTTATAATTTTCTGAGTACAGGTCTTTTAAATTGTTGGTTAAATTTATTCCTAGGTATTTTATTTTTTTATGCCATTGTAAATGGGATTATTATTACTATTATTATTTTTAGTTTCCCTTTCTGATAGTTCATTATTGGCATACAAAAATGCAACTGATTTCTGGATATTTATTTTATATCCTGATACTTTACTAATTCACTTATCAGTTCTAGCATTTTTGTGTGTGTGTGTGTGTGTGGAATCTTTAGTATCATGTAATCTACATGAGTGACAGTTTTATTTCATTCTTTCCAATTTGGATGCCTTTCATTTTTTCTTCATATCTGATTGCTGTGGCTAGGATTTTCAGTATTATGTTGAATAAGAGTATCAGTGAAAACAGACACCTCTGTCTTTATTTTTTAAATATATTTTTATTGATTTCGAAGAGGAAGAGAGAGAAACATCAATGATGAGAGAGAATCATTGATCAGCTGCCTCCTGCACACCCCCTACTGGGATTGAGCCTGCAACCCGGGCATGTGCCCTTGACCAAAATTGAACTCGGGACCCTTCAGTACGCAGGCCGGACACTCTATCCACTGAGCCAAACCAGCGAGGGCCAGATATCCCTGTCTTTTTCCTGGTCTTAAGGGAAACACTTTTAGTTTTTGCCCATTGACTGATGTTGGCTATGGGTTTGTCATATATGGCTTTTGTTATGTTGAGGCATGTTCCCTCTATTCCCACTTTCCTGAGAGTTTTTATCATAAAAGGGTGCTGGATTTTATCAAATGCCTTTTTGCATCTGTTGATATGATCATGTGATTTTTATCCTTCATTTTGTTTATGTGGTGTATCATGTTTATTGATTTGTAGGCACTGGTCTTACACCCCTAGAATAAACCCCACATGATCATGATGTGTGATCTTTTTAATGTATTGCTGGATTGGTTTGTTAACATTTTATTGAGGATTTTACCATCTATGTTTATCAGTGATATTTTCTTTCTTTGTTGTTTCTTTATCTGGTTTTGGAATTAGGATAATGCTGGCCTCATAAAATGAACTCGAGAGTCTTCCCTCCTCTTGAACTTTTTGGAATAGTTTGAGAAGGATAGGTATTAGTTCTTTTTTGAATGTTTGGTAAAATTTACATGTGAAGCCATCTGGTCCAGGACTTTTGTTTGCTGGGATTTTTTGTGTGTTTTATTTTTTGAAAATTATTGCTTCAATTTCATTAGTTGTTAATCAATCTATTCAGATTTTCTGATTTGTCCCGGTTCAGTTTTGGAAGATTTTATGTTTGTAGGAATGTATCCCTTTTGTCCAGATTTTCCAACTTGTTGGCATTTACTTACAATCCCTTATATTTCTGAGGAGTCAGTTGTTATTTCTCTTCTTTCATTTCTGATTTTATTTATTTGTGTTCTCTCTCTTTTTTCTTAATGAGTCTGGTTAAAGGTTTGTCAATCTTGTTTATCTTTTAAATTGCCAGCTGTTGGTTTCACTGATCTTTTGTATTGTTTTTTATATTCTATTATGTTTATTTCTGCTCTTATCTTTATTATTTCCTTCCTTCTACTCACTTTGGGCTGTGTTTGTTGTTCTTTTTCTAGTTCCTTTAAGTGTAAAGTTAGATTGTTTATTTGAGATTTTTCTTGTTTCTTGAGGTAGGTCTGTAATGTCATGAATTTTCTTCTCAGGGTTGCTTTCATTGTGCCCCATGGATTTTGAGTTGTTATGTTCTCGTTTTCATGTGTATCTTTTTATTTTTTTCCTTGACCTCATTGTTAACCCATTCATTGTACAGTAACATGTTATTTAGCTTCCATGTCTTTGTGTGTGTTTTAGTTTTTTCTTGTGATTGATTTCTAGTTTCACACTACTAGGATCAGAGAACATGTGAAATATGATTTCAATCTTCTTAAATTTATTGAAACTTTTGTTTTCTGACATGTGGTGATTAGAGGTTCAACATAAGAATTTTGAGGGGACACAAACATTCAGTCCATAGCAGAGATATAAGGGAAGGATCACCAGGACAGAGATGACCAAGTCACACCATTCTTCCCAGCATACGATATCTTTTCTACTCTCCAGCCTCCAAGAAATGTGTATGAATTTATTTCACATCTGATGTGCCTACATTATGAATGGCTGAGTACTGAAGATCCTGTATATTAGGCTCAACAGCTGAAAAACCGACAGCAATGATGCTTCCCTCTAGTGGCAAAGCATGGAAACACAACTCAAGCCGAAGCACCAGATTCACATAAAGAAGCTTCCATAACCCAAGCAACAAGTCAGACCACAATGTTACAGGTGGAGTTTTGGGTTATTACTATTTTTAAGTCTTAGATTCTAATTGATCAGTGTTATAATACATTGTTCCCCACCCCTACATTCATATGTTGAAGTCCTAACCTCCAAGAGCTCAGACTGTGATCTTTATTTGAAAATAAAGCTGTTTGTTGTAGCTAGAATTAGTTTAGTTAAGATGAGGTCACACTAAAGTAGGATGGGCCCTAATGCAATATAGCTGGTGTCCTTATATAAATGGGAAATGTGGACACTGGCACACTCACAGGGAGAGTGCCATGTGAACACAAAGGCAGAGTAGGGTGCTGTCTACAAGTCAAAGAAGGCCAAAGGTGCCAGCAAACCATCAGAAGCTAAGGGAGAGGAGTCTTCCCCAGCACCTTCAGAGGGAGCATGGCCCTACTGATTAGTTGATCTTGAACTGCTAGTTTCCAGAGTTGTAAGACATTAAATTTCTCTCTCTCTCTCTCTCTCTCTCTCTCTCTCTCTCTCTGTGTTTTGTTTTTTTTTTGTTTGTTTTTTTTTTTGCCCTAGCCGATTTGGCTCAGTGGATAGAGCGTCAGCCTGTGTACTGAAAAGTCCCAGGTTTGATTCCGGTCAAGGGCACATGCCCTGGTTGCGGGCTCGATCCCCAGTAGGGGGTGTGCAGGAGGCAGCCAATCAATAATCCCCCATCATCATTGATGTTTCTCTTTCTCTCTCCCTCTCCTTTTCTCTCTGAAATCAATCAATATATATATTTTTAAAAATTTCTGTTTTTTTAAGCCAGTCAGTTTGTGATATTTAGCAGTCATAGAAAATGAATACATCCATTACTTTAATATTAGTTTTAAGTTTAATGTTTTAGACTTCAAAATACAGCCTGTGTTTGAGCTAAATGTGAGGCATGAAGATATCTCCCAAGTTTTATTACCAACCATAAAGTGTACTATTATCACTGTGCAGCCTGTTGATAACTTGGCTTGTTTACACATTTATGCTGTTTTATGGCCTCATCTAGGTTGGCAAGTTTTCTTAACTGGTAATTCCAACATTCCTCAGGTAGACACTTGCAGAGTAAACCATTTATCAACTAGTGACTTCTACATTATCTGTGGTGTGTTCTAACGTTTTATATGCCTGCTCTCTCAATAGATCACAAAATCCTTGAGGGTCACACACTATTATTAAGCTTTCTGGGGATTAGGAGCCTTATCTGGAAAATGCGTGATGCGCATTGCAAATAATCTCTGTATTGGTCAGAATTCTCCAGAAACAGAACCAAGGGGATAGGTAAATAAAGATGTATTTTAAAAAATTGGCTCATGTGATTGTGGAAGTTAGCAAGTCCGAAATCTGCAGGCTAAGCTCTTAAGCTCCTAAGAAGGCAGGCTGGAAAAGTTGATGCTGCAGTCTGAGTCCAAGACAGTCAGCTGGCAGAATCCCACCTTCTTCAGTCTTTTTCATTTAGGCCTTCAACTACTTGGATGAGGGTAATTTGCTTTACTCAAACTCTACAGGTTTAAATATTCATCTCATTAAAAAAAAAAAACCTTCACAGAAACATCTAGAATAATGTTTGACCAATAACTAGGTACTATGGCCTAGACAAGATGACACATGAAATGAAACATCAAAGCCCCCAATGAATTCTGCCTCCTTAAATTCATCCATTTTTGTAGCCCCCTTTACCATTGAATTTGGTCTGGTCTTCTGATTTTCTTGGATCGATAGAATGTGGTAAAAGTGAAACTGAGTAGATTATGCTCCTAAGTCTTAAGAAGTCTTCCAGCTTACACTGCTGGAACTCAGCCTCCCTGTGAAGAAGGCTGTTGTGTTGGAAAGGCTTCAAGGAGGTGACGGCCTTGGAGAAGAAAAAACCTTGAGGTAGAGAGAGCTTCAGCCAAGTTTGCCTTCTATTCACTTCAGCTGAGACCCTGGACATGTGAGAAATGCCATCTTGGATCCTTGATGCTCCAGTAGAACTTCCAGGTGACTTGGCTAAATGATCATGTGGTTCAAAGCCATCCCTGTGAAGTCTTGTCCGAACTACCTGACCTTGAGCAAATAGATGGCGCTGTGTTTTAAGTCACTAAATTTTGGAGGGGTCGGTTATGTAACAATAGATCATTGGCATTTGCACCAATGATTTCTGTCAAATATTCTAAATGGAGAGATTTAGGAATCAGAATATTATCTTGTTAAGGTATAAATAATAATGCTAGTTTGTGCAGGTCATTGAAAATACCAACTCATCTTGCCTCAGGTAAGATATTATGATTTTGCCGAAACCGGTTTGGCTCAATGGATAGAGCGTCGGTCTGCGGACTGAAAGGTCCCAGATTCGATTCGGGTCAAGGGCATGTACATTGGCTGCGGGCACATCCCTGGTAGGGGGTGTGCAGGAGGCAGCTGGTCGATGATTCTCTCTCATCGATGTTTCTAGCTCTCTATCCCTCTCCCTTCCTCTCTGTAAAAAATCAATAAAATATATTTAAAAAAAAGATATTATGATTTGATGTTACTATTTTCAGAAGTACTAATGCTTACATGGGACTCGTGTCTCTTGACTGAAGCTCTTGTCTAGTTACTATAAATTCTGGATTTGCCTTTCACCTGAATCAAGCTTTCTAGAAGGAATGGAAGAAAATAAAATTACTTCCTACACTATACTTCTTAACCTAACTATATTGACAATTTCCTCTTTCAGTCTTGACCATATACTATGCCCACCAGCTCAGATTTGGGGGGTGTTAAAGGGAAGAAATAAAAGAGGAAAAAATAGGATAAGAAAGATCTAAGAATCAAGTCAGAAGAGATGAAGAGAGGAATAGGGGTTCTCTGGAGCAAGACGCAGAAGCAAATTTAAAACTAAAAGAAGAATTTGAGGGTTCCTTTTTTCATCTTCTGGGGTACTGAGAGGTTAATTCAAGGTCACATTAATCAGAGTTTAATGGGTACATATTTTAGTTTCATAGCAGCAGACTTCTGCTAGTATTAAGTGAGTCATTTTTCACAAACAGATGCTAATTTTCCTTCCATGAAGCAATCAGCCCTGGAGATCCTATCTGGAACACCTGGCTCTGGGGAGTGTAGGCGGCACCTGAAGAACAAAGGCATGTGGGGTGAAGTGGGAAGGCACAAAAAAGGTCAGTAACCTGGTTAAGAAAAGCTTTTTGGATACCTTTCTCCCTGCCCTTCATTGGCAACCAGGTAGAAAAGGGGGTGTTAGGGTTGTGTAAATATACAAATAGGTGAGTTAAAGGTTTCTGAGTGCTCAATAATGAAGGAGTAGCACATGCTACTTGGAGGTTTTCCAATGGAGAAATTCAGAGGCTGATTTTTAAGGTATAACAGGTGGGGAAGTTGATATTGACTTTTGTCTTCAATATCGTGGGAGGTAAGGTAAGCAGGTTTCTGTGTACTTAACTCTCCACTGGGGTCACAGTCCAGATGGTAGGGAAATATCGGCATTTCAATAAGATACTAAGGGTTCCATTCCAGACTACTCTACTAAAGCCAGTATAGTAATAAAGCAAGTTGTAATCCTTTTGCTGGGAAAGGGTCTTGCCTTCGGTTTATAAAAAAATGCTACATCTATAAAGTGCTATACAGTGAAGTGCAATAAAATAAAGGTGTGCCTATAAAAGGGATTTCAGAACTTCTTAACACTTCTGAGTATAAACCCATGCAAATCTGGTTAAATAAATGAATAAGATAAATAAAAGAATAGTAGTTTCACAGGTGACAAAAATATGTGTCTTAGCATACTTATCTGAATATTTGGCAATTTTTAAAGCCATGACATTTCCTATGAATATTAACAAAGGAATTTCCTGTTGCACAAAAAAGCAATTTAATCTCTTGCTATTTGCTAGTTTACTGCAAACTTGATTCACTCTCTTTGGAGAATTACCCAAACAGTGGTTACCAAACTGCAGTGGGCATCACATTGGAGGACTATTTAAAACACAGATTGCTGGGCACACTTCCAGAGTTTCAGATTCAGTAGTTTTCCTATTTTACTTAATGGATTATAATCTGTTATAAGCATTATTCATTTTGATGTTCAAATTATCCTTCGTTTGGCAATGGAGAGTCACTTCATGCTGGATTCTGTGTCCATTTGATATGTACCCATCATTCCTTGAATATGTCCTTGCTTTATGGGATAAGATATTCTAGACTCATTTTGGATTTTCTGCGCCCTTGTCTGGGAATTAGCCATTGCCCCTGGGAGCCCTCTTCCTTTTAGTGGAAAATTATTTTTAGAAATCAAGATCAGGGCTTCAGGTGTGCTCATTGCTAATGGATTATCATTGCTTCCTGACCTTATGAATGACCAGAGCTAGAGAATATATGTATGCTTGCAATATATGTCATAAACATGCACATATATAATTTTTTGTGTATTAACACACTTCTGCATCTATGTTTACGTCTATATTGTTTATATACAGGGTGGGATAAAAGTAGGTTTACAGTTGTGAGTATGCGAAACAGTTTATTCTTATACTAGTGGCCCGGTGCACAAAATTCATGCATGGTGGGGGGTCTCCCTCAGCCCAGCCTGTACCCTCTACAATCTGGGACTGCTGGCTTCTAACAGCTCACCTGCCTGCCTGCCTGATTGCTCCTAACCACTGGGACTGCTGGCCTGCTTGCCCCCAACTGCCGCACCCCCCCCCCCCCTGCCAGCCTTCTCACCCCCAACTGCCCCACCTGCTGGCCTGATCACCCTAAACTGGCCACCCTGCCCTGCCCTCCCCTCCTGGCCTGATCTCCTCTAACCGCCTCTGCCTTGTCCCCACCACCATGGCTTTATCCGGAAGGTCTCCTGGAAGGTCTCCCAGTCTAATTAGCATATTACCCTTTTAGTAGTATAGATTATTTATTAATTATTGTATTATTTTCCATATGAACAACTGTAAAACTACTTTTGCCCCACCCTGCATATAAATATATTTATTGAGTGCATATTGAAATGTATATCTCTCTCTATATATGGACTGGGATTGGAATTGGATATATACATAAATACAAACTGATGGTTTTATATATATATGTATATATATAATATAAACTCATATATATATACATACATATATGAGTTTGTATTTTATATATATATGAGTTTGTATTTGGCATACATCCAATTCCAATCCAACACTACAGGTTTGTTTTTTTAGGCACAATGGAAATTATTTAGTTCAAGTATTAGAAAGAAGAAGTAATATCACATTCCTTCCTTTGAAATACTCACCTTTTGAAAAAGAAGTTTATAACTGACTCATACATTCCTCTGACAGCCATCTTCCCTTCAGAATTAACTGCATACAGCTTTCCTCTCTTCATATTTCTGATTGTTTTCAAATTCTTATGGCATTCAAGTTCTCTTCCTTTCCATATTTGTAACTCCCTTCTCCTAGAGTAAAGAAGTTGGTTCCAATTATTATTATATGTTTACCTGTTTGATTGATCACCAGGAATGTAATCAATCTGCGATCTTCACCCCCATTCCCGTCCAAGTGTTGACACCCTACTCTCCCTTCTTTTGGTCTGACTCCCTATTTTAGTTTGCCAGAGAGAGAGAGAGAGAGAGAGAGAGAGAGAGAGAGAGAGAGAGAGAAAGAGAGAGAGAGAGAGAGAGAGAGAGAGAGAGAGAGAGAGAGAGAATTGATTGCCTCCCACATGGGCCTGGACCAGGGTCAGGGATCAAACCTGCAACCCAGGCACGTGCCTTTGACAGGGAATTGAATGTGTAACCCTTCGGTTCGCAGGCAGATGCTCTAACCACTCAGGAACACCAACCAGGGCCTCTCTAGGTTTCTTTTGTTTTGCTCCCTTCCCCATTTTCTTGCTTGTCAGGACCTTTACCCTTTGACCCTGTTAGTTACTCCCTCCCCTTCTCCTTTATTGCCCTGAGTTCTCTTCCTTTTTCCACACTCCAATCACCTTTTCATGTTCTCATTCAGTGAGGATGAGGAGATTGCAAGCAGAGAATGTACCTTTCATTCTGTGATTCGAACTGTATTCTCCCTGATGACCCTAAAAATATCCTGAAAAATGAGGATATCTGCCTGAAAGGTCACTAAAAGAAAAAAACTATTTTTATTTTTTGGAATAGTTTCTGATTAAACTTCTTGGCTTGAGAAGAAAAGACGCTAGTTACTTTTCACCCAGGAGTGGATTTGTGGCTTGGCTTCCCCATGGCGGCCGGCCGTGTGTGTGACCTCAGGGCGCTGGTGGCCATCGTGTGCGGGCTGCTGACCACCATCATTTTCGGACTGAGCATCTGGATGGCTGTGGTCAAGATCAAGAGAGGTAATGCCGTCTTACTATGTTTAACTTAGAGCGAGAGAAGGCGTGGAGACTCTGTCCCTGCACCTGCCGCAGTGCTGAAAAGTGCCGTGTCTAGGCTGAGGCTCCCGCCTCAACTGGCCCTTGTCTTCTATGAAATATACAAGACAAGGGCCAATTCATGGCTGGAATAATGTTGTATGTACATGACTACGTGTGTGTGAGTGGGCAAGGTGATGGATGACATGGTTGAATTGGCCTCTTTATGCTCTTTCAACTCCTGATTCAATGGAGAGGAGAGTAATAATTAAAGCCATTAATAACACATGTTTGGATTTGTTTAGCTAAATCTAAGGAAGGAAAACAGTTATGGACACACATAATCAAACAGACATAGAATAAAATTTCATTTCAAGAAGGAAGTTTAAGAATGCTTTCTCTAGGATTGTAAATAAAATGATAATATGGTTTGCACACAAAGTTCTCCCTTTTCAGGCATAGAAAACTACTAAAAAAATTAATGTAATTTAGAAAACAATTTTCCTGGTTATTCAACAAATATTTTGTTAGTCACCTGCTATGTGCTAGAGCTGACCCAGGGAAAGGGGGTGGGGAGGTCAATGATGTGTAAAACAATGGTGTTAAAGGAAAGCCCCAGAAACTCTCAACAGAGGCTCTCTGCAATCCCGCGCTGTTCCCGTGGGCTGTGCAGGTTCTCTATGAGGGACTCAACCCTGGGTGTGCTCAGCACTTCCCTTTTGTAAGAAGTTTCTAATGAAATGGAGTAAATAAGGGTAAATAGCGTCAGTCAGGAGAGGGCAGAAGGACAGGCGTCCCTCTGAGGGGGCAGCTGTGCAGGACAGAAGGAGCGCCACGCATGGCTGTAAGGATCTGCTGCAGAGACAAAGGGAGTCAGACACGCTGGCTGTGACACCGTGGTAGCTGAGAATAGATCTGGCTTTTCCCTTTCCCACCAAAGAACAATATTTCTAGATGACTGTATTCGTAGGATTTAGAAAATTAGCATGAGAAAATGTGTCAGAAAAAATCCCTAGTAAAATTTAAACTTGGGGAAAATGTTTTTGTTTGTGTTTAAAGTTTATCAAGTAGTTTGGTTGAAGTTTAAAATATTTATAAATCCTAGAGTTTGCTCCATTAAGGCTCCTAAACTTGTAAGACCTTATTTAAAGGTATACTTTTAAGAAGGTTTTCCTCTTTCCCTCCCCCTCCCTCCCTCCTTCCTTTTTTCTTCCTATCTTTATGTGGCATCTACTTATAAAAAATTTACATTAATTTTTTTAATTTAAATTTTTTATTGTTGACACTATTGCAGATGTCCTCCATTTTCACTTCCTTTGCCTGCCTCCACCCAGCGCCCCCCCCCCCCCCCCCCCGCCGCCCCCACATCCCCTCCCTAGGTCCTCACCACACTATTGGCTGTGTCCATGGGCTATGCATATAAAGACATCTACTTTTAAAGGGAAATTTGTGGTGACTTATAAAGGACACAGGTACAACAGAACCATTCAAACAAGGACCAAAGTACAAAAACACCTTAAGAAAGAGGACAGGGTGGGGAACAGAAGTATATGAAAGTCAAAGCTAAGGGGAGTTGCTCAAAATAAATATAGAACAAATCCCTGAGCTTCCAGACCCCAAACAAAGCAGAGCAAGAAACAAAGAGTCCACGTAGAAGCATCCCAGCTCCTCAGAAAAGACAAATGTTTCCTTGCTGTAAGCAGAATTTTGATTTAGCTCTTTATATAAGGACCGCCCTCAGTTTTTGGGTAAACCAAGTTGAACAGGAGGGGGTTACCGCTATCATTTAAAGAGAAAGATTGAAAGACTGATACTGTTTACTGCTATATTTTGCTTCGTGCATTTTATTCAGATTTTGTTTTAGTTGGTAAATTTGGGTCTACTCCCTTCCATTCATTCCATTCCACTCTACTCCATCTCTTTCCACCTCATCTCATTCTCCCATCTTATGCAATTATTGAATGGTCTCCCTTTGGTCCTTTACTGGGAATACAAATGAATTGTTTTTTAATTTATCTTTTTAAGGGGAGAGTCATGAGTATTTCATTATTCCATATTATAAAATTGACAATTTGAAAAATTCTTACTATATTCTAGGCACTATGCTAAAAAATTCACATACCTTATTTCATTTAATCCTGACAACCACTTTTTGAGGCAGATGTTGTATCCATGTTACAGATGGGGAAACTGAGGCATATAGAATGTTTTAATGTTTATGTAGTTGGAAAGTGTTGGGTCTGGATTTTATTCTAACCATTCTGACTTCATTATCTGTGTTCATTATTCCTACACCATTCTGCCTAACTAGAAACAAGACGATGGTAACCCAATCAATTAATTCATCCTGGTGACTGCCTTTACTAGAAAGATTTCTCACATTCGCACAGTCCCAATATCTACTAGCCATCAAATAAACCACAAATGAGCTCATTTCTGTCTAATTATTCTGTATAAATTTATCTTTTTTAAAAATGAATCATTGGTTTAAATATCAAGCAAGTGCTTCAAGACATGGCCTTTAGAATGTCAATGATCATCTGTGTTATATAGAAAAGATTTTTATCCTGCTCCTATATCTTAACAAGACATCTTGGAAAAGATCATGGTTCAGGGCTCTGGTCCTGATGAAATTGACAGTATTTCATGTGAGTAGATGAGATTTCTTTTAGGATTGCTAGAATAGTTTTTGGTGTTCTTTCAAGCTGCTGAAAACATTATAATAATAACTAGTGGCCTGGTGCACAAAATTAGTGCATATTAAAAGGGGATTAGAGGAAATATTTTAATATTGCTATTTGTCCTTTATCTATAATAGAAGTGTCAGAGATGAAAGAAAATTAGTAAAATGTATATGAAAATCTTCCTCCTGTCAGAGTTTGGGGTGCGCTGCCGGACCCAGAGTCAAGTCCCCATCCACCCGCGGCACCTCAAAATTGCACGAGACCCAGACCCAGCCTGCCTCACACCCATGGGGCAAGATCCAGACCTGACTGGCCCCACCCTTGTCAAGCCCCGTTGGGTGGGAGGGCGCAGCCTCAGGTCCCCTGGCCCAGCGCTGGGCGGGGGGTGCAGCCTCAGGTCCCCCAGTCCAGTGCCAGTGGGGGCGCAGCCTGAGGTCCCTGTTGATTGGCCTAGTGCTGGGGCGGCGGGGCGTAGCCTGAGGTCCCCCGTCAAGCCCTGCCAGACAGGGGAGTAAAGCCTCAGGTCCCTGTTGATTGCTCGTTAAGGCTTCTTATGGGAAATCAGCCTCCACTCTGGGTATAGCCATCTTGTGTTATGGAAACCCTGCCTCTGCTGTGGGTACAACCATCTTTGTGATGGCATAATGGTCAATTTGCATATTCTCTCTTTATTAGATAGAATGATCTATTTTTCACCAAGACATCATGACATTTTTGAAATAATCCTATAGAATCAAAGGCTAATATGCAAATTGGCCAAACTGCAAAATGACCAGTCGCTATGATGCGCACTGACCACCAGGGGGCAGATGCTCAATGCAGGAGCTGCCCCCTGGTGGTCATTGTGCTCCCACAGGAGCTGGGCTCATGGCTGGCAGCGAAGGACCCCTTAGGGGATGTCCATGGAGAGCGGGTCTTAAGCCGGCAGGCAGACATCCCCCGAGGGGTCCCAGACTACGACAGGGCACAGGCCAGACTGAGGGACACCTTCCCCCAGTGCACAAATGTTGTGCACTGGGCCTCTAGTGTATATATATATATATATATATATATATATATATATATATATATGTATATGTATATGTATATATATTTGAATATATATTAAATAAATATACTTATATACATATAAATAATATAGAAGTAAACAGAGATACAAATGTGTATTAATCCATAAAAATACTGCCAAGTTTAATATTTTCTCTATTTATGCTCCCAGGAACAAGATGTCCTATGCATTTGAAGTTTTGTTTGGTAAAAATTTTTTCAAAACTATTGGTGACTTTTACAATTTCTAAATGAAACTCAAGGCTTGGAGTTCTTCTTTAATAATATCAGCTTGCCTGAAACTCTTCATTTAGGGTTTTACATGTCTCCTTCTTTCAAGTTTAGATTTTTGATTAAAGGTCACCTCCTCAAAGAGACCTTTCTTATGCACCTAGTCTAAGGTTTTCACTCCATTCACTCTTTTCCACATATATTTTTTTCATAGCTTTTTTTTAAAAAAAATCCTAATTGTTCAGATTATTACAGATGTTCCTCTTCCCCCCCTCCATAGCTCCCCTCAACCTGTTTCCCACCTCACCCCCTGCCCTAACCCCCCGCCACTGTCCTTGTCCATAGGTGTAAGATTTTTGTCCAATCTCTTCCCACATCCCCACGCCCTCTTCCCCCTAAGAATTGTCAGTCCACTCCCTTTCTATGCCCCTGATTCTATTCTATTCACCAGTTTATTCTGTTCATCAGATTTTTTATTCACTTGATTTTTAGATTCACTTGTTGATAGATATGTATTTGTTGGCACTTTGTTGTTCATAATTTTTATCTTTACCTTTTTCTTCTTCTTCCTCTTCTTAAAGAATACCATTCAGCATTTCATATAATACTGGTTTGGCGGTGATGAACTCCTTTAGCTTTTTCTTATCTGTGAAGCTCTTTATCTGACCTTCAATTCTAAATGATAGCTTTGCTGGTTAGAGTAACTTGGTTGTTGGTTCTTGCTGTTCATCACTTTGAATATTTCTTGCCACTCCCTTCTGGCCTGCATAGTTTCTGTTGAGAAATCAGCTGACAGTTGTATGGGTACTTCCTTGTAGGTAACTAACTGTTTTTCTCTTGCTGCTTTTAAGATTCTCTCTTTGTCTTTTGCTCTTGGCATTTTAATTATGATGTGTCTTGATGTGGTCCTCTTTGGATTCCTCTTGTTTAGGGTTCTCTGCGCTTCCTGGACTTGTAAGTCTATTTCTTTCACCAGGTAGGGGAAGTTTTCTGTCATTATTTCTTCAAATAGGTTTTCAATGTCTTGCTCTTTCTCTCTCTTTTTTTAAAAAAAATATATTTTATTGATTTTTTTACAGAGAGGAAGAGAGAGGGATAGAGAGTCAGAAACATCGATGAGAGAGAAACATCGATCAGCTGCCTCTTGCGCACCCCCTACTGGGGATGTGCCCGCAACCAAGGTACATGCCCCGACTGGAATCAAACCCGGGACCTTTGAGTCCGCAGGCCGACGCTCTATCCACTGAGCCAAACTGGTTTCAGCATTGCTCTTTCTCTTTTTCTGGCACCCCATAATTCGGATGTTGGTACGTTTGAAGTTGTCCCAGTGGTTCCTTACACTATCTTCATATTTTTGGATTCTTTTTGCTTTTCCAGTTGGGTGTTTTTTGCTTCTTCGTATTTCAAATCTTTGACTTGATTCTTGGGATCCTGTAGTCTACTGTTGAATTTCTGTATATTATTCTTTATTTCAGTCAGTGTATGCTTAATTTCTGAACGGTCCTTTTCCATTTTTTTGGCATTCTCATTAAGATCCTTGAAGGTCTCATTACATTCCTCAGAGGTTTCAAGAAGATTCTTGAGTAACCTTATAACTGTGGTTTTGAACTCTATATCCAGTAGTTTGCTTTCCTCCATTTCTTTTATTTGTGATATGTTTCTTTGACTCCGCATTTTGGCTGTTGATAGAGTGGCCTTGTGTGGTAGGTGTCCTCTAGGGCCCAGTGGCTCAGCCTCCTCAATCACCTGAGGTGGAGACTCTTGGTGCACCCCTTTGTGGGCTAGGTGCACAGTCTTGTAGTTAAGCCTTAATTGTTGTTGGTATCACTGGGAGGAATTGACCTCCAGGCCAATTGTCTGTGAGGACCAACTGTGTCTACAATGGAAGAACTGCTGTGTTGGAGACACACTTATGGAGCAGGACTTGCTTCAGTGGGGCTTTGGTGCTCACTGAGTCTGCCCCTTGAGTGTGTCGCTTATGGATGTGAAGAGTTGTAATCTGATATGGTCTCACACTGACCACTGGCTCTTGGATCTCCAAAGAGGTGCAAAGTCAGCCAGTGCCTGAGGCCACCCAGCATTAGCTACAGCTAGATCTTCAGATTCCTCCTCTTTGTTTGGAGTTTGGAAATGCCCAGGTGAGGCCCAGTTGTGAAGCAAGGCAGGCTACTGCTGCCAAGAGTCTTGGGCCTTATTTTGGAAGCTTTTGAGCTCTCTGACCCAGCTGCAGTTTGTTAGGTTAGGCTGCAAAAGGACAGGCCATTCATATGTAAAAGCCGCTGTGCACAGCTTGGGCGGGGTTGTAAATTGGGTGGGGTGGGGTCTCTTAGAATCACCAGGGTGGAGCAAACAGCAATAGCTGCCAGTCAGCCATCTACGCGTCTCCGCGTCTCCACGTCTCTGTGTCCCGTATCCCCACACAGGAACAATGATCTCTGCAAGCACCTCTGAGAGAAAGCCGCCCTAGCATTCCAGCCCAGTGCCAGACAGTCCAATTTCTCCCCGTATGAGTCTGGGTCCCCAGAGTCTCGCCTGGAACTGGAGTTCAGAGCAATCGGGAGCTTGTATCTCCCTCCCAATTGAAAAAAACAACAACAGCGCACCCAGTTGTCAGCCTGTTTCACATGTGCCTCAGTATCTCCACATCTCCGCACCTCCTACCAGTCTCAGTGTGCTTTTTCTTCCCTTCTAGTTGTAGAACTTCCACTCAGCCAGTTTTCCTCTGGCTCTGGATGACATCTGTTTTGTCTTTTAGTTGTAGTTTTGATGTGGTTGTGAGAGGCAGCAAGTATAGATGTTTACTTATGCCGCCATCTTGGTTTTCTCTTTTCATAGCTTTTATCACTTCATAATTTCTTACTTATTTGTTTGCTGGTTGCTGTCTCCCCATTTTTAGAATGAAAGCTCCTAGAATAAGTCAGGGACCTGACTTATTAATCTATTCCCTGTACCTAAACTGTACTTGAACTATAGTTGCCAAAACACAACTAATAAGTAAATGAAAGAATCATGTAAAAAAAGAAACTGAACAAAGAGTTGACAAATAGTTATATTCAAAAGTGAAATAACAGTTGCCAATTCCTTGTGATTTGCTTCAAAATCTATAATAATAAAAGCATAATATGCTAATTAGACCAAACATCCTTCCGGACATCCTTCTGGATGACCTTCCAGATGAAGCTGGGGCTGTGAGGGAAGCCTGGGTCCTGGGTGCCAAAGGGAAGCAGGTGCCAGTAGCTGGGGGAAGGAAGGCTTACTCTTGCACGAGTTTTGTGCATTGGGCCTCTAGTATTAAAATATATGTAATTCTGGATTTATTTACATAGGTAACAAAGACACTATTTTGATTTTCTTTCTCTGCTCCAGGTTGTGCAACATATTGACTATTTCTGAGAGTCTGGCTTCGTTAAGATCTCTCCAACCGTGTGTGGCCTCTTTTGTTTAACCATATGATCCACAATCTTGGAGGAATCTTTTATGTTGGCGCAAATCTAAGTTTTGACAGCCCTCCAACCTTTTCGCATTGGGCATTCTTCATGGAGTAGCACCCTCCTTATCCTGTGTATTTTCAGAGTGGTGCTCCATCTCTGCTGGAGCTGTGCTTCCAATAGTAAGAACCTTGTAACACAGAAGCAGCACAACTTTTCTGTCCCATCACACTTGATGATAAAAGTAAAATTAAAACATTATTAAGCTTTATAGTCTACCTTTCCATTGACATTTTCATTTTCCAACTTGAGCTAAGCTTGAGGTAAACATAGACAAATGTCGATGTCCATAATCAGAATAATAGGGGATGTTTTCTTTAACTCTTACCAATGGGAGAATATATTAATATCATTACATATTAGCAATGCTGATTATGCCTTATTCAACCATATCCTATGCCTTTTCTGGATAATAGGAATTCCTGTTCTCTGCCATCATGACTGCCTTTACAGATGCTCTAGCCTTTATTCCCTATCACAGGATTTGCTTATGTCTCAGGCTTTAGTAGGTTGAAATATTCCCAAGCTCCAAGGTTAGACTTCATAGCACTGAAATTCTTGTACAATAAGAAATGTATGTTGGGAAGAGGTCAAGGAAATGTTGTTGGGAAGAGGTCAAGGAAAGTTTATTGATTCTCAGAAAATAATTTGTCCACAGATACTTGGCTTTTATTTTACTGATTTACAGTACTTTCTCAAGAGACAAACTTGATAATAAATCAGACTCATATGACTCTTACTGGTGGAAAGGTTGCGTTTCGCTGTTAAAAAAAAAAAAAAAAAGATCCAGAGAAGTTTTTCTGAATACAGAAAGTTGGGTTTTAGGCAGCTGTAGATTAGTCTCAATCCCACTGTTGTCAATCTCTCATCTGGTCTGTTACCAGTCTCTCTTCTTACTTCTTCATATAACCACTCTGTAAATCAAGACAATCCTATCAAATAAAAGAGTAATATACAAATTGACTGTACCTCCACTACACCCACAAGCCATGCCCACAAGCCAATCAGGAGCAAGTATGCAAATTAACCCCAAACAAGATGGCTGCGGCCATGGAGAGAGCAGGAGGGAGACTTGGGTTTCCCCAGCGATGGGGGAAGCCAAGATTTCCTCACACCCTGGCTGGCCCAAGCCTCCACTCAATGCTACAAAGTTTCAATTATAGAAGATAAATAAATCCCAACAAAAATGGCCATAGCCACGGAGCTGGAGAGAGCAGGAGGCTAGGATTGTCCCCGGAGATGGAGGAAGCCAAGCTTTCCACACACCCTGGCCTGCCTTGGCTGCTGCTTAAGGCTACAAAGTTTCAATTATAGAAGATAAATAAATCCCAATAGAAATGGCTGCTGCCACAGAGCAAGCAGAAGGCTTGGCTCCGCTCCAGGCTAAAAAGTTTCAATTGTAGAAGATAAATAAATCCCAGATACCAGGGCCTCCACTTGGGTTGCCAGGGAGTGTGGCTGGCTTGGAAACCACCACAGACCCCTCACCCAGGCCACCCCATGCCTCCAGGGAAGCCCCACCCTGATCTGGGACACCCTTCAGGGCAAACCAGCTCCCCCTACCCATGCACCAGACCTCTATCCTATCTAATAAAATAGTAATATGCAGATTGACCATCACTCCAACACACAAGATGGCTGCCCCCATGTGGTCAAAGATCCTGCCCCCATGTGGACACAAGATGGCCACCACAAGATGGCCAGCAGGGGAGGGCAGTTGGGAGGGACCAGGCCTGCAAGGGAGGGCAGTTGGGGGCAATCAAGCCTGCAGGGGAGGGCAGTTAGGGGTGACCAGGCCAGCATAGGAGGGAAGTTGGGGATGACTGGGCTTGCAGGGAAGGGCAGTTGGGGGGGACCCAGGCCTGCAGGGAGAGCAGTTGGGGGGGACCAGGCCTGGAGGGGAGGGAAGTTAGGGGCAAACAGGCTGGCAGGGGAGCAGTTAGGCATCAATCAGGCTGGCAGGGGAGTGGTTAGGGGGTGATCTGGCTGGCAGGCAGAAGCAGTTAGGGGCAATCAGGAAGGCAGGCAGGCAAGCAGTTGGGAGCCAGCAGTCCTGGATTGTGAGAGGGATGTCCAACTGCCTGTTTAGGCCCGATCCTACCGGGATCGGGCCTAAACGGGCAGTCGGACATTTCTGGAGGGGTCCCAGATTGGAGAGGGTGCAAGCTGGGCTGAGCGACACCACCCCCCCCCCATTCACGAATTTTGTGCACCGGGCCTCTAGTAATTTCTATAAACAGAAAGGGAATTTTTTGAAGAATAAATCTTTTGTAATTGGCTTAAGGGCATGGATTATTTTAACACCAGAATTAGTGATGTTTAAATTGCTGATTGATTCCATTTTTCAAGTTACATTTTTTAATAATTTTTATGAGTTTATTTAAGCTAAAGCTGATGACAATGGCCAGGAAGCAAGATCTCAAATGCTCCCCAAAGTAACTTTTGTTCTTTCTTTCTTTCTTTTTTTGTTTGTTAATCCTTACCTGAGGATATTCCCACCCCCCACTTCCCTAACGATTTTTCAGAGAGAGTGGAAGGGAGGGGGAAAGACACAGAGAGAGACACATAGACTGCTTGCCTCTTGTACTTGTCTTGACCCGAGTTGGAGAATGAGCTACAAATGAGGTACATGCCCTTGACCGGAATCAAACCTGGGACCCTTCAGTCTGTGGGCCAATGCTAACCACTTAGCAAAACTGGCTAGGGCGCTTTCTTTCTTTTTAAAAATTTATTTTTGACAGTATTAGAAATGTCCCCCACTGCCTGGCTGATGTGGGTCAGTTGGTTGAGTGTTGTCCCATGTACCAAGATGTTGCTGGTTTGATTCCTGGTCAGGGAACATGTGGGGGGTTGAGGGCTCAATTCACAGTAGGGGGTATGCAGGAGGCAGCAGATTGATGTTTCTCTTTCATCGATGTTTCTATCTCTCTCTCCCTCCATCTCCTTTCCTCTATCTCTCTAAAATAAATAAAAACATATTTAAAAAACCCTTTCCCCATTTACCCCCCTCCACCCACCTCCCACCACCCACCACCCACCCAACCCCAGGCCTTCTCCACACTATTATTTGTGTCCATGGGTTATACACATATTCATATATGTTCTTTGTTTAATCTCTTTCCATCTCCTCCGCTCCCCTCCCCTCTGAGATCTGTCATTCTGTTCTGTGCATTCATGCCTAAAGTCACTTTCTTAAATTAAGAGCCTAGGAACTTGGCTTAATGGAGTTTTCCTTGATTTCAAGATATTAGATATTTTTACTTGAAATTCTGAATACAACCAGCACCCAAGGGTCTTTGATAAATCATGTTATTGAAGATCTACTATAGAATATGGTGGTGAAGAGTGTATACGTTAGAGTTGGGGGGGAAAGTATAAGAATACGGGGAAAAGTCTCTGGAGCCAGACTATCTGAGTTCAAATTCAGTGCGAGCACTTACTAGCTGAGTAAATTTGAGCACATTCCTCAATAATTCTGCCTTAATTTTTTTATTATGGGAATAATAATAAACCCTACCTTTATAGGACTTTTATGAGGACTAAATGAGTTAATATATTTACAGGTTTAAGATAATGTCTGGTACACTGTGATCACTCAATAAATGCTTGCTACTATTTTGAGTTATGAATTTTTAAATAATTTAGTGCACATTTTTTTCCCCTCCCTGAATTATTCCTTGAATAGTTGCCATTGACCTAGATTGGACCTTTGGATTAAAGCAGGTTATCAAACTGAAAACCTACAATAGGTTTAATCATTAAGTTCAATTGACTAGCTCAAAACAGGAACAGTCCTAAGAACTGCCATATCTTCCTGCATTTGTTTTTTAAAAATATTTATATTATATTATACTATTGAGGAAAGTTTTATTAAAATATTAACCAGTTTATTGAAATATGTAAGTAGTTAATATTGAACATCCTTTACCTTCAGTAAAGATTATACACTTTATATATATTGTTTTTTTCCCACAGTGGATTAAATTTTCCTAAACATTGTTCTCTCATTTAAGAGTAAACTTTATCCTCACCCAAATACTCTAAATTTTTGGACTTGGACAAATATTAGATGCCTGGGTTTAAAACCCCTAAAGACTCTGAACCAGACACTAGAGTTTCCTGATGGAAAGGTATTTTTATTCCCCCACTTAATCAAACTAGACTTTTCAAAAGGGAATTCTAATTTTGTGTAGTCTAGGAAAAGAAATGAAATTCATGTTTTTCATTTGAAAAAATTTAAAAATATTTTGTTACTTTCTCAAGCAGTATCATGTATCACATACATTCTGCATTCGATTTTCCATAATGTGTAGTAAGTGTTGAAATTAGAGCTAGTATTTCTGGAAATCTTACTTGTTACAATTTGAAAGAATGTAGGGAAATGTTATTAATATACAAATTTTATTTAAAAAATGCTACTAATAAATGTGTTCCAGTGTATGGGTTCTCAAGTAAAAGGAAGCTGATGCTCACCTGTTCTCCCTGTGGAAAAGGCAAGCACTGTGAAGAGGGAGCAGGAGCACTTGCTTAGTAACCAAGAGATCTGAATTCTAGTCCCCACACAGCTATCAATTAATTATTGATTTGAAACAAGTTGCTCTTTATGTAAAATGTACTCTGTGTGTACTCCATATAGAATAAGGAAGTTGAGCTAATAAATAGCTAAAGTCACTTTTATGAGTCCATAATTCTAAAAATTAGTTATCTATACTAATAAAAGGGTAATATGCAGACAAAGCCACAGCAGCTGTGAGGCCCGGGCTTTATGAGGACTAAATGAGTTAATATATTTACAGGTTTAAGATGATGCAAAGCCCGGGATTCATGTAGCCGTAGGCCCTGGTGGCTGCAAGGCCCGGGCCTCATGGCTGCTGTGGGCTCATGACAGCTGTGGGCTCAGTCAGCCATGAGCCCCGGCAGCTGTGAGGCCTGGGGCTTAGGCCTCGCAGCTGCCACATCCGGCAGTCGCAGCAGTAGGAGGGTGATGGGGGCAGCACCTTCCCCTGACCAGCCTGGTCGCCTCCCACAGAGGGAGGCCAGACTGTGGCTTATGCCTGCTCCAAGCCGTCAGTAGGACATCCCCTGAGGGCTTCCAGATTGTGAAAGGGGGCAGGCCAGGCTGAGGGACCTCCCCCCACCCCCAGTGCATGAATTTTCATGCACTGGGCCTCTAGTAGGATATAAACAAGACACTCAATCTTTGTGGATCTGACTTTCTTTTCTTCTTTTGTTCTTAAATTATTTTTTATTTTTTCAGTTACAATTAATGTACAATATCATATTGTTTTCAAGTGTACACACCAGTGATTAAACTAAGTTATCATCTCGATAAATCTTATACCCATCTGACACCATAATACTTATTAGGATATTATTGACTATACTAGAGGCCTGGTGCATGAAATTTGTGCACTGGGGGTGAGGGGGAAGTCCCTCAGGCCAGCCTGCATCCTCTCATAGTCCAGGACCCCTCACTCCTTACGGCCTGCCTCCTCGCTCCTTATCACTTGGATTGCTGCTCCTTATTGCTGCCACAGAGGCAAGAGAAACTCCCGCCACCACCACTATGCTTGCCAGCCTTGAGCCCGGCTTCTGGCTGAGCAGTGCTCCCCCTGTGAGAGTGCACTGACCACGAGAAGGCAGCTCCTGCATTGAGCATCTGCCCCCTGGTGGTCAGTGCACATCATAGTGACCAGTCATTCTGGTCATTCTGCCATAACGGTCGCTTAGGCTTTTATTATATAGATATTCCCTATGTTGTTCTTTACATCCCCATGACTATTCTGTAAGTACCAATTTGTACTTCTAAATCCCTTCACCTTTTTCACCCATTCCCCCAACCCCTCCCTTTTGGCAACAGTCAAAATGTTATTTGTATCTATGAGTCTGTGTCTGTTCTGTTTGTTTGTTTATTTATTACTAGGGGCCCAGTGCACAAAATTTGTGCATGGGTAGGGGGCCCTCAGCCCAGTCTGCACCCTCTCTAATCTGGGACCCCTTGGGGGATGTCCGACTGCCAGTTTAGGCCCAATCCCGGGAACCGGGCCTAAACTTGCAGTTGGATATTTCTCTCACAATCCTGGACTGCTAGCTCCTAATTGCTCACCTGCCTGCCTGCCTGTTAGCCCCTAAATGCCCCCCACACACACCAGCCTGATTGCCCCTCACTGCCTCTGTGTACTGGCCTGGTCGCCCCTAACTGCCCCCAGCTGCTGGCCAGGTTGCTCCTAACTGCCCCTTTCCTGCCGGCTTGGTCACTCCTAACTACCCCCCTCCCCCGCCGACCTGGTCACCTCTTACTGTCCCCCCTGCCAGCCTGGTTGCTCCCAACTGTCCCCATCTGCTGGTCTGGTTGCCTCTAACTTTCCCCCTACTGGCCTGGTCACCCCTAACTGCCCCCCCCCATTGGCCTAATCGCCCCTCACTGCCCCCCTTGCCAGCCTAATAACCCCCAACTGTCCCCCCTGCTGGCCTGGTTGCCCCCAAATGCATCCCCTCCCATTGGCCTGCTCACCCCCTGCAGCCTGCTGTTCAGTTGTTTGGTCGTCCCTCACTAATCCCCCTGACAGCCTAGTTGCCTCACACAGGCTGCTTTTTCAGTCATTTGGTTGTCCCTCAGTAACCCCCCTGCCAGCCTGGTTGTAGGCAGCCATCTTGTGAGGGTGTGATGGTCAATTTGCATATTACCTCTTTATTTATTTATATAGGATTGTTAATCCTCCCCTGAGGATATTTTTTTCCCATTGATTGTTAAAGAGAATGGAAGGGAGGGAGAGAAAGAAAGGAAGAGAGTGAGAGATTGGTTGCCTCCTGCACGTACCCCAACCAGGGCCAGGGATTGAACCTGCAACCCACATGTGTGCCCTTGACTGGAAATTGAACCTTTGACCCTTCAGAGCTTGGGCCAATGCTCTAACCATTGAGAACACTGTCCAGGACTTATTTGTTTACTTTGATTTTTAGACTCAATTGTTGATAGTTATGTATTTACTAGAAGCCCGGTGCACGAAATTCGTGCACGGCAGGGGGTTGTCCCTCAGCCCAGCCTGTACCCTCTCCAATCTGGGACTCCTGGTGGGATCGGGCCTAAACGGGCAGTCGGACATCCCTCTCACAATCCAGGACTGCTGGCTCCCAACTGCTTGCCTGCCTGCCTTCCTGATTGCCCCTAACCACTCTGCTGCCAGCCTGGTTGATGCTTAACTGCTCCCCTGCCAGCCTGTTTGCCCCCAACTTCCCTCCTCTGCCAGCCTGGTCACCCCTAACTGCCCTCTCCTGTAGGGTTGATCACCTCCAACTGCCCTCCCTTGCAGGCCGGGTGCCTCCCAACTGCCCTCTCCTGCTGGCCATCTTGTGGTGGCCATCTTGTGTCCACATGGGGGCAGGATCTTTGACCACATGGGGGCAGCTATATTGTGTGTTACAGTGATGATCAATCTGTATATTACTCTTTTATTAGATAGGATAGAGGCCTGGTACAGGGGTGGGGGCCAGCTGGTTTGCCCTGAAGTGTGTCACAGATAAGGGTGGGGGTTCCCTTGGGATGTGGGGCGGCCTGAGCGAGGGGCCTGTGGTGGTTTGCAGGCCGGCCACGCCCCCTGGCAACCCAAGGGGAGGCCCTGGTATCTGGAATTTATTTTCCTTCTACAATTGAAACTTTGTAGCCTGGAGTGGAGCCAAGCCTGGGGCTCTGGCAGCCATTTCTGTGGCAGTTAATTCACCTTCTACAATTGAAACTTTGTTGCCTTAAGCGGGTGAGCCCGGCCAGGGTGTGCAGAAAGCTTTGCTTCCCCTGTTGCCGGTGGCAACCCTTGCCTGCTCTCTCAAGCTCCATTCTGCCGCCATTTGTTTGAATTTGTTTACCTTCTATAATTGAAACTTTGTAGCTTGAGTGGAGGCTTAGGCCTGCAACGGCTATGGAAAGCTTGGCTTACTCTGTTACCTAGGAAACCTTGCTCTCTGTGGCTGTAGCCATCTTGGATTGGGGTTAATTTGCATACTCCCCCTGATTGGCTGGTGGGTGTGGCTTGGCTGGTGGGTGTGGCTTGGCTGGTGGGTGTGGCTTATGTAGCGGAGTGATGGTTAATTTGCATATTACCATTTTATTAGAGAGGATTGCCATTTTATTGTTCATATTTTTTCTTATTCTTCTTAAAGAAGACCGTTAAACATTTCATGTAATACTGGTTTGTTGGTGATGAACTCCTGTATTTCTTTCTTGCCTAGGAGGCTCTTTATCTATCCTTCAATTCTAAATGATAGCTTTTCTGGGTAATCTTAGTTGTAGATCCTCACTTTGTATCACTTTTAATATTTCTTGCCACTCCCTTCTGACCTGCAAAATTTTTGTTGAGAAATCATCTGACAATCTTATGGGAGTTCCCTTGTAGGTAACTAACTGCTTTTCTCTTGCTGCTTTTACAATTCTCTTTTTGTCTATAACCTTTGCATTTTAATTATGATGTGTCTTGGTGTGGGCCTCCTTGGCTTCATCTTATTTGGGACACTTTGCACTTCCTAGACTTATATGTCTATTTCCTTTACCAGGTTAGGAAAGTTTTCTGTCATTATTTTTTCAAATAGATTTTCAATTTCTTGCTCTTCCTCTTCTCCCTCCAGCACCCTTACAATGTGAATGTTGATATGCTTGAAGTTTTACCAGAGGCTCTTTACACTATCCTCATTTTTGCATTCCTTTTCCTTTTTGCTGTTATGATTGGGTGTTTTTTGCTTCATTATATTCTAAATTGCTGATTTGATTCTCTGTCATCTAATCCACTATTTTTAAAAAAAATATATTTTATTGATTTTTTACAGAGAGGAAGAGAGAGGGATAGAGAGTTAGAAACATTGATGAGAGAGAAACATTGATCAGCTGCCTCTTGCACACCCCCTACTGGGGATGTGCCCGCAACCAAGGTACATGCCCTTGACCGGAATCGAACCTGGGACCCTTGAGTCCGCAGGCCGACGCTCTATCCACTGAGCCAAACCAGTTTCAGCCTAATCCACTATTGATTCCCTGTAAATTATTCTTTATTTCAGTTAGTGTATCCTTCATTTCTGACTAGTTCTTTTTTATGCTTTCTATGTCCTTTTTCATGCTTTTGAAGTTCTAAGTTCCTTATAACCATTGTTTTGAACTCTGTATCTGGTAGTTTGCTTGCATTCATTACATTTAGTTCTCTTTCTGGAGATTTCTCGTATTCTTTCATTTGAGTCCTGTTTATTTGTCTTCACATTTTGGCTGCTTCCCTGTGTTTGTTTCTATGTATTAGGTAAAGCTGCTATGTCTCCTGGACTTGGTAAAGTGGCCTTGTGTAGCAGGTATCCTATAGGGCCTAGTGGATCAGCCTCCCCAGTATCCTGAGCTGGGTGCTACAAGTATGCCCCTGTGTGGGCTGTGTGCACTGTGCTGTAGTAGTTGAGCCTTGATCACTGTTGTCAACACTGGAAGGGATTTACCCTCAGGCCAATTGCCTGCGATCATCAGCTGCGACTACAGCAGAGGACCTGCTGTGTAGGAATTGACTCTATGGAGCAGGACTTACTTCAGTGGGGGCTTTGGTGTTCTCCAAGTTTGTCCCTTGAGTGTATCACTCATGGAGGTGATAGGGCTGTAGTCTGGGGCTACTTAGCAAGAGGTAGGGGGTATGCAGAGGCTAAATACTGCTTTAGGAAAATCTGAAACATGAGGCAAGAGAGGCTAGTTGTATGAAAAAAGCCATTAGAAATGGCTTGCATGGACCCACAAGTTGGGTAGGGTGGGGTCTCAGGGAGTCACCAGAGTGGAACAAAATGTGTGATCCAGGTTGATGGAGACTTAGATATGGTGTCTGTCAACTCTGTGTGTGAGAGGGGAGGGTGGTCTCAGAAAAGGAACAACATTATACTGGAAATCCCAGCTAATTTAATAAAACAAGATAAAGAAATAAAAGGTATTCAGATTGGGAGGAATAAAATAAAACAGTCTTTGTTCAGAGATGACATAATTGTTTATGTAGACAATCCCAAAGATTCAGGTTCCTTATGAATATAGGCCTATTCTTATTTACTTCCCCTTGTGTGAATTTGGTAGATTGTATGCTGTGAAGAAGTGGTCCATTTCATCAAAGTTATCAAATACTGTATGTGAACATAGTTATTCATAATCTTTCATTATTCCTTTAATGTTCATGGGATCAGTAGTGATTATCCTTTTTTTCATATCTGATTTTAACTTGTGACTTCTCTCTTTTTTTCACAGTTATACTGGCTAGAGATTTGTCAGCTTTAATGATCTTTTCAAATAACTCACTTTTGGTTTCATTGATTTTCTGTTAATTTTCAGTTTTCAACTTCCCTGATTTCTGCCCTGATATTTTATTATTTGTTTTCTTTCTTTTTTTTTTTCCTTTAGACTAAATTTGATCTTCTCTCTAATTTCCTAAGGGGAAAACTTAGATAATTAATCTGATACCTTTCTTCTTTTCTAATACACACATTCGATGCTATAAATTTACCTGTAAGCATTGCTTTTGCTGCATTTCACTTTCTTTTAATTTAATTCAAAATATTTAAAATTTTTTCTTGAGAATTTTCTAACCCACATACCATTTAGAAGTATGTTGTTTAATTTCCAAATGTTTGTGGAATTTTCCAGCTGTTTTTCTGTTATTGATTTTCAGTATAATTCCATTTTGGTTAAAGAGATACTTTGTATGATTTCTATCCTTTAAAAAATTATTTATTTATTTAATTTTAAATTTAAAAAGTCTTAAAAATATTTGTTAAGCTGTATTTTATGACCGAGAATGTAGTCTGTCTTGGTGAGCTTAAGAAGACTATATATTCTGACATCATTAGATGAAATCTGTAATAATAAAAGCATAATATGCTAATTAGACCGGACATCCTTCTGGACGACCTTCCAGATGAAGCTGGGGCTGCGAGGGAAGCCCAGAAGCCTGGGTCCCGAGTGCCTGCCAGCAGCCAGAGGGAAGTTGGTGCCAGCAGCCGGGGGAAGGAAGGCCTATTCTTGCACAAATTTTGTGGATTGGGCCTCTTGTATACTATAAATGTCAATTAGATCTAGCTGATAGATGGTGCTATTCAGTTCAACCGTATCTACTGATTTTCTTATTGCTGGACCAGTCAATTACTAATTGAGGGGTGATTAAATTTCCAACTGTAGTAGCAGATTTGTCTATTTTTCTTGCAGTTTTGTCAGTTTTTGCCTCACTTATTTTGACTATCAAAAGGCACATACATATTCAGATGGGTAGTTCTTCTTGAAGAATTAACCCCTTTATTATTATAAATGTCACTCTTTATTATCCCTGATAATATTTCTTGCTCTGAAGTCTACTTTGTCTGAAATCAATATAGCTTCTCCAACTTTACCATCACCCTACTTTTAATCTATTTGTGTCTTTTATTTAAAATAATTTTTTTATTTTATAGTTAGGTCTTATTTTTTATTCATTCTTTTTAAAAATTAAAACATTTTTAAAATCCTCACCTGAGGACATTTTATTTTATTTTTTATTTTTAGAGAGAGAGGAAGGGAGAGAGAGAGAGAAACATCAATCAGTTGCTGTCCCTGACCTGGAATCAAACCTGCAACTTTTTGGTGTACTTGACAATGCTCCAACCAATGGAGCCACCCAGCTAGGGCTTTTGTTCATTCTTATAGTATCTGCCTTATAATTAGTATATTCAGACCATGCAGTTTTAAAGTGATTATTGATATTTTGGATTAATATCTATTATATTTGTAACTGTTTTTATTGTTCTTTTCTGTGTTTCTTCCACTGCCATTGTCTTTTTCTGCCTTCTCTGGTTTTAATTGAGCATTTTAAGTGATTCCATTTTCTCTTCACTTTTAACATATCATTTATACTTAAAAAACATTTTAGTGGCCGAAACGGGTTTGGCTCAGTGGATAGAGCGTCGGCCTGCGGACTCAAAGGTCCCAGGTTCGATTCCGGTCAAGGGCATGTACCTTGGTTGTGGGCACATCCCCAGTAGGGGGTGTGCAAGAGGCAGCTGATCGATGTTTCTCTCTCATCGATGTTTCTAGCTCTCTATCCCTCTCTCTTCCTCTCTGTAAAAAATCAATAAAATATATTTAAAAAAAACAAAACAAAACAAAACATTTTAGTGGTTGTCCTAGAGTTTGCAATATATTTACAATTAATCTAAGTCCACTTTCTAACAACTATATATAGCCTCATAGGTAGTGCCAATACCTTATAACAGACTATTCCCTAATCCTCCTTCTCTTCCCTTATAACATTTTTGTCATTCATTTTATTTATCCATAAGCTGTAATCACCTGATACATCATTGCTGTTATTATTTTGAACAAATTGTTATCTGTTAAATCAATTTAGAATAAAAAACTAAGAGATTTTATTTTACCTGCATTTATTTTTTCTCTAATTCTTTCCTTATGTTGATCCAAGTTTCTGACTTATATTATTTCCTTTCTAAATAACTTCTTTTAACATTTTTGTTTTTGCAAAGTAGATCTACTGTGACAAACTCCCTCAATTTTTGTCTCCATGAGTATGTCTTTATTTCTTCTTTACGTTTAAAGGATAATTCTTTGGATACAGAATTTTTTGTGATGGTTTTCTTCTTTTATTCCACTCTTATTGCTTGCATGGTTTCTGAGGAGAATTCCAAAATAATTCTTATACATGTTTCTCTATACAGAAGTTCCCCCCTTCTTGCTTCTTTCAAAAATTTCTCTTTGTCTTTTTACTTTCTATAATTGGAATAATCAATGCCGAAGAATAGTTTTTTATTTGCTTGTTCTTAACATTTATCCTGGTTGGCATTATCTGAAATTCCTGGTTTTGTGTCTGTCATTTATTTTGGGATACCCTTTCTCCTCCTTCTGGTATGTATATATTACACCTTTTGTTCTCCATTTCTTGGACATTCTGTTACATATTTTATTCTTTTTTTCTTTGCTATATAGTTTGGGAAGCTTCTACTAACATTTCTTCAAGCTCATCAATTCTTTTCTTGATCATGTCCAGTCTACTGATGAATCCATCAAAGGCATTCTTTATTTCTATCATAGTACTTCTGGTTTTCAGCATTTCTTTTGATTCTTTCTTAGAGTTTTAATCTCTCTGCTTATATAACCCACTTGTTCTTACATACTGTCCATATTTTTCATTAAGTTTTTTAGCACCTATATAGTATATAAAAGCCTAAGCAACCGAACAGTGGAACGACCTGTTGCTATGATGCACACTGACCACCAGAGGGCAGACACTCAATGCAGGAGCTGCCCCCTGGTGGTCAGTGCACTCCCACAGTGGGAACACCACTCAGCTTACTGATGGGCTCCAGACGCCAGGCTCACAGCTGGCAAGCACAGCTTTGGCCGCGTGACCCTCTCCCGTCTCCATGGCAGGGCTACTGGGGCCGGGATGAGCGGGAGCAGTCCAGCCCCCAGCCCAGGTTTGGGCTCCTCTCTGGCCGCCTGCCACTTCACACACTACTACATCCCTTGGGGGATGTTGAACTGCCGGTTTTGGCCCGATCCCTGCAGGCCAGCCTGGGCAGTCCGACATCCCCCGAGGGATCCCAGATTGCAAGAGGGCATAGGCCAGGCTGAGGGACCCCACCAGTGCACAAATCTGTGCACCGGGCCTCTACTATTAATCATAATTATTTTAAATCCCTAGTTTGATAATTCCAAAATCTCTGTTGTATGTTAAGTCTGGTTCTGATGCTTTGCTTATCTCTTCAGGCTGTGGGTTGTTGTTTTTTTGCCTTTTAATATGCCCTGTAATTTTTCATTGGAAGTCAGACATGATGTATTAGGTAACAGGGGTTGAGGTACAGGTCTTTAGAGTAAGATTTTAAGTTTATCTGATTAGGAGTTAGGCTGTGTTCAGTGTCAGCTGTAGTTGTAGGTATTCCTTGCCAGTCAATCTCCCCACCTCTACTCCTTATTCCTTGTTCTTATTTTCTCACCATAGATTACTTTAGCTATCCTTGAACTTCATATAAAAAGAATCGTACAACATTTACTCTTCTATAGTCTGAATACTTTTATTACTATAGTGTTTTAAGATGCCTCCATGCCATTAGGTTTATCCTTTTATTGCTAAGTAATCAGTATGTCATTGTATGAATAAAGCATAATTTGCTTATTCAGTCTTCTGTTAATGAACTATTTGGGTGGTTTCTTCTTCTTTTGGCTGCCATGAGTAAAACTGCCAGAACTGGATTCTCTGGAAAACATTTTAAATTGAAGGTTTGTCTGAATAAATGGTTCAACAGGTGCTCATGGGATCAATACTTTCTGGGGAAGGATGAAAGAAGAATTGGGTAGAAGGAAAAATTGAACTGTAACACAACTAAAGTTGGGTTGGCTCTTCAGAGTTGCCCTTTGTGTTATAGATAACTATTGCTGCAGAACAAAGCATACCAAAACTCAGTGGCTTAAAACAATGACCATCTATTATGTTTCATGGTTTTCCTGATCCAGAATTTTGAAGCAGCTTACCTGGGTAGTTCTGGATCAGGATCTCTCATGCAGTTGCCCTCAGATGGTGGCTGGAACTGGGGTCATTTTAACATTTTCTTCACTCATATGTGGAGTCTGGGCTGAAGAGTCTAAAAAGAATGGAACAGCTGAAGCTCCTCATGCTTCTCTATCTCTGTGTAGTTTCTCTCCTTGATATCTCCAGCAGGGAGCCCTCAGAGGAGCCAGGTTTTTTAAATGTCACCTATAGTCTCCCAAGACATATATCCTGAGTGAGTGAGAGCCAAGTGGAAGCCAAACTGCTTCTTATGGCCTAGCCTTGAAGTCACAGAATATCACTTATGCAATTCTATTGGTTGAAGCAGATACAAAAGTCCGTTTGATTCCAGGAGAGGGAACAAACACCCTGCCTCTCAGTGGAGGAGTGTTGTCATCATACTACAAGAGTGAGAAGGGGTACATAGTACAGCTCTCTTTGGGAAATATACTCTTTGTGGTATTGAAGCTGAGGGATGAACCTTATTTCCTGGCATTGACCAGCCATGGCATGTAAAAGTCTTTTTGTGGGTATATATCTTCATTTGGTTTGCATATCTGTCTAGGAATGGAATTTCTGTGTCATCTTTAGCTTTATAAGAGTCTGTCACACAGCCTTCCAAAATGACTGTACCATTAGAAATTCCCAGCAGCAATTTGCTAAAGTTCCAGTTGTTACACATCCTCAGCAACATTTGTCATTGTCAGTTTTGTAATTGTAGTCATTCTGGTGGAGTGTAAAATGATATTTCATTTCATTGTGCTTTTAAATTACATTTCTCTGACAACTAAGATACTGAGCATTTTCATGTGTTTAGTGCCTGTGAATCCATGTATCTTCTTTTTTGAAGTGTCTATTTAAGTCTTTTACTCATTTAAAAAAACGGGCTGTTTGTATTCTTATACGTAATGTGTATATTTCACAATTTACAAATTACAATTTACAAATTACAATTCTAATTTACAATTCTAGTTTACACTTATGGATAAACACTTCCCTTGATTATATATATATACTAGAGACCCAGTGTACAAAATTCGTGCACTCGGGGAGGGGGGGCGGTCCCACCAGCCTGGCCTGTGCCCTCTCACAGTGCGGTAGCCCCGCGCGATCAATTGCCCCAAAGAGGTAGACCCCGTTCACCCATCCGGGGCTCCTCGATGGATTGCCCCAAAGAGGTAGGCTGGAGCCGGGGTCCCCGCCTCCATGGCACGTGCACAAGACTGTGGGAAGCCTGCCTCCGCTGTGCGCGTAGCCATCTTGTGACAGTGTGAGGGTATCACGCGTGAGGGCTTGATGATTACTTAGCCTTTTATTAGTAAGGATGTAATTTTCTCCTGCTCCGTGACTTCCATTTTTATTTTCTTAATAGTGCCTTTTCATGAGTTGTAGTACTTAGTATTTTTTAAATATATTTTTATTGATTTCAGAGACAAAGGGAGAGGGAGAGAAAGATAGAAACATCAATGATGAGAGGGAATCATTTATCGGCTGCCTCCTGCACATGCCCTACTGGGGATTGAGCCTACAACCCAGGCATGGGCCCTTGACTGGAATTGAACCCAGGACCCTAAGTCCACAGCCTGATGCTCTAACCACTGAGCCAAACCAGCTAGGGCTGGGTTGCTGTTGTTGTTTTTTACATGACTCTGAAATTGATTTATTTAATAAAAATTCAAGTAACTATATACAATATACCTTTTTCTTCTTAATTTATCTTTATTGTTGAAAGTACAATAGATGTCCCCTCCTTTTTTTTCCCACTGACCCCTTTCACCCTGCACCCGCCCTTCCCAGGCCTTCACCACACTATTGTCTGTGTCCATGGGCTATGCATTATATATTCCCTGGTTAATCTCTCCCCACCTAATCCCACTCCCGCCTTCCCTCTGAGAATAGTATTTAGTTTTGATTAAGTTGAATGCATCAATTTTTTTTCTTTTATGTTTAGTGCTTTTTGTGTGCTCTTTAAAAAAAAATCTTTGTCTTTCTCAAAGTTGCAAAGATACACTCCTATATTTTCTTAGACAAGCTTTATAGTTTTAGCTTTTGCTTTTAGGTCTCTGGTCCATCTCAAATTGTGTCTTAATTGTGGTATGTTTACCCAGTTAGTTCAGCACCATTTATTGAAAAAAATATTTTCTTTTCTAATTGAATTACCTTGGCATGTTTTTTAAATCAACTGACTAATTATGTTTAATCTATTTCTAAACTCTTTATTCTATTTCATTGATATACTGTCTTTTTAAAATGTTTAAAAAAATTTTTTGGAGAGAGAGGGGAAAAGAGAGAGAGAGAGAAATATCAACGTGAGAAACTTTAATTTGTTGTCTCCCAAATGTGCCCCGACTAGAGATCGAACCCGCAACCTACGTATGTGTTCTGATGCGGAATAGAACCAGCAACCTTTAGGTGTATAGATCAACCGACTGAGCCACTGGTCAGGGCTGATATACTGCCTTGATCTCTATGTCTGTATAATAAGTCATAAAATTAGTAATGTGAATCATTCAAATCTGTTCCTCTTTTAAAAGTTTGTTTTGGCCTTTCAGGTTTTCTATATTGCCATAGATTTTTAAATCAGTTTGTAAATTTCTACATGAAAAGGTCTTTTGGTTTTGGATTTTAGCTATATCATTTTGGGGAAAATGGACACCTTAACAACTTGGACTTTTTCATACATACATGGTATATGTCTCCATTTATTTAGATCTTTAAGATTTTCCCTCAATGAGTTATTGCACATATTTTGTTAAATTTATTTCCAAAAATTTTATGAATTTTATTCTAATTTAAATAGAAATTATTTTGCAATATTGTTTTCTAATTGCTAATATGTGGAAATAATTGATTTTTTTGTATATGTGTTGCATCATGCAACCTTGCTAAATCCACTTATCAATTCAAGTAGCTCTTTCTGAGACACCTTTAAACATATTTGATGATGTTATCTGCAACAAAAGATAATTCTATTTCTTCCTTTCTTAACTGCATTTTTTATTTCCTTTTCTTGCTTATAGCACTGGATGACATCTTCAATACAATATTGAATAAAAGTGCTTAGAGAAATTATATGAAACTTATTTCTGTCAATCTAGGTGGGGAAAGCATTCACCATTACACTATTAAGTATATATTATTGGAAGAATTTTCACAGGTGCTTATCAGTTTTAGGAAGTTCCTTTTTATTCCTTGTTTGTTCAGAATTAAAAAAAAAAAAAAAAGACAGATGCTTTTTACCCCCAGCACTTATTTAAATGATCATATGGTTTCCTCTACTTATTCTGTCACATGACAAATTAAACGAATTGATTTTCTATTGTTAAACCAATCTTGCACTCCTGGTATAAATATCACTTGGTCATGATGCATCACAGATTTTATATATTGCTGGATTTAATTTACTACTATTTTTGAAGGATTTTTGCATCTATATAAATGAGGTTAATTGGTATGTAATTTCATTTACTTGTTATGTCATATTTTAGTATCAGAGTTATCCTAGGATTATGAAATATTTGGAAACGTTATTCCTTTTTTTTATTTTCTGAAAGGGTATATATAAGACTGGCATTATTTCTTCCCTAATACACTAGTAAAATTATCCAGGTCAGTAGTTGGTTGCTTTCAGGATTTTCTCCTACCTCTGAGTTTTAGTAGTTTGATCATGATGTGTCTAAGTGTAGATTTCCTTGTATTTATTTTGTTTGTGCTTAACTGAGTTTCTTGGATCTATAGGTTAAAGTTCTTAGCCAAATTTGAAAAATTTTGACCATTATTACTTCAGATATTTTATCTACCCAATTCCATCTCTTCTCCTCTCTGCAACTCCAATTGCATATATACACTGAGTGGCCAGATTATTATGATCTCTGAACGCATAATAATCTGGCTACTCAGTGTATATCCTATATAATAAAAGGCTAATATGCAAATTGTCTCCTCGACCAGGAGTTTGACCAGCAGGCAGGCCAGCCAACTGCCCATGTCCCTTCCCCCTGGCCAGGCTGGCTGGACCCCACCCATGCACGAATTCATGCACTGGGCCTCTAACATATATATATATATATATATATATATATATATATATATATATATATATATATATTAATAAAAAAGAAACATGCAGATTTACCATCACTCCGCTACACCCACCAGCCAATCAGGAGGGAATATGCAAATTAGAAGGACAAAGATGGCGGCCACCCAGCTGCCCCAGGTGCAGAGTGGCTGGGCGGGGCAGGACACCTGCTATGAGAGGTAGGGTGGGGGGTGAAGGGATCTACAGGAGCGACACTCGGGTGCAGGGAAGACAAAGACTGCAGACTCTGGAGTCTGCAGCGAAGATGAAGATGGCAGACTCTGGCCTGAGTCTGTAGCGAAGCAGCGAACACAAAGATGGCATACTCTGGCTGGAGCCAAGGCCTGGGTCCCAGGTGCCAGAGGAAAACTGGTGCTGAAAGCCAAGGGAAGAATCTCTTCATGCAAGGAGCCTCTAGTATGTGTGTGTGTGTGTGTGTGTGTGTGTGTGTATACATATATATGTGTATATATATCTTACCTTATAAAACAGTAATATGCAAATTGACCGCACCTTCGCTACACCCAAGCCACGCCCACCAGCCAAAGCCACGCCCACCAGCCAATCAGGGCGAGTATGCAAATTACCCAACAAAGATGGCGGCGGGGGCGGAGCGCGGCGCGGCGGGGGCGGAGCGCGGCGCGGCGGGGGCGGAGCGCGGCGCGGCGGGGTCGGAGCGCGGCAGGGCGGGGCGGAGCGTGGCTGGGGCGGAGCGCGGCGGGGCGGGGGCGGAGCGCGGCGGGGCGGAGGCGGAGCGCGGCGCGGCGGGGGCGGAGCGCGGCGGGGCCGGCGGGGGCGGAGCGCGGCGGGGCCGGCGGGGGCGGAGCGCGGCGGGGCCGGCGGGGGCGGAGCACGGCGGAGCGCGGCACGGCGGGGGCGGAGCGTGGCTGGGGCCATTGAGAGGCACGGATCTGCTGCCACTGAGGGGGGCTACCCTGCTGTTGAGAGGCGCAGGGGGCGCCCCCTGCGCCTCTCAACAGCAGGGTAGCCCCCCTCAGCGGCCGCAGACCATCAAAAGTGGGGGAGCTGGGTGCCTGTCTGCTCCGGCACCAGCGGACAGGCACCCAGATCCACCGCGAAAAGCGAAAGCGTGTATGGGACCCTACACGTGCATGATTCAATCATGCACTGGGCCTCTAGTATATATATATATACACATGTGTATAAATATATATATATATATATATATATATATACACACACACACACACACACACACACACACACACACACACATACACACACACACACACTGAGTGGCCAGATTATTATGCATTCAGAGATCATAATAATCTGGCCACTCAGTGTATATATATATATATATGACTGCTTGACATTGTCCCATACGTCCCTGAAGAGCTCTTCATTTTTTAAGACATTTTTCCTCCCTAGAGTTGAGGGAAATTCACACATATACTTTGAGCCTTTCTTCTATATGGCTTCCTCCATTCTAGACTATCTCCCTTCAATTTCCAATTGTTATGGTAACCCCAAACAGGTTCCTTTCACACCTCAACCCATTAAGACTAGCTTTCTGCTGGATTTTCAGCCACGCCTGCTGTATGACTGGGCAGTGCCCTTAGTGGGAAGACTGTGTAAACTTGGAATATTGTTCAGATTTTGTCTGCTTTTCATTGTTATCCCATGTCCTCTAGTAATTTGTTGGTTTTACTTTTGTCCGGAGTTTAAAATGGTTATCTGTGGGAGGGTTAATATGGTACAATCTACTCCATCATTATTGGAAATGGAACTCCTTCTTCCTGTATTCTTAAGCTTAGTTAATTTGTTCATCATCCTTGTCTTCAAATTTCAAGACCCCAGTGTCCCCAACCCAAACTAACCAGTCAGTAGATCGTAATAATCCTATCTCAGGTATGCTTCCTGAATCTATTGACACATAACCTTCATAGAGCTACTGCTTTATATTAGGTCCTCATTTAACAGGTTTTACTTGCCTCAGTCACTTCCCATATTGCTTGAGGTATCGTCCTAGAAAAGCATTCCTCATTATGTTGCTCACTTGTTTCAGGATCTCTCTAAACTCCTGTAGGATTAAATCCACTTGGCTTGGTCTATACGACCACTCATAATCCAATCTATATCCTGCTATTACTCCACATAGAACCTGTGCTCTTGATATATATTATGTTTTTCTCTGTTCCTTGGACATATCAGAACTTTCCATGTTTTTGTATTTTGTACTTTGCATCCTGCCTTCTTGGGCTATCCATTTGCATTTGGCTTTTCTAGATTTAGTCTTAAAACTCAATTCAAATAACACCTCTTCTGAAAAGTGTTCCTTGGATAGGTTACCTCTGTCCTCAACATCTCTCTTCTATGTTCCGACAGATCTTACAAATTTGAGTGTTGAGTTGGTTGGTTTGCCTACCTAATTTTATCTATCTATCTATCTATCTATCTATCTATCTATCTATCTATCTATCTATCATCTATTTAGCTAGCTATCATCTATCTGTCATCTATATTATGTTTCCCTAAGTAGATCCTCATCATCTTAGTCAACGTGTTGTGTCTTTCAAGTATGGTTTTTTTGTATCTGTGATGTCTAGTTAGCATTCTTTACCCTGTAATGATATTACAAAGAATATATCTCAGCAATACTACTCAAAGCAATAATTTTACAGATGGAAATTAAAGGTCACAAAACCAAAGGGAGATACCAAACAGCCACTTTACATATTATTCTGTTATTTGTTGTTTTTTTAAGAAACAGCTACCCCCACAGAAAGCACTTTTAAAGGGGACTGCAGGAACAGTGGAACCTGGCAAAATGGCACATGTCATTGTCCAGAAGAGTGGAAAGGACTGAGATGTACAATAGGTAAGTTTTTTTTGGATAATACTAAGGAGTGAGGTTTAGGTGACTCTTGTGTTACTAAAGACAGCAGCAAAGTTTTTCAAAGCTTCTGTTAGTGATTATAGTAACAAAGAGCATAATGATGATGGCTTTAAGATGTATTTGTTAGCTGGATAGCAAGAGTTGAGTTTTCTTCTCGGGCTACTTACCTGTATGTTTGATACACCTTGTCTGTTTCCCAACTATCAAGTTTCTCTGTAAACTCGACACTGCTTTTCCGTCTGGATGCAGTGTCTAATACAGAGTAATGGGTGAAATTGTTTTTGCAGGTCCTTCAACTGGTGATAAGCCATATCACATCATTTCAAATATCACAATTTTAACACATTTAACTTTTTCTGAAATCATGATGCATCTTTCTAGCTACAAGGGTATATACTTGGAGGAAATTTTTGTCTTTTCTTCCTTTCTCTTAAAGAGATGTTATTAATTTAGTGGTTTGACTTCAATCAAAGGTCTCTCAAGATCGAAGTTCAGCATCACTTGTTGATCTGCAGTGTGCATCTCAGCACTCTGCTTAGGATCCAGGGTTCCAGGAACACACTCCCACCATTTGTTACACTCCTACCAGCCAGCATATTCCACATACACACGATTTCGGCTTTTTTGCTTTGACCACATCCTCATGATGCTCTTTGCCACTCGAGGTTTTCAAGATTTCAACTAATTTGATACATTATTCTTGCTGATGTGTTAGTGATCACATCCCACCTCTGGCAAGTCACATATTGTGCACATTTTAACTGGAACCTGTTATCTAACATACTAGTTATCTTAATGGAAATAACCAGATAAGAAAGTATGAAGTTCTTGCCCAGCCAGTGTTGCTCAGTGGTTGAGCATAGACCTAGGAACCAAGAGTTCATCAGATTCCCCATCAGGGCACAAGCCCGGATTATAGGCACAAAGGAAGCGGAAGGGGAAACTTATCTGTATGTGGTTCTTCTAATTGCCAGGCATATTACATATCGTCTCAATGGTTCTCTCTCATCAGTGTTTCTATCTATCTGTCCCTCTCGCTTCCTCTCTCTCTCTCTCTCTCTCTCTCTCTCTCTCTCTCATTAATAAAAACGTATTTTTTCTTTTCAAAAAGAAAGAAAGTATGAAGTTCTTGGTGGGCCACTGAGTCCTATAAATTGTCTATTACCCTTTAAATTATACTGGCTAAGTTTTGAATTTTGACTTTTATCTGTTTTGAAATTTGAAAAGTATAATTTAAAATGAAAAAAAATTTTCTTTTTATTGTAGTTAATTTCTGTGGAAACAGTACCTATGGGAATTTTACTTTTGGCAAAATTGCAGTGGGAAGATATGGACCTTCCTTGGAAACATGTGGCAAGGACACTCCAAATGGTATGTGTTTTTCTAAACGGCTTCCTTGTTTAGGCATACAAATCACTATGCTGGTTATACCTATCATCCCTCCAGCTCGTGTCAGGTTCCTCGAAGAGGCATCAAGGAAGGCTTTGTAGAGGGTTTGGCTCCCTTTTATGATGCCAATGTTCAAAGTTTAGGGTGTCACCTCACATAATCCTAATTTTTCTGAAAACCTTACTATGGATCAGCTGTACATTCCTTTTACTGTGTCTTCGATTGGTTTATTTTTCCAGCTTATTCTGTCTCCGGAGTTTGATAAGGTTCACATCTGCTTCTTAAGGTATATAATTCGTCTCAATGTAAACAATTAGTTACACTATTGGTTTACGCCATATCTGTGAAGGGACACATACACAGGAGCATGTAGTTGCTGTGGCCATCTTTGCAAACGCTCTTTGTCTTTTTCTTTTTGTTAAAGCGGGCAGTCCAAGAGCAACCCGGCTGTGCAATCTTACTGAAGATGGAGAAATAGAATTACAAAATGCGACAGAAGGAAATTGCAATATAAATCTGGAAATCCTGGTGGAGGAGGTAGGCCCTATGGCTCATGTGATAGGCAACCGGAAAAAAACCCAATGGTCAAATCAATGCTTTTTAAAATGTTCAAATTAGAAATAGCAAAAACTAGTAACTAAACCTTTGTTGTTGTTGTTAATCCTCACCTGAGGATTTTTTTCCCATTGATTTTTAGAGAGAGTAGAAGGGATGGAGAAGGGATTGCGGGGGGGGGGGGGGGGGGGAGTGAGAGAGAGAGAGAGAAACGTTGATGTGAGAGAGACACATCCTTTGGTTACCTCCCCCTCTCACCCCTACCAGGGCTGGGAATGAACCTGCAACCCAGGTAAGTGTCCTTGACTGAAAAATGGAATCTGAGACTCTTCAGTGTGCTGGCCGACGCTCTAACCACTGAACAACACCAGACAGGGCTAAAGCCTTTATTTTTTTAAGTTGACATCTATTTGTAAAAAAGACTAGCTGAACATGTTGGTTCTGCAAATTTCAGCCAAAATCTATAGCACATTTAAAATGACCTCATCATTTTTAAGCCAGTGAAGTTTTGACCAAAACAGATCCCTGACATTTGAGACCAAAAATGAAGGTATTTTGCCTGGCCAGTGTTGCTCAGTGGTTAAGCGTTGACCCATGAACCAGGTCAGGGCACATGCCCAGGTTTCGGGCTTGATCTCCAGTAGGGGGCATGCAGGAGGCAGCCAATCAATGATTCTCTCTCATCATTGATGCTTCTATCTCTCTCTCCCTTTCTTTGAAATAAATAAAAATGTATTTTTAAAAAAGGAAGGTATTTTAAGGGTCTATTGGACCAGAACACAGAGGAAAAACTATGAGGCCTTTTGAGACAGGAAACTCCAGAACCCGATGAGAGTTTCAGGGCTGTATCCATGAGCAGGTAAAATGGGAAGTACATCTAAGTAAATGTTTTTTTCATGCAAATTAAATTATTTTGACTAAGGAGATACCCAAATGCAAATGCTAACACCTGGGGCCAAACAAGGGTAGAAGAGGAAACTTCTCTTTCTTCTAGGTGCCCGGCCTGCTACATGTTATCTCATTTAATTTTTATAGAACCTCTGAGAGCTAGGTGTTATCCAATATTATATATAATTATAGCTAATAACACTCATTATTGAGCACTGACTGCATGCTAAGTGCTGTGCTGAACATTTTACATATGCTGCTTTATCTTATTTAATCCTGTAACACCCCAGTAGATAAGTATGAATGTACTCATTTTATAGATGAGGAAACTGTGGTTCTGAGAAGTGCAGAATTTTGCCTGATGAGTCACGGCCAAAAATGATGGTGCTGCTTTTTATTTTAAAGTCCACACTGAACCCTATCGACTCCCTATTTATACATGGGCAGGGGTGGAGGTGGGAGTAGGAGTGGTAGGAGGATGTGGAGGTGGTGCCAACCACATAGGTTGTGCCAGCCACACGGATTGTGGGAAAGACTTCATGTTCTGGAATCTGACAAAACAGTGTTTGACTATTAGCTCTGCCACTTCTAAGCTGCATGAACTGTGGGTGAGCTCCTTATCCTCTCCAAGGCTTTAAATAGGCATGAGAATGCTCAACTCAGTGCTGTTTTGCAGATTAAATGTAGTGACACCTGTAAAACATTTAGCAGTGCCTAGCATGTAGCAGGGACCTGGATATGGAATGAGAGCATTGTTACTGTCTACTGATGGGATATTGCTTCCAACTCTTTCCCAAGCTTGAATAGCCTGTGACCTTCGTTTGATTTTTGAAATGATATGCTGCCATCTAGCGAAAGACTGAGAGAGAGAGAGAGAGAGAGAGAGAGAGAGAGAGAGAGAGGACCTCCAGCCCCACTAATGACAGGATTTGCATGTTGTAAGTGCACAGCAGAGCCTGGGGGCCAGTTGGTACCTGAGGTTGTCTAGGTCAGTGCTGCCCACACTATCTGTGCTGAAAAGCTAGTTTTAAAATTTCCAACCCACTGTAGACCAATAATCTTGTACAATACAATAAAAATGAATAACTTAGAAAATAAAATGAAAAATACATAACATACAAATCCATTTAAAAATTATTATATGCAACAGCATAGAATTGTTATATAAGATTACAATTGTTATACAAGTTATACAAGAAAAGAAACAGATAATGAAAAACTAAGTGGGGATCGAGGAGATTGGAGGCTCAACTAAATTCCAGCTCATTCATTTGTAGTTGCTTGAAATGTTTAGATGTAGTTGTAAAAAGTGAGGTTTTGTTTTTGTGTTTTTTTAACAGATAGATAGTATATCAACAAATTCTTCAATTATTTCTAAAGAAGTCCAGATTTTAACATCTAATATCGATAATTTAAATGCTAACAAAATCACTTCTGCTACTAAAGTGGTTGGACAGATCTTCAACACATCCAGGAATGCATCACCTCAGGTAAAACTCACAAGGTTTTTTGAAAAGGGAGGGGAAGAAAGAAAGAAACTCATCCCAAACTACATTCCTTATTCCAGGACTTGGGCATGATTTAGGTTGCTTAGAACCATTTTGCAGAGTACTCTTTCTGAGAGATGCTCAAAGAAATAGAGGGCTCTTTGTCCAAATATTCTCTTTGAGGGTAGTCACACTGATCATTACCATGTTAAATCTGGAAAGTCTATAACAATCAAATCTGTTTCATCTTATTAATATGTTTGCCCACTGCATTTGGCCTCAGCATCCCTATTCAGTTCCAAGTAACTGGTGAAATGGTGTTCCACGGAACTCACTTTGGAACATGATGTTTTAAACTGATCTCTTCCTGCAAAGCATATTTGCATTTTAGTTTTAGCTTTTAAAAATCGTAGGCTTAGTTTACATTTCTGATACTATAAACTGCTAAACTCTGGTACCTGAAGACAAGAACTATAGTCAACATTTACCAATTGGCACAGCTTGGGTACTGGTCAAACAGGCTGTAAGCCGCCAAAATGGACTAACCCAGTGTTTACCAGTTGAATATCAGCATTGCCTGAAATATATATTTTTCTCTTCTCTTTAAATGTTTTATTTCAAAAAATGATTTTATGTTATCCTAGCTCCTTTAGAAATTAAGGGAGATTAAAATTACAAGTTAATAAAAATGGAATTGAAAAATAATGACCTCCAAATGTAGAATTTGTGGAAGGATTAGCCAGTAAAGAAAGAAGAATATTAATAATCCCAAAGAGAGCAGTTAAACAGTAACTAAATGCCCAGAGATCCTTTCCAATGTACTTCTGATGTTTTTAATTGTAATAAAACTAGAAATAATTTTACTAACTCTAATAGTTACACTAGGTGTAGCTAGTAAGTTATATTAAATATTGTAAGCTGTGATGTTCTGACAATTAAAGCCCTTCTTAGTTTGTTTCTGCATGTGTATCCGAGCATCGGCTTTTGTGTTCTTGGGGATGCGGTGGAGGTTCTGTGAAGACCTTGCTCTGAGGTCAAATTCAGAGACCTACGCCTTCTAATTGACTGCCTTAATTTATATTTTCACTGTGCCTTATCTTTATTCTCTCTGCCATCTTCTGTAGATAGAAAACTAAGCCTTCAGTTTCACTTGATACCATAATAATCCATGCTAATGAAGGTCATGAGGATGTCCTCTGTGATGACTGGTGTCTTCTTCCCGGCAGGCAAAAATAGATGCTGTCACAACAGTGAGTCAACTTCTAGATGCCAGTGAAAAGGTTTTTCAAGAAGCTGTTGGTAAAGATGAAAAGGCCTTTTCAACGTAAGCACAATTCCAATTTGGAAAGAAAAACCTGACAAAGTGCTGTTTACTTTCCTAGGTTAAAAGCATTAATAGAAATGTCTTTATTTCTCTCATGGATGTACTCACTGGCTGATTCCTACGGGATGCAGACTAAAACCTTGGCCTTCTACTGATCTTCAGTGACTAGATGGAGTTAACTCCTGGTTCCAGGTGTGGCCATGGATAGAGAGTACCTGGGATGATTTAGATTAGAACTTGTTTTACTAGCCTCCGTTTGGTATGCCCAACTGGCAGCCAGCATGCACAGCAGGAGCGCCTCATGCTCTTTTCTCAGTTTACAGAGCTGCAAATAACAGCATAACTTTGTAAGACACATTGGTAGCCTCCCACCCACAACTCAGCCCTCCCCAAGATCCTGGTGTATTTCAATTAACCTTTCCCATGGTTACATTGGACAACAAAAGGGATCCAACTCTATACCTGTTTTCTTTCTTCTTGACTCCTATGTTCTGGATTTCTTTGGGTTGTATATTTAAACTTAAACTCACGTACTTTATTCATAGAAGCCTCCCATTAGGATTCACTATGTGTGTTTTTTATCTTATATATAGTCTTATTAACTCTTTTAAAATTTAAGTAAATATGCATGCTCATTATGGAAAAATAAAAAATATATAGATGAGAAAATTTTAAAAAATCATTCTGCCTTTATTAACCTGTTGATATACTGTATATTCTTATAAAATGTTTTCTCTGTATATGCATTACATTACATAATCTATTGATTTATAACTTGTTTTTTGTCACTTAATAGTATATAAACATTTTTATATAAATATCTATACATCTACATTATTGCATAAAGGAGTGAATTTTTATTTAAGAAGTTCTCTGCCACTGGACATTTAGATTCCTTTAAGTGTTTTGATATTTTGAATAATCAACATTCTAGTTTGCATGAGACATTATTTTGTTGGAATAAATTCCTACAAATAATTCTCAATTTTCTAATTATTATAATCAGTACCTATCTTGTGTTGAGTCTTTAAAGTAGAAAAAGAACAAAAGCATGAAATAGAACATTCAAAAGATTATAATTGAGAGAGGGTGTGCAAACAGTTTAACTGGTGTGTTGTATGACTTCAAATTTCTAGGAGTGTGGTTACTCCCTTTTTTTTTAAAAAAAATCCTTACCTAAGGATATTTTTCCATTGGTTTTTAGAGAGAGTGGAAGCAAGAGAGAGAGAGAGAGAGAAAGAGAGAGAGAGAGAGAGAGAGAGAGAGAGAGAGAGAGAGAGAGAGAGAGAGAGAAACATCGATGTGAGAGAGACACAATGATTGGTTGCCTTTGCACACAGCCCAACCAGGGCCGGGGATCTAGCCTGCAACTGAGGTACAAGCCCTTGACTGGAATCAAACCCAGGACCCTTCAGTCCACAGCCCAATGTTCTATCCACTGAGCAAAACCAGCTAGAGCCACTCCCATTTTTCTTGAAGCTGGAGAAGGAAGTGACCAGAGTCTTTGTTGAGGGAACGTGGAGACTGAGTCCCTTCAGAGCTGAGGCTCTGTGTTTGCAGTCTTGCTAGAGGGAAAGGAGAGTAGTGGATGCTTTTGGTACCTGAGGTTGAGATGTAGGACTTGGCTGAGAAAGTCACAGATCATGATGCAGATGAGAAACTTTACAATAAATAATTATGAATTTTACTGGCTTAAGACATGGAGAAAAAAATAATTTTGTGTGTAATATCCAAATGGCTACAAAGGAAGTAGTTAGAGGATAAATGACAATTTTAAATATAGAACACATTGAAATATGAAATAATATAACCACACTCAATCCCTCCTTTCTCCCACTCTAAATTTCTAGTTTGTCTTTCTAATCATGGTCTATCAGTTTACCTTCTTTCATGGGATCTTTACGTAAGTCCTGTGGACTCAGTTCCTTCATTTCATCTCAGTCTCCAGTCCCAAGGCCAGGTCACCAACCCCTTAGCCCTCCTGAGGAGAATATTCTTGATGAGCTGCCGTCAGAGGTCATCTCTCACTTTCTTCTCTCCCCAGGAAAGGAAACTAATTGCTGCTTGGAGCAACTCTTCTTTTCCAAACTCCATCCCCCGAGTCTCCTCAGAGGCACCAGGCCTCAGTCTTCCATCTCACTTTGTTTTCTTCATTTATAGTTTCTTCTTTGTATCCTTAAGCTTCTGAGCTCCCTTTCTACACTTAGTAAGAAAAGTGTAGAGAGTGAGAGTACAAAAGAGGAGAGTGTCAGGGAAGAAGGAATCCATTTCAGCTTTATTGTAAAGAGGCATGTGGAATCTCCTGGGAATCTAAGAACAGAATTATAATGGAGCCGGAGGGTGGCAAGGCCTCAAGGCAGCTTTGAAGGTCTCAATAGAGGAGTTTGTGGGTCTTCCCTCTGGAACAATAGCCTTTGGAGTCAGACAATCTTGGGTTCATATCTTAGTGTTGTTATTCATTGATTTTGGCTGAATTACTTCATATCTCTTTGAAGAGCTTCAGATTCTTCAAGGTGATATGGGAATAATTTTGGATTTTACTTCAGTAGGGTTTTTGTGAAGCTCAAATGAGATGAAGTATGTAAATCACTAGCATAATACCTGACATATATATAAGTCTTAAAAAAAAAAAGTCATGTCTTTATAATAAACATCAAATAAACTTTATATCTTTACTTCTAGTTTCCCCTTTCTAATAATTTAATCCTGTTCATGATGTTGGGGAAATAGAAAAAAAAAAATTGTCCCAACCCAGAAATGCTCTCTATAAAGGCAGTAGAGAAAGAAAACACTTATATTATTGAATAAGCACTAAACCAGAGTGTGAAACACACCACAGGAACACCTCTAAGAGCTTGCAAAGACAGACAAGAATCTCACCACTCTTATATAAATTAACAGATATAACCCAGTACATACATGTTTTCAGATAAACAATGACTAGTCCTCAATTAAGAGAACTTGACAGCACTATTTGTCAGACAAAGGATATCATAACATTACCTGGTAAGTGAGGTGACCATTGTGGAAGCTAATTGACTTTATCCAGAGGAAATATAAACTTCTCATATCCTTATTACAGGAGGTAGTTTTGCAAGTTGGAGCAAGATGTCCAATCAAGGAAGTTAGGCCCCCATTCTCCCACAGAAACTGGGTACTATCTGCCTTAATGAATACATTTCAAAGAGATGGCTTTCGTGTCCTTGAGAAAGACATTCCTAGGTCAAAGCTGACAAAATGCCAATGTAGTCTTCAAAAGAATTTATTTACATTTCAAAGAGAGGAGAAACTATTTGCAGCATTTCTAAAATAAAATGTTCAAGGAAAAAGGAGGGGAGGACAATTTCTTCCTTTATTTTCAACAGGAAGAATTAAGCCTCTTCTTTTAAATTTGTATTTGTCCTTATAAATGATATAATGCTCTCTCTGGTCCCCCTCTAAACCATAACTTTCCTAATATAACTGCTGTACTAAATAGAAAAGTCCTAAGTGAAAAAATTTAATTGTTTTTTTCTACTCCTTTGTATCAAGTTGATGACCAGCTTCCAGATTGGGTATTCTGAGGCAGGCACCCATTTGTAATCCAATTAGTTATGGCAAGAGGAAGAAAGAATCAAATAGAGGTGGCTGTGACTAGAGCTACCCTTTGAAAGTGGTTCTGAACATGGCAAACAGCCCCCCGCCCCATATATTTAGTAAGTCTTTCCCTTTGTCCTTCAAATGCCCGCATGAGCTCCTCTTAGTATTCCCAGTGTTTTCCGGAACACTAACTCCTTAGTAGGTATTCAACAGATATTGTTGGTTAAATAACTGCATGAATTATGTTCTTCGCAGGTTGGAGTCTTGTTAGGTTGAAAGCAGCTCTGGAGTAAGATTGTTATTTATTAAGTGGGCAATACATAGTGTAAATTGCTGGAAATTACAGGAAATGTTGTTAACGTAAAACCTTTGAAACAGAGAAACCAACTTCAATTTTCCATATGAATGATTATCACATTCTCTTTATAAAGTGTTTTAATGTAAAATTTCTCTTTTTTATCTCTCTTGGGGAAGGGAAAAGATATTTTAGTGGCAGATATAAAGATTTAAAATTTTGAGCAATTTATGTTTTCATGAAATTCTTCAATTTCTGGCAAAACTAGATTGAACCAGTTATCGTATATATAGAGATTTTGTTTTGTCAAGTACAGAAATAATGCAAATATTTCTTATAGGAAACAAACTGACAAGTTCCCTTCACTCCCTCCCACTTTCATTTAATCTATTTTTGAACTTATCCAAGATAGAAAAGAACATTGTGAAAACCTGCAATATTTGGTTATGGGTCAATGAGTTCAAAGTTCTGTTGTTCCATAGTTCCGTATGAACTGTCACCTCAGGAATGAACAACTTACAAGAAATGCTTTGGATCCCAAAGGGTTTGGGTTAGAGGAGAGAGTTGAATAAGTGGAAATTGAGACTTACCACTGGAGAAACAAGAATCTCATGCCTGGCCAATGGTGGGTGGCAACACCATCCTTCTGTGAAGAGCAGCATGATAAAGATTATTTCCATTGGGAAATTTGTCATTCCAGCATTCCAGCCTTCTGGCATCAATGTAGAAGGTACCCTTCATGGAGATAGTCCACCAGAGCTTTTAAAAAAGGTGTATATAACAAAGGAAGATTCTGCTAAAGAAATCAGTTATTTTTAGATGATTACATTAATGTTGCAATCTGATGAGTTCTGTGGTCATACCTTTCTACTGGAACATGGGAGAGAACATACACACAACTCTGATTTTACAATGAGTCTCTTGACTATCATATTGTTATGTTTTATTCTATGCAGGCTTATTGCCGAAATGGAGAATTATTCCTGGTCTTTGGGCAATAATTCAGTGGTGAACCCTAATATAGCAGTACAGTCTGTCCCTTTGCATCCAAAAGACACTGGGGGGTCTACAGGTGTTCTCTTCACTGTGAAGAGAGGTGAGCTATTTGTTTTCTGTGCTTGTAATACCAGAGAGCATTCTGCTACCAACCATAAATAATGATTTATTCACGAAAATGTAGACTTTTGAAATATACTTTTTCCCTCTCATAGGAGCTAGCGATTCTCTTCTTTCTGGTTCCACACATGTAGATACAGAGAAGGACGGTGTTCATCCAGATAAAATGACTGAACTTCAGATCTGGCTCAATACATCAAAAAGTAGGTCTCAAACTCTGTTATATTTTTAAAAAAATGCACCCAAATTCATGGAATTAATAATTTTAAAATCACTGAGTGCAAAATAATGTTTACGTAGTTTCACACTGAATAATTTGCATTTGAGTATGTTAGAGCTCTTCCAGATTATGGTAATCTCTACGATTCTAGGTCATAGAGATGATTACTTTGCTTCTTTCTTCCTTTTCAAATATATTTTGGAGGATAGCAGAATTGAAATGCCCTGGCCATGGACACAAATCCGTTTTCTAATAAAAATCTAGCTAATGTGGCTCATTAAAAAAAAACAAAACATTAAAAAAATGTTCAGTCACAAGCTCTGTCCATGGCACTCACATACTGGGATTCATCCTATACACCTGTTTAGGATGAATCCCAGTATGCTTGTTTTTAATGTCTTCTGTGCTGGGGATATTTTAAGTAATTGACACAGGCATCATTTACTAGTAACAATTTTCAGTTATTTTCACTAATATTGTGCCAAGCATGGGCTCTCTATCCTCTTGCACATGACCCTGCAGAAATTCTTATGTCTAACTTGAAATGTTTATACTTTAAAAAGTTTGACTGATTCTTTTAAAATAATAATATGCAAACCACACATACACATTTACACTTATTTTCTCCCTAAAAAAAAAAGTAAAAGAAACACAATGCTAGAATGAACTTATTTTGGAAAGACTAAATTTATATTCCTCATTGGTTATATAATTCTAATTGGTAAATAAATCTTTATGGGTCACAGAAGTTGCAAATATCTTCTTTCCAGTCTGTAGTTATCTTTTGCTTATTTTTTTTAAATTTATATTGTGTTTACTTATAAAAACTAATTTCACAGTTATTAACAGAGTTAATATGTTAAAGTGAATTAAGTATGAGAATAACCTTTTTTTCTCTTGCTTGTTTTTAATGTCTTCTGTCATACCCAAATTTTAACTTGCAACGTATCAATCTTTTCCTCTATAATTGGCACCTTTTAAGAGAAATCCTTCCCTATGCTAAAGTCACCATGATAGTTTCCTATATTTTCTTCTGGGTTTTTTAGTGTTTACATTTAGGTCTCAGTACACCTAAATTTATGTTTGTGTTTGGTGGAAGATAGGGATCTAATTTTTTCTTTCATATAAACTATCAATATAGTTGAGTGGGTTAAAAAAACACACTGTCTAAAGAAAAAAAACTCAGAATGGACTGAAAGGGACATATTTTTTATATTGATTTTTAAAATGCTTCCAAATTTATCTATATTTTAATTCTTTGTTGCCTTAAAAACATATCATTCAAATGTATGGGCAAAAATTATTGAAAATACTTTTATAAGGAGAGAAATTAGGGCAACTATCCCAGAAATTGAAGATCAAGTAGACAAAAAATACCTAATAAACTTGACCTTTATATAAACTTATGTATGTGTGATTTTGTTTGTAGACAGAAGATGCATAGTAAAAATTCTTTTCAAATATCAATGGAGTGCTTTAAAAACCACCCATTTATTAGGCCACATAGAAAAGTTATATATATAGTAAAATAAAAGTCACATAGGATATAGTTACTGATCCTGCAATAAAAGTATATATGTACCACAAAAGAATAGACAAATTTTACTCAATTAGAAATTTTAAAGCACCATTGTTAGAAAGGAAATTAAGGGGCAAATTACAAATTACTTGAAAATTAATGGCAATGAGAACATCATAGATCAAAACCCATGGGATGTGGACAAAGATGAATTTAAAGGAAAATATATATGCTTAATAAATTTAGTAGAAAATAAAAGAAAGTGTTAAAAATAAACAAAGCATTCAGCAAAGAGGCATAAAAATAAAATAAGTGTAAAGGAAGCTAGCAGGAAGGGATTAATAAATACAGTGGTAGAATTTAATAAAAATAAAAATTAACAAATGCTAGACTTAACAAAATGAAAAATTGTTGAAAAGACAAATGAAATACATAAGCTTCTAACAAATTTGATGAAGAAAGGAGAGAATATAAATAAAGAAACATGAAGGAGATGTATCTAGAAATATGGAGATTGTTTAAAATTATAAGATAGTGGTAAATACAATTTATTCTAATGAATCTGAATATTTAGATGAAATAATGATCCTATCTAATAAAGAGTAATATGCAAATTTACCATCATTCCGCTACACCCACCAGCCACGCCCACCAGCCAATCTGTAGTGAGTATGCAAATTAACCCAACCAAGATGGCTGCAGACACAGAGAGCAGGAGAGAGGCTTGGGTTTCCCTGGCAATGGAGGAAGCCAAGCTTTCCACATACCCTGGCCTGCTCAGGCCTCCGCTTAAGGCTACAAAGTTTCAATTATAGAAGATAAATAAACCCCAACAGAAATGGCAGCAGCCATGGAGCTGGAGAGAGCAGGAGGCTAGGGTTGCCCCTGGTGATGGAGGAAGCCGAGCTTTCCACACACCCTGGCCTGCCTTGGTTTCTGTTTAAGGCTACAAAGTTTCAATTATAGAAGATAAATAAACCCCAACAGAAACGGCTGCCACCACGGAGCGAGCAGGAGGCTTGGCTCCGCTCAAGGCTACAAAGTTTCAATGGTAGAAGATAAATAAATCCCAGATACCAGGGCCTCTTCTTGGGTCGTTGAGGGGCATGGCCAGCCTGCAAACCACCACAGGCCCCTCGCCCAGGCCACCCCATGCCCCAAGGGAACCCCCACCCTGATCTGGGACACCCTTCAGAGCAAACCAGCTGGCCCCCACCCATGCACCAGAGCCTCTCTCCTATCTAATAAAATAGTAATATGAAGATTGACCATCACTCCAACACACAAGATGGCTGCCCCCATGTGGTCAAAGATTCTGCCCCCATGTGGACACAAGATGGCCACCACAAGATGGCCAGCAGGGGAGGGCAGTTGGGAAGGACCAGGCCTGCAAGGGAGGGCAGTTGGGGGCGATCAAGCCTGCAGGGGAGGGCAGTTAGGGGTGACCAGGCTGGCAGAAGAGGGAAGTTGGGGGCAAACAGGCTGGCAGGGGAGCAGTTAGACATCAATCAGGCTGGCAGGGGAGTGGTTAGGGGGTGATCAGGCTGGCAGGCAGAAGCAGTTAGGGGCAATCAGGAAGGCAGGCAGGCAAGCAGTTGGGAGCCAGCAGTCCTGGATTGTGAGAGGGATGTCCGACTGCCCATTTAAATGGGCAGTCGGACATCCCTCAAGGGGTCCCAGATTAGAGAGGGTGCAGGCTGGGCTGAGGGACATCCTGCCTCCATGCACGAATTTCGTGCACCGGGCCTCTAGTTTTCTAATAAATGACCAAGATATTTTAGGAATGAGGAGAGGGGTGAATAGGGCCTTCCATATATATATTAATTTGTCGGTTGATGAGAGAGAGAGAGAGAGAGAGAGAGAGAGAGAGAGAGAGAGATTTGTTGTTCCACTTATTTATGCATTCATTGGTTGATTCTTTTTTTTTAAAGTAAAGTATTATAGATTTTATTTCAGTTGGCCTAATTATCTGCAACATCCATTATATTAAGCATGTAAAAATTAAGCTGTAGTGCCCAAGATACTGATATTTGGGAAATGTTGACACAGGAAATTTTATGGCAAGGTATATATAAGGCCACCTCTTTAATTTTAGGGTGGACTAGCTAACATTTTGAGGCCTCAAAGTTTGTTCAAAGCATTGTGCTCTCTATTATTTTATTTACACTGTTTTTTTTTATAATAATGAAAGTTTACAGTTTAATCAGTGTATGTTTTATATCTTCAGTATTTTCTCAATATACCTTAAATTTTTTGTTAACATCTTTTTTAAAATTTCTTTATTGATTAAGATATTACATATATGTCCTCATCCCTCCATTAACCTCCAACCCCCCCCCCCACTCATGTCCTCACCCCCCTGGTGTTCATGTCCATTGGTTAGGCTTATATTCATGCATACAAGTCCTTTAGTTGATCTCCTTTCGCCCACCCTCCCCTAACTTCCCTCTGAAGTCTGGCAGTCTGATCGATGCTTCTCTGCTTCTGGATCTGTCCCTGTTTGTCAGTTTATGTTGTTCATTATATTCCACAAATGAGTGAGATCATGTGGTATTTGTCTTTCTCTGACTGGCTTATGTCACTTAGCATAATGCTCTCCAGTTCCATCCATGCTGTTGCAAATGGTAAGAACTCCTTTTGTACTGTAGCATAGTATTCCATTGTGTAGATGTACTACAGTTTTTTAATCCACTCATCTGCTGATGGGCAATTAGGCTGTTTCCAAATCTTAGCTATGGTGAATTGTGCTGCTATGAACATAGGAGTGCATATATCCTTTCTGATTCATGTATCTAGTTTCTTGAGATATATTCCTAGAAGTGGGATCACTGGGTCAAATGGGAGTTCCATTTTTAGTTTTTTGAGGAAACTCCATACTGTTCTCCACAGTGGCTGCACCAGTCTGCATTCCCACCAGCAGTGCAAAAAGAGTTCCTTTTTCTCTGCATCCTCGCCAACATTTGTCGTTTGTTGATTTGTTGATGATAGCCATTCTCACGGGTGTGAGATGATACCACATTGTCATTTTGATTTGCATCTCTCTGATGATTAGTGACTTTGAGCAGGTTTTCATATGTCTCTTAGCCTTCCTTCTGTCCTCCTAGGAAAAGTGTCTATTTAGGTCCGTTACCCATTTCTTGATTGGATTGTTTATCTTCCTTTTGTTAAGTTGTATGAGTTCCCTGTAAATGTTGGAGATTAAACCCTTATCGGTGATTTCATTGGCAAATATGTTCTTCCATGTAGTGGGCTTTCTTGTTGTTTTGTTGATGGTTTCTTTTGCTGTGCAAAAGTTTTTTATTTTGATGTAGTCCCATTTGTTTATTTTCTCTTTAGTTTCCATTGCCCTAGGAGCAGTATCAGTGAAGAAGTTCCTTCGGCATATGCCTGAGATTTTTCTGCCTGTGGATTCCTCTAGTATTTTTATGGTTTCCCGTCTTATGTTTAAATCCTGTATTCATTTTGAGTTTATTTCTGTGTATGGTGTAAGTTGGTGGTCCAGTTTCACTTTTTTGAATGTATCTGTCCAATTTTCCCAACATCATTTGTTGAAGAAACTATCTTGACTCCATTTTATGTTCATGCCTCCTTTGTTAAATATTAACCTTTTGCACTCGGATGTCGAGTGTGACTCGACCCGGTTAGCATTAGAATAAAGGAATCGAGAAAAAAGCAATCGAGTGCAAAGCGTTAATTGGGCATAGTGGCTTGGGTCGATTTCTGGGTTCTCTATTCCATTCCATTGATCCATAAGTCTGTTCTTGTGCCAGTACCAGGCTGTTTTAAGAACAGTGGCTTTGTAATACAGCTTGATGTCTGGTATTGAGATCCCACCTACTTTGTTATTCTTTCTCAGGATTGCTGCAGCTATTCAGGGTCTTTTTTTTTATTCCAGATGAATTTTTGGAAAGTTTTTTCTAGGTCTGTGAAACATGCCATTGGTTTTTTAATGGGGATTGCATTGAATCTGTAGATTGCCCTGGGTAGTATGGACATTTTGATGATGTTGATTCTACCAATCCATGAACATGGTATGTTCTTCCATCCCTTTATGTCTTCCTCTATATCTTTTTTTCAGTGTCCTCTAGTTTTTTGCATATAGGTCTTTTACCTCCTTAGTTAAGTTTATTCCCAGGTATCTTAATTTTTTTGGTGTGATGTTAAATGGGATTGCTTTTTTAGTCTCTCTTTCTATAAGTTCACTATTGGTGTAAAGAAATGCCTTAGATTTCTTGGCATTAATTTTGTATCCTGCTACATTGCCGAATTCATTTATTAAGTCTAATAATTTTTGATGGAGTCTTTCGGGTTTTCTATGTACAATATCATGTCGTCTGCAAATAAAGACAGTTTTACTTGTTCTTTTCCAATTTGGATGCCTTTTATTTCTTCTTCTTGTCTGATCGCAATGGCTAGTACTTCCAGTACTATGTTGAACAGGTGTGGTGAGAGTGGGCAGCCCTGTCTTGTTCCTGTTCTTAGGGGAAATGGTTTAAGTTTTTGTCCATTGAGTATGATGTTGGCTGTGGGTTTTTCATATATGGCTTTTATTATGTTGAGGTATGATGCTTCTATTCCCACCTTGCTGAGTGTTTTGATTAAGAAGGGGTGCTGGATTTTGTCAAATGCTTTTTCTGTGTCAATTGATATGATTATGTGATTTTTATCTCTCAATTTGTTTATGTGATGTATCACATTTATTGATTTGCGGATATTGTACTATCCTTGCATCCTTGGGATAAATCCTACTTGGTCATGGTGTATGATCTTTCTGATGTATTGCTGGATCCGATTTGCTAGAATTTTGTTGAGGATTTTGGCATCTATGATCATGAGGGATAGTGGCCTATAATTCTCTTTCATTGTGTTGTCTTTATCTGGTTTTGGTATTAGGGTAATGCTGGCTTCATAGAAGGAGCTTGGAAGTGTTCCTTCCCCTTCCTTTTGGATTTTTTGGAATAGACTGAGGAGGATAGGTTTTAGTTCTTCCTTGAATGTTTGGTATAACTCTCCTGTGAAGCCATCTGGCCCCAGGCTTTCGTTTGCTGGGAGCTTTTTGATGACTGCTTCAATTTCTTCCATAGTTATCGGCCTATTGAGATTTTTCGAATCTTCCTGATTGAGTTTTGGAAGGTTGTATTTTTCTAGGAATGTGTCCATTTCCTTTAGGTTGTCTAGTTTGTTGGAGTAGAGTTGCTCATAGTATTTTTTAACAGTCCTTTGTATTTCTGTGGAGTCTGTTGTTATTTCGCCTCTCTCATTTCTGATTTTGTTTATTTGAGTCCTCTCTCTTTGCTTCTCTGTGAGCCTGGCTAGAGGTTCATCAATCTTGTTTATCCTTTCAAAGAACCAGCTCTGGGTTTCATTGATCTTTTGTATTATTTTTTTGGTCTCTATGTTATTTATTTCTGCTCTGATCTTTATTATCTCCTTCCTTCTGCTCACTGTGGGCTTTTCTTGTTGCTCTCTTTCTAATTCTTTGAGTTGTAGAGTTAGATGATTTACTACCATTTTTTTCTTGTTTTTTGAGGTAGGCTTGTAGAGCTATAAACTTCCCTCTCAGGATTGCTTTCATTGTGTCCCATAGATTTTGGATTGTTGTATTTTTGTTGTCATTAGTTTCCAGGATGCTTTTAATTCCTTCTTTGATCTCTTTGGCAACCCAGTCATTATTTAATAGCATTCTATTCAGCTTCCAAGTGTTTAAGATTTTTGGATTGTTTTTATTGTAGTTTATTTCTAATTTTATGGCATTGTGGTCTGAGAAGATGCTTGGTATGATTCCAATCTTCTTGAGTTTGGTGAGACTTTGCTTGTGACCCAATATGTGTCTATTTTTGAAAATGTTTATGTGTACTTGAGAAGAACGTATATTCCGTGGCTTTGGGTTGAAATGTTCTGAAGATGTCAGTTAAGTCCATCTGATCTAGTGAGTCTTTTAGGATTGCTATGTCTTTGCTGATTTTTTGTCTAGAGGATTTATCCAGTGATGTCAGTGGTGTATTAAAGTCCCCTACTATAATTGTATTGTTGTTGATCTCTCCCTTGATATCTTCCAGTAGTTTTGTTATGTATTTGGGTGCTCCTGCATTGGGTGCATATATGTTTATCAGGGTTATAATCTCTTGTTATATCGATCCCTTTAGTATTATGAAGTGGCCTTCCTTATCTCTTGTTATGGCATTTACTTTGAGGTCTATTTTGTCAGATATAAGTATTGCTACCCCAGCTTTTTTTTCATTTCCATTTGCCTGAAAGATATTTTTCCATCCCTTCACTTTCAATCTGTGTGAGTCTCTTGTTCTGAGGTGGGTCTCTTGCAGATATCATATATATGGGTCATGTTTTTTTATCCATTCAGCCACTTGATGTGTTTTGATTGGAGCATTTAGTCCATTTACATTTAAAGTTATTACTGAAAGGTATTTGTTTGTAGTCATATATATTTTTGTGTCTGTGTTCCTTCTTACCTGCTTATTTCTTCTTTTTATACCATTCCCTTTAGCATTTCTTGCATTGCTGGTTTGGTGGTGATAAACTCCCTTAGCCTTTTTTTTTGTCTGCAAAGCTCCTGATTTCCCCTTCAATTTTGATTGATAGTCTTGCTGGATAGAGTATTCTTGGATTCAGTCCTTTGCTTTGCAACACTTTGTATACCTCCTTCCATTCCCTTCTAGCTTGTTGTGTTTCTGTTGAGTAATCATTTGATAATCTGATGGGTGTTCCTTTGTAGGTAATTCTCTGTCTCTCTCTTGCCGCCTTTAAGATTCTCTCTTTGTCATTTATATTTGCCATTGAAATTATGACATGTCTTGGTGTGGGTCTTTTGGGGTTGATCCTGCTTGGGACTCTCTGTACTTGTGTAACTTTTTTCTTCCCCATATCCGGGAAGTTTTCTGTCATTATTTCTTCAAATAGATTTTCTAATCCTTGCTGCTCTTCTTGTCCTTCTGGCAGCCCTATTATACGTATGTTACTTTGCTTCATGTTGTCCCAAAGCTCCCTTAGGCTTTCCTCCTGCTTTTTAATTCTTTTCTCCAATTGCGGTTCAGATTGAGCTTGTTTCTGTACCTGATCTTCTAACTCACTAATTAGGTCCTCTTCTTCTTGTAGTCTACTGTTGAAACTTTCCATGGTGCTTTTGATTGTATCTATATCACTTTTCATTTCTTCCTGGTTCTTGCATAAGTTGTTGATTTTCTCATCCATCCGATGTATATATTCCATGACCATTACTCTGAACTCTTTTTCGGTCATGTTGCATGCTTCAATTTCACTAATTTCCTTTCTTGGCGACTCCTCATTTTCTTTCCTCTGGGGATTGTGTCGTCTCCCCATCCTGACTATCACCAGAAGGTTCAAGCTTCAGTTTGCGTGGACCTGGGCCGTGTGCTGTGGGAACTTCGCACCACCCGAGTTTCACTGAAGTCCTCTGACACTAAGGCGTGTGGCTGCCATGGGTTGGTGGGAACCAGGTTTGCCCAGGGTCAGTGTCCCCAGTGTTCAGTGTGGTCTCATGTGCGCACTTAGAATCAGGGACCCTGCCTACACCATACTGTTGGTATGTGCCGAAAATGAGTCCACTAGTGTGTGCCAGGAGTCAGAGTTTCCCTGTGTCTGCACCAAGAATCGAGTGTCAGAGTCTCTGTTTCCTTGTGTGGCTTCTCACTGAGAATCAGGGTCCCTGTGTGTGCTCGCACCAAGAATTAGAGTCACTGGCTCTTAGTGTGAATGCGCTGTGAGTCAGGGATCCCAGGCGCACGCAGTAAGAAACAGAGTCAAGTCGGAGGTGCTCAATGCTGCCTCTTGCGGGGAGAATTTGGGTCCTGGTTACCATGGGGGACTGGGTTGCACAATAGCTCTGTGGCTTGCCTGCGCTGTGGAAACCTGACTTCCATGTGCACTTGTCCCGAATCAAAGTCAGGTGGCACTGCCGCCCTGCATGAGCTTCGGATTTGGTCGCCCCATTGTGTTGCGGGGAGCAGATTCCAGTCTCTCAAATTCCAGTCCAGTGCTGGGGTCCGTGTGCGCTCTCTCTACTGAGCCCAACCGGCTAGGGCTTCACGCACTCTCAAATTCCCCGAAGGGCAGCTGAGTCCCTTGCGTGTTCTCAAATTCCCAGAAGGGGAACTCTGTCCCATGTGGGCTCTCAAATTCCCTGTAGGGGCGTTGCAGCTTGGGCGAGAGGCGGGTCTATCAGTTACTATGGCGCTATCTGAGAGCCTGCGGGGAGGGGGATAGGCTCTTTGACTCACAGAAATCTGCTGCCGGGAAGTCTGGATTCTTGTTGTCTGTTGGTCTGAAGCTGTGGTCACAGTTCTCTGTCCCCAGTGGTTGCAGGGTCCTGGTTTGTGTCTGAGGCCAGGATCCTAGTCTCAAGCAGCTCTGTTTCTCAAGATGGCGTGGTCTCCGTGCCCGCACCGGCTGCCCAGAAGTGTCCGCTTTGTGCGCAGGGCTCCGCCGTCTAAGACTGCCCAGTTTGGCAGCCCCTTGGAGGACCTGCAGAATCTAACTGTCCCTAGCTCATACACACACACACCACACACGTCTATACTCTCCTCTATGGGTTCCTCACTCTCTCACATTCTCTCCCTCCCTACCTTCCTGCCGGTCACCATCTTCAAAGTCTTCTCATTGGTTGATTCTTATATGTGCCCTGACGAGGGACCAACCCCCAACCTTTGAGTATTGGGATGAGGCTCTAACCAACTGAGCTTCCAGGCAGGGCCATTTTTAAATCAATATTCTTCTACAGATTTGAATTTTATATCAAGCATGCCATTCTTTTATAAAAATAAGAGGAAGCCTTATTGCATTTTTAGGGTTAACTTTCTCCTCTAGTGTCCAGAAGGAACAATTGCAATGTGCCATGAAAAAATCCTAGAGCCCTGGCCTGGTGATTCAGTTGGTTGGAACGTTCTCCTGTATACCAAAATGTTGCGGGTTCAATTTCCAGTCCCCAGTCAGGTGTATGGGAGGCAACCGATGGATGTTTCTCTCTCATATCAATGTTTCTTTATCTCTTTCTCCCCCATCATCTCTCTCTAAAAATCATAAAACATATCCTCAGGTGAGGATTAAAAACACCAGTGTCTTTATTTTTATGTTGAGGCTAGAGCAATGGGGTTGCTCTAGCCTGTGAAGGACATTTGATGTGCTGTCAGGACCTTGCCTGCTGATTTCTCAAATTGCATGACTGAATAGACTGGTCTAACTGCCACTTTTTTAGTTTTCCGTGTATCCCTTGTAAACGAGAGCACAGTTTAGGAAATTAATTCAGTTAAAAAGTATACTTATTGTTGGTGCTTCTATTATTTAATATCTGGCCAACAGCTGTATGAAATGTTAGGAGATATTCCTTAGGTAGTTCTGTTTGACCACTGCCCTGGCCAGCCTTGCTGTAAAACCCTTGGCTGTGGCCATATTCTTCTAGGATCTCTAAGGAACAGCACCTTTTCCAATGTCCTGAAGGTATGTGTCACAATAATCTTCCAGCTCTGGTAAAGCTTGTAATTTTCATGAAATGGCAGAGACCAATAAATAGTTCAAGAAATGATGGAAGAACCCTAAAGATTCCACCAAAAAACTACTAGAACTGATAAATGAATTCTGTAAAGTAGCAGGATACAAAATAAATATCCAGAAATTTATTTTTTATTTATTTTTTTAATTTTTAAAAAATATGTTTTTATTGATTTTAGAGAAGAAGGGAGAGGGAGAGAGAGAAACATCAATGATGACAGAGAATCACTGATTGGCTGCCTCCTGCACTCCCCCTCCTTGGGATCAAGCCTGCAACCTGGAATCAAACCCAGGATGCTTCAGTCTGTAGGCTGATGCTCTATACACTGAGCCAAACCAACTAGGACAGAAATTAGTTGCATTTTTATACACCAATAATGAACTACCAGAAAGGAAAACTAAAAAATCAATTCCATTCACAATTGCTTCAAAGAGAATAAAATACTAGGAATAAATGTAACCAGGATGTCAAAGACCTGTACTCAGAAAATCATAAGACAGAAGAAATAAGTTGAAGAATATGCAAATAAGTGGAAGCATATACCATGCTCATGGATAGGAATAATTAACATCATTAAAATGTCTATACTACCCAAAGCAATTTCCAGATTCAATACAATCCCTATCAAAATACCAATGGCCTATTTCACAGAATTAGAACAAATATTCCAAAAATTCATATGGAATCACAAAAGACTTGAATAGCCACAGAGATTTTGAGAAAGAAAAACAAAGTTGGAGGAATCACACTACCTAGTATCAAACTATATCACAATGCATAGTAATCAAAACAGCATGGTACTGGGCCCTAGCTGGTTTGGCTCAGTGGATAGAGCATCAGCCTGTGGACTGAAGTGTCCCAGGTTTGATTCTGGTCAAGGGCACATGCCTGGGTTGCGGGCTTGATCCCCAGTAGGGGGCGTGCAGGAGGCAGCAAATCAGTGATTCTCTCTCATCATTGATGTTTCTATCTCTCTCTCCCTCTCCCCCTCCCTTCCTCTCTGAAATAAATAAAAATATAAAAACAAACAAATGAAAGAAACACAGCATGGTACTGGCATAAAAACAGACATATAACTCAATGAAACAGAATAGAGAGTCCAGAAATAAACCCAGGTCTTTATAGTCAACTAGAGTCCCGGTGCATGAAATTCGTGCACTCAGGGGTGGTCCCTCAGTCTGGCCTGCACCCTCTCACAGTCCGAGAGCCCTCAGGGGATGTCCGACTGATGGCTTAGGCCCAGTCCTGGGGGGAATAGGCCTAAGCCGGCAGTCGAACATCCTGAGTGCTGCCACAAAGGCGGGAGAGGCTCTTGCCACTGCTGCTGCGTTCACCAGCTGTGAGCCCGGCTCAGGGCTTCTGGCTGAGCTGCACTTGCCCTGTGGACGCACACTGGCCACCAGGGGGCAGCTCCTGCATTGAGCATCTGCCCCCTGGTGGTCAGTGTGCGTCATAGCGACTGGTCATTGTGCTGTTCGGTCAATTTGCATATTAGCCTTTTATTATATAGGATTACTATTTGACAAAGGAGGCAAAAACATAAAATAGCCTAGAGATAGTCTATTCAATAAATGATGCTGGGAAAATTGAACAGATATGTGCAAAAAATGTAACTAGACCCTCTTACAACAGACACAAGAATAAACTCCAAATAAATTAGAAACTTAAATTTTAGGTTAGAAAACATAAAAATCCTAGAAAACATAGGCAGTAAAATCTTGGACATTTCTTTATATTTATTTATTATTTTTATTGATTTCACAGAGAGGAAGGGAGAGGGAGAGAGAGATAGGAACATCAACGATTGGCTGCCTTCTGCACACCCACACTGGAGATTGAGCCCACAACCTGGGCATGTGCCCTGACTGGAAAACAATAGGTTGACCCTCAACCACTGAGCCATGAAGCTGGGAATTGGATATTTATTGTAGCAATATTTTTTTCTGATATATCTCATCTGGCAAGGGAAACAAACAAACAAAATAAACAAATGGAATTACATCAAACTAAAAATTTTTTGTACAGCAAAGGAAACCATCAACAAACTGAAAAGATAACCCACTGAATGGGAGAACAAGATTTGCCAATACACCTGATAAGGGCTTAAAATTCAAAATTTATTAAAAAATTATAAAACTCAACACCAATAAAAACAAGCAATCCAATTAAAAAATGGGCAAAGGACCTGAATAGACACTTTTCCAAAGAAGACATACTGATGGCCAATAGACATATGAAAAGATGTTCAAAATCACTAATAAAAAATGTAAATTAAAACCACAATGATTTATTACCTTACACCTGTGAGAATGGCTATCATCAATAAATCAACAAACAAGTGTTATCAAGGATGTGGAGAAAAGGGGACCCACGTACACTGTTGGTGGGAATACAGATTGGGTGCAGCCACTGTGAAAAGCAGTATGGAGTTACATCAAAAAATTAAAAATGGAACTGCCTTATAAACCAGCAATTCCACTTCTGGGAATATATCTGAAGAAATCCGAAACACTAATTGGAAAGAATATATGCACCCCTATGTTTATTGCAGTGTTATTTACAATAACCAAGATTTGGAAGTGGCCCAAGTGTCCATCAGTAGATGAGTGGATAAAAAAGTTGTGGCACATTTACACAATAGAATACTGCCCAATTGTAAGAAGAAGGAGAAGGAGAAGGAGAAGGAGAAGGAGAAGGAGAAGGAGAAGGAGAAGGAGAAGGATAAGAAGAAGGAGGAGGGGGAGGAGGAGGAGGAGGAGGAGGAGGAGGAGGAGGAGGAGGAGGAGGAGGAGGAGAAGAAGAAGAAGAAGAAGAAGAAGAAGAAGAAGAAGAAGAAGAAGAAGAAGAAGAAGGAGAAGAAGAAGAAGGAGAAGAAGAAGAAGGAGAAGAAGAAGAAGAAGAAGAAGAAGAAGAAGAAGAAGAAGAAGAAGAAGAAGAAGAAGAAGAAGAAGAAGAAGAAGAAGGAGAAGAAGAAGAAGGAGAAGAAGGAGAAAAAGAAGAATCTCTTACCCATTTTGACAGCATGGATGTACCTGGAGAGCATTATGCTAAGTGAAATAAGCCAGTCAGAGCAAGACAATTACCATATGATTTCACTCATGTATGGAATATAATGAACAGAATGAACTTACAAGCAAAATAGAGACAGACTCATAGATAGATAGGCTGACAGCTGTTGGGGAAGTGTGGGACTGGTTAATGGGGGAAGGGATTGAGAAAAAAAGAAAATAAAAGAGAAAGAACTCATTGACACAGACAGCGGTATGGTGATTATGGGGGTGTGGCAGAGGGTGGAGGTGGAAGAAGGTATAGGGGGGATAAATGGTGATGGGGAAAAATAAGAAAGAACAAGATCAATGTTTGCAAATTATATGATCATTTTAAAAAAGCAAAAAGAGATGATGGAAAGAATCTGGCTCCATTGAAAGAGTTCCTGATAGGAACAATTTGAACTCCTGGCTCGGTGACTTAATAGACTAGTCCCTGCTCAGTCCCTTTGAACAGGAGGCAGACTTCACAGAACACTTTTGTAGGTACAGCTGTCCTGATATTCACCCTGTGCTCTTTCCTGTACCATGTCTTATCAGTGTGGGAAGCAAATAGGCTTGACCTACCTGCAGTCATATTCACTCTGTCTTGCTGTGTAGAAAGCAAGATGTTTACTTTATAATGAGATCTTTGCAATACCTCTTTGAGGTGGATTAGGCAGGAATTATTGTTCCCATTATAAAGGTAAGGAATCTGAACCTCAGGAAAAAAAATTTAATGTGGGTGGAATGGCCAACCACAGATTTTATATGTTAACTAGAGGCCCGGTGCACAACATTTGTGCCCTGGGGTGGTGTCCCTCAGCCTGGCTTGCACCGTCTCGCAATCTGGGACCCCGAAGGATTCTTAGCGCTGCTGCAGAGGTGGGAGAGGCTCCTGCCACCGCCGCTGTGCTCACCAGCCACCAGCCATGAGCCCAGCTTCTGGCTGAGTGGTGCTCCTCCTGTGGGAGCACACTGACCACCAGGGGGCAGCTCCTGCATTGAGCGTCTGCCCCTGGTGGTCAGTGCGCATCATAGCGACTGGTTGTTCCTCCACTTGGTCAATTTGCACATTAGGGTTTTATTATATAGGATTTCATACTTCAATTAAGTAAAGGTTCAGCCAGCAAATCATTTTTACTGTTTTAATCAATATTAAACAGCTGTGCAGTTCAACAATGACATGGGGCTTTGTTTCTTGTTTATTCTGTAGTTCATTTATTGATCTTCATGTCTTTTTTTCCTTCACAGGTAATGCCACGTCATGTGGCTTTATAGTGTATCAAAACAGCAAGTTTTTCCAATCAAAAATTTTTACAAGTACATTAAATTATAGTATAAAAGTTATCTCAAGCACAGCTAATAACACTGGGAACAACCAGAATGCTTCTGTCAAAATGGTCTTTCGTCCACCGGTGAGTGTTCCCATGAATGAATTAAAAATTTAGCCAACTCTTATTACAAAGCAGGGATAGTGTGGGCAAAATGAATGTACAGAAAAACTCTTTGAGAGTCTTTTTAAAAAGTATTCATTTAAACCTTCCATATTTTTTTAAATATATTTTATTGATTTTTTTACAACATATTTTATTGATTTTTTACAGAGAGGAGGAGAGAGGGATAGAGAGCTAGAAACATTGATGAGAGAGAAACATCGATCAGCTGCCTCTTGCACACCCCCTACTGGGGATGTGCCCGCAACCAAGGTACATGCCCTTGACCGGAATCGAACCTGGGACCCTTGAATCCGCAGGCTGACGCTCTATCCACTGAGCCAAACCGGTTTCGGCCCTTCCATATTTTTTTTTGTCAGACTAGCTAAATGAAAAATTGGCTAATTTGAATTTTTTATATTTTCCCCCTTAATCTATAATGAAGATGTTATGCTTAGTACATATCTGATTTCTCACATGATTATCTTAACCTTTTTGATTTTTTTCTACCACGTTAAGCATTTAAAAATCAGTTGCAATTGTCTTATCAATTCACAGTACATAGAAAATAAAACCAAGGTCCATTCCTTTGCCTGTGTCTATTGGAGTTTTGCAAAGAATGATTGGGACACAGACGGCTGTTTCAACGATGGAGAGAGGGACGGGGTGCTGTACTGCCGCTGCAACCACACTACAAATTTTGCTGTGTTAATGGTAAGGATATATAGTGTAATCTCTTTCCAGACAGGAGTTTTCCTTACACCTAATTCTGGCATGTGCTAATTGAAGTTAACTTTGGTGTTTAGTTTACTCAAATCAAATTAAATGGAAAAAAGGGAATGGGATGATAAGACTAAAATGGCAAAGGCAAGTAGAATAGATTCTATTTGTCCCAGAGTTACTGTATATATTTCGTAAATCATTTAACTCCAAAGCTACCTTGTATAAGAAGCTGATAACATTTAACTTCAGTGTGCAGCTTTATTTCACTTCTGAAAGTTCTCGGACGGACCCTTTTAAGAAGAGGGGCTACTCTTTGTTCCATTTCCAGAAAACTATTATTTTGGTGACACCAAAAATGTTAATGTATGTTGTTGATGAAATGTGTGTCTTACCCTTAATTAAGGTATTACTAATGCTGCAAATCTCCCAAAGAGAAGCTGAAGTTTTCTTTCTCTAGTAACCATGATGTATTTGGGAAGCCAGTAGCGGTTAGAATACATTGGAACAACAGAGACTATCAAATTAGAGAACATTACTCTTTCAGTGTTTTTGAGATAACTATAGTTTTCTTACTTTAATTATAAAATCTTAGTTGATTTTGATTGTTTGTTTTCTAACTTGTATTACAAAGATCTTCTTTCTCAATCAGGACATAATAAAGATAAAATTTTAACTTTTTTGATAGCTCAGACTGCTATACATAGTAAATGATACATTGCCATAGTTTTTTGTTTGTTTGTTTGTTTGTTTTTTAGGTTAGGCTTTCAACTGTTTCTTCTCACTAATATCTGAGCCTGCCTCAATGACTACCTACTCATATTTACAATTAGTTTTGGGTTGCAGAATTTTAAAAAAGGCTAATTAGAATTGTATGTAGCATCAGAGCATGTGGGAGCTGAGTGAAGAGATGATTTCTATGATCTGAAAATCTATGTATTCTGATTCTTTGTCATCATAAAATTTTTGTTTTATTATTATTTAAAGTGAAGTTTATTTTTGTTTTTACTTCTACAAAAGAAGCACATATTCACTGCATAAAGTATGAAAGTTTATCTACTGCACAGAAATATACTGATATGGAAAATTTTTATGATTACTTAAATAGTAATTAAAAAATAATTCTATTATGTCAATAACCCCTATATATTTGTGCAAAAGACATGGTAATATTTATAAGCACATAAAAAAAAGGTCACTTCTGGAGAAGAGACAGGATTTCAAGAGTTAGGTTATGATATGGGGTAGCTGACAGTAAAGAGAAACATGCTTTTAAAATTATGTTTCTACTAGAGGCCCAGTGCATGAAAATTCATGCACTGGAGGGGGCGTCCCTCAGCCCAGCCTGCCCCCTCTCACAGTCTGGGAGCCCTCAGGGACGGGAGGTGACCTGGCGATCAGGGGAAGGCAACACCCCCATCACACCTCTGCTGCTGCCACTGCCGGCAGCACAAGCCTCAGCCGGCCCTGGTTGTCTGAGTCTTGGGCGGCCCTGGGCGGCTGGGGGGGGGGGGGGGGCGGGCTGAGGGCGGGTCTGGTAGCACTGTGCGCCTGCTGCCCCCCCCCCCCCCCGCCGGCTGGGCTGAAAGGATTGGGGGACTCCGGCGGGGCTGAGGGGACTGGGCACTGCCATCTTGTGGCTATGGGCGCTGCCATCTTTTTGATGACGTGACAGTCAATTTGCATATTCCCTCTTTATTAGCTAGGATCTTACTTTTATAAATAAGCATATATGGCTTTTTAAACCTTACCAATTAAAAATATTAGCAAGTATAGGAAATCAAAAATAATTATATATATCCTACCCTCCCAGTGACCACTATTATTACCTCTCTAGATTTCTAAGAATACTACTTATATGAAATATACTTTTCATGGATATATACTAAAATACTGGAACAGAGATATCCTATATAATAAAAGCCCAGCGACCAAATGGCAGAATGACCGGGAACGACCAGAATGACCAGAATGACTGTGGCCCCTCACCCCGCCCGGCCCCGCCCTCCAGCAGTCACCCCGACCCCAATTGGGGGTGGGGCGGCTGGCAAACTTCCTGTGGCCCCTCACCCTGGCTGGCCAGGTCCCAATGGCCCCCATTGGAGTAGGCTGGCCGGACCCCACCCATGCACTGGGCCTCTATCCTATCTAATAATAAAGTAATATGCAAATTAACCATCACTCTGCAACAAAAATGGCGGCCCCCATAGCCACAAGATGGCGGCGCCCAGTCCCCTCAGCCCCGCTGCTGGAGTGTCCGGCCTGTCCGCAGGAGCAGCGAGGCTGGATCCGCCTCCGGAGGGGGTGGATCCAGCCTCCCCGCTCCACCGCTGCTGCAGTGTCTGGGCCTGTCAGCCCCGCCGGGGTTTGGGGGGACACGGCAGACAGAGCCAGGACAGCAGGGCATGGAGGCTTCCTTAGCGCGGTGACAGCAAGGAAGCCCCAGGCCCAGCAAACAGCCCAGACAGCAGGGTTTGGGGGCTTCCTTAGCACAGAAGCGGCGGGAACACCCCCAGACACCGCAGACAGAGCCCGGACAGCAGGGCTTGGGGGCTTCCTTAGCACGGCAACAGCAGAGAAGCCCCAGGCCCAGCAAACAGAACCAGGACAGCAGGGCATGGAGGCTTCCTTAGTGCGGCGGCAGCGGGGAAGACCCAGGCCCGGCAAACAGAGCCAGGATAGCAGGGCTTGGGGGCTTCCTTAGAGCAGAGGCGGCGGGAACACTCCCAGGCCCAGCAGACAGAGCCCAGACAGCAGGGCTTGGGAGCTTCCTTAGTGCTGTAGTGGCGGGGAAGTCCCCAGACATGGCAGACAGAGCCCAGACAGCAGGGCTTGGGGGCTTCCTTAGCAAGGTGGCGGCGGGAATACCCCCAGGCCCCACAGACAGAGCCAGGACAACAGGGCATGGGGGCTTCCTTAGAGCAGAGGTGGCGGGAACACCCCCAGGCCCAGCAGACAGAGCCCCGACAGCAGGGCTTGGGGGATTCCTTAGTGTTCGGTGTAGGCGAAGCCCCCAGGCCCAGCAGACAGAGCACACTGCAGGGCATTGGGGCTTCCTTCACATGGCGCATGGGGAGGCAGGCAGAGAGTGGAGAGCAGGGCATGGGGGCTTCATCTCCATGGCTGCAGCAAAACCTCCAGGCCCGCAGAGAGCAGAGAACCACGGGGAGTGGGCCTAAGCCATCAGTAGGACATCCGCTGAGAGCTCCTGGATTGTAGAGGGTGCAGGTTGGGCTGAGGGACCCCTGTGCACGAATTTCATGCACCGGGCCTCTAGTAGAAATATAAAACCCTACCCCATCACCACTCCTACCCAACCCGCCAAAGGCTCCTGAAACCACAAAAAGATCACTGATTCAGGCTAGCAGTTCAAAGTGTAAAGCCTCATTCACATGTGAGGAATTCGCACCTCTCTACTTCCCCTTGGACTCCACGTCTCAGAGGAGGCATGCACGATATAAATGCACAAATGAAAGCTCAGAAAAGTCACTCTGTTGGGGTCCTGTGGTGCATTCAGGCAGAGACAAACTGATCACCAAAAGCCAAGCACCAGACTCTGTCCCTCCTCACCCGCGGCCTCAGCTCCAGACAGGCACTCCCCGAGGCAGGATACAAGGAGAGCCCCTTCTCAATTCTTCTCAGAGACGGGAATGCTCAGGAGGCCAAGATAACAGAAACCTAAGGACCCAAATGCTGGGTCCCATGCTGCCAGGGCCCGCTCAGCACAAGGCCAAGGGGAGCTCAGACCACGTTCTGGTCCACTTCCTAACCCAGTCGCAGCCAGCCATCCCGGGGCATCCAGGGCCGCAGTGCTGCACTGGAGTGTGCATCCTGGGGGTGCTCTGGGGGCGGAGGGCTCACCCCCACCCCTGTGCCCAAGGGGCTCTCCGCCTCTGTGCCCTTCCCCCAGGCGCTCAGCCCCAGCTGTGCCAGCCAAGCCCCTTTGCTGGGGTGGGATCGCAGGGAGCAGGCCGGGAGAGGGGTGGCCCGCCCTTGGCCTCCACGTTGGCTGTTTGCACACATGTAATTATCCAGGGCTTTCAGTTCGCCAACTCTGGGCCTAGGAACTGTGCCGGGGTGAACACCAAATGAGCCGTCTCACTGGGCCAGGAAGCTCTATCCCCGTCCACAGCACCCTGAGTCATGTGTCTGTGTTTGCCCAACTGTCTACACAGCCACCACGTGCTGGCTTGGGGATATCTTTGTGTGTCCTCTGTCGTGTGTCTACACCGGCCAATGGGAAGGTTCACGAGTACCAGGCCCCGATGAGGAGAGGAGGGGTGGGTGGCGGGGCGAAGGGAGGGGGAGGGTGAACTGGTTCTCAGCTGCAAAGGAAGGAAGCACTAGCGCCCGGCCCTCCCGTCTGCACAAGTCCTACATAAACATGAGCCCGGAGCAGCGGCCAAGGCCAAACATCCCTGGGATTTCAGATGTAACCGCCACACCGAGGTGTCCTAGACCTTGCTCTGTCTCCTTGCCCCGCCTCCCCAGCCATTTCGAACCTCAGCCACCAGCGCCCTCTCCAGAGCCGGGGCACGGAATTCGGGATTCGGGCTTCACTCAAAAACAGAAGGAACACGTGTGGGGACCTGGGAGGGAACGCCTCCAGGTCCTCCTCTCTCTGTTTCAGATCCTTAGCCCTCGGGGACCCTGGTCCTACGTACTCAGTCCATTGCCCTCCACATCCTTCCAGCCCTTTCCCTGAGGCCAGTTCAGCCATGTCTACGCTGAAGGGAACCAGAGCGCAGAGGAGAACAAGCTCAGCCCCAGGGGCCTTAGTTGGAGGTGGAGGGATCAGCCTTCCAGAAGCAGGACTTCTCAGCACACTCGCTCTGCCCTTAGGGCTGAGTCCCTCCCTTAGCCTTCCGGGTTCTCTGTGTCTGTCTGCCTTGCCCTGTGTGTCTCTCTCCCTGTCCCTTGCTCTCTGATTTTGTTTACTCATTTCCCATGTCTTGCTGGGCCTTTTGTCTCTGTCTCTCATCAGATCTCTGCCCATGGAAAACACCCCTGCTGCCCCCGGCAAAGGAACACACACCAGCAGAATCTGCCTTTTCAATAAAAAATAACAAGTGGGAAATAGTGAATTAAAAAGCATTAACTTAAAAACAATCCACGTGTCTGCAAATGCGTTCCAAACGGCAGCCCTTTGGCAGGGGTGCAGGGGCAGGGGGCATGTTGGCCACACGTTCTGGAGCCTCAGACACAAAGTGTAGGGGGCTCAGTGCCTCACTATGGACCCCTCCCACTAGCCACCTGGGATGGCAGGGTCTGGGGAAGGGACTTAGTCTATACTCACCCTGGTGGACCCCCACCTGATTCCATAGACCCTTTCCCCTGTTCTGGCATCTGCTGGTCCTTCTTACTCCCCCAGTACCTCCAAACCTCCCTATGCTGACCCCAACTCTCCTTCTGCACCAGCCCTCCCCCCCACACACATATTTCACCTCTCCCTCCCCCACCCCCAGTCTTCTACCCCATACTTCTTCCTGCCCTTCCCCACCTCCATTCTGCCCTCCTGCCCCAGACCACCCAGCAGCCCTGGCTCTGGGAGAAAGCGTTAGAACAAAGGTTTCCTTGGCCGGAAGAGACTCTCCAGGGAGCTGCATGCAGAAAGGCGCTCCCAGTCCTGAACCTGCAACTGCTCTGTCCTGCCAGATGCCAATCAGAAATTGTGTCTCTGGAGACAGAGGGTAGCAGAAGTAGGCTGCTGTCCTTTGAAGGCCCTCATCAGGAGGAAACTCTCCCCTCCCCCCCCCCAAAAAAAGTTCACCCTGCTGCCTCCCTTATCACTTGCAGCAACCCTCCTTTGCCCCTTTCCCTGGAAGTGGAAGGATTGGTGCACATCTGTATATATAAAAGCCTAAGCAACCGAATGACCAGTCGACCAGTTGCTATGACGCACACTGACCACCGGGGGGCAGATGCTCAATGCAGGAGCTGCCCCCTGGTGGTTAGTGCACTCCCACAGGGGGATCACTGCTCAGCCAGAAGCTGGGCTCACAGGCTCATGGGCTCATGGCTAGTGAGTGCAGCAGCAGTGGCCAGAGCCTCTCCCGCCTCCATGGCAGTGCTAAGAAGCAGTGAGCTGAGCGGTAAGGAGCAGTGTGCAGGTGGGCAGTAAGGAGCAAGGGGTCCCAGACTGCGAGAGGGATGTCCTCCAAGGGCTCCTGGACTGCGAAAGGGTGCAGGCCGGGCTGAGGGACCCCCTCCCCCCAGTGCACGAATTTTGTGCACCGGGCCTCTAGTATTACATAAAAATTAGGCCTTTAAGAAATGACAGGATAATGTGAACAAGTTTCCATATCCTTAAAAATATTTCTGCAACCTTATTTTTAGGGCATCAGCTTAGATATGCTGATTTCCCCTTGGATTAAAGTTACACATAAAAATAATATAATGGATAAATGAAGTAACCTAGCCAGTTGAGATCTCATCTAACAACTTTGATTTTAGACAGTGAGGAGCAGTATATACGTTTTCCCTAACTGAATTAGTTTAAGAAATTGCTGTCAAGCCCTACTTCATGTAAACTTAGCAATAAGGGGTTGTTAATTTATTTCCTTTTAAAATACTATATCAATAGTTATAAAAAAGAAGACATATGTGACAACTATCTGGTTATTTTGACCAATGTAACTTTTCATGATTTTGACTTTTGTAGGCATTTCATTAACTGTTACTTTAAAATAGTAATCTTGTCTTATTTTTCCAGAGTTTTAAAAAGGGTTATAATTATCGTGAACTACACATGTTATCCACCGCTGGATGTGCGCTGTCCATTACTGGTCTGACTCTCACAATTATATTTCAGATTGTCACCAGGTAAGAAGGGAAGTTGGCTCTTCTCAGGAGAGAAATTGCTGTCCTTTTTATTTCCTCTGAGCATATAGCCCATTTTTAGTTTACATGTGTACTGTATGTTTTCCCCATTAGCATGTAAATTGATGAGAATAGTGACCTCCTCTGATTCTGTTGTTGCTGTTGTTTGTTTTGTTTTGTTTTCACCACCATATCCCCAAGGCTGACCACAGGAGAGGAATGGACTCAAAGTAGAGGAATATCTGTAACATAAATGGGTCGACCTATTGTGTACTCCTTCCAGGTTTTCCTCTCATACTCAAGATAACTTGAATTCATCTTTCCTTCAGATTTATTTCTCTCTACTAAATTCCTTCACAACCGTTTTCTCAGATGTGTTGAGGAAAGAGAGAGAGAAAGAGAGATAGATGATCCTTAATGGAATATATAATTACATTAATGGTTGGGAATAATAATTTTCTAACCTAGCATTTTATATTAGTCACTATATTCCTTCATAGAAAAGTGTACCCTCCACCCTGGTCGCTGTGGCTCAGTTGATTGGGCACTGTCTCATGCACCAAGAGGTCACCAGTTTGATTCTCTATCAGGGCACGTGCCCAAGTGCCAAGTTCTATCCCCTGTAGGAGGCAGCTGATGGCTGTTTCTCTCTCATTGATATTTCTCTCTCTCTCTCTCCCTCTCCCTTCCTCTCTCTTAAAAAAAAATACCCAGAAAAAGGGTACTCTTCAATGTAACCAGAGGGAGTCACTTGATGTTATTTTGTCATGTTCCTATCAGTCTTTTTTTAAAAATAAATCTTTATTGTTCAGATTATTACAGGTGTTCCTCTTTTTTCCCCCCCATAGCTTCCCTCCACCTGATTCCCCACCCCACCCCATGCCCTTACCCCCCGCCACTGTCTTCATCCATATGTGTAAGATTTTTGTCCATTCTCTTCCCGCACCCCTCACACCTCCTTCCCCCTGAGAATTGTCAGTCCACTCCCTTTCTATGCCCCTGATTCTATTATATTCACCAGTTTATTCTGTTCATCAGATTTTTTTATTCACTTGATTTTTAGATTCACTTGTTGATAGATATGTATTTGTTGTTCATAATTTTTATCTTTACCTTTTTCTTCTTCCTCCTCTTCTTAAAGAATACCTTTCAGCATTTCATATAATCCTGGTTTGGTGGTGATGAACTCCTTTAGCTTTTTCTTGTCTGTGAAGCTCTTTATCTGACCTTCAATTCTGAATGATAGCTTTGCTGGGCAGAGTAATCTTGGTTGTAGGTTCTTGCCGTTCATCACTTTGAATATTTCTTGCCACTCCCTTCTGGCCTGCATAGTTTCTGTTGAGAAATCAGCTGACAGTCGTATGGGTAGTCCCTTGTAGATAACTAACTGTTTTTCTCTTGCTGCTTTTAAGATTCTCTCTTTGTCTTTTGCCCTTGGCATTTTAATTATGATGTGTTTTGGTGTGGTCCTCTTCGGATTCCTCTTGTTTGGGGTTCTCTGCGCTTCCTGGACTTGTAAGTCTATTTCTTTCACCAGGTAGGGAAAGTTTTCTGTCATTATTTCTTCTAATGGGTTTTCAATATTTTGCTCTCTCTCTCTTCTTCTGGCACCCCAAAAATTCGGATGTTGGTACGCTTAAAGTTGTCCCAGAGGCTCCCTACACTATCTTCATATTTTTGGATTCTTTTTTCTTTTTGTTTTTGTGGTTGGGTGTTTTTTGTTTCCTCATATTTCAGATCTTTGGTTTGATTCTTGGGGTCCTTTGATCTACAGTTGAATTTCTGTATATTCTTTATTTCAGACAGTGTATGCTTAATTTCTGACTGGTCCTTTTCTATTTTTTTGGCATCCTCATTAAGGTCCTTGAAGTTCTCACTAAGTTCCTTGGAAGTCTCACTAAGTTTCTCGGAGGTTTTTAGAAGATTCTTGAGTAACCTTATAAATGTGGTTTTGAACTCTATGTCCAGTAGTTTGCTTTCCTCCATTTCTTTCATTTGTGACATGTTTCTTTGTCTCTGCATTTTGCTGCTTCCCTGTGTTGATGGAGTGGAAGAATTGCTGTTCTGGAAACACACTTATGGGGCAGGATTTGCTTCAGTGGGGCTTTGGTGCTCACTGAGTCTGCCTCTTGAATGTGGCACTTATGGATGTGAGTAGTTGAAATCTGGTGTCATCTCACACTGAGCAGTAGATACACTAGCTTCTGGATCTTTAATGGGGTGCAGGTCAGCTACTGTCTGAGGCTACCCAGCAGGAGCTACAGCGAGAACTACAGTTTTCTCCTCTTTGCTTGGGGTTTGGAGGTTTTGGAGCTGTCTGACCCGAGCTGCAGTTTGTTTGGTTAAGCTGCGATAGGGCAGACCATTTATATGCAAAAGCCGCTGCGTGGAGCTTGGGTAGGTTTGTAGATTGTGAGGGGTGGGGTCTCAGGAAGTCACTAGGCTAGGGCGTGGCAAACAGCGATGGCTGCCAGTCAGCTGTCTCTGCGTCTCCACGTTTCCAAGTCCCCGCGTCCCGCGCCCCAGCGCAGTAAACAATGATTGCTGTACGCACCTCTGCAAGAAAGCCACCCTCACTTTCCTGATGGCAGACAGTCCAGCTTCTCCCCGTAGGAGTATGGGTCTCCAGCATCTCCCCAGAAACTGGAATTCATAGTAATCGGGAGCTGGTCTCCCTTTGGGTTGAAAAAAGCAGCACAGCCAGTCACTTGCTGCCAGCCCGATTCGCGCGACTCCGTACCTCAGCTTTTCAGCGCTTGTGCACATCTCAATGCTCTTTTCTCTTTCCTTTCTAGTTGTAGAACTTACACTCAGCCAGCTTTCCCGTGGTTCTGGGTGATATACGTTTTGTCTTTTAGTTGTAGTTTTGAAATTGTTGTGTGAGGCAGCAATTTAGGTGTTACCTATGCCACCATCTTGGTTTACCCTTCTTCCTATCGGTCTTTAATTACTTCCTTATTTCAGGCACAGCAAGATGGCAAAGGCACATCTATCACTTTCTTTGCCCTGTACTTAGAATCAGCCATATTTCTAAAGAGCCAGAATTAGTTTTTATTTCTTTTCTTTATCTTTCACACTCAATGAGTCTCTTGCCATTTATTTAAAATTCTTATACTGAGTGCTTACTATGGGCCAACCACCCATATGAATAAGACAGGTAAGCTCCCATCTCTCATGGTGTTTACATTTTCAGGGAGAATAAAAATATTATACAAATATACTGTATACAAAAATCTATATACAGTAGGTCCTTGGGTTACATCGGAGATCTGTTCCTATGGCGTGACGTAACGCAATTTCCCCCATAAGTCAGAACCCACCTACATAAGCACCTATGTCACTCACATGGAGCACATACACAGCAGTAATGAAGTGAAACAGTAAAAAAATTTTAAAAGAAAGATAACAATTCTTGAACTTTACTTGTGGTAAATAAATAATAAAAAACATAAAGCACATATGTACATACATCGAAATGATGGAACTTTTTTTTTTATCCTACATAATAAAATGGTAATATGTAAATTACCATCACTCCGCTACGCCCACGATTGGGCCAGCAGGAGGCACAGGGGGCAGGACTCAGGGTGGCTGGGGTAGCTGATTGGGCCAGCAGGACGCTGAGCTCAGCGTCTGTACCATGGCTGCTGGAGGCTTTCGGAAGGCCTGGGGCACCGGCGGACAGCTGGCCAGGTCCCCCACAATCAAAGGCCAAAGCGGGGGACCTGGCCGGCTGTCTGCTCCGGCGCAAGGCCTTTCGAAAGCCTCCACAGCGCCGGAGGCTTTCGGAAGGCCTGGGGCACCGGCGGACAGCCAGCCCGCTGGTGCACCAGGTGCATGATTAAATCATGCACTGGGCCTCTAGTATATAAATAAATGGAGATGGCGACGTAACCATGAAATGACATATGTTGAGTTTGACGTAACCCAAGGGCTGCCTGTATATAAAAGCATGTCATAGCTACTGGCCAGTCGGCCGGTTGGCTGGTCTCTTAAGCAGAAACCACAGACATGGAAACATGGGACAGACTGATAAATCTCAGAGGAAAGGGGGAAGGGGGAAGGGCAGGAAGAAATTAACCAAAGATCTTATATGCACACTAGAGGCCCGATGCACAGATTTGTGCACGGGCCTCTAGTGTGCATATAAGATCTTTGGTTATATGCACCACGGGAAAGCTGGCTGAGTGGAAGTTCTACAACTAGAAGGAAAGAGAAAAGAGCATTGGGGTCCCTCGGCCTGGCCTGATAGGATCAGGCCAAAACCGGCTCTCCCAAATCCCCTGAGGAAGGAAAATTACATGCTATGTAATTACAAGTCAGTCATACAAAAAGACATGGCTCTTATATTTGTCTTTTTATTTGTTTTTCTACCATCACCACACTGGAACAGACAATTATTGGAACCCATTGGAATAATTGTGGTAGCCACATAAGCAGTTTCTTTGTCTAAAATGTCACTTCTTTGAATTATTGTCAGATTTTTTTCTTTTTTGCATCCTCTGTTAACATGTTTCTTAGGACAATTTTGCTGCCATAGATGTTACTAAAAAGTCATCAGGAAAGAAAAACAAAAATAAAAACAAAATTGTGTGGATTTTAAAATCCTGAATCAAGTAGTTCTTTTTGTTCATGGGCAGGTTCCCATATTAATATAATATGTATATTTTTTATTGCATATAATATACACTGAGTGGCCAGATTATTATGATCTCTGAATGCATAATAATCTGGCCACTCAGTGTGTGTGTGTGTGTGTGTGTGTGTATGTGTGTGTGTGTGTGTGTGTGTGTGTGTGTGTATGAGGCCCAGTACATGAATTCATGCATGGGTGGGGTCCAGCCAGCCTGGCCAGGGGGAGGGGACATGGGCGGTTGGCCAGCCTGCCTGCTGGTCGAACTCCTGGACGAGGGGACAATTTGCATATTAGCCTTTTATTATATAGCACATACACTGAGTGGCCAGATTATGATGCATTCAGAGATCATAATAATCTGGCCACTCAGAATATATTATAAATTTATGTGCATATATAGTGAAGCACAGAATATTGTAATATACAGAAAAGTCAAGCTATTTAAAAAGAGTCTATTCTCCTGTGGATTATAATTTATTTTTAAAATTGAAGAAAAATTAGAAAGTAATGTTATTTTATATGAAAGGATTCTTTTGACTATTTTTTGTAGTTTTCAACTAAATCTCAACTAAAATATCAAGAGGATGGACAAAGTTCTATTTGAATATAAGCCTTTTATTCAGCATGGAAATCCAAAGACTGAGAAAGATCATGATGTAATGTTATAAAATCATAAAGCATATATATTCAACAAACAGACATCAAATTCTGGGACATTCTATATAATAAAGAGCTAATATGCAAATGGTCATCATGCCCTCATGCCATCATGCCTTAATGGCTCAGACACTCAACACTGGGGAGAGAGGAATGGGGACCAGCCAGGCACAAATGAGCTCTCTAGAGAGAAATGGGGACCAGCCAGGCTGTGGCCTGGGAGAGGGACAAGCCACCCACCCTGCGGTCCCAGGTGCCAGTGGCTGTGCTTGCGGCCCGGGAGAGGGACAAGCTGCATGTCCCGTGGACCCAGGCACCAGTGGCTGTGCCTGAGCCTGCAGCCCAAGAGAGGGACAAGCCATCCGCCCTGCAGTCCCAGGTGCCAGAGGCTGGGGCTGTGGTCCGGGAGAGGGACAAACCGCCCGCTCTGTGGTCCTGGGCGCCAGTGGCTGGGACTGTGGCCCAGGAGAGGGACAAGCTGCCCTCCCTGCAGTCCCGGGCGCCAGTGGCTGCGGCCAGCCTGGGTAAAGCCAGCCCAGGTCCTGAGTGCCTGCGGCCGGCTACAGGGATGGAAGCCCGGGTCCCAGGTGCCTGCGACTGGCCAGAGGAGGGAATCCTGGGTCCCGGGTGTGGGGCGAGGCAGAGGCGGTTAGGGGCAATCAGGCCAGTAGGGGAGCAGTTAGGGGCGATCAGGCAGGCAGGCAGAAGTGGTTGGAGCAATCAGGCAGGCAGAGGTGGTTAGGGGTGATCAGGCAGGCAGGCAGAGGGGTGAGGGGTGATCAGGCAGGCAGGCAAGTGGTTAGGAACCAGTGATCCCGGATTGTGAGAGGCAGTCATATATCTCCTAAGGAGTTCCAGATTGGAGAGGGTGCAGGCTGGGCTGAGGGACCTTCCCCCCATTGCATGAATTTTGTGTGCTGGGCCTCTAGTTAAAAATAACGGGACACTTGAAGATGTTAGAACATCAAGCACAGTAATAAACTTGGGAAATTGTTATTCTAAGAGGCCTTGTAGTCTGAAAAAATCTAGAAGGGTTAGATGATAGTGAGTGTAGATTTTATAACTTTCATTAATATAGGACTATATACCATAGTCTACAGAGAACTGTAATGTCATTAGCGGGGATTTAAGGATATACTTGACTTTAAACATTACAGAAAACAATACATGCACAGTAAATGGAATATCAAACCTCACACTTGAGATCAACTTTATTAAGGCCAATCTTGAATTCTATGCCAACCTCAAATATGCACATGGCCCATTGAAGATCTCTCTCTCTCTCTCTCTCTTTCTTCTCAAGTCTTTCTCTATCTCATCTCACTGCCTTCTGAAGACTACTGTTAAACAATGCCAGCCTGCAGAAAAAATGAGAAAAGGCTTTTATAGAAAAATATTAGGTAAATATGAGATGAAGAAAAAAACCATTTAAAGAGCACTTGGTTCTACATCCAAAATTATATCTTCCAATGAAAGGACAGTCCTTGGGCATGTTTGATATTAAAAGGCTCATTCAAAACATCTTGACCATTTGACTATCAGCAAGTATTTCCCAAAGTATGGTCCCTGAAATGCAAGTCCTTGGGAGATACTCCATAGAAAAAGGGCTCTGAGATGTCTTATAGAAAAGACACATGTGAAATGTTGTTGAATATAAGCCATTTACAGGGACAGTAATGATCAGCCTATTCAAGTTATGAAGAATATCATTAGAACAATAGGCTGTTAAAGGAGTTTTAAATATTTTCACTTAATTTAAAATGTTTACTCTTTATTCATTTTTAAATATTTTTTATTGATTTTTTACAGAGAGGAAGGGAGAGGGATAGAGAATTAGAAACATCGATGAGAGAGAAACATCGATTAGCTGCCTCCTGCACACTCCCTACTGGGTATATGCCCACAACCAAGGTTCATGCCCTTGACCAGAATCGAACCTGGGACCCTTCAGTCCGAAGGCCGACGCTCTATCTACTGAGCCAAACCGGTTAGGGCAAATGTTTACTCTTTAAATGTAATGTAAACTAACCCTTATAACATTTTGCTAGTTTAAGACATTTTGTTAGTTTAAAAGTAATAAGTTTAATATTACTTAAAATTATACAATTACTTAAAAATTATATCTGGCCTTATTCTTTTAAAATGTATACATAATATTTAAAATAAAATACTTTTAAAAACTCAAGAGGCTTTCACACATGGGTTCATCTAGAATGTGCAATAATTTCCTATTTTGAAAATCTGAAAAATCCTTTTAGAACCTTTATATAGATAGCCTTTGTATGTCCTTGCAAATCTAGAGAAGTTATGGTCTACTGCAGTATAAAAAGGCCGCCCTAAAACTTGAAAGAACAATTTATTATCTCTAATGATTCTGTGACTTCACTAGGCACAGCTGGACGCTATTCCAAAGGACTCTCTTAGTGTCTCCCATGAGACTGCAGTCACCTGGTGGCTGGGGTTGGAGTCACCAGCAGGTTCAGCTGGGATGCTGCGGCAGCCTGGTCTCTCTCCACATAGTCTCAGAGCATTCCCACGAGGGTCCTTGGCAGGGTAGCTGGAATTTTACACCGTGGATCAGAACTCCCAGGAGCACAACAGGAAAGCTTGTTATGACTTCGTGTGTCCCAGGCACTTTTGCCTTTGTGAGACTGCCCTCCATAAAAAAGGATAAAAAGTATGCTTTATGACAGCATTGGTATAAAGATGAACATATTAATAGTATATGCTACATTTCTTTTCTTTGACATGAAAGTTCATTTTTATTTGTTTTGGATTGAAAGGGGTTGAAACATTGCTGTGGGCCACAAATGTATGGAGGGCCGTAAGCACTTCTGAATCTAATGGACAAGTTGGCCCTGGCTCCCGGCCTTCAGCTGCACTCTGTTAATTAAAACAAGTCACAGGCCAGCGCTGGAGGTGAACATCAGGGAATACGTAATGGGAGGTAGAATTCCTTGGGGCCATCTCTGGAGAATAGCTGTCACCTTTGATTAGAACACGGTTTCAAGAAAGGATGTATCAGCCTGTTTTTTCTAACTCACTTCCTTGTGGAAATGAGATAAGAGGGGAGTATGGTTTTCTTTTCTTTTCTTTTTTTTTTTTTAATATATTTTTTTATTGATTTTTCACAGAGAGGAAGAGAGAGGGATAGAGAGTTAGAAACATCGGTGATAGAGAAACATCGATCAGCTGCCTCTTGCACAACCCCTACTGGGGATGTGCCCGCAACCAAGGTACATGCCCTTGACCGGAATCGAACCTGGGACCTTTCAGTCCGCAGGCTGACGCTCTATCCACTGAGCCAAACCGGTTTCGGCAGGGAGTAGGGTTTTCTGATGTAGTAGGGAAGGTAGGTTTACCAGCTGGCCCATTGGGCTATGCGCTGGATTTACATTCGATAATAATATTCCGTTGTTCCCTCACGATTTCACTTGAATTTATGTTTTGCAGTTTGTTTGTTTATTTATTTAATTATATTTACCAATTTATTTTCAGAAAAGTCAGAAAAACCTCAGTAACCTGGGTGTTGGTCAGTCTGTGCACATCAATGTTGATTTTCAACGTCCTCTTTGTGTCTGGAATTGAAAACGACAATAAGAAGAATAATGGTACCAATATTACTGCTTCTAATGAAAATAAAATTCGCCCAGAAGAAATTCGGGACCAGAATAGAAAGTGCACGGCGTTCGCTGCCTTGCTGCACTATTTCCTGTTAGTGATGTTTACCTGGACTGGAATCAGTGCAGTGCAGCTCTACTTCCTTCTGATCAGGACCATGAGGCCTCTTCCTCAGCGGTTCACTCTTTACATTTCTTTAATTGGATGGGGTAAGTGCTTGCTTCTCTACCTACCCAGAAATTTAATTCTGTTGAAATTATTTATTTACTTTGCGATTATCTTGATTTATTGGGGTGACATTGGTTATACAGGTTTCAGGTGTACAATTCTGTAATACTTCATCTGTATATTGTACTGTGTGTTCATCACTGCAAGTCAAGTCTCCTCCTATCACTATTCATCCCCCCTTTACCTTCTCCAACCTCCCCGCCCCGCAACCCCCCTTCTCCTCTGGTAAACACCATGCTGTTGTCCATGACTTTTGGGGTTTTCTTTTGCTTAATCCCTTCATCTTTGTCACCCAGCCCCGCAAGCCCCCTCCCCTCTGACAGTTGTCAGCCTGTTCTCTCTCTATGAGTCTGTTTCTATTTTGTTTGTTAGTTTATTTTGTTCACTAGATTCCACATATGAGTGAAAGTATATGGTACTCGTCTTGCTCTGACTGGCTTATTTCACTTAGCATAACGCTCTCCAGCTCCATCCATGCTGTCACATAGGGTAGGATTTCCTTCTTTTTTGCAGCTGTGTAGTATTCCATGGTGTAAATGCATCGCATCTTTTTTTATCCACTCATCTATTGATGGGTACTTGGGCTGCTTCCAAATCTTGACTATTGTAAATAATATTGCAATGAACATAGGGGTGCATATATTCTTTCCAATTAGTGTTTCTTTGGATAAATTCCCAGAAGTGGAATTGCTGGATCATAAGGCAGATCCATGTTTAATTTTTTGAGGAAACTCCATACTGCTTTCCACAGTGGCTGCACCAGTTTGCATTCCCACCAACAGTGTACCAGGGTCCCCTTTTCTCCACATCTTTGCCAACACTTATTTGTTGATTTATTGATGCTAGCCATTCTGACAGTTGTGGGGTAATATATTATTGTGGTTTTAATTTGCACAAATGCCTATTGAAGACCTAATTGTATGATGACCCAATTGTAGGGGACATGGAAAACTCAGAAGTGTCTCCCACCTAATAGCTCACAGTTCTGTGAGGGAACTGGATCGTGCTAGATATATCATAAGCTAACTTTAAGATGTTAATTTCCTTCAACATCTCTATTAATTTGATTTGAGATTTAGAACAGAAAAACTTACTAGCTTCTTAAAAAAATTTTTTTTAAAGAAAGAAAATAAGAGTGACTCTTAAAAATAATTTCAAAACTGTTGATCTACAGCTATAGGATCATTTAGTACGTTGCTTATAGTGGAAACAACAATACATCTTGAAAGGGTTAATTGTATAATTCATTCATGATCTTTTATAATTAATACCAGTATTGGGTAAATTATTAATTCTGTTCCTCTCTTTATTACCTAGGAGTCCCAGCTGTCATGGTAGCTATGACAGTGGGAATTATTTTTTTTCAGGATCCTCCACAATGGGAGCTAAAGTACCGGCAAGAAGAAATGTGAGTTATATATTTTAAAATGTCCATTTCTTTGATGTGAGTGTAACTATTCAGTGATATTGAGTCCAAGTGCCACTGTACATATGCATCTCACTTTATAATTGTCATATTCTATGTGGGTATGTAAAATTCTCAAAGAAGACATTGTATTTTAAATATGATGACATGAACGTTTCCTATGATAAATCCTTCGGTAAAGCAAGTATTTCCCTTCTAAATTTATATATTTGAACTTCCTTATGTTAAATTGAAGTTTTTATTAAGTCTGAAAAGTTATAGGACAGAACAGGTGTGATCCTTAGTAACATCTTATCTTAGTTTTCTCATCTAGATAGCAGGAATGACAATAATAGTATTACCTGCTCAGAGGTTACTGTGAGGGGTGAAACAAATGTGAAAACATTTCATAACTTAAAGGGTACTATCTATACTTATGAGCCAATTTTATGTTTATATGATTATAATGAATATTTCATGATGATTTATTACACATAACAAATTCTCCCTGTGACTCCGGTGTCAATAACCAACTGTTAATAATGGAAGTACCTGCCTTTATGGTGGTTGCTTTTTATGTGGAGAGGAAGAGAAGAAAGCTGAGCTGAACTTTTTACGTGTATTTCTGCTACAGAACAACTGCTCTTTAATCGACCCTCCCTTCTCATCTCATAATCCAATCATTCATATCCCCAGATTCCACCTTAAGACCCAGATCAACTCAAATAAAAATAAAACTTTTGGAAATGTGCAGTACACCCAAGGGAAGGCTGTGGTGTTAGGGTGCTTACCTATTGCCAGGGCTAACCATGTCCAGCTGTGGAATAGGAGGCTATCTGCCTGGTTTGAATTTAGGAGACAAGCACTTCAGGTATTATTTTCTCTGTTTAATTAAGGTTAAGTATCTTTCAATGAGTTTTACATTTTGAATTATGAAATTAGAGATCGGGATAAGATGCACATATCTCCTGGAAGAGGTAATTCACTCCACATAGCATTTTTAACTTCCAACTTGAACCCAGGCACAAGGCTAGGCCTATTTCTATAAAAGCCTTTAGGAGAAAGAAGACTACTATCTTAAATTTATTCTCACTGGGCTATAAATAATTGAGAGCAAATTCTTTCCTGGGCACGGTGTTGGATGTTAGGGAAGACAGTAGGTGACGAATAGTAAGGGAAGTTGGGAAGAGAGGAGAGGATGTGTAACATCTGCCTCCTCTTGGACCATTACCCCCCACATTCCACCCTATACACAGGCATCAAGGGTCCCATTCCTTCAGGATTTATTTAGAAAGTGGAGGGACTTTTTTGGCTTTCCTAAGTTTTCCTCCCAGTTGTTGAACCTCAATATCCTATGCTCTCCCCCACTGCTCCCTGCTCTGCCAATGATACCTGAAACTCCTAACCCAGTTCCCCTGACGTACTGCTATCTTTGCAAGAAGGACCCAGTTAAGAGGTAAATGCAAGGCAGGCCACATTTCTCCTGAATGCTCTATCCCCCAATTATCTGTACCACCATCATATAGGCTGTTTTCAGACTTTCCTGAAGGGTTTAGGTAATCATGATAAATTATAATGCACGAAGGGGGAAATTATTGAACTGTATGCTGTATATCCTAAAACTTTCTTCATGGAAAAAATCACCAAGCAGTTAATTACTTCATCTGGAGTCTACTTATGATGCTCTCCTGACCTTGGGTCCACAGCTGTTTGTCAGTTCATCCTCGACCATGTGACTCTCCAATCCCCACTCTAGAAATCTTGCTCCATGCCTACAAGGGTTAGTCTCACTGTAGGATCCATCTCTCTCCTCGGCAGTTTATTTCTCAAAGTCCTAGTTATTAAATTAGGGATAACAAAGGGAAAGGCTGTTGTGAGAACAAAGTCAGCATGATTATCTCTCCAAGCAATACAAACATAGAGGGGGTGAGGAGTCCCCTCCTGGTGCACACTTCCTAATGACCATGGGTGTCCAAGCCTCTTTCCCTCCAGGCCCCCATCCATGTGAGTTAATTGAATGCCAAATATATGCGAGGGCTTCTCACATTAATACCCAAATGTCTATTTGACACCTCCACTTGGGTATTAATGTGAGAAGAATATACAAGAAACACTGATTACCACTGGAGATAGAAACTAGTAATTATGGATAATTGTAGGTCAATCTTGTCTTTCTATGAGTGTTTGCACCATTTAAATTTTGAGTCACCTAGATGTGCTATATATTAAAAAATAAAATTAAACAATAATTTTGCCTAAAGTCAGACACCTAGTTAGTGACAGAGAATGACATTTAAATTTGGGATTGCCTGACTCAGAAGCCCATTTCATCTTTCTATTAGGTTGAATTCTTTTTTTAAAATATATTTTATTGATTTTTTTACAGAGAGGAAGGGAGAGAGATAGAGAGTTAGAAACATTGATGAGAGAGAAACATCAATCAGCTGCCTTCTGCACCACCCCCCCCCCCCTGGGGACATGCCCGCAACCAAGGTACATGCCCTTGACTGGCATCGAACCTGGGACCTTTCAGTCCGCAGGCTGACGCTCTATCCACTGAGCCAAACCGGTTTTGGCTAGGTTGAATTCTTGAAAGTCATCTCAAATATATAGGATGCAAAGGGATATTCTCTTTCAGCCAAGTGAACATCAGTAATGATAACAGCATGGAGAATTAGTATGTATAGCTTTCTTAGTCTTCTGAAATCATTTATTTTCTTTCCACAGCTGCTGGTTGGCACTTCCAGAAAGCACTGGGTTTAAAACAAATCCATTATTGTGGTCATTCATTCTACCTGTGACCATTATCCTCATCAACAATGTTGTTCTATATATTGTCATTATAGTCAAAGTGGTGTGGAAGAATAACCAGAATCTGACAAGGTAAGATTCCCAGGAAATGGGAAGCTGCCAGGCATGACTCGTCGAGCACATGATAGAGCACCCTCATATATCTGCACTTCCTGGAAGAGTTTTCCGACTCTGGGACAAAGGCAGGGGCATGTGGTTGCAGGCAGATGTTCTCTTAAACTTTGTCTCTGGAAGTAGATCTTCTCATCTTCCAACATCAGCACTATAATGTGTGTGTGCTGCATTACACAACATACTTTTGTGCTACAGGAGCCCAACTAAAAAACTCTACCCAAGTTTTCTCCCAAATATTCAATAAATCAGATTTGGATAAAGAAATGGGAGGGTTGTGAACAAATGCTAATAAATGTATTTTGTAAACTAATAGCTGTAGGTTATGTTGTACATGTGTTGCTTAAATCACATAATGTATTTATATTTTTTATTACTTATAAACATAAAACAACAGGGAGATTTCACTTAAAAATGTATATTTTTTCCTTGGGGGGAAAAAAAGAACAACTGGCAATGTTAAGCCCATATTCCCTGCAGATGGAGCATGTGCTCCCTGGTTTATCAGTTTCCATGTGGACTTCTTTTCTACTTTATGTAACCTTCCTGACTCCAATAAAGATTTTCATTGTCATTCCTGATATACAGAAAAAGCTTTCAGTTGGAGAAAGAACAGAAACTATTAAATACATAAATCCCCCCCTCCCCCCCCCCCCCCGCCTTCTCCCACAGTACACATTGATTAAAACCTGGTGCCAATGAGGCTATGAATTCAGGTTTAATTCTATAAGACTCTACTTAGCCCAAATAGACTTACTATAAGCACACCTGTGAGTTTTGCTGGTCACCAAATGAGTGCACTTGGTATGAACAGATGATCAAAACAACTCTCATCAGTGGGACTGTAATCTTTAATATGTAATTTACTGATCAAGAGTAGTATCATTTTCCCTTTATGATAATCCATTTGAGGGGAAATATGGGGAAGAATATCAATGATAATCATTCAAACCTATATTTTATTAGAAATGCAGAAAAGACTAGGTGAAGTCTTCTCAGCCTAATTGCAAATTTAGTTATATTTTCTTTATACAAAACAATATCATTTTGGCCTCAGACATCAACCCAATTTATATTTCTAAATTTTGGCTGATAGGGCTCATTCTTAAATTGGCTTAGTTACAATGAAAAGCAGGTTACAATTTAATTGTTTAACAAGTTATCTTTCATGTATCAGTTAGCTTTTGCTGCATAACAAATCACCCCAAAACATAATGGCTTAGAATGACAAATGTTTATTATTTGTCATAAATGTTAGCGTTGGTTAGGCAGTTGTCCTGGTTCTGGCTTGAATGTAGGTGAATGATCTAGGGTGACTCACTTTCATGCCTCGTAGGTAGTAGTAAACTGGTCTTTAATGGTAGCTATTCAGGGGGAAAAATCATCTCTCCTCCATGTGGTTTCTCATCCTATGTCAAACCAGCCCGGGCTTCTTAACATAGTGGACTCAGGATTCCAAAGAGCAATAAAGAGAAGGCAAATTCTAATTTAAAAAATGCTTTCCAGCCTCTGCTTGTGGAACAGTTGCAGATATCTCACCATTCAAAGTGAAATATTAGCAATTGTCTCACTATCAAGGGAAGAAGATCACTCTGCATTTTAACAACCTTTCATTCTATATCAGCCTACACCATGGGAAGGTTCCAGATGCCTCCATAACAATTTATCACTAGCTGATCCAATAGTAATAATAACTAAAATAAAATTCTCTTCCAAAGAAAGAATTGATTCTTTGTGAAATTTGCCTGTAAGAAATTGTTTATGCCAGATACAGTTATCACTGTATTTCTTAATAAAGCTTGCTAAATCAGATTCTATCCAGCATGGCGTAGGTCTAGCATAATTTTTCCACTGGAGGCATAATATTGTTAAATGAACAGTATACTAAATGGGCAGCTGAATATATATTCTTAACAGTAGGCTAACAATTATATTAATTTTAAAAAAAGAGAACTAAATGAACCATATTTTCTTGCTTACTTTCTCTTACCTAGCACAAAAAAGGTTTCATTGCTAAAGAAGGTTTTTAGCACATTATCTATTGCAGTCGTATTGGGAATTACCTGGATCCTGGGATTCTTTATGCTAGTAGTTGATGGGAAAGCCGGAGAGATCTTCAGCTTCATATTCTGCATTTTCAACACTACTCAGGTATGGTGTGGTTTAGTCTGAAAGTAGCAGACCATGCAGTGGTGGAGGTGATATCTCCCTGGACCAAAGTTTTCTCCTTTTAAAGCTCCCTGAAGGTCATTGTTTAGTACCTTTAGGAGATTCTATTTTCATATCCTTTAATGGAAGACAAAAGAAAGCTCTTTATGACTCTATGTTCTTTCCCGTGCTGAATACAAATTTTCAGATAGTTTTTTTCTATATCTGTGAAAAATGCCAATGGGATTTTGGTAGGGATTACATTTAATCTATATTGTTTTGGGTTGCATGAATATTTTCACAGTATTTATTTTCTTAATCCAAGAACTCAGGCTATCTTTCCATTTATCTGTGTCTTCTTCAATGTCTTTCATCAATGTCTTATTTTTTCCCCCATCAATGTCTTATTGTTTTAGGTCTTTTACTATGTTTGTTTAAATTTATTACAAATTATGTCATTGTTTTTTATGCTATTATAAATAGGACTAGAGCCCTGGTGCATGAAATTCATGCACAGGTTGGGAGGGGGTGTCCCTCAACCCAGCCTGCAACCTCTCCAATCTGGAACATCCCTCTCACAATACAGGACTGCTGGCTCCCAACTGCTCGCCTGCCTGCCTGCCTGCTTGATTGCTTCTAACTGCTTCTGCCTGCCAGCCTAATCACCCCCTAACCACTCCCCTGCCAGCCTGATTGATGCCTAACTGCCCTCTCCTGCCAACCTGGTCACCCCTAACTGCCCTCCCCTGCAGGCCTGGTCCCCCCAACTGCTCTCCCCTGCAGGCCTGGTCGCTCCAACTGCCCTCCCCTGCTGGCCCGGTCACCCCCAACTGCCCTCCCTTGCAGGCTGGATCTCTCCCAATTGCTCTCCCCTGCTGGCCTGATCGGCCACAACTGCCCTCCCCTGTTGGCCATCTTGTGATGGTCATCTTGTGTCCACATGGGGTGGCCATCTTGTGTGTGGGGGTGATGGTCATTTTGCATATTACCTCTTTATTATATAGAATTATTTTCTTAATTTTTATTTCAGATAGTTTGTTGTTACTGTATAAAAAATGCAACTGGTTTCCAGGTGGTTATTTTGTATCCTGCATCTTTACTAGATTCATTTTTTAGTTCTAACTGGTTTTTGGTGGAATCTTTTGTTTTTTCTATATATAAAATCCTGCAAGAGAATTGATTTGTTAGAAGCAGAACCTTATGAAGTTTTTGTGTGTGACATAATTATACATAGGACTGAAGATGCTCTTATTCCTGAGTCTTATCTCAATGATACATTTAATAATAATTTTAAAGAACATTCTATTCATACCTTGTCTTAAAATTTGAATGAAGATTTATATATGTTTTTATTTGGAAACCATTCTATGAACATATTGGAAGCATCTCCTATAAGAAACTAGACATTTAGAGGAATTATGGTCATCTAATTTTCATTATGGCAAAAATACTGGTATAGAAAAACCAAAATGGTAGATTAAAAATAAAAATAACTTTGTTTGATCTCAGATGATTTTTATATGTTTGTATTTGTGTATTATGTGTGGGGAATGTAAAAACTTTAAGATAAAACAAGGATTCATTATTGAAAGACTTATCTTGAAATCAGAATTTCTTTCCATGGTTTTTATTCTATGCCTCCTCCTGTGGCAAACATTGTCTTTTGCTCTGATGAAAAATATTACAAGGACTTTTCTGTCTCTATATTTAATCTTATCTTTCCTGAGTTGGCAGAGTAAATTATACTTCAATATAATAAAAGTACCCTTCTTTTATTTTTATTTAAAAATATTTTTATTGATTTCAGAGAGTAAGGGAGAGGGAGAGAGAGATAGAAACATCAATGATGAGAGAGAATCATAGGTTGACTCTCAACCAGTGAGCCATGCTGGCTGGGCTGAGGTGACGACTTTAATTCTAGTTTTATTACTATAACTCAAGTAAAATAGAAGGATTGTAGTTTTATAAGTTCATTTGTCCCATTTCTTCTTGTACTCAAAAATTAACTTTTTTTTCTTTACATAGAAATCTCATCTCCTCAGCTAGGTTATTAGTTCTCTAGTGCAAGTAACACGCTTGTGTATATCTTTTGCGGTAGATATCTTGTTTGCTATAAGTATGGGCTGTACTTCTCTAATATTTTGTGAAGTAAACTACGGTGTATGGTGATTGTCTCATTAAGTTGCTGAGAATAATAATCACTGTGTGTAGTTGATATTGGTTCTTTCTGGCTCTGATCAAATATCACTGAGGTGGGAAATCTTTGATACAAAATAGAAATCATTGGGTAGGGCATTAGGTAAATTTGTCTTGGCCACAAATGATGAGGAGTTTGTTTAGTGAAGTGTGGAGAGCTGCTTGTCTGTATGAATTGCTAACATCACATTTAATGCTTGTAGCTCCTCACGGTCTATCCCGGAAAGCCCTCTTCAGTGACTTTTATGAATAACTCCCTGAAATAATGGATGTGTGCCTGGTGCTAAGTTTAAATAGATATAAGGCAGTTCCTTACTGTTGGCAACTCCCAATGGAATCTCTCCAGAAGGGCAATAAATAGGGTAAGCTTAGTCTGGGATTGCCAATTGACCATGGACTTGTTGCCTAAAGCTACCAGTAATTTAGAAAAGTATCTTTAAAAAGGTATGGTCAAGGATATTCTTTTCTGCATACATAGGAGAGGCACATTACAAAATAGAGGCCCATTACAAAACGTTCATACTACATGGTAAAATTGAGGGTAGCCGTGGGGCAAGAGCCCTACGGACTAAAAGTCAGGAGACTTAGGCTGTTTTTCAAGTTTAATATTATTGACTCATGATTTTAGGTAAGTCACAACCTCTCTGAGTGAGGCATGCCAAATATAAAATGGAAGAGGTTGTTAAAATTGACACAGTGTTTTTCAAAGTGGTTCTGAATATTGCCTACATCAGAATGTACACAGTGTGTTAAATTGCTGATTCCTGGGCAACTTCACCCCTCACCCACTGAATCAGAGTCTATAGGGTAAGAGCTGGGAATCTCAACTTTAAAGTAGGGCCCCAGGTGACCTTCATGTACATTAAAGTGTAGGAATGACTAGACTAATTCACATGTAAACTCCTTCTAGTTGTAGAATGCTATAAGGCTAATACATATTTATTTGCTAAGTGCTACAGATATTACTTAAAAGGCACAATTTAATCTTTGTGCTAGTGATAATTAGTTTGATCCCTACATTTTGTTTTTTCAAACAACATCTTTGGGATTTTAGGGAGCACAAAAATATTAGGATTCTACTGACTTCTACAGACTTCCACAGGATAGTGTCTTCATGAATTCTCCAGGGTCTACGTCTTTTCCTAATTATTATCATTATTTTTTAATGAATCTTTATTGTTCAGATTACAATTGTTTCTCCTTTTTCCCTCCATATCTCCCCACCACCCAGTTCCCACCCTCCCTCTGCCCTTACCTCCCCCCTGCTGTCCTTATCCATAGGTGTATGATTTTTGTCCAGTCTCTTCCCGTACTCCCCACACAGACACCCCTTTCCCCCTGAGAATTATCAATCCACTCCCATTCTATGCCTCTGATTCTATTAAGTTCACCAGTTTATTCTGTTCCTCAGATTTTTAATTCACTTGACTTTTAGATTCACTTGTTGATAGATATGTATTTGTTGTTCATAATTTTTATCTTTACTTTTTTCTTCTTTTTCCTCTTTTTAAAGAATACCTTTCAGCATTTCATATAATACTGGTTTGGTGGTGATGAACTCCTTTAGCTTTTTCTTATCTGTGAAGCTCTTTAGCTGACCTTCAATTCTGAATGTCAGCTTGGCTGGGTAGAGTAGTCTTGGTTGTAGGTTCCTGCTATTCATCACTTTGAATATTTCTTGCCACTCCCGTCTGGCCTGCATGGTTTCTGTTGAGAAATTAGCTGATAATCGTATGGGTGCTCCCTTGTAGGTAACTAACTGTTTTTCTCTTGCTGCTTGTAAGATTCTCTCTTTGTCTTTTGCCCTTGGCATTTTAATTATGATGTGTCTTGGTGTGGTCCTCTTTGGATTCCTTTTGTTTGGGGTTCTGTGCGCTTCCTGGACTTGTAAGTCTATTTCTTTCATCAGGTGGGGGAAGTTTTCGTTCATTATTTCTTTTTTTTTTTTAATTTTTTTTTATTGAGGTATTATATGTGTACATATCTTACCATTACCCCCCCACCCCACACCCACACATGCCCTCACCCCCCAGAGTTTTGCGTCCATTGTTTATGCTTATATGCATGCATACAAGTCCTTCGTTTGATTTCTTATCTACCCCCCCTCTCCCTAACTTTCCCCCTGTAATTTGAAAGTCTGTTTGTTGCTTTAATGTCTCTGTAACTATCTTTTTGTTCATCAGTTTATAATGTTCTTTATTATCCATAAATGAGTGAGATCATGTGGTATTTTTCTTTCATTGACTGGCTTATTTCACTTAGTATGATATTCTCCAATTCCATCCAGGTTGCTGCAAATGATGAGAATTCCTTCTTTTTTATGGCAGCATAGTATTCCATTGTGTAGATGTCCCACAGTTTTCTGATCCAGTCATCTGCTGACGGGCACCTAGGCTGTTTCCAAATCTTAGCTATTGTAAATTGTGCTGCTATGAACATGGGGGTGCATATATCCTTTCTGATTGGTGTTTCTAGTTTCTTCGGATATATTCCCAGGAGTGGGATTACTGGGTCAAATGGGAGTTCCATTTTCAGTTTTTTGAGGAAACTCCATACTGTTCTCCACAGTGGCTGCACCAGTCTGCATTCCCACCAGCAGTGCACGAGGGTTCCTTTTTCTCCGCATCCTCGCCAACACTTGTCATTTGTTGATGATAGCCATTCTGACAGGTGTGAGATGGTACCTCATTGTTGTTTTGATTTGCATCTCTCGGATAATAAGTGACTTTGAGCATGTTTTCATGTGTCTCTTGGCCTTCCTTCTGTCTTCTTTTGAAAATATTCTGTTTAGGTCCGTTGCCCATTTTTTTATTGGATCATTTATCTTCCTTTTATTAAGTTGCATAAGCTGCCTGTAGATGTTGGAGATTAAACCTTTATCCGTGCTAGCATTTGCAAATATGTTCTCCCATGCAGTGGGCTTTCTTGTTGTTTTGTTGATGGTTTCTTTTGCTGTAAAAAAGCTTTTTATTTTGATGTAGTCCCATTTGTTAATTTTCTCTTTAGCTTCCATTGCCCTAGGGGCAGTGTCAGTGAAAAAGTTCTTTTGGCATATGTCTGAGATTTTGTTGCCTGTGGATTCCTCTAGTATTTTTATGGTTTCCCGTCTTATGTTTAAGTCCTGTATCCATTTTGAGTTTATTTTTGTGTATGGTGTAAGTTGGTGATCTAGTTTCATTTTTTTGCATGTGTGTGTCTAATTTTCCCAACACTATTTATTGAAGAGACTGTCTTGATTCCATTGTATGTTCATGCCTCCTTTGTCAAATATTAATTGAGCATAGTGGTTTGGGTCGATATCTGGATTCTCTATTCTGTTCCATTGATCTATATGTCTGTTCTTGTGCCAGTACCAGACAGTTTTGAGAACAGTGGCTTTGTAATACAGCTTGAAATCTGGTATGGAGATCCCTCCTACTTTATTCTTCTTTCTAAGGATTGCTGCGGCTATTCGGGGTCTTTTTTTATTCCAGATGAATTTTTGGAGAATTCTTTCTAGGTCTGTGAAATATGCTGTTGGTATTTTGATGGGGAGTGCATTGAATCTGTAGATTGCTTTGGGTAGTATGGACATTTTAATGATGTTGATTCTACCAATCCATGAACATGGTATGTTCTTCCATCTGTTTACGTCTTCCTCTATCTCTTTTTTCAGTGTCCTGTAGTTTTCCGCGTATAGGTCTTTTACCTCCTTAGTTAAGTTTATTCCTAGGTATCTTAATTTTTTTGGTGCGATGGTAAATGGGATTTCTTTTTTAGTCTCTCTTTCTTTAAGTTCACTATTGGTGTATAGAAATGCCATAGATTTCTTGGCATTAATTTTGTATCCCACTACATTGCCGAATTCATTTATTAAGTCTATTAGTTTTTTGATGGAATCTTTTGGGTTTTTTACGTACAATATCATGTCATCTGCAAATAAGGACAGCTTCACTTCTTCTTTTCCAATTTGGATGCCTCTTATTTCTTCTTCTTGCCTAATTGCGGTAGCTAATACTTCCAGTACTATGTCAAACAGGAGTGGTGAGAGTGGGCATCCCTGTCTTGTTCCTGTTCTTAGGGGAAATGGTTTTAGTTTTTGCCCATTGAGTATGATGTTTGCTGTGGGTTTATCATATATAGCTTTTATTATGTTGAGGTATGATCCTTCTATTCCCACCTTGTTGAGAGTTTTTATCAAGAAGGGGTGCTGGATTTTGTCAAATGCTTTTTCTGCATCTATTGATATGACTATGTGGTTTTTATCTCTCAATTTGTTTATGTGATGTATCACATTTATTGATTTGCGGATATTGTACCATCCTTGCATTCCTGGGATAAATCCTACTTGGTCATGATGTATGATCTTTCTGATGTATTGCTGGAGCCGATTTGCTAGGATTTTGTTGAGAATTTTGGCATCTATGTTCATGAGGGATATTGGTCTGTAATTCTCTTTCATTGTGTTGTCTTTATCTGGTTTTGGTATTAGGGTGATGCTAGCTTCATAGAAGGAGCCTGGAAATGTTCCTTCCTCTTGAATTTTTTGGAATAGTCTGAGGAGGATAGGTTTTAGTTCTTCCTTGAAAGTTTGGTAAAACTCTCCTGTGAAGCCGTCTGGCCCCGGGCTTTTGTTTGCCAGAAGCTTTTTGATGACTGCTTCAATTTCTTCCATAGTTACTGGCCTGTTGAGCTGTTTAGATTCTTCCTGATTGAGTTTTGGAAGGTTGTATTTGTCTAGGAATATGTCCATCTCCTCCAGGTTGTCCAGTTTGTTGGAATAGAGTTGTTCATAGTATTTTGTAACAATCCTTTGTATTTCGTCAGGGTCTGTTGTTATTTCACCTCTTTCATTTCTGATTTTGTTTATTTGGGTCCTCTCTCTTTGCTTCTTGGTGAGCCTGGCTAGAGGTCCATCAATCTTGTTTATCCTTTCAAAGAACCAGCTCTTGGTTTTGTTGATCTTTTGTATTGTTTCTTTGGTCTCTATGTCGTTTATCTCCGCTCTGATCTTTATTATTTCTTTCCTTCTGCTTACACTGGGCTTTTCTTGTTGCTCTCTCTCTAACTCTTTGAGTTGTTTGGTTAGGTAATTTATTACCATTGTTTCTTGTTTTTTGCAGTAGGCTTGTAGAGCTATGAACTTCCCTCTCAGGACTGCTTTCGCTGTGTCCCATACATTTTGGATTGTTGTGTTTTCATTGTCATTTGTTGCCATGATGTTTTTTTATTTCTTCCTTGATGTCTTTGGTAACCCAGTCATGGTTTAATAGCATGCTGTTTAGTCTCCATGTGTTTGATTTCTTTGGGTTGTTTTTATTGTAGTTGATTTCCAGTTTTATGCCACTGTGATCAGAGAAGAAACTTGATATGATTTCTATCTTCTTGAATTTGGAGAGACTTTGCCTATGTCCTAACATATGGTCTATCTTTGAAAATGTCCCATGTGCACTTGAGAAGAATGTATATTCTGTGGCTTTGGGGTGAAATGTTCTGAAGATGTCGATTAATTCCATCTGGTCTATTGAGTCATTTAGGATTGATGTTTCTTTGCTGATTTTTTGTTTAGAGGATTTGTCCAATGGTGATAGTGGGGTATTGAAGTCTCCTACTATAATTGTATTGCTGTTAATCTCTCCTTTGATATCTTCCAGGAGTTTTTTAATGTATCTTGGTGCTCCTGTGTTGGGTGCATATATGTTTACCAGAGTTATTTCTTCTTGTTGGATTTCTCCTTTTAGTATTATGAAGTGGCCTTCATTTTCTCTTGTTATGTCCTTCACTTTGAGATCTAATTTGTCAGATATAAGTATTGCTACCCCAGCTTTTTTTTCATTTCCATTCGCCTGGAAAACCTTTTTCCATCCCTTCACTCTCAGTCTGTATGCGTCCTTTTTTTTGAGGTGAGTTTCCTGTAGACAGCAGATATATGGGTTTTGTTTTCTTATCCAATCTGTTACCCTGTGTCTTTTGATTGGGGCATTCAATCCATTTACATTTAAAGTTATTATTGATAGGCACTTATTTGTCACCATTTTTATTCTATACCCCTGTGTTCCTTCTTTGCTTCCTATTTCTTTCTTTCTTTCTTTCTTTCTTTTTTTTTTTTACAGCAGACCCTTTGGTATTTCTTTCATTGCTGGTTTGGTGGTGATAAACTCCCTTAGCCCTTTTTTGTCTGTGAAGCTCCTGATTTCACCTTCAATTTTGATTGATAGCCTTGCTGGGTACAGTATTCTTGGATTGAGACCCTTCCTTTGCATGACTTTGTATATTTCATTCCATTCCCTTCTGGCTTGATGAGTTTCTGTTGAGAAATCAGTTGCTAGTCTGATGGGGGTTCCTTTGTATGTAACTGTCTGTCTCTCTCTGGCCGCTTTTAAGATTCTTACTTTGTCGTTGGTGTTTGCCAACTTAATTATAATGTGCCTTGGTGTCGGTCTTTTGGGGTTCATTTTGCTTGGAACTCTGTGAGCTTCTTGGATTTGTGTGGGTTTTTTCTTCCCTATATCAGGGAAGTTTTCTGTTATTATTTCTTCTAACAGGTTTTCTATTCCTTGCTCCGTTTCCTTTCCTTCTGGTACCCCTATTATCCTTATGTTGTTTTGTTTTGTGTTGTCCCGAAGTTCCCTTAGGCTCTCCTCATGCTTTCTAATTTTTGTTTCTAGAAGCTGTTGTAATTGGGTATTTTTTTCCATCTTGTCTTCTAGCTCACTTATGCGGTCCTCTGCTTCTTCTAGTCTACTCTTGATGCTTTCTATTGAGTTCTTTACAGCAGCGATGTCATTTTTCATTTCTTCTTGGTTCTTCTTCATTTCCTCTTGGTTCTTACTCATATTGTCGAATTTGTCTTCCATCCTTTTCAGCCACCTTATGACCATTTCTCTGAATTCTTTCTCTGATAGGTTGTTTGCCTCTAGTTCGTTTACTTCCTTTTCTGGTGATGCCTGCTTCTCTTTCCTGGGGGGGCTAATTCTTTGTCTCCCCATGGTCTCTCTTCTCTGGATGTCTGGTTATATAGTTCTCTCTCTCCGGCGTTGATTTAAAGGTACAAAATACAACACAACCAGGCACAACACACAAGGCACTAAACAGAATTGTATTCACGATATTAATAACCTCCAATAAAGGTAACCACCAGAGAAAGACAAATTAGGGAATAGGAGTGGAAGAGGGAGAGTAAAAAGAAAGAACAACAACAACAAAAAAAAAAGAGTGTGAATCTGAACTTGGGAGAAGAGCATAAAGAAAAAAGAAAAGAAAAATAAGTAAGAGAGGCAAGAACAATACTAAGAGAGAAAAGGGGAACAAACTATATATATGGGGAGTAGACTCCACTAGAACAACCACTAATCCCAGCAAATTCCAGCAACACGAGCCTGGAGATTAATACAAATTGCAACACCAACTAATATCAAGTGAGGCAAGGGAAAACAAAAGTAATAAAAAAAACAAAAACAAAGCAAACAATAGAACCAACCAAACAAACAAAAAGTATAATCAAAACAATCTCATAAAAAAGCATAAAAATTCAATCTAATCAACATTCAAGCAAACAACAACAAAAGGCCAGAGAGAAAAATAATTTTTTTAAGGGGAAAGGTTAGGAGGAGAGTGATGGCAAAATGTTAGCGTTGAGATAGGGTAAGGGAAAGATGCAAATAGAATGTAGGACACTAATCCCAAAATAAAAGAAAGAGAAAATCTAATGACATTAAAAAAAAAAAAGTAAAATAATAGCAATAATAATGCTGATTGAAAATAAAAATGTAATAATTAAAAAGATGAAAATCGAGGAAAAAGAAAAAAAATTTGTTTCTTAAGTAAAAGATGCAAAAAATGAAAATTAAAAAAAATTAGAATAAAAAAATTGGAAAAAAAATTAAAAAAAGAATTAAAAATTAAAAAATAGGAAGACTAAAATGTGAAGTAGCGGCTGTCATTCACTTCCTCTTTTATTCTGTTTGGTATGCCTGTTTCCCAGTCTGGGCGGTATTTCAGTTCAGCTTCGTTCCTCTGCTCCTCCGTGTTGTAAGCCAATCCTGCTTTTTAAGCCGGCCGTGTCTTAATTTCTCGTATTTATTTTTGATTACACCAGGGACAATTAGCGTTTCAGCCCCTTGGTGGCAGTGTTTCTGAATTGACTTCCGGGCCTCTCTAGCTTTTTTTTTTCCCCTCTATGGCACTCACTACCAGTTTGTGGAGGTGTGCGCCTCAGAGCTGCCTCTCCGATGGTCACACCCAGCTCTGTTCCCAGGTTCCGAAAAAACAACTTCCCCTGCAGTCTTTCAGGGTTTTTCCACCTGGGTTTTCCTATGCGTTGGGCTTAGTAAGCAGAGTCGGAAAGAGCCCAAGTGTGCGGACAGTGGGTCTGTGCGCCAGACTAAGGAGCCCGCACTCCTTTGAAAATTCTTAGTCTGATCCTCCTCGTCAGATTAAAATGAGTTGATTTTAAGAGGTCACTTCAGTTAGCAACTCAGAGGATCCCCTTCCACATTCACGGATCACGGCAGCTCCAACTGCCGCCGATTTTTCTAGGAACAGACCTCCCGGTTCCCGCCGGTCCCACGGCTCCCGCGCTTCCCTCCCACTGCGGGGATTAGAAACCACACCTTATTTCAGGCGAAATCTGACCTTTCCGTGGTTCAGTGAAGGGTTCCTTTGAATCCGAATGTTTGCGCCGATAGGGGACCGGTGTTCTGGTGCTCGCAGCTGTTCAGTGTTTGCAGTTGTCGCGGAAAGTCAGGTTTCCCAATAAAATCCTCCTTTCCTTGCAAGATGGCGAGGCGCCCGGTGAGCCCGCAGCTCCGGGAGGGAACCCAGCCCCTGTCAATGCTGTCTCTATGTGGTCTCCACTTATGTCCTTGGTTATCAGGGTTCTCTCCAACTAGTCTTCAATTGATTTTTCAGGAAGTTTTTCTGTATTTTAGTTGTAATTCCAGTTTGGTCCTGGGAGAGTGTCAGTGTAGCTTCCACTTAATCTGCTGCCATCTTGGAATCCTCCCATTATTTCTTCAAATAGGTTTTCAGCATCTTGCTATCTCTCTTCTTCTGGTACCCCCATAATTCTGATGTTGGTTCGCTTGAAGTTGTCCCAGAGGCTTCTTACACTATCTTCAACTTTCTGAATTCTCTTCTCTTCTTGCTTCTCTGGAGGAGTGTCCTTGGCCTCTTTGTATTTCAAATCTTTGAGTTGATTCTTGCGATCCTCTAGTCTGCTGTTGGGTCTCTGTATAATATTTTTTATCTTAGTCAGTGTATGTTTAATTTCTAGTTGGTCCTTTTTCATATCCTCGAGGGTCTCATTGAATTTATCGGCCTTTTCCATGAAATTCTTGAAAAACCTTATAACTGTGGTTTTGAACTCTATGTCCAGTCGCTTGTTCTCCTCCATTTCTTTGGTTTGTGATCTGTTTCCTTGCCTCCTCATTTTCGCTGCTTCCCTGAGTTGGTAGGGTAGCTTTGTGTACTAGATGTCCTATTGGTTCAATGGGTCAGCCTCCCAGTTACTTGAGGTGGACACTCTTGGTGTACCCTTGTGTACTGTGTGTCCCCCAGCAGGAGCTACAGCAAGAACTAGTTTTCTCCTTCTTTGCTTGGGCAGTTTTGGAGCAGTCTGACTGGAGCTGCAGTTTATTTGGTTAAGCTGCCACAGAACAGGCCATTTATATGCAAAAGCCGCTGTGTGGGGCCTGGGCGGGTTTGTAGAATGTGCAGGGCGGGGTCTCAGGGGGGGCTGGGCCTCTGGGCGTCACTAGGCTAGGGCGTGGCAAACAGCGATGGCTGCTTTCAGCCGTCTCTGCCTTTCCGCGTTTCCAAGTCCCCGCGTCATGCGCTCCAGCGCAGTAAAACAATGATTGCTGGGCACACCTCTGCAAAAAAGTCACTCTCACTTTCCGACCTGATGGCCGAGAGTCCAGCTTCTCCTCGGGGGGGTCCCCCGCGTGTCCCCAGAAACTAGAGTTGAGAGTGATTGGGATCTTGTCTCCCTGCGGGTTGAAGAAAAGCTCCGCGCCCAGTCACCCGCCGCCAGCCCACTTCACATGCCTCCGTACCTCAGCTTTTTCGCGCTTGTGCTCCTTTCTCTCCTTAGTTGTAAATCTACCACTCAGCCAGCTTTCCTGTGGTTCTGGGTGGTAGACGTTTTGTCTTTTAGTTGTAGTTTTGAAATTGTTGTGCGAGGCAGCAGATTAGTTGTTTAACTTTGCCGCCATCTTGGTTCCTCTCTTTTCCTAATTATTGTACAATCAGAAATTCTATCTAATATTGTCTTTGACTTAGAATTTAAATTCTGGAAAAGCCAGATGAAATAGTGTACCCCACAAAGAGGAGGTTTTCTAGGGACCAGATTTCTCCAAAATAAATTTCTCCCTTGAACAATCAGGATGGCTAATGACCACCTTTGTCCTTCTGAAACCCGATGCACACTTCCTTGTGTCATCAAGGCCTTTTTCAGATGTGTTAGATACCACCTGTTGGTTAACAATCAAGTTAATCTTCCTGCTTTTGTCCAGTGAACTGGTCTATCTCTTGCTAATAAGTATCAATTCTATTAGTCAAACTCAGAATCTTTGGATTATCTACACCAGAAGTCTCCTAAACAGTATTTATGGAATATAATAATTATAGAAATAAATTCTTTAAAAAACGTTTTTATTCATTTTAGAAAGAGATGAAGGGAGATGGAGAGAGAAACATTGATGTGAGAGAAAAACATCCATCAGTTGTCTCCCCTATACACGCCACTGGAGACCAAATCTGACCGGGCCATATGCCCTGACTGGGAATCCAACTGGCCACCTTTCAGTCTATGAGAGGACACTTAAACTGAGTCACATTGGCCAGGGCTAGAGATAAATTCTTATAAAACTTGGGGTCATATAGATGCCAATATGGGAGACATCCATGGATATTTATTTTTAATAACTTTTTATTTTGAGATAGTTTCATACAAGAAGTTGCAAAAACAGTAGAGTTTCCATGTACTCTTTACCCAGCTTTCCCTAATAATAATGCCTGTCTAACACTACTATGTTGTCAAAATAAAGAAATAAACATTGGCACAATACTATCAACTCAATTACAGATGTTACTTAATATGTATTTTTAAAAATATTTTAATTGATTTCAGAGAGGAAGGGAGAGGGAGATATAAAACATTAAGAGGAGAGAGAATCATTGATCCGTTGCCTCTTGCATGCCCCCTACTGGGGATGAAGCCCGAAACTTGGGCAGGTGCCCTGACAGGGAATTGAACCCTGACCTCCTGGTTCATAGGTCCACGCTCAATCACTGAGTGACATAGGCTGGACCAGATGTTATTAATTTGTAAAGTTGGGGAGTTGTGTGAATGATGAGAAAAGGGTAGGTGACAAGGTGAAATAAAACCCCTTCTCTGGTTCTGTATCGCAGCACTTATCTAATATTAAGCTTTTATTCTATCTGCCAGGGATTGCAAATTTTTATCCTCTACACAGTCAGAACAAAAATCTTCCAGAACGAAGCTTCCAAAATGTTGAAGTTGCTGTCGTCATCCGCTGAGAGAGTGAAGTTGCTGCCATCCGCAACCAGGATGAGGCTGCGTGCGAGGATGTATAACATGCTCAGGTCACTGCCAGCCCTGAACGAACGCTTTCGGCTGCTGGAGCCAGCTGTGGTTACCGAGGAAATGACACTCTCCGGAAGTGACCAAGCAAGCATAAGCAGCTAGACAGTAAAACTGTTGCCTTCTGTGGTCTTTCTTATTTCAACGTGTGTGAGTTTTGCTTTTTCTATTTCTTTCCTTTGCTACCTACTCCTTCAGGAAAGTCTCCCTCAATATATTTGGCTCAAGGTTAAAAATCAGGTAAAACCTGTTGTTTATTATCATCAGGGATACTGGATTTGGTAGGTTTTTTTTTTTCCTATTATTCAACAGATTCTTACCTGAACGAGGTGAAGAATCCCATCCAGCATTCAAAATAATTCAAGATTATCATTGCTCTGTGTACATCATAAAGTCTGTGACAAACTTTGATAAAAATGTAGAACCTAGACAAATTCTTTTACGATTTACTGCAAAGGATACAAGGAGAAAAATTTACCGCCTGATGAACACTGTGAAGAGTTGCTTGTATGTATACTTTTGATCTGTGAATATTTAAAATTTGTATGTGCTTATACTTTCCAATTAAGAATTTTGTATCCATTTAACCTCTGGAAAGGGAATTTTTTGCTGTTTTTTAAAAAATCATGTTTTATGACTCAGGAGTTGGCTCTATGAGAAACGGGCGGGGAGAAATAGAAAGATTAGCTGGTTACTAACACCTCTGGATATTTCCTCCCACTTCTTAATATATCTGCCCTTTTATTGATGAAATGACACAGAGCCTCACAAAGTGAAAACATTAGTCACAGTCACCCCTATGGCTTTTGAAAGATCTAACTAATTGCTCATGGAATTTTAAACACTTGAATTATGACTTCCTAAATAAAAAAAAATGACCTCCACTGGGTTGGGGGGTACTCCCACTGGAATTAGGAGAGACAGTCTTTGCATTGCTGTTTTGCCAAGAACTAGGCAGCTGCTGTGAGTACACTGAACTAAGGCACTAACATGTCCGGTGAGCTGTGGCATGCTCTTTTCACCACACCCTAAAGTATGTGTGTGTTTTTATAGAAATGGTTTTAAATGACTGTTGGATTCCTAGACAAGACAACAAGAGCCTGTTTCATCTGTAGAATAATTGAGACCTTATAGGGTAATGCAGAAAGGCAAAGGGAAAAGAATAAAGAAGAAAAGCAGTTCTCAGAGGTCAGTGTTTTAGTGGTGTTATAGTGCTACGCCTAGGTAGGGGCTGGACACAGGGAAAATTATAAGATGTGGTTGACCTACTCTATTTCCCAAAATATATATTCAGATAAAATTAAACCTTAAGTAAGGGCCATTTTAAATATGAAAAAAAAAAAAAAGCACCAAAGAGCCACATTTACTCTGAGGGTGGAGTACATGTGTTCCCTTGGTGATTTTAGTTTTCTTTGCACTTTTTCAGCGTTCTTGGTATATAGCAACCAGAATTCCTTATAACACTCCTGACCTAGCTATACCATAAATTTGTAAGCTCCACATGCATACTGTGGAGGCTAAGTCAGGCAGACATTGATGTACCTGCCCTGAAATCTAACCACGAGAAAACAATTCTATTTAAAAGGATCTTTTTGTTTAGTGATAGAGATCCAACTCAAATTAGGTTAAGGGTCAAAGAGAATGTAATGGCTCAATTAATTGTAAAGTCCAAAGGCCAGGTTGGTTTTAGGTAGGGTTCTGGTTTGCCTGGACCAGACTCAATTTGTGCCTGTTGTCCTGACTTAGGTATTACTTACTAGCAGCCCCTTTTACTCTCGAAAGTGTCCTGGTTTGAGGCATAAAATATATGATAATGTTAACTTTAGATTTAGAGTTCAAATGCAAGGAGTTCAAAGAATGTGTCAAGATTCTTTTTATCTCCCTGTTTCCTGGCTCTTTGTGCTTCTGTGTTTGGCTTTATTCTCAAATTGGGTAGACACGGGTAGAAATTGGCCATTAGCATCTCCATCCTTCTGCCTTGCAACCTCCCATCAGTGTCTCCCTTTGGCTGTAGCCAGCCAGACGCCAGCTGAGCCAGGAGCCTGTGGGGCTCATTCCCTTGTGATACGGAGCGCAGCAGGGGGAGGGAGAGGAAAGGACCTAAGAACTGGCACGCCTTGCTTGGTCGTGTGCCCACAGGCGTTGTGTTCAGCCTGGGTCACATACCCGCTGTGAAGTGGAGGAACGGGGGACGACGTGGCTGACAGGATATCCTGAAGTGGAGAATGGGCAGTTATACCAAGCATGGGATGCTGGCAGCACCCACTACATCTCCTGACAAAATCCAAGTGCCCTCTAGGAAGGCAACCAGCCACTGGAGGCTCATCAGTCATTTGACTCTGAGTAAGCCTATGAGATCCTTGCCCGAGCAGGGTTTGAATGCGGTGGGTAAGGAAAGCAAGAACTTATTTGTAGCCTTGGAAGTTGAGGAGCAAGGATAGAGACTGTAGAAGTGGAAGAGTGCCTTACTTAAAGAATTTCAGGAAAGGAAAGCTGAGATTACTGCAGAACTGGTTTTTGTGATCTTATATGAGGCCAACGTTTATGGTTCTGATTTATAGTGTGTGATAACAGTGCCCTTTGGCCTTTTGATTGTGGCAGCACATGTAGTTTCTTTGGAAACAAACCACCCTGACCTTTGAATTTCCTTTCCTGGGTCTTAACTGTCAGTTCAGAGCTCACTGTTTAATCGCAAGAGTTTGGATTGCTCCCCGCCACTCCTCCCCCCTCCCCCCTCCCCCCCCAACTCTTCTCATTTTAAAGTTTATCTTTTCTTTCTTTCTTTCTTTCTTTCTTTCTTTCTTTCTTTCTTTCTTTCTTTCTTTCTTTCTTTCTTTCTTTCTTTCTTTCTTTCTTTCTTTCTTTCTTTCTTTCTTTCTTCCTTCCTTCCTTCCTTCCTTCCTTCCTTCCTTCCTTCCTTCCTTCCTTCCTTTCTTTCTTTCTAAAATATATTTTATTAATTTTTTACATAGAGGAAGGGAGAGAGATAGAGAGTTAGAAACATTGATGAGAGAGAAACATCGATCAGCTGCCTCCTGCACACTCCCTACTGGGGATGTGCCCGCAACCAAGGTACATGCCCTTGACCGGAATCGAACCTGGAACCCTTCAGTCTGCAGGCCGATGCTCTATCCACTGAGCCAAACCAGTTTTGGCTCTTTCTTTTCTTTCCTTTCTTTCTTCCTTTCTTCCTTCCTTCCTTCCTTTCTTTCTTTCTTTCTTTCTTTCTTTCTTTCTTTCTTTCTTTCTTTCTTTCTTTCTTTCTTTCTTCTTTCTTTCTTTCTTTCTTTCTTTCTTTCTTTCTTTCTTCTTTCTTTCTCTTCTTTTTCTGTTTTTTTTCTGTCACCAACAAATAGAGATTATTCTCGAGGTCATTGCTATCAGTTGGTCATTGCCTCATCAGAAGAGCTTGGCCTTCTTTGCAAACATTTGGGAAACCCTGGCCAAAAGTGTTGACTAGGTTATATCAGCCTGTCAATTATAGGAGCTCTCTGGTTCTGTGGAACCTCCTTAATGTGACCCTGGGGCTTTAAGTGCCTGGCTGGCAGATTAGGTCCAAGACAGAGACACCAAGATTATGTGTAGAACCTGGGGGCAAAGGTTCAGGGGTGTAGATGGGGCAGGTTACATTTACATTTATATTTTTAAAACACCGTGTTAGCCATCTTATAATGATTTTAAAAGATACTTAGTATATATTTTTAAAAAGCAAAATTCATAATTCCCTATCCAAACATATTAATGTCTGTTTTGTCATGTTCCCTTATGCTCTTTGTTTGATTATATAAGAATTTTACATAACTGAAATCTATATATATAAAAGCCTAAGTTGACTGGCCAACCAGCTGGCTAGCCAGTAGCTATGACACACACTGACCACCAGGGGGCAGACGCTCAATGCAGGAGCTGCCAAGCTGCGGTCACTTGGCAGTGGTGGTCCTTGGGTGACACACCTGGAACCAGAGTGGAGGGAGCCCAATTCCGGAGTGCGTCACCCAAGAACCGCCCTCTTGCAATCCAGGACCCCTTGGGGGATGTCGGAGAGCCGGTTTTGGCCCGATCCCCACAGGCCAGGCCAAGGGATCCTACCAGTGCACAAATTGGTGCATCGGGCCGCTAATAGTAAAAAAAAACACCTTATTCTGATTTTTACTTTAAATCAACTACTAATGAAATCCTTATAATAACCAGTGTTTGCATAATATAGTATAGTTTACTAAGTTGTTTTATTACTGGATACATATATCATTTCCATTTTTAATATTATAGTGTCAAATGATTAAATTAGTACCTATATTTTTCCTTTCTTTTAAATTATTTCCTTAAGATAAATTCTCAGGAGTTCCTTTTCATTAGGGTTATTTGATGAAAATATTTTCTTCATTTTATTATTTTATTCTTTTTTAATATAATAAATGCCTCCCTCTGCATTTAATTTAAAATATCCAAAAGATTTATAAAGGATTTAGCAATTTTTGAGTTTACATGTCCTCATATAGGCAGATTATTTTTAATTTAGGGTTAAGGAATATATTAGGGACTATGTAAGAAGCTTTTAAAATGAAGAACAGGGACATAAATATGCCAACCAAAGACAAACGAATCATGTGTGACAGGTACATGACATGTCTAACCCTTCATTATATCATTCAGCTGTTGGATGAGGTTCCATGACAAAGTTATTTATTCCTCTCAAATATGTTTTTTGACTATTTTTGTCCATCTACCTTTTCTTAAAAATAAAACATTAAATCTTGGAGAAGAGGGGAATAAGCTTTATTAACAATTATTTACTAACACACACAAAAGATTCAAAGTAGTGTTACATATGCATCATCTATATTACTTCATTTACATATAGGTACAGTATTAAAATGTGTGTTTGAAAATAATATATAACAGTTGCTGAAAAACTGGTTAAGTAAAAAAATCAGGAGGAAGGGAAAATAATCTAGGAGCAAAAAGTAAGAAACCAGGCATGAGATTACTACCCAAGAAGCATGTTATAAGGTCTGGTATTTTTGCTAGGAGTGGGCCACAGATTGGACTGTCAGCTTTCTGACAACCAACATAAATAGGGAAACGTAATCACACAAGTCACATATCTCTTAACAATGAAATAAATAAACACATAGTTATTCCAACACTACTTGAAATTGGTATTAAGGTTTCTTGAAAATGTCCATCTAGATATATTGCCAAATGAGAGGGTAAACTGTTTTGAACAAACAGAAGGGTTATCACATTTGGAAATGCAATTTCCATGCCTGCCAGTTTGCTAAGTGTATGCTAAACAGTCGTGGTGATGTTCAATGTTACTTCAAAGTTACACAATACCATGTATCTACAAAGACACACAACACACTTCATGTACCACAAGAGCCTTCATAATCACAAATGAGGCACTGAAGACTGTTTCTTCTTTTAAAAATAGCAAAGTGGTTTTCCTTAATCTGGTTATTGGAGTTAGTTTTCTGATTTGTTTGCTTTGGTAAGGGGTTCGTTCTCTTTATTTAAAAATTTTAAGTAAACTTTATTGATCTGTAATTTACATGAAATAAAATCACCAATTTTAAGTGTACAATTAGATGAATTTAACAAATGTATACATCTGTGAAACCACCACCCCATACAAGATTAAGAACATTTCTGTCATCCTATAATGTTCTCTAGTTCTCCTTCCCAATTAAACCCTTCCCGGATCCCCAGCCCTAGGCAACCACTGACCTGCTTTCCATGACCATGTAATAGTTTTGCCTGTTCTCGAATGTCAGAGTCTGGTTTCTTTCACTCATCACAGTGTTTTTGAGATTCAGCCATGTTGTGTGCATTAGTGGCTTGCTTCTTTTCATTGCTTAGTAGAATTCACTTGTTTTGAAATTAACAAACAAACAAAACAGACACAAACTCTTGGTACCAATAGGTACCAAGAACAAACTGATGGTTGCCAAAAGGGATTGGGGTGCGGAGCTGGATGAAAAAGGTGAAGGGATTAAGAAGTACAAATTAGCAGTTACCAAATAGTCATGGGGATGTAAAATACAGCATAGTGAATATAGTCAACGATACTATGTGTGGTGTTGGGAGGGTACTAGACTTATTGGGGGACCACTTCATAAGTTAACCATTATGCTGTATACCTGAAACTAATATAATATTGAATTTCAGAAAAAGGGGATTGTGAGTTACAGAAATAAATAAGATGTCATCTTGCTCTAAAAAAATTTTCAGTTGTTTGGATAGACTACATTTTACTTATGCATTCACTGGTTTATGGACATTTGGTCATTTCCAAGTTTTGAAAACCATGAATAAAACTGATATAAACATTAATAAATAAGTCTTTGTGTGAACGTGTGTTTTCTCTTGAAATACCTAAGAGTAAAATTGTTGAGTCACAGAGTAAATATATATATATATTTAACTGTAAGGAACTGCTAAACAGTTTTCCAAAGCGGTTGTATCATTTTATACTACCAATTGCAATATATAAATTTTGGAGTTAGTTTTTAAAGTTCTGATTTGTGAAGTTTTTCAAAAAGTTGAAATAGGTTATAAATCCTTTTCGCAAGATACTGATGATGTTTCTGAAAAAATCCTACTTAATATGTTATCCCTTTTTTAAAACAAAGAAGACAAAGAAAAAGAAAAGCAGAGTGGTATGATCTAATGCTGCTATCTCTTTCAAACTATATTTCCCAGGGAACTATAGTCCAATTTTTATCTTCTTCCAGTAGAGCTTGGTTACACGTGGAAGTGTGACATTGATAATTTGCTGAACTTTGATATAAGCTGCTATAACCATGATGTAACAGTTGAGACCTTCGGAACTTTGCAATAACAAAAAAAAGAAGAGTTTTTTTTTTTTTTTTTTTTCCTGGCCACAGTACATACCAACCAACTGCAGATTAGGAAGCATGGTGGACAGGGAGTTGTGGTCCCAACTACAAGTTATGTGACTTGAGGCAAGACATTGGCCTCTCTGTGCATAAGCCTGAAGCTCTGCCTTTGTAAGGGGATAGGTGGGACTAGGTGAACTCTAAATTCCCTACCAGCTCTAAATGCAGGATTAAATTATTTTTAAATGAACTTAAAGTACTTTTTCCACCCAAGTATTGCATGTGTATATTTTTCTTAAAAAGAGAAAATAAATTAAAATGAGCATGCCAGATAGAGATAAAATTCCCTTTGACTAATTTCTACCAAACTCAGGCCCCTCCGCGCCTCTTCCTTTCTCCTCTCCCCACAGTTAACCACTGTGATAAGTTTGATGTGTATCCTTTCAGATTTTAAGAAATATGTATACACAGAATTATATACCCATAGAAATTCAGTCGTGTGTGTGTTTTTTTCTTTTCTCTCTTTTTAAAAAATAAATGATATGGAGAACTAATTCAGTGGTCCCCAAGACCAACTCCAGATTCAATAATTCAGCAGGAGAACTTACAGTACTTATAGGATTCAGCATAGAAGTCAGATTCATGACTCAAGATTAATTGCAGCAAAACAACATAAAACAAAATTAGCAAAGGAAAAAGTCACAGGGGGTGAAGTCTGGAGGAAACCAGGCACAAGCTCCCAAAAGCTCTTTTCCAGTCACATAGGGTGTGCTTAGCTTCTCTAGCAATGAATGGTGGCTGCACATGTGAAATGTGGTCTACCAGAGAAGCTCATTAGGAACGCAGTGCCCAGGTTTTTATTTGGGACTCCTCACAAAGGCACCCTCTGCCTGGCATGTCCCAAAATCCCACGCTCCCAGAAAGCAAGCAGGTGTTCAGCATAAACCACATTATTTATGCAAACAGTTTAGCACTGTGCACCATTCTTTTTTTTATTATTATTGTTTGAAATATTACATATGTCTCCTTTTTCCCCAATTGACCCCCCTTCCAGCCACTCCCCCCAACCCCTGCAGGACAAGCCCCCACCACCCACAGGACAACCCCCCCGCCCCCCACCTTCTCTCTGAGGTTGGACAGTCTGTTCAGTGTTACCTTGTCTCTGGATCTATTTTTGTTCATCAGTTTATGTTGATCATTATATCCCACATATGAGTGAGATCATGATATTTATCTTTCTCCGACTGGCTTATTTCACTTAGCATAATGCTCTCCAGGTCCATCCATGCTGTTGCAAATGGTAAGAACTCCTTCCTTTTTACTGCAGCATAGTATTCCATTGTGTAGATGTACCACAGTTTTTTAATCCACTCATCTGCTGATGGGCACTTAGGCTGTTTCCAGATCTTAGCTATTGTAAATTGTGCTGCTATGAACATAGGAATGCATATATCCTTTCTGATTTGGGGGGATATATTCCTAGAAGTGGGATTACTGGGTCAAATGAGAGTTCCATTTTTAAGTTTTTGAGGAAACGCCATACTGTTTTCCACAGTGGCTGCACCAGTCTGCATTCCCACCAGCAGTGCACGAGGGTTCCTTTTTCTCCGCATCCTCGCCAGCACTTGTCGTTTGTTGATTTGTTGATGATAGCCATTCTGACAGGTGTGAGATGGTACCTCATTGTTGTTTTGATTTGCATCTCTCAGATGATTAGTGACTTTGAGCATGTTTTCATGTCTCTTGGCCTTCTGTATGTCCTCTTTTGAAAAGTGCCTATTTAGGTCCTTTGCCCAGTTTTTGATTGGCTACGGTGCACCATTCTTATCAAAGAATGTTGGAAATGCTCCCGGAATGCTAGTCCCCAGACACTAGCTGTGGGCCAACCTTGTAAGCAGATCTTCCTAAGTACAGCAGTCTCGCGCTGCTATGGTAACGCTTCCCTGCACAGTAACATAGCTTTCTGAAACCTGCTTTTTCACTCAATAAAATGTTTTTGAGATCGAACTGTATGTGTGTATATTCTTTTAACTGAGCTATAGTCCTTTCCTTGAAAATAATACATTAATGGGTGTCTGTGTTCTCATGTGCAAGGGTTTCTCTGGTACTCCAGAAATAGAATTGCTGGGTCATACAGGGTTGGGTGTTCTAGATGTTGATAAACATTACCATAACACCTTGTAGTTTGTATCAATTTATGCCCCCCTTCAGCAAAGTATGAGGTCTATTTTTCCATACCCTTATAGAGTGTTATGAAACTTTGATTTTTTATCAAATTAATGTGAAAATTACATATTGTAGTTTACTTTGCATCTTTTATTAGGAATGTGTTTTTCTTCGTTGAAATGGCTTATTGAGAATGCCTTGTTTAATTATGCAATTATATGGTCGGACAAAAGCAGGGTCATTGGCATAAATGTTAGAGGTTCAAGAGCTTCCAGGTACCCAGAGTTTGATTTGCCATGTATAATTTCTAGATTCAGACATCTAGGTTTCTCAAAAAAGCTGAAAATAGCTACTCCTTTTTTTTTGGAGATATTTATTCATAGCTAGCGTATTATTTTATTTTTCAATTAAAGTTGACATTTAATATTATTTTGTATTAGTTTCAGGTGTACAACATAGTGGTTAGACATATACATAATTTATGAAGTGATAGTCTGCATGATATTTCGAGTACCCATTTGGCACCATACTTAGTTATTCAATATTACTGACTATATTCCCTATGCTATACTTTACATCCCTGTAACTATTTTGTAAATACTTATTTGTACTTCTTACTCCCTTCACACTTGTTCACCCAGCCCCCAACGCCCCTTCCCTCTGGTAACCATCAGTTGTCGCTTAAGCTACTCTTAATCAAATGAAAAGTTGTGAAGTCTCCTGTAGTCTTGTGGCATTAGTCTTTCAACCTAAACTCTGGCAAAGTGCACAGAGGAAACTCAGCACTGTTTCCAGGAGACATAAATGGAGAAAAGTAAGCAATTTTAAATTACCCACAGATAAAATTCTATGTTATTGGGAGCTAGGAACTTACCAGTGATGGCTGCCTCTTGTTTCTGAAAGCTTGCCCTATGAAATGGTGGGGAGCTCAGTTTCCATTCTTTCATTCAATAAATAGGTATTTAATACCGAAGATGCGCCTAAGAAGAATTGTCTTCAAGGAACAACTTCTCGACCTAACTGGTTTGGCTCAGTGGATAGAGCATCAGCCTGTGTACTGAAGGGTCCCAGGTTCGATTCCAGTGAAGGGCATGTACTTTGGCTGCGGGCAGGAGTGGGTGTGCAGGAGGCAGCTGATTGATGTTTCTCTCTCATCGATGTTCCTAACTCTCTATCCCTCTCCCTTCCTCTGTGTAAAAAAAAAAAAATCAATAAAAATATATATATATATTAAAAAAAGGGAACAACTTCTCTAAAGAGGGGTTGAACATAGAACCCCATGATAAAGCAAGATACATGGTAAAAATATCATAACTTTATCCTTTATTCATTCTGCAGCAGGTGGCAGCTTCTTTTGTTTATGCAAACATATATATATATATTTTTTTTGGCCAGTGGAGGGGAGGCTGATCTGACCAACTGGCCCTTATTTGGTCCTAATGAGTTTCCACCTGCTGTTTGGAGTTTTCCTCATTTAGCTGACTGTCACCACAAAAGAGCTCATTCTCAAGAGGCACATAACTTCTCCTTGCAATTTTCATCCAAGGAGAAACTTACCTCCTTTTTTTGGTTCCCCTGAGGGTAGCTGAGATGACTGAAATTTTCAAAATGATTTATACTAACTGCTAAAGGAGAACATGATGAAACACAAGTTTCATCCAACTTGCTTACAAGGCTCACAGTCATTGTTCCATTTCCTGCCCACTCTGAGATCTCCTGTTTTTCATTCTTAGGATTTCCCCTCTTCTATTTGAAAAGTTCTAGCCAGACTTTTAGTGAGAAAGAGTAGATGGAAGGTTAAGTGAGTTGACTGCTTCTCTCAAGACCACAACCCTTCTTCAGATGTCTGTGAAACATGGAAGTAACCTTTGAACGCAGAGCCGCATTTCTCCCCTTGATACAGGTGGGGTCAAAGGTATTTCTTTACACTGGTTCTCCTTTCTTCACATATTTCAAACTTTCACATTTCTGATTCAAGGCTATTCTTGGTGTTCATATAAAACCAAATTCACCTGGACATAGGATAAAGGGCCAGGTGAGCATGAAGTTCAATTTTCTCTGGTTCACTACCTTTCTAAACTCCACACAAAAAGAGAAGGTAAAATGTTTTCTAACTGTTTTAAAGGTATGATTATATATGGAATTCCTAGAACAATTGATTAATGCTTATATCAATAAATGTGACCAGAAGTGTTTAGCAAATGATAATTATTTGATACCTTAGCCTTTTGGGCTTCACTATTAAAAAGCAGTAGTAACTAAAATCAGTGTCTCCGCATGCTGTGGGAGAAACCATATTTTTGGTAATGGTGGTAACTGGTTCAATTCAGGTTATCACTCTGTGGGCCAGTTATCACCTGTAGCATCAGCAACCGTATCATTACAGAAATAGTAATAATTATTTTATTGACTCAACAGATGTTCATTAAATGCCTGGTATTCACACACAGGGCAGACAATACCAGATACAGATATGCTCATACAAGAGACATGTACAAGAGGCACAGAGCAAAAACTGAAAGTAAAAATTTGTGGTATACTCCCTAAAAGAAATGAAAACAAATGAACTCCAACTGTATGTAACAGCATGGATGTATTGAGTGCAAATAATTTACCCCAGAAAAATCATAGATATATACTCTATATAATGTCTATAGACAAGTAAAACTGAATATATTCCAAAGGTATACATATATATGTGATTAAACAATATAGATTTTAAAAAAACAAGGGAATGTTAACTACAAAATTCAGAAGAGAGGCACCACATGGGGGAGGAGTACATAGGAGGACAATTGGTAATGTTCTAATCCTTGGGTTGTGCAGTGAGTTCTAGCAGTTCATTATGCTGTTAAATTAAACAATGTAATCCTATATAATAAAAGCCGAATATTCTAAGTGTCCAGTTGTCTGGTCGGCCATTCAACCAGTCAAAGTGCCACTCAACTGCTCGCTATGATGTGCACTGACCACCAGGGGGCAGATGCTCTGACCCATAGGTTAGCTTGCTGCTGGGGTCCTGCTGATCAGGACTGAGCGAGATGGGCCGGACACTCCCTGGAGCCCTCCTATGGTCCCTCCCTGGCTGCCAACCTCCCGTGTCCCTCTCCAGCCCTGATCGTACACCAGTGGGGTCCCTTGGCCTGGCTGCTCCCCCCCCCACAAGTGCACGAATTTCATGCACCAGGCCTCTAGTCGTTATATAAGGTCAAGAACAGGAAAGTTCATTGAGGTTTTTGTGGACAATTTAGTATTAAGTTGAAAGAAGAAAACTGGCAGGGAATGGCTTTGGTTATTAAGGTGTTTATAACCTAAAGGAGGCAAATTAACAAACTCAGATGATATTTTTTTGTGTGCTTCTCTATACATGCTCTTATATGACAGAAAGTAAACCTGAATTTCCTCAATTTCATGCGCAAACACAATATGGTAAGCCTGCTTCCAGCTGGATAGCAGGAGGCAAATTTTTAAATGAAGTTCTTTGTTACAAATTTTAAAATGTTTCTTTCTGGAGAGTCCTGGGAAAATGCTTTAATGTTGCATAGATGTCCTTCTTATCTCATGTCCCCTGAGCCTCTGATCTAGCTTCCCATGAATGCTTTACTCTCTCATTTCTCACTTCTTAGCTCTGGCAGCTCCTGCTTCTGCTTTGACCTGAGGAATCATCACTACTGCATCTCTCAATTTGAACAAAGGTGACAGGGAATAGGTTTTAACATTAAACAAGACTTCACTAATTGTTTGGGGATGAAGCAGGAGGGAACTATAACATAAAGAACCTCCAGCTGCTTTCAGAGTCCACAAACTCCAGCCCAACCACAAGACACCCTATGAATGCCTAGCTTCCTAGCTTCCAGCTGGCGCCAGTGTAACAGGGGTCAGTTTATTTCTCCTCAATGGCAGGACTGTTAAGTGAGTGCCTCTTTCCTGGGAGCCTAGAGTGAGTGAAGACATTCTGTCCCCTTAATCCAGGCCAAGGTTCATCCCTTAATCTCCTGCCCTAGGATCTGACCTCAATATAGGAAGATTGAGAGTGGTAATATTCACTTCCTGGGGAGAACATTTTACCTCCATTCATATTTGTGTGTTTTTATCCAATCTCAATTTCAAAGACATCAGAATATTATTATTGAACAACAGTCCATTCGCCCAAATCTGGATTACTTAGTTCTATATAACAAGAACTGTTTTTGGAGATTAAGAACTTTTTTCCCACTTTCTATAATACTCTGTCCCTAATTCCTGCAAGCAATTAATTGCCCAAAAACAATATACACAGTTGGAAAATACAATTCAGAGGCAAAAAGCATTCTGACATATTTCACTCTCAAACAGATTTTTCTAAAAAAGACCACACTACCACACTATTTACAAAGTACTAAAAGAACATGACTTCTCACTCTGAATTCCCTTTACTTAGGGCCTTCTATCCGGTGAAGAACTGGGGACCAGGTAAATTCGAATTGTTTTTTGCTTAGTTTCTGTCTGAAAAGGCAAAACTTGCTTGCAACTTTTAAAATAGCACTCTCCCCCCTCTCCCCGTGTAGGGTTCAGTCTGAGAGTTTGAGTCAGGGCATTTCTTACATAAATGTATTCAAAACAAATGCTTTAGGTAAGAGAGAGGGGAAGAGGATGTAGGGCATGCTGAAACGCTTAAAAAAAAAAAAAGCGTGTGGAATCCTCAATCAGCCTTGATTTCCCAGCCTTTGTCCTGTACACACTCATAGGTTTGTCCTGTCTCGTAAACGCTGCTGGAAAGTCCTTGCTCACAAACTGATTCATCCTCATTCCAGCACAGTGCTTGGCAAAGCGTAGGCGCCCAAAAATGAATGAATGAGTTTGTAGCAGAAAGGCGGGAAAAGGTTACTTTTTGCCAGCTATGACACGGAGAACTACAATGATCACAAAACAACCAAACGCAAACTTGGACAAATGCCCATTTTCAACCGGCTCTCAAAAAAAGATTCCAGACCCGCACACTATACGCCCCGCCCACGGTGATAGACGAAAGAGACGGTACCAGCTGTCAGGGAAACCGGAAATGCCTGGTCAGACCCCGCGCATGCGTGCATCCGCTCAGCTCGGACTTCCTAGACTCGGGTCCTCCAGTGAGAAAGCAGAGACTCGCTGGCCCGGGCCAGGGCAGCCCCACGCCCCTGCCGCTGCGCATGCGTCTTGGGGTGGTCGGCTCGCCGGGAGGCGGGGCGACAGGACAGATTTCTCTCCTTGCTCCGCCCCTCTTCTTCCCCCACCTGCCACGTACCGGGCCCGAGCGAGCTCTCGCTAGGTTTGGTGGGTCCGTGCGATTGGCCGGAGCCCGCGCGATCCTACGAACGAGGTGCGGCGGCTGCGGAGGGCGGCGGCGTGGGCCTTGAGCGCAGCCACCCCGGACGCCCGAGAGCCCGGCGGCCTAGCACCGGTCGGGTCAGCGGAGACCCGCGGAGAGGCGCCAGCGCGGCCTCAGCCAGCCGGTATGGCCGCTGGGCCGGGGGCGCGGCCGCGTTCTCGGACAAAGCGGGCGGTGGACGAGGAGACGCCGGCAGGGCCTCGTTCGCTCCCGCCGGCGCCGGGGCCGGAGGGGCCTGGCTGGGGGCTGGAGGCCGTGAGCACGGAGGCCGGGTGGGGCCTCGCGGCGGGGGGCGGGGGGAGGGGAGGCCGCGGCGCGGTGGGGGAGGGAGAGGGGCCCGCGGTGGCGGGGGGCTGGGGGCTGCTCCGCCTGGCTCCCAGGGGTCGGGCTGCCCGAGGGGGAGGAGGCGTGGTTGGGAGGCCTGTGGGGGTCGAGCGGTTAGCCAGAGGGGACTCCTAGGGAAGGTGAGAAGGGTGGCGAAGGGCGCCCATGGGGATAAGGTGGCGGGGGTCCCTTAGAGGAACCTGTTTCCTTGGCTGTGTTGGTGCTTCACCGAGCGCCGTCCGAAGGCCCAACCCAGTTTTGTGGTGAGGATGATAGCTAACTTTTGAGACTTTGCTTTGCTAGGCACTGTACAAAGTCCTTTAGGATACCCGATCTCATTTAATCACAAGGATCCTCTCACATTTAGATACTCCCTTTTTGCAAATGATGGAAGAAGAAGCTTCCAGAAGTACTTGCGTAAGGTCACGGAGCTAGTGGTGGGAATCTTCACCGTCTCGCTGCATTACCTCCGGTCAGGCAGGATTGGAGGCTCCTTGGATTCTTTGGAATAATCCGAGGTTGATTTTGCTTAGAATTCCTGGAAGGAAATTGCTACCCTCTTGGACGGGCCTGATCCCGCCCTGCTGAGCTTGAGCAGGGCCCTACCCAGAGGGGTGGAGGTGGAGGTTTGGCCGCTGCCGGAACCTGGATCCTGGTTCGGGAGGTGGGCTCCGTGTGCGTCCTCGGGCATGTCGCTGTGTTCTCTGGTGCGGAGACCAGTGCTCCTGTTGGAAAGTTTCCTACGTTAATGGCTGTGCCATTTCTGGCCTTAGGAGGGCGTGGGGCAGGGACCAGGTGGGAGGAGAGAATGCTGTGAGGGTCTCAGCAGCAGTCCTGGGCACTTTTAGTTTATACCCATTTCGACCTTGTGACTGAAGTTAGAGAAAAAGAGGACCTAAAATTATGCTGTTACACACAAAATATGTGTGGGGGTGGGATTTCCCCGGGAAGGGAAAATTCTGTGGTACCCTTAGTTTTGTGGTGTTTGTGCATGCCTTAAGGAGGTGACTGCACCAACTGGGGACAACCTTTGGAACGAAGCCCTAGTTCCTAGCCACAGGGAGTTTACAGTCCAGGGGAAACACCAAGGAATAAGTGAATTTGCAGGCAAACATGACAGATACAAAGTGAAAGAGACCCATGTTTTCCAGTCCATAGGTGAGCAAGAATTCCTGCCCCCCCCCCCCCAAACAAAAGGGCATACATACTAGAGCAAATAAATATAAATAAAAATTGGGATGAAAATGTGATATTCCTGTTAACTGAGGAGGCAAGTGTAGACTACTGTTAAATAGAAGAACTGGAGCAAATTGCTTTGATCTGCAGGTCTGGTCTTTTTATTTTGATTAAATTTTTAGGGGTGACATTGGTTAATAAAATGATATAGGTTTCCAGTGTACAATTCTATGACCCATTGGTGAGCAAGAATCCCCTCACAGATAAAAGGACATACATACTATCAATAATATCTGATGTTGGAAATTTCTTTTAATTAGGAGTATGTCTGTTTTGGGGAGTCACTTCTAGCTCTACAATGAAGGTACATTGTGAAGGTCTGACTTAGGAGCTGACCTAATAGTACAGTTTTCTCCTCCCAATTCCTTTATCAGAACTTTATTATGTCTCATTCATGTTTTGTTCATGGAACAAAATCAAGTCTTCACCTACTATATGCCAGGTTTTATTCTACGTGCTGCTGAGAGTAGATAGTACCATCTTGCTGAAGTTAAGCCCTGGTCTTTAACTACATTATTGCTGATTTACACAACCTGTAGGTAATAGAAGGTAACATTGTTTTACTGACATTCTTTATTACTCTCAGGCTGCAAGGCCCACAAGATGGAATCTTCACCATCTTGTTGAAGTAATCATACTTAAGAGCTTGGAACATAGCAGGTATTCCAGTAAACTTTTCCTGAATGAAGAAGGCAGATTTGGCTAACACGTAAAGCAGTTGTATAGAGGTTTCAGTTAATCACAGTCTTCAGAAGTCCATTGTGAAAGAGTGCAAAGATAAAACTAACTGTATTCTTACTTTACATTATGATAAGCACAGCATCCAAATCATGGATTACAATCCATTCTGTTATGAACTGACCTGAGAGTGTTAGATTCAGTATTTAATGTCCCATTTTAAGATGGGGCATTAAAGATTTGTTAATAAAATGTAATCTCTTCAAAGGATGGTGAGGGAGTCTAGAGACATTTAAGGAATAGTTGGAAGGATATAGGGCATTTGTAAGTAAAATTCATGAAATGAATTAGGATTCATGAATACTTCAAATATTTGAATGGTTGAGATGTGTTGGGGAGCAGGCGTGGTGCTTAGACACACACACACACACACACACACACACACACGCTAATTGTAGAGCACTATGGAAACAAAGTATGATGTTAATTAATGAAATAACAAATTTAAGAGGAGAAAATAGAAAGCGGCCATAGTAAAGCATGAGGTTGAAACCAGAATGTAGCCAGTAGGAGATAATAGGATGCTTTAAGTATTTGGAGAGATCATTTGCTTGGGACAGGAGGAAGGAGTTGATGCCAGGGAAATGCTCAGTGGTTATAGGTAATGTATTCAAGAACACATTGGTCTTGAAAGAGAGATAGGCCTGGTGTGTTGGGAATAGATCAAAAGGTGGGCAAAGGTAAAAAGCAGGCAGATCAGTTTGGAGTTTTTTGCAATAATTCAGGCAAAAGATAATGGTGGCTTGGATCAATCTGATTAGAAGTGAAGACAGTGAAGTGATTGGATTCTAGAGATATTTTAAAGGTAGTGTCAACTAGATTTTAGGTACCTTTGTGAGGAAAAGAGAGGAACTAATCTTCTATAATAATCTATAATAATAATAGCGTAATATGCTAATTAGACCAGATGTCCTTCTGGACAAAGCCAGGGCTGCAAGGGAAGACCCGGTCCCAGGATCCCAGGTGCCTGCTGGCGGCCAGAGGGAAGCCTGGGACCCGGGTACCAGAAGGAAGCCAGTGCCGGCAGCCGGGGGAAGGAAGGCCAACTCTTGCACGAATTTAGTGCATCGGCCTATAGTATAGTATATATGTAATCTTGAACAACTGGAAGGAAGGAATTGTCATTAACTGAGGTGATGAAGATTATAGGAGAAGCAGATTTTGAGGGGAAGACCAGGAGTTTGTTTTTAGACATGTTAAAATAGAAATCTAAATGGTAATGTCAGATATGCATTCAACTAGATATAAAACAATGAAACTTATGTTACTGTGCACATAATAAAGTTACCTCTAGACCATTTTAAGGTGAATATGGTAACATTGGAACTGTGAATCTCTTTTGATGGTCAGAATTTCTTAGATTCTAATAATAGCTTTGCTTTTCAGCTTTTAAGATGTTTTATAGCTGTTTAATCATCAAAACCATTTTTTCAGTATTTCTCTAGAATTGTATATATCTAACATCCTGGAGTCCACCATGAATGGACAGTTGGACCTAAGTGGGAAGCTAATCATCAAAGCTCAACTTGGGGAGGACATTCGACGAATTCCCATTCATAATGAAGATATTACTTATGATGAATTAGTGCTAATGATGCAAAGAGTTTTCAGAGGAAAACTTCTGAGTAATGATGAAGTTATCATAAAGTATAAAGATGAAGGTAAGAGTGTTTCTAAAGTTAGTTTTAAAAACACATATTATTATGTGTTCTTTTGCCAATATTTGATTGAACTTTCTCAGAATAAAAATTTCGTCCCGTTCATGGTGATTTGAGTGCCCACCTCTTTTACTAAATGGGATATTTATATAGTTAGTTTTCTTTTATAAGTTAAAAATAGCTAAGGAATATTATTAATAGAAGGGGTTTTAAGTGATAGAACACTGTCACAGATATTTTCACAAGCATTTCTTTTTCTCTTCTGCCTGTGCAATTCTGGCTTCATATTTGCTTTTAAAACCAAACTTTCACTCATATTGTCCAAAGTGGAAGGCATATCAGTAGGTATTGAATGAAAAAGGATTCCATGGTCAACTAAGCCTGGAAAAGTTTGTTTAAAAAAAGACAAATGTATTTCTTTATTGTAGGAAATTATGCTGATGCATATTGTCAGTTTATACTAGCAGGAGTGGGGAACATCTGGCCTGCAGGCCACATAAGGCCCAAGAAATCATTTGGTCTGCCCTGCCAAAGCATTAGGGGCGAGTTAATTAAATGGTTGATCAAATATAGCAGGCTAATTTTAAGTTGATAATTTTGTTTGGCCCGTGAATGATGTTATAAATATCCAAATGGCCCTTGGCAGAAAAAAGGTTCCCCACCTCTGCTTTATAGCATACAGTATTCCCAGACTTATTGACCACTAAACTATTTTTATGGAGATGAGTTTTAACATGAAAAATGTTTTATCAAACACACAGTGGAATTACAGTAAGAGATTCTTCATTTCCTTTTCTTTAAACCTGTTTTCTTTGTTAACATCTCTACTGAAGTTGTACTTTAGGTGGTTACCAGTATCTTTCTTACTGCTGAATTTATTCCCAGTCTATTTTACTTTAATCCTAATACCTGGCAGTGCTGACCATATCACCCTGTATTAAGTACTCTTATTCCTTAACATCTGTGACACTGTGCTTTTTTTCATAATGTATGCCCTAACAGTATCCAAAACTAATTTTTGAGAGTCACCTATGATAAGAAACAATAAAGGAGAGTGATTTATTATTTACAATACACCAACTTTCATCTCTTTGATTTCCAAATAGGTGCTTGAATTTTATCAGTTATAAATGTCTTTTATTTTTTAATTTTTTTTATTTTACTTTAGTACTTGAGATGCTTTGCTTTTACCTCAAACTTGGCATATCTTCAACTCTTTATCTGGCTTACTCTTAACTCCCTTATTTTTGTTTAGGTCAGGCAGGGTCAGCCAGCTTTTTCTTTAAAGGATAAGATACATATTTTAGCATGATATAAGTGCTGTGTCTCATCATCTTTTCTTCAAAACCTTTTAAAAGTGTAAGAATCATTTTTAGTTTGCAGTCTCTAAACAGGGATTTATTCATTGGTTGCTGTTTGTGGACCCCTAACTTAGAGTATCCTTATTGTTGAAACCTTGTTCTCTACATCTAGTTACCAAATACATTTATTTTCCATGGTAGTTTTAGGTGTTTTGAATTGTACAGGTTTGTTTTCTGCTGGCTTACATAAAGTTTTTTGCCATCAGAGATATTCTATTTCTGTTGTGGAATTTAGAAAAGAAAAAGGGCCGTTATAAAAAGTTTTCTTCTATTACATATATACTATATTTTCCTTAAAATGTTTTTATGAATAGAATCCTTGAAGTTGAACATTAGATATGTTTGTTACAAGAAATATGTCTGGTTATAAAGAACTAAAAACAATGATAAAGTTCTCCGTATGGCTTTTATTGCCAACGGGTCAAATCTGCCCAACCAGTGGTAAAATTGGTGTAGAAGAACAGCCTCTCAGCCTCCTGAGAACAAAACTCCTTGTCTAAAGCAACTGTCTTTGAAGATACCCTGCACAGGACCCTCTGACTAACACCTTGCCTGTAGCTGCTTTTCTGTGCTTGTTCTCTCTAGAGAACATTTTTCTCTCTTGCCTAGCCCTTTGAAAGCTTTTGAAATAGGGGATTGATATGTAAATTATCTTTTTTTTTTTTATTCTTGGGATCTAGGGGAATTCAGAATCTGGTGTATATGAATATTTTTTTGGGGTGAGTTGATAATTTTCATCTTAAAATGGTCAGTGACCTGAAAGACTAGTGTCTACCCATCATTAGGGCGAGTCTGTAAAAATTTTTTTTGCAAAACTTTTAGTTAATGTTCTATATATGGCTTCTCTGCCATTTGTATCAGGGATGTTTTAATGTACTTAGAATTAAAATTTGAACCTTGAAAATATTACTTTAACTTTTGATAAATAGAGTGTCCCCCAAAAATGTATACACACTTTAACAGCTGATAGCTCTATTTTGAGAATGAAATGTATTTTAATAAACACTGTCTTTATAATTATTCAAAGTATGTGTATACATTTTTTTTAGACATCGTATATATTTAAATTTTCTGGAATGGAAAGATGTTAATCTGAACTAGTAATTTGTGATATTGCTACCATGCATCTCCTGGTGACTAGTAAAAGATGACTTAATGCATTAATGTTGGCTATGTTTTGGCTATTCTTATAAAAGTAATAAGCAAAATTGGTTTAGTATTCTTTTGAACCTACATTTTCCCTAGATCCCTTAATGTTTGTAAGGTTTTTTTAAGGAATTTTGGATAATTATTTAATTTTTTAAAAATTCTTTATTGTTTAAAGTATTAGGAGTCTCCTTTTTTCCCCATTGACCTCTCCCCTGCCACCCCCTCCCCCAAGCACAAGCCCTCACCCCTACTACTGTCTGTGTCCATTGGTTTTGCTCATATGCATGCATACAAGTCCTTTGGTTGATCTCTTACTGTTTGTGAGGTTTTTATGGGAGATTCTAATTATGCAATCTGATTTTAATTTAATGTAGATCCTAGTTTACTACTGATGCAAGTTTGAAACTCATTTCTTTTCTTTTTTTATCCAGATGGAGATCTTATAACAATTTTTGATAGTTCTGACCTTTCCTTTGCAATTCAGTGTAGTAGAATACTGAAACTGACATTATTTGGTAAGTGGTAAACTTTCTAATAAATTTACTATTTTATTCATTGTATTTTTATTAAAGACTTTTCTAGTTTTTTTTACTTTTAATCCTTTGCACTCACTTGCTTTTTTCTCGATTCCTGCTACCGATGCTAACCGTGTCGAGTCACACTCGACATCCGAGTGCAAAAGGTTAAATACTCAGAATTAAACGATAAGTTTCAGCTGTATCAGAATTTTTGAATTATTAAGGCTTAATTATATATATGTAACTATAATTATACATATATATGATTAATAGAAAGTAGTCATGTTTAAAATTCCCCATTTGCTCCATTATCCTAAATCTCTGGGCAGTGGCTGCATGTGGCCTTGATGTTATCTGCTTCATGGCCACCTGTTTTTGTGTCAGGCCCTGCTGCTAGATGGAACACCCCCACCAGTGCACAAAATCTGTGCACTGGGCCTTTAGTATTAGAAATAAAAAGAGGCATAACTATAAAATATAGTAGAAACTTAAAAAAAATCTATATTATGACTACTGTAAATAACTTTCAATCTGAAAACTCCAATGACATGGACAATTTAATATATAAATACCAGAGGCCCAGTGCACGAAATTTGTGCACTGCGGGGTGTGTCCCTCAGTCCAGCCTGCACCCTCTCCAATCTGGGACCCCTCTAGGGATGTCCTACTGCCTGTTTAGGCCCGGGCAGTAGGATATCTTTCTCTCAATCCAGGACTGCTGGCTCCCAACTGCTCACCTGCCTGCCTTCCTGATTGCCCCTAACTGCTTCCACCTGCCAACCTGATAACCCCCTAACCACTCCTCTGCCAGCCTGATTGATGCCTAACTGCTCCCTTGCCAGCCTGATTGCCCCTAACTACCCTCCCCTGCCAACATGGTCACCCCTAACTGCCCTCCCCTGCAGGCCTGGGTTCCCCCCAACTGCCCTTCCCTGCAGACCCGGTCGTCCCCAACTTCCCTTCTCTGCCAGCCTGGTCCCTCCCAACTTCCCTCCCCTGCAGGCCTGATCACCCACAACTGCCCTCCCTTGAAGGCCTGGTCCCTCCCAACTGCCCTCCCCTGCTGGCCATCTTGTGGTGGCCATCTTGTGTCCACATGGGGGCAGCCACCTTGTGTGTTGGAGTGATGGTCAATTTGCAAATTACTCTTTTATTAGATAGGATTTCAAAAATAGCAAATTTGTCCCAATAAACATTGAAGAAATCACTAATTATTCTACTAAATATTTAAGGAACAGATGATCCCAAATTATACACACTATTCCAGAGAATAGACAAAGATGGAATCTGTAGTAACTCATTTTAGGAGGTTATAACTTTAACATGAAAACCACTCAAAGGAAATGCAGATTAGTCTCACATAAACCTAGATACAAAATACTACTACTAATAAATCAAATTCAGCAGTGAATATTAAAATATATCATTGCCAAGATTTTTTCAGCCTAGGAATGCAGGATTGATTTAAATAAAATCTATTAATACCACTGTTCATATAGAGGCAAAACTGAACCATCTTCTCTAAAAAAGTATTCAGACCCCAGTCATGTTAAAAAGTCATAGCAAACTAGGAATAGAAGGGAAGTCTTTAACCTTATATTGGGCAACTATCACATATTGCTTTGTACTCTAATATAAAAGGATTATAAAATGTAACTGAAATACCAATTAAAATTATAACAAAAAGATAATGAGACAAATGTAATGAGGCAAGATTGTTATGGAAAAATGTGTAAAATTTTAATATGAATCATGAAGCAGGGGTATGGGTTTTGGGGAGAGCTTGCCAGGGAAATTTAATTATGTCTGTATTGTTTTATTAATGATCAGGAGCAAAGATGGAAAAATACTAAGATTAATGAAGATGTTAATGAGTATCTTTTTTGTGTGCTTGAAATAATTCATTAAAGTCATAAAGTTATACTAATAAAAATACATAATTATGGAATAGGGAATTTAAACTTATAACACATGGTATTCCAAGAGCCACTAAATAGATGACCTCAGTTCATAGGCCATATTAGGGATATATCTGCTGGGATTTTCATACAAAGACCACCAGGACCACAGCTGTAGTTGAACAAAGTTGGGTGTATTTTCATTAATTTTATATGGATAGTCTTAAATACAAAAAGGACAAGGTAAGCCCAAATAACTTAGAAGGAAGAAAATAATAAAGTGCAGAGATTAACTAGAAGTCAGGGAATTGACTTAGCAAACCTCTATTAAGTTTATTCAAGAAGAAAAAGGGTACAAATAAGCAACATTAGAAATGCAAAGGGACATAACTACAAATATTTCCCCAGTGAGGAGGACAATAGGCTGTTTCAGTAAAAGTGTGTTAGAAAGGGTTTTTCATAGGTCTTGGGCTTGTGTTAGGTGATTTTTGATAAGGTTCAAGGAAGTGGGGCTTTGTTCTAGACTGGATGCTCTCAGGAAGTGGTAGGGGTGGTCCTGTGATTGGGCACCTTAGTAAATCTAAACCAGAGGTGGAGGAGTGAATTAAGGCTAAAGCTGCAATTGTTAAAAAGCAGCAGTCACTCACATTAGTCAGGGATGTTTGATAATTTTTATGGTTGGTCAATGTTCTTGTTTTTGTCTGAGTTCTTACATGATTATGGAATGGCTTTGTTTTTGTCTTGATCACAGTAATGGAGTGATCTGTTCTGATTGTTGGTGTTCTTTGAAATAGTTCATGTTCAGCAAGAGAACATCAGAGCCTACCGGAGTGCCAGGCCAGCTTCCAGCAGCATTAACAGTATCAGGCCAGTTCCTGGCTGCCTTTCTCTTTCTCAGATATTAGAGAAAAACCAGTCACCCACTAAAAGCTAAGAATTAATTGATATAGGTAGGAGATGATATTTAATTTCCTCATAACTATATAGGGAGTATGTAAAATACTGGTGGGTTGTGTTCTAAAAGCTTATATTAGTGGTCTGTTTGAAATATATTTAAGAATCTCTTTGAACCTTTATTTTCAAATAGATTTCCTTTTCTAAGATGGTGCCTTAGGAATTCGTATATATGTGAACCTTTATTTTCAAATAGATTTCCTTTTCTAAGATGGTGCCTTAGGAATTCGTATATATGTATATAAAAGGCAATGCATAAAGCCTTTTTAGTTTAATTTTTGGGCCTCTATCTTGAGTTTTGTATTCAGAGCCTGGTGTCACTTTTTTTTTTAAATTCAGCTGAAAGTCATTTGGACAAAATGGGTAATTAAATGAAGTAATGTTGCCTTCATTAAAAACAAACTGATTATTGAGAAATTTCTTGACTTTTTGTTACTCAGATACTGCTTTTAGAAGTGCAGTTGACTTAAACAAAGCCTGGTTAGGAGACTCAACCCCACACACAGTAAAAAATCTGCATATAAATTTTGAGTCCCTGAAACCTTTGCTAATAACCTACTGTTGACTGGAAGCCTCACAATTAACACAAATAGTCGATGAACACATTTTGTATGTTATGTGTGTTATATACTGTTTTCTTACAATAAAGTAATCTAGAGAAAAAATGTTATTAAGAAAATTATAAGGAGGAGAAAATATTGCTGTATTTATTGAAAAAAAAATTGTGTATAAGTTGGCCTGCATAGTTCAAACGCGTGTTGTTCAAGGGCCAACTATAACTACTTTTAAGGATGATAGTGTGGATTCATGAATTCTGCATATTTTTGTTTTAATAGGTTACTTTTTAGGTCAGTTATTTTAGGTAGCAAATTTTTTTTAGGTGAAAAATAGGCAAGAGGGATAGAAGACCTATTAGTCATGCACCTTTTATCATTAATGTGTAGAATAAGGTGTTTATTGTGTTATTTCAAGAATATAAAAGAATAGGGTGAGATAAAATGAGTTTTTGAAAGTATGTAATTTCTATTAGAATCAAGATGGAGGTAAAGGTAAACACTGGTACTTGCTGCCTCCTACAACTACATCACAATTACAACTAAAATACAGAATAACCATCTTTTAAAACCACCTGAAATGTGGCTTTGTGGAAGTCCTACAACTAGAGAAGTAAAGGAGAAAGCACCTCAAGACTGGCAGGAGGGGTGGAAGTACGGAATAGGCTGGTCCAAAACCCACGTGGTGTTTTTTTGTTTTGTTTTGTTTTTTAATAGGGAGAGAGATTGTGGTTGCAGAGGCTTCCTAAGAGAAGCAAGGGTTCCCAGCCCCACACCAGCCCCCCAGTCCAGGGTTCCAGGACTGTGAAGAGAAGTCCCTGTAACTTCAGGCTGTAAAAACCAGCAGGGATTGTGGCTGAGTGACATGGAGGCTGCTGGAGACCCAGCATTCCTCTTAAAGAGTGGGCACACAAACTTACACGTCCCACTTCCTCTGAGCTCCAGTGCCGGGTAGCAGCTTTGGGGGACAAAGGGACATATGGGGAGGAACTTGATTGTCTGGCATCAGGGCAGGAACTTAGGGGCGGCTTTCTCCTAGATGGGGGTGCTCACAGGGGTCATTGTTCCTGTTCTGGGACCTCCTCTGTCACAGAGACGACTGGCAGCCATATCTGAGTTTCCATCATCCTGGCCCACATTGTTCCCTCTGCCCTGGTGATCCCCTGGGACCCTGCCCCATCCAATTTGCAACCCTACCCAAGCTGTTTGCAGCTGTTTTTCTATATAAACTAGAGGCCCGATATACAAAATTCATGTAAGAGTAGGCCTTCCTCCTCCTGGCTGCAGGCACCAACTTTCCTCTGGCACTCAGGACCTGGGCTTTCCTTCAGCCGCCAGCAGGCACCCGGGACCCGGGAATCCCTCTGGCCACTGCCAGGCACCTGGGACCCAGGCTTCCCTCTGGCTGCTGGTAGGCACCTGGGACCCGGGCTTTCCTCGCAGCCCTGGCTTCATCCGGAAGGACGTCTGGTCTAATTAGGATATTACGCTTTTATTATTATAGATGGCTATTCTGGCTCTGGTGTCAGACTTTCCTAAAATCTCTGAAACAAGCAGCATCTGGCATCAGCGTGCCCCAAACCTATCAATAAGAGGCCCAAGAACCAGTACTAGCATCAGCCTGCCTTGCTTCACAGCTGGACTTTCCTGGGCACTTCAAAGCTCAATACTAGTAGCAGCCATCTGCAGATCTCTCTTCGTTCCTGCTGGGTGGCCCAAGGCAGTGGCTGACTTTGTAACTCCTGGGAGGCCCCAGAGCCAGTGCACCTGGTGGACAACTTTAAATGATACCAGATTACAACTCTACACATACATAAGCGACACACTCCTGGGGCAGACTTAGTGAGCACCAAAGCTCCACTGAAGCAAATCCTGCTCCATAGGGGTGTCTCCTGCATAATAGCTCTTCCACTGTAGTCACAGCTGGTCCCCACAACCAATTGGCCTGAGAAATCAAGGCTCAACTACAACAAAACTGTGCAAACAGCCCACATGGGGGTGCACCTAGAGTGCTCAGCTTAGGTTGACTAGGGAGGTTGAGCCACTGGGCCCTACAGGACACCTATTACACAAGGCCACTCTACCAATTCCAGGAGACATAGGAACTCTACCTAATATATATAAACACAGGGAAGCAGTCAAAATGCAGAGACAAAGAAAAATGTCAGAAATGAAAGAAATGGAAGAAAGCAAACTAATGATACAGAGTTCAAAATAATGGTTATAAAGTTGCTCAAGCATCTTGAGAGCTTCAAGGGACTTAGTGAGACTTTTGAGGACCTTAAATTTCAAAGACATGAAAAAGGACCAGTCAGAAATTAAGCATACACTAACTGAAATAATTTACAGGGATTCAACAGTAGAGTAAGGATTCTGAGAAGTCAACAATTTGGAATATGAGGAATCAAAAAACACCTAATGATAAGAGCAAAGAGAAAAAAGAGTCCAAAAATATGAAGATAGTAAGGAGCCTCTGGGACAACTTCAAGCATACCAACATTCACATTATGAGGTTCCAGAAGGAGGAGAGAGACAGCAAAATATTAAAAACTTGAAGAAATAATGACAAAATTTCTCCTACCTGGTGAAAAAAATAGACTTACAAGGGCAGGAAGCACAGAGTCCCAATCAAGAGGAACCCAAAGAGGCCCACACCAAGACGCATCATAATTAAAGACAAAGAGAGAATCTTAAAAGCATTAAGAGAAAAGCAGTTAGTTACCTACAAGGAATCATCCATACGACTCTCGGCTGATTTCTCAATAGAAACTTTGCTGGCTAGAGGCAGTGACAAGAAATATTCAAAGTGATGAATAGTAAGGACCGACAACCAAGATTCCTCTATCCAGCAAAATTATCATTTAGTATTGGAGATAAAGAGCTTCACAGACAAGAAAAAGCTAAAGGAGTTCATTACCACCAAACCAGTATTCCTATCCTATCTAATAAAAGTAATATGCAAATTGACTGTCACTCGAACACACAAGATGGCTGCCCCCATGTGGACATAAGATGGCTGCCACAAGATGGCCAGCCAGGGAGGGCAGTTGTGGGTAATCAGGCCAGCAGGGGAGGGCAGTTGGGAGGGACCAGGCCTACAAGGGAGGGCAGTTGGGGATGATCAGGCCTGCAGGGGAGGGCAGTTAGGGGTGATTGGGCCTGCAGGGGAATGCAGTTGGGGGGAACCCAGGCTTGCAGGGGAGAGCAGTTGGGGGGGACCAAGCCTGCAGGGGTGGGCAGTTAGGGGTGACCAGGCCTGCAGGGGAGGTCAGTTAGGGGCAGTCAGGCTGGCAGGGAGTGGTTAGGGGGTGATCAGGCTGGCAGGCAGAAGTGGTTAGGGGCAATCAGGAAGGCAGGCAGGCAAGCAGTGCGAGCTAGCAGTCCTGGATTGTGAGAGGGTGCAGGCTGGGCTGAGGGACACCCCCCCCCCCCCCCCCATGCATGAATTTCGTGCACTTGGCCTCTAGTGTGTGTATATATATGTATATGTATATACATATATATATATATGTATATATTTTTTTTCTTGATTTTAGAGAGGGAGAGAGAGAAACATCAATGATGAGAATCATTGATTGGCTGCCTCCTGCATGCCCCCTACTGGGGATCGAGCCTGCTACCTGGGCATGTGACCTTGACCGGAATCGAACCCAGGACCCTTCAGTCTGCAGGCCAATACTGTTATCTATTTAGCCAAACCAGCTAGGGTGAAGAGTATTCTTTAAGAAGAGGAGGAGGAGGGTTATGGGACCCTTCAGTCTACAGGCCAGTGCTTGATCCACAGAGCCATACCAGTTAGGGCAAAGGGTATTCTTGTAGAAGTAGGTGGAGGAGGACGGGGATGGGGAGAAGCAGAGTGGATAGAGGGGGGAAGGAGGGGAGAAGGAGGAGGAGGAAAAATATGAACAAATGGCAACAAAAAAGAGAAAAAAACAATAAAATGGCAACAAATACATATCTATCAACAATTGAATATAAAAACCAAAATAAGTGAACAAGAAACCTAATAAACAAAATAAATATGAATAAAACAGAATCAGAGGCATAGAAACATGGAACAGACGGATGAATCTTAGAGAGAAAGGGAGGAGATGGGAAGAAATTAACCAAAGTTCTTATATACATACTAGGGGCCCAGTGCACCTTGAAAGGAATTGTGGGCTGCAAGGCTGCGGTGGGCACAGGGGCGGGTTTTGATCCATCCTTTACACCCCTGCCCGGCCCCTCCCACCGTGGCCCCCGGTCTCCTGTCTGCCTGCAGCCCCACCACCGCTCCCAGGCCCTTATGGCGCCAGCCCTGCTCACACCTGCTGATGGCGAGAAGTGATTGGGTCTGGCACCAGCAGCAGGTGTGAGTGGCAGCTGTGCCCCGATTGCCCCTCAGGAGCAGGGGGAGGTGGAGAAGCCCTCATGGGCAATTGGGGCCAGCAGCTGCTGTTCACACCCGCTGATGGTGCCGAGTGATTGGGACTGGTGCCAGGTGCTTGCAGTGGGTACGAGAGGCGGCTGCTGGCTCCGATTTCCCCTCAGGAGCAGGGGGAGGTGGAGAAGCCGGAAGGATCGTGGCATGTGGGAACAAAGAATTTTCAGCAACCACCACCAGAGGCTCTCCCTGATGACAGCAACTGGCGCCCCATGTTGGTCTGGTGCCTCTGCTCACCTGCTCCACCATCCCACTGCAACTGATGCCCGCCGTGTTCTGCACATGCCCCCTGGTGGTCAGCGCACATCATAGTGACCAGTTGTTCTGCCGTATGGTCTATTTGCATATTAGGGTTTTATATATATACTAGAGGTCCGGTGCACGAAATTTGGGCATGGGTGGGGGGGTGAGGGAGGGTGTGTCCCTCAGCCCAGCCTGCACTCTCTCCAATCTGGGACATCCCCCTCAAAATCCAGGACTGCTGGCTCCCAACTGCTTGCTTGCCTGCCTTCCAGATTGCCCCTAACCGCTTTTGCCTGCCAGCCTGATCACCCCCTAACCACTCCCCTGCCAGCCTGATTGATACCTAACTGCTCCCCTGCCAGCCTGGTCACCCCTAACTGCCCTCCCCTGCAGGGTTGATTGCCCCCAACTGCCCTCCCTTGCAGGCCTGGTCCCTCTCAACTGCCCTCCCCTGCTTGCCATCTTGTGTCCACATGGGGTCAGCCATCTTGTGTGTTGGAGTGATGGTCAATCTGCATATTACTCTTTTATTAGATAGGATAGAGGCCTGGTGCATGGGTGGGGGCTGGCTGGTTTGCCCTGAAGGGTGTCCCAGATCAGGGTGGGGGTTCCCTTGGGGCATGGGACGGCCTGGGCCAAGGGCCTGTGGTGGTTTCAGGCTGGCTACGCCCCCCGGCGACCCAAGTGGAGGCCCTGGTATCTGGGATTTATTTATCTTCTATAATTGAAACTTTGTAGCCTTGAGCAGAGGCCAGGGTGGGCAGGAAGCTTGGCTTCCTCCATTGCCAGGGTCAACCCAAGCCTCCTGCTCTCTCCAGCTCCGTGGCTGCCGCCATCTTGGTTGGATTAATTTGCATACTTGCTCCTGATTGGCTGGTGGGCGTGGCTTGGTATAGCAGAGTGATGGTTAATTTGCATGTTACTCTTTTATTAGTGTAGATAAATATGTATTACCTATGGACACAGACAATAGGGTGGTGAAGGCCTGGGGTGGGATGGGAACTGGGAGGAGGGGCAATGGAGGAAAAAAGGGGGACATGTGTAATACTCTCATAATAAAAATTTAAAGAAATGATATCAGAGCTTTCTTTAGGTTTTAATTTATTTTACTGTCATTAAATTCTTCTAAGAAACCTTTTTAAAGAATGTGATCATAAGCTGTAGATATGGCATCAGCAAAGACTAATGAATATGTATTTTTTTCGAAAAAGTAAATTATTAGCAATAAATAATTCTTACTATTCAAGTGACATTAATAAGTATCTTGTTTGATTTTGTTTCACTTTTTAAAGAAATTATATTTATTTTTTCTTAGTGCATATTAGTCTGTCAATGTACTTTACATTTATTGTATATATACAATGTACATTTCCTAATTTTAACTAAATTAATTCTTTTATTTCAGTTAATGGCCAACCAAGACCCCTTGAATCAAGTCAGGTGAAATATCTCCGTCGAGAACTCATAGAACTTCGAAATAAAGTGAATCGCTTATTGGATAGCTTGGAACCACCTGGTGAACCAGGACCTTCCACCAGTATTCCTGAAAATGGTAGACTGTGACCCCACTTTTTAAAAAAAAGTTATCCTTACATCATTTTGCAGATTAAAACAAAACAAAATACTCTTCAGTAGGAGTTCGGATGGCACTCCCATTGTCATATCTTTTTATTTTTGCCTTTGCTAATATTCATATGTGTATTCCCAAACCTGGCTGTTCATCAGGATTATTGGGGGATTTTATACTAACTAGAGGCCTGGTGCACGAAATTTGTGATTGGGGTGGGGGGGTGAAGAGGGTCCTCTCAGCCCAGCCTGCACCCTCTTCAATCCAGGACCCCTCGGGGGATGTCTGACTGCTGCTTTAGGCCTGATCCCCAGGACCTGCACCCAGCCTACACCCTCTCACAATCCGGGACCACTGGCTCCTAACTGCTCGCCTGCCTGCTTACCTGATCGCCCCACTGCTGGCCTGTTCACCCCCAACTGCCCCTCCTCCCCCGCTGGCCTGGTTGCTCCTAATTGCCCCCTCCCCCCGCCAGCCTGGTCCCCCTCAACTGTCCCCCCCCCACCGTCTGGTCGCCTCCTACTGCCCCCCATGCCGTCCTGGTTGCCCTTTACTGTCCCCATGCTGGCCTGGTCACCCCCAACTGCCCCCCCGCCGGCCTGGTTGCCCCCAACTGCCCCGCCTGCAGGCCTGGTCACCCCATGCAGCCTGCTGCTTGGTCATTTGGTTGTCCCTCACTACCTGCCCCTGCCGGCCTGGTCACCCCATGCAGCCTGCTGCTCGGTCGTTTGGTCGCCCCTCACTAACCCCCCTTCAGGCCTGATTACCTCACACAGCCTGCTGCTCGGTTGTTTGGTCGTCCCTCACCCCCCTGCTGGCCTGGTCACTCCACTCAGCCTGCTGCTCGGTCGTTTGGTCGCCCCTCACTAACACCCCTTCCAGCCTGGTCACCTCATGCAGCCTGCTGTTCGGTTGTTTGGTCGCCCCTCACTAACCCCCCTGCCGGCCTGGTCACCTCATGCAGCCTGTGCTCGGTCGTTTTGTCGCCCCTCACTAACCCCCCTGCCAGCTTGGTCACCCTCAACTGTGCCCCCACTGGCCTGGTTGCCACTAACTCCCCCGCCCGCCACTGGCCTGGTCACCCCTCACTGCTTCCCTCTGCCAGCCTGGTCGCCCCTCATTGCCTCCCCCACTTGCCGGCCTGGTTGTCCCCAACTGCCTCTCCTGCGGGCCTGGTCGCCCCACATAGCCTGCTGCTCGGTCATTTGGTCGCCCCTCACTAACACCCCTGCTGGCCTGGTCACCCCATGCAGCCTGTTCGGTTGTCCTTTCGGTTGCGATGGTCGCTTAGGCTTTTATAAAAATAGATAAGAGTCCTAGGTCTTATTATAGGCCTACTGCAGAGCAGGACCCAGGAATTCCATTTTTAAAGTGCTCTCTTGGTGACTGTTTCAGTCTAGTTTTAGACTTCTGGGTTTGTGACATAGGTCATTTTTCAAACCCCTTAGACTCTTGAGTCCTTTTCAGTGTAATGGTTAGTTAATGAATCTTAGGAATTGAAATAATTTCATTTCAATTGGTATGCAAGTAGTTTCAAGTAAATAATTCTAGCCCTGGCTGGTTTGGCTTAGTGGTTAGAGTGTTGGATCAAAGGGTCATGGTTCTATTCCCAGTCAGGGGTTCCTGGTCAAGGGCACATAACTTCTGGTTATAGGATCCATCCACAGCCCAGGGTATGAGTGGGAGGCAACCAGTAGGTGTTTCTCTCTCTTTCTCCCACTTCTCCCTCCCTTCCATTCTGTCTAAAAATCAGTGGAAAAAAGATTCTTGGATGAAGATTTAAAAAAAACAAACCTAGATTAGTATATTCAAATGGCGTATTATAAAGTTTATCTTAACAATTTTTAATTAAAATATGCAAAGAAAAATGAATTTTTTTTCCATTTTACAGATGACATGTACTATTTACATTCAGATAAAACAAGATTTATCAGTAAATTTGGAACTGACAGAAATATACAGCTATCTATGATTTTCAGTGCTCTACCTTTGCAGTGGTTCTTGGACACTTGCTTCCTCTATGAAGCAGATAATGCGGAGGCTACCTTAGATACTGATTGACCTGTTTCAGTAGCTCCAGCAGCTAGCTAACGGAGCAACTAGTAGGCGGGTGGACATATATTGTGTTTTCTGATGTATTTAGTTTTTCAATTGGAAGGATGCATAGGTAGTGGAAGGTAGTAGTGTGAGGATGAATAATTTGTAAGATTGATGTGATATGCTCTTGGGGTGTAGCCTTGGAATTAGAGGAAGGAAAATTGGTGAGGATGATGGATAACTGGGGGACTTATTTTAAAGAAGTATTCAAAAGAAGTATTCGTAGGAGTTTTCTTTTAGAAATTTAGGAAATGTTAGTGTAACCAGTGGAATGATAGGAATGAATGAGAGATACAAGCCCTTATGTGCTTATATTCCCCTTAGTACTTATGTTTTCTTTTACAAGATAAATTTTTCTTGATTAAGGATGTGATCTAATGACATGTTTATTTACTTGCTTGGTAACAAAAAAATTGATTACTAACTGTTAATTGAGTAAATCGTTAGCAATATTCTTTTTACTTGTATATTTTGTTCTGTTTTTATATCTTTCTTTGTCTTGACCTCAGGTTCCTATTTGTGAAATGTAGGTTATTCTTGAATCCCTTTACTTTTACAAAGTAGTAGTATAAATACCTATTGAGTACCTTAGTATCCTTAGAAGAAAAAAATGGTTTTAAATGTACCCTGCTCATAATGTTTAAAATTCTATTTTTCCATTTTGAAAATAGTATATTATGGAAAATTTAAACTTATATAAAAGTAGACATAATACTGTAATGAATCCCATGAACCTACACCCAACTTCAAGTCGTAGTCATCATCATGTCATCTATACTCCACCACCAGGGGTCCTCAAACTTTTTAAACAGGGGGCCAGTTCACTGTCCCTCATACCGTTGGAGGGCTGGACTATAGTTTAAAAAAAACTATGAACAAATTCCTATGCACACTGCACATATCTTATTTTGAAGTAAAAAAACAAAGTGGCAAAAACACCCGCATGTGGCCCGCGGGCCGTAGTTTGAGGACGCCTGCTCCACCAGATTTCCACTCCTCCCATATTATTTTGAGCAGATCCCAAACACATTTCATTTTGTCTGTAAGGATTTAATTAAATAAGTATTTGAAACAGAAACATATCAAGTTAAAATAATGTTTTTAGTGTATTGGTTGGCTTGGGATTTTCATGTAATCTAGTAATAGACCAGTAGACAAGTAGAAATAAAACATAAACGTTGATAATTGTAACTTTAGTTAATATCTTCTCCTTTTACAAAGTAAGTGTCCAGTATGTGTCTGATATTAGGGTATAGGTCTTGGGGCTCCAAGAACTAAAAAAACAAAACAAAACAAAAGTAATATATTTTTTTTCCTCTTGTTTGTTAAGGAGCTTATATATATTTTTTTCATCGGATAATTTTTAGGGAAAAATGTTGATATAATTTTTTGAAAAAGCTGTTATTTATCTTGTTTCTTTTTGACTATTTTTTTCTAATTTAAAAATTAAAAATGTAAATAAGCATAAAGAAGAAAGTAGAATGATCTCTAATCTTGTGTTCAGAAATACTTACTGTTAACATTCCAGACTATATACACTTATATACAGGGTGGGCAAAAGTAGGCTTACAGTTGCTTATATGGGAAATAATATAGTAATGAATAAGTAATAATACAAGAATAAACTGTTTTGTGAGCTCACAACTGTAAACTAACTTTTGCCCCACCCTGTATTTCCCTATCTTCTTTTTGTTAGCCTTTAGTGAGTATAGATAAAATGGAAACAAGTTTTGTTTTTTTTTTCTCTTATAGATACTATGGATGGTAGGGAAGAAAAGCCTGCTGCTTCTGATTCTTCTGGAAAACAGTCTACTCAGGTTATGGCAGCAAGTATGTCAGCTTTTGATCCTTTAAAAAACCAAGATGAAATCAGTAAAAATGTCATGTCAGCGTTTGGCTTAACAGATGATCAGGTTTCAGGTAAGTTAGTTCCTTCCTCCCATTCTTAATTTGGTCTCTCTTTCCTTCCCTCCCTTTTTTTCTCTAATAGAAGGATAATTTGGATATAGTGAGGTGCACAAATCTTAAGGTTCAGTAAATTTTACATATGTATACACCTATATAAAACCCCAGCTATATCAAGATGTAGGTGATTTCCAGCTCCCAGAAAACTTTCTCATACCCTCTCCCAGTTAGTAGAAAACTCCTCTTCATAGAATAATCACTGTTTGGTTTAGGTAAATTTTATCAAAAGTAGAAATCAGAAATCTTATTTTTTAAAAATATTATCATTTCATGATTAAATTATATTTACTGTCTTGGTCTCTCTTCTGATCAGAAATTAGAGAAATTTAAATGTACATTTCTGGTTAAATTGCTTTAGTGTAGAAAGTGCTTTTATATGAATATACTTTTTAAAATTATTTTTACTGATTTCAAAGAGGAAGGGAGAAGGAGAGAGAAACATCAGTGATGAGAGAGAATCATTGATCAGCTCCCTCCTGCATGCCCCCTACTGGGATCAAGCCTGAAACCCTGGCATGTGCCCTTGACTGGGAATTGAACCGTGACCTCCTGGTTCATAGGTCAGTGCTTAATCACTGAGCAACGCCAGCCAGGCTATATGAATATTTTAAATATTATAACACTATACTGTGATTTCTGCCTTTTAATTTTTTATTTCTTCAACATTTTTTTGCTTCCTTCTCTTGGGGTTCCACATATATTGTAGAGCTTAATATTGTCCCATAGGTCTCTGAGTTTCATTTTTTCCCCCACTGTTTTTTCTCTCTATTCTTCAGTTGAGATGATTTCTATTGAACTCTCTTCAAGTTCACTGGTTCTTTCTGTCATTTCCATTCTGCTATTGAACCTTTCTAGAGAATTGTCTTTTGCTTTTAGCTCTAGAGTTTCCATTTGGTTCTTTTTATAGTTTTTTTTTTTTTTTCTGTTGAGATTCCTTACCTTTACATTCATTAAGATTATTTCATTTTAACTAATTTAATGTATTTTTACTTAGTTCTTAAAAAATATTTATAATAGCTGCTTTGAAATGTTTGTCTGCTATATCTAACATCTGGGCCAATTTTGAGTCACATTCTTTTGCCTGCCTTTTTCCCCTGAGTATGGGCACATTTTTTCTAATCTTTTGTATGTCTGATAGTGTTTGATTGAAAACTGAACATCGTGGTTAATATGTTGTAATGACTTGGCATTCTTTTCGGTTCTTTTGAGAATTTTTTTGTTACTTGTTCTCTAGCAGGTAGTTAACTTGTATGGACTCAAATTGCTCATTTTGTCTTCCCACAGAGTATAGCCGCTGACATCTCTGCTCAGTTCTTTCAGCTCTAGGTGCTGCTTTTTTTCTGAGCCCTCTTGGCTGTCTGTTGCTCTACTCCTAACTCTGGTCAGCTGGGAATTTGGGAGTTGGTTTATACTCAGATTTTTGGTCTCACTCCTTTGTTGGTGGTCTCTCACTTTAAGGATTTTGCCTTCAAATTTCTAGGTGTTTGGCTAGCCATGAAGTTAACACTGGCTTTCTATTGGAGCTGCAGAAGTCAAGGCTTGCATTTCTTTCCCATTGTAATCCCATTGGGGGTAAACTCTGATTTCTGCAGACATTTGGTTGACTTTCAGTGATTTTAAATAGTTGTTTTCTTCTATTTTGTTCAGGTTTTTAGTTGTTACCCGTGAAAGGGTTTACCTAACTAGTTTACTTTGCCATTATTAACTAGAAATGTAAGATTCAGTCTGTTAATTTTATTTTTCTTTGATACTTTTATGAGATTATTCACTAGAGAGAATTGTAAAATTCTGAAGAGACTCTTATTTGTATATGATGTATGTTCTTGGCAAAAGGAGGCTATAGACAAATGACACAGCTGAAAAACACATTTTTAAAGCAACTGAAATGAGTTAATATTACAGCTTCTTATATTTAAAACTTCAAGAAATGCCAGAGAGCGGAGTAAATAATTATATATGAGAGCAGTCTTAAATTTTTTATTAGGATATATTATGTGCCAGGCCAGAATATTATGGTTAATACAATCACATTATTTGCAGACCATTTTTTCTGGTAGCTTTGTGTGTTGAAATACAAAAACTATACACATTGAAAATGTCAGAATACTTTGTAGTTATTCCGGTATGATGTGGTGAAAAACTCAGCTATAATAGTGAATGGACATGGGAAGGAAGGATGAAGTATTACAGATTGGATAAAGTACATTAATTACGTGCAAGGGAGAAAAGAGCCCTCAAAGTAATGAATTTTTTAAGGTTAATAACAGTGTTTTTTATAGAAGGGATGTGTATATGAATTTGTCTACATGTGTGTAGGTGTCAGTGAAACGGAGGCACACAGGAGCAGTCAGCCATTTTACTCTGGTAATCATCAATTTCTCTTGTATTACCACTGCTGTTAATCTTAGTTTAGGTTCTCATCAAATCTGGACTGTCAGCTGCCAACTGTGTGCCTAATAAAGTGCTAAGTTCTGGGATATACTAGTGCAAGGGTTAGGTGTTTGCCCTCAAGGAAATTAGTCTGCTGGCAATAGCAAGCAAGTACTTATGTGGAGCTTTATAAGTGGTAATCCTAATATATAAAAACCCTGGGTCCATCATGACCGGAGGCTCTACCAATGGGAAGTCAGTCCTGCAGTCAGCACTGGGTTACCGTGGCGATCCAGCACTGACTGCTGTGGCTGCAGGCTCAGTGACCCAGCACTGACTGCTGAGAGGGCTGTGAATCAGGCCCGGAGAGAGGCCTGAAGAGAGAAGCAGGGTCTGATCCATAGCCTTTGTGGCAGCTGTTGATCAGCACTTGCCCCCCTCTTTCTCTCCAGGCCTGGCCAACAGCCACGCTTCCATTTCTCTCCAGGCCTCCACCCAGGCTGCTGATCAGCCCTGCCTTTCTGATCAGGCCCCGTTGACAAGCCCAGAGATGCTGACTAGCATAGAAACCGACCAATCAGAACTAAGTCTGAGTGAACTGTGAGGAGCCAATGGCTTCCTAGGAGGCGGAGCTTTTGATGCTGACTGGCATAGAAACCGACCAATCAAAACCAAATTGGTTGGCAGAGGAGGACAGTTGGGGGTGAAATCAGGCTGGCAGGGGAGGGCAGTTGGGGGCAATCAGGCTGGCAGGTAGAGAGGTTAGGGGTAATCAGGCAGGTAGGCAGAGGGGTTAGGGGCAATCAGGCAGAGGCAGTTAGGGGCGATCGGGCAGGCAGGCAGGTGAGCGGATAGAAGCCAGTAGTCCCAGATTGCAAGAGGGATGTCCCCCAAGGGGCCCCTAATTGGAGAGGGTGCAGGCTGGGCTGAGGGAACCCCCCCCTCCATGCACGAATTTTATGCACCGGGCCACTAATACTTTAATAAGCTCTTGCTAAATAATCACTTTTATAAACACTTGTAACTTATTCTTACAGAACCTTATGGAGTAGGAATTAGTATTAGTAGTAGAAATACTAGGATTTGATCCTAGGCAGTCTGCCTCCAAAACCTGTGCTTTTAACCACTCTCCTGTATTTTCTAAACAAAAGGAACTTAAAGGAGTAAACATATCACGAGTTGTCTTCAGAATGTCTTTTTTTTACTCACATTAATGGAACTTTAGTGAATTTTCTCCATTTACTGCTTTATGATTTTGGAACAATATGAGTAGCTCCATGGATAAGAGAGGTAGGGGTTGTGAGGCAGATGAAAAGGATCACAAAGGAACCTGGTCAAAGAGCTTATAGTAAAGGAAGGTGGAATCTACTCAGAAATGCAAAGCAGAAGTTGGTAAGAGTCATAATAAAAGTATCTCTATAGAAGTTCACAAGAGGAAAAAGTATTTATGGGTGAAGAAGTGTTACTAGAACTGTGGAGTTATAACTGAGTTTTAAAGACTGTTGTATTTAGATGTGTGAAAATGGGACAGTGGAGGGAATAGTGATAAATGAAATGGAGGCAAAAAAAATACATATATTGGTGGAATAGGGAATAGATTAGTTTAGCTGAAGGGGACATGTGAAAAGGAATTTAAATATCCTTAAATACCAAACTATAGGGTTGTATTTTCTTTTCTTTCTTTTTTTCCTTTTTTTATATATATTTTATTGATTTTTTACAGAGAGGAATGGAGAGGGACAGAGAGCCAGAAACATCGGTGAGAGAGAAACATCGACCAGCTGCCTCCTGCACACCCCCCACCGGGGATGTGCCTGCAACCAATGTACATGCCCTTGATTGGAATTGAACCCGGGACCCCTCAGTCCGCAGACCGACGCTCTATCCACTGAGCCAAACCGGTTTCAGCTGTATTTTCTTTAATGGGCAGTGATGATCCATTAAAGAATGAAATTATACTTTTGGTTGACCTATGAACTAGATTGCATGATAAGGAGGACATGGGTATTGCAGAGACGAGTTTTGGTTTTCGCAGGGGGCGTTTACTACTCAGAAATACAGCACTCTGCACTTTATAGGGAAGGATTTCCAGTTGTAGCTGTGGATTCTTGAGACTGGAGCAAAGGAAAAAAATAAAATATATACATTAAATGTAAAATCCTGCATTTACGTTAATGTTTATTGTATAGCACTTTTATTCTTAGTCTCTTTTAACCATACTTATGAATTGAGCTTGCAGCGGAATGGTCTTGCATTAGAAATTGAACTGACTTTTTATGACCATCCAGGGCCACCCAGTGCTCCTGCAGAAGACCGTTCAGGAACACCTGACAGCATTGCTTCCTCCTCCTCCGCAGCTCATCCCCCCGGAGTTCAGCCACAGCAGCCACCATATACAGGAGCTCAGACACAAGCAGGTCAGAGTGAAGGTAAAATAGAGCTTAGAGCACATGTGCAGGAAAGTACACATACAGAAATGTTTATTGCAGCGTTGTTTGTAATGGTAAATGCTTGTATTCATGCTATGAACACAGGTAGGAAAGATTTTGATTGACTAATATGGTATATTTTGGGGTAAAAAAAAACACACCAAATAGAACAATATGTTATGTATGCTTTTGATTATTGAAAGGAAAAAAGAACCTAAGAAAGTACTTATGTGAATAAAACACAAGGTGAAAGATCAGGAAGGATTCATACCAGTCAGTGTTGACCTTAGGGTAAGAGATGGCTCATTGAGGTGATACTTTTGATTTAGGTGCTACTTTCTTCTCCCTTCCTCCTTATGCAACTGTGTATTACTTTTGTAATTTAAAAATATTTTAAAAATAGAAGCAAAGCATACTTAAGGGTAGTACTGTTAATAATGTCTTTTGAGGGGAAAAAGTGTATTTTAAAATCAAATTTTTTTTCTTTAAATGATGTGTGCTTGGATGAGTAAATTTACTCTGTGGGTTTTGATATTCTCTCACTGTAAATTGTGAAAATTGGACTAAACCAGTAGTTTTAAAGGAAAATCTAATCCTGAATGAAATATAACTTGTAAGCTCAGTATTACAATATTATGATAAAAAGGGGGTCATTGCCATGTGTCAGTGATTTTTCAGTCTTTTTTATCTCATGGCACACACAAACTAATTACTAAAGTTCTTCAGCACACCAAGAAATAGATTTTTGCTGATCTGACAAAAAATAAGTATAATTTTGATTGATTTACAAAAACTATAATGGTAGTAATTACCTATCATTTTTGCTCCAGTGACTTTAAAAATAAATCAGGTATCCATATAAGGATTTCTGGTACCAAGAATTAAACAGTCAAATGCAACCTTAATCTGTGATGTTACCAATAAGATGCAGCTGTATTATATGACATATATTTATGGTTCAAGATAGGGCATTAACACCAGATAGCTATTGTTGTGTTGTCTGTTGTCATTTTTTTATTTGACAATCTAAGGGGAAAGAGGTCATAGTCCCTGACTAAATAGTCAGGTATTGCATGTTTTAAAAATTCTTGTGGCACACTGGTTAAAAGTTGCTGCAATATGTGAAGGAAATTGAGGTGCCAAAAGCTCAGGATAGCAGGCACTGAGGTGCCTCATTTATACCCTTGGAGCTCTGCAGATTGGCTAATTATAGTAGTTTTTCCTTTTCCATAGTTTTTCTTTCTGCAGTTTGAGTTACCCGCAGTCAACTGTGGTCTGAAAATATTAAATGGAAATAAATAATTTGTAATTTTTAAATTAGGCACTGTTCTGAGTAGCAGGATGAAATCTTGAGTCATTCTAACTAGGATATGAGTCATCTTTTTTGTTCGTACCCACACTGTATATGGTTATATCTACTGTTGTGTTATCACAGTGCTTTGTGTTCAAGTAACCCTTATTATTATTTTTTTAAATATATTTTATTGATTTTTTACAGAGAGAAAGGGAGAGGGATAGAGAGTTAGGAACATCGATGAGAGAGAAACATCGACCAGCTGCCGCCTGCACATCCCCCACTGGGGATGTGCACGCAACCAAGGTACATGCCCTTGACCGGAATCAAACCTGGGACCCTTCAGTCCACAGGCCGACGCTCTATCCACTGAGCCAAACCGGTTTCGGCAACCCTTATTTTATTTAATAATGGCCCCAAAACCATTCCCATAACTTTCATTCCAGTATATTGTCATATTTGTTCTATTTTATTATTAGTTATTATTAATCTCTTATTGTGCCTAATTTATAAATTAAACTATATATAGTATAGGTATGTATAGAAAAAAACATGATTACTAAATATATATATGGTTGGGTACTATCCGTGGTTCAGGTATCCATTTTGGAACATATTCCTGGTGGGTAAGTGGGTGAGGATTATTGTAATTGCTGATTGAGCTACTGATCTCTCGGGTGCCTTCCAGATATTTAAATGTTGGTTCTGTGAATTGCCCATAGGTAAAAGGACCTTTAAAAGTACACATTTCACTTTAAAACAAACACTAGGTGGTGCTCTAACTATTTATATAAAGGGGACATGTGGTGGTAAGATGTATTTTCAGCAACAGAAGCAAGTGAGTGCTGGCTGCCTGCTGCACTTCAGTTACAGTTAAAGTGGCACTGGATGCTGTGTTGACTTTTTTTAATAGTTGTCTCTTTCTGCCAAAAGTGTGCTATTTTACCAGTCTTTTAAACATACGTTTTTATTGATTTTTAGAGAGAGGAAGGGAGAGGGACAGAGAGATAGAAACATCGATGAGAGAGAAAAATCTATCAGCTGCCTCCTGCACGCCCCCCACTGGGGATAGAGCCCGCAACCAGGGCATGTGCCCTGACCGTAATCGAACTGGCGAACTCTTGGTGCATGGGATGACATGCACCCAACTGAGCTACACTAGCCAGGCTACTTATTTCCAGTCTTTTGATCAAAGTTAGATAGTTTGAATATTTTTGAAAGAATTAGTCAACATAAAATTTTAAGGATTTAAATACTAGCTAGATATTAAAATGAGAGCTTTATTGCTACTCTAGGCATTAGATTGAGATAAATCCATCATTAGAACAACTGTAAAGTAGTAAAGATGATAAAGACGTGAATCAAGAAAAACTTATTTGTTTGGAAATCACAGTTAATAAAAGTGTCTGAAGGGTTTCTCTGTAGGAACTGTTGTCTACTGACATAAATAGTACTCTCATTTCCAAGTACACATCCCCAGTGTTAAGCAGGTCTACCATTATTAAAAAGTTCAGTGAGGAACTATTTACGCTTTTTCAGATTCCACATGATTGGCTAGGATCTTCAGATGACGGAAAAGCAAACTGTTGTCAAAATGCCAAAGGTGTCTTTGAGGTCTGGAATGAATGATACCATGTAATTCCTTGCTACCAAAGAGTTTGTTCATATGGTAACCAAAAAAAAGTTCAAACCTTTAGATGACAAATACAGTGTTTTAGGAAAGATTTGGGAGCTATTAATGGTGTGTGTCTCTTAGATTTTTTAAAAAAATTTTTATTGATTTTTTACAGAGAGGACGAGAGAGGGATAGAGAGTTAGAAACATTGATGAGAAACATCGATCAGCTGCCTCCTGCACACCTCCTGCTGGGGATGTGCCTGCAACCAAGGTACATGCCCTTGGTTGAAATCGAACCTGGGACCTTTCAGTCTGCAAGCCAACGCTCTATCCACTGAGCAAAACCGGCCAGGGCATGTTTTTTGACTCACTTGATTTTTATTGAACATTAGCAGTACATACCTGTTGGCAGTTGGGTTTGAAAACACTTGTTAAATTGTTCATTAAATTGTTAAATGTGTATTCATTGACATTTAAAGGGGAACAAACATTCTTCTGTCTTTGTTACTCAGTATGTTTATGTGTTTGGATGGGCAGAGAATTAAATGTGCCTTAAAGGTATTGTTTTTCTACTGAGTTAAACCTGCCTCTTTTTCTTGTTTTTTTAGGTCAGATGTATCAACAGTACCCACAGCAGGCTGGTTATGGTGCTCAGCAGCCACAGGCACCACCTCAGCCAGCACAGCAGTATGGCATTCAGTATTCAGGTGAGCAGGTGTCCAGAAGGATCTGGCTCATGGTTTTTGAGCTCTTGCTATACTCACTAAACATTAATCCTTTGCTCTTAATTCCTTGGTTTGTAATCCTTACATTGTCAAAACAGGTAGTATTTATTTATTAGGGAAATAACATTTGTTTTATTTATTTTAAAACATTTTATATAAATATTTTATTGTAAATCAACATTTCAGTTTTTCAGTGGGCAAGTAAAACAGTCATAGTAGATGATTCTCTAATAACTTGTAGTTTAAAAAGTTTTTATTAAAAAGTTATCTCCTTCTGATGTGATCCGCTTACCCTTAGGTAACTTAGAATTGCAAAAATGCAAGGTTTTTTCACTTCATTAATGTAACTCATAATCCCAGTATACTCTTAGTGTCTGTAAAAATATGTGATCTTAATACAGGGTGGGGAAAAAGTAGGCTTACCATGGTTTGTGTGGAATAGACATGCAGGTTATGATTATTATAATAGCTTTATTAACTCTGTTTTGTGTATTCACAACTATAAACCTACTTTTGCCCAGCCCTGTAAATAAGAAGCAAATTAAGCTACTTAGGCTTTTAAATTACTCCAAAGTATGTAGGAATACCAGAAACAGGTAAAAAAAAAAAAATTAGAATTGTGTAAAAACCTAATTCAGACAATTAAGAACATTAAATATAGTTGTTTTGAACATAGTGATTATAACAATTAAGGTAATTTTTACATTTGCTAGAGAGTTCATGTTCAACTCTTGTTTTACAATGAAACATTTAAGTGTCAAATTTCAACTACAGTCAGTTTATCTAAATCTTGCCTAATTTCTATTTTATGGAGTTTTGTTGTAAAAAGTAGAGTAGGAGTCAGCAAACTATAAACTATAGGCCAAATATGACATTTTGCCTATTTTTGTGAATAAAGTTTTATTGGAACACATCTGCACTCATTCATTTTTGTACTGCCTATTGGTGCTTTGGCATTACAATTACAATGGCAGAGTTAAGTAGTTGCAACAGAGATCATCCTATATAATAAAGGCCTAATATGCTAAGTGTCTGGTTGTCCGTTCAACCAATCCAAGTGTAATATGCTAATGATACGCTAAGGCTGCTCAACCGCTCTCTATGATGTGCACTGACCACCAGGGGGCAGACGGTAGGTTAGCTTGCTGCTGGGGTCCAGCTGATTGGGACTGAGCAAGATGGGCTGGACGTGCCCTGGAGCCCTCCCGCAGTCCCTCCCTGGCTGGCCAACCTCCCGCGTCCCTCCCCGGCCCCAGTTGTGCACCAGTGGGGTCCCTCGGCCTGGCCTGCACCCTCTTGCAATCTGGGACCCCTTGGGAATGTCAGAGTGCCTTTTTGGCCCAATCCCGCAGGCCAGGCCAAGGGACTCCACTGGCACACAAATTCGTGCACCAGGCCTCTAGTAGGCCCATAAGATCTAGAATATTCACTATCTAGCCCTTTACAGAAAAAAAAAGCTTGCCTGTCCCTGAACTAGACTACAAAATTCTATCATTAATTGCAGTTTGACATATCTTAACACATACAGCAATTTTTATTTGGATTATGTTTGCTGTATAGTGATTTAACTGTTAGCTGCTAGTTCTTAATTATATAAAATAGGTGGAATTAATTTAAACTTGGATTATGATATTTGAGGGAAGATTATTTTTAGGATGCAAGTCCTTAAAATTAAAGAAAAATCAAAATGTTACAAATTATGTAATTTGTAGACATCTTAGAGCTTTAGAAGCACCCGGAGAGCTTTCCTTGAAAATTACAGGCACCTGGGCCCTCCTCCCAGAGATTTTGTTTCATTTAGTTTGTGGGACTGAGGTTTTGTATTTTGGAAGCATTGCAGGTCATTCTAAAGTCAGCAAGGTTGGGACCACTGACTTTGTCCCACCACTCATGTTAGAAATGAGGCAACTAGGGTTGGGAGTGGTTGTGGTGCATCGAAAGACGTGTAGCCATTCAGTGGGGTTGCTAGATAAGAACCCAGTTAATTACTTCCCTATATCATTCTGCATTCTCAAACCAAGCTAGGGGTTGGCAGACTTTTCTGTCATAAAAGGCTAGATAGTAAATATTTTAGGCTTTGTGGACCATATGATCCCACTATTCATTTGTTCAAAACAGAATTTTCATTTCTTATGATTTCTGGTTTCTTCACCAAAGTTACTCATTTTTTAAGGGAGGGATTGTGGTTTGAGGGAAATTATACATATAATTTGGAAGTATTGTCACATTGTGGTCAAAGACTCTACTAGTTTGCTAATGAAAATGGCATCTTAGGCCCCTAGGGGTCAGTCTCTCTCTTAAGAGATAATTAAGGATCAAGTTGTTTCCAGACTCCTTAGTGAAAAAGCCAGTTTAGATTTTTTTGTTCATTTTTGCCAGGATGAAAAGAAAGGTTTTTTAAAATTTGTTTGTTTTAATTTTTTTGTGTTTTTGTTCACGGTCTTAAGTTGAATAGACCTTTTCAGTATAAAAGCTGAGTCCGTCTGTTTTTCCATAATCTTATAGTAAAAAATTTAAGTTAAAATATTTTATGTAGAAGATAGGAGAAACTGTATGACACTCAAAATTTGATCACGAATTGACTTTAGTTCAGTATTTAGAAAATGTAAGTAAAATGCATTAGATATTTGATTTAGTTTTTTAAAATTAAGCTTGCTCTTAATGATTTTAGTCAGGGTCTCCACTCTGAGTAAAATTTAGCTTTTTTGAAATTGTCTTTGTATTTTTGATCCCACTAGTCCTATTAATTTGAATTTGATTGGGAGATATGGGAATAGTCAACTGAATACTCTGCTTGGAGACTAAGTGGTGGTGGTAGCATTGGACCATTTTTGACACTGTTGGTTTGCCAGTTTCCCTCTGACCTTTTTCCAGTTTTATTCATGGACTATGTCAAAAAGGTTTCTTTCATGAGTAAATTTTGAACCCAGGTTCAAGGTGAGTTCAGAATATACACAAATTCATTCAATCCTTTTTTTCCAAATGTGCGGGGTTGTACATATTTTAATAATTTTCTTATGTATCTGGTATTTAATGCTGACAGGATTCCAGTCAATGGAGAGGTTTCATTGCAAGTAGCTGCAGGTGTGTTTCATGGTAGAGATAAAAGTTTTTAGTGAAGCAGACTTTTTCTTTAAAAAAAAATTATATCCTTAATAAATAATGAATATAGATGTTGCTTTTGTGGGGCAATATGGTATGCTTTTTGTGTGTTATATTATTACTGCTAAATCATAATATTGAGTTGTAAAGGCAAAAAAAATCAGATACCAAATTTAAAAAAAGTGAAAATATTAAGGGTTGTGAAGATGGGTACTTAATGTTTATTCTTAAATGGCTTAGTTTTTATAGAGTGACTAAACCTTTAAAGCATCTCAGTAGCACAGTTAGATGTATTTGTAGCACCATTGTTTCATTTTAAAATATTAATTCTCTAATGTGTTTTTATTTGGTACTGTTGTTAAATAGGCTTTCCCTCAAAACCAGACTAATGACTAGTTTTTGCGTTAATTCTGCCCTTTATCATTTGAGCATCTACTCTATACTAGGAATTATGCTCTCAGGGATTATATAGTATAGAAGCTGTTGGTAGTGAAGAAATATGTATATACAGGTTTCAATTTAAGATGAGTGGGTTTAAAAAATGTTTAGAAAAATTTTGATGCCATTTAGTCTGGAAATAAGATTACATGGTAGAATTTACTACCTTACTTGTTATATAAATACTTAGGATTAAGTTTGTTAAATTTCTCATCATTTTTGGTCCATAACAGTAAAGGCTATTTCTCTGGAAAATTTTAATCAGCAGAAAAAGATAGTATATACATTATTTATTTTGCCTTTTCAGCAGGCTATAGTCAGCAGACTGGACCCCAGCAACCTCAGCAGTTCCAGGGATATGGCCAGCAAGCAACTTCCCAGGCACAAGCTGCTGCCTTTTCTGGTCAGCCTCAACAACTGCCTGCTCAACAGCCACAGCAGTACCAGGCGAGCAATTACCCTCCACATACTTACGCTACCCAAACTTCTCAGCCTACCAGTTATACTGTGGCCCCTGCCTCACAACCTGGAATGGCTCCAAGCCAAGCTGGGGCCTATCAACCAAGACCAGGTTTTACTCAATCTGCAAGTACCATAACCCCTCCTCCAAGTGGGCCTAACCCGTATGCACGTAACCGTCCTCCCTTTGGTCAGGGCTATACTCAACCTGGACCTGGTTATCGATAAAGAGGCTCAGCTACATTGATGAAATGTAGCTGCTAGCTATTTGCCTCTCAAAAGACTCCAATACTATTATTTTATTTTAATTTGTATTGAAGTTCAGAAATTTAAAAAGCAGAGCATTTTTTATGATATCATTGTTGCTGTTAATTGAGAGTATAACTTGCTAGAACACAACAAAAGACCAAAATGAAAATTTTTTTCCTCCCCTGCTTAAAAGTGTAGCAGCTTCCTAGTAATTTTGGAACACTACTCTTATGTGTGTAAAGTGATTGACTTTCTAGCTTGCCTTGTCCAGAGGTTATTAAAATGCTAGGTTGAAATTTAGCCATCTTATTTGGCTTTGTACTATTAACATGATGTACTAAAAATAGATCTCTTTGAAAAGACAACTAGATATTATGTATAAAATGTAATAACATTGATAGGTTAATAAAGATGATTGAATCAATTAGTGGTCTTGTAGTTTAATTTAATCACTAAAATTATATATTTACTAGTGGCCTGGTTCACAAAATTCATGCACGGGCGGGGGGGGGGGGGGTGTCCCTCAGCCCAGCCTGCACCCTCTCCAATCTGGGACCCCTCAAAGGATGTCCTACTGCCGGTTTACAGGGATCGGGCCTAAACCAGCAGTCGAACATCCCTCTCACAATCCGGGACTGCTGGCTCCTAACCACTCACCTGCCTGCCTGATTGCCCCTAACCACTCTGCCTGTGGGCCTGCTCACTCCCAACTGCCCCCTGCCGCCAGCCTGCTTGCCTCCAAATGCCCCCCCCTACCCCCGCCAGCCTGATCACCCCCAACTGCCTCCGCTGCTGGCCTGCTCGCCCTAACCTGCCCCCCCCCCCTTGCTGTCCTGATCACCCCCAGTTGACCCCCACTGACGGCCTGCTAACCCCCAACTGGACCCCTGCTATTCTGCTCACTCCCAACTGCCCCCCCTCGCCAGCCTGATCATCCCCAATACCCCCCCCCCCCACTAGCCTGATCACCCACAACTGCCCTCCCCTCTTGGCCTCTAACTGCCTCTACCTAGGCCCCGCCACCATGTCTTCGTCCAGAACGTCCGGAAGATCTCCCAGTCTAATTAGCATATTACCTTTTTATTAGTATAGAGGCTTGGTGCACGGGAGGGGGCTGGCTGGTTTGCCCTGAAGGGTGTCCCAGATCAGGGTGGGGGTTCCCTTGGGGCATGGGGCAGCCTGGGCAAGGGGCCTGCGGTGGTTTGCAGGCCGGCCACGCCCCCATGGGGTGAGGTTCCCTGCTTGGGGAGTTGGCCAGCCTGGGTGAGGGGCTGAGGGCTGTTTTCAAGCTGGTCACGACCCCCCAACCCCCTGTGACCCAGGCCCCCAGCCCCTTCTTGAGCAGAGGCCAGGGCGGCCTGGAAGCTTGGTTTCCATCGTGGGGGCAACCCAAGCCTCCTGCTTGCTCCAGCTCCATGGCTGCCGCCAGCTTTGTTGGGTTAATTTGCATACTCACTCCTGATTGGCTGGTGGGCGTAGGGGAGGAACGGTTAATTTGCATGTTTCTCTTTTATTAGTGTAGATGAGAAACAAATCCTTACTAATGTTTTGTAAATAAAGTATAGATGGTTTAATTTAGAACAGTTTCTATTCAGAGAAACTGATTTTTGTCCTGGTTTGAAAGAAATGCATTTAACAATCATTGGCTTAAAACAGTGAAACTTTAAAATTGATGTCACAGGAAGATAGATTAGCATAATACATAAATACAAAAGGTACAGTATTAAAAGATACAAGGGGGTTTTGGTAGATCGTGAATAACTAATTTTCCTTATAGAGATGAGTCATTTAGAAAGAAAGAACTCAGCCTTAAAAAAAACACTAATCTCTTTATTGCAGCTTCTACTTGTTTGAAAAGTACAGAATGTAGCATTGATAAAATTGAAGCATGTTGAAAGGGTCCTCTCAGAATGAGGGCAACAATGCAGCATTCCCACCTCCCTCTCCAAATGAGGAAAATTCCTTTTTAAATAAAAACGAGTCTGAGTCAGTACAGGTTAAGTTGGACTATGAAAACATCTTCTGATACATTCATTCCTACAAGTCCTATGTGTAAAAATGTAGTAAATATCCTGTAAAATGGTAGCGTTTTCATCATGTGTTATCTTTTTGTGCTCAGACTTCACATTCAGTTTCTTCATACAACTTGTTTAGAATTATATTAAAAACAATACAAAGACAGTTGCTTGAAGGGATAGTTTGATAAAGTATATTCAGATATTGTAATATATAATTATGAGTATAGTAAGTCATTCTCAACTCTATTTTTAGCTGAAATGAAATGTGCTTATTGAAACTAAACCTTTTTAATAATTTACAAATATTTGAGGAAATGTATATTCACATGAATGTTTAAACATTCAGAAAAGATATTCAACTATTGGTAAAAAACTGAAGTTTAAGTAGACATGTGAATTTTATCCCCAGCTATATATGCTGAAGTTAATCTGATCTAATAAGTTAAACCAAAGAGAGATTTATGGAATTAACTCACCAGTAGGAAGAATACACATTAATAAAAGTAAACATTTTTTAAAAAGTATATTAGTTTTTGATGTTAATTTTGTTATAAAAGTATCTCAAAACATTACAACATTGTGATAAATAATATACAAAAAATCTCTTAAAATACCATGAACAGGGAGCCAGCTTCCCCAGAAAAATGTTACTCTGTTAATACCTTGCTTTATTAAATGACTTTTTAAAACCTGATAAATATTCTCAGCAATTTTTCTAATAAACATCTAATATTGCTATCAATTAGATTTTAAACTTTTACACATAGTAAACAGAACAGCTTTAAATGGATGTGACAAATACCATAGTGCTTGCAATTATCTTTTGCCACGATGAAACAAGGCACTTGTGAACACGATTGCAGCATCTACCATTTTCCAGGAATTGTGGTCCCACATTCATACCACTGAACGTAATTGATTTGGGTGTGACCACCGATTTCTCCAAATTGGACAGGTTCCTGGCGAACTGCTCTGAAATATCCTACAAGAGAAAATTAGTTATAATAATTGCAATGTTATATATGTGCCTTCTTTGCTCATAGATTGAATGGCTGAAGGTTACTCTAGGTGAAGTATTTTAGAAATGGAGAGCAACAGAGGCCATGGAATCTTTCCTGAGGTAGAAACTGGGGCTAAACATCAGGAGCATCTGTAACTCCTTAACAAAGCATGGGACTGCTGGTACTGTCTAGGAAACAAAGCTGGAAAGGAGCAGGAGTCAGAGGAGTTTGTGTTTTTGAGTGTCATTGAGCACATCTACACTCTGTCTTATGTGAAAGTGTACTTTCTGCACATTACACACCTATGGTGGTCTGTGAAGAACTGACCTGAGTAATGGTGCTATGTGTATTTACCACTGTGTTAAGAAACAAAAGAAAGGTAGTATCAAGCTTGCTAAATTTCTAAGAATTAAACTTAGGTGGAATCTTCAGTGACCCTATACTAAATGATTAAAACTTTCAAAATTTCTCTGTGAAAGTAAAATATAGAAATATACAAAATTTATAGTATGTTTATATCCAATTCCTATGAGATACCAGTTTCAACTTCTGGTTCATGGGTTCACAGATCCTATCAAGGTATCTTTTCATGGTGCCAGTGAACAAAATGTGTTGCTGAAAAGACTAGTCAAATGATTTAAGGTATCTAACGAACTTCTTGGTGATTCCCAAGTAATGTGGACATTTAATTTACCCTCTCCTACCTTGCCTGTACAGCAAGTAAATTAATTTTCATCTTTTTAATCTTCATTAAGCAGCTTAGTGCTAATGTGTCATCAGCATTACCTTGGTTATTTATTTTTTAATATAATTGTTTTATTTTAACTGAACTTATATAATGAAGGCAAATAGTACTGTTTTTCCATTTGTGGTAGTCGGTCTTAAATTTTTTTTAAGGGAATAAAAAAATGCCTATGTGCTCAGTATTGACAAAAAACATAAAGGTAATATATGAATGATTTACGTTTAGGAAACATTGTTCTTTTATTCAGGTTTCCTTGAAGTAGAATACATTTGTCTGTGTGTAGCTTTCCTTGGTGGGGCTGGGAGGAAAGTTGAGAAACTTTCATTAAAGTCTTCATACTAAGTAAGGCCTTTTAACAGTTTTTTCTTTCTAGCTAGATAATTATAACAGTGCTAGCATAGAATTATTTTAAAAGTGATTGCTTTCCTCAGCTTGAATTCTTTTTGGGTCAATTTATAAAACCTTGCTTTTGAGGAGGCTCAGAAAACATACCTTCTTTTGTGGGTAACTGCTCAGAAGTCAGTTGCTGTCCTGTGCGTCCATCTAAAAACGAGTCCACAAATTGGCAATGATCTTCTCCATGGCCTCTCTGATCGCCTATGTTATAAAATTTTCCTGAAGAACCCAAAATTAAAAGGATCATAAAATGTTACTTTCTTTGATAAAAGACAATCCTATCTAATAATAGAGTAACATGTAAATTACCATCACTCCGCTACGCCTACGAATGGGCAGCAGGAGGCTGGGGGGCGGGACTCGGGTGGCCTATCCGGCCATTGAGAGGCACGGATCCACTGCCACTGAGGGGAGCTACCCTGCTGTTGAGAGGCGCAGGGGGGCGGGAGTCCCGCCCCCCTGCGCCTCTCAACAGCAGGGTAGCCCCCCTCAGTGGCTGCGGACCATCAAAAGCATGGGAGCTGGGTGCCTGTCTGCTCCAGCACCAGGCTCCACTATGAAAAGCGAAAGCGTGTAGGGGACCCTACACGTGCATGATTCAATCATGCACTGGGCCTCTAGTCTATCTATATATATAAAAGCCTAAGCAACTAGCCGACTGGCTGGTAGCTATGATGTGCACTGACCACCAGGGGGCAGATGCTCAATGCAGTAGCTGCCCCCTGGTGGTTAGTGTGCTCCCACAGTGGGAGTGCCAGATGCTGGGCTCATGGCTGATGAGCACAGCTGCGGTGGCATGAGCCTCTCCCATCTCCCCGGCAGCTTGCTGCCAAGTTTCCGCAGTAGGCGCAGAGGGGCCTGGATGAGTGGGAGCCGCGCAGTACCCAGCCCGGGCTCCTCCCCGGCCGCCTGACCTGCAGGGATAGGGCCAAAACCGGCAGTCTGACATCTCCCAAGGGATCCCGGATTGAAAGCAGGTGCAGGCCAGGCTGAGGGACCCCACCAGTGCATGGATGCACCAGGCCTCTAGTTCTGAAATAATCACATTGTTCCAAATAATCATTCTTTCCTGATCTTGTACTTTCCCCTACTTTTGCCCTAGTTCAAGCCATCAGCGCCCTTTGACTGAACTATGAAATGGTCTCCCAGCTGACATTCCTGTTTTTCCTTTTGCCTCTCTATTCTTCCTCCCTTCCTTTCATATCCTGCATGTTTTAAAAATGCTACTCAGATGTTACTCCCATAAATCTCTCCAGCAACCTCCTATTGTACTCAGAAGAAAACCCAGAGTCTCACATGATTTCACACCTGCCTGCCTTGTCTTCCTCTTACTAAGCCTCAGCCACACCAGTGGAACTGGCTATGCATGTTCTGCCACAGGCCTTTGAGTTTCTCTTCCTCCATCTCTGCTTTCCCCTAGATCTTTGCTTGGTTGGTGCCTTCTCGTAGTTTTCCTCCTAGCACAGTGTTATCTTTTCAGTGAGGCTTTTCCTAACACTTCTAATTAAAGGAGCTTCCATTCAGCTGTTTTGTTCCACTCTTTTTTTTCCCAAAGCACTACAACTAGATTGGAAGCTACAAGAAGGCTTGCTTGTGTCTTGTTTGCTATTTTGTCCCTAGCACCTAGAACAATGTCTGAATAAAGCAGATACTACTTGTTGAATAATGGAACAAATGTCTATCTTTCTAAGCCTTATTTAAAAGTTTTATTGTAGGAGTATAGAAGAGAAAAGAAGCTGCTGCGTCTGGAGCAAGGGGTCACATAGCCTTTCCAACCAGTTGTTGTAATCTTGATCTTGTCGTTATCAGACTTAAAATTTGATTGTCAGATTCCTCCCAGGAGTACGGTTAGATACACCCATTTTGTTATCAGTAAGGTTTTTAATCCTTGGTTGGCTGTAACAAAATTGAGCGTAAATGTGGCTAGTGTCTTTACATTCAAGTTTGCCATGATGGCACTGTTCAAATTGCATTTTCATTGTTTACCTTCTAATAGCATGTCTCAAGTCCTTGTTTTCTAGGCTATTTCAATAACATCTTGCTCAAAAAGAGAAATTGTATTTACATCAGACGTTAGTTTCTGTCCAAAGAAAAGGCCAAGTTTTACAGAATGCTGCAAAGCATTCCCTGAAAGACAAAGACTCAAAACAGCAGGTAGTCTTGCTTACCTGCGAGGGAGTCGCTCAGATAAATCTTGTATCTAAGAGAGTTGCATAGCTGCACCCCTACAAACTTTTTGTACCAAGTCCTTTTGACATACTGTTTGCCTTTACATTCTGAGTAAGAGTCTGAATCAAAGGGTCTTTCTGTCCAGATGGCATCTCTTCCTCCTGCATCAGGAAAACATAAGACTTGAGTTTAGTATCTGATTTTGGTGCTGAAGAGCTGTCCTGAAAGCTTTAAAAACAAACAAACAAACAAACAAACAAAAACAGTTTGCAAAGTTCACTGTCAATTTGCTGACAGCTGGTTTTCTCCAATGCTAAATATTGGAGCCAAAAATAATATAGGAGTTTAAACACATAAGGCCCCACTTACGATCCTGTCAACAGTGATAAAGCTGTAGAGGTGTATTTTTAGGTGATGAATAGTCTTTGCAGTGCTAGACGTAGACAGCATCCTGAGGGAATTCAGGGTTTGTTTTGTGTTGCAGCATATACAATTTCAACAGCTGCTCTAATGTGACTTGCTATTAAAAGTGGAAATGAGGGTATTATATCTTCACAGTTATCATACAAAAAATTTGGTACATGAATGAAAGCAAGCTTCAGAATATCCAACTTGTTCCTAAAACATCATAGATTCTCGATGAAACTGAGTGTTCTGGATACTCATTCGGAATGTAAGTCATGATTGATATTGATATCATGACTTACATTCCGCCATGTCTGTGTAGTTGAATCAGTTTAGAAAAGCATGTAGTTATGTTCACATCAAGACAGGTACTTACCAGAAACTGGCTCGCTCACTCTTGGATCCGCTGAGGAGAAATAGCAACAGAGTCAGAAGTTATTAAGTAAGTAGGTCTCAGTGTTCCAGTGGTACAGTGAAGAAGGTGGGTGCTTACAGTAAAGAAATTTTACCCACAAAATAGTTTACTCTTTCTAAAATAGAATTGGAAAGTATGCGGGTGTTGTTTTGGAAATTGTTCTCAATTGGAAATCTTCTGCCAGATAGTCAGCTGTATCTTTTATTTGTGATTTGAGTAGTTAGACATCTTCATTGCTGTTTTAGCTTTCACTTCCATTTTAAAAGCTTCCTCTTTTAGTTTCATATAAAAATTACTGATGATAAAATCACCAACACGCCATGAACTGCAGTTGGTGTAAAATTATACAAATGATGCTGTGAGTATATATGTATCTCATTAGGGAATTGGAGCTTAGAAGGTCACAAAAGAGAAATTTTACAGCTGCTTATCATAAAACAAACATATCAAATGAGTTTCCTTTCTACATGTATGGCTCAGCATGTCTGATATTTTGATTCTAGGCATTGATGCTGGCATACAGAAGACCATTAACTCACTAGATTTTTTAGTATAGATTAAACATTTTTCTTTTAAACTGATATACCTAACTTTTCTCTTACATCAAAATATATGAGGAAAAACATAAGTGGTCTTTCCTTATGGCCATCTTCCACAATTGGTTTTGTTCCATAGGTGATTTTTGGAAATTCAAGAAACTATATAGTGTTTGGCTGGGTTTCAGACAAGCTCCCTATTGCAAAACATTGTAGCCCTTTACATCCTCGTTGGGAATTGCTGTTGATGTGATTACCTGATTCAGTACTGAATGCCACTGTGTTGCTGGGTGGGCCTTCCCCAAGTGGGTTTTTTGGTTTCACCTGGAATTCATAGCTGTGTAGGGGGGAAATGAAAATAAAATAGTAATATATTCTTCAGGGGGAGACAACATTCCCTTGTTATACTAATATCCTTCCTGAATCTGTTTTGAATGGACATATGTTCTAGAAGCAGGAGGAAAGGAAAAACAAAACATTGAATCTCACTTTCTAAACAGCTTGTGTAATGCTTTGTATAAGAACAGGGTTAAGTTAATAAAATAGTTGTCTTTTTAAAGTCCAAATGAGTAGAAAGAATGGGAAAGTTGGTAATGGATATATAGGAAAGAGGTATGTGGTGGGCCCAGGCTAATTCTAGCAACAAGGACGCCCAGTTTTCTCTAGATGTTTCAACTACTTCCTGGGGGAAAGAAGTAGGGAGATCCCTTTATATTCCTTTTATCCCAACCCTCAAAGCCTTCCACTTGGGCCGTGTTCCTCTTTGTGGGGCTTGCACTGCCTGTGTCGGACTCGCGTAGCAGCAGCTGTGGGGAAAGTTAGTTTTAAATGCAGACTTCTTGCTCCATCCCATCTACGGAATCAAATTTTTGAGGAGGTCCAGGTAGGAATTTACATTTGACATTTGAAAACTATTAGACTAAGCTATGGAAACAAATGCACATGGAAAAAGTTCTTTACGAGGACCTCCTGGTTGTGTTTCCTGGAACTCAGGTCTTCTGTGGACCACCGGAAGCCACAGCATCTCCAGAATAGGGACAAGGAAGTGTCACGTCTTGAAGAGCATGGGCACAAAGGCAGACTTTTCTCTCCTCTGCAAACCAGATGCATGTGGGCTCGGCTCTTAGCTTTTATGTTAAAAATCAAAACAGGCCTGGCCCGATGGTTCGGTTGGAACATCAGCCCATACACCAAAACAGATTGCAGGTTCAATCTCTGGTCAGCGTGCATGTGGGAGGCAACAGAAGGATCTTTCTCTTTCTCTTCCTCTCCTTGCCTCTCTCTAAAATTAATAAATAAATCCTCCCGTGAGGATAAAAAAACACCCAAATAAACCCAGATCTGTAGGAGTTATATGTTTGATTATATCCTTAAGAAGTACGCATTAAATTGCTATGCAATAACTGAGAAATGTGATTCATAGAATACTTAAGCAGAGCACATCCTTTTAAGAAATTCAAATAGTAAAACTAGTTTCCATTTGCCTAAAACTATGAGTTTTGGGTGCCGGAAAGTATTTTGGATGCAAAATCAATTTGAGTCAGCTGATAGTATGGTGAGTCTCAAATTTGTATAGGCTTTTGGTAGATAATTCCCGTTTTTTGAAAAGTTTGTAATTGAATAAGAATGCAGAACATACAAAAGGAAGATATTTTATAAATAAGTGAAAAACAGAAGGATGACAGTATTAACACACACTGCTAGAATCCTTAAGACAGACTAGCATTACAACAATGGCAGCCCCTTTAGGGGTGCTTACTATATATCAGACACATTAATCATTCTGTGTATATAAAGTAACACACAAACCCTAAGAGATCAGTGTTATGCCATTTTTTCAGTTAAGAATGATGAGGCTCTTAACCATTGTTCTGTCTACTTTTACAAACTTTGTGAAATGAGAATAAAAATTTACAGGGTTGCCCTAGCCGGTTTTGCTCAGTGGATAGAATGTTGGCCTGCGGACTGAAGAGTCCTGGGTTTGATTCCTGTCTGCACGTGCCCAGGTTGTGGGCTCGGTCTCCAGTAGAGGGCATGCAGCAGGCAACCGATCAATGATTCTCTCTCATCATTGATGTTTCTATCTCTCCCTCTCCCTTCCTCTCTGAAATAAGAAATAATATGTTAAAAAAAATTTACAGGATTTTTACTGAGAGACTGCACATCAAAACATTTTGTAACCTAATCAACTGATATAAGATGCCATTATCATTTGCAATAAGAGAATGCCAATATAAAACCACATGTCACTCATTTAAATAAATTGCACATACATAGGGAGTTTTGGCATGGAATATTTTCTAGAGATGAGATTCTTGCTCAGAAGCCTGATGACCTTAAAACAAAAACAAACCAGTATGATGAACTGATAATGGAAAAAAGAAACCACAGGCATTTGGACTTCGATTCAAGTGGGCAATGCATCCCACATTCCAGGCCACTGCCAAAAGCCCTGTGCGCTGGCTAACTCTGATTGCTGGAACCATCTCCTTGTCTTTTTATCTTGCAGTTATTTATACTTCAGCTCTATTTGTAGTGTGGCCACAAATACTCCTAAGAAACTTTGTTTTTTTGCCAACGTTTTGTGATACTTGACAAGTTTTGAAGAAATCATTTTAAACTAAATTTAATTAACAGCATGGGACTAAAAGGTACATATTTTTGGCAGATTAAACCCTATATAAAGAGAAAATATTGAAGTGGCCAAGTTTTTCCCAGGAAGCACATTATATCACAAGATCTATGACATTGTAGGTCAGTATTGATTATACATAGGAAATAAGCATGGGATGCTATATTAAAAAGTTATAAAGCACAATAAAGTTATTTAAATAATGCTTTGAAGAAGATTTAGAAGATCAAGTTAAAGGAAGTTTTACAAATACATGAACAAAAAGTCAGAAATGAAAAGTGAGAGAAAATAAGAAAATAGGATTATTTCAGGGGATACAATACCTAAGTATTGGGTTCTAGAAGAGATAGGGAAAAAGGAGGGTAGAAAATTATCCTGGAAATTATGTAATTTTTCAGAACTGAAAGACATGGGTTTGCAGATTACAAAGGCCCAATGTACACCCAGAAAAAAGAAAAAAGAAAAAAGAAAAAAACTATCCAAAGCACAAACGATGCAAAATTTCAGAGTATTGGGGTAAAGACACAATTTTAAGTTTCTGAGAAGAAAATAGGTCCCATTCAAAGAACCCGGAATCAGAATAACATTAGACTTCCTAACAGCACTGGAAGTTAGAAAATAATGGAACAATGTCTTCAAAAATCTTCATTGTACCCTAAACTCCATGTCTAGCTAAATGATAGTATTAGAGTAAAACAAGGATATTTTCAGATATGCGAAGACTCAAAAATATTATCTTCCTTAAGCTTTTTCCAAGATGTATTTCTCAAGAAGTGCCACAATGCCAGGGAGTAAACAAAGAAGGGAGGTAGGAGATGTACGAGTTAGGTTATTCAACATAGAAGAGAGCCAAAAGATGATGATGTTGAGGAATTCCAGGAGATGTTGCCATAAAAAAAGTACATGGAACATATACACTGAGTGGCCAGATTATTATGATCTCTGAACACATAAAAATCTGGCCACTCGGTGTGTGTGTGTGTGTGTGTGTGTGTGTGTGTGTGTGTGTGTGTGTGTATTAGAGGCCCGGTGCATGAATTTGCGCATGGGTGGGGTCCAGCCAGCCTGGCCAGGGGGAGGGAACATGGGCGGTTGGCCAGCCTGCCTGCTGGTCGAACTCCTGGTTGAGGGGATAATTTGCATATTAGCCTTTTATTATATAGGATATACACTGAGTGGCCAGATTATTATGTGTTCAGAGATCATAATAATCTGGTCACTCAGTGTAGATGACTTGAGCATTTGATCATTCTGAGAAATGGTCAGTCTAGAAATATGGATTTAATTGACAAAAGAAATAGCTAAAATAATTGAAAATTGCAGAGGTGACTAAGGTGGTGACATATGAAGCTTCTGAGCTCCCCTCCTCCTACAGACATTGAATGTATAGCTCCACACAGAGCAATTCCTAATGAAAGTGATCCAGGAACTAGCTGAACAGCTCCTACACATTGGGCAAATGACAGAACACCCACCCACATCAAAATGCCTAGGAAAGGCTGAGACACTTGACAGAACCCCCTGCCACAGGGCCATACAATCAGGAGCAGACCCACAACTACCAGCTTTTCCCTGAGGAGCAAAGGGTTTGGACCCCAAAACTAGCATCTGGATTTTGCCAACATTTGTGATACTTTTCCCAACTTCTAAGACTCTCTAAATACCCATCTCTGAAAGCCAATGGGGATTGTGTCTATGAGACCTTTAAGAATATAGCAAAACAAACCCCAGTTACTCACAAATGCATTGAGCACTCCCCTCCCACCCCTCTCCAGGGATCAGAGCGAAGGAAGCAGGCAAAAGCTCCCACATACTTTAAAGGCTACCTGAGGATGAGGTTTCTAACTTCAGGACACATCTAGTGACTGGCTGCAATCCTCTCCAGAGACAGAAACAGCAAACACCTTTCCTGCCCTCTCTCTTCAGCCCACTCCAACAACAAAACCAAGTTACTAGTGTCTCCCTGGAAGGAATTTTTACAAATGGGTGGCACTCCAGCTTTAGTGGCTGCTGCCCAAGGGATGGGCCCCCAGATTACCTGGCTCTGAGAGCCAATGGGGCTTGTATTCCTCAGCCCCGCAGTACTGTATCAAATGAAGTAGTTCTTAACAGGTGCAGGAGTATCCCCTCTTCCCCACAGCTGTATCTGGGCCCAGCAGAGAGGAAGCAGGCAAAAACACCCATCTCCCAGTGTTTCCCTAGAAGGGGCTTAACTACATAATTGTCCAGCTGCTACCTGAGGCTCCAGTTTCTAATCAGCCTGCATCTAAGTGCTGACTGCCATTCTCACTTTTGGGACACTGACAGGTTTTGGAACACCCTCAACTCCTGAAGCCACTAAGAACAAGGATGGTGGCTTGGACACTCTCAGAGGCTTGAGAGACAACTAGAAGCTTGGCTGGACTGATCAGAGTGGTTCACTTTTATAACAGGAATAGTCTATCATGACTGGAGAGGTGGCTGTTTTATCTCATGTTTAGAGATCACCAAAGAGAATCAAAGAAAATGAAGAAACAGGAATATGGTCCAAACAGCAGCAACAACAACAACAACAACAACAACAACAAAACGAAGAAAAATCTCCAGAAACAGATCTTAATGAAATGAACATAAGTTATTTACCTGATAGAATGTTCAAAATAACAATTGTAAATATGTTCACCAAGGCCAGGACAACAATGCATGAACAAAGTGAGAATGTCAACAGAGAAAATAGTAAAAAGTACAAAACAGAAAACATATAGCTGAAGAATACAATAACTGAACTGAAAAATCATTAGAGTTTAACAGCAGACTAAATGAAGTAGAAGAAAAGATCAGCAAACCTCACAGGGCACTGGAATTTATCCAATCAAAGGAGTAAAAATGAAAGAAAGAGAAGATAGCTTAAGGGACATATGAGACATAAGCAGATCATGATATGCATTATAGGGGTTCCAGTAGGAGATGAGAGAAAGGGGCAAAAAGCGTATTTAAAGAAATAATAGCTGAAAACGTCCCTAACTTGGGGTAAGAAAGAGACATCCAGATCCAGGAAGTCCAGATCTCCAAATATAGGTAATCCAAACAGATCCACACCAAGACATTATTATTAAATTAGAGGCCTGGAGCATGAAATTTGTGCACGGGTACGGTCCCTAGGCCTGTCCTGTGATCAGGGCCATCTTCCCCAGCTGCCCGCAGCCAGCCCCACCCCCCACCGCCACCCACCCCCAGTTCCCTGTTCATCATCAGGTGATTGGAGCCTGCCGGCCAGGGGGAGGAATCGAGAGGTTGGTCATGGGCTCGCTGGCCCCGCCCATGCCACAGGTGGCCCTCTGTGTGTGGGGCAACTGGTGGGGCAGGGGCCTTGGCCTGGTGCCACTCGCCTCCCCCACCTCCCACCCCCGGTTCCCCGTTCGCCATTGGGCGATCGGAGCCTGCTGGCTGGGGAAAGGGACCAAGAAGTGGTCAGTGCACCTCATAGTGACTGGTCAAGTGGTCGATCTGGTGGTTCTGCCGTTAGGGTCAATTTGCATATTACCCTTTTATTATATGGGATAGAGCCCCAGTGCACGGGTGGGGCCGGCCCACCTGCCCTGATTCGGCCCCCGATTGGGGTGGGGGTCCCCACTGGGGGGTGGGGCCAGCCGGGGCTAGGGGCTGTGGCAGTTTGCAGGCCGGCCACGCCCCTGATCAGGGTGGGGGTCTCTGCTGGGGGGCGGGGCCGGCCAGGGTAAGGGGAGGCAGTTGTTCTGGTCTCTGGTCCTTTCGCTGTTTTGGTCACTGGGCTTTTATTATATAGGATTGCCAAATGCTATAGACAAGGAGGGAATCTTAAAAGCAGCAAGAGAAAACAACTTGTTATATACAAGGGAACTCTCATAAGACTATGAGATTTTTCAGCAGAAGCTTTCAGGTCAGAAGGGAATGGCATGATATATTCAAAGTGCTGAAATAAAAAACTACCTGGCAAAGTTGTCTTTCAGAATTGAAGGAAAGAGAAAGAATTTCCCAAGCAAAAGCTACACCAACCTTACAAGAAGAGATAAAGAGTTTTTGAAGCTGAAACTAAACAATGCTAAATTAATGAGAGGAAAACGTGAAAATATATAACTCATTGGTTTAAAGTAAATATATAGTAAAATTCAGAATATCCTAGTGTTATAATTTGGTGGGTAAATTACATAACTAATGCAAAGATGAAAAAAGTATCAAAGGTAACTATACCACAATAACTTAATGGATGTACAATGTAAAAAGATTTAAATTTTGTCATCAAAAGCAAAATGTGAAGAGGAGAATGCAAAAACGCAGAGCTTTTGTATGCATTTGAAGTTATTATCTGTGGAGAGCTGCTACAGCGTTTGGACAGGTTCAAGCCTCGGACTAATGAGAGGCTTGAACCTGTCCAAACGCTGGGCGCTCTCCACAATTATCAGCTTTAAACAGACTGTTATAAATAGAAGATGTTTTATGTAAGCCTTGTGACAACACAAAGTTATAACCTATAGTAGATACATAAAAGATAAAGAGAAAGGAATAAATGCAGAAGACTACAGAAAATCACCAAGTCACAAAGGAAGAGAGCAAGAGAGAAAAATAGGAACAAAAGAATTACAAAACAGCCAGAAACAGTGAACAAAATAGCAATAGTACATACCTATTAACAATTACTTTAAATGTATATGGATTAAATTCTCTAATTACTTTAAATGTATATGGATTAATTAAACATAGAGTAGTTTAGTGGACAAAAAAACCAAGACCCAAGTATATGCTGCCTATAACAGACTCATTTCAGCTTTAAGGACACAGACTAAAAATGAAGGGATGAAAAAAGATATGTCATGAAAATGGAGCCCAAACAAAGCAGGGGCACCTAAAATTATATCAGACAAAATAGATTTTAAGCCAAAGACTGTAACAAGAGACAAAGGAGATGATTGTATAATGACAAATGTGTCACTTCATCAACAAGATATAACACTTGTAAATATTTATGCACCCAACATAGGAGCACTTTAATATATAAAGCAAATGTTAACAGATCTGAAGGGAAAAACAGATAGTAATTGGGGGTGGGGTGCAGAGGATTTCAATACCTCACTTATAACAATGGATAGACCATACAGACAGAAAATTAATAAGGAAACATTAAACATAAACTGTATGTTATATCAAGTGGGCCTAACAAATATGTACAGAACATTGCATCTGAGAAGAACAGAATATACGTTGTTCTCAGGCACACATGGAACATTCTTCAGGACAGATCATATGTTAGGCCACAAAACAAAATAGTCGTAATAAGTTTTAAAAAACTGAAATCAAATCAAGCATACTTTCTGACTACAATGGTAGGAAACTAGAAATCAATTATAAGAAAAAAAAAACCTGGAAAATTCACAAATATGTGGAGATTAAAAAACATGCTACTACTGCCAATGGGGCAAAGAAGAAATAAAGAATAATAAAAAAATATTCAGAGAAATAAAAATGGAAATACAACATACCAAAATTTATGGGATTCAGAAAAAAGCAATTTGAAGAGGAAAGTTTATAGAGATACATGCCTATGTTAAGGAGAAAGATGTCAACTATCCTAACTTGACAGCTCAAGGAACTAGAAAAAAGAACAAATTAAGCCCAAAGTTAGTATGAGAAAGGAAATAACAAAGTTCAGAGCAGAAATAAATGAAATAGAGACCAGGAAAAAAAATCAATGAAACTAAGAACTGTTTTTTAGAAAAGATAAAATGGACAAACTTTTAGCTAGAATAAGAGAAAAGACTCAAAGTCAGAAATGAAACAAGAGACATTACAACTGATGCCACAGAAATATAAAGAATCATAAGTGACTACTATAACAATTATACTCCAACAAATTGAATAAGGTATACATACAAAAAAAAAAGAGAAATATCTAGAAACATACAACCTACCAAGCCTGAATCATAGATAATCTGAATAGGCCAGTTACTACCAAAGGAATTGAAATAGTAATAAAAAACCTTCCAACAAAGAAAAGCCCAGGACCAGATGATCTTCCTGGTGAATTCTAACATTAAAGGAGAATTAATATTAATCCTTCTCAAACTCTTCCAATAAGCTGAAGAGGAGGGGACACTCTCAAACTCATTGTACAAGGCCAGCATTATCCTCACACTAAAGCCAGAGAAGGACACGCATGAAAAGAAAATTATAGGCCAATATCCTTGATGAACATAGATGCAAAAATCCTCAACAAAATATTGGCAAACCAGGTTCAACAATACATTAAAAGGATCAAACAACATGATCAAGTGGGATTCATTCCAGAGATGCAAAGATGGTTCAACATTCACAAATTAATAAATGTGATACACCAACTTAACACAATGACAGATAAAAATTATATGATTACACTAGAAGCCCGGTGCACGAAATTTATGATTACATAATCTCAATAGATGCAGAAAACATTTGACAAAATTCAACATCCTTTCATGACAAAAACTCTAAACAAAGTTGGTATAGAGGGAACATACCTGAACATAATAAAGACCATATATGATACACTACAGCTAATATCATACTCAACAATGAAATGCTGAAAGCTTTTCCTCTAGATCAGGAACAAGATAAGGATGCCCACTCTCATCACTTTACTCAACACAATACTGAAAGTCTTAGCCACAGCAATCAGACAAGATAAAAGGCATCTAAATCTGAAAAAAAAGTAAATTTGTCTCTATTTGCAGATGACAGGATGCCATATATAGGAAACCCTAAAGATATCACCAAAAAAACTTAGAACTAATAAATTCACTAATGTTGCAGAACATTAATATTTTTATACACTAACAATGAACTATAAGAAGGAGAAATGAAGAAAAACAATCCCATTTACAACAGCATAAAAAATAAAATATTTAGGAATAGTCCTGGCCGGTGTGGCTTAGTAGTTGAGCATCAACCCATAAATCAGGAGGTCACGGTTCGATTCCCGTCAGGGCACATGCCTGAGTTGTGGGCTTGACATTGATAGGGGCCATGCAGGAGGCAGCTAACTGATGTTTCACTCATATTGATGTTTCTCGCTCCCTATTCCTTCTTCTCTCTAAAAATCAGTAAAAAATCTTTTTAAAAAATATATTTTATTGATTTTTTACAGAGAGGAAGTGAGAGTGATAGAGAGCTAGAAACATCGATGAGAGAGAAACATCCATCAGCTGCCTCCTGCACACCCCCTACTGGGGATGTGCCTGCAACCAAGGTACATGCCCTTGACCAGAATTGAACCTGGGACCCTTCAGTCTGCAGGCCGATGCTCTATCCACTGAGCCAAACCGGTTAGGGCAATAAAGAAATATTTTAAAAATATTTAGGAATAAATTTATCCAAGGAGGTGAAAGATCTGTACAGAGAAAATTATAAGACATTGATTAAATAAACTGAAGACACAAATAAATGGAAATATATTCCATGTTCATGGATTAGAATAATTAATATTGTCAAAATATTCCTACTACCTAAAGCAATCCATAGATTCAATGCAATTCCTATCAAAATTGGAATGGCATTTTTGAAAAATATAGAACATACAATTCTGAAATTTGTATGGAAGCAGAAAAGACCCTAAATAAGCAAAGCAATCTTGAGAAAGAAGAACAAAGCTGGAGACATCACACTTTCTGATTTCAAACTATATTATAAAACTATAGTAACAAAACAGTATGGTATTGGCATAAAAAGAGACACATAAATCAATGGAACAGAACAGAAACCTCAGAAATAAACCCACATGTATATAGCCAATTAATTTATGACAAAGAAATCAAGAATATAAAAAAGGAGAAAGGATAGTCTCTTCAAAAAATGGTGTTGGGAAAATTGGACAGATACATGCAAAAGAATGAAACTGGACCACTACCTTACATTACAATAAATAACTAACTCAAAATGGATTAAAAACGTGACCATAAGACCTGAAAACATAAAACTCCTAGAAGAAAACATAGACTCCTTAATATTGGTCTTGATCATGATTTTTGGATTTAATGCCAAAAGCAAAGACATCAAATAAAAAGTGGGACTACATCAAACAAAAATCTCTGCACAGCAAGGAAATCATCAACAAAATGAAAAGGCATCCTACAGAATGGGAGAAAATATTTGCAAACCATGTACCCAATAATGGATTATCTACCCAATAATGGATTATTCAAAATACATAAGAAACTCATACAACTCAGTAACAAAAAAGCAAATAAACAAATTAAAAAACGGGCAAATCACCTGAATAGACATTTTTTTTCTAAAGAAGACATACAGATGGCCAACAGGTACATACAAAGGTGCTCAGCATCAGTAATCACCAGAGAAATGCAAATAAAAATCACAAGGAGATATCATCTCACACCTGTTAGGTTGTCTATTAACAAAAAGAGATGACAAAATGCTGGTGAGGATGTGGAGTAAAGTGAACCCTTGTATATTGCTTATGGGATGAAATTGGTACAGCCACCCTGGAAAACAGTATGGATCTAGAAATCCCACCTCTGGATATATATCTAAAGGAAATGAAATCATTACCTCGAAGAGATGTTTGTACTATAATGTTCATAGCAGCATTATTCAAGTGGCCACAATATGGAAACAACTTAAGTGTCTGTTGCTGGATGAATGGATAAAGAAAATGTGTTGTATGTATATAATGGAATATTATTCAGCCTTAAACGTGAAGGAAATCGCCCTGGCTGGTGTTGCTAAGTGGTTAGAGCATAGGCCCGTGCACTGAAAGGTCTTGGGTTTGATTCCTGGTCAAGGGCATGTACTTGAGTTGCAGGTTTGATCCCAGACCCTTTCAGGGCACATGTGGGAGGTAGCCAATTGATGTGTCTTTCTCACATTGATGTTTCTCTCTCTCTCTCTCTCTCTCTCTCCCCTCCTTCCTCCCTCTCTCCCTCCAACCTTCTCCCTCCCTCCCTCCCACTCAGTGATGGTGATGATTAACAAAAATAACAACAAAACCCCCACACACAAAAGAAGGAAATACTACATTTGCAATAATGGGTTGGACCTGGAGGGCATTAAGCTAAGTGAAATAAGGCAAACAGAGAAAGACAAATACTGCATAGTATCACTTATATGTGGAATCTTAAAAAAAAAAAAATCAAACTCATAGAAACAGAGTAGAAAAGTGGTTGCCAGGGGCTGGGGGTAGGGGAAATAGAGCTTGTAAAAGGTTATAAACTTTCAGTTATGCAATGAATAAGGCCTAAGGATGTAATATATAATTTGGTGACTATAGTTGTAAACATTTTATTGTATAATTGAAATATGCTAAGAGAGCAAAATTTAAATGTAACCACCCTCCCCCCTGCCCAGTTACATATACTTGGTGCTGGATGTGCTAATTAACTTGATGTGTGTGTGTGTGTGTGTGTGGGGGGGGGGATCCTTTCACTATATATATAAAATCATCACATTGAATACTTTATCTTTACAAATGTATTTGTCAATTATACCTCAATAAAGCTGAAAAAATAATTGAAAAGATTTGCTTCTGGGAAACAATTTAAGACTAGAAATGAGCTGCTTTGTAACATTTGAGTTTTAAAACCATGTACATGGATTTCTGATAAAAATGAAAATTAAACTTAAAAAGCCATTGATAAGGCCTGTTTAATCAAAACGAATATCTGAACGGGGTGCAGTCCAGATGACAACTGTAGTCAAACCTTTGGGCCTCTTAGAGGGCAAGCCCAGCAAGTTCCCCCTGGCAGAGGCCCTGCTGGTCCCCTGGGTAGGTACGGATCCAAACAAAAATACTCTTCCCAAGTCTCCCTGTGGGAGCAGCGTGGCGCTACGGTGAAGGTCAAGCGGGGAGACTGTGCTCACGGCTGCACTGCTGTGGGACCTCCAGGTAAGTTATTTAACCTCTACGAGCCTCACTTTCCTCCTGCAGAAAAACGAGGGTAATCATGTTACTTGTGGCCAACTATAGCCTCTAAAGGGTAGAAAAGTGTGAGGTTTTTTTGTGAGGATTAAATGAGATAATAGATTCCAACGGGTCTGGTATGTAGTGAGTGTACATATTCTCTGGTATTAAGCTCCAATTTTTATCCCAGAGGAGCGGGATAATAAAGAAGAGGGGAGAGTTTGAGAATAACTGAAAACCAGCATAAGCATTAGATATTAATTTTTAGAAAAGTAAAAATCTAGGGTTTCAAATAGTGGGAAAACTGTCAGAGTCAGGGACGCTCCAGCCCAGAGGATCCAGCCTGAGAATACTCTGCAGGTCCAGCTGCGGCAGACCCTTGTGCCCTCTCCTGCCTCCCTTCCTTATTCCTCTCTTTAACCATTTCCCTTAATATAGAGCTGAGCTATCCTTTTCATTAGTGGACAAACTTCCTGTAGACTCCCATTGATTTAAGAAGCTGGTTTTCACTCTAACAAAAGCCTCATGAAACCTCAAGCAACCTGCTTTTTATATAGAAAGGCTACTCCTAGCGGTTTGTTTGAATTGTTTGGTTAGCTAATTTTATCCTTAGTGTAGTCTTGAGGTATCTGAGCCTCATTCAGGTGAGGCATCAGTCAGGGAGAGAGAAAAAAGTGGAATAAGAGGAAAAAGAGTAAGGGGCGCTCAAACAGGGAAAGAGAAACCCAGCCAATCAGTTCTCCAAGGACACGGCAGGCTTACCGTAAGCATTTCTGGATTCCTACCACATGCAGGTATGCAGACCCGGGAACACAGATGAGGAGCAAAAGGACAGAGCTGTGGGGACTTAGAGGGCAAAGTAGGTCCCAATCAGGGACAGAGTGAAGAGGAGCTGGGTACCAGTGGGCATCAGCTGCCTGGTGTGCCCTCAGGGACGTTTCTCGTGTCTCCCATTTCTGTGGGGGACATAAATGTAAGCCCTGGGCTGCACTCTAATTATGGTGTTGCTGTGAGTTTCTGACACCCCTCTGCTAACTACTAAAAAATTTTAAGTGAAAACTAATAAGAATACGGTGATGTGAAAAGAAGGATTGGTTAGTCTCTTTATAGACTAGTGGAGTTCTATGCTTTTAGCTGTCCTTTTGCTCGAAGAAAAGTTGCAAAAGTGACCAGTCCCCTATATTTCTTCCTTCTCTAATGAAGAAGCAGTGTTTTGCTGCCCATACCTACAATGAAACTAAATAAAACGGCTAAGGCTCTGGCAGCTTATGTTACTCCTCTCTACCCAGCCCAGGAGAAGAGATGCCCAAAGTTCAACACAGGGTCTGCAGAGACCTGAATTTCACAAAAACACCACAAAGGACATAATGGCTCTTCCATATGCCTGCTTCATTCAGCCAGATTTACAGTTTGTAAGTTGCTGCCTCTGTTCCCGTTTACTTTTAGTGCCAACATTTTATTAAATCAAACAACATAAACAATAGTCCCAAACCATCTTTGCTGTCAGCTACAGGAAACTTTGGTAGGTTTCAGCCTGAGAGAAGAACTGTTCTCCAACGACCCCCTCCCTGCCGGAGCCACAGAGGACAGTAGAAGTACTTGAGCAGGTTAGTGAACTTGATTTATTTAATTACCAGACAGGGTGCATTTTCCATAGGAAATTGCTGGGCCACATGTGAGTCTGGCACACACAGTGGATTCTTCAGTCTTTCAGTCAGGGAGGAGAGCCAGGGGCTCAGTTGAAGAGAAGGGTGAGGTTGGAGGGCTTTTTCGTTAGTACAGCAATTGCGTGTGCCCATCTATGTTGCCCAACCAGTTCATCAGGAAGAACCTGGCCCATCCATGGATTATCAAAATGAGTATTAAAAACAATTTCTCTGAAAACAAATTGCATATCACAGACACAGATTCAAAGAAAAATGGATCATCGGGACAATTCTACTTGATGTAAAACTGACCTAGGTTTTGGTTTTATTTTCAGTTCCAGTTTTCCCACTGATTCTGTGCCTGGCTTCAGAAATTATAAGATTATAGCATTGGGAGAGACTGGAGATTGATTAGTCCACGCTTCCTAATCCTTTAAGCAGCGGTGCAATTGTTTAAGTCCTATACTTTATCAGTTCTGTTCACAGAACTAAAAATAATCATAGTGGTCTTTGTAAACAAAGTGGTTGGCTCCAGAAAGGAGAGGTTCTTCGTAATATTTTCCTGTTTGTTCAATACGAGTCACACATTGAGGTTCAATAAGAGGCACACAGTGAGGTTTCATGGGGAAAAAGAAGGGGGAAATAAATCTTAAGAGTATGGGCTAGCTAGGTCATTGACAAGGCTGGGGCTGCCTCCACGTGCCCCAGAATAGCTGCCCGGCTCCACTTTCTATAAACAGAAACACCTCCTGCAGGTATGGAGCTGAACCCTCCCAGCAGCAAGGAATTGCCGGATGGTCCCACACTGTGGGCTATTTTTCAGGCTCTGCAGATCTGTTTTCTCTGCTTTGTTCTAAGTGTGCTAAATGTTCTAACACTTAGCTCTCTACTCCACCCTCCTCTGTGCATAAAGATTAGCCAGTAATTATCACCTATTTTAGAGCTCAGGTTTTTTGTTTTGTTTGTTTTGTTTTAGACCGGACAAATGATGGAAAATGCTATTAAAATAAATTATTTACACATGCCTCCCAGGATTGGAATTCTTTTAGAAGTTATCTTCTTCAGCTTTTCAAATAGGGAATTTCGGAACAGCTATACTTCAAAGTTTGCCTATTTTGGGAATTCAATTTTACCATATATTTTGATTATAAAAATTTCCCAAGCATTGAAATGTGACCAAAGTCATTCTTTATAAGCTAATAAAAACCACCTGCTGGCTGCATCCTGTACATACTCCCTCTTTATTTTACGTATCTTTTATTAGCATTAATCTTGGGCCATGGTTGGGCAGTAGATACAATGGAATGAAACTACAATGTGATACAGTCTGAAAAAAGCTTCCATCAAAAAGCCAATGAACCTAAATTTGGGAACTCATAATTTTATTATTCTGGCTCCAGCCTTGCTGTCGGTAGTAACTTTGAGGACTACTTGTATTTCACCTAATACAATATGGATTTGACTTGAATGCTATTGTTACTCTTTCTTTTCTTGCCAGCCTGTCCCATTCCTTCCTATCCGCTACTGCCAAGTTATAGTCTCAAGTGCTCTATGAGGCTTTTTCTCCTGATAAATTGCAGAATTGGGTGTAAGTCTTACACTGGCATGTCCTTTTATGCTGTTTTATGATGCCTGCTTCATGGGTGTTAGTTTTGTTTCTCTAGGTATTTTTAGGCTTCTGAAACCTTAAATTCAATGAAATAATTTGACTTCAGCTTATTCTTCCTTAACTCATTAAGTTACTTCGACTAATAGGGATTTCAACAAATAGCTTTTAATATTTCAGCTCAAAACCTTTGCTCATTAAATTAGACTAATCTCTTGCATGCTTCTGTTAAGAGAGCCTGGGATGCATTCACAGGCTCTTTGGGTACTGGGATCTATTGAACACCACATAGTTTCATGTATTGTAGGCAAAACATTTTTCCTTAGAGCACCTCTACACCCACAGGCATTATATTTGCCCCCAATGGGAAAATGTTCTTTACTTCAAATTACTCATATTCCGCTTTTAAATCCTGACCCATTAGGGACTATCAACACAATCCTGGTGAAATCATATATATGAACAACAACAGTCTTCATATCCTAATGGATTTCATTCAATCTTACCAAACTCTAAAAATAACATGGAGTAAGCCACATATAGACACACTTGAATGGCTTCAAATTTATGCCTCGTAGTAAAAGTCAGCAGGGCTTCCTAAACTAAATTTAGTCCTGCTTTCCCCCAATTTGGGTTGTCTATGGATGAGAATAGGCTATAAGGGTCTTCCTTAGAAGGCCACTGATGAAGGACAAGAGACGTAAGGAAGACACATACCATGAGGGCGGGATAAAGGGGACATGGCTGTATTTCAGTTTGAGGCAAAGTACAGAAACAATGAGCACGAGCCCTACAACAGTTAGACCAGACGCTAGATGTGAATCCCAGATTGGCCCTGTGATTCCAGAATAAAATGCAACTCAGCCCAAAGGTACTTTTCTTGAACAAGATGCCAAAATGGTGTTCTTACATGACATTAACAAAATGTTCTTTTCTGGTAGATTTATTTCACCAACTGTCACTCATAAGTAGCTCAAGTATAAAAATGATTTTTCCAACTAAACGAAAGTCAAAATGAAAACGAAAATGAAAGAACAAGTCCCTCCCCAGTTACCCTCCTTCAAGTTCTCCCCATCCCTTGACCCATTTTCCTGATCTGGCATGGAAGGCTCTCCACAACCTAGCTGCCACCTCTCTCTGCTGCCACGGCTTCGGTCCACTTTTCACCTCTCACACTGGGAAAAACAGCGTATTGCTCACTGCCCACAACCATGCCACGCTTGCTTCTGCACTGACAGTGCTATTCTCTCTGACATTCCTTTCCCCTGAGTCAGTCACCTCGCTAGCTCCTTCCTACTTATCCTAAGGATCAGCCAGGTGCCACCTGCTTCAGGAAGATTTTCCCAAGTTCCCTAGACTTTGTGAAGTGCCACCCACTCCAGGTTCCCATAGCACCCTGGGCATACTTCTACCAGGGCTCTCACCACTCTGTGTAGTATCATCTGTTATTAACTGCCTACCCTCCCTGCTACCCCAACCTCCAGCTTCTCAAGAGCAGGCACCATGTTTATTGATTTGTAGTCACAACACTAAGCACACCGCTGAGATATGGTTGGTACTCAATAAATGAAAACACAAACCCTTAACAAACAAATCACATGAAAAATGTCACTAGAGCCCTGACAGGTGTTGCTAAGTGACTAGAGCATCAGCCCATGTACCGAAGGGTCTCGGCTTCAATTCCTATTCAAGGGCACATACCTGGGTTGCAGGTTTGATCTCCTGCAGGCTTGTGTGGGAGGCAATCAATGGATGTCTCTCTCACATGGATGTTTCTCTCTCCCTCCCCCCTCCCTCCCTTCCACTTTCTCTTAAAAAAAAAAGGCAATGGAAAAAATATCTTCAGATTAGGATTAAAAAGAATTATAAAAAATAAGAAACTGTCACTGGAATAACTGTTCTACTTCTGATTATAGCTAATGGTGCACTGTGAGTTCTGAGGAGAACCTGATTCAGAAAAGGAACACAATGAACATTTAGAAACTGGATGCTTTTCAATGTATTTCCTGTATATTACACAGCCCATTTTTTTTATTAAATGGAATAAAAAGCAGGAAACTGAAAAGATATTCCTTCCAAGTCCTGTAAGCCCAAGTCCACTATTATAAAGTCCAATTTAAGTGAGTTTTCTTTTTTACTTTTTCTTTAAGATATATTATAGTAAAAAAAGGCTCGGTCTCTGTTAAATCTTGTTAAGAAAACAGAACCAAGATCATCATTACTAAAATATATGCTTATTTTGGCTAACTTAAATCCTTTAAGGACATCAGCAGTTGCAAAATTTTCCATATTATAGCTCAAAATAGAAAATTTGAAAGAAAAAAATGCTTGTGGAGAAGTGTTATTTTTGCAGAATTGCACTAGAGTTTAACACACAGCAGCCATCTATAATGAAACGGATGCTTCCTGCTGACAGAGCCCAACGGGCTCTTTCGCATTGTCACAGTCCATATCCAGTTCCATCCAGTCCACTGATGACAGTGAAAGATACAGGAGGTGAAATTTATTCACAAAGTCTCCAACGCTGGAGTTTCAGCCCTTACCTATGCCGATGCTTTTCAACACTGAGGAACTTCACTGAGCAATGCAATATTCTCTCTGAAAAAATTCCTGATTATGTTCCTCTGAAAATTCTTCTGTGTTCCTTGGTGGACTATAACTCAAGATGCCAGTTGTTTTTCTTTTTTAAACTTGAAGCACAGACAATTTACCCAACAGTGTTTTGGAGTTTGAAGGGAGATTGATTTCCCACAGAGAGTAAAATTCAGTCCAGGACCATTTAGCATATTGGCTTTGTTAAGAAAAATGCTTGGCTGTATCCATTTAATAATCTCCTTGATTTTTTATTTGTTTGACATGCCTAAATTTGGTGATTCAGCCATGTAAAACAAAACATAAAAAGCCTTACTGCAGCCCAGCTGGCGTGGCTCAGTGGTTGAGCATTGACCTGTGAACCAGTAGGTCACGGTTTGATTCCCGGTCAGGGCACATGCCCGGGTTTCGGGTTCGTTCCCTAGTGTTGGGCATGCAGGAAGCAGCCGATCCATGATTCTCTCATACTTGATGTTTCTGTCTCTCTCTCCCTCTCCCTTCCTCTCTCTGAACTCAATAAAAATATATTAAAAAACAAACAAACAAACAAAAAAAACCTTACTGCATTTCTAGAAATGTCTAAGGCCTTTATATTTCTTGTAATAATAGAATGAACTTGCAAAATATTGTGTAATTTAGATTTATAAAAGAATCACAAAACTACATAGCAATATAAACAACCTGGTGTCAATGTGTAATGAGGGATATCAAGAAAAGTTGCTTATTATAGAATGATGCTAATATTATTTATATCTTTTTTCAAAAATCTTTTCTCATCTATTATTAAAAAAAAAAACCCGAAAGGAAAGGATTGCTATATCTGGGACTCATTTCTAGTTACCATAAGCATTAACTATTACACACTTCCCCCTGCATCTACCTCACGGCTTTTATTTGCTTGCCCTCCCCTTTCCAGCATGCCAGCTAAGTTCTTCTTACTTCAAATGTAGTTCACCTCAGGCACACTCCAGGTGTCACTGGTCCACAGACTTTCTTCTCTAAATTTTGGTATTTAATATCAACATCTGGTACTAATGAACTTCTATTTTTCAATGTTCCCAGCTATATGTTAGCTTACAAGACCATCTTGTTAGCTCTTGTATCCCCACCAGTAATTTTCATATTTGCAAAATATGACTTTAGAGGTATCAAGTGCTGTGAAAGCCAAAGAACAAAATGCAAATTAGACCCTCCCTGAGGATACAGAGGGATGATGACCTTTGCACTCTCAGAATTCACCTGTAATAAATAGCACAGGTGCCTTACCTTGTGTTTGGCTTTAGATTTTCTACTGTGGAGAAAGTTTGATTTGTAATTTGAATGGACTTGTTCTTCCCACTGAATGACCCATTTTCTCTGGATATAACTTCATATTCTGTAAAGCGAAAAAGCCAACAGATACTCATCTTTATTTTCTGGCTGAATTAAATGTTCTAGATGCTAATAGCATAATAAAACTAAGCAACTCAGATTGCAGTTCTGATCTGATACATTACGTGTTGACATTACACATTATGTATATATTACATGTACATCTTATACATTTCCAATTTCCAGGTTGGGATGGTCAGCAGATGACAAAGGTCCCAAAGCATTTGGGGAGTTGCTCATGGACCATTTCTGTTTTCCCTTTAGCAGAGCAGGGAAGGCCTGGCAACTGTGAAGATCAATGACACTCCTACGGTCGCTTTGGAAACTGGTACCTATGATTTTGTGAGGCAAGTCAGCCTGCCATTGGAGAGCGCTGCTGAGTGGTGTGTGTGTAGGAGCCCCGTTTCCTACTCTGTGGGGAAAAGGCCACTGACTACATGGTGCTGCTGCAAACAGCTCATCTGGGTCTCAAACCATAGCAGCAAATGACAGCTAACCAAACAATGAACTGTACTTTCCTGTCATTCATTATTCTGATTTATAGAATTACTAGAGGCCTGGTGCATGAATTCATGCACAGGTGGGGTCCTGAGGGGCGTGGAGGAGCCTGGGATGCGATCGGCCCTCTGAGTGTGTGGTGAGATGCCTTGCCAGCCCGGGATCCAGATCCATCCCACTGATGTTCGCGCTGGTTGTCGGGAGCCACCTGGCAGCAGCTTTTATATCCTTTCTTCCTTGTGGTGCCCGAGGCTGACTTCCAGGAGGCCAGCTGCATTGTTGGGATTGTGCTGGCAGCTCTGGTCCGTTGGTACCTGGCCTGTTCTCCGGAGATTGGATCTGCAGGACTACTGAGGGAGTGAGTGGTTGCCAAAGGGCTGGTGGGCTGCTGGGATGGGTTGGTCAGCTAAGCAGCACTCTGGCTGTAGGAGCGCAATGACCACCAGGGAGCAGATCCTACATTGAGCATCTGCCCCCTGGTGGTCAGTGCATGTCATAGCGACAGGTTGTTCCAGTCGTTCTGGTCATTCGGTCATAATGGTCGCTTAGGCTTTTATATATATAGATGGGATTTTTACACCTACATCTTACATAAGCTATTAAGTTTTGTACATACTGCTTATCTATGCCCCTTTGACAATTATCTTTGTATTTGTAAAAAGAAGCTATTTCTTAAAGTCTGAACAGAGAGCTGCATAAATTTCACTTAAAGGCATATTTCTATGAACTTGCAGGGCTAATGAAAATAGAATTTCAGAATCCAAAATATAATTTACAAACTTGTTAAATGGTTTTCCCTGCTCTCGGTTGGGTTTATAACACATGTGAAAAGATCATACAGAGGATTTAAAAATATCCAACAAAAAACTAAAAATCAAAACCCCACTCAAAATCAGCTCCATCAGTATGAAGAAATACACAAGTGGTGGGCGTCGGGGAAAGCGGGAAGCTGCGAAGGAGCTGGCGAGTTCCTGAGGATTCCTGTATTGGCACAGACACCGAAAGTAGGAAGCCATGAAGTAACTTAGGAGACTTATAATCACCAATTTTCATTTGGGAAGGATTTTCATGCTATATTTCAAAATTCTAAAAAGGAGCATGACTCTTATGAACAATTTCTTTGGTTGTCTTTCCAAAAGTTCAATAGTAAACTGGAAGGCAACGCCATTGTGTCTGGACACGTCAGTGCAGCTATTACAGGACCAATGGTTGGTGTTTAGTATTCCTTCCTCAGACTCTTGTTCCCAAACATTTTGGGCTTGGTTTTGTTGTTTCCCAACTCTTTTTGTTCCCAGTTCCGTTGGTTTTCTATTCTAACAGAGGGTGGAGAGAGAGGGAGAAAGGGGAAGGACCCTGAATTCAATATGCCCTTTTTATATCTTTCCTCAGCTGTGGAGGGATATTTACTAGAAACATGTACTAGTAATTAAATGGGAGTAAACATGATTTTTTAAAAATGGAAACTGTGTGGCTTGATGGGGCGAGACAGACCAAGCCACTTGCCTTGATCTTAGTCCCAATTTTCCCGTCTGTAAAATGTCAATAATGTCTCTTCATAGTGCTGCTTGTGGGATTAAATTAGGAACATATATAGCCAGTGCTTATTTGCTCAACATGTGGCACCCATTATTGTTGCTGCTTTTATTATCCTGTATTGTGTTTTGAAAATAGGGTCACAAAAGCTTGAAAGATTTCATTTGAAAAGATTGAAGTATAATTTAGTTACAAAAGAACAATTTATGCAACATTCCAATTGGTTATGCATAAAAGCTACTACCTTCAAAAAACATATTTGGTTTGGAACATTTGTCAACTATATGTTACTCTTTTTAATATTATCCCAGCCCTTCAAACTTGAAACTCTTATTGTTTATATTCTCTAATTTTCTTTTGACTCAAAATTTAAAGAATCTATCTATATAAAAGGCTAATATGCCAAGTGTCCCACTGTCTGGGTAATGACATCAAGTAGCAACACCTGGCTTCCTCTCCCTAGCGACGACTAGCCTCAGGTGGAAACATTTTACACTTTAACAAAATGTCTGTGAATCATTTTCCTATGCCTCATCTCATTTGATCCTCACAGAAGTCCTGGAGTAGGTAGATAAGAGACTCGATGGAATCCTATTTTCTTTTCATTAGCCGGAAAACGGAGATTTAGAAACTTGACCCAACTGAAAAGAAGTAAGAAATGGTGGACCTTGAAAAGACTTCAGGTTTTCTCACTGTGCAGAATATGGTTGTTTTTGTTGACATTCTGAAGCTGAAAGTAAGCAGCAGCATCACACAGAAGTAACAATGTCGACTAAATATGATCATAATAGTGATCCGGGTAGATATAATTCTCCCTGTGTAACCGAAGTTGCCACCATATTCAGAAACGAAGATGGAGGACTTCCTTTTGAAAGGGACTTGCTCATTCATTGTAAACTAGATCCCAATAATCTGAATGCCACTAAAATGAAACAAATCAGTATCCTGTTTCCTACATTAAATGCAATGTCATATCCTATTCTTTTTCCACATGGTGAAAAAGGCTGGGGAATGGATATTGCATGAAGACTCAGATACAACAGTATAATCAACAATAATACTAGATTCAACGGATGATGCCGAAAAGGAAAATTTTCTCATCGAATTTCTTAATAGTATTACTCCTTCAGGAATGCTGTGTCATAAATTAGAATTGAAAGTAGGTGCAATCACCATGCTACTGAGAAATCTTAATAATAAATGGGGTCTTTGTAATGGTACTAGATTTATTATAAAAAGACTGTGACCTAACATAGTCGAAGCTGAAGTATTAACAGGTTCTGTGGAAGAGAGGTTGTTCTGACTCCAAGAATTGATTTGTCCCTGTTTGACACTGGCCTCAGTGTTAGAATAAGTTTAATCAATTTATCAGTCATTGTTTTTATCAATGTTGTTGTTATATCATGTTGTTATTGTTTATTTATTAATCAATTTATATATTATTTTCATATACCTTTTACTAATTTTATTTCATCTCTGACACTTCTAGTACAAAGAAAGGGTGAATTGCAATATTAAAATATTTCTTCTAATTAATTTCCTTTCCATGTGCACAAATTTGTGCACCAGGCCACTAGTGATTTAATACTATTTTAGTCCTAAAAGTCTGTAGTTTTCAAAATGAATCTAGGAGTTACATTCATAATTAAATAGGTATTTAGAACTCTAAGAATTCTAGCTTTTTGAATGTATATTTTTGGGCTTTGTAAATATATCTTTTATTTTTAATGTTTTAGGTGATAGTAGCTTTTAATAAATCCACCAACATTATAAAAATGGAATGTTAATTTTGGAATGAATATTTGTAGACACACTGAGTATATTTCTGAAGGTAAAGACAGTCTCTTAAATTTATGCCCATATTTCTTCTTTTCAAATACAGGATTTTGTTTATAATTTCATTATCAGTAAAGACATAAGGATATCTGTAAAGAACTAACACTGAATAATTGGTCTTTTTTTCCCCTTCAAATGGTTTTATTGCCCTATTATGAAAAAATCCACTTAATAGAAAAAGTAAAGTTTGGGAACACCACTCTAGTCAATAGAGCATAAAAATAGTAATGGTGATACTATTTCTCCCTGTCCTACTGCTTTGACCACTGACAAACATTAATTTAACAGCTGCTGACTTATGCTGGGTATTCATTCTGTTTAATTTTATCCTCAGGATAAACAGATAATAATGAGTATCATTACAAATAAGGAAGCTAAAGTTCAAAGAGGCTAACTATATATCCAAGTTCCATATTTAGAACACAGCTGGTCTGGGATTTAAATGGATGTCAGCACACTCTTGGCATATCACAAAGCAACACCTTATAACCAACTTAACTTTAAGTTACCAAGGACCCCACCAGTGTGTGGCCAATTTCTTAGGTCACCTTATTTCTATATTAGTGTAGAAGGGACATGTAGAAGCAACTGAATTTGAATATATTTACTGGAGGTGAATATGTACATGTCTGTCAATTAAAAGAAAGATTATTGACAGAAGCCAAGACATGTAATAAAGAATATGTTTCACTCTCTGTTCTCTTTCTCAGTCTTTTCCTTTCATATCATTTTCAGTGATAGGAGAATTAATTTCTATAAGATCTGGACTGCTGGTTTGTTTGAAAGCAAGATTACATTTCAATTAACAATTTAAAAATAAACAGAATTGAAAAAAAATAGAACAGACCATTAGGGTATATTGTCTGTCCAACATTTAAATACAGGCCAGATGAGTAATGGTTAAATATGGAATTATTTTTATGTAGAAAATATTATAGCTAATGAGATGTGGTCCTTATCCATGAAACCTGTTATTTAAGTCCGTTATCTTATGAAGGATCTCAAACAGCCCATTAACATTTGGTAACCATGTTCCAAAAGTAATTGGTTAGAATACTCTGAGATTACAAGCTTATATGATTTTTAAAAAATGTTACATAATGAACCAGAAAGAAAACTCATTCTCTTAAAAAAAATCAGATATAATTGACATACACAAGTGAATATGTATTAGATGTATTAGGTCAGTGATTTTTGACATTTTTCATTACATGGCACGCATAATTACTAAAATTCTGCAGCACACCAAAAATATATTTTTTTGCTAATCAGACAAAAACAGGTACAATTTTGATTGATTAAAAAAAATGGTAATTACCTACTCTTAATGTGCGATGTGACCAATAAGATGAAACTCTCGTATATGACCTATGTACTTATGGTTCCAGACAGGGCCATCACACTGGATGGCTGTTGTGTTAGCTGTTGTCATTTTTTAATTTGACAATCTAAGGGAAAGGAGGTCAGTGCTCCCGACTAAACAGTCCGGTACTGCATGTTTTAAAAATTGTCGTGGCACAGTGGTTGAAAATTGCTCTATTAGATTATTAGGCCTAGTAGACTAACCACTTCCAACTTGATGTCCCACATCTTTAAGGCAAATGAAATTTTATAGGTCATTTGGTTTTGTGAGAATTAAACCTCAGACTACCACAGGAACCTCTTATTAGCACAGTATTTGGATTGAAAGTTTTGAACTTTTTAGTACATGTAGATAATCAATACTTAGAGATTGATTGATTTTTTTGATGCTGATTTAGATACTGACTTAGCACCTATGGGCACAGTCCCAAGTAAAGAAGCAGGACTAGGCAAGTCCCCAGGAGCCACGGGCAGTGATTGGTTTGCTCTCAATACAAAGGTAAGCTTTGCAGGAGAAACAAAATTTACAAAATATGGTTTTTTAAAAAGCCAGCTAAGTAAAGATAGGCTGCTTACACTGGAGTTTCTCAGACAGTTTGTCTGAGGAGATACACCTACTGTGTTCTTCTTTATTCATAGGAAACGTTTTTGGCAGAGCCTGAAATTTGCACTCCCCACCCCTCTGTGTAGGGATCTCTACTCCTCCCGACAACTTCTTAGTGGGCTCCCCCGTGGCCTGTCCACCCGCCCCAGGCACCCGAACAGGGACACAGGGACGTGGGCAGCAGGAACCTTGCATACGCAGGCTGTACTCTCAAGCTGATCTTTCCTGCTCCTCTCCAGTTTGATTATTCTGTTAATTATGGAGAATTAAATTCCCATCTAACAAGTTCAAAGAATGACTCAGGATTTTTAAAGGAAATGGGTGGGTGGATAGCAGAATAAAAATTTCAGGAGATAAGCAGAAAATTGACCAGGGATAGAATTTTTTAAAACATGTACCCTAAAATGATTGAAAAAACATTTTAGCCTCCTTGTAAGTTCTGAGTTGATCTAGAAACTGGGTTGGTGAAAGGTAAACTGATTTCAATATTATCCGCAGTCAGTGGCAACTTCTCATATGTTATCTGTAATTTTCTGGGTAATGAAAAAACTAGATATATCTCCCCATTAGGAAAGAGTTCCAAGAGGAGATGAAAGGATGCAACTTAGAGAGATCGGCTAAGGATGATGAACAGGGAGCCCACAGCCAGGACAAAGATGATCTTTCCCCATCACATGACACTTTCGGCGGGAATGTGCCACAGGGACAGCAGAACTCGGCTAGGACTCGCTGCCCCTGAGCGCGGACCCGCAGGCTATAGTTTGGCGCAGGGTTCCGCAGGCCCACTGCGGCACATTAGTAACAGTCCTATGCCAGGCTCTTACCAGTGACAGTGTCATTGAGTGGCTTTTCCCAGTCCAGGATGACAAAGGAGGGGCATCCTTCCACGGTGACCACGGTGAGGTTGGAGGGTGGGTTCTGCGGCGGGCTGGTGGCGTTCCCCTCTGCGGGCTCCTCTTTGGGGAACCGTTTGATGGAGTCGGTGATGGAGCAGGGCCTGTCATCAGGCTTCTGAATATATCGCACATGAGGCCCTAGAGAGAGAGAGGTCTCTGACAGTTAGCATTTTTTGAGTAAAGTTGGGGGAAGGTGAACTAATAAGTATAATTGCTTGAGGACATTTGGTCTCACATTAAGAGCAGCTAGATGGAAGCAGTGATGTGGACCGTTCAGAAGTGTGAAAATCCTGTCTCTAGGATACATGATACGGATGTTTGTTAATTTACTTTTCTAGATAGTTTAGTGTGTGCTAATATCCCAAAGTAATTTGTCCACCCTGAGCATGGTTTAAACCTCATAATTCATGTGGCATGGGAACGAATACTCAAAAGGGTCTTGCCTCAGTCGTGGGCAATAACAAGCCCTACATTAGACACAATTCTGGTCCCACCGAATAAAGATGAAAGCTAGACTCAGAAAGATCAAGTGGTTTCAAATAATTTGCCTACACCTAGAACAAAATTAAAAATATTTTAAGGATAAAAACATATCCAGAACCCAACAAGATGAAATTAACAGGAAGATATTTCCCATAGCGAGGAGAAAAATAAATCATTTAAAAACCAACCTAGAACTTGCTAAGTGTTAGAATCATTAGACAAAAACAATAAAGCAGTTATTACTACTACTAGAGGCCCGGTGCACAAAATTCGTGCACGGGTGGGGTCCCTAGGCCTGGCCAGAGATCAGGGCCGATCTGTGGGGTGACTGGCGGGGTGATTGGGGGCGGGGGGGCCTCCGCTGGCACCTGCCTTGGCCGGCCTGGCTCCACCCACTTACCGACCCTGCCCCCTGCTGCCGCAGGTCGCCTTCCTCTGTGGGGCGACTGGTGCGTGATGGGGAGGGGGGAAGGGAAGGAGAGGTCCCTGCTGGTACCTGCCTTGGCTGGTCTGGGGCCTGAGGGCTGGGGGAAGCTCCTGCATTGAGCATCTGCCCCCTTGTGGTCAGTGTGCATCATAGCGACTGGTAGTTCCACAGGTCGGTCTATTTGAATATTAGGTTTTTATTATCTATAATAATAAAAGCCTAATATGCTAATTAGACTGGGCGTCCTTCCAGACAACCTTCCAGATGAAGCTGGGGCTGTGAGGGAAGCCCGGCTCCTGGGTGCCAGAGAGAAGCTGGTGCCGGCAGCTGGGGGAAGGAAGGCCTACTCTTGCACGGATTTCGTGCATTGGGCCTCTAGTATAGGGTAATCCACATGGTCAAAAGTTAAGACATGAAAGATATAAAAGAGACCCATATCAATTTCACACCAAAGTAGAAATAGAAGGGAATGTTCTCAACCCAATAAAGGGCATCTATGAAAAATCTATAGGTAACATGATACCTAGTGGTGAAAGACAGAATGTTTACCCATAAGATCAGAAACAAGAAAAAGATGTCCATTCTCACTATATCTATTCAAGGTTTTTACTGAGGCTCCAGCCTGTGCATTAAGGCAAGAGAACAGCTACCCAAGATGGGAAGGAAGAAGTAAAACTTTACTCTCAGATAATATGATTCTGTATGTCAAAATCCAATGTATTTACAAAAACTTGATGAAGTGAGTTTTTGCAAGGCTGCAGGATACAAAATCACGGCACAAATATCAACTGTGTTTCTATATATTAGAAATAAAAACAAGTGCTTTTATGATTTTCTATACACTAAAAACTATAAAACAGGTTGGCCGGCATGGCTCAGTGGTTGAGCGTTGACCTATGAGCCAGAAAGTCAGGGTTCCATTCCCAGTCAGGACACACGCCCAAGTTGCAAGCTCAGTCCCCAGTGTGGGATGTGTAGGAGGCAGCTGATCGATGATTATCTCTCATTACTGATGTTTCTATCTCTCTCTCCCTCTCCCTCTCTGGAATAAATAAAAGTATATTTAAAAAAAAAATAAAACTATAAAACATTGGTGAGAGAAACTGAAGAAGACCTAAGTAATTGGTGAAATATACCATGTTCATAGGCAGGAAGACTTAATATTGTACAGCTGTCAATTTTTTCCCAATTCTAATAGAAACTTAAGCAGGCTATTTTTTAAAAAATTCTCACCAGAGGATATTTTTTCCATTGCCTTTTTTAAGAGAGAGTGGAAGAGAGGAAGGGAGATGGAGAGATAGAGAAAGGAAGAGAAAAAGAGAAATATCATTGGGAAAAGGACACATTGATTGGTTGCCTTCTACATGAGCTCTGACTAGGGCTAGGGATTTGAACCTGCAACCCATGTACATGCCCTTGACTGGGAATGGAACCCGATTAACCTTTAATGCTTGGGCCAACACTGTAACCACTGAATCACACCAGCCTGTTTCTAAAATTCAGATAGAAACACAAAGTTCCCAGAATAACCAGCACAACTTTGAAAAGTAAGAACAACATTAGAGAACTAATGCAACCTGATTGAGGCCCTTATTGTAAACCCACAGGAATCCAGACACTGTGGTATTGGTGTAAATGTAAGTAGATCACTGGAATAAAGTAGAGAATCCCAAAACAGTTATATTTATATTTGTTTTTTGACAAAGATACTATAAAATTTAATGGAGAAAGGATAGATTTTTTTTCTAACAAATGATGCCAGAAAAATTAAGTCTCCATAAGCAAGAAAATTAGCTTGTGTCACATATAAAATTTGATTCAATATGGTCATAGAACCTAAATGTAAAACTAGAAAACTTCTGGAAGTAAACAGAGGAGGTCTTTATGATCTTTGATTAGTTCATGATTTCTCAAAGACAACACCAAAAATACAATCTATAAAAAAGCAGATTTATAAACCAAGCTTCATTAAAATTAAGAGAGAAGCCACACGCTAGGAGAAAATATTGCAAAGCATGTATCAGACAAATATCTCCTACCCAGAAAATATAAAGATTCCCCAAACTCAATGCTAAAAAAATAAGCAACTCCATAAGAAAAAATGGACATTTTAAACAGACACACCAAAAAAGATATGCAGATGGAAGATAAAGACATGGGAAGATGTTGGTCATTCTTAGTCATTAGGGGTAAGTGAAATCACAATCAGATACTACTACACACCATTAAAATGGCTGACATGAAAAAGACTGACCACACCAAAGGTTGGCAAAGACCTGGGGAAACTGGAACTTCCATATGCTGCTGACAGAACAGTAAAATAATACAACTGCTGTGGCAAACTATCTGGCAGTTTCTTAAAAATTTAAACATACATGTACATATAATCTAGCCATTTCTCTTCTAGGAATTTGTCCAAAAGGAATGAAAACGTATGTCCACACAAACTTATAAATGGTCATAGCAGCTTTAATGGTAATAAAAAAAAAATAGAGACAACCCAAATGCCATGAACAGGATTAAATTATTATATATCTACTAGAGGCCTGGTGCACCAAATTCTTGCATGGGGGGGAGGGTCCCTTAGCCCGGCCTGCATCCTCTCCTAATCTGGGACCCCTCAGGGGATGTCAGGCCTAAACGGGCAGTCGGACATCCCTCTCGCAATCTGGGACACTGCATGCACCAGTGACCATACTTTTCATACAGATGAAAAGCATCTTGCTGTTGTAAGGGCAGCTACATTTTTTTGCCCTGATTATAAAAAGTAGTACATAACATGATCCTTCTGAGGCAGTAGTACCATTTCCCCCATCTTATGGGTGGAAAAACTGAAGCAGAGAGAAGTTAATTGGCTTTGTCACACAGTTATAAGTGTCAGAATCAGGGCTGACCACAAAATGTGCAAGCCAGAGTCCATGCATGTCATCGCTGCATTATCCTGTTATTTCAGTGTTAGACTAGCCTTGCCAGGTTTTAATTTTTAAATCTAAGAGACTGTTCCCAATATATAGGGTAGGGTCCTTAGGCCTGGCTGGTGATTGGGGCCATTTGTGGAGCAATCGGCTGGTGGGGTTATTGGGGGGACCCCCGCTGGCACCCTCCTTGGCTGGCTTGCCCCGCCCCCCAATCACCACCATTGGTCACCTCCCTCTGGTGGAGGGGGGGAGGGAAGGGGGGCAGATGCTCAACACAGCTCCTGTGTTGAGCGTCTGCCCCCTGGTGGTCAGTGTGCATCATAGCCACCGGTTGTTCCGCTGGTCATTCCCCCATTTGGTCAATTTGCATATTAGGGTTTTATTACATAGAATACAATATAATACTAGGCAGTAATAAAAAGAGATATTAATAAAAGCAGCAACATGGATAAATAATCATGCTGAGTGAAAGAAACCAGATTTAAAAAAGAAAGAGTTCAGACATTGATATAAAATTCCACAAAATGCATACTAACCTATAGTATAGCAGATTTGCTGTTACCTAGGGACTAGAGGTTGGGTGGGAGGAGTGAGAGGGATTATAAACTTTTGTAAGTGGTATTCATTGTCTTTATTGTGATGGTGGCTTCATGGTAATATACATATGTAAAAAGTTATCAAGTTATATACTTCAGAACAAAATATTACAAAAGGAAATACTGGGCTCTGAATCATATTACATCTCTCCTGTGTTAGATAAGATTACTGTTCAAAAATATTCTCTATATCCATGAAAGGAGTATACTTTTGCAATTCTTGATTTGAGCATTGCTATGTGACTTTCTTTGGCCAATAGATATTGGCAGGTATAACACAAGAAGGAGCTTAAAATATGAAGGTGTATTTGGATTCCCCCTCTCTTGACTTTGTATAGTCCTGAGAATGGCTTCTTTTGGGTCACTGTCCTTCATCCTAGAATGAACAGATGAGGAGAAGCCCATTCCAACCCACAAGAGGCCCAGCAGAACCACCCAACCAAGAACATCCTAGATCAACTGACCCCCATTTGTTAATATCATCCTAAAGCTGACTTGTACACATATGAGAAGTAAATCCTTATTACGGTATGCCAGTGAGATGTTGTAGTTGTTTATTACATAGCAACTTCTGACTGATACACCGACCAAACAGCCTTGTAAACATTAAGATTTGAAGCCAGACATACCTATGTATCTGAGTTTCCCAAGAGGATCAGTTTCTCTTGTTGGACTTGAGCTAAAGTCAGTTATATCACCTGAGAATGGAGTATAATAAACAATTTTGACAAAAGATAAAGCTTCACAATACAATAAAAGGTAGTAAAGACTATAAATATTTAATATGCCTCCTAGTCAATTGTTCACAACTTTGATTTTCATTTTTTTTATTATTCACATCAACTGCAATAAAAGGTCTTTAACTGTGTCCTGCTTTAGGCATTCTACAGTGTAATAAATAAAGCTTAAAGTTTACAACCAAGTAGCTAATGCTTATTAATAAAATAAGGAATATATAATTATAATGATGTGATTTAGTAAGAAGCACTGGGTAATACATATTTCTCAGGAAGACTTTCCTGAAAAATTTAGGTACTTTTCTCTATGTTTGTGAAGGGAAGGAGCATATTCTATGCCAAAGCATTAAAAATAAGTATTATGTTAAAATTAAAAAGAATCATATTGATCATAAAGTTAAGTAACAAAGATGATCCAGAGCTGAGACTCTTCCCCCGCTAATTTGAAATCCTTGAGTATTTTGTAGCTAGTCTCCAGTAGGATGTGACTGACATACTAACCAAGATCTTCTCCTGAGGCGGGAGCTGTTGGTTCCTTTTTGTCTGTCTCTGTTCTCTCTGAGGTGGGTCCAGTCGGCCTGAGTGTTGCCCTCAGGAGTGTGGAAGTTCCTAGGCCTGATGAAATGATCCCTGAAATGTAGAGCCAAAGTGGTCAGGCGTTAGAAGAGCCCAGTTTCCCATTTACTTATCCGATGCATATTTATTTGGCACTTACCATGTAGCGTGGCACTATATGCCAGGCTTGGAGAGAAAAGACCTGGTATCCTTGATCAAGAGAAACGTGGGAGCCAAATATACGGAATCATTACTGATATTGTGAAAGAAGTGGTTAAAGTCACAGAGAGGGCAAGGGGAAGGAACAGTAATATCTATGAGGAAAGGTGAAGGGTTTTGTAGAGCGGGGAGGGAGGTAAAAATGCTTCCACAGAGAATGTGACAATAAAGAAGAGACCAGTGGGTAGGTATGAAAGCTTTGAATCAGAGGTTGCAAGAAGAACCAAGTCAGGGAAGCATGTAACCATTTGGTATTTTTAATTTGAAGGGTGAGAGCCCACAGTGCTGCTGGGGGCCGTGAGAACGGAGAGTGGAGGCCAGGGAAGGCAGATCAGGGAGAGCCATGCACCACGGATCTGCACAGTAGTTTTAGGCAGCAAGGAGCCACTGAAAGACTTTCAACAGGGAAACAAACAGATCAGAGAAGAGGATGAATAGCTAGGCAGAGAGAGAAGAGAGGAGACAAAAGCAGTTGTGCAGGGAAGGGCAGGCGAGGTGAACTGCAGCAGAAGCAGTGAGGCTGGATGTAGGGAATTAGATATGAGGGATGTCAAGGAGATGGCAGAGCCTGATGGGGAGGTTAAGTGGCAGGCATGGGAGACGGCTGAAGAAGCAGCAAATGCTTTTGAAGGTAACATCTGTGATTCTGGCCTAGTAGCCAGAACAGTAATACTATAGTCCAGTGTCTCCTCCACTAAAAACACTAATAGGTCTCCCAAACCAGATCCATCCCCAGGTCTAGTCCAGTCTGGGTGTTTAGAGTAGGTTGGGGGCTAGATTGGATTTTACAGTCCTCCTGGGAAAAGGGATCATTCTCAGACAATAAAGAGTCAAGGGCACAGCGTTGACCCAAACATCATGGCCCAGCATGAAACCATGGACGAGTCCCTCAGACAGGCTGCTGGAGCAACCCCAGCAGGCTCATGCTCCTGGTCCTGGTGGGACCGGGCCACAGTGAGAGGGTGAGCAAAAACCAACAGAGGTTGCATGCAGCCTGCACTTTTACTTTGGCCAGGGGAGGGGGACTCTGAGGCCTCGGCAGCTCTGGACAAAGGGGCAAGTGGAGGATCTACACTGTAGCCTCAGACGGTGCTCGCAGGCACCCAGAACAGTTTGCTGATTCCTGAATGCAGGATGCACTTTCGGTAATCAGGCCAAAATTGTACAACTGCCCTTCCTGTGTTTGGCTCCTGCAGATAGCCATTTCCTTTGAGTGAGAGGTGGATAGTACAAGGGGGATGAGGTGGGGAACCAGAGTTAATCTCAGAAATGGAATGTGTTTGTGGTTCTTCTTCAGGTGGGTTCCCAAGCTTTCTATGGGGGACACTCAGGCATCACTTTCAGTCTGACTCATCCAATCAGACCCCATGTATAGGTATACCTGCCTTTTGAAAGACTGTGTAGATGTATAGAATTTAACATCTTTAGCTTGACTTCTAAATTATACCCCTGCCTTACAATTACTGAGGGCAACCAGATGTCCTCACTGCAGCCATGCCTCTGGGCCTTGACTCAGGAAGCTCCAAAACATGCGTGAGGAGCTGAGCCCTGCTTCAGCTCATGGGAACACGATCGAGAGGCCACTGTGCACGGGATACAGCAGAAAAGCTTCTCTATCACCGCGCCTTACCTTTGTCCCGGGAAAAGATTGACATCTATTCCCCTTCATGTAAACCCCTCACCCTTTCATCATTCATAGCTGTCCAATATTTTTATCCTGATTCCACCTAGAAAATATTTAGGAAGTAGAGATGGCGGAGAGAGGGAGGAGAGGTGGGGAACATGCTGTGATTTGCTGTCAAGTCCAGTCAAAGAGAAATGAGGTAAAGCTTTGCTCTGAACCAGGTCAATTTTCACTAATTCTTCATTACATCCATTTATCCAGTCAGCGAGAATTTATCAAATATCCTCTAGGTGCCACACACCAGATTTGGTTCTGGGAATTCAGAGAAAATGTGCCGAGGACTCTGTTCCCACAGAACTCCTGGTCTAGTAGGGGAAGACAAGTGCGTAAACAAACAGGTATAAAACTATTTGATCTTTGCTCTGACAGAGGTGTGTATCAAGGACAAGTAGAACAGAGAAGCAATGCTAAGACTACTTTGGGGAGTTAGAAAAGGCTCTTCTTTAAGAAAAGAGTGAAGTGTGAGCATCCCAGGTGACTTGGAGGGGTCCTTCCATGGGAAGGAGATAACACATGCGAAGGCACAGAGGAGAGAGGCAGCTTGACTTCTAAATTATACCCCTGCCTTGTGGCTCGGCCTAGAGCTGCTAATATTTTAGTCCCTAATCTTTCCTCCACTACCTAACACTGGAGCCAGCATAAAGGCTGGTGGACAGGGGAGCTTTCAACAAGATGTGTGGGATTTCAGTTCAGAAGACAGAATGATAAGCTGATGACAGGGCCTCACATTTTCTATTACCCCTGGTGGGTTGGCAACATTCAACATCTTGCCCCAAATAATTCACTCCTGGAAGGGCCCGAGTCAGCTTCTGTCTCGGCTCCAAGCAGACACATTGGCTGGGATGCTCAATGATGGTTTCTTTCAACTGTAGATGGATCTACAGTTGAAAGAAACCACCCACCCAGAATCAGGATATGAGTCCTCAAAGCTATGTCTGGTCTTTACGGCAAGCCCAGGCACCATCACACACACCAAGGTCTTGTCCGTTGTCTGGGCTAGTTTACCAAGGAGGGCTGTGGGTGGCTAGTACAACGGAAGTCATGGAGGGAGAAGGAAATGCATATGACTGACATACCTGCACTTCCTGGCTTTCCAGTGACATTATTTGGTGGCAATGGTTTTCTTCGAGGGGGTGTAGGTCTAGGTGGCAAGGGTGGACGGCGAGTGCCTGGAATTGTGGCTAAGAGATTATATGACAGATAAAGTTGCCATAAGGATTCGCTCTATAAAAATCACAGGTTTTAAAACATTATAACGTTTGTTAAGTAGTAACTGAATGGCATAGATTCTATAGAAAAGTGCTAAGTAATTTCTGATATTTTTCTAAAGTAATGATTGTAATGTACTCAGGAATAATGAAGCACATTAGTATATAAAAACATCCTCTGGTTATAGATAAACATGTATAGGTATACCTGCCTTTTGAAAGACTGTGTAGATGTATAGAATTTAACATCTTTAGTTTCTCACATAGTCTCAGCAATAGCATTTTTGAGTTTCATTATCTGCAATTGCCTTTGATTTTGAGACTACAATTCTTATACCGTTTTAGCTTTGAATTGTTAAAGTGTATAATTTCTCCATTAGCGGGTGATCCACCTCACCCCCAAACTCTATGATGTAATTATAACTAAACGAACACTTTCAGAACTTAAACCATTACAACCAAGGAGCCCTGATGGCAGAAGCTAGAAACCCATAGAGAGCAGGGTCATCGTCAGTGGCTGTGCAGCGCACAAGGGCAGCTGGCACAGGTGTGTAAGTGGGAAGCAAAGTTTAACACCCACTCTGCTCATCCACCCACAAGCCCTGGTACGAAGCTGCCAGCCCAGAGGAAGGATACATTGTTGTAAATGGTTTACCTAAAGGATGGAGGGAAGAGGCAATATTCAAAAATTGCACAAGGTGCCTACTTTGCACTGAGGCTGGTAAGGCTAGGGGTGCCTGGAGCAGTCTACCTTAACCCAGATTTTCTTTTAAGTCTGTGTTATAGCTTTCTTTGCATAATATATGTTGGTTTAAAAATCTTCATATACAGCCCAGTGTGGCTCGGTGATTGAACCTTGAACCAGGAGGTCACAGTTCGATTCCTGATCAGGGCACATGCCTGGTTTGTGGGCTTGATCCCCAGTAGGTGGTGTGCTGGAGGCAGCCCATTGATGATTCTCTCTCATCCTTGATGTTTCTATGTCTCTATCCCTCTCTCTTAAATCAATAAAAAAAAATTCATTAAATTTTTTTTAAATTTCATGTACAACTGACAATCCAGAAAAATGCCCTGTGTCTTTAAGTTCTTCTTAGGAGACCAAAAAGTATGTGTGCATGTGCGTGCATGTGTACGGGGAATGAGCGGTGCTGACAGAATTTAGATCTGTAGCCCCAACATTAATACACCAGAGTAGGTTTCACAGTATCCTTTCAAAAAGCACAGAGTTCTTATTCAATGCCAAGATTTTCCAAGTCACCAGCTACATAATTTTGGCCTAAAATGTAGAGCATAGTCGTAAATTAGAAACATAAATCATTTCAGGCCCAAGGATATTGTAATAAATGACACAAGAGCAAAACTTGAACATGAGGAAGACTAGAACCCACAGTGACTCACCAGCATCTGTGCATTATGGCCCTTCAGGACATTATACAAAGTAATTATTCAATTGGTACCCATTAGAGGTTCTTATTAATGTTTAATTTGTACACAGAGCATTTTCATTCTCCCAAAGATAAGATGTTTGAATGCTTTCCTAGTAATCCCCATGTACTGCTAGCATGGCTCCGATGCTTTAGGGGCCGTGAGGACACTGCTGCTTTTGCTGCAACAAATGATACTGCAGTTACTGCCTACGGTCCAGCACGGAGCTGAGTAAGGGAGTCAGCATCCTATCCCTTACCTGGTTTTTTTGTGAAGTGGGTAGAGTCCATGGACACATTTCTACCAGCGCCCGATGGCTTTGGTGGTTGCTTGACCCCTATGAGCAGAGATAAGAAAAGGGAATAAATAAATATATAGCACAAATGTGTGAAATGTTCTTATTAACGGAAACTTGGTAGAGTCTCAGTGATAACATGCATTCTTCTTATTTATTTATTTTTTTTGTTAATCCTCGCCTGCGGATATTTTTCCATTGATTTTTAGGGAGAGTGAAAAAGAGAGAGGGAAAGACAGAGAGAAACATCAATGTGAGAGAAACACATCAATTAGTTGCCTCCAGCATGAGCCCTGACCAGAGCCTGGCCTGGGAGGAGCCTGCAACCAAGGTACGTGCCCTTGACTGGAATCTAACCCAGGATGCTCTATCCACTGAGTTGAATCAGCTAGGGTATAGCATGCATTCTTTACAGAGCAGGGGCACTGGTGATTTAGGGCCAGGCATTTTAATTGGCTTCTCCCATCTTCATATAGAAGAAATTCAAAGGGCTACCTTAATTGGTTGTGATATTTTCTATGAAGAGTTAACGCTTGATTGTGGACTGTGGTTTCTGTCTTGATTTTCCATGTTGTCTGCACAGCCTTCCTGGGTGGTACTGCCTCACCAGGGGGATCTCATCTACAGTAATTGGCCATTCTTTCCCAACATTCATGGTCACATTTTGTGGTTTTGAAAAAATTTCCTCCAACCGTTCTATCCCCATAAAAAAAAAACCTTAAAATTCCAATGTGTTTGGGTTTATACTTAATGGATTGACTTTTGAAATATTTCTGGAGAGGACTTGGCTATCAGACTGGGTAGGCCACAAACTGGATCTGTGCCTTTGAAATTTGTAAATTAATCCTGGGCAGGCCTAGTACTCCAAATTGCTATTTGAAAGAAACTGATCTGAAAATTACTTTGTGTGATATTTGAACTCCTAAACTTCTCAAACACAATCTGGTGGTTATTACTCAAATGATGAGTAATCATTTAGATGAACTCAGCCATTCATCTAAATACCCAGGCTTGAAGTTTAGGTTTCATCCTTTTAAAATTATTATTATTATTTTCTTTTTAAAGAATAGTTTATTGATTTTTATTGAGAGAGGGAGAAGAGAGAAACATCGATGTGAGAGCATAACATCAATTGCATGCCCCCTACTGGGGATCGAGCCTGCAAACCGGGCACGTGCCTTGACCTGGAATCAAACCAGCAACCTTTTGGTGCACAGGAAGACACCCAACCAACTGAGCCACAAAGGCTAGAGTTATTATTTGTTTATATTATAAAATAATCTTCCCTGACATGGCTGACAGTCTTCACTAAGAAAGGATAGAAACATATTTTTAGATTTAAAAAGTATCACATTAGATATAATGATTCATTCTAAAAGAAGAGTCCATACTCTCAGGATTCTACAATAATTCACATAGTATAAAATGAGAACATTTAATTAACATACTAGTTAGTACATTAACAGTGACAAACACAACCAAAATCATAAATTAAACATACAACTTTGCTTGCCAAAAATTAGATGATGTTCCCCCATTAACTTATGAAATTATTAATTATAACTACTGCAATAGAAATTAACATAATTAGTATTAATGTTATAATTAACATTATATACTAGCATTATTATAATTTTAACATTATAATAACGATTAACATTAATTTATGAACCCAAATATTATAATTCATACTCTCTGCTGCTTGAATAAAAGATAACATATGAAATATTAGTGAAAGCTTATATGGAGTCATGAATTAATTACTGCTAATTTGCGGTAGGAAAAAAATGTTTCTGGGGTCAATGACTATTTTGTGGCTAACCCTACAGGCATGGTGGAAACAAATGGCTCATTAATTTTCATCCTGTGCCCCGCTGTCCGTGGTAATGGGCCAGGGAAATGACTCATGCGGGTGGTTGCTCTGGGCACGGCATAGGGAAATGGAAAACACTTCCATCTGTGTCACTGGGATGCCCTGGCTCGGTGAGATTTGATTTACCACTATTGTTCAGGGTAAAATATGTATCATTTACTGAAGAAGGCTAGTAGGCTGTGTGTGCCTTCCCTATACTTCCTCATTGCCTTTTCTCCAAAATGTTTTACCCTTAAAAAAAAATCAAAGCATTTTGATTTGATACTGTGCAAGTACTTTACATGGTCAATACCTGATTTGATCCTTCTAAACCTTCTGGGTGGGAGATATGACCCAGGTCCCACAGATGAGGAAACCCAAGGCAAGGGGAGATTAAGCCGATGACCAAGGACTCACAGCTGGAAGTGGTGGGATTCAGATCCACATGTGCCTGGCTCTTAAGCCTATCTCTTAAGCCCTAAGCAGGATTGTACAGAATACTATCTTTCTCTTGTCATTTTTATTCTTCTCTTATTCCTCATAATGACTCTGAGTGACTTCAGCCCTAGAGTCCTATACTCTGTCTTTGGGTGTTTTAAAGTGCCACCACTGTGTGAGGGCTACATGGTCAGGACTGGCATGCCTGTATCATCCAGCCATGCCCCTGGTGTGCGGGACTCAGGATAATATAATACAAGGCTGATGGCAGATACCACCATGCACATGCCATATCTACCAGCCATGAGCTGGTGAACTGGAGATCTAGGAGAGAATCCAAAATTCTGCAGGATTACTTTATGAGTAAGACCATAGATATAAACTGGCTTCTTTTCTAAGTAAGGGAGCAATCAGCAGAAACCAGCCATTTCCTATCACTTTCTATAAAGGTAGAGAAGGAGCATCATATTGTTACGATCCTTAAATGTAAATACCCAAATCAAGAAAGCATCAGCTGATAAACTGGACTTCGGCTAGCCTGTAAAACACAGAAAAGCGAGTGGTAGACGAAACCATTGGCACATTCCCGTGAAAGGCAGCCATGGGGCTCAGGGAAAGAGCACTACACTGAGGACCAGAGCCTGCCTTGCCTCCACCTCGCTGTGGTTTGCACATGAGCTAGGCAGCAGGGTGAGCTCAGAAGTAGCAGACCAGTGAACTTCTGTTTCCCTGAAGCAGAGGAGAGCAGGTGAAGGCCAAAGGGAGCCGAGAGGAAATGGGAGGGAAAGGAAGAAGCCAGTAAGAGAGACACTGCAGAGAAAGAATTCTCAGGAGCTGGTTCGTCATCAGCCACTGTGGCCCAGTCTGTGATGTGAATTCTTTCCCCTCAGGCAGGATTAATCCACACATTTCCTAAAGTGCAGAGTTGTCTTCGGAAACACCAACACTTGAGTCTCATTCACTATGAGCTCCTGATGGCCAAACGGGAATTCTCCAACATTTTCTGGATTTACACAGTTCACCTCTTAGGAATTTATTGTCAAAAATAAAGTAATGATTCGGGTATTTTTAACCGCGGTAACAAAAAATTGTCAAAGAAACATCGTAAACTAGACATCAATTTCCCAAATGTATCAGAGACTCTATTTCCTTTAACCATAAAGGCGTGGTGTTTATGGATAATTGCTCTCCTCATCCTTGTCTCCAAATCTTAGCACCTAGCTAAAAAGTCAGGGGTGATGAGCCAGCAGACTGGAAGATTTAGCCACAGCTCAAACACATTCCTTAGATGTAAATACACAAATCAAAAAAGGAGTCTGGGATTTGGTTGTCAAGCAAACTCGATGTGGGGGCAGTGAAGTGCACCTCATCAGGATGTAGAAAAAGGAGTCTGGGGTTCAAGTATGGAACGTATCTGCCAAATTACATGTGCCAAGGTGGTTTCCAAATTACACTTCACCTAGCACTTAGTGGGCCTTCAATAAATGTTGGTTGGATGAAATAATAGCTGCACGACTCAGCAGCTTTCTTCTGCAGGGAGAAAGTTGAAAGCCTGCCTAGCACAGGGCTGGAAAACATTTTGCCAAGGGTCAGGTAGTAAATATTGTCAGCTTTGAGGGCCATATGTCTCCGTCACAACTATTCAACTCTGCCAGAGAAAGCAAGCTATGTTTCAATAACGCTTTATTTACAAAAGTAAACAGTGAGTTGAAGTTGGCCTGCGGGGCTCTAGTTTATGAGATCTAACGCATGCTTGTTGCATCTCTGAAGTTGGTTATAACATGTAGAACACATAAGTTAAGCTGAGACACAGCTCTAGAAGCCATGAAAAAAGAGATGCAGAGATGGTGACCGACCTAAAACTTCAACCTCTTATAGGCTGCTTTCTAACTTGGAGGTGGAGAAATATTTATGCATATAGGTATGGAATGTACATAAAGCAGGATAAAAATATGTAATTGTAAGATAAGATACTTGGCTCAAGATGGCTTAAAGATTTCTGGCGTTTATGCCATCATTGCGAAATTATTAGAGAGGCCCAAATAATCAAAGGTTGATAGTTTTGAGGCCTTAGAATCTTGCTTCTTTAGTCTTCTAAGGGCACAACCTTAAGAGATCTAAGACCATGAAGAATATGTCCTATAAATCCTAAACACTTCATTTATCAACTGATTTTATTTTATTATGAAGTATCTGGGCTGCAAACTTCAGCAAGGAAAACTATAGAAAAATGTATGTGAGATGGATATTAAAGATAAACATTCTGGGCAAGATGTGAAAGTTGGATAAGGAAGCAGTTGACACAGAAATGCTGTCTCATTAAGACTCAATGGAGGTTAGAAGTGAATGTGGATGAGAAAATGGGACTGGGTCAGAGAAGAAAATAAACTTAATGTGAATACCTGCATTTCTGGAAACAAATCAGATCAAAATGATGCAGAATCAAAGAAAGGTAAACTCATGTAAACATATAACTTGGAGAGAATATATTTTAAACATTCTTTTTCTTACCAATTTTTTATTCCCTAGGCAAATAGTTTGAGAGCTGTTAAATTTTCCTTTCATAAGATGCTAAATAATGTTGTCTGTGATTCCCAGTTTTTATACTGCATACTTCTTTTCTTAACCTTAGTGCACTGACTACATACGCCTCTACTGTTTTCAAGAGAAGTGATAAAAATAGAAGCCCTTGCTTATGTTCTTGATGTTAGGAGAAAAATATTTTACTTTCACTATTAAGTATAATGTTAACTGTAGATTTTTCCACAGATGCCCTTTATCAGTGAGGAAAATTTTTTCAAGTCCTAGTTTTCTGATTTTTCATCATGAATAAATTTTGAAGTTTGTCTAATGATGGTTTTTTTGTATTTATTGAGATGACCATTTTTCTCCTTTGTTCTGTTAATGTAGAAGATTACACTAATTTGTTTGAATGTTGAGCCAACCTTGTATTGCTGAGGTAGAGTCATTTGGTTGTTATGTGTTATTGTAGTTGACATGGAAATGTACCACCCAGATATTGAGAGGTTGACCTTGAAGGAGCTGACAGTGGATGCTATCTGCTGACCTCACTCCCTGAAGGTGGGCAGCAAGTGTTTCCCTGAAGGAAAATTCCGATAGACAGATATTAGAATACAGAATAGGTGTAACACAATTTGGTTGAGGGTGGAGGTGGACCAAGGATAAGGGGAAAAGTGAGCTCAGCTTTGTCTACCTATGCCTACCAGCCCCTTTCTACCAGCAACCAGCTAATTAGACTGAAAAAGCCCTGATAAGAGATTATGTAATGCTAAATTACATGAGTTATTACTACATAGTTGACTTCATCTATACAAGAGGGTAATATACGTCAGTTTGTGTTATAAGTGGCTCTGAAAAAATGTTTCTATTGTTGATAAACTAAAATGTAATGACTCTGTTTTTCCCTCTGAAGAACAATGAGCACTTTCCTAGTGATAATCAATGCTTGATTGTACTGAAGGTTGAAGGCTTTCAAGTTTGATCATAGCTAGTTGTTCTTCCATTTACTTTGTTGATATAAGTGCTTTCTTCTATTTTTACTTAGACAAATTTGAGAGAATTACTTTGAATATTAAGAAGTTGGCTCTGTTTAGAGCCAGATTGTTCATGTCAAGTGAGAAACTATGCATTGCCTAATCTCACTGTTGTGAAGAATAAAAGGAGCAGCTAAGCACAAATAGGAATCAGAACTGTTTCTTACTTTTCACGAGTCAGGAACTTATAGCAATTGTCTCATTACTTGGATTTCAGGGAAGTTAATTCCTAGAACTTCAGACACTATAATAACCTAGTACAAAAAAGACATTCTAAAACAAATCTAAATGATTTTTATACTGAATATCTCCAGGTATTATTTATATCTCTTTCTCATTAGGAAACCATCATGGGTTGATTAAATATATATCACTAAATAAATTATCATTTTCATGCTTTTTTACATAAACAAGCACAAATTTTGTACTAATTTAAAAAATATCGCCCTAACCAGTTTTGCTCAGTAGTTAAAGCTTTGGTCTGCAGACCTAAGGGTCTTAGACTTGATTATGGTCAAGGGCATGTACCTTGGTTGCAGGCTTGATCCCTGACCCTGGTCAGGGCACTTGAGGGAGGCAACTAATCATTGTGTCTCTCTCACATCAATGTTTCTTTCTGTCTCTCCCCCTCCCTTACATTCTCTCTAAAAATCAATAGAGAAAATAACATATCCTCAGGTGAGAAGTAACAAAATATATATATATATATATATATATATATATATATATATATACACACACACACACACACACACACACACACACACACACATATATATATATATATATATATCCTACCTAATAATAGACAAATATGCAAATTGACCATACCTCCGCTACACCCAAGCCATGCCCACCAGCCCAAGCCACGCCCACCAGCCAATCAGGGCGAGTATGCAAATAAACCGAACCAAGATGGCTACAGCCACCTAGAGCAAGGTTTCCCAGGCAACAGAGGGAAACAAGCTTTCCGCCTGCCCTTGACAGGCCTAAGCCTCCACTCAAGCTACAAAGTTTCAATTATAGAAGGTAAACAAATTCAAACATAATGGCGGCAGCCACGGAGCTGGAGAGACCAGGCCAGGGTTGCCCGCGGTAACGGAGAAAGCAAAGCTTTTCGCACACCCTGGCTGGGCTCAGGCCTCTGCTTAAGGCTACAAATTTTCAATTATAGAAGGTGAATTAACTCAACAGAAATGGCTGCCGGTGGAGCATGCAGGAGGCTTGGCTCCGCTCCAGGCTACAAAGTTTCAATTGTAGAAGGTAAATAAATTCCAGATACCAGTGCCTCCGCTTGGGTCGCCAGGGGGCGTGGCTGGCCTGCAAACCACCACAGGCCCCTTGCTCAGGCTGCCCCATGCCCCAAGGGAACCCCCACCCTTATCTGGGACACCCTTCAGGGCAAACCAGCTGGCCACCACTCCTGCACCAGGCCTCTATCCTATCTAATAAAAGAGTAATATGCAGATTGACCATCACTGCAACACACAATATAGCTGCCCCCATGTGGTCAAAGATCCTGCCCCCATGTGGACACAAGATGGCCACCACAAGATGGCCAGCAGGGGAGGGCAGTTGGGAGGCACCCGGCCTGCAAGGGAAGGAAGTTGGAGACGATCAACCCTGCAGGGGAGGGCAGTTAGGGGTGACCGGGCCAGCAGAGGAGGGAAGTTGGGGGCAAACAGGCTGGCAGGGGAGCAATTAGGAATCAATCAGGCTGGCAGCGGAGTGGTTAGGGGGTGATCAGGCTGGCAGGCAGAAGCAGTTAGGGGCAATCAGGAAGGCAGGCAGGCAAGCAGTTGGGAGCCAGCAGTCCTGGATTGTGAGAGGGATAACCAACTGCCCATTTAGGCCCGATCCCTAAATGGGCAGTCGGACATCCCTTGAGGGTTCCCAGATTGGAGAGGGTACAGGCTGGGCTGAGGGACACCCCCCCTCCATGCACGAATTTCGTGCACTGGGCCTCAAGTATATATATATATATATATATATATATATATATATATACACATATATATATATACATACATACATACATATATATATATATATACATACATACATATATATATACATGTATGTATAAATACATATATTATACATATTAATAAATATATATTACAAAGAAATGATGCCATTCCATATTAAGTAATCAAAACTATCATTTATGCACTTAGTGAGTTGGGTGTTTGAACTTTTATCAGATCATTGTCCTAGTTATCTGTATGATGCCTAGTGCTATAGATGTGACTAAATTAATGTCATTTAATCAAACAGTACAATTTGGAAACATTAATCCTATATAATAAAGAGGTAATATGCAAATTGGCCCTCATGCCCTCACAAGATGGCTGCCCCCACGTCATTACAAGATGGCTGCCCCATGTCATCACAAGATGGCCACCACAATATGGCTGCCCCATGTCATCACAAGATGGCTGCCTCCACGTTGTCACAAGATGGCTGGCAGAGGAGGACAGTTGGGGGTGATCAGGTCTGCACGGGAGGGCAGTTGGAGGCAATCGGGCCGGCAGGGGAGCAGTTAGGCATCAATCAGGCCGGGAGTGGTTAGGGGGTGATCAGGCTGGCAGGCCAAAGCGGGTTAGGGGCAATCAGGCAGGCAGGCAGGTGAGTGGTTAGGAGCCAGCAGTCCTGGATTGTGAGAGGGATGTCGAACTGCCAGTTTAGGCCTGATTCCACAGGGTTCGGGCCTAAACTGGCAGTTGGACAACCCCCGAGGGGTCCCAGATTGGAGAGGGTGCGGGCTGGGCTGAGGGACACCCCGCCCCCCCCCGTGCACGAATTTTGTGCACCAGGCCTCTCTAGTATTACTATAACAAGGGTGATCAATTGCCAATTCCCCTTCTTATTTAAATATTATAATCAAGATTTCTAACAGATTTAAGTCTCTTAAAAGTTATAATGGTATTTGTGAAATTATAAAGTTGAAAACCAAATTATTTCAGTCTCAAAGACCAAGCCTGTGTATAGGACTTATTTTGAAATGAAGGAAAACAGCTATTTTGATATTTTAATTCAATAATTCATATTAATCAGAATCTTTTGAAGAATCAAGCCTATGTATGGTAGCTAATTTGGTGAACTGGGTTTAGAAAAATGATAAATTATTCTTTAATTTTTCAGAGACATAGGATATTTTGATTTTGGAATGCATTATAATTTTCAATTCCTTAAGCTAGGAACTTTCAAAACTAGTAAAAAAGAAATTGAAGTAAGAATTCAACAAAACTATAAAAATTGAATGAAAACACTTATAGTTTTGGCAGCATCAAAAGGAAATAAATTTGTGATCATTACCTGTTCCCATTTCATTCCCTTTGGGCATCCCACTGGGTTTGAGTCTAGTAGGTCTTGTAGTTGTTTTATTCAGAACTATAATAAAGTGGGAAAGAAATAGTTCAGACATTTTCTTATAATAATTTGTAGCCAAGGAAAACAAAACTTCCCAGAGAACTGTAAATCATTTAACCAAGCAATAAAAAAATGATGGCTAACCAAAAATTATTGTTCAGAATATAGAAACCACAATTCTGGTATAAAAATCATAGGCTTGTATTTGCAAATAGAAACCTGGGTTTGTACTCTAATGTGATCACTGGGCTTGAAAAAAATAACTGGCAAAGAAATTTATATTTCTAAATGGGAAATATATTTCTTCATTTATAAGCACTAGCTATGTTCCAAAAATGAACTGAAGAACAATTAGGACTACCTACGCTAATGAAAAAATAAAATTTGAAGTGTATTTACTTGTCAAGGCCTTAATTCATAACTCATAAGTTGATGATCCTTTTGCATGAGTCTCTAGGTTCAGATGCTCCTTGATAATCCTGGTACAAGTCCATCATTGAACACAAAACTATAATAAAAGCATTCTTTCCTGCTCTGTTGACAGCCATAGCATTATCAAAACTTTAAGAGGTCACCTGTCTTATCCTTCGCTTAGAAGGCTCGTTAAAGAAAAGAACTAAATATACCATGGTTAAGAGAGTAACCATTGGACCCTGATTGCTTGACTCTGAATCTACTTCCTATCTCTTCTTCTGTCTTAGCTTCCTCAACTCTACCTAACAGGACACAAGGCAAATACTCAGTCAATGTTAGCCATTAGTGCTACTATTCATTATTTTGTAGAAACACTTAGTCCTCAACACCAGTTCGCAACAGCTATCATGATACAAAAGTTACATGGAGGCATACTTTTTATAAAAGACTTCTGTGCCTAATGCATTTAGGATTTGGAGGATTACTCTAAAACTTATTGGCTTTCCATAAACCAAAGAATAGAAAAAATTATTTGTACTTTCTTTCATGTGCCTGGAGAGATGTTAACCAAGAACATTAATTTATAAGCCAGTTTCATAATTTATAAATTCAAGAAGACATTTAGAAACACAGTAGAAAAAGGGTAGAAAACACCAATCTTTGGTCTAACTTGTACTTTAGCATAGAAGTTATTTATATGGCTCAAATCAACCCCTCCAGTTAACTCTTCCCTAACAAACTCCAGTAAGGGAAATCCTAGAACCTCTGAGAATTTAGTAAATTTAAAGTATTTTCTAATGTTTAATTATTACTTTATTTTTACTGGTTAAAACCTGAAAAATGATGTGCTTTTTTTTTTTTTTATCATCAGAAGGAATAAAGTAAAAATATTCTCCCAGAACAAGAGCCCTTTATACTGAAGAGATGATCTTTTCTTTAATATATTTTATTGATTTTTTACAGAGAGGAAGAGAGAGGGATAGAGAGTTAGAAACATCGATGAGAGAGAAACATCGATCAGCTGCCTCTTGCACACCCCCTACTGGGGATGTGCCTGCAACCAAGGTACATGCCCTTGACCGGAATCGAACCTGGGACCCTTGAGTCCACAGGCCGACGCTCTATCCACTGAGCCAAACCAGTTTCGGCTGAGATGATCTTTTCTTAAAAGATAAATAATATTTGACTTGTATGCATGCATATAAGCACAACCAATAGAACAAGACACTGGTGGTGGGGGAGCAGTGAGGGCAAGTGCTGGGGGGTAGAGGAGGCCGGGAGGAGGTCAATGGGAGAAAAAAAAGGAGACATATGTACTACTATTTGTAATACTTTAAACAATAAAATAAAATAGATTAATAATATTTGAAAGCAAGTAATATGTCACACAGAATGTTAATGCTACCTATAATTGTCATGGAAAATTGAAAAAGTGTATGTGTGTGTGTGTATGTATGTGTGTGTGTGTGTGTGTGTGTGTGTGTGTGTGTGAGTTATGCACAAATACTATTTAAAAATAATTTTATATTGATAAAGTTCTATAGTGGTCTCTGAATCTGATCCTCCTTAAAAACCTCACTCAGGTCTTGTCGGTTCCATGGTTCCATCATTACCTCTCCACTTATCTGCAAGGATCAGAATTTCTGTATGTCCTTTATTTCAATTTAAGTATATAGTTCTTCTTTAGTACATCTAGCTGTTTTAATACATTTTATATCTTCTCAGATGTGCTGATTGTTTGGGTCACCAGAAAGAGAAACAACTTACCAGGTCTGATGTCTGGTTTTTCTGGTGTTTTGGGCCTCACAGGAGTGGTGTACAATCTGCGTGGTGCTGAAACAGAGCAAATGCTTCATGTTTAATACCCTACACTCCAAAGCCCACTAAATCGAGATTTGGAACCCTAGAGACCAACAATTTGTACATTGTGCATGGAAATGGAAAGAACATTCTGCAACCGCCAATTAGGCATTACAGCACTGAAGCTAAAGGAAAATAAAATAAGTGAAAGTACTCATGATTGGATATTAAAATGCACATTGTCAGAATGAGGTAGGTAATTTCTAATGTGTGTTACAGATGTCATCATTAGTCCAATTTTTCAAGGACATTTACTTTACCAGATGGTTGCTTAACATGGTAAACATAAAAGGCAGCCAAGCATTCATCCATCCATCATCCATGTGTCCATCTATCCATCCATCCACATCACTCAATTAGGTAGTCACTGTGAAACGCTATTTTGCCAAAAAAGACAAGTAATCTTAAAGGCAACACATAAAATATTTTGAGGTAGGTAAGAAGAAAAGAGTAAAAACATGTGATCTCTATCAAAATGTCCTGGCTCATGAACCCTGAAATGAATCAATGCTCACTTAGTGCCATCTATTACAGCGTTCGGATGAGAGAAAATAGCCTCAGGGGTCCTGCCCAGCAGTCTAGGGAGAGCAAGGAGCAAGAACTCAGACAAGCTCTGGGACCAACACATCAATTTGTCACTCCCTGTTCCTGTAATCCGGGGCCTGGCACAGTGAGGATTCCAACTGAAGATTTGTTGAATAAATTAAAAAATGAGCGAGCACTGTAAACGGGCAAATTCACAAGAAACTCAGGTTGGTTGCTTCCTAAGGTTTTAAAATATGCATTTATCCAGGAATTTGTCTGTTCTTCCCTTCCCTCCTCTGCCCCCTTGACACAGCACACTGCCTCCTAACTCCAACTTTCTTGGTCATGCTTTAGCTAAGACTGGAGAAAAAAATTATTTTTTTAAAACTTGTAAGTAAATTACATTGCTTTTGTTCAGATCTTGAGGGGGTATGTATGTAACCATAAATCAGCAATGCTTTGCCTAACAAGTTAAAAAACACACCTGCAAAACAGATTATAATGTAGCTCATTTATAAGCTTCCAATGTGAAGACTGATGAGCAGAATTTTGTCATATTTCAGGCCAAAACCAGCAGACACACACTGATATTCTCTGTGGATTCAGTGTGGGCCCTTCAAAGTGTAATAACTAGAGTGAACAGAGGCATTGATGCTACAAAATATGAATTCTTACACACCCTACAATGCGTGATGATGATTAGTCCATGTTTTTCTTTAATTTTCTTCGAGAATGATAGGATTATCTGTCAATTCAACATATTTCAGGTTTTTATATTAATTTCTTCTGTGTTAGATTGCTTTCTTTTAAAGAACTAAATGATCATGGTTCTTATTAGTCTCATTTTAGAAGAAATTTAAATTTTAAAAACTTTAGTTAGAAGAGACTTAGAGAACACAAAAATAATCAGCACTATATTTATTATTTCAAAGTCACAGAATTTTTTATTGTTCCACAGTCTCTACTTAAATCTAGAAATAACTTTTATAAAAAAAGCCAAAATATAATTTTAAGTTTAGGTTGTGAGTTACTCACATATCTCATCACCAAATAACACATGGCCTTGAGAAATCTACTCTAGGGTTTCAGTTTTAAAGAAAAAAAAAAAAAGGACAAAGGAGCTTTGTGACAATGTAACTCTGTAAACATCATCCCCATGTAGATTTTGGTGACCAATAATAAAAATAACTTTAAAAGATGGCTTCATATCTGAATAGTTCTATAAAAATCTATGTAAAATGAACTTTAAAACTAAACAAACAGGGATTATTAGAGAAACACTGTGAATGATATACCGTATTTTCCGGCGTATAAGACGACTGGGCGTATAGAAGATTTTCCTGGGTTAAAAAGTCGTTTTATACGCCGGAAAATGCGGTATGTTCTGCCCAGTACAGGGAGAGGGGACAGAGTATATTCAACTTTCCCTGGGTGGGTAAGTATCAGGGGCTGCAAGCCGTAAAATAATGAAAATACTTCCCAAATGCGCCTGGCCAAGTGGATTTCTACTACGGGTTGAGATGAGGACGGCAGAGCGGAAGTGTATGAGTATTTCAGGGTGCAGAGTGCTTCAGGGAACTGTCTCAGTAGATGATGGAGCGAAGGCGCACAGAGGAGGTGCTGGAGTTTCCTTGGAGCACTGGGGCCCCATGTTTGAGGGGTTGGAGGGCATGCGTAGAGTGCAAAGGTCCAGAGGAACAATTTCACCCCTACAGAATCTGTATCAAAGTATTGTGTGCTCCTAATGCTTGATGTTACAAATAGAACAGCACAGCACATCCAAAACAAAACAGTTGATTGGCCGCCCCTTCTCTAGATCTCAGGCAGACGTTTATGAGGACTGGGCCAAAAGGTGTTCCTAGAGACACACATCATGCCTTGACTAAAGTTGACCCTCTGCTCCCAGGTAGGGCTATCAGGCTGGGCCAGGTTGTGGATGTTACTCTCATCCTTAGATGGGTTCTTTCCTAGGATGTCCCTTGTCACCTCATGGGAATGAATCTCTGGTGAGCCACTCTCAAGATCCTTGGCACAGTCTAGAAAAGTGTGACTCCCAGGCAATGCAGTTGAGACTTAAGCTGAGGATCCTCAGAACATAAGAAAATAATTAAAACATAGTATGCTATATCACGATGATAAGAGAATTCACATAATGATATCAAATCCTGGATAGACATCTGATCAACTGTGAAACTTCTATCTAAAAAAACCATGTTCTAGAAGGAATTTGGTAAGAATTCTACATACATTTATACTGGAAACACAATACCGATATTCCCATTAAAGTAAGAAAATGCAAAAATAAAGAACAGCCCTATGATCTTTCATCCTCAATTCTGAAACCTATAAAGTTCTAAAAAGCTGAAGACTTTCTCATTTGATAACAAGACCTGCACTGAATAATCTTTATTGTTCCTGCTTAGTGTAAGTACTTATATAGTTTCCTGCAAAAAATTAATGTGCTTGATTATGATAATCCAGATATCTTCTATTAAGCCAAACATTAAAGAAGTTTGTAAAAACATAAAAAAATAAACGTGCAAAAAAGAGGGTGGAGTATGGATGTAATATGATTAAACATCTGTTACTAATGAGGATGTGGGAGGGCTGTCAGTATATTAGGCTTCTGTGTAGATTTATAAACAAAAAGTGAATAAGTAGAAAGGTGATAAAGCAAATAATAAAATAAACACTTAAAACATAATAAAAATTAAACCAAACAAGTAAAAAAATTTACAAAAATTATGAGAACTGTCCTATGTTGTAGTGTTCAGTCACACTTATAGAAGAAGTACATACTGCTCTACTTACTATAAAATATACACCATAAAATTAGACTTCTTTTATTTGTTATCATTTGCTCTCATTATTTCAAATTTCTTCCATTAAATTCCCACCCCAAAATTATAATAAACAAAAGAATAAAATAAATTTGTCTTCTAATTCCTTAAAAAATATTTGCTTTTGTTTTTAGGGCTTATTTCCATATGAAAGAGGCAGAGATGGGCAAAGGGGGTCATTTGGGACAAATAAGAAAGAAAGAACACACAAAAATACTGGAAATCCACAATGGTTATAACCCAGATAGGATAAAAACATCCTTCTGAGAGCATGAGATAGAGGTTTGTGTAGGTGAGTTTAATATCCACAACATAGAAAAGAAGAAATTAAAAAAGGACATTCCAGAGTAAAGTTTCCTGGAAATTTAAATATTAAATCATCTTTAAAAACTGAGATATCTTCTTACTAGTTTCCTTCATTGGGCCACATATCAATGTGTCCAGCAAGTTGGGCACAGAAAGAAAAAGGAGGAAAAGAGGAGGGTGGTGGGGAATAGGGCAGAGGGAAGGTAATAAAGATTCTTATTTATCAGATGTAGAAAATGAGGCAAATGAAGGTCAATCAAGGAATAACAAAAGAGAGCTTTCATTGTTAGTTATCAGCCATGCATTCACAAGTAAAGCTCTAACTAAAAAAACTTGTCTTCCCTACATCCACTGATAGTCATATGGACATTAATATTTGGCTGATGTCCTGCACCTATGAAATGAGAAAAATCAAGTAATTCACTGTGATGAGAAATTACACTCTGTAAAGAAATTGCATTTCCTAATTTAAAATGAAGAAAAGAAGGTTACTATACAGAGGTGGGGAAACAGTATTACCCCGAGTTGTCTTTGCCAATTCAGTTGTTCGTGGAATCCTAGTTGTGAAGAGCTCTTGGGTGGCTTGGTCTGTTTCTGCTGGAAAAGCACAGGAAGGTGGCTTGCTTTAAATAATTAACATTATAAACAAGTGATAATAAAAGGGTAAATTGCATTTATCAGTATGCCCAGTAATCATCATAATTCAAAGTTAATAGTGCATTTTAGTAACTCTCTTTTATTATATTTTCTCTCTTCTTGCACTAGTTATTGTAATGATTTTGAAACGCTTTTAGCTCAGGATCATTATTTCATGATACTGGAGGTGATGATACTTGGATGTGACTCCTAACGGCCTTCGTGTCTTTTTCCTATTCCATAAATTATTCCACAAGTTATTTGGTGAGCTGGAAAAGAAATAGATCAGATGAAAATATGTCTATTTGTACCATATAAGGATACATTTTATTTTCCTCATGTGAAAAGCAAAGTTCATGTTTATTGACAAATAGACACACTTCTTCTGACCTCTCCTCCACCCCATCAAAAAAAAAAAGTATGGTAATAGTTCCACCTTCAATATTATCTTTTATCATTACCACATCATGCAGACAGAAAATTGTTCACTTTGGCACATACTGGATCCAAGGAAAAACTTTGTGCAAATAATATATTGTCATCTTTTTTTTGTTTTGTTTCTGTTCTGCTTTATAATTTGGATTTGGCTCAAGAGAGATACTGGAGATAAATGACAGGTGATGATTCTTGCTTCAATAAACCAAGATACATTAAAAAAAATAGGGAGTGGAAGTTGGATAATTAGCCTATCTGGCAGAGGTTCTTGAAAGTACTTTTGATTTCATTTTCATGGGTGATCTTGACTTTGTGGGCCTAGACTACAATAGATGAATATTTGGTAATCAGGGTATATTTGCTCATTCAGTTTTTAATTTTTTCTCTAAAAGAATTTTATTTTAAAATGTGATCCATAACTTCATTTCAGCAGCCATATATAAAGAATGAGTTTATTTGAAAAGGGAAGGAAGAAAGGGAAATAAGGCCACTAATTTAAACACAGCCCTGTGTGATGTAGCATGGACAAAGGAGCCAGAAATCACAGGCTGGGAACACTTGTTTTCTGGTTCATTTTCAGCCAAGAGTCAGGCAGACTGGGATTTCCCACACTATGAACTCCCCGAAAGCATGGCCAGCTCATCCCAAACAGCTGTCCTGACTCATCCATCAACTTTTCTCCATGTGACCTGCATGCTCACCACATTAGACTGGCCACCAGTCTGCCGGGTGCCTCATTCCCATCTGTCTTTAACCTGAAAGGACCTTGCATTTTTAACTTCAACTGTCACTCCAACTTAAACACCCGGTGTAAATGTCACCTCTTCTGTGAAGCCTCCCTGATGCCTGCAGGAAATTGGCTTGTTCAGCATGTTGCTCATTTCTCTATCACCCTCATTGTGAAGCATAACACTGTGGTGAATCCCAGGAGCTCTGGTGACTGAGTATGTGGGTCCCAATTTGGCTCTGACGTTAGTTGTGTGACTTGGCCACAATTTTAAATCCTTCTATGCCTCAATTTTCTTATCTGTAAAATGGGGCAAGTAATAGAACCTACCTCACAAAGTTGTCATGTGGCTTAAATTTAAAACTAGTAGATGTAGCATCCTCAGGGGCACTCAGGAAGTACCACTATCCCTAAATCCTGTTTTCATATTACAGGGCAAGTTCTCCAGGGGAAGGACCCATCTTTAAAACAGTTTTATTTTGAAACTCCCATTGCTTAGCATTGTGCCCATAAAATACTCAATATATACTAGATACAATTTTTATTTCAAATGCACTTTCAAATACAGAAGAAACAATAAAACATATAGGATTGATACACATTGGGAACATTTTGCTTTTTAGAATACTTGAAAATTTATCAAGGGGATTTAAAACCTCCTCATTTTATATTAAAAATCATCATAAGTATTAGGACAAATATACAATTAATGTAAAAGGATCAAGTGACGTGGAGGTTTTATATAATGGTAGAAAGAAACCCTCTGTTGCTTGGAAACAACATGAGCACAATGTAATGTGGTTTCTTTAAGGGCAAGCCCTAGAAGGTAGGTCCTCATTGGACTGAAATATCAAAACAAAATTTACCCAGAGTGGTTTGTAGTTCCTCTTGACTAGAACTTGGTGAAATCATAGGAATGAAAGGGCTGCTTCGGGTGTCTAAAGGAGCTGCAAAAGATAAGCACCAAGGTTTTCAATCCCTAGATTCAAAAGCCAGTGCCAGATCAGAATATCACATGAGATTCCTTCATTTGAAACAGAAAAAGGAAAACACTGAGTCATGGAGAAGAAAATAAAGTGTGCACAGAACCTTGGGAAAATGACTGAAGTATTGGAATAATGGTTCTCAACTGTGTTTTCCCACTGGGATAGGTAATAAATGCCATTCAATGCTTGACACACTCCATGACCATACCAGTAAGATGGGGTATGGGCCAGTAATGGTCCTGAGCGTGTTAGCTGTAGTTCTCCCACCCAACACAGCACATAGGGTTACAAAATGAGTGAGAGTATTATCATTGTGCTTGCTACAATCATTGCAAGTCTGCTCGAGTTTATTTTTTAAACTAAACCATTGGCAAATTTCAGTACTTTGACCAATATTAATGATAATTACTTGCCAGCACTGCTCACGAATTGCTAGTACATCATAACACTACAGCTGAGAACCACTAAATCAACAGAAAATGTTAACTGGATGGGCATGAGTGAGGTGGAGTCATTTGGAACATGGAGATAATGAGGTAGGTGAGGATGGGCTTGGTAGTGAGCTGTCTTAAGCTGGTCTTCAGAGCAAAGCTTTTAGAACAGTGAAACCATTACTTTCCTATTTCGGAAAGAGTGATAATGAGAATGAAATGATGAAATGGTTTGAGAAGAGATGATGTTTCAATATGATCATTTGAGAAAGACCTGTAATCCTGATGGTGGCAAGGAAAACAATTAGACTTGGTCAATATGGGAAATCCATTACCTATTGTTGTCTCTGCTGGATCAATTCTAAAGGTAACAGGCTGCAGAACTGGGCCAAAAGCAAACCAAAGAAACATATTCGTGAGAATTACTACCTGGTGAAGTGAAAATAGTTTCTGTGTTTCTACATGCATCCATTTGAACATTTAAAAATCCTCTAAGAACCATGATAAATATGAGAAAATTATATATATTAGATGCCACTCAGGAAACTTAGTTTAGTTAAAACATTAAATTTTGTATTCACTGCCACTTAAAGAACATTTTTTGAGTCAACTCCTACATGTTTTACTTCAAAGTATACGCACAGTTGGAATGTAGTTAGTTATATTTACATTTTGAAAGAAGTTGAAAATGGTTGGCTCAGTTAATCATTAGGCCTTATAATATTATATAATATTAACATGATTTCCTATTCTTGTGGTCAGCAAACTGTCGCTTGTGAGCCACATGCGGCTCTTTGGCCCCTTGAGTGTGGCTCTTTCACAAAATACCACGGCCTGGGCGAGTCTATTTTGAAGAATTGGTGTTAGAAGAAGTTTAAGTTTAAAAAATTTGGCTCTCAAAAGAAATTTCAATCGTTGTACTGTTGCTATTTGGCTCTGTTGACTAATGAGTTTGCCGACCACTGTCCTATTCAATGAAAACACTTCCAGGAAAAATAAACTAATTGCACATTGTTCCCTAGTGTTAATTGGGGGAAAAAAAAATTCAAACAGATTGTATGATTATCCCTTCCCAAAAAGAAATAAAGTAATACACCTTTTATATTGATAATTTTTTCCAAATGTCTTCCAAATCTACAATCATTAAAAAAATATTTACCTCAAGAATATTTTTGAAAAATATACTTCCTAATTGGGAAAATAAGAAGGTTCATTTACCAGGTTCGCCCTGAGAGCCTTCGTGGTCTGGTTTATGAGGAAGGAGCACGTCTCCTGGAACTGAGAGAAAAGGTTAGGAAACACTGTGTACTCGAAATGTCACGCCTGAAACAAACCACAGATACACAATCCTGGAAAGCGAGAATGAGGCAAGCATACTTTCACAGTGACTAAGGAACAAAGCCCAGGAGATACCGTTCTTTTCAAAGGGGAAAAATGTTACTGTCTCGGGAAGGTTCTAGTGGGAGTAGAAGAAAGTTGGTCACAGTTCATTTTGAAGCTTCCCTTGAAAGGGAAAAAAAAAAGAGGTAATAACTAATGTAATTAAACACAAGAAGGTAGGTCTCCTTCAAGTTGACATCAAAATAGAAAGTCAGTTTTTCCCTGAAGTAAGTGGTTAGGGGCCATTTGATATTCATGCTAAAATTCCATTGATAGCAATACAAAATACATGATCTTAGATAAAGTGCATAAATGGCCTAAAAATTGATGAAAATAGCAAGAAAGGTAAAAGTCTTGAATATCTAAGATAAAAACAAAATTTTATTTTAAAAGACACTAACAGTTATTACGCGGAGAAGACAGCAAAAGGAAATCAGTCTCTCATTAGAAATACCACGTGAAAAGTTGATGGAGTGCTTGTTTCATAGTAAATACTAGATAAATGTTGCCATTTTTGGCATTCTTAGTGATGTGGCTTTTAGTATATTAGGTATCAGGGCCTCCTGACATATCTATAATAATGAAAGCATAATATGCTAATTAGACCAGACATCCTTCTGGACGACCTTCCAGAGGAAGCCGGGGCTTCGAGGGAAGCCTGGGTCCTGGTGCCAGAGGGAAGCCGGTGCCGGCAGTCGGGGGAAGGAAGGCCTACTCTTGCACTAATTTCGTGCATCAGGCCTCTAGTGAGAATATGAAAATGAAGAACAAAAATGTCAGCTTTACAATAAATCTATTTATATTCAGTCCTCGATATCAAGTATATTTTTAATACCTTTGTCCTGTTTTATTTTAACAAAATAAAAACAGTAGGCTGAGAATTTGATACCTTGTTTCTCAGTGGGGCAAATTTCAGGGGGACTTGCCTATTGCTAGAATCAGATTTCTATGGCAAAGTCTTCTTCCAAGAGCAAGATAATGTGCTTCTTTGACTCAGTTTCCCCACAAGGAGGTCCTTCTCAGCCCCGCTCCCTCACTGAAAGGTTTTCCTGCCACTCTGAAGATTTCATAAATGCAGAGTCCCTTTGTAGGTAGTGTAATTTTCTTGTATCTTATATGATGCTGGGGGAAAATAATTAGAATTCAGTTCTGCCTCAGAGAAAAATGAAAAACACCTTTGTATCAGGTGGCCAAGCACCACTTTACCATTAGTATAAAAATAGGTTTTATAAAATGGAAATGCACTTTTTATTGCTTTGGGGATCATATTTAAGGCACATATCACATCTATTCTTAGTGTAGGCCGCTAACTACCACTGAAATTATAGTGGTCGAATTTGGTACATTGACACGAAACTTGACTCAATTGGAACTTCTATAAACTAAAAGGTAACATCCAGGGGAATTAAAAAATCTGGATTTTTTTTTTTTTGGAAGGAAAAAGACAAATTAAAAAAGATCAGTGGTTGTCAAAGTTAGAGAAAACCTATCATTATAGTGAATGTTGCACCTTTGCTATTTAGTATTTTGGGGAATTCAAATGGTAAAATATGAAGAATTTCCTGTTGTAAATCAAACTAAACGTTTGTCCGAAGGGTGAAGGAGAAGGCACTTACATTTGGGTCTGTGAAGATCGTGACTATACAAAGTGCCAGTAGTTTATAAATAACCTCGTTGGTTACAGTACTAGACTATACAGAGGGAGCTGGGATTAAGGAAAGAAGACCCAGAAGACATGTGCAACCAATAAATCCACCGTACTGTAAATGCATTCCTCGCTGCCTGCTTCAGTTGACTGGGGAATTTAGGCTGGGGTAATGTGGATTCCTGCTGCTGCGATTGGCACTTTGTAACCATGAAGTGATGATTTAATAAACTGCCATAGCAGGCTTTCTATAGCAGCTAAAATCAGTGGAAAGAAAAATAAAAAAGAAATATTCATGGGAAAGGGTGATGAATCATTCTCTTGCTTGGTCCATTGCAGCTTCAAGAAATGCAAGTTGTTTTTGTTTTCTTTTTCCCTATGTGGCATGCGTCTGTGTATTACATTAAATAAGAGCATGATTCCTAAAATCTAAATCTTCCATGCTGGGGGAAACAATGTAAATCATGACAATTTTTTTTTGAGAGGGCACTTTTGATTTCCTTATAAGAATATTTACCATTATCATATTTTAGACTCAATTATATTAACCAACTTACCACGTATGTTAATGAACCAATCAATGAAATGAACTATCTTTTTGAATAAAGGGCACCACTCCCAAGAAAGTTCAACTAACACAAGACAGTTATGAGTAACATGTCTGATATGGACAAATGAAAATGAATGTGCATGGACGTTATGCCAGGTGAGAGAATCAATATGTTATTCCCTGATAAAGATAGCGAAATAGGAAATCTGCAATAAGGTTTACCCTGCAACAGGCTACAAAGAGACTGATCCTACAGCAAAGTAATACGTGTGGGCTACACTCTTGCACCTCCAGCACGCTGTCCCTTATTCTAACCTTGTTCCCCGAGGGCCAGTCTGAGAGGAAGCAGGTTTCCTGCCATTTTGGAGGCCACTTTCCAAGCTCAACCTGGGGTCTTGGGCCACGCTCCCTCCCATGTTTCTGGGACCTTTTACTTTCCATTATTTCTATTATTTTATATTTTCTCCATTAGTCCATATTTCCATTTGTCCATTAATTTCTTCCCCTCTACCTGTAAAACAGAGCAAATGCCTCCCTCTCTTTAAGAAAGTCATCCTCTGACATGGCTTCTTTGTCACACCATCCCTCTCTTGCTCTCATCCCTTTCATTAAAACCCTCTATCTGACTGCCTCCTGGGCTCTCAATGACATCTCCTCCGTCCACCGTGGTCCGGCTTCCACTGCACTGGCCTTCTACAACCACGGACCCACGCACGATTCCTCACCCATAGTTTTGAAGTCCAAAAGGCTCTGAAACTGAAAAATTAAAAACAAATAACCCAAACTCATTTCGCAGCGAAACCTAACTAGAACTGGCCTACTTACAGTTTTTATGTGTCTTGTGTAATATGACTCTCCATACTTCTCACGGCAGACACATTAATATGCTTGTAACCGGAAAACTGCTGAATTCCAAAGCATCGGCCCATGGTTTTCGGATACAGGTTTGTGCACCTGAACTATCAAGTCCAGCAGCTCTTCTGACCCCTCACTGGCGTTGCTGACCACCCTTCCCTGCCTCACCCCCGGTTCCATCGTCCCTGGGGCCCTCCTGTCAGCTGACTCCTCCTCCTCTGCCCACGCCTCGGGCATAGAACTGTGTTGCCCAAGGCTTTGGTCTCTGACCTCTTATTTCCTCAGTCTGTACTTTCCTCCTGGATGATATCATCCACTCACAAGATTTAAGAACCTTCTATACAGGTGACTCCCAAATCTACATCCCAAATCTTGACTTCTGTTTAGATATCCTGAAATACATGTCAACCACCAGTTAGATATTTCCACTTGAAAGTCCTACTGGCCCTGCAAACCCAGCACATCCAAACACAAGCCTTTACTCCTTCCTGCAGTGCCATCCTTCTCCCCCTACCACCATCCAGTCATTGTCTAGGGTTCTAGGCCCTAGCAATTCCATCTCAAAGGCATTTCAGCATCACTCCCTTACTTCCTAACAGCAAATGGGCTGCAGTGTGACTGCAAATTAGAATTTGCCAAAAAGAGCCGTTTACGCAGAACAGCTGTGAGGACTGCATAGCTTGCAGAAATCTAGATTTTCTTCCTGGTTTGCTCCCAGCAAATCCTAGACTGACTTATTGGATACAGGTCTAAAAATTCACCTTTGTTACCTCTGATAGCTCTCGGTATAAATTTTGAGGTAAACATGCAATAAAACATAACTCTGTCCTGATTTCAGCACATTTTACATTTTTAGACTTTTACAGAGCATCTCTTTCTCTAGGGTATCAGTAAATATTAAGTACATATGTAATTTACCTCTGTTTGGGGGACATAACCTACAGGAGCCTGTAAACAAGGTCTTGGATTCCTTAGGAGGCAAACCTGAGCTTAGACACAACCCAGGAACTGTTTGAACACAACAGAATCTAGGTTGTTTGAACACTTGTTGGAAACATAGTAACAGTTGCCTTATGATTATTCCTATAGGCCCCACATCCCTGGGCACCAGGGCACTCCCCGATGAATACAGACCAGTGGGGCCAACTCCAGATCTAGAGACAGAATTCTAACTGGAGGACTGGGTGTAGAGGGTTAACCGAGTAAGCCCCAGGGAGGCTCCACGGGAACTGTTTGTGCTGTTGTTTCCCTGCTCACTTACAGGCTAGAATTTCTGTGAAAACGAAGGTGTTTCGTAAAATCAAGGCACACCTTAGACATTTAAAAAGAATAAAAAAACGTTTATTTGATATAGTGGTTTAATGAGATTAAGTAACATCAGGACCGATAGTATTTCTTTCTCTATTGAAAAAGAAAAGTGAATAACATCACTCAGATCTACTGCTGTTATCTGTAATAACTCAATTTCTGTTACATTTTTTTCCACAATTGAAAATAAGAAGCCACTCTTTTGCAAGTGGGAAGATCACCTTATTTATTTATTTTTTAAGTGGCATTTACAATGTCGGCTGCTGGTTTAAATTTAAATTCCAGGCTTCAGGGCCAAGGAGCCTCCCCTAGCCTACCACCACCTGCAGCAACCGGGTAATTCCCTAGCAATAACACCCGTCTCCCACTCACAGTCTGAAAACACCATACCAACTGAATTCAGACGTGCTTCCAAAATGCCATCATTTCAAGACACAGATTAGAAATACGTTTGGTCCTGGCAATGGTCTATATGCTCCTAGGAGCACTAGGAATTTATAATAAGTGGATCTTTAAAAAGAAAGAGAAAAAAATTGAGAGTATTTCCCAGATACTCTAGTTAAAAACGTGTTTAGTTTTGCTTATTATAGAGCTGTTCCGCTAAGAGTTCGTAAGGCGGCTTGGAGACCTGAGCATTGGTGGCAAGACCCAGAAAAGGTCTGATCCTTGCAGTCCCCACCCTGGCTACCCCCGCAAATATGGGATTATTCCTCAGAAATGGACAAAAGGCCTTCTCAAATGATAGGCAAGATATAAATTTGTAGCTAAAAAAATCTTTATTGTGTGTGTGTGTTTGTGTGTAACATATTTTTTTCTGAACCCAAGCTATTGCTCCATGAACTGGTAAAATAGAATTTGACAGAAAAAACAAACAAGCAAACAAACAGAAAAAACTCAGTGATGGATAGTGTTAAATTTCTAAACGCAAGAAAATGGTTAAACATCATTTCCTTTGTTTGTAAAAACATAATTTTATCATTTTTTGGGAAAAATCCTGAATTTTTTATCTTATTTTGGTGGAACATTGGAGTACAGCAGAGTTAGCATTGGCAGGTCATTTTTTTTTTTTAAGGCAGAAGATAAGGGAACTTTAGTTCTAAAAGAAACATTCTATTCTTGGCATAAGTCTCCGCCTTTTGATTGTATCAATAGCTTACTATATGAGCACTTAGAGAAGTCTTATGAAACCTTTGAAATGATCATGCCATGTATGATACAACATGCTCTCTGAACATAAGTGAAATATTGACCTCAGATCCATCAGCTCTTATGTCTCATTGCAGCAGAATGTGACAATAGAATGCATTTGGCTCAAATGTGAAATAAAACATTTACCAGGTGGAGTGTATGACACTTCTGGCCTTGGTGACATTTTCGGCTTTGAAGTAACACGCTGGAACACCTTAGGAGCTGAAAGAGAGAACTCAGATCATGAGTTCTGTCAGCATCTCCTGGTCATGCTTAACAAATAAGATTTGACAAAGTATAAGCCCAACAATAAAAAAAATTGGAAAATGGTAGGTAGAAAAATAAACCTTAAGCTCTAAAAATAGATCAGTTAGATTTCCAGATACTTGTAGAAAATGAAATCTAAGAAATGCAAAATTTGACTAAGCATAAGAGTAGGATGGAGAACATTTAAAAATCTTCATTTCAGAAGAGATTACCAAATTAATGAAGGAATATTCTTCATTTCTAGATGTTTGCTTGACTTCTCACTCCTCCCCCACAGCATACACATACCCTATGCCTTGTTTGAAGATGAATTCAATGAGTCAGAGTAGAAGCCCATGAAGCATGAATAAGAAAAAGAGAAGCTTAAAGTCAAATCAGGCCACAGCAGAAAGGGAAGTGAGTATGGAAGGGATAGAGTGGGTGGGCTGGCCTCTACTCTTCCTGCAATTCTTCGGTCCCAAATAAACCTTTAAATGAACATGTTTGCAAACTAAAATTGTCTTTCTACAACTCTTCCTCTGTAACAGGTGCTAATGTAATAGATACCAGGAAAAAAAACTAATTTATTTATAGTGCATTTTATAATTTCAAAAATGCTTTCATGAAGATTATGCCCTTTGATTCTTATCAAAATGCTGGGAGGAAGGAGTTATCAGCTTCACTTTAAAGATTTGGGTTGGCGACTATCTGCCTGAGGTTGCATAGTTATTAAGTACCAGAGAAAAGACTTGAGCTGAAGCTGAGGTCCAGACATTATCACTAGGTCCAAACACTTGGATTCTCTATATCCAAGTTTTGCATGTCACATTTTAACTTGTTTCTCATTTTTATGAGGAAATGATAAACTTGTGCTAACTTAAAGGGTGATTGTGAGAATTAAGTGTGAGAATGATGTGAAAACTCTACTACCATAAATTTTTTTCTATTTCTAGAAAAATCTTTACAAAGTTGACATTGAAGGATCTGAGAACATTCTAATTTTCACTTTGCTCCTACAAAAACTAGGAATACCTATAGTTTGGAAGATTATAAGATTTCTAGGTATATATTTAATAATGGAATTGTTAAGTATTACTTATGAATATAGAAATTCAAAAATCAAATCTTTATTTAATGACAAAATATTCTTCATGATTTGTTCCAAAATTTTTATCCCACTTTGCCTTCAATGGCAAATATAGATTTCAAATTTGTTACCTAATTTAGAAACATAATTCAAGTATAAATAAGAAGAAAGATGGCATGTCCAGTTAAAGAATTTCATCCTAAAAAAGTGGTGGGTGAACACATTGTGTATACACTATTGTCAGATGATACCCTTACAGCCCAATAATAGTAATTTGCATTTGCTATAATACATGTGAGCAGGACATTCTCCCACCCCAAAGCCTTTTGAAGTCCATAAAGAGCTAGCCAAGGGTTAGAGGGGAAGTACTAGAATTTGAATATCTATCTTTGAAATATTTAGTAATACATACGAATACATACATAAGCATTCTTGAAAGACTATAAAACCCAGGATATTACTGGGATCTACTAGGTAAGATCATGTTCTCTTGGGTAAGAGAGATCCCAATGTCATCCTCTTTTAAGAGGAATAATTAGAATGTATTTTGTTTTTCCTGATCAATTTTACAAATTGTTCCCTTGCATTAAGTATCACCAGAAAGCCAGACGTATTTGATTGCAGCTAGCTTCCATGGGAGATGCTGATGGACTGGGAGTTAGTTGCCTAAGTTGGGACAGAATCAGGAGGCTCTCTTGCTTGTTTGGCAGCCACTCAAGGGTCTCAGATTTAAAGAGTGTAATGCATTGAGCGTATGAACCTATCGTTCTGAAGCTGCATATCCTGTGGAGGAAGCTTGGCTAATGGTCTAAATCAAACAAATTTGAAACTTTGAATATAGTATAATAATGGAAATTTAGAGTAAGCTGATAATTTATTATTCCATATTTCTATATGTAGAGAGTACAGCTCAAAAAGAAAATTATGAATGTCTTCATTGTTACTTCATATCTCCTTTATTTTATTTTTTTATTTTACTAACCAGGAATTTATATTCCCAATGTCTTAACTCCAAGCTCTTATTTTTCATCTCTCCTCTTATTTTTCAACATTCATTAAACTTTCATGCTTTCTTATTTATTTCCATTTCTCCTTTCTCTGCTACTTTTGGTCTATGCTTTATATTCAAATAAAAAGTTGAGAGAATCCTCATGTAATTTGAACTGATTTATTTTTAAAGTTAGATTTTAGTTTCCTATCCATAAATTTAATCTACTTGTTTTGTTTTTTATTCATATTCTATTCATTAATCATTAATTCTTTTCCCCAGTATTTCTTTTTTCCCCCCAGTATTTCTTATATATTAATGTTACACATGTATTTATTGTTATTATTTTAAGTTTCTCATTCTATCAGGAGATTGTTGTCTTGTTACCCTCATATACTTATGTATCATACCCATATAATTTTCATATCAAAGTTTTAGTAATTAAGTAATACACATTTTAAAATACATTAAAGCAGATTTAAATGAGCTAGATGTGAACATAGAATCTACTTTTAAGGAATTTCCTTTTAAAGAAAAAAAATAACAGGTAAAATTTCTCTTAGAATCAGACATTAAAGTCCACGCCCAAATATATAGATTTTTTTTTTCAATAGGGATACTGAGCTATGATTAAAGGATTTGTGGTGGGAATTCAGAACTGCTACCTGCTAATGTTTTTCTTTCCCATTTTTTGGAAGCAGACCATGTATAAGTGATAAATTTAAATTTAGGTGACTGGCCTAGACTGTAACTTCCTTGACCACAGAAGGATTCAATTTTGTTTCACATTCCTAGTGTTTAGTGCATTGCCTGGCACATGGTCAGAATGCAATAAATATTTGTTGAATGACTGATTAAATGAATTAAACAATCACTTCAGCATGAAGGGGTGACATATTTGAAATTAGGAGAGAAGAGACACAGGAGATCAGTAGATCGATGACAATAGACTAGGCATGACTGGGTAGATGCGTGGAGTAGGCACCAATGCTAGAATGTCCCATACTTAGCAAGAGATGAGCTACAGAGGCCGGATGAGAAAGAGAGGTAAGAATCAGATATAAAGTGCTGAGAACCTGTCACAGATGTAACTGAAAGGCGGAAAAACAATAAGCTTTCTTTGAGGCATGTCAAGTTTATGGTATTCCAACATGGAGATTGGCTGAGGTAGTTGGAGAAATTAGAGAAGAGTTGGTTAAGAAGTTAGGGTTAGAGTTAAACATTCAAATGAGAGTTTCTTGAACAGAATAAAAAATGGTTTATAATGAATCTTATTTGGGTCCTTATCAAAATTTTACAGCAAAACAACCAAAGCAATATAATAATTGTTATGTTATAGTAGAGGACATATATGTTTATTCTTCATGACATTAATGCTAAATAAAATCTACTGAAAACTAAAAAAAATTAGGTGATTGGCACGAGGAGGCCCATTCAAGGACCATGGAAGCATTAGGGATTCTCAAGCTGGAAAAGGCAGAGAGAGTAGACAGGTTACTCTTAAGAAATTCCATTCTTCTCCAACCCCCACTCAAAATAATATAATACTAGAGTAGCTTTCTGGAATAACTTATTCCAATAATATACTTTTTAGTATAAAAGTAAATGTAAATATTTATCAGGTTTCAATGGAAGACTTGTTTTACAAGGGTTAAAAAACCCAATTCACGATAATTCAGCAGAACAACTTCACTAACATCAAAGTTTTCACTAACCTCAAACTTTTCATTTACATAGAATGTAAAATATGTATTTACCTGGCTGTGTCTGAGGGACTCTTGGATGTGGAGATGTTCGTGCTTTGGGAGGAGTGCGCGCTGTCTGCTTGGGAGCTAAAAGAAAGGACATAAGGCTTGGAGCTCTTGAGCTCTTGCAAGAATCACAGTTATTTAACAGCCTCTAGGCTCTCAGATATGTTTGTCGAGTGACTGATGAGGTAGATACACAGCAATTCATGCAATTAAATCTTCCAAACAGCTGCGAAGTATAGGAAGATAATTTCTTGTTATAACAGAAAACAAAACAAGAAGGAACATTAAATGATATCCAAGATATTCAGCTGGCAAATGAAACTGTTAGAATTCTAGAAGCATCTACTTTAAGTACCTTTTAAACAGGTTAAAATATATTTCATAATAACAAGTATTCATCCTTACAAGTTTATACCATTTTATCAGATTATCCCAGTATAATACATATTTTGAGTGCAAATAGATACAATTTCTTCTAAAAAAAGATTAGCATGTCACATTCCAAATATACCTAGAAAAAATGAATGTATTTCAGTAGCAAGTGCTGATGGAAAAATTAATCTTATTAAAGACAATAATTTTTATTGGTCATACTGAGGAAGAGAAATTGAACAGAAATTAAAACAAAAGATTACTGAAGAAAGGTATTCCTTCGCTGGGCAATTCCCAAAGGAGTTCTAGGACACTCGGTATAAAAACCAATTATTTCTTCACCAAGAAAATGAAAAGTATATGCTGCTGGGGAAAAGGAATTATCAAGTGCAAGGTTGCAGTTTGTGGAAACATCTCATTTAGTTGGACTAAAGTGTATCTGGTATAAGAAGGGTAAGAATAAGCAAAATGTTTTCCAAGGTCAGGGAGTTCCAGGTGCCTTACAAAAAGATTGCTGAAAATAAGAACTATTAGATACTAGAAGACGTTTCTAGAGTCTGGAGAGACTTCCTCAGGACACTAAGTCAAAATACGCAAGGCATGCAATGGCTTCAGTGGAATCTTCTTGCCTGTAGGGAGATAAACACCAGGATATGTTGGAGGTCACACTGGTTTAGGATCCTGCAACCTGGAGTGTTAGAGCTCCGTTTGCTAACCACTGGGTGACAGCCGCAGGATCTCCATCAAAAGGTACAGAGTATTTATTTATTTATTATTTTTTTTATTGTCTAAAGTTTTACATAAGTCTCCTTTTCCCCCAATTGACCCACAGCCACAGTGTCTGTGTTCATTGGTTATGCTAATATGCATGCGAAGGTACAGAATTTTTAAAGAGCCCTTTCAATTCTAAGATTCTCTGATTCTAGAGTTTCTTTCAGCTTTATGATTTCCTGACTCCCAACTTCCTTCCTTGCTGAGGTTCCTGACAGGCTATTTGCTTCCTCCAGGGAATAGGAAAAACAGTTTGCAGGTAAAGGCATATCATGAGGCAATGCCACAAAAATGATTCTGAAAGAGATAAGAATCACCAATAGTATTCACATTTAAGCATTTCAATAATATTATCACAGCTATTAAAAACAATAAACTTCAAAAAGCTTGAGATAACTGACACAGATTCAGTTCATGTAGTCAATGCAGAATTTTGGTAATAAACTGTAGAGGTTAACAGGCAATATTTAATAGGATGTTTCCATGAACAATGAGTAAAATAAATAGCTCTATCTTTGGAAATAGAGCCATATAAAAAGTCCGATGGCAATCAAAACACAAGTTTGGACTTATTTGTAATAAACTCCTATTCCAAGAGAGTCGATAAATATTGAGAGGGCTTTTCCTTATAATCAGAAGCCTATTTAGTTATCCATGTTCATGACTTGTTTTCCTTAATTTCCAACTCCACCATCAAGTAAACCTTTTATGATTTTTCATAGTCACTGTTTTGGTTGCACTTTCTCTTACTTGCATGCAGTGAAATGGCCAAACCACTGCAGGAAGGAGTGAAAAGAAGTAAAGGACCAGATAATGACAAGGTGACAGGCCAGTAATACCTTTTATCTGGATTGAACAGTGAAACTTGTTTCTGTTAATACCTGACCACAGGACTTGTAAAACCAGTCAAGATGATCAAGTACTTAAACTTAGGATATCTATTTATATTTAAATGGAATATAAATGGTCTTCCCCAGAAACGTTACTGTTTCCCATGTTAAACATTTGACAGCAGCTGAGAGGTGTTTTTCAGCCAGCCATATCCTAAAGACTATTCACAACACGTGACGCCTACAAGTGATGGATAGAAGAGAAGAGGGGCAGCGACTACGGTGAGCTGAGTGATTAAGGTGGGGCTTCCAATGTCAAGATGTGCCCTTACTGTCTTTCCATTCTTATGTTCTGCAAACACTCACCTTCTACCTGAAGTACAAAATAATGTGTTTACCCAGTCCAGTCTGAGGATCACTTGGGCTGAGTAGGGTTACAGTTTGGGAAGGCAGAGTTGATGCTTCTATGCTCATTAAAGGAGAATAACGGAGGTTACCATGGTGCTTCACACACCTTGAGTACAGATGACAGAAATGATGGTAACAAGTAGACTTTCTTTTTAAAGAAAGGAAACTGCAACTCTGCAACAAAAATAGCATTCCTCTTTCTTCCTAATGCCGTAGTTTAAAAAAATGCTTAGAGATGACAGGTTATAAAAATAGTTTCAAAGTAGGTAATGTCTTTATTTTTTAAATTTTCCCTTCACCCTCGTACCTCCTCAACAATGCTAGAAAGCTATATTCAGTAGTAACCATAAAGGAAACAACAAAGTAATAAAAAAAGTAAAGCTAAGCCAATCCAAGAAGCATTGACTTTCACTTAAATAACGGAGAAAACATCAAACATGCAAATGAACATGATGGAATGAGTGTTAATGGGAAATGTGTTGCCAGAGTAGAAAGTATGATTGGATCATTATACAAAATATATTATCTGAAATATTCAACACAACATCAAGCTGGCAGAATATGCAATGTTAGGAGAAAGATGCTTTAGATTTGATAGTTTCGCTGACTTAAGTAGAGAAAGAGACCAGGTCTTGATACAAAACTGAATGAACAAAGAGACTTCTTGGACAATGGTTATAAAGAGAAGAACCAAGAAATGATGTTGCAACATGAATTCACAATGAGAGAGAACCTGAGGTTCTCAGATGATGGTGGCAATGAGGACAAAAGCTGCTTAGGTATGTCATTACCTAACGTGGTCTCAGGTGGTTCAGACACATTTGTAATAGATTCCACAACTGTATCAAAAAAAAAGGAGAACAATTTTAAAAATTGTCAGACGTTCAGCTATAGTGAACTATTTTTCTTTAATACCAACACACCTCATTCTCTTAAGATTTTGCATCATATTTTTACAGATAGGACAATGAGCTTAGACAAGAAAAAACAGAACCAAGAGTGGAAATTCTATAAAACTAATCCTCCTACTAATATTTATGTTTTAACTGTTATTAACTGGTTGTCAATTGTTATTATGCCTCAATATTTAGATACTACAGAGAAACTGAAATCTATTTCTGTATTCAGAGAGCCAATTATCATGTTAAGAATCCAAGAAGTTTGAAAGCTCTTCAAATCTATTCAACTGAAGAACAAGTACAGCAGCTTGAACTTCCATGTTCCATGGCCATCATATACACGAACTAAATTTGGTTGAATTAAATGAATCAAAGCATGAAAACCTTTACCACCTTCAGTCTTTGGCTCCTCTGGCCTGAGTGGTGCTTTGGAAGTGGGATATACATAATGTGTCTCGGCTGATGCTAGGGAGGAAACAGGGAATGTCTGGTTAGTGGTGGGCAGCCCATAGCACTCTGTAATGGAATATTGTTTAATGTGAAAACAAAGATTATGAGGTACATTTGTGAGAATAACACTGGGGTGATTTATGAAGATGACTACAATTTAAGATGGCACAATGAAAGCCGGAAATAAAGGTAACATGGGAACACAGACACACACACACACACACACACACACACACACACACACACACACACACACGCTAACTATAGCAATTTCTACCTGGAGCAAAGCAGCTTGTTTCACTTCCTTACATTTTAAAAAAAGAATTCTAGTGAAAAAAGACATAGAATGAGTCCTTGGGAAGCATGAAGATAAATACTACAAATGATATTAAAATGAAAAATAGCATGTGCATATTTATATTGAAAGAGTGATCAGAACATAAAAGTGTAAAATTTGCATTCAGACTGAGAGAGAACTAAATTAGGAAATTGTGAAACTTGCATAGCAGTATAACAGACAGTAGCACAATGTTCTCTATATAATGTTTGACTTTCAAGATTCACTGGATGAGCACAGACAAGATATGAGGAGTTTTAAATGTCACAAAGCATGAGGGCATTCAAAGAGGACGTCCACAATGAGATGGAGAAAGCACATAGACCTGACTTAGGAAACATTTTTACCTATAGCTCCCTCGGATGACTCAGTGCTAAATGTAACAGATTCCAGGACTTCAGGAACTGGTAAAAAACAACAACACAGGATGATACAATTAATCACTATGGGTTGTTGTGAACATTGAATGGATGAATACAAACTATTCAGAAAAGTGCCTTGTACCTTTAACTGCTCCATGCTAGCCGATATGATAATATATTATTATTAACACCAAAAGAAGCTCTGATAACGGAATTGAACTCACAATTGTATAAATGTTGTAGGTTACCAATAAAAACCATACCTTGTACTGCCAACATGAGTACTCAAATGCCATTAGCTAATTAAAAGATGCACAAAGGAGATGAATAAGGTTACTATCCTATGCTATAAAAAATAAGATCCAATGTTTCAAGATAAATGTTAAGGTGTAACAACAGCATTGCTAAGGATGTTTTAAAAATTTAGTTTTCAATTTTGAAGGCAATGATTTCAGGTTTATATTGTATGAGTAAAGTTTTTTATCTTTTCTGAAGGGAGAGCTTCCTCCTTCCTTTGACAGTCACAATTGAACTAGCATTCTTTTCACGTGGCAGAACAGAATGGAGCTTACAGCTAAACTGTACCACAAATTCATAGCTGTCAGTGAAAAATAAGGATAAGGAATAAAATCAGTTCTTTTAAGTGGTTTTGTGGATTACTTAATCAGATACATGATTATTATCTAAAATGAAACAGAGCAAACAGTGAAATAAAGGTAAGTTTTTCTATACTGTTGAGTAACATAATTGACATAAACATAATGCAGTACCAAGTTAATACCAATATACAATCATGGAAAGAGCATTATACAATATGTAGAGAGAGTTGTTAAATGTGCATTCTTTTGTGTCTTTTTTTATATTTGGAAATACAACCCTTGAAGCTAATCCCTTGAAGCTAATCCCTTGAAGCTCACAGTATCCTATATAATAAAAGGCTAATAAGTAAATTGTCCCCTTGACCAGGAGTTCGACCAGCAGGCAGGCCAGCCAACCGCCATGTCCCCTCCCGCTGGCCAGGCTGGCCGGACCCCACCCTTGCACAAATTCATGCACCGGGTCTCTAATACACACACACACACACACACACACACACACACACACACGTTCAGAGATCATAATAATCTGGCCACTCAGTGTATATAAAATTTTAGCCCTAGCCGGCTTGGCTCAGTGGCTAGAGCATCAGCCTGCAGACTGAAGGGTCCCAGGTTCAATTCCAGTCAAGGGCACATGCCAGTGTTGGGGCTCGATCCCCAGTGCGGGGTGTGCAGGAGGCAGTCCATCAGTGATTCTCTCTCATCATTGATGTTTCTATCTCTCTCTCCCTCTCCTTTCCTATCTGAAATTAAAAAAAAAAAATTTACAACATTGTAAAAAAGGGGGAAGGGGAGAAGCATCTGCATTTCTCCCTTCTCTTAAGCGTTTTACCGCGCTCTTCCATGACTGTCAAATATGAATCAGAAAGGCAGTCTGCTATAAATGCAAATACTAAGTAGGCCACACAAATTGGTTAGCTTGACATTTTACAAGTAATTCAACAAAGCATGCAGGGTGCATAACACTTTATATTGAAGATCTCTTAGAATGAAACCCGGTGGGATCGGGCCTAAACGGGCAGTCGGACATCCCTCAAGGGTTCCCATATTGGAGAGGGTACAGGCTGGCTAGGGACAACCCCCCTCCGTGCACGAATTTCGTGCACCGGGCCTCTAGTTTCCAGATAAATAAAACAATCTATTTACCAGGTTGACTTTGTGTCATTTCTAGGCTTGGTGATGTCACTGGTCTCCAAATAAGAGTTTGAAGATCAGTAGGAGCTGAAAGAAGAGGATCTAAGTTGTCAATTATGTATAATTTATTTCATAGGTTTTAGACAAGGATAGCAATGAACTGAAATGCATAGACCCTCAAAATAGCAGGGTGATGGAGAGCTCATGCATATTGAAAGCAGAAACTGGCAAACTATGGCCCTCCTCTGCTTGGCCTGTGAGCTAAGAATGTTTTCTACATTGTTAAATGATGGAAAATATTTAAAAGAACAGCAGTATTTCCTAACATGTAAAAGTAGTATGAAATTCAAATATCGTTTTATGGGAACAAAGACAAATCCACAAACTAAGATGATTCAAAGCATATTTACATATCATTTACATATTGGCTTTGGTTGCCTTCAGGCTAAATTGCAAAATCGAGTAGTTGTGACAGAGACTGAATGGCCTGCAAAGTCTAAAATATTCACTAATTCTTCACATAAGAATTTTTGCTGACCCCTGATCTAAAGCATCCTTCAAAAAAGGAAGAGCTTATTTGAAAAAATCAGATTATCGTTAATTATTACATCTGAATCTGAATTCCCACAAGGGCTTTTAAGAGCTTCCTACAGCTGATTTCATGATAGTATCATTAACAAAATGCTCAGTATCACCTAAGAGTGTTTTGTTCTATGTTTCAGTTTGACTGCCCTCTTGGGTCCCCTCAGTAGGGGGTGAGACTTTTTGTTTTATTTTTGCTGTTCCTTTCCTTCCATCTGCTAATTCAAACCCTAAAGTTATTTCAAAGTCCAACTATTTTCTAACATAGATTCTTGACTCCTTTAAATATTTCCTCTGCATATTTTCACCACTCAATTAAACAAGCTGCTTTGTATACGCAAATTGTCTTATATCTAAGAAAAACTCGAGAACAGTTTTTTCCTCATAACTATATTATCATCTGTTCAAAAGGTAAAACATACTCTTATTTTGATCTGCATCTCTGTTCAGCTCCCCACCGCACCCCACTCAACTGCTAATATGGTGCTGAGAGCACACAGGCCAAGAAAATGTTTGTTTACATAAATCAAAGAAGCAGCACTTTTTAAAAAGAGATGAATGAAATGGAATAGTAAGAAAATTGAACAAGATCTTTTGTCAGAGACAATCCTTATGCAGGGCATGAGATGAATTTGGCTACTACATAGATCTCCCAACCATGAGCCTTCTGGTCAACCCTGCAGTTGTAGACATGCTAACCATTATTTGCACCTTCCTATTTAGAAGACATAGAGGTGAGAAGTGCAAGTTAGCAAGACACATATTGGTCACTCCTGGGGCCTGACTGCAATGCGCTGGAAGGACTCTTTAAGCCAGAAACCATAGATTTTCTTGCTTTCAATGGAGAAGCTTCAGGAAGATTCAAGTTTGGGAGGAGGGTTCCCCCCACTCCATTGCTTTAAAATTAAAGAAAGAAGATCTTGGGTTACTACAGTGTCTGAAGGTCTAGAAACAACCACCAACATTATACATAGGACCTATGTTTTCTAAAACATATTAGAGTTTCTTGAGTTTATTTCAGAAGTTTGAAAAAATTTACTATACTAATAGAATTTGTTCCTTATCATCACTGAGGGTCCTTTAGAGTCCAATGTAATATATAAAATATATTGATTAAAGGAATAAATATTAACATGCATAATTAGATACTCAGAGAAATTTCTACTTAGATTAAGAACAATTGCTAAACTGGGGTGGAGAATAAGAAGTAGCCAAATTCATCAAAGGTTGCAGAGTTTGTAATTTATATTTATTAGAATTGGCACTTCCAGGAAGCAACATTTTTTGATAATTTAATACAACAAGGAATCCTCATTCCTTAAAATAGGAAGAGAGTAATGAGAATATCAAACAGACCTTTTAGAAAGTAAAGTTGTTCAGAGAAAGTTCATGTTACTTAGATGACATTGTTTTATAGATTTAAATACCAAATAGAAGGAGAGCAATTTGATCTTCAGACTCTTCACTGAATCATATAATAACATTTTAAAGGGGGTTTCATACCAGATGTCCTCAGCTGGATCCAAGGACATTTGTTAAAAACAATAGGTAATACTGGGATTAAGAATCCTGCTTACTTACATGATGAAGTATGAAATGGGATGACAATAGTAGTCTAAGAAAGCAAGAGCAACTCTGGCTGTGACAGTGATGGAATAGGTTTTAATGAGCAAGAATATATTTAATGAGGTCATAAAAATTGTTACCTAATGTTCCTGGAGCCTCAGAACTATGAATAACATGTTCAAAGCCTGTAGTGGGAACTAACCAAAAGCAACAACATGAAAATGAGAAAGTTTAAACACACATAGAAAGTCTTAATTTTTCTTTCAAAACATTAGTTTCAAATGACAAACAATTTTTTTAAACTTTTGAATTGACAAGAAATAAATAGTTTCTTTTTAAAGTTTTGGTCAAACTGTAGCTAGGAATAATTCATTGCAGAAGGTAGTCACATCTCTTGAACTCAGTTAAACATCTTATTATGGTCAACATGAGGTTTTCCAAGGTGTTTGATTTTTCTGACTCTTAATTAATATGAAAGCTTGCTTTGGAAAATCTGTTTGGGATGTGGAAGATGAGATCATTGTGATGTTTTAGGAACTGAAGGAAGAAAGTTTGGATTACTCTAGTGAAGGTGGTTTGGAAATGAGGCTCTTGATTTTCTAAAATAAGTTATATTTCCTTGAAATTAAGGTATATAACTTTTAAGATTAAAATATTTTCTCCTATTTTGTTAATTTCTTTTAATTACTGAAGAGTCTTGAGAGATAAAATACATAAAATTAAGTCAAGGAGTGAGGAGTCTTAACTTCGAAAAAAGGTAAAGACTATAGCCAAACTGTAGGTTGTGTGGTCTTAAATTCACACCAAGAAATTTAAATATGCCAAGGAATCCATGGCACTATAGCAATTGTTATGTTCATGTTTAGTTTAGTCTAGAAAAGATACAGACATTACCCACTGCATTTGAAACTTAGCTTTATATGTGAGCACTGTTTAGACAAAAGTACATGACAAAAATTCAAATAACACAAACATTCTAATCTAGGTCCATGAATAGCTTTTAAAAATAGGTAACTTCTTTTAAGAGTCTGCAATACTTTTTGTTGTTGTTGTTAATCCTTGCCAGAGGATATATTTCCATTGATTTTTAGGGAGAGTGGAAGAGAGAGGGAAAGACAGAGAGAAGCATCGATGTAAAAGAAACACATCGATCGATCATTTGCCACCAGCATGAGCCCTGACCAGGCAGGCCCTGGGTCAGGGAGGAGTCTGCAACTGAGGTACGTGCCCTTGACTGGAATTGAACCCTGGACCCTTTGGTCCACAGGCCAACACTCTATCTACTGAGCCAAACCAGCTAGGGCGAATCTGCAATACTTGTAAGAAGAAGAAAAATAAAGTCGAAAGACAGTAGAGGATGACAAGACAGTCCTTTGAAGCTGATGACAATTTGATTATGATGATGATGGAATGGGTTGACCATGGGCAGAAAAAGTTGATAAGAAACACAGAACATCATTACTTAATGTAAAAATAACAGATTTATGGACTGTGGGAAGAACTGGCCAAAAAATAATAGAATAAGCCAAAGAAATTTTAAAAATTCATGTGATGACTAATTTCAGAGGTCAATTTTTAAACTTCAGAACTCAGAGAAAAGAGATGCTTGTTCTTTGCAGGTTTAACCAAATGGCCAAGTACCCATCTTTTTCCTTAGACATAGCATTGTACTCTACTAAATACTATGTTTAACAAGATGTTTGATTATACAACTCTTGCTAATATGAAAGACTCTCCCGGACAAGATTTTTTGCACATTTGTATAATATATGCTTTTCTAACTCTACTGGGAAAAGCCTTCATCAGTCTACTTGCCCTCTGTATAAGTTGACATAAATGCCTACTATTTTTGTCTAGTATTTAAATAACCACAGTAAAATAATGAGTTCATATGTTTGCAAACATAAGGATCAATGCATACTAAATGGACTGTGATCGTCAAAATTTTAAAGTGGTCCTTGATTCAATAAGTTAAGAAACATTTTTAAACCCTCAGAAGAGTCAGTCTATTCTATCACATAAGCCTGTCATTTAAACTTTCAAGACTTTACACATTCCCCGGGTCCGGGCGAGGCCGCGGGCCCCTGGAGCCGGGTGAGCCCTGGGCCCCGGGTCCGGGCGAGGCCGCGGGCCCCTGGAGCCGGGTGAGCCCTGGGCCCCGGGTCCGGGCGAGGCCGCGGGCCCCTGGAGCCGGGTGAGCCCTGGGCCCCGGGTCCGGGCGAGGCCGCGGGCCCCTGGAGCCGGGTGAGCCCTGGGCCCCGGGTCCGGGCGAGGCCGCGGGCCCCTGGAGCCGGGTGAGCCCTGGGCCCCGGGTCCGGGCGAGGCCGCGGGCCCCTGGAGCCGGGTGAGCCCTGGGCCCCGGGTCCGGGCGAGGCCGCGGGCCCCTGGATCCGGGTGAGCCTGGCCCCGGGTCCAGGTGAGGCCGTGGGCCCCTGGATCCGGGTGAAGCAGTGCCCCTGGGTCCAGCCGAGACCAAACCAGAAGGAGTCGAACCTGCATTACCACCATTTGTCCACCATCCAGAACTGAGGGGTCAGTGCCGACATGTACTCATAGGGAACCGGTGGACATTGATATTGGGTCTCAAAAGAACTGTTGGTCCAGAAAGAAACTCACTACAGACTGATTCATTTGCCTGTCAGCATAACTATTATTGCTCGTCGCACATTCAATTCTTATAAGTATATCTATAGTGACACATGATTTCGCTCATCTAGGGGAAATGATGAACAACATAGACTGATGAACAAGAACAGAACCAGAAACAAGGAGGCATCGATCGGACTATCGGGCCTCAGAGGGAGGATAGGGGAGGGTGGGGGGAGGGGGGAGAGATCAACCAAAGGTCTTGTGTGCATGCATATGAGCCTAACCAATGCTTAAGTTCAACAGAGGGTTGGGGCATCCAAGGGGAGGGGTGTGGGATGGGAATGGGGGGATGAGGACAAATATGTGACACCTTAATCAATAAAGAAATTAAAAAAAAATAAATAAAAAATAAAATAATAAAAAAAAAGACTTTACACATTTATAAATCTTAACAATTAACTAAAAATATTATTCATTGAAATAATATACCCACCGGTATAATCACACAGATACTAATACAATAAAATATAATAAAAAGTAATATGAGCAAAGAAATAAGGTATTTCCACAATCGATGTGACATAAGCAGAGTAAGTAAGGAATGGATGGAAATTCATGCTTGAAATGAAGCTTAAAAGAGTCAATGCTATTGAAACAAATGCACATGATCATGTGACACAATGTTGAGACGATACATGGCAGTTTAATGTCCTGAAATTAGTTTATGCACAGTTCTCTTAAATTCAACAGATAGCTTGACATAGAGCTTAGCATAATTTCAAGATGAAGACTGTAATGGATTAACAACAGAAGATGTTGAGATGGTTTTAAGATGAAGGAGAACCTGTTACTACAATGATATGACAATGAGTAGGAAAAGCACTAATTGAAGGACACACATTCTCATTACCTACGATTTCTGGAGCTTCAGTTCTAGGAGTACCAGGCTCAAGATCTGTAATGGGGACTAATCAAAAAGCAATGAAATAAACACTTGTGAAAGTCAGCAAATTAAATCTTACAAATATAATATTGTTTTAAGAGGTGTACAGCAGTTTTAAATGTTGTTGGTTTTTTTTCTGAAATTAGATACTTGTTATTTAAAAGCTCGGCCACCCTATAGCCAAGTAATTGTTCTTTTATGAGACAGTCAGTCATAGCCTAACGCAAATCTGATTAAGTATCTCAATAAAGTCAACATGACACTTGTAAGTACCTAATTCCAACTATTATAGAAGACTGCTCTTAGAAACGTGTTTAAACATTTTATTAAATACTGGAGGCCCAGTGCATGAATTCAAGCACTAGTGGGGTCCCTCGGCCTGGCCTGTGCCCTCTTGCAATCTGGGACCCCTCAGGGGGTGCCAGACTACCGGTTTTGGCCCAATTCTGGCAGGCCAGGCCAAGGGACCCCACCGGTGCACAAATCCGTGCATATAAGATCTTTGGTTAATCTCTTCTCCCCCTCCTCCTCTCCCCTTCCCTCTGAGATTCATCAGTCTGTTCCATGTTTCCATGCCTGTGTGTTGAGTGTCTGCCCCCTGGTGGTCAAATGGTTGAATGGTCGCTTAGGCTTTTATATATATAGATATATTTAGGTAACTATTCTGGCACTTGTTGGCATATCTGTGGGAGCTTTAAGAAAATAGCATGTCTAAAGAATCATATAATAAATTGCGCTTACATTTGAAAGAAGAATAAAGAATAAACAAAGTGAACTATGTTCATTTCATTGAAAACTGAAATTTGGAAACCTCAGTTTAGGCACTCAACAAATCAGGATAAGGAACATTGCCCAATAGAGCACCTCTCTGATCACAAAAATGTGGTATCCTATGATACTTGTAGGGTCAGATCCAAACTTCTGAGTCATAACTTCAAGGATTTTTCTTGTACTACTCTTATGGACCCTTCCAAACACAGCACTATCATCACCATTTAGAAGCAGGACCCCCCTTTTCCAGAAGCCTGTGCCTCTGGTTGGCCTCTGTACCCCCTTTATTCTGCCTGTTCATTTTCATGATTTTAAGACCCAACTTGTTTCTAACTCCTTACTCCTGTCCTTCACAAACTTCTCTCTCTCTTTGCTCATAGATGTTTACAGCCTCTGCAAAAAGAACAAGCTAGATTTGCACAGACACACTGCCTTGGTTCAATCTTAGAATGTTTCATATGGGGTAGGTTTTGACTTTGACTGTATCACAGATGAGAAGTAAAAACAAGCTGCCTACTGTTGTGATATCCTCACAGCTGTTAATGTGACCCTAGGGGGATGAAAGGCACTTAATGTTTGGTTCTTGAATTAAAAACGCTTGGTTCTATTTAAGACATTTTGTCTTTAATAGAAGAATATAATGCAATATGAAAAAGTAAATAAAATATCTATTAAAAGAGAAGATATTTTTGCAGGAAGCACAAGGAATTCAGCTGCCACACAGGTCTCCCCCAACCATGATTTCCTTTGTTAACTCAACAGTGGGAGCAGTAGATCATCTTGTGCCTTCACCCACAGAGGGCTCACATGGGCTATCACTCCCACCATGGGCTTCAACCCGAGGCTCCCCAAAGCTGCTAGGACCCAGCCCCTTAACCAGAAACCCACATTTACCCAATTTGGTTTGAGGTGCCTCAGTAGTTGGTGTGGTTTTAGGTTTGGGATGTGGACGACGGGTCCGTTTTGATGGCTTAGGAGCTGAAGAAAGAAAACCTTCAGTTACTATGGAGTCTATAGTTCAGAAGTTATGGATAGCATGATGCATGGCTCTCAATTTCCTAAAACTTATTAGATTTCCTTATACTTTAGGAAATGTGTCTTTGTAACTTTTTAATTTAAAAATTTCACCCCTATTAAAATAATAGTATTTCTTTTACAATTGGAAGTTCATTGGAAATAAGTCATATACTATAAAATTGTTATTAACTCAAGAAGTGAAGGATCATTTTTACGACTTTTCTGCTGAATAAAAAGGGTCAGAATCACTGCTAAAATATTATTGTGGTGGTGATACCCAAACACAAACTTTGACATTTTACTAAATAAGACCACGTAATCAACTAAAATGTCTATCAAAGAATAAATATCACATAGTTCAAAAAAAGTAGATCTTTAGATCCACAAAGAAACTCCTGGACACCATAATAGTTGTTAGAGTCAAAATAATTGCTTTTAAACCCAGCTTTAACAAAACATTGGTGAAAAAACCCACACAAAATGATAAAACAATTTCAGATGATTATATGTATAACAGATGACCTGAGTTAGGTTCATGCATGGCTCTCTGAGAAACAAGAAATAACTTGTTGTAAGAATCAAAATCTTCAATACTTTTATGATGAAGAATATAAAAGAGGAACAAGAAAGAACGACAATGCAGCTTTAAGAAGCAAAAGAACCTGTAGCTACGACGTTGATGGAATGAGTCTGACAATGGGAAGGAAAGCATTCAGGGAGGATCACCATGTGTTATTACCTTGTGTTGTCACCCAAGCCTCAGTTCTGAACGTGACTGGTTCAAAGTCTGTAGTAGAAACTGACCAAAAGCATTAAAACTAAACCAAATGATTGTTTTAAATGAAAGAAAATGCAACATTTGATTCAACGTGAATCTTACTAATATAGTTTCTAGAACTATATAGCATCTTCTAAAAACTGTTAATTTTTTTTTTTTAAATTTGGTTATACCTAAGTCAGGTACTCATTTTCTTATCCCCCCTTCTTCGATTATCTAACTAATAAGCCGAAGTGGGATGTGTGGGTATTGCTAAGAACTTATCTTTGGAAAGACACTGAGGCCGCTGCATGATGAATCCAATAGTGAATCCCTCTATTCTAAGCAAAGACAGAGCAGGCCTTGGTGCGCAAAGAAGAGTTTTCTGTCTACCGAGTCAAATCTCCACAGCTCTATCAGGTGCCCAAGGAACACCACCATGAAAGTCCATGGACTGATCTAGATCCAGAAAATCTTTGACTACCACCCTGAAGTCAGGCATTCTCTAGACTAGTATTGTGGTTAGACTTTTTCTTTTGGTGAGTCTCTATTTTTATCCGCCCTTTCTGATTTTGTTCCTCTCCATCTTCCTCCTCATCCATGGACTATGGTGATTTCAAGGCCCCACTCTCTCTTAATCTACCTTTCCCTGCTCCACACATTCCTCCTGAGATCCTGCTGCATTAGGCTGCTGGGACTCTAAACCAGGAATATGTGTTTACCTGGTTTGGACTCAGGTGTTTCAGGACCTGGTGTGGTTTTTGGTCTGAGACATGGACGGCCCTTCCGTTGTGATGGTTTGGAAACTGAAGGAAGAAATTCTTGGGTTACTACATAACTACATTATCGATGGTTCTAGATGATATTAGAGGTCAAAACATGGCTCTAGATGTTCCACAACTTGTTAGATATTTGCCTTTTTACTTTGAGATTTTTGTCATATATACTCCTTTTATATCTCCTTTTATCATAGAAAATTATTTGAAAACAAAAATACTTTAAAATTAAATAAGTAAAGATTAGTAATTATAATCAAAGTCTCATAAGACAACTTGATTGGGCAACAAAAAGGTTAAGAACTGTCCCTAAATTTTAATGGATAATAAAGGTCATACTAAGTCTGAGATTTATAATTTAATCTTTCAATTTTGGGCACATGTTTACATAACTATTAAAATAAGGACATTAAATAGAAACAAAACAACTATTAAATAGAAACAAAACAACTCAATTCTATGCAAATAGAAAAAAAGTTAGAAATGTAGACATGCAATAATGGGTCCTCTTGGCCCGATGATGGCTGTTAATGGCTTTTTCTGTCTAGATAAGAGGTAGGGGAGCCATGATATGTTTGAAAATCAGTTTTACTACAAACACTGCTTAAATAAAACAAAGACTGACATGACACAACTTCAAGTAGGTTATATGGCAAATAAATGTTCTAATGTGGTTCATGTATGACTGGTTCTATTAAAAACAATAGGTAATTTGTTTTAACAGTTTTCATAAATTTGCTTAATCTTTTCATCCTTCTAAAAAGACTTATGGACACAGACAAACAGTATGATGATTCCCAGAAGGAGGGAGATGAGTGGGGGTAGGTAAAAGAGGGTAAAGGAGGGATAAATCGTGATGGAAGGAGACTTGATTTGGGGTGGTAAACACACATTACAATGTACAGATGATGTAGTGTAGAATTGTATACCTGAAACCTATATAATTTTATTAACCAATTTCACCCCCAATAAATTCAATTAAAAACAGTTTTCATAATTTTAAGACGAATGTAAATGAATGACCATGAAGGATGACACTATTGTCACATGAAGCAAGATGAAACTCTGGATTTTACAATAATCAGGAAAAGTCTTATTGAAAACAGAGGGTATCATTACCAAATGTTGTTCCTGTGGCCTCTGGTATAAAAGTGACAGGTTCCAGGACTGTAGCAGAAACTGACCAAAAAACACAGTTAACCAAAGAGATTCTAAAATATGTGAAAAATTAGAACATTCACATTGAAACAATCTTACTTGTATATAATACTTTTATAGAAACAAAAAAAATAACTGAGAAAAAGAGTAGATTTTTTTTTTTTTTTGAAGATTTGGCCAAATTATATTCACAGCCAGGTTTAGGATTAGCCTTTGAACTAGCTTAGTATCTTAAAGCAGTCAACATGAAATTCTCCTGGGTACAGAAAACCCTACATGCATTTTCAAATATATACACAGAAAAGAAACTGTCTATTAAAAAATATGATCAACTTGTACTTCTATGGAAGCTGAACATGAATACTCACAATGTTTAAGTCCACATGGATAAATAAGTAGTTTGTAAGTTTGAAATAGATATAAAAATTAATCATTGAAGTGGACTATGTTGATCTTGCCACGAACTCATCTATGGAAATAATCTGAGTTCCCTGTCCAAACCATGGTACATAGGAGATCAGAATAAAGATAGTCACTCAGTCTGTATACTCAGCCAGATGGCCTAAGCCCAGAAAAAGGTGAGAGACAATTGATATCTCTGTATGAAGTCAAAGCTCATGATTCAGGTCCTCAAAATCCTCTTTCAACTCTGTCTATATGGACCCTTCCAAATGCAGGGTCGTCAACAGCCATGTTTTGATTATTTTGAAGTAAGAGAGTCTGTGTCAGGCAGACGAGATCACTCTCAGGGCTGACCCAACCCCTACCCTACCTACTAGTGTATGTCCAGTCCTTCTTTTGGTTCACTTTTCCCTCCATTCATTCAAATCCTGTAGTGGGTTCAAGGTCCAATTCACCTTGATCTTTTCTTTTGCAAGATCAATATCTAGTGTTTGTATCATGCAAACTTGTATTCAACTTCACTGTTTTAGAAATAAAATAGGTCTCCTACAGCTGACAAATCACCCACGATTGCCAATATCAGTCCAGGTATATAAAAGGGGCCTACAATTTGTTTATTTACTTGAACGGAATATATTGGCTTGCTAAAGAAGTTTAAGATTTGAATAAAATTTGATAGTAAGAAATATACTAAATGCATATCAAAGAATATTTTCACATGTTATTTCACACAGTCATATTCTCCTTAACACTTGGGAGAAGGAGACATTATTGACTCTGCCTCATGACCTCACACTTAGAGAAAATTAGAGCTTGGGACTGCTTTGCATCCTCACTAGGCTACTAGGGCTCATCCTTAAATCAAGGAATCACACATTTACCAGGTTTGGTCTGAGGTACTTGAGGGCTCAGTGTAGTTTTAGGCCTGAGATGTGGACGATGGGGTCTTTTTGATGCTTTGGTAGCTGAAGAAAGAAAAGACTTGTGTTACTCTAGGTCTAATGGCTTTTGACACGAAGGGGAGGTTTTTCCAAAACCTGTTAGATTTCCTAAACTTGCAGGAAGTTGTCTGTAGTTTAAAATTTTTACTCATTTTATACCAATGTGTCTTCTTATTGTCATTGAGGGTACTTTGGGGGCAACCTCATCACACATTCAAGTCATGAAAATTAGCACTTATAATCAGATACTCAGAGTATTTTCTCACTGGGAAAAAATGATTGAGAAGGAGTGCTCAACTCTGATTCAAGAGGAGGGGAAGTTAGGGTCATACTGAGGAAGAGGTGTGTAATTTAAAATTTCAGATTTGGGCAATTCCTTATTTGTCAAATTAGTAACAAAATACATCAGTACTTCAAGTACCAAGAAAGAAAAAACAAATAACATGCAAATAGTTTTAAACAAAATCTAGAAACTTAGATGCCCAAGGGAACATTGGAGTAGCTATTATTGAAAATCAGCCTAGTTAAGAAATAGATCCAAATTTGTTTTAAACTCAGCTTTAACACAGAACACTGTTCAGAGAAGCACAAGATAACATGAGTTTCAAAGGCACCACATGACAGGTTCATGATTTGGACTAAGCTCATGCCTGCTCTCGTAAAAACAACAGGAAACTTGTTTTTAAGAGGCTTCAGCATTCTTCAGATGAAGGAAGTGCTTGAATGGCAATGGAGGAGGATGCAGGCTGTCTCATGAACAAGGAGTGCTATGGGAATGGAGAATGAGTGGACTGTACGATGAACAGCAAAAGCACTAGGCGAATGGCAGAGGCATTACCTAATGTTGTCCCAGAGGTCTCAGTTGTAAAAGTAACAGGTCCGAGGTCTGTAATAGGAACTGAAGTAATAGAAATAAAAAAGGTTTCAAGAGCTACATTACTTCAAAATGAATTTGCCAGTGTCCTATCACTTTTAAAATAATTTTAAAAAATTCTGGATGAAGGTAGTTATGGACTGAATTATGTCTTCCTAAGATTCACATGAAGCCTTAACTCCCAATGTGACTGTATTTGGAGATGGGGCCTTTAAAAAAGCAATTAATGGTAATTGGTGGGTGAGACCCCAACCCAATAGGACTAAAGTACTTATAAGAAGAGGGAGAGAGATGAAGAGAATTTGTGCAAGGACAAAGGGAGAGAAAAGACCATGCAAGGACATAGCAAGATGGTGGTCATCTGCAAGCCAAGGGGAGAGACCTTAGGAGAAATCAAACCTGCTGACACCTTGATCTTAGCAATCTAGGCTGCAGAGTTGTAAGAAACAGATTTCTGTTGTTTAAGCCACCCAGTCTGTAGTGTTTTGCTACGGTGCTTTAGCAAACGAATACAAAGAGAAATCACTTCCTTTGTCCTGATTTGGCCAAACTATAGTTCTCAACATTTTCATCTCGGGAGCTAGTCATCACTTTTGGTCACTGTTCAGCACCCGTTACTTCTCATACAGGGACAACGCAATTCAGTGAGGAAAGAAGACATGTCTGATGCCCATGAGAACAACATCAGCCTCCTCCAACTTTCACGGTGTCATCCAAATGCAGAATCACCAACAAAAATACCCTGGCTGATAGAAGAAGCAAGATCTCTTCCCCCACTGTTGGCCTCTACACATACCCTATTCTTTTCATCTTTGTTCTCTCTCACCTTTGCATTTGTGTAAATTCCGATGTGACATCAAGGTCCAAACTCTATCCCTACTCTACGGAAGCCCAAATGGATTTTCATTTCTTCAAGACTTTATATGATGTATCTAACACTTAATGTTTATGTGTCCAAGAAAAATCTTGAATTTGTGCAAACACCCTGCCTTCTTCTCATTCTCTGGGCTTTTCATGCAGGAAAAGTTTTTCTGCTCAATTAGCCTTCAGACTGAGAAGTAAAATGTGTCTCTATTACTCAGACTTAGAGGGAAGACTATGTCTCTTCCAAACATAAACTCCTTGCCAACCCTGAAGGAGGAAGGACTTCATGATTCCCTCTCCAGGGGGTATCTGAGTTTACATTCTCCATCAGTGACTGGCTCCTAGGCTCTTTAAACCAAGACCCTGATTTTATCTGGTGTAGCTTCAGGTGCATCTGGACATGGAGTGGTCTTAAGTTTGTGCTGTGAATGACATGTCCATTGGGAAGTTTTGGGACGTGAAAAAATATAATGTTCAGTTACTTTAAAGTTTATGGTTGTAAAAAAAATCTTGAAGTTTTCCGAACCTTGATAGATTTTCTTGAGTTTCAGGAAATGGATCTTTCTAGTATAAAAAAAATTCTCCTACTATGTTACTGTATCTTCTTTTGTTATTAAAGATGGGTGTGTGCAAAATTGACATAAAAATGAAGTTCAGGGAATCAGATTGGTATTTTTCACATTATCTTAAAGTTCCCTGACTACATTTAAAATGTTAAGAATAATTTCTTTTTAAAAAAATATGTATTTTTATTGGTTTCAGAGAGGAAGGGTGAGGGATAGAAACATCAATGATGAGAATTATTGATTGGCTGTCTCTTGCACGCCCCTTACTGGGGATCGAGCCCGCAACCTGGGCATGTGCCCTTGACCAGAATAGAACCTAGGAGTCTTCAGGGTGCAGGCCAATGCTCTATCCACTGAGCCAAACCAGCTAGGGCAAGAATCATTTCTAAATTATGGTGGAGAGTAAGGGAGAGTCAGATGAACCATAAGGATGGAACTTGCCATTTAAACTTATCAGCCTTGATCACATTATCTGTTATACAATTCACTAAAAACATACTACCCAAATGTTAACAAAACAATAAAAAAAAACAGGCAGATAAAAAGGTATATGTACAAAGAATGTATAATGAAACTTTCCTAATCCTTGTTAGCATAGACCAAGATCAGGCATATATGTAATTTACCTTAACAGAGCACTCTGGTTAATCTAAAAATGTAAGGTGGCATGAAAAAATGTTAAAGTACTGTACAGGGCAAGAAGCTATCCCAAAGTAGATTTAGGCATGGCTCTCTTAAGAACAAGAGGTAACTTGTTCAGCTCATAAGTTGAAGAATTTAGTTGAATGGCAACAAAGTGGAACAGGTTTGACAATGAGCAAAGAAAGCACTTGCTGAAGGTCAGAAAGTGGCATTACCAAATGCTGTCCCTGGAGCCTCTTTTATAGGAGTAAATGGTTCAAGGACTAGAGTAGGAGCTGACCAAAAAGAATAACAATAAAACAATGAAATGGTAAACATTTATATAATCTCAGAACATTCACTTCAAAAAGAATTGTACCAAAGTAATCATGTGTCTAGAGTACAAAGCAAACACTACCAACCCTCTGAGCTGAGGGATATGGCATCTCTGCACTCAGGTACCAATGTGTCACTCTGAGACCATCTTTGTACTCAGATAACTATCCCCATGAAGTGCCCCTGAAGATTCTCACTCACTTTGATGATCCTAGTCTAAGTAATGCACCAAAGTAGACCATACGTATCTTGCTGAAAACTCATCTTTGAAAGAGACCACCAGGATACTTAAGAGAGCAGCATAAGGGGCATCCATTCAGTCTGAGGTAGCAGAGTATCTATCCTTCTGTCCAGTGCTTAGGGGAAGCTGGACCATAGAAGGATACTGATGATTCTTATGAAATCCAAACTCCCAAAGCCAACATTCAAAATTCCTTTTCAACTGGCCCAATGGGCTCATTTATCTGCTGCAATCTCAATGAAATGCTCCAATCAATACTTAGAAGCCTTTGCCTCCTCTCACTGGCTTCTACACATGTCCTTCCTTTCTGTACTTCTTCATCCGCTTCCCCCCAAAACTATGCCTCCTACACCAAATCTTGTCCATGGCTTGTTTTCAAACAGCCCATGAGAGCAAAAAATTATTTTTCTACCCTATTTTACGTTGTGGGAAAAAAAGAAAAAAATAGGCAACAAAGACTATATGGCTCCCAAAGCTCCCAAGTATTTACTATCTAGCCTTTCGAAAAAAATGTTTGCTAACTCTGGCCCAAGATCCTTACTATGACTTTTTAAAAATGTTGTTTTTATTGATTTTTTTTTTTATTTTAGAGAGAGAGGAAGAGGGATAGAGAGTTAGAAACATAGATGAGAGAGAAACATCATCGATTAGATGCCTCCTGCACACCCCTGGGGAATTGAGCCCCCAACCCAGGCATGTGCTCCGACTGGGAATCAAACCAGTGGCTTCTTGGTTTCCTGATTGATGCTCATCCACTGACCCACACTGGCCAGGTGATCCTTACTATGATTTACACAACCTTTATAGTTACCAAGAAATAACTTCCAATTTGCCCAAACATAAGTTGTTCTGTAGTTGTTTCAGTCCATGATACAATCTCAATATTTAAAGGATGAATAGAATCAAATAAGAAGTCAAATAGACATTTAGAAGATTCAGATTCACAATGTATAGGGAATCTGGCTACCACCTAAGACCTCTCCAACCGTGTTCTCAAGCCTACTGTGGAGTGGAAGCAGCTGCTGACCCGGACTGGTCCCTTCCCTTTCTCTGGGCCCCACGGGGATGGGCTGCCAGGACTCCTTATCCAGGATCTACACATTTACCTAGTTCGGTCTGAGGAGCTTCAGGACTTGGTGTGGTTTTAGGTTTGGGACGTGGACGGCGAGTTCGTTCAGGCATTTTGGGAGCTAAAGGAAGAAAATCTCTGGTTAATAGAGTGTTTTTGTTCCAGAATTTGTAAATAGGATTATGCTTGTTATAGTTGGCCTCCTTAAAACAAATGAGTTGTTTTAATACTCTTCAGAATATTAAGAAGTAATTGAATGACAATGGAGGATGACACAGAAGTCCTGTGAAGCAGGAAGATCCATGGTTGGGAGGGTGATGAAATGGGTTGAAATGAGCAGGAAAAGCAGATGCTGGTGAACATAATGTGTCATTACCTAGTGTTGTTCCAGGAGCCTCGGTTCTAGGAATACCTGGTTCAAAGATTGTGGCAGGAACTGATCAAAAACAATAAGAGAAACCAAAGAGATTTTTTGTGAATTAATGAAGTGTCAGAAAATTCATCTTGCCAGTAAAAATAATGCTTCTATGGGAAGGGGAAGGGGGGGAGGGAAAAGATGGATTACACAAAAGCTTTAACACCAAGAGGCAGGAACTATGGGGGTGGGAGATGAAGTGGGGTGGGGAGTAGGGGGTTACCCTGGAGTCTATCTACCACACATACAACAGAGAGCCCTAAAGGAAGCTGAGACTATACTCACTAAGAGACTAATCGTAGTGAAAACAATGGCACGTAATATAATTAAGATGAGGAACAACCTCTCAGTTTGTGGTATCATATTAAGCCAGGCATCTTCAGTTCTAACAAAAGCCCATTGGATCGAATTTAAGCTCTAGAGTAGATATCCCAGACTCCCTTTACATATATATGTGTGTGTGTGTGTGTGTGTGTGTGTGTGTGTGTGTATATATATATATATATATATATATATATATATATATATATATAATAAAATTGATTTCAGAGAGGAAAGGGGAGGAAGAGAGAGATAGAAACATCAATGATGAAAGAGAATCATTGATTGGCTGCCTCCTGCATGCCCCCTACTGGGGATAGAGCCCACAACCTGGGCATGTGCTCTTGACTGGAATCAAACCCAGGACCCTTCAGTCCGCAGGCGAAAGCTCTATCCACTGAGTCAAACTGGCTAGGGCCAGACTCCCCCTTAATTCATCCCATGAGCCTATTTAACAGGAGGGCATCAACAAGTCATCCTCTGTTTGGTATGCCAGCTTCAACACATCCCCTGCTTGTCTTCCATTAGTCCAAATTCTGTATTGATTTCTTTCTAATTATCCTGGATTTTTTCTGTTCCAAATACTTATCACACTCCTAGCATACAGTAATTGCACCATTTGAGAAGTTTACATTCACATAAACATGCTGCCTTATGTTATTTTCTACTGGTTTATGCAGGAACAGCTTTTGTTTACAACTATAGTACAAACTGACTGGGGAAATAAAACATACTTCCTACTTCTGATGTAGCTCACAGTTGCTAATATGGTTATGGGGGTTTAGAAGGGATTAATGAAAGTAGTTGAATTGATTGTATAGGCTCATACTTTACTGAGCAAACTTTAACATGAATGGACTCCAATAGCAAAAGGTACATTGATGGAGAAGATTCCCACACAGGAGGCATGGGGTACTCAGGTCATGTCCTCCTAACCAGTAGCTTTTTTTAAAAAATATATTTTATTGATTTTTTACAGAGAGGAAGGGAGAGAGATAGAGAGTTAGAAACATCGATGAGAGAGATACATCGATCAGCTGTCTCCTGCACAACCCCTACTGGGGATGTGCCCGCAACCAAGGTACATGCCCTTGACCGGAATCGAACCCGGGACCTTTCAGTCCGCAGGCCGACGCTCTATCCACTGAGCCAAACCGGTTTCGGCCTAACCAGTAGCTTTTACTCCTAATAGATATTTGGACATGTACCAATTAGTGCATAGAATTTAGGGTTCCAACTTGGGTGGACTGCTGGGATTCCTTAAATGAGAAACCATATATTTACCCAGTGGAATCTGAGGTACTTCTGGATGGGGTGTGGTTTTTTTAGGTTTGGGATGTGGACGACGGGGTCTCTTTGTTGTTGTTGGAGCTGAAGGAAGAAAAATTCATATTAATATAGTGCTGATGGCTCCATAAGCTCTGAATAGGATGATATAACGTGGCTCTAAGCTTTCTAAAACTTGTCAGAATTTCTTTAAGTGGAGTGGAGAAAACTTTTACTTTGGTTTGAAATTTTCTCCTTTAGTATATTAATAGGTTTTCATTTATAATTAAGAGTTCTCCAGAGATTAAAAATTATATTATAATCATGTTTAAAAAATAAAGATGACAAACTCTCATTTTCTTGAAATGCTCTTAATCCAAAACTGATTACAAATCACTGCTAAACTATGATGGTGTGAGAGTTCAAACCACCCTATATTCACTTATAATAATTTAAAGTGATTAGGCTTGGACAAATTTTCCACTTGGTAATTTACTAGACTATAGTATACAAAATTTGCTGAAACATCAACAAAGTAAAAAAAAAAGTTATGTAGAACTTGAATGTAGAAAGTGAGATACTTAGAGAAACTTCATGGTATTACAATTGATACTGTACTGGTGGTCTCAATAAGGGATATAGGATATATAGATAATCACATTTGGACCTCAGCTCTAACAAACAGTACTATTTAAACAGAGATGCAATTTCAAGCTGGGATATGGAGAAGACATCTGTCCTGAATTAAGTCCATGCCCATTTCTGTTAGAAAGAAAGCTGTTTAGATTTTAAGATGAATACTGTAACAGGATGACCCATTTTGATGTCATCGTCTATAAGTTTGACAATGAATATGAAAAGGCTCTTGCTGAAGGACATAAAGAATCGTTACCTAAAGATGTCCCAGGAGTGACAGGTTCAATGCCTGTAGCAAGAAATGATCAAAAGTACTTTTAAAAAGAAACGTTAAACACTGGAGAAGAGTTGTCAAGTTCTCTTGAAAATGAACTTGGTCAGAATCACAGAGAAAAATGTAACTCAGTGGTCAGAGAAGTAAGTAAATACACAGGCACCAAGAAGATACCAAGCCTGTCAGGGAGTCACAGGTACTGGCTAGGCCTTCACCCTTAAGGGTCACAGAGGTAATTAGGTGGCAATTTAAACGGCCACCCCAGTACCACATCCAGGGAGGCCCCACAGGCACCCGGAGCCATATATTTACCTAGTGCGGTCGCAGGTGCCTCTGGGCTCGGCGTGGTTTCATGTTTGGGATGTTTTGGAAGTTTTGGACGTTTTGAAGGTTTGGGACGCCGAGGACGTGTTCTTGGTTGTGTTGATGTTTTTGGAGCTGAAGAAAGGAAACCGGTCAATATCAAATAACTCCAGAAACTAAAAAAGGATTTATACATGGCTCTAGGTTTTCTAAAATTTTGCTAGATTTCCTTGAGTCTTGAGAAAATTTCCTCTTTATTTCAAAAAATTTCTCTGTCATCCATATGCAAAACATACTTTTTTTTTGGGGGGGGGGGTGTCTCCTAACATTTATTTTGAAAAACTCTGTATAACATTATTTGAATAACCTGAAAGCATTATTGTTATTGTTGGGGTCAGATTTTCAGCGATGACCCTGACGACGGGACGTCAGAGCGCAGCATGTACTTGTCAGGTTAGAGAGGGACCCCGGCTCACCAGCTTCTGGGGGACTTTACTTAGATACTACTTCAGTTAGGCATACATCCCATGAAACATGATTGGGAAAAGCACATTTCATTACTTAAAATCCTTGGTAGACAAAAAAGGTGCCCTGCATATTTTAAAACAACTTTCTGTTGATGTACACAGAGTTATAAATGATGTTTATGGGGCAGAATTGTATTTGAAATTTAGCTTAGTCACCGAACACTGAGCAGACTCACAGGCTCTGTAAAGTATTAGTAAAGCTGGATAGAATGGGAGATAGATGCTTTGCATTAGCTGCAAACAGGCTTATATTCTAACCAAGTAACTTGTTTTAGACATCTTCAATACAAAGTGAAAGATCTAAGTGGAATGACAAGAGAGGATGATGAGAAAAATCGTAGGAAAGAGAAAAGCCCCTGACCAACACAGTAATGGAATAGGCTAGACAATGAGCAGAAAATGCACTTATTTAAGACGTAGAAGGTCATTACCTAATGTTGTCCAGGGAGCCTCAGTTCTCAGAGTTTCAGGTTCAATGTCTGTGGCAGGAACTGACCAAAAGCAATACAATGAGCAATGGAGATTAAGAAACATAGGGAAAAATTTACCTTGAAAATAAATCTTCTTAGCTCTGTAATGTTTAAAAAGCAGTGCTGAACTCTGGAAAAATAGTATTTGTTCTCTAATAACTGACAGTACTCTGGTATCCATTTATCTCACAAGATAGTCATACTCTTTGCACTTATGAGGCCAATGAAAAGCTTTCTTTTTTCCCTGTGTTTAATTATCTGATTCCAACTATACTGGAAACTTGCCCCCCGCCCCCAATCAGATAATTAGTTGTCTGATATCTATTTAATTTTAAATTACTCTGAAAATTTATTATAAAAACCTCTGTTTGTATCTGAAACCCTTTTACCATCATTATTAATATATGTTTTGAGGAACATTGGTAGTGAGGAGAATTTTTAAAAATCTTAGTCAGTCTGTTTATCGGAGATCTGTGGCAGTTATACAAAAGATAAACTTTTGCCTTTCTCCAGAATAAATGTGATACACTTTCTTACTGTTTCTTATTTATTCATTTATTTCAAATGGATAATTAGGAGATAATTATTCAAGTGAGAAACAGAGATGATTAAGAAAAAACTCTGAAAAGCAATACTTCAATTTTTTGTCTGGATAAACAGAATACCTAGAATTCTGTAATGATTACATTATGCATAGAGATGAAGATTTAGTAACTCTCTAATTTTAAATTCTATAATGATTAAATTATACATAGATATAAAATTAAGATTTATTAACTCTCTAGTTTTAAATTAGTCTATATTTTTCATTAAATTCAGAAGATTAAATGGAACATTAAAACATTTTTATCACTAAAAACCCCGTAAGCAATTATATGAAGATTGCTTTTTATTGACTGTTCAAGGCACATAGCACTGAGTTGGGTTAAGCCACATCTGAGAACATTTTCTGAACGAATGGAAACATGGCAGACAGAAGAGAGGGAGAAAGCGAGAACAACAGGATGAAAACCATATTCAAAACTGACTGCCTTCAAACAAAAAAGGGGAATCCTTATTTTGTTTGGAATTCAGCATCACAAGCTGAATTTTTCAACAGAAAATGGACATTCATTCAAGTTGTGTTTGAATAGTATGGAATCAAGGAGGCAAGAGATTTGTCGAGAAGGAAATAATTATGTATTGCGTCAAGCCCCAACCAGCTTTTTCATTGATCCCCTCCCACATTTATAAATTATACACATAAAAACAGAGATCTCAACAATTTCCTGGTTTAAAGGATGGATGGAGAGAGCCCCTGTGACTCCTGACAGCATCAAGTGCTGGAAGCAATGTGAATGCCTCCGAAGGTGACCCAAGGAAGAGTAACATTCAGGGGTTGTAAGCTGAGCAGCAGATGCCAGATGGCCTCGCAATGTTAAAAAGGTCCCTAACAACGTTGGAAATGAATGAAAAGGATGGTGAATAACCGTTTACACGAGATTCAGATTCAGCAAGCTCGGAGAAACACTGACCAAGAAGGAAGTCATCCATCATTACCTAAGGTTATGGAGGGAGCTCCGGCCTCCGATGTAACAACAGGCTCAAAGCCTGCATCACAAAAACACACAGATAAAAATAATAAAAGCAGTAAGTCTAAACTTGTAGGTGATCACTGATGCTTATTTCAGAGGCTAGAGAACCTGATATAAATTCAAAAGTGATATAAATTGTCTTCTTGATAGGCTTAATGAGAGATGTTCTTAGTAAGTTAGAATTTTATACTAATGGGAATCTTAGGAGAAATTTTCAATTGCAAAACAGTTGAATTTTCAGAACTGTTATATAAATATCTCCTTATTTGGTAGGAAATCGCTTAGTAAATAGTTACTGTTTAAAATGTCAATAAGGTATTTGAGAGGAGGCCAAGCTCTGATTATGTGCCCGTAAAGGAAGAACGCAGTGCCAGCCTCCCGACTGCTGCCTGGCAGTGGCTGCTCACAGCGCTTTCAGAAATGGTCCAGATACAGAAAACCAGGCTTCCATTCGTAACAAACCCACATTCAGAAAACAACGCCTAAAAATTCCTTAACATGTTAAGCGCCATGTCAGTCACCGGTGACTGAAATGGAAAGGAAGGCAAAACAGGCTTGGTGCTTAATGTGTTAAGAAAACAGTATCTGTCAGTATCAGTTGTAAAATATACTAATTTTCCACACATTGATTTGTTCATTTAACACCTAAAACATTAGTGTGACTACTTTGAGACAACAAGGAACAAAATCATGGTACGCGGGTTTCTATGTTTTATGTGATATAACAAACTGTAAACATTTTCAGCAACATTCCCAAAGAAAGAGCTTCTTAAACTAAAGCACTGGAATTTGTGTTTACCGGATTTAGTTGATGGCATATCTGGCTTTGCTGTGGTTTGGGGTTTAGGAAGTAATTGCTTTGGTGGTTTTGAATCTGAAGGAAAAAAAGGTGCTATAATTAGTGTCACGGGAGAGCTGTGAATGTCAAGATTAATGTTACTTACACAAATTTTTCCTAGTTATAAATCAAGGCACTGAAAGTAGTGGTTACCAGGCTGGGTTTGAGGTACGTCTGGTCTGTGTGTGGTTTTAGGTCTTTTGGATGGTTTTGATGCTAAAGAAAAAGGCATTAAAATTAGCGAAATGGTCATGGCTGTAACTGTCAAAATTAAGGACACATATGCTTGAGCATATTTAAGGACAAATTACCATATAATTTCAGTGAGCATACAGCAAAATTAGCTCCTAGGTTGTGGAAAGAATGGGAAATACGTCCAAAAGAAAAAACTCTTCAGGAAATGCTAAAATGTGTCTTTGAGCAAAAATAATGAGAACTGTAATAAGACTTCTTTTCTACATAAGTAATTTCAAACATGATAAGTATAATAGTTCTGTTTCTTAATTGATTTTTTTCAGTATAAAAATAATATGGTAGAAATTTGAAACTTGCTTAGTAGGGGAACCTGAGAAATAATCTTTAACACTTGAAATTATATACAATGTTACATGGCTACTGATTTCTGGAATTTTCTAAAGTAGCAACAGATTTATTGTGAATGATGATAACTTACAATGAACTAATGATCATCAACAGCATTAGTACTAAAAACAATAAAACCAGCTTGGGACATCTAATGTTCTCAAGTTAGAGACCATCCTATTTTTATATTAGATCCTAGACCAAGGATAGTATGTGTCCTTCTAGTTATCAAAACATACTCAAAATTTTTCTTCAAAGAAACAAAAAAGCTGAAGAAGCCATTATTTCATGCAGCTTTTAAGAAGAAAGAATGTCATACAAGTTGAATGAGTAAATCAATGAAATGATAATGAGGGCACTGAAATGAAATGTTGCCATTTGTCAAGTTCAGGATGAGCACAGAAGCCTCTGTCTGGGAGGGTAGATGGTCTTTTCAACACAAGGACACGTGGGATGGAAAGACAGAGGGTTAGTGAAAAACCAGGAAGTTGTGTAAGGCCACAGAGCTTCCTTAAACAAGCACACAGGATCCTTCTAGAAGTCTCCTATCTTCAGGTTCTTCAGACCCAGATAGGAAACGGAGGGGACGCATGGAATGAAACTGTGGTGATCTGGCAGAAATGCAGTCATGCCTGGGTGGAAAGTAGGAAAAGCAAAAGTGACAACGTGAGAGCAGTTGGGGAGAGCAGAATTACCGACTGTGGGCACCCAGAGCTCCGGTTGTACCGTAGCAGGTTGCAGCGCTATAGAAGTGAAAGATCAAAAAGCATAATTACATCAAGAAGCAGCATCCTGAGGAAGGAAACATTACTCCTCAATCTTTACTTAACCTGTGTGCTCATTTTGGATGCGATTCTACCTTTTATTTCCCCCTTTCCCTCCTCTTTTCCCTATTGCTTTGCCACAGCTCATCTGCCATGAATATGCATCCTCCATAACATGTTAGGGTGCTCTACTTTAATAATACACTTAGTGAGTCAGCTTACTGCTGTGTGTAACTGTAAATGAAAATATAAATATGTATATTCATGTAACATGAATATGGAAGGTTAGTATAGATACTTAAATATAAACATCAACTATAGTGGTTCCTAAAGTCCATCAACTTAGGTAGGAGGTAGCTACTATATCAGAAGCTATCATATTCCACTTTCTGTGTTAATTGAAACCCTCAACATCACATTTACCGGGTTTGGACTTGGGCACATCTGGACTACGTGTGGTTTTAGGGCGGGGGCGACGACCTGGTCGTTTGGTCTTTGGTGGAGCTGAAGAAAGAAAATTAGCTAGTTAATACAGGACAAACAATTTTACATATACCTTAGAAGCACATTTAAACTCTTTGATTTATTGTGGATATGTACACTTCTGTTTTGCACCTTTCTATCATTAAATAATAAGTGAATCTTCAGTTACATTTTTTGGGCCAGTTAAGTGAATCTTCAATTATATTTTGGACAAAGATTTATAAACAATCACTGTTCAAGAGATCCCCTATTCATCCATTTTGAGATGGAAAACCCAAAACTCTGTGTAGCTTAGAGAAAACAGTCTCATAAAAATTTTGAAAGTGCTTGTTCAATAGGAACATGAGAAAAGTTATGTTTAAAAAGCCACTAGGGATAAAAATTAAAATTTCTTTGGCCTAAGAGTCAAAGAAAAAGTTTTGCACTTAGCATTAAAAATATCTGCAAATCAGCAAGATGTATTTTGAATTCAGAAATTATTTCAGGGAAGGTATATTTTAAAATTGAGATACAGTTGATAAAACTATAGATTAAAAATGTTTCTCTGGGAGTAAGAATAGAAAACACACATAAAAATGAATATTAATGGATTAATCCATTAATACGAGCCTGTTAATTAAGATACCAGCAGTCAGGAAAAGAGGTCACTCAATAACTGCATTACCTAATGTTGTTGTTGAAGGTTTGGTTTCCAGTGTTCCAAGTTCTAAGGCTGCATGAAACATCATCAAAAAAGAATCAAGATCAAAGGAAAAATGATTAACATGAAATATTAATGTGAAATAAATATGAAAAATGTTTAAATTTTAATTACTAAGTTGAACAAATATACATGATGAAAATTTTAGCCACATAAAAATTCCCTTTTTTATTTAAATTGATCCCTGTGCTTTTAGACAAAATGAACGAAAATATAGCCAGTCAGTTAAGTTTGGAAAGAGAACTGGAAAGAAAAAGGTACGGTTCTTATTTGGAATATGTGAATGCAATAGAGTAACCAACAGTTCGTGTTATGAAGGAAAATATGGATAATTGGCTAAGATGGCACCAGCAGAACACAGTGTTTGCTCTCTTGGAGAAAAAGAAGCTATAACATTAGGGTTAGTTTTTATATTTCTCTCTTTTAATGAATTTCCTAGTGACATATCAGGATATTTAGATCTGGAAAGACCATAATGTCTTTCAAGAAAATCTGCAAATGTTGGAGTTTCGAAAGGAAGAAAAACACCTCCAAATGTGAATGCAAAACATGTCCTAGGAAAGCCATGGTCCTCACCAGGTTAAAAGCAGCTCAGGACACATTCCTCGGATATAAGGAAGGACAATAAAGCATGTAAAATAAAAATGAAAAGAATGTGTCAAGTCAAAATCAGTATGGCTTTCATGCTATCTCAGAACCTCTACTTTGTTGAGCATAGGCAGAAAGTTTATCTTCTGGCAAAAATGGCTGAAAGAAAGAGCTAAAAAACAATGAAGAAATATTTTTTTTATTTTTTAAATCTCTTTTTAAAAGATATTTTTTATTAATTTTTAGAGAGAAGTAAGGGAGAGAGAGAGAGAGAGAAAAGAGAGAGAGAGAGAGAGAGAGAGAGAGAGAGAGAGAGAGAGAGAGAGAGAGAGAAACATTGATGTGAGGCTGCCTGTCCCCTTATCAGGGATCAAGCCTACAATTTGGGCCGGTAATTGAACCAGTGATCTCTTTACCTCTTGGTTCATGGGATGATGCCCAACCAACTGAGCCACACCAGCCATGGCAAAATAAATTTTTAAAAAGCCAGAGTTAAGGACAAAGTTGAAGATAGAGGGTGTAAAAAAGAGATAATTCTTTTTCACTAACTAACAGAAACTTCATTACCTATTGTTGACTGTGATGGTGTTGGAGTCAGAGGTTCCGGGGCTGCAATAAAAGCAAGTATTATCAAAGGCAATGCTGAAGAGCACCATCTAAGACAGAAACTAAATGTCCTTTAGTAGAAAACGTATTCTCTCATTGATGAGCAATCAGGTTCTCCTGGCTTAACAACCGAAAAGCTCAACACCCACATCCTCTCTGCAAACCACAATACAAGTAAGAATTGAGATTTCTGTATTTTTTGGTAGCTTTTTAGCTATTGGATTTACTACACAATATTCTGAAAACCGTTTCTAGTGCTTGAGGAGATACTCCATTGAAGGGAGGTCAGGCAGCTCTGAAAGGTTGTGTGGCGCTCTTGTCCACGGGCCATGTGCTCCTATGCAGGACAGTGGGTTCATCCAAGGAAGAAGGAACAGACTCCGTAGACCTGTACCTGTGTCTGAGTTCTGTTCATTTTGGATGATTTTTAGCCTGGCTGGATCTGATATTATTTTATAAAAAATAAAAATTGAACATATGGTCTAAAAAGAACCCAAAGTGCTCATATGATGTTCTCCATGTTTATTAGCATTATTGCTGGTGAACAAATTGATTTACTTATAAAATTTAGTCCATTTTGGTTAGTAAATCAGCAAAAGTCAAAAGGCAGTCTCAGATTTCATTGAAATGCTGAAAAAATTGAATAACAATATCATTTAAATATTCTATCAGATAACAAATCCTCAATGTCAGTCAAATTGGCAGAGATAGATAGATAGATAGAGAGATAGAGAGAGAGAGAGAAGGGCCTCGATATTTCAGATTCTACAGAAGAAAAGGAAAAAAATAGTAAGCACCAATACATTAAATATAATAAATATTTTAAAAGTATCCACATCTGAAAATAGCAAACAACAAAAATTCTTCTGAAACTTCGAGGTTGTGATTCATGTTTTAATTTCTACAAAAGTGCCTTCTAAAAGAGTGAAAAAGTAAGTAAAATTTGCTGCTCACAGCATTTTTACAAAGATTAAAGAATACTGTCTTTTAAATTTTGTAAAGAAAAATCTGCATTTTTTTAAATTCCTGACAGGCGCAGACCACATAGGTATGTATTTTTATCAATTCAGCTTCCAATTCACCTCTATATAAAAAGAGTCAATGTTTATGAGAAACAAATACATTTCTGATGAGTTCCTCTATTGACACTATTTAGGTGTTGTAGATAAAGATATAGAAATATTCCATAAAAAAAACTGAGTGGCATGCAAATAACTACACCACCCACACTAACACAACACAAAGAAATATACAACTTGCTCATGGATTTGTGGCTAGCAATGAGAACAATGTACAAGTCCATCCACCACACCTGTAATTAATTGGAAGACTCTCTCATTTTTTTGTGTTAAAAGTTGAAGAGTGGAATGTCAAAAATTAACTGTGAAAGAAACAATTCTAATTGGATGAGGTAGACAAGAAGAGACAGAGTAGATGGCTGGGATTTTCAAGAAATCACTGGATTCTGCTTATGAAACAAGCCAAAACCAATGGTGGTTTTTACTTGTTAGTTTAACCACCAAGGGAAACCAAAGGAAAAGCAGCCTGCATGGAAAGTGAAATGGGGAAAAAAGAGAGTGAGGAGAGGGCTGGGAAAGGCAATGAGTCACTCCAATCAAACAGCTTTTGGTGGTTTATTTGCTCTCCTGAACCTTGGCTAGAAACAGGAATTTTCAGCAGAGCTGTAACAGTGGCCTGCCCTAAAGTAAAAATAAATAAAATTTTTTACAAAGCTAAAACACAAGCAACAGTTTTCAGACATCCAGTCATTACTCTGTGTTGTGTGTTGCCTCAATGTCAACTTGAGTTGGCAGACATTTTGGTGCAGATTCTGAAGTGGCTATACTTGCTGCTAGGAGGAGAAAATGTGGCTATTCTTAAGTGATGAGGAGGTAGAAATGAAAGGAACATAACTCATTAAGCTTCCAAATAATTTCCTACACTTTAAAAGGAAATGTCAAATTAAGAAGTCTCTGCTCAAATACCTTAGAATAATAAGAGCACACCCTCCAAATCTTATTTGTATTAATGTACTGCCTGTCAGAAAATGTTTTAGAAACCATTGAAGTTAATAATGTAAATTACATTGTGTAAATTATAATTAACATTTGGAGACATTTTTTGATGTTTTCAAATTTTAATTTGTAATAACAGAAATAATTAGATTGGAAAAATATTCATTTAAATTTGGTGACCCAAACATACAGTAATGTTTCTCATACAGTCTGTTTGGTAATAGTCTTCTATGCTAATATAACATAAATGTAATAGTTACTATCCTAATCTAAAGTCCTCCAAGCATCTTTAAAAATAAATGTACATGAAACCCTTCTCTCATATAGCTGTCTGTGTTCTTTGATTTTAAACTTGTAGGGCTCTTGAGTATCATGAGCTATGCCTCTTTCTCCAAATAGCCTCCCTGAGTAAGAATGCATCATTCCATGTCCTGACTTGGAGACCTCACCCATGGTCACACTCCCTTAATCCCTAATTTTCTTCAGACTGAGATCTGCACTGCCTCTTTAAAGGGGGTCAGGTCATTAGAATTCTTTTTCTGAGCAGTTACTTTTTCTTCCTTATGCATTTCATTGCAAAAAATAAAGCTTGCTCACTAAAGCAGAAAATCACTTGCTTTAATAACTGTGCTTTGTAAACATAAATTAATGAAAAATCCATTGAACATTACAGTGAGAAATATATTCTTTCCAGAGCTAAGGGCTTAAAATTTAGATGAAAATGATGAGCAGTGACAGAGATCCATACATATACAATCATGCAAGTCAACATGTAAACTGTTGTATATGTTCTGGATAGAAAATGATGAAGATTCGGTCCTTTAGTATGTCCCACAACCCTTATGTAGGGAATTAACTTTGTCTTAGATTTTACAGAATAACTCCTCCCTGTAAAAGAGCCTTCTTTTCTCCAGCAAAACACCCTTAATATCTCCTGAGAAGTAAACAGAAGTCAGTGTTCAGAAATCAGCCCCAGCAGAGAAAGAAGTGATGGAGCATCAGGGAGATACACACTTTTTAGCCTGAAAACTAAGAAGCAAGGCAGAGTTCTTAGGGGATGGAAAGACTCTTCTCTTTCCAGCTGAAAGGCGATTGTTCAGTGTCCTAAGAGTTCCAGTCAACGTTGGTTCTGGAAACTATTTCATAGTCCTAGACAAGGGAGTCCTCAGTCATGTCCATCATTCTGTGTCTGTGTTTTCTCTGTGAAGGTCATGAACATAATGCTCCTGCACACAGCTCAGAGCAGCGCTGTGATAACATCAGAGGGGCTGGTAATAATGAGAGCATTTCATTGCATTTTTGCATATTTCATGGCAAAATGTGTCAAACACCAAAATACAAATCAGAAGTTCTTGCTCCAAAGAGTGGCATAAAACAACCTTTCAATCCTACTCTTGGAATATTAAAAAAAAAAAATCAGGGTAATTACCAGGTTTGATGTGTGTCACTTCTGGGCTCAGAGGGATTTTAGGTTTCAAAGAAATAAATTGTGTTTTACTGGGAGCTGGAAAAATAAAGAAACAGAAAGAATCAACAAATCCATTTTTAGACATTTCAGTGTCTAAAACTATAAAGGAAAACCTATACTTTAAGTAGAATGAGCCCATCATCTTGAGATGATGGAAATAGTCCATTAAAAGAGTTATGTCACAGAGTAGCATTTAGTGATAAATTTTCATCTGGTTTGAAAAAAAAACATTTATAGACTATATTTGACCTAAAGAAATAGCATTGCTACTAGGTAGTCATAATAACTACACAAAGACAATGTCATTTTAATCCATGCTTTAAAAAAATCAGTGTAATCATTTTGTGCTATTTCATATTTCTCATTTACATCTAAGTCTTTAAGCACCAGAAAAAAAGACATATTTTAAAATTAATATTTACTGATAGGTATAATGCTATGATCTGCAGCATAAAGAAATTCCTCTAATACCATAATAGCCATTTTTCCAAATGCACTCTAAAGTTGAAATTGAGGGCATTATGAAAAAAACAACAACTGTGTGTAAGACCCAACTTCGGATACCATGATTGGATAGAAGATGAGAAAGAAGCAGTGGTTTTATAGCTTTCCAAGGCATAGGATGATGTACAAGGTTCCATTCAGATCCACTTACTATAGGGCCAGCTATCCAAAACCATGAAAGCCATAGTCGATGTACTACATGAGATACTCAGTACTGCTGCAATGAGCCCATTAGAATACTGACTGAGACATTACATGAAAGTTGGGGTCCTGGATTTCCCATGGTGACAAGAAGTAACATATCCACTAAGGACATATCATTACCCAGTGTGGTCCATGTAGGTTCAGGGCTCTTAGAAAGTTTAGAAGTAGTTGTTCCAGGACTTTTGGTTCTTTCTGGTGATGGAAAGGAAAATAGATATTATGATATCCCAGAGACAATAAAAAGTTGTCCTCCAGAGAAGAACTGAATGACTTGTTAAAATCCTGCCACAGCTAGTAGTCAGTGATTATAAAGTATGCAGTGAGTAAAAGTTTTGGAAAAGAATTTTCAAACTCAATCAAAATAATATAGACTATAACAAAACCACTGTACTTATATTACAATGGACTAAGCAAAACCCAGTTTTTGAGTATGATCCTGAGTGTATTATTTGACAATGAAGAAAATCACCTCCAGGCTGATAAGCTGCCTCCATCACCCAAACTCTGTGCCTGAAAATAATCTTGTTCCCCACTCCTTTTTCCTTTGCCCAAATCCTACACAGATTTTGAGGCTTGCATCCTTAACTCTTACTTTCTTTTTCTACCTTCTACATGAGTATTAGTCTCACAAGTAGATTATATGACCTTATGTTGTTCTCTCATTGTTTATGATACACTAGTAGCCCTGCGCACGAACCCGTGTGCGAGGAGCTTGCTGCCTCTTGTCTCAGCTGGCCACCCGCCCCCACCCTCCTGGAGCTCTCTGCCCCCTGCCCCGCCCTCCTGGAACTCCTCCAACCCCCCTGCTCCCTCCCCCCCATAGCTTGCTGCCCTGCCCCCTCCTATAGCTTTTCGCCACCCGCTTGTAGTTCGCTGCCCCACCCTCCTGCAGATCCATGATCTGGTCATTACATGGTTGGTCGTTACACGGTTGGTTGTTAAGTCTCAAGGTGTAACGGATAATTAGCATATTCCCCTCTTATTATATAGGATTATCTTTATAAGATCATAAGCAATTGGAAAACTGGGAACATGTCCTTTCCATCTCAGCCATTGCCCTAGTGAAAAACTGAAAGCATAATAGGCACCAAAAACCAAGAACTGTCACCTTATAAATACTTAAATAGAGATGGCATACCAAGAAAAAGAATTATACTATACTAGAGGCCCGGTGCACGAAATTCGTGCATGTGTGTGGGGGGGTGTCCCTCAGCCCGGCCTTCACCCTCTCCAATCCAGGACATCCTTCTCACAATCCGGTACCACTGGCTCCTAACCGCTCACCTGCCTGCCTGCATGATTGCCCCTAATAGCTTCTGCCTGCCTGCCTGATCGCCCCTAACTACCTCTGTCTACCGGCCAGATTGCCCCCTAATTGCTCCCCTGCCAGACTGATCGCCGCCTAACTGCTCCCTTGACAGCCTGATAGCCCCCAACTGCCATCCCCTGCCAGCCTGATTGCCCCCTAACTGCTCTCCCCTGCCGGCCTGATCTCGCCCCTAACTGCTTGCTCCCCTGCCGGCCTAATCACCCCTAACCACCTCTGCCTTGGCCCCTGCCACTTGTGGCTTTGTCTGGAAGGAAGTCGGACATCTGGAAGATGTCCGGTTGACCCTGTCTAATTAGTATATAACCCTTTTATTAGTATAGATATCTCACTCTATCATGTTGTGATAGCAAGACTTGTGTCTAGGTTTATACCAAAATTCACATGCAAGAACATCACTTACATAATTTTTAATAAAAGTTTATCAGAAATTATTGACTCTTGTTATTCATTTTCATTAATTTTTCATCTTCAGTTAACTTCAGATTTTGTAAAGAAACTTTAATCTGTGGAATCATGTCACTGATTTTATGGCAGGCAGATGGATATTATCTATTTGGAATTAAATATCCTGAAAGGTTAAAGAGACTTTTGTTTACCAGGCTTGGTTCTTGGTGGTTTGGGCCTGAGGCGTCGTTTAGGTGTAGTTTGCAGGGGAGCTGAAAGAAGATTTAAAATAACTTTCATAAATTATTTTCATCAGGGGTGGATCAGGCTGTAAGCGCAAACTTGTAAATTTCTTGAGTGCAAGAATTGCTTTATGTTTCTTTGTATCCCTGGAATGCCCAATACTGTGCTTTATTCACAGCAGGTGCTCAATAAGTGCTGATTGGGCCAAATGAATTAATTTTCTCTGTGAGAACTCTTCAATTAAATGTACTGCAAAGTGAGCACCTTTGAAGAATTTGAGAACACATGGTACAGTTTAAGAATTCAAAAGATGATTTACCATACAGCTGGGGAGAAACACAAATAAACTATTTGGGCTTTAGAGAATAGAAAGTTTAGGACTTCCTTAATTCTGTAGCATTTTACTAACCTCACCAGGAACTAATGAACTTCATTATTCCATTAATTTCCTATTTTAAATTGTAGGTAGGTTGTGTTACCTTTCTTTTGCCCATTTTTTTCTTCATCATGCTCAGGACTGCAGAGCTCTCTTGGGGCTCGTTATACTTGGACTACTTTGAGAAAAATTCTCTGACCTCATGGTATCTGAGTGTGCTAATTAGGAGGGAATATATTTAAAATAATTATCATCTATAATCCTGCTGCTATTTTCTGGTTGGAGAATTTGAAAGTATAGCCAAAAAATAATAATTCTTCACAATATGTACACAATTTCATGGTAGGGAATGAAGAGAAGTGTTTACCACTGAAAATATTCTGAAAGGAACAACATGACTGGTTTTTTTTTTGGGGGGGTCAATTGATCTGTTCTTTGAAAGTAAACAACTATACAAATGTCATTAGTTACCAGGTGTTGTAGGTTGCATTTCAGGACTGGTAATGATTTCCAGTTTTTGAGGAATAAACGGCGTTTCACTTGGAGCTGAAAATACAAACACCCCATCCCACCAAATAGTTCCAGTTAAAATGAGGTATTTTAGGAGTTTTCACATGCTTTTAGCTGGTGTTACAAAGCACATGCTACAAGTACACGATTAAGGATGAAAATGTAGGTAGTCTTCAAAGCTGATGAATGAAATAATAATGTAAAGTCAGGGGAAGGTCGGAGTGATAATTGTTCAGTAGCTGACTCCAGGCAGACTCAATGCATGAAAGAGAGGTGATACAGGCCACAAACACATGAGATGGGTGAGATGGATGATGAAAGTATCCATGCAGTTTTCAAAAACTTTTCATTCCTTTAGGGATGGAAAAATATCATCTATTACAGTACAAAGAAAAAAAGAGACCAAAATGGAACATGAGATGCCTGCATCATAGGAAAAAAAAGTATATATATTCAGAAATAGGAAAGAAATAAATGATTAGATGTGATGGAAAGAAATGGTCATTTGGAAGGAAGGCATTCACATGGATTTTTCTTTTGATGGAAAACAAAGCACGATTTTTCTGTTAAAAACATTACCCAGTGTTGCCCTTGGCTGTTCAAGAGTTCTAGAAGTTTTAGGTGGGACAGAATCCAGAAATGGATCCCTTGTTGCTGTTGGAATAAATGTCAACATTTACAAAAGCAGCAGAAGGCCCAAGGAATAAAATACAAATTCAAGAGTAATAAATTTTACCCCATATAGGAAAAAATATCAAGAACACTTGAGAGATTTCTGACCAACATTTTTAAATGAGTGATTCATTAGAATTTAAACAAGAGCTCACTTTAAAGAACATACATACTTTAAACATCAGAAAGCATGATAAAACAGTGTCTCATATACTCAACTTATTTTCAACAGACTTTGCTGGCTTCTTCTCTCTGTTTCTTAACTACTAATTGGACCCACCTTTAGCATTCTATTTCACTTTTTAAAATTTTCTGCTGTTTAAAATTATTACCTTTTATTAATGACACAAATAATGCTGAGATAAGGCTACACAAAGAGAAAGTCTCAGACATATATGCATGCTTTGCAGAGACCAGTCTTATTCACTTTAAAGTAGGTGCTTAATAAACACTTGCCAAGAGGAACTATTGGACTGAGTTAAATTCACTGTAGCTGCATCAGTAAGTGAATGCCAAAAATTAGACCCACCTGAACTTCTATCCTATACAATAAAAGGCTAATATGCAAATTGTCCCCTTGACCGGGAGTTTAACTAGGAGTTCGACCAGGGGCTGGGCCAGCAGCCAACCGCCAGTGGCCCCTCCCTCTGGCCAGCCCGGCCCCATAGGCCCTGATTGGGGCAGGCTGGAGTACTCCACTCGTGCATGAATTCGTGCACCGGGTCTCTAGTAGATAAATGAATAGCATGATTGCTCCATAGCACGATTTCTCACCTCAGCAATATTGACATTTAGGGCTGGGCGATTCTTTGTTGTAGGGGCCTGTTCTTTGCATTGTAGGGGTTTAGCAGCACCCCTCACCCCTATAGCACCTCCTCCAGCTGTGACAAACAAAAAATGTCTCTAGACATTTCCAAATTCCCTGGGGATAGAGGAGAGCAAAATCACCCCACTGGAGAACCACTGCTCCAGAGAAAACTCTCTAGGATCCTAAAACCTTTTTAGAATGATTCTGAACAACAGAGCAATAGGCCATTGCCTTACTTTGCCTCAGTAGCAACCAAACCTATCTGCTTCTCCCACTTGTGGGAGCCTGTTTACCGATGGAGGTAAACAAATAATCCCTCAGTGGGAGGAGAGGGTAGCATCGTCTCCCTGACACCGACTGCCATTTCTTTTGCTGCAGATCTCTGGAGAGTGTACTGTTTCATCAGCAGTATTGTCAGAACACATGGAATCTGAGGAAAGAATTGAGAGGTTGGGTACCTGTGTGGGGCTCTGATATTTCAGGCTCATCTGACGTTGTAGGGCTTGAGAAAACATCATAAGCTGCTTTAAGGGAAAAGGTAAAACAAAAGAGATAATGTTAATTTTGACTGAGAAGATTTCACGACATATTTTAATAATGGTCTTGTCACTACAGTATAAGCAGTCACTAACACTTGCCAGTAGTCCCCCTTGCCCTGAACTAAAGGTCTCCGTGCAGCGAGCCCGGACACCGGCCTCGGGGCTGATGTGCGCATAGTGCTGTGTATTTACAGTAAAGTGGTGCCGGCTCTAAATCAAAGAGCTTCCAAGAATATAAACGTAAACGAAGTCAAATGGGAGAGATTTCCAAAGAAGGAAACAACATTCACATAGAGACTCTTTGCACAACGTCTACTGCTTCGTCTTTCTGCTTAGTGAACATTTACATCATGCTACCTTAACATTCGGACAGCACTTTACAATCTGCACAGCGCTGTCTCAGATATACGTTTATTTAACTGTCTTAACATCCCTGGGAAATAGGTGAGGTAGACTTTATCACCACTTCATAGACAGACAAAGGGATATTATCTCCATTTCCCAGACAATGCAGTGGAGATTCACAGTGGTGATACCTTTGCCAGTGGTCACACACGGGATTGTCCAGTTCAGCATGTTTTTCACTGTGTTCACAGGGCCAGAATGGCGGTGCTAGGCCCCAGCACGCTATCCCTTGCACTCCTACTCCTGTCTCTTTACCTGGAGGCAGCCTTCCTCCTCTGTTCCTCCATTAAGCTAGGAACCCCTCTATAATCCAGGTGGATTTAAAGATAACATTTATATTCTACATGAAATAAAGAAAGCAGGGTGACCTTAAAAACGAAGGCTGGTTTTAAAACAAGGGTCACTTTCATGTTCACATCAGAGTTGAATCTATAAGCGAAAGCAGGACCAAAATACAAATGTCCTCTCTTCCGCACCAAGAGCTCTCACGACGATGATGACAGGTGTACAGAAGCTTGAATTGTGAGGTAGACTTTCCTTTCCTTGCCCCCCGCACAAAGGCTGTACGGAAATCAACTAGAAAGGTGGGGGGAGCTCATGGGAAAATTCTCTCATGGGGTTACTGGTCACTCAATGACAGTGTAATGATTTGAACCACCGCTAGTTGAAGCTGTAAGAAAGGTAATATCAGACCCTGTGACACACTCTGGAATTCGGATTGGACAGTTTATATCTACCACATACTAAAGAGGCAGGAGATACATTTCAGCTTGTGAAGGTGAGTCAATTGCTTTGCAAAATCTTAAAAAAAATACAAAACACCACACAAACAACCAATAAGAACAGCACTCAGAATATTATGAGTTAAAATGTGCAAACATTCTGAGCATAAATACATGACGTCGTGATGTAAAGTTCTCTTTAGGGGAGCTACAACTTTAAAGGGCCAGAGAAGAAAGACTAATCTTTCAAAGGACAGGAAAGCTGGCAGTGGCTGACCTTAGTCTTGCTTTCAGCCAATTTCATGGAACCGTCGAAGGCAGCTCTATCTACTACTAAATAAAGCAAGAAACCTTGACCAACTTGTATTTCACCCTCTCATACTAGGAAAGAAATTATGAATTAATAGCTTGACTTATTTATATTGTTACTTTTTGAAATATACAACTGTCTTTGTGTTATCCTAAGTCCCACGTTTTCCTTTTCTCTAGTGACACTGGCCCTCCTCTCTTAATAGTCCGCAACTTTGTCCCATATGTCGATGCTATTCACCCTCTTTCTATTGCTTTTCCATACTTGCAATTTCCTTCTAGTCTGGCGTTCCCAAGCCTGGCTGCCACCTTCCTTGGCTTATTCTCAGAAGGCACTCCACTGGGGAGAAAGCCCCTTCCCATCATTCCTGGGCAACGGTGGCCCCTGTCTGGAAGTTCTCAATGGTCAGGGACCTCTTACTTCCAAACATTTTCTCAAATATGCTCCAAGATGAAAATAACACATTTGCCAGCAGACTTGGCCCTTCATATTTCTATTTTTGGAGTTTTTGAGAATTGAGTAGTAAATAACAGGAGTGCTAAAATCACACAAACACCATTTGGTGGAAGTTTTGCATTGTGTGGGCTGCCTTGAGAAGCACACCACCACCTTAGATCACTCAGGGGTTAAACAATTTTTTTTTTTACTCTGAAGTAATAGATGTCAGAGGAGAGGATAGTATTGAAATGAAAGTCCCTAAAAACCAACTGCTCTTGCTTTCTTTACAAAACTCTTATATATGTACTCCTATGTCAGAGTAAAATGCATGACATGGTCAGACACTTCAGGTTTTTAAGAGGCTACACGACTGATAAATAGTTAAGAATTAGGGGTGAATCCTTCTGTTTTTTAGACACTCTATGTTCTATCATGCATTATTGTTTAGAGGCAAATATCTTGCCACCAATGTTTACTTAGTGGACGAAATGCTTCAGCCATCTGGCATTAAGCACTATCTCTCACCTATAAATGAGACCAAAGGTTGGAGGAGAAATCTAATGTGAGTTTAATAAGTAGTTCAATTCAAATGTTACAATGAGCAATATTAGTTTCTTTCAGAATACAGTAATGACTTATGATCATGATAGCTAAGTGTTTTTTTTGTTTGTTTGTTTGTTAGTTTTTAACAGAGAGGAAGGGAGAGGGAAAGAGAGTTAGAAACATGGATGAGAGAGAAACATCGATCAGCTGCCTCTTGCACACCACCTACTGGGGATGTGCCCGCAACCAAGGTACATACCCTTAACCGGAATCGAACCTGGGACCCTTGAGTCTGCAGGCCGATGCTCTATCCACTGAGCCAAACCAATTAGGGCCATGATAGCTAAGTTTTACTCTTCTATTTTTCAAATAAAAATATTATAGTGTGAGATAAGCCACACTACCATTTGCTCATAACTTCCTAAAACCATATTGTTAACTGTGTTTTGTTATTTGTATATTTTTACTTAAAAAAAACTCATTAGATGAAAATTCCATGATAAAATGCTCTGATCTTGCTCTGGAAACATACGATGGCAACACTGACAGGTATTTCCAATTGTCAAGAATTTATCAGTTTGTTTCATTCAAATGGCATGAATATTAATAAACTATGTGAAAGACCGTCATTAGTAGGATAGAAATTGTGACTGTCATGCTCATTATGTGCTCCAAAGTTATTTCCCCAAAGCCTGGTACAAAGCAGAGACTAAACAGAGTTAATGTACAGATGCCCATTACAATGAACAAGTAACAATGAGTTTGACAGTTGGGTAGCTTATGCTCTTAGTAAAGATGAATGAGAATAAATGAACAGGTCCTTTAATTATTCTATGATACACATATATGTGCATACAAATTTCATTCTCAACTACACAATTATGTGCCATGTGCTTGTGTGGCCATATCCTGCCATGGAAATAGAATCATAAAAACATATATGAAGAGGCAATGGGATATATGCACCCCTATGTTCATAGAAACACAGTTTACAATAGCTAAGATTTGGAAATAGCCTAAGTGCCCATCAGCAGATGAGTGGATTAGAAAACTGTGCTACATCTATACAATGGAAACCTACACTGCTATAAACAGAAAGAATTTTTACCATTTGCAACAGCATGGATGGAACTGTAGAGAATTATGCTAAGCAAAATAAGCCAGTCAGAGAAAGATAAAATATCACATGATCTCACTCATTTGTGGAATATAATGAACAACATAAACTGATGAATAAAAATAGAACCAGAATCATAGAAGCATCGAACAGACTGTCCAACCGATGAGGGAAGGTGGGGGGTGAGGGGGTAAGAGATCAACCGAAGGACTTGTATGCATGCATATGAGCATAACCAATGGACACAGACAGTAGGGGGGTGAGTGCATGTGCTGGGGGGTGGGGATGGCTGGGGTGAGGTCAGTAGGGGGAAAAGGAGACTTATGTAATACTTTTTTAAAAAATTTCTTTATTGATTAAGGTGTCACATATTTGTCCTCATCCCCCCATTCCCATCCCACACCCCGCCCCACGGATGCCCCAACCTCCTTATGTAATACTTTTAACAATAGAGATTTTTTTTAAAAAAAAGAGGCAATGGGGAAATACAACAGGATTATAAAAAAAACAAACAGCTGATGAGAAAAACATTTATAAACACCACACACAGAGTTCTCATTATCATTTCAATAAAGAAATAATGCTTTTTTAATTCATAGGAAAATAAAATACCTTTCTGATTAACCCTGAAATTTATGAAAATATGGTCTGCAAAAAAAAAAAATACTCATGAAGTAAAGTCAAAGGCTGAGGTTATAAATCTCTAAGAGGCCACAGGAAATCTGTAAACCATCTACTACACTTGAATTTTATTTTCCTGCTCTCGAAACATCAACACCACCACTCATTCCTACTTTTTCTCCTCTCTAGGGCTTAATCCAGTTGGGTGGGCCAGATCTACGATAATCAACACCTGACAGGTGGGCAATAAGATCCAAACGTAGAGTTCAACCTCTTTTCAGCCACCGTGAGCAAATCACCTGGGTCAAAATGTTCTATCCAGCATAGGACTCCTCAGGCACACTGACCAGTTCAACTTTCAAGTCTTTAGGTAATTGATGGAGCTTAAGTGCATTTAGCAATTTACTACAGCTCTACAAAGTACTGAAAGAATTAAACATTGAAAATAATTGGTGATAAACTCTTAAAGGTAGCTCTCTTTAATGGAGTCTAATGAAAAGATTGAGGTCTACCATCCTCAGTTCTGACTATAAAGGGAAGTCCCTAAAGGTAACTATTTATTGTCCAAGGGGAAATAATTTTGCCAGAAGAAGTCACTGTCTTAGTCACAGTACAATCGGAGGGGAAAATCATCCGCCCCCTCAAACCATACCAGGGCTTTAGAAATCATGCACATATCCCATCTGAGGGATGGTAAATGCATGGCATTTATGCTGCTTCTCTCAACTCTAATGCCCACAGAAAACACAGAAAGTTGTCCTGGCATCAATTTTACTCCCTGAGCCTAGACAGGGCCTGAGCCCAGTTCACAGAATGATATAGGCTGCCACTCTAACTGAACAGAATGGCCAAGTGATCCAATTTACCAGCCATGCTGTGGGCTTAATAGGACATCAGGCCATTCCCATGGGGTTGCAAGGTTCTCCTAATACCATAGCACATGTCCTTTCCATTCTCTTTAAAAATTTTTACACAGGTGAAATGAATCATATGTATATAAGCGTAACAGTGTTTTTTCTCCTCTCTTCCTTCTTTTCATTAATTAAATAATTTATTGTTATTATTAAGCATCTATAGCAATTCAGGAAATTTGGGTGACGGGAAGGGGATGCGTTCAATGCAAAAGTCTGCTGTAGTAAGAAAATGGTAGCAGGGTACCCTGATGTACTGTGAATTAGATGAAGTGATTATACATTATTTCTAGGACATAACAACCCAATGGAAAAAAAATATATTATTTCCCTTTAAAAATGGGAAAACTGAGGATCTAAGAGGTTTAATTACTTGTCTACAACCACTTCAATAGTAAATAGTTGAGCTAGTTATTAACCCAGCTCTGTCTCATCCTATAGTTCACAGATTAGAGGTCACATTCACTTTGAGAATAAACATCAGGGACTGGCCAGCCTTCCTTACAGACCACTTGCTCTTTCTTAAAAAATCTAGAAGGCACCTGGCTCTAATAAAAATATTTGATTTTCCCTGTTGCACTATTCAGTGAAAATTTCAAAGCAAGCTATCTGACATAGTTTCACATGGAGTGGTTCATTGGAGAAATTCAGAAAGAAATGAACGAGAATCTAGTTTTTGTTTCTCTACCTATTCAAAGGCAAGTCTCTCACATATCTTCTTAAGATAAAAGAAAATAACTCTCTTTGCTTCCAGGGACTTCTAAAAGATCAATATGATGGTATAAATACAACTCTTTGAATCTCTTAATAGAAAACTGCCAAGTATATACAAGATTATATTATTCCAATGAAGAAGTAATGCAACAAATACATGCATATACTTGCAGTGCACAATTCAGTAGGGTGCAGGTATGGGTGTGGGTGGGGTTGGGGTTGGAAAGTACTGAGAGCTTTTCTGGAACTCACTCTATAATAACACAGAAATCATAGTCAACTGGCCACCTTCCAATAGAACATAGACCAATTCTATTTATCATCAGAGAGTTTGAATTCTCTGAATGACTGTCACAAGCACTAAAATATTTCTAAAATGTGGTCAACTTTCTTCTAATACAGACTTTATAAACAAGTTGGCATTCTGGCATATAATTGTAGAGCAGATTTTTGTAATTTCCTTTCTATACTTTAAGGAGAGTTGGATTTGTCAAGAGACTCAAAAATGATCAACCCTACTTAAATGTACTTTAGAGAAAGTTTAATACAAAATACAATTCAAATAATGGGATCACAAAATGCAGCACTAATGAAAGGTTAGGGGAAATAGGCTTGATGACTATACTTCTCAGGTTTCCTGGAATATTCCAAATTCCAAATACCCTGAACCACTCTTGTCATAAACTATTGAAATGACCCAGGGATTTGAAAATTTAGTATGCAATTTAGAATTTCCACATAGCTTTTTATATTCAAAAGTTATACAAAAAATTCTTTGGAGATTGTTCATTCTAATGATTTAATACAGAATATGAAGTAAATGTGGAAAACAAATCTAGTAAATGTGGAAGCAAAATGAATTTTACAAATGGTATTGATAAATCATGTTTAATGGTTGATAAAGAGAAAAGCAGACACTGGCATCCGTGCTGGTCTGGTGCTCACAGCTAGGCTTGGTATTCTTCTGCTGAACATCAACAATTTTAAAGAATACCAATATCAAACAAGACCACTTAGTGACTAAGATGGATGGAGACAACAAACAAGAGCACTCTATAATTGTATGGGACACAGACAAATGAATGAACACAAAAATGACTGTCCCTACAGTCTGGCTAATATGACTAACTGTTGCTTATTTATCAGTCACAACTCTAGCTTCACTCCATTCTTCTTGTCTTCTCATTAAGAATTATTAAAACATATATGCATAGGCCATGGTCACAAACAATATTGTGGTGAAGACAGGGGCTGGGGCTGGGAGGAGGTGGGCAAAGAGGCAGGGGAAATAGGGGATATTTGTAATAGTGTTCAACAATAAAAATAAATTATTATGCTATGTATAGTCAAATTAAAGTTATGTATAAAATAGAAAAAGGTAATTATTGAGATATTCAATCACAGAATTACTCCACTTTCTGACAGCATCCTAGCCACAAAGCTTCTCTTCCTTGGAGCCTCTCCAGAATCACCTAACACAAGACCAAATCCTACAATAAGTCCTTTCCAACACCATCTTACTAAATGCTCCCAGTTTCTCATGGTATGTATTTCCCATTGCTGCAATGAGTCAGTAAACCTAACTTTGTTCAAATAAGGGTGTGTTCCTGGTGGTCTTTGGGTGAAGGGAGTTGATATAACAAATATAGATGCATTGTATCCCAACAGAGAAACCAAATTATGTTAATTTTTCTACAATAAGGTCATTAATACCAGTTAAAATATATGGTTTCTTCAAAGGATATAACAACTGAAAATTGGATTAATGGTTTTATGGACCAGCATTCAAATACTCTCTCTACCTCTTTCTCTTCTTAATTCACCAAACAATTACATTTGAAAGTCATGTGAGTGGTTGAAATATAAAATAAATAATCCTATACATTGAAACTAAATAGGTAATAGATACCCTCAGTACATGTGTAAATTCACACAAAATCAATCACAAGAAACAAAAAATGCTAAATCAATAAAAGTATGGCATAACTATATCAACTCTTTAAATCACAAATAATACATACAATAAATTTTAATTTAAAATTTAACCTGTTAGGAAGATGCCACAGAACTCCTATACAAGAGTTAGATGTAAGCATTTTGCACAGTAGCAAAAACAAGGGATAAGAATCACCCACTTTGAGAAACCAATCTTATATTGATCTGAGTTCTCTTGTCTACAGTTAACCACATTTGATGACTCTTATCTATTCCATGTGAAATGTTACAGACTTCAGTGATAGATAGTGCTTCTCAAACTTTAATGTGCAAGACCACCTAGAGATCTTAATAGCAGATCTTGAGTCAGTAGATCTAGAGCAGAGCCCCAGATTCTGCCTTTCAGCTAACTTCCAGTGATGCCGATGCTGCTGGTCCAAGGACCGCACTAAGTAGCATGGATGTACAAATTAAATGTTATAAGGGCAGGCTAGGAGTTCCTGGGGCTACTGGTCATGTCTGCAATAATTACCAACTGTGCTGTTACAGCCCAGGACAAGCCCCAACACTTCATCAAGAGAAGGTTGGCGGTCAACAGTTGGAAGTTCTCTGGTGACCTAAAATTGCCCTGGCAGTAGTGAGGCAGCTGAATAATAAAACTGCATAGCCACTAGTTATATTCCAAAAGGGCAAAACCAGAATATTTCTTTTCTGAAATTAAAGGCAAAAAGAACTCTGCTTTTAATGGGATTTGTAATCACACCTGTATTTGTCTCCTTGGAACTCTACAACCTTCACTTCCCAACATATTTTCTCCACTCCCAATACTTGGTTCAATTCAGGCTTTATATATAATCCATGCCCTACGCATTAAAATTCCATATGGTTCCCTTGAGGTCTTGATCAGTTTTCTCTTGAATAATCAAAGACACCAAAAAACTAGAGGCTGCTCAAGGGAGACCTTGGGGGACCCTGTGTCTCCTGTGCTATAGCACAGAAGCTAAGAGATGAAAGGGACCTACGAGTTCATCTAGTCCAGTGAGCCCCCAAAGTGTTTGGTTTGGGAGATGTGATGCTCATGAAGTATGTACTATACTTGCTCCAAAAACCACAACTAGAAGATATACAAAAATTAAAATACAAACAAGTAAAATAAAAATCATGGAGGTAATCACACTAAGTGGTTTCTGAGGTTTTATAATTATCTTATGCTGAATATCCATCCTCTTTAGTTGACTGTTAGATATAAAAAAAAAGATACATAGGAGAAAACTCTTTAATTGAGAAAAATCTATTTTCAAAAGAGGAGAGCTATCTCCCTTAATCAGTTTTAGTGGTGGAACACAAGAATTCTCAGAAGAAAAAAAGTCAATTGCCACAATTTATAAAAGAGCAAACTAAGACCCAGAAATGTAGAGTAAAATATTTAAAGTATACAGTTAGCAGGAAAGCCAGAACTGGAAAAAAGTCAATTATTAATTCCAAGACTTGTGGTCTTCCCTCTATATCACAGTATGCTTATAAATTTTAGGGTTCAGTAATAATATCTTGTACATAGTAGGCTCTCAAATGTTCATTGTTGGCAAATATAAGGTATGGTATGAGGGGCAATGAGAGTCACCTGCCCTACCCCCACTCAGCTAGACTTGCTGATTTCCACCTGCAAGCTCAGTTGCTCCTTGCTGAGCAAATCAAAGCTGACCTGAGGATACGCAGGGGCTGGGAAGCCTTTTTAAAGCTGGACTCTGGATGCAATGTCCTATCCCTGGCCCCTGGGCCCTAAGTCATACAGCTCACTCCCAGGCACCTAGTACCATGTTTGGCACATAAAAGGTGCTCAATAAATAGCAATAATTGTCACTAAAAAAAGTTCATTGCTGGAAAAGAAGCAAATATCTACCTGCAAGGGAAACATTAAATTCACACTGTTAAATCAGACCCAGGTAGATGCTTCTTATTTTTGGTACTGCCTCATGGCACTAAAGAGATCTCTAGAAATTCAATGAGCCAATGCATGGTCCATCTTCTAGCCAAAGATCTAAATAGATGTCCAGATGTTAAGATACAGATCTTTAAAACAAATGCAAAAACATTTTGCTTTTGTACTGAGAAAAAAATGAGATTTATTTAAGTATAAGAATGAATTATAGCTTTACCATTTACTACAAAGTATACTGATAATCAATTAAGAAACATTTAAAGATAAAAAATGAGAAACTCAATACAGGCAGTACTCGGGTTACGTCAGAGACCCGTTCCTACGGCGCGACGTAATGCGATTGTCAACGTAAGTAGGAACCCACCTACAGAAGCACCTATGTCACTCACATGGAGCACATACACAGCAGTAATGAAGTGAAACAGTAAAAAAAAAAAAAAAAATTAAAAGAAAGATAACAATTCCTGACCTTTACTTTTGGTAAATAAATAATAAAAAACATAAAGCACATATGTACATACGTCGAAATGACGGAACTTTTTAAAAAAAAATTTATTTTATAAATAAATGGGAGATGGCAACGTAACCACAGAACAAGGTACGGAGAGTCCGACGTAACCCGAGGACTGCCTGTACTGTTGTTTCAGTCTATTTTTAAAAAAAGAATGCAATTACCAGTTTGAGGTGGTAAAACTTTGGAATCGTCAGATGTTTTAGTTATAGGTGCAACCCATGGCTTTTCACTCGAAGCTGCAGTAGTAAAAAGAAAGGGAATTTGCTGAAGTTTTTTTTTTGAGGAGGACAAAGAAACAGAAACAGGTCGCTGGGATGGTTGACTATGAGAATCCTGCAATGAAAAGCACACACTCTTTCTATCAAAAGCCATCGTCTATCAGGAAGAAATTTCTATGTTCCCATCCTGAGAGCACGTGATTGGTTAGTGACTAGAGAGAGACCAAAGGTTGGCGTCGTATTCTCAATGTTTTTGAGGACAGGAAACTAACTTCATGAACTATGTGGAATTAATAGAGTGATGGTTGATACTAAATTTAAAAAAAAATCCAGTAGACAAATATATGTTTTCTGTTTGTTTGTGTTGCGTTGCCAAATCAACCACTTGTCTGGTTAAGTTAATGGAATTCATCAGTTCACTGAGGTTTGCAGAGATAGGACCCAGTGAATGTAGCCTCCAGAATTAAGCACTCATCACCCACATCTTAACACAAGGTCTTAGGTGCTGTTATTACCCAAGGCGCCCCCAGGTTTCTCAAAAGGGAAGGGTGTTTTTGCCTGAGGAAATTCTGGAAGTCTTTTCGGAGCTGTAAAGAAACACATAAGAAATGTTATGACTTGAGGTGCAAGTAACAGAGAAAAGATTTTACTAAACAAATAAACAAACACAGAAAGGCAAATTATTCACATTAAGTAAGGGACTGTTAGTAGTATTTTTTAATCCTGTGTTTCAACATTGGATGATATAATAAAGCTCCCTTTTCTAGTTTTTATAACCAGACACTATACTTGAGGAATTTGAGCTCTTATTTTAATTTTGATTAAACTTGTTTTCTAATTTATTCAGCTATGTGTTTGTGTGCTCATTTAGACTCACATCAAGTACTAAACATGTCTGAACTAGCAAATGTCCATCTACTAGCATTTAAAAATAGAATTGTAGTGACCACATGGCTCTATAATTATACTGCATTCATAAAGAAAATTAGAATTCTAAACACCTGAAGGATTTGCTATAGAGAGAGACTCTTTAGGACCCTAAATTATAAATATTTCATAACATTTAAAAACGTGGTGTTGGGGAGCTTATTGTTTTATAAACTAAGTGTTTCTTCTTTCCTGTGAGGAGATAAATTTAAATAAATTAGCCTAAGGACGGCTTTCAAGCATGCATAAAATGTGCAAGGTAATAATAAGCTGTAGTATTTAAAAATGTTTACCTAGAGTGCTCAGTGGTAACTCAAACCTAGGTATTAGAATAGTTTGCGATCTTTCCGGGGTCTTTTCGCTGAGAACTAAAATAAAGAAGAATTCGGTTAGCAAATGTGTGACCTGGGATTCGACACTGTGGCTTAACCATGATCCTGTGATGCGTGCTCACACAGAGTGTGCACCGGCCGCTGATGCCTTTCGAGGACATAGCTGGCTGTCCCTGGGAAAGGTGGGCGTGGCTGTTCAAAGTTGAAGGTGCACTTTCAAAGGAGCGCGGTGTGGCACGATGATCCACATCACAAGCACAGAACAAAGCACCTGCCGCGCCTTTTCTCCAGAAGAGAACCAAGCAGGTAAGAGCCTCTTGGGCCAAGAAGCAGCGAACAGGTGTGACATGAAATTCCTTTTAGAAAGCGTGACCCTTTTTGGGATTCTCCTCGTTTTTAGTACACACAAGACTTGGAAAAGCCATTGAAAACAGAAAGCACAGACACAGTCAAGACTTCCAGGTTTCCCCCACCTCTCCAAGCCTCCTGGGATAAAAGGCTGCCATCTGTGTTTCTGTACATCCTACGAGACTGGGGAAAAGGGTGTGCAGCTAGCAGCTAGCATCTAGCGCTCCCTCGAACATCATTCACCAGGATCGAGGCATGTGATTAACTCTAATGAAACTGGTCCAAGAAGTAGGAAGATTAACTACTGCCAGTAAGGAGGGGAGAGATGAGGGGAAAGGAAAGGTATTGGGTTGCTTTTCTTTTCTAAGAGTGCTGGGAGGGTTTTGTTTGTTTTAGGAAAAAAACTTCTTAGAATTACCCAGTGTTGTTTCTGAAATATCTAATGCACTAGACACAGTGGATTTAGTGGTTCCTGGAACTGAGTCAGGAGTCACTGGAAAGTAAAAAAGACAATTTTACAAATTAATATAAAATTATGAAGCAACCAAAGACCCTAAGACATCGGGGCCCTTTGGAATTAATAACTGGCGCACAGCTCATTACTGTTCAAGTTACGAGTTATGTTAAGGACTCCATGGCTTGCTTGCGCCACAGCCTGACCTGACATTGCTCCCGACGTTTCCTTTCCAGGTTGGGTCCACTTTCCATGTGTTACAAAAAGCACTCTGAACTGACCTCCAGGAAAGCACTTATCAGATGAGTCATAACTTTTTATTCATCTGCCTTTTTATTTCTCTCCACCTTCAAGGCTTAGCACAATGTCCGGGGTATAGTAAGCAAGCACCTAATAAATGTTTATTAAATGAATTAATAAATGGGCAAATAAAACAATGATCCAGGGCAAAAAGGTTTATTGAGAACTGTTACATTCTATGATTTCTCTCTTTCAAACTGCAGTCAACATGCAAAGGTTGGAACTGGGTTGAAATGATGATAAGGATGCAAATGCTCAGCCACAAGGGTGCTCTAATTGCTAGGTCAAAAGCAAAGACGACCTCAGCTAAATAGTGTTCAAGAAATAAGAACCAGGATCACTGAGATCTGGGGTGAATTGGGAGCTAGACAATTCTAGAATTTTTGCAGGGTTAAGGACTTGTGGCAACACAATAACACTGAATAATAAGTTATGGTGTTTAAGTGTTTCTGAAGTGGAAAATTGTGAGGAAGATTTGGAAGAGAACTAAGAAATCTGTCAACTCTGCCATGAGATAATGTGCCAAGAGAAGAAAGTATAATTGGGCAGAATCTTCGGGGCAGAAAAGAAGTTGGAGTCATCCACTGGATCATGCCTATGTTTTTATTGGTATTGAACAATTACATTGAAATCAGAAAACTACCTAGGGCAGTGATGGCGAACCTATGACATGCGTGTCAGCACTGACACGCGTAGCCATTTCTGATGACACGTGGCCGCTGAGGCGGCCGCATGCCGAGGATGAAACATTTGCTGCTCCTGAGGATGAAACATTTGCGAAATAATGTTTTTTCCTCAAAGTGACACACTACCCGAGTTATGCTCAGTTTTTTGGCGAAGTCTGACACACCAAGCTCAAAAGGTTGCCCATCACTGACCTAGGGATTTCATTCAGATAGATTATTTCAGCTTCCTGAATAGCGTTGACCTCTGACCCACCTGCCATGAAGATGAGGGATGGAAGGTCCATCTCTCTCCTTTAGGCAGAGCCACATATTTCTTGCTTTGTCAGAAATATCCTTATTTGAATTGGTTTCTTGAAATCACATTATTTTATTTTCCCACCAGTATTTAACTCCTCTGGGTCAGTTATGAGTCTACGAGTTTAGTACAAGGTAAATACCACTAATATTTCAACTTATAGCAATTTTATGGATTAAAATGTTTACTTTAGATTGGAGTTACTTTGCTAAATGTGGATTTGGGGAAATTCTTGCCAGATGTTTGCTTCACTGCGTCCTAGATGAGGTGGTATTGCTCTGGCAAAACTCTGTAGTTCAGAGAATAATGTGTCCCCAGTGGGCTTGACTTGGGCAGTTCATTCATAGAAGAAATGCTGAATGTTTGTTAGTAACGGCCAATAAACTGTGGGGAAAATGCATTCCACATTTATTCTTTAAAGAATTTTTACTGAACTATTACATATTATCTCTATTGGGATTTTTAACCTTCCAAAGACATTGCTGCTAAATGATATAGCTCTCAAGCTATGGATTTGTGAAGGTTAATGATGGCATTTTGCTCAGATGACCACTTGTGAAAGTGGAGGAATGAAAAATGATCTCATGTCTTCACATAAAAGGAAAACACCAAAACCAGGCATTACGTTTTAGTATAAGATTATTTCACAATGTTGAGGTAATAGCTTTCACTTAGAGTGAAAAATACAGTTTCCATATTACATATTAGTTATATGGTTCAGTAGTTCATTTTGCAGCTGTTGTTTTTCCAGACATTAGATTAAGGACCTAGAATCACATCACCTATCGTTTTGTGCTATCGATCGAAATGAATTTCCTACTGGCTCTTCACTAGAAAAAAGTACAGGCTTGTCAGTCATTTACTATTAGAAAAATATTACTTATTGTAAGTGAACAATATGGGGATCTCATTACCTGTTATGGGCTGTGCTGGGATTTTTTCTACCTTTGGTGTTTTAGATTCAGCTGGTAATGCCAAGGTTTCATTCTTAGCTAAAAAAAAAAAGAAAAAAAAGAAAAAAAAGTTAGAGAACAAACAGTTTACCTCACTTCCCTATAACACAGTGTCCAAATGCAATTAGTTCAAAACATAATCAAGTAACAGACTATTTCCAGAAATCTATTCTGCTTTTATCTCTTCCCACCAGGTAGTCAACAAATTTATTGTGCATTTCTACCAGGGATTAGCATGAATAGATGACAGTGTTCAGAATCCCTTCTTTTAACCCTCAGTAATTAAGATCTAAGTTGGCATTGGAATGAAGGAATAAATCACAACCCAACACTTGGATAACTCTCAAGTCATTCTTATTCATAGAGTTTCTGGAAGCCATATGTTGCATTGCAAATACTCACTGGAATTTTATATTGAAGTACTCCTAATTTTTAAAAAAATCAATGAATAGAAAATTTCCATTATTATGCATGGTAAAACATTCAATAGGTTCAGACACTGAAATTTTAAAAAAGCATAAGCAACACACTTCGGAAACTAAATTATTTGAAAAGACTTGTGGCAAAAAAATACCAACAGTAATTTATTTGAGCCATGTGTTAACAAACACCTATTGTTTTGGTCACAGAGGGGATTCAGTGTAAAGATTAAAATATATTTTTTTCCCTCTTCAGACAACTGTTCAGGAAACTTCCTTCTAAAATGTAGGTATTCTTTTTCAAAGAAAGTACATTTCTATACCAGAGTTTCCCAATGATTAAAGTATTTCCCATTTTAAAAATGCACCAAGGATTAACTTGAGTCAGCTCTTTCACACACAAAATCAATAACCTACTTATAATATTTTGAAACAGTCTAGTGGCATGAAAAAATTAATTAATCTTTGAGATACCCTGATCATGTCACTTTGAACTGATTATAGCTAGATGGGATTTTGTAGAGTCCAAAGGCTGTACTGGAATGTCTTGGGTTTTTCAACCTTGGCACTATTGACATTTTGGGCTGGATAATTTTTTGGTGTGAGGCCTTTCCTATGTTGCAGGATGTTGAGTAGCACCTCTGGCTTTTACCACTGGATTCCACTAGCATGTACATAGTTGAGGCAACCAAAAATGTCTCCAGACGTTGCCTAATTTCCCCTGGGGGACAAAACTGCTCTCTGTTGGGAACTATTGATCTAACCTGTTCTCTCAAAGTTCTTTGAGGATGCAAACTTTGTAACCTCCTTTTGCAGTTCACATCCCTGCTGTAAAGACCATTTTCTCCTTTTCAGCTGACATGGGCATGAAATATTTATTTACTGGTGATGACAAAGGCAGTTATAAAGTCATTCCTTTCACAGTGTTAATAGAAGCCAATCAATTTTTAATCTGTATTATAGAAGCATTCAATAGATTTCTACATAGAGCTAATTATTTTCAGGAGTGACTTAAAATGCTAGAAATAGGTGTCCTGAGTGCTATATACTTGCCCTATCATATCTAATAGCCATGTGTGTGCTTTGGATTTCATGAGCACATGAAGTTGTACAACATGCTTGCACAGCAGAAATGTTTGATTCCATTGTTCAAATTAATTTAGCAGGGCGTAAAGAGAGAGGACTCTTATTTCTAGAATAACTAAAAATGCCGATCCAGTATAATTTTACAAAAAAATCCTATTTTTAAAACTTCTAAATTTGATCAACCCTTTTTCCTGCCCTTTTTTGTAGTCACGGTTTTTGTTTAGAAGCACTATGATTGTTCGCACAGGAAAAACCATTTGGGTTACAAATTTTTATGAGCAAGTTCTGGTTCTGTTATTTTCAGGATGTGCCATAGGAAGGTGTTTGCTTTTATTTTTCAAATGTAAGATTATAAGGTTTCTCTTTAAGGGTCTTTTCTTTTTCAGTGTCCTCTGATCCTTTAGGATACGTTTGCTAATCCTCTCCTCCCTGTGTAACATCCTGTGTTCTTGGTGGTTGCCAGGGTGACTAGGACTATTTATTTACTTACTTACTAATGTATTTTAACATCCATAGACTTTCATGAATGCTCTAAATTGTTTTTGCTTTAGCTTCTCATATTCTAAACATGCCCTTAGCTGGCAATCACCTTAGGCTGAAAAGAAGAAAAAAGGGTAAACTATGTTCCCAAGAGGGAATTGTATTCTTTACACATCACCAACTCCTTACAAAGGCATATTGTATTTCTAAATATTGCCTTTCAGAATCAGAGAAATTGGTAGATGGAGAAATATTTAAATGGGGGGATTTTATGTTTCCTATCAAACCCAAACATTGCTCCACATCATCTATGTACAAGTGCAGTCTTGGCACCAGTGGAGCAAAATCCCATCAGAATGACCTAAAACCCAGGAAATTTCTTTTCCCTCTCTGATTCTTCTGTACCTTTTTTTTCAACACTGTTGTTTCCGATAATTTTTGGCAAGCTAAGTCTTGACTTTGGCAAACCCTACATATATCCCTGGGTGATGTGGGTGTAATACTAATTTTCTTGTTTATATCTCTCATTATTCACACCATGTGTTCTTAGAACAAAAGCTAATAATTTCTCAATGTCCCATGATGGACACTGCTGGAATGAGGATATTATTTTTAGGATTTACCCCATCAAAAAATTGGACTTTTCTGAATTGTGGTGATACATAACCCCAGGAAAGTTTATTTCTTCCTCAGTAGTATGAAGAATTGCTTATGTCTGCATTAAAATATTATAGTAAACTTAAAATGTAATTTTTAAAATACAGTCTGTTAAGATGTTACAGTGGATGGATTTATTACACATTTTCAAACATACTATCAATCTCTTCAATGCATAAAAATTGCCAGTGTTAAATTTGACAGGTGTTTCCCCAGAAATACAAGTTAAAAGAGATATTTAACTATTCGCATACCATTTCTTCCCTATTAAAATTACAATCCTGAAGGTTTAGTGAATTATATCAGAAAAACAAAATAAAAACAAAACAAAATCCCCGAATCTCTAAAGTAAACAAAACACCTGAATTGATATTAAGGTAGCATGTGGAACTTTGCAAAAAACCAAAAGGAAATATCACTCAAGACTAAGGACTAGGGAATGAAACATCTAATTCTAAACTGACAGCAGTGATCTGGGAAGAAAACTGCCCATTTTCAGTCTCCTTCACATCCTGGGTTTTGTAGTTTTGAGAGACAGATTAGGGACCAAATCAATAAGAGATTGGCTGGCTCCTTTTTTTCTCTTTCCAAACAAGTTTCCAGGTGAGGACTAAGGCAATGTGTAGGCTCCAGACAGAAAGCGGGTGAGTGCAAAAGTCCTGAGCTCTGATTCCAAACACAGGTTCCCTGGGGGCATTTAATTTGGGAGCTTCCTGGTTTTGAGCACAGCATACAGATGATGTGCAGGTGGTCTCAGGGTTTTGCAGTTAAAAGTGAGACGATCAAGCCTGATGTACGAATTAAGGATATGAAGCCTAGGGTCACGTGTCTATGCCCTTGAAGGTAACCCATTCTGACAGCGATGAATATTTACAGCAAAAATGTAAGGGTTGAACAAAATCACAAAGATTTACTGGCAAATTTTAACATCTTAAGGAAATGGTGATGCATAAGCTTTGAAAAGTGTTCTAAAACTGTAAGTCTAATAGACTACCTGTTAAGTGTTCTTTACCCACTTAAGCTTTGTTCCTCCTTCTTTCAGGAAGTTCTCAAAATTAACAGCTAAGGAGAATTTAGGAGTTCCTAATTTTTAAAACAGTTACAGTCTGGTTGCCTACCATCAGAAAAACAAATAGGTTAGGTCTCCAACAAGGGAAAAATAAGTCTGAGGTCCCGGTACGGGCTGTGTAGCTCACCATGATGGGCCCCAGTAACATGCTATCTGGCACAGAGTAATGCTTAATAAGTATTTGTTGATTGAGTGCTACCAAACAGGGGCTTGGGCCTCTGTTTTTGCATCCATACAATGTGAAAAGTTGATTATGTAAGTGCTGAAGTTCTTAGCTAGTGCCTACTTTAGGGAAAATATTCTGCATTTTTAAATCTTGTTCAATTTCTATCACATTACACCATCTCCTTTCATATTTATCAACAGCCCAAGACATTCTCCAGACCGGCAGCATCAGTATCACCTACTGGTAAGAAATGCAAATCCCTAGGCCCCAGCTCAGACCTACTGAATCAGTAACTCTGGGGCAGGGAAAGTGGGGGAGGCGAGCAGCAGTCTGTGTTCACAAGCTCTTCAGGGTGTGTGATGCTTGATTAAGTCTGAGTATCAAACTAATTTGATACTCAAATGCAGTAACTAAGCCCAGTGACTACCACAATTGTTCCCTGGGCTCCCTTTAAAAGGTTTTGCTGTTGTTGTTGTTTTCCAAGTTGTTATGTTTTATGTTTTTGTTATTCTATTTATTTTTTATATTTTTTTAAACATTGAAATCATAGCAGGTTCTTTCTAGAAGTAAGAAGCAGTACGAATCTCAAGTAAATTATAATGCTAACAGTCCTGACCTTTATATCAGTTCTTATAGAAAGTATCTAGTGGTCCCTTGATAGTGTACTAAGTATAATTTATAAGAATTACTCTATTTGAAAATTATATAAATGTGTGTATTTTGGATAATTTGACAAATGTTCACTCTTTTTTATAAATGTATATTTATTTAATATTTTATCCTATATAATAAAGACATAATATGCAAATTGACCATCATGCCATCACATGATGACTGCCTATGACCAGGCCAGCAGGGGGGTTAGTGAGGGACGACCAAATGACTGAACAGCAGGCTGCGTGGGGCGACCAGGACGGTGGGGGGCCCTGAGGGACAGCCAGGTCGGCAGGAGGGGGCAGTTGGGGGCGACCTGGCTGGCAGCATGGGGCAGTTAGGAGCGACCAGGCCAGCTGGGGGGGGGCAGTTAGGGGTGATCAGGTTGGCATGCAGAGGCAGTGAGGGGTGATCAGGCCAGCAGGGGGGGAAGTTAGGGGTGACCAGGTAGGCAGGCAGGTGAGCGATTAGGAGCCAGTGGTCCAGGATTGTGAGAGGGATGTCTGACTGCTGGTTTAGAGGTCCCGGATTGGGGAGGGTGCAGGCTGCCCTCCCCCCTCCCCCCCCCCCCGGTTGCACGAATCTCATGCACTGGGCCTCTAGTATAAATATAACTACTTCCCTATAGAATGTGATTTAATACCTTCAAAACTCCAACTTCTCTGCCTCTTACTTTCCCCCCAATTTCTTAATAATGGTAAAATATTCTACATAACATAAAGTTTATTATCCTAACCATTTTTAAATGTAAAGCTCAGTAGTATTAAATCCTATGTAATAAAACCCTAATATGCAAATCGACCAAATGGCAGAACAATTGGAAGGAATGACCGGTCGCTATGACATGCACTGACCACCAGGGGGCAGACACTCAACACAGGAGCTGCCCCCTGGTGGTCAGTGTGCTCCCACAGGGGGAGCGCTACTCAGCCAGAAGCCGGGCTCATGGCTGGCGAGGGCAGTGGCAGTGGCGGGAGCCTCTCCCACCTCCGCTGTAGGCGGGCAGTAAGGAGCGAGGGGTCCAGACTGCAAGAGCCCTGGAGTGTGAGAGGGATGTCTGACTGCCGGTTTGTATCAGAAATTAGTTTAATACTCAGACTTAATCAAACATCACACACCCGGGGGGATTGGGCCTAAGCCTGCAGGAGGACATCCCCCAAGGGGTCCCGAACTGTGAGAGGGTGCAGCTGGGCTGAGGGACCCCCTTAAGTGCACGAATTTTGTGTACTTGGCCTCTTGTATTTTCATAATGTTGCACAACCATCACCCCCATCTACCTCCAGAACACTTACCCTCTTATAAAACAAACTCTGTACCATTAAACACTAACTCCTCATTCCTCTCCTCCCTCCAGTCCCTAGCAATCATCCTTCATAGAGTATTGGTCTTTTTGTAACTGGTTTACTTTGCTCAAAGTTTATCAATATTGTAGCAACTGTCAGAATTTCCTTTTCTTTTAATGAAAATATTCCATTTTATGTATGAACCACATTTTGCTTATTCATTCATCTGTTGGGCACATTAAATTGCTTCCATGTTTTAGCTACTGTGAATAATGCTACTGCAAACATGGGTGTACAAAATACTTCTTTGAGAACTTTTCAATTCTTTTGGTTATATACCCAGAAATGGAATTGCTGGATCCTATGGTAATTTATTTTTTTGAAGAGTGGTCATATTGTTCCCATAGCAGCTATACCACTTTACATTCCTATCAACAGTACATATGCCTGTCCCTTACTTTTACTTTGAGATCCCAAATAGCCCATTTTCTAGATTCCTTGGATATTCTAAGAATATCAGTTCTAGTATTTGGTCACTGAAAAGTTCAATCATAGAACTTTGCTGCTTACCTAATTGTGTCTTGATTGCATCTGAAATCTCAAACATTATGGATGTAGGAAGTTTTACGGTGGTTTCATTAAGACCAGGAATAACAAGGTGGACTGCAAGGAAACAGAAGTAAAGATGAGAGAAAGAAAATGCATCATGACATAAAATAAAGCTCAGAGTGGCAGATATTAGTAAAAATTGAGTTTAGCACTTATTTTGCTTAGTCAATTTTAACCCCAACTTTAAAATGTTGGAAAAAAATATGACAGTACCTTTTAAACAGAGTCTTTTTCTTATTCGGAACTGAACTACCAAAATCCTCTGGCTTTTAATCCATGGACTTAAAAATTGTAAAATGGATGCTTAAGATGTGTGGTGAACAAAGGACACCACTATTAATAATAAACAACCAAAGGACTTGTATGCATGCATATAAGCATAACCAATGGACGCAGACAACAGGGGGTGAGGGCAAGATTGGGGGAGGTGGGGGGCAATGGAAGGATAAGCACACATTTGTAATACCTTAATCAATAAGGGGGGGAAATAAAAAATAATAAAAAAGAAGTTCAATATGACAAAGACTCCTTCATAACTGCAACAACCCTGTGGGATAGGTAGGATGGGTTCCATCATTCCCACTAGGCATGAGCTAGAGTTGTTTCTCTTACACATTGGGATAGAACTTGTATGCATATATGCATAAACCGTGGACATAGACAATGGGGTGGTGAGGGCCTGGGGTGGGGGGACCGAGACAGAAGTGGGCTATAAGAGGTTAATGAGCCATCTCTTGGCTCCTAGCCTGGAATAAACACAGCCAGGATCCTAAATATTGAAAGGAAATGAATCAACATCAATTTAACAGATCTTCTCACAGTGCAAAATTCCATAAAAGCTCTATTATATATTTTAAAAAAATAGCCTGATTTTCTTAATCTTGGTATAGAGTTCAAGACTGACTCACCCAGTATTGTTCCTCCAATGGGAGTCCTATCTGGGGATTTAATTGAAGCTCTGTGGGTAACATTCTGAATCACTGTTGAAATACAAAAAGAAAATACTGTGTGTTGGGGGGAAATAGTCAGAAAGCAGTAAGAAGCTAATAATGTGAAGTCATCTGCACTGAAGAAGCACTGATCTAACTTTTCAATTAATAAAAAGGAACTCATTAGGTCGACAACACAGCCAACAAAAGGACTAGAAGACACATCTTACCTTAACACCAATGCCTATAAGTACTGAAAGGCTATTATTACTTTATCATAAAGTGTTCTATTCTAAGGAGCTGAAAATTTCCTAAATAATGCACAAAATGAGGCAACGACCTAATAAATTTAAAAATTAGAAAATACTAGTATATATTCTCAAAGCAAAGAATCATTGGATAATTCCAATACTAATTGACCCTACTTTGAGAGTATACTTGTGACATTATTTTCTTAAAATGAAGAATAATTTTAAGTCCTCAATCTCTTCTCCCAAGAAACTTTCTGGACATAATAAAGTGGACCTGGAGAGAATTATGCTAAGTGAAATAAGCCAGTCAGAGAAAGATTATCACATGATCTCACTCATATGTAGAATCTAATGAACCAAAAACACTGATGAATAAAAATAGGCCCAGAGACATAGAAGCATGAACAGACTGTTGAATTTCAGAGAGAAGGCAAGGGAGGGTGGATCAGAAGAGATCAACCAATGAACTTGTATGCATATATGCATAACCCGTGGAGACAGACAATGGGGTGGTTAGGGCCTGGGGTGGAGGGCCGAGACAGAATATAAGAGGTTAATGAGGGAAAAAGGAGGACCTATGTAATACTTTCAACAATAAAGATTTTAAAAAAGTGTTAAGAATAATAATTTGAAAAACTGAGAGTCAAAACAAAAACAACTGGATAATGAAATAAAATAAGACATTATAATTCTTGAAGCCTGGATGTCTTACCTTTCCCTAAAGTTTTCATTTCATTAATTCATATCCTCTTAATGATTTTCTTCATGTATGCTAGCTGAACACTAAACTAAGCCACACATATTTAATGGGCTTTTTAGAATTGAATACTTATGATTGCTTTGTCTCTAGTTGTCCAAACAACGTGACTTGCCAGGACTAGGCCTATTGGTACAAGAGCCAAAATTACCTATTAACTTCTAATTTACGAGGCCATACTGATTACTTCAAACATTTTCTGAAAAATTATCAGAGAAGTTGAAAAAATATGTGTGATTTTGAATTATCTGAATTAAAAAAAGTATATTAAAATAGTTATAAATACATATCCAGAGCAGACTCATAAAATTACCTTGCTTGATGATTGTTATTGGGATCAGCTTCCTTGGGACATATGCTGGCTGAAAAAAGAGGAAGAGTCAGTTTCTGAGTTAGTGCTAATCAAAAAAATAATAAGAAGAACTGGAAGTAGCCCTTTCTTGTCTTCAATGAAGTCTCCCATGACACTGGTTTAACAGTTGCTGGAAAGATCTTTAGTACATATACTGTATATCTGCCTCTACTTTATTTTACAACTCTCCCCATAAATGTCCAAAGATTTGACAGAAGCAATTTCTTCAGAACTCCCATTAGTTTACTTAGAAACTGCAATGGAAAGAAACTAAATCTTCTGGGTTGAATACTAGTTAATTTTCACTTGATTTCAGGTGTAACCCATCAAACTCTGTCTTTACATTCTCTCTCAAATAGATGTTAAGCTACATATTATCTTTCTAAACCAAACAACATCGATTGTTTGAGTGTGCCCAATTGCTGCCACTGCTACTACACACACACACTCAACCACCATGAGCTCCTGACACCACACATTTCCTTGCCCAAGAAGGTTGAGCTTGGAATCAAATCTAGACATTTCTACTTCCAAAGCCTGCACTCTTAACCATTCTGTACATATTTATGCACAAGGGACCTCGGAATTAGAAGGAATTAGTTCTCAGGAGACTGTGCACTTTTATCTCTCCCAAATTGCCTCAGATGTCCCACTGGAAGTTTTAAAATCATAGAACTACTTGAACTAGGGATGGGTATAGTGTGAACTTTAAAGGGCAGTCATCATCAGACATAACTGTGAAGCCAAGGATAAGACAGCCAAGGAAGAGACATGGGAATAAAATAAGAGAAAGGCAACAAATGATATAGAGAAGAATTAGGTTGAGTTACAGAGGTAAGCATGACATCAATTTCTTTTAAAAAAAAATTGATTTCAGAAAGAGAAAGAAACAACAATGTGAAACATCGACTGGTTGCCTCCCGCATGCACCCTGACTAGGGATCAAACCCTCACTCTGGTATGTGCCCTGAACAGGAATCAAACCCACCACTTTTGGTGCATGGGACGAAGCTCCCACCAACTGAGACACATCAGCCAGGGAGACATCAATATCTTGATGCTTACTTTAAAGTGCATACATAATACAGATATTCTACCTACTAGACCTGTTGATAAATCAGGATGTGCTGAATGAAATACTTACAACATAATTGTGAGCAAAAGAGACTAACATGTTACCATTTTAATAAATGACCTTTCCATAATAAAGAAGTGCCATTATACCAAGCTTACCGTTGGCTATTTTTCTTCTTGTATTAAGGTCCTTATGTTTAAAAATAAATAAATGAACAAAATTGACTATTATAAAATTATCCTATATAATAAAAGGCTAATATGCAAATCAACTGAACAGCCAAACAACCGGAAGCTATGATGCACATTGACCACCAGGGGACAGGCGGTCAATGCAGGAGCTGCTCCCTGGTGGTCAGTGTGCTCCTACAGGGGGAGTGCTGCTCATCCAGAAGCTAGGCTCATGGCTGGCGAACACAGTGGCGGTGGCAGGAGCCTCTCCCGCCTCCGGAGCAGTGCTAAGGACCCTTCAGGGGATGTCTGATTTAGGCGGGGAATGGACCTAAGCTGTCAGACATCCCTTAAGGGGTCCCAGACTGCGAGGGGGTGCAGGCCGGGCTGAGGGACACGCCCGCCCCCCCCCCCCCCCCAAGTGCACAAATGTTGTGCACCAGGCCTCTAGTTTTAAAAATAATCTACCTATTGACTCAGAGCTCTAGACTGAATGCTGTGCCCCTCCTAATTCATATGTTAAAACTTACTCCCCAAAGTGATGGCATTAGAAGGTGGGGCATTTGAGAAGTGATTAGGTCATAAGGGTGGAACCCTCATAAATGGAATTAGTGCCCTTATAAAAAAGACCCCAGAGAGCTCCCTCCACCCTTCCACCATGTGAGGACAGCAAGAAGATGGCTGGTTGTGAACCAGGAAGTGAGCTCCACCAAACCCCAAACCTACCGGCGCCTGGACCTTGGGTTTCCCAAGCTCCAGAAGTGTGAGAAACAAATGTTTCCTATTTCAGCCACCCAGTCTACGGTATTTTTGTTATAGTAGCCCTAATGGATTAAGACGCCCAGCAATCTAGCCTAAGGAACTAATTGAAGATACAAATAATATTTTATGTGTAAGGGTGTTTATTCCCCAATGTGAAACAATCTCATTATCCAAAAACAGAGGTTTTATTAAATAAAGTATGGTTCAAGTTTTTGACATCTACTTAATAAAGTAGAAAAATATGCATGCTATAAATACAAAGGATACAAATTTGTAACCACAACATAACCTGATTTTATAACAAATATGTATAGACAAAAGGCCAGAAGGAAATAGATCATAGTTTTTTTTAACAGTAGTTGTTTTTTTTTTTTTCTGTTAAAAGAGAAATTTTATTACTTAAGAAACTTATAAGACAATAAAGTAAGGAGGTTGTGTGGTAGATAGTAAAGAGGAATAGATTCAACATCAAGAATTCTGACTTCCCAACAGTAGTTATTTTTATAAGCTGATAGTAATTTTATTTCATATACCTTTCTCTATTTTCCAAATTTCTTACATGAATGAAGTACATTTATAATTAGAAAAACTTAATTTAATCAACAGTCTGTTCAGTTCCTACATATGCTCCTGCAGTGCATAGCTCATATACTATCGGTAAAGAGAAAATATTGTAAATATAATTTGTATATGATTTTTCCCAGGCAAGGGGAGGAGGAAAGTAGTAATAGAAGCATAACCTTCAGGAGGAAAGAAAAATATAATCTCAGCTTTGATGTTGCACTGGCAGTAGGATATCTTTCACCTTTTTCGTAAGAAAATTAAGTATGAGCACTCGTACACAGGAGCCTTCCGCAGAGAGGGACAGTCCGCCCCATGGCACTGCCTCACGTGTCCACCTGACTCCCACCTGCCTGCTCCCGTGAAAGGGCTGACAGCCCATGGCCTCTCCGTTCTCAGAATTCCAAATGCCTGCGGCAGGGACCTCCGGTCACATGGGAGCGCTTGCTGGAGGAGCCACACCATCCTCGCGGGCATGAATAATGGTTTTTGCTAGAGCACAGCTCCAAAGAATTTTGAATGCTTTGTTTTACTGAATGTAATGCCCGTTTTGCTGAGTGTGAAGTTTTTCAGGGAGACATCATATTATAGCAGAAAGGCCGGCATGTCGCTGGGTTGAGCCTTTGAGTTGCATTATTCCGATTTCATTTCTTTTGCTGAGATGATTTTTTTAAACAATTTTTTTACAAGGACAAATAGAAAATATTTCACTCTTCACATGGATGGAACAAAGTTTCTCTTGGAGTTCTTACTTGAGTTAGACCCATGTTCTACTAAGAGAATAGAAAGACTGTATGTACAATATGTGCTGCCAAAAAACAAGGAAATCATTTAGCTGCAGAATCCAATTATTTTTATTCTTTTTAGACCTATAATTACTCTCTCGCCTCTTCTGCAATCCAAAGATGCACCAGGATTGGACTATTGAGCAGGTAGCTGCTTTTCTGTAAGCAGGTTTTTAAAGGGCATCAGGAGAGTCCCTGTGTGTCTATCTTGAAGGCTCTAAAATCCCCAAGAAGAAATCCATACTGTGAATCCTTTCCCTGTGTTTTCTTATAAAAGTGTAGGGAAATGTCTGTTACCCGGACTCATTGGAAAATGAAGTATTGTGATAATTTCCAAGTTAACGGTGTTTAACCAATTGCACCCCAATTTTAATTGAATTGTTTCAGGAATAGTGTTTTTGTTTGTTTGTTTGCTTGCTTGCTTGTTTAGAAGGTACCAGTAACCTGTCTCTGCCATTTCAGACTTGCTGTTATGAAGAGCTCTCAATCTGTATAAAAATCTCAGTGCAGCAGGTGGGGGCTGTGGGGGTGGGGAGCGAGGCGGTGAGAGTCCCACAGGCTGCGCACAGTTTAGCTGGTGTGGCCTCAGCAGAACATGATGTCTGTGGACACCATCATGGTACCAGTTTTCTTTCTTAGGTCATTTCCTTGCTGATTCTTTTCTCCGCTGCTTTTCTGACCCCCATTCCAGCTGCAAACCTCCATCGCCACTTCCTTCCTTAGCTCTCACCCTGCCATTCAGCAAGTATTTTTCAAACATTTGCTATATACCAGGAAGAAAGCATATTTTCTTCCTGCTCTATAAGAGATGCATTATTGTGTTTTGTTTTTTACTGAGTTTCCAGATATTCTGTCCCTTGAGAACCCAGGTTGCAATATATCTTGAGCAGGGTGACTGGTTAAGGGAATTCACTTTTACCATCTTTCTGGGAACATTGTGGCTGAGTACCCAGTTGGAGAGACTCAAGGGAGAGATTGATACTGAAGAGGTAAAAGGCAATGACCCGATGACCAATTCAGCTTTTTCATCCTGATTAGGGAAAGCCTATGCTCGTCCAGAAATAACCACAGCAGCAGCCGCCATACAGAACGAGGGACTTCCAATCCACCCTGCATTGTACTAACTTCCCCCTGGTGCTATTTTGAAAATTAGCTTTAATACAACTAGTGATGGTACCAGGATGCTATTCTTTGCAGGTTATTCTTGAGAGGTTTGTCAATTTGGTATTATTGTGGTATCAGAATATTCATTGCAGATTTATTTAACTTGATGTTCAGGTTCTGAGATAAGGAGGAGCTGTCCATTTGGACAATGGCTAAGGGTTGCTTAAAATTAAATGTCAAATGGCTCACAAGCCAAACTACATCAGAAGAATTTGGGCATGTTACATTCTGGTTTTAATTCATTTTTGGGGATATTCTAATGAAAGTTACCAAACCTACTGATTCAATCTAACATCTGGTGAAATGTGAATCTCACATTCTACTTATGAAAGTCTTCGTATTTCTGATAAGCTAGGGAGGAATCAGACATATACCTTTGGTGATATCATTGGCCTAAATATAATTTTTTCAAGTTTCTGCTTAGGACAACAATTACTAAGAATGGAAGGACACCTGATGTATTTACTGTACACAATTTCAAGGTATGGGTGGGGACCATAAGGTATTTCTTCCTATTCACTTTACTTGTCTGTAACTTTACACTTTAAAGATTAGCACCACGTCTCTTTTTACCAATAATAGATGTGGCTTTTAAAAAGGATGGGTGGATCTCTCATGGGAAAAATTTAAGGGTGAAAATAGATGTCATATATTAGGGCAACAATGACTCTAAGGAGATTTGGATTAATTAAGCTTCTATTTTAAAGTCTCGGTTAATAAATGCTACATAAAAAATTGATTGTTCAGTGAACTAGTTAGATAACTAAGATTTTTAAATGGTAGAGATACTATATTAAAGTTATGTCTTTTCGCCATTGTTTAAAAATTTTAAATATAATAAAACCTAATAGTAAACATTTAATCGCAAACATTTAACCTTCATAAAAACAGTGTTTTATATTCTCAACATGGACAAAACAGCACAATTATCATAAAAACATGTTTTTTCATTTAACTACATGAATCTCAAGTAATACAATTTATATTGAAAGAATAATGCTTTTGTTTATGCATATACCTTTTCACTGATTTTTCTAGAGGTATAAGCAGGGGTCACATTGAAAGTATTTTACAACTGGTAGAACAAAGTCACTGACCGAACAGGAGAGATTCCTGCTCTTGTCCCTGGCACAAGTGTACCGAGCACGCCAGCAGGACACGTGCTTACAGACATGGATTACAATCTATAATAACCATATGCTTAAGATGGGGGCTGAGTTCAACATTAAAATATTTTGTACTTAACTCTTTTATTGTAGTGATTAAAACTGCATTAAATCATTTCCCCACGCCACACACATTAATACCAGGATCATTCACTACTTTGGAGAAGCAATAGAACACTGTAATATGTATGCGTTGGACCTGAAAAAATATCTATCAACAGCCAATTTTTTTTTTATCCTAAATAGTATTTATCTTTTAAAATTGGTAGCCTAAAGTTCAGATTATTGTTCCCATTTCAAATACCTCTTTTTAGAAGATGTTAAGAAGTTTTTGCTGGATATAGGTTTTAGGTGTAAGCATGCATATATGAATAAAAACAATTTTTAATGGATCTTTTGCTTAAAACTCTAAAAGTAAAACATCTGGAATCAATTCAGTATCTCTTGAAATATTGCCTTCTAAGATCAGTCTCAGGGAAGAGATGGGTTAGTATTTGGAATGACATGGACTTTATTTGGATTAAATATTCCTCTAAAGTATCAAATCAATTTTTAGAATCAATTCTAAGTGGCCATAATAGATGGTTATGGCTCTCCCAAGTGGTTTCTCTCCAACTTTCCTGTGTTCCTGAGTTACCCAAGAGCACAGATGGCAATTTGCGAAACATTTTCTTCTGCCCTCCAGAACGTAACAAAGAAGAAAACATCACAGAGAAGCCTTAAAATATCTTTTCAATTAATTTAGGTTTTCATGTGGAAATAACCAAGAATTTCAAACCCCATTTCATCAAGCTGCCTGCTGGTAACTCCACCTCACAGCTTGAAGTGATAAGGTATCTGGCTCTGTGTCACAGATGCAGGAAGTTTCTTCCTAGCTCTTCTTGCCATGGCTATTGTGATGTGAAAAAGAAATTAAGTTCCTTGGGAGTTAAAAAAAAAACCTCAATCATCTTTCCCAATCTTGCTGAGTAACTCAACCTAAATGGAATATTCTGCCAAAAGAAATACAAATGATTGGAATATGATGAGATGATATCATTGAGTCACATGTAAGACAAAGCATGACATCCAAGAGGCCGGGAGATAAGAAATGCTTCCTAGGAAACCATCATAACAAGACAGAATTGTTCTAGAAGAGAATCCCCGGGATTGGACTTAAGAGAGACAAAGCCAAAGGGACTTTATGGATGCTTGGTACTAGGCCAATTGATCAATTATTTGGGAAAAATATATAACTTAATCAATATAGAACCTTACTATACAAAACAGAGAAAAATCAAACACATAGTTTAGAATTTAATTATTACCAAATCAAACCACTTATAAAACTAAAAAGGGGGAGAAAAGATTTCTCTCTCTCTGGATAGGAAAGGGCTTTCTAAAATATAATGCAATTAAAGATGTGACAATGGAAAAGATAAATAATTTGATTAAGCAAATTTAAAGTCTTGACTATTTCAAAAATTCTCATAGAGTTGATAACACATTTGAGAATAATTTTTCTAGATGATATTACAATATATATTTAACCTATGTCTTTAAACTAGTCAACAAATACCATGAGACGCCCAATAAACAAGAGCCAAGATAAACATCATTAAATGAAAAATGCAAATGGCTAATAAACAAGTGAAGAAAGTACTGTTTTATCAGCAGAGACATAGAAATTAAAAAAGCATTTTACACTATTACATTAGCTAGAAATTTAGTGATGGAGATACAGAATGCTAATAATCAGGATGCTATAGTAAGGTAACTCTTATACATTGCTGGCAAGATGAAAAATTGGTTTATCCTTTCTGGAAAGAAATTTGACTAGACATATTAAGAAGTTAAAAAACTGTTAAATACCTAAACTGTTAACTCCCATTCTAAGAATCTATTGTAAGGAAATAATCAGAAATGTGAATAAAGACTTATGATCATAAATGTTCACTGCAACATCACTTACAATTAAAATACCATTAGAAATAACTTAAATGTCTACAAAATGGAAACTGATTGAGTAGGTGAAAGCATATTTAGATCATGTAATATACAGCAATTAAAATTACGTATATGAATAGAATTTAATAACATGAATATGCTATGTCATATGGCAGCTAAGTAAAGAGTGAGCTTTAAAATTATATAGCATGATTTTAATTTTATAATAAAAATATTCTTAGAAATAAAAAAATATTCTGAAGTTTTAACAGTAGACCACAAATAGTTCTATTACTAGTCATTTGGCAGTGTAATAGAAAATTTTGTTAATATTTCTTTTTGAATTTTATATATTCTAAATCTTTAAATATGAATTAAATAATTAAGAAAAAATTAAAACTTAAGAAAGAGGGAAGGAAAAAAAGAAAGAGGAAGACAGAAAGAACAAGAAAGAGAAGGAAAACAAGGAAGGGAGGAAGGGATGAGGGAGAGTGGAAGAGAAAGTGGAAGGGAGAGAGGGAGGGGAGGAGGAAAAAGATAGGAAAGAAAAATAAAACAAGATTTATGGCTTGGGAATGTACCTGCAATCTCCTTTTTTAATATTATTATTTAAAATACATCAAAATACTTTTCTGGGCAATCATAATAATCTGATAATCATGATTAGATAATTCTCCAATATGCACACTTTTCCGCCAATTCAAACCACAGAAACAGTCACCTCAGCAAGATTATTTCTCAGTTCTATTTTATCCAAACCCATTTGTCACTGAAAAGAATTCAGTATTTTTTTTTCTTCCAATGGGGTATGTACTACCTTTTTCCCCCATGGGACTATCTAATCAATGGAGTATTCTGTGGACTAATTTAATTAGACACAAAGATATATCTATCCATATACATCACATGCACACATGCAACCATGAATAGTCTTCGCATGTTCACCTGAATATGGGATATTTCCCTGGCTGAATACTTCAATACCTAGTAACCAAAGCTAGGACCAAATTCCCCTCTTCTCACCAAAGTGCTTCCTCTACCTGCTCAGTGACACAACGTACTTCACTTTGTAATTGGCATGTGATTTGAAATGCAAACTTCTGTGTGATGGTTATAACAATGGCTTACATTTGCAACAGGTAATACATAACTGTTAGAATGGTTCCTGAGAACAGATTTTGAAAGGTGAAGGGAAAATGGAGAACAAGGGACTGAGTTTCTGAAGTGAGAGAGAAAAAGGTGTCTAGATGGTGGGAATTGGCTGATACATAAAATACACAAACATTCCCTGCACTAAATATAGGCTAGGCACATTAAAACAACAACAAAGCAATTGCTTTATCATTTTGAAGAGTTAACTCTTATGTATGTGTAGGAAGTAATAGAAAATAGATGAAGATTTGAACAGTAGCAATGTAAGTAGAGCATGTGCCAATTTGCTCTTGGAATATGTTATAGTAAAAAACAATCCACAAGACAGAAGATAATAAACATAATCTCAAAATACCTAGAATACTGAAGTACTGGAGTAACTATATTGAATATCAGACTTTTAGATATTTAAATAATTTAGTATGATCTTGTCTTATACATCCAACTCTGTTTTCTGAAAAAGAAATGAATTCCTAAAATGTTAAGTACTTTTACCTAACACCCCATACATAGCTAATCAGTTGATTCAGTCTCAGTATCCAATAATAGGACTATTTCCTTATTTCAATAAAAATACAACGCAAACACAATTAAAAAAAAACATTCTTAAAAATAACCTGGTACATACCACTGTGTTTGCTTGGTCATAGGTACTTTGAATTTTCCCATTTACTTTGTTTATACCTGAAAAAAAAACAAGGAAAAAATAACATTATTTTCATTTTTATAGTTTCTATGTCAATTCTTACTAATCACTATGAAAACAACTATAACTTCTGCTCTCTTCAACTCGAGCATATTATTTTATTTACTATAATTTAAAACACTGATTCCAATGAAGTTTTTGAATGAAGGGATAACAGGAAGAAAGTCCAGAGCCCCCTAAAGTCTTCTTACATTCACTTCTGGTAGCTTTCCATCTGAATATGTGCACATATTGTTAGTTTTTCAGCTAAATTGGTGTTCATTGATCAGGGATTGATTTAAAATACTATAACAATCAATGAACTGCTATCAATGGCAGCATCAAATATTAGTATCATTTAAAAAACACACTCATAAAAGATAGATTCTGAAATAACAATACTCAACAAGTTCTGTTTATTTTTGTGTTTTCTCACATACCAGAAGATGGGAATTAACTGGTCTCATACAGTTAATACATAATTAGAAATTTGAACATTAGGGGGAAAATAAAAATATTGCAGAAAGCTAATTCAGGTACTTACTTCCAATAATAGTCTTGTGATTGAAAATCTTACTCCATATTCCACCTTCTATATTGTCTTTCACGCCGAATTCATAAACCGTGTTGGGCTTCAGATTTTCTACAATTGTTTCAGTGGCTGGACAGAGTTGAAAAATCCATTTCTTTTCCTTATCCTTTTCTCTATAGCGAATTGTATAAACTCTGTTGAAAACCCAAAATAAGATGCTTTGAAATCACAGGGAGATTCAGAATGTTTTATTTCTTAACAAAACATCACAGCCTCTTATCTACTCCAAAGGCTATATTTAATATTAGCCTCTGCTTCAGTCAGCTTCCTACCCTTGTCACATTGGTTTACTTGATAATTGTGTAATATAGGCAAGTTCTAAATTCTAAAAGAGACAGTACACAAAACTACTTATTTAAAGAAGTTTCCTTGATTTTAAAGCAAAATATAGGCCTGTGATAATAAACAGTCCTGCACAACCTAGCACACCACAGATACTTCATAAATATTTCTGGAATGACTAGAATGGTTACTTAGGTGTTCATAGGGTCATTCTAAAATTAGAATATAATTGCTCTGATTGGCCAATGATTCAATCACCAAAATATATTGGCTTATTTCTCTTTCTTTTTATTGAATTTATTGGAGTTACCTTGCTTAAACAATTAGGTCTATCATTATAGTTTTTTAGTGGTCACTACAGAAGGTTTTACTTACCAAAACTCACGAATCCTATAAAACCAGAGCGAACTGAAGGAAAATACAATAAATGTCTACATTGTACATGTGCAGAAGGCTTAAGACATTTATTTATTTATTTTGGTTTATCCATACAATAAACTCTGAAATGAGCAGAGCAAGAATTACTATGGAAGAAAAGGAGAGGCTGAGAAGTGTCTAACGTCTGATAACCAGTGAGAGAACCAGGCAAAAGGTCAATACCTTTTGTATTGCATTGGACTATCTTTCTACTGTGATGCTTGGCAAAAGGAGATGGTAAAAGACAGGTAAATGATGCAAAATAGAAGAGTAAAAGGAATCACAATTCCTTTTAGCATTATTTAAGGCTTTTTATCTTTTGTTTAATTGTGTATTTACCGTCACAGACTTCCCATGATTGTTGGAGGACACCCAGGATTAAGTGTTGATTGCATCTTTACTGTGGATGATTAACTTTAGGCACCAGTGCATGGAGGGGCAACAAGTCTATTAGACAGGTAGCAGCCCGTGAATGTCGTCATCAGAGAAGACCTCTGGAAAGCCTTCCTCTAGCAATTTGGATTTTCAGAGCACATCTCATACCCCAACTAAGTATAAAACTGTTGAAGGCAGTGTTTGGTTCAGCTGGCATTATTCTGTGCTTTGATGTCCTCGATAGTCTCAATATTGACAAGAATTATTATTATAGCTTAAAGAAACCCATAGCCCCTCAACATGTGGTGGAGAAGGCAGGCAGTGGCTTGGATATTTGTCAGCTGCAAATTAGTAGTGTGACCTTGGGAGAGTCTCTTTGCCCACTAATGCATAGATTTTTCTCCATTGAAAAAGAAAGGAATTGGACTAGATGATCTTTGGGATTATGTCTGTTACTAAAAATTTATTCTAGCTACACATCAGACATTCTAGTCTAATAAAATACAAAGGCAGAACATAGGGTAAAACCTCAGAGGTAGAAACCCCGAAAACAAAATTTGTGATGTAGATGACAGTGAATTATACTAAGTGGAGAAATGGAAAAATGTCAAAATAAAGTTAGTCTTTCACAAACTATCTGGCTTGGTACACATGGCAGGCCATCTATGGTGCTTTCCATACCTTTACAGCAATGTCTTCTTTTTTTAAAAAAATTTATCTTTATTGTTGAAAATATTACAGATGTCCCTTTTTTAATTTTTTTCCCAGTGACCCATTCTACCTTGCACCCACCTCTCCCAAGCCCTCACCAAACTATTGTCTATGTCCATGGGCTATGCATGTATGCATATAAATTCCCCGGTTAAACCCCCCTCTCCCCAGCAATGTTTTTATTTCTATGTGACTGACTACTACTATATTTCCTAAAACATCTATTCCACACATTTTTTTCCTCTCTTCACATCAAAGTACACTTTCTGTAACCCCCTTTATCAATGTTGTTTCCTGCCACACCGAGACTGTGATTAGTGATATAAATTCTGTCCTCACTCCCTTCCTCTGAAAGTGTCTCTCTCCCCCTTCACTCTCTCCCTGCCACTCCCTTCTGAAAATTAAGCAACTTGGTAACTTTATTCCATGTCCTAATTCAATCTGCTCCCCAACCATTTTCTTGATCTTTCCAGGACCTTTCTTTAAGTCTAAATGTTTAAATATTTTCTATTCTATCAAAACAAAGTAAAACTGATGCTTACTTCTTACTCCTGCCACTGTCTTTTAATACAAATTCTTGAAAGTAATATACTTTCTCTCACCTTCTTACCATTCATAATGCCTACACCTCTTTGGTTTTTGTTTTGTTTGGCTTTAAAATGTTTATTTTTTTATTGAATTTATTGGCGTGACATTGGTTAATAAAATTATATAGGTTTCAGGTGTATAATTCTATAATACATCCTCTGTGTATTGTATCGTGTTTACCACCCCAGTAATCCTCTTTGCAATGTGGTGTCTGACTTGTTAGTATAGTAAAACCTTAGGATCAAATCCAATGACTTACTCCTCCATGAATTTCATAACTACTTTAAAATCTACCCATCTTCATTTTCAAACCTTTCAGGTTTCTTCTCCCCTCGTGTCCAATCAGTGCTCAAGGCCAGTTACTTTTCCTGCATGATTCCTCTTGTACCTGGCTCGTCTCTATTCCTAAGGAGTTTAAGGACCCAGTTTAGGTCCTCATTATCTTTGAACTTTTGCAATAATTTTCAAACTGGTCAACCATTTCTCAAATCTCTTTTCCTTATTACTACCTACTGCTGGCTAGCTTAAGCTCAATAAAATAAGCTTCTAGTAATTTTAGTGCTATCTAAAATGAAATAGCTTGTCTGAAGTGATAATTATAACAGTATAATAAGTGGAGAAATGGATAATTATAACATAAGGCAATAATATAAAAAACATCAAGACTAGCAGAACACAGTAAGCACCATTTATTGAATGCTCACTGCATTCCAGACACTATGGGAACCTAGCCACCTTTTATGGTGTCATTTCATTAAATCTGACAACCCTAGTAGATATTAGTATTATTACTTCCATTTTAAAGATGAGAAAACCAAAACTTGAAGCATTTCAGTAACCTGCCAAAGGCCACACAGTTTATAATGGAGCAGGATTTAACTTAGGGGGCCTTGGACTTTCTTCTTGTTATCCCTTCATTCAAAAACTTCATTGGAATCAGTGTTTTAAATTATAGTAAATAAAATAATATGCTCGAGTTGGAGAGAGCAGAAGTTATAGTTGTTTTCATAGTGATTAGTAAGAATTGACATAGAAACCATAAAAATGAAAATAATGTTATTAAGAGTAAATAATATAATATGAAAGTGTTAGAAAATGTGAAAATGATATCTAAATGAATCATAAAACTTCAATAAGTTGGCAAAGAAGCAATAACTAAAGCAATCTTAAACGACTTAAATTGGAAACACAGGAAGGAAAAAAGTTATTAATGGCAAAATATATTTTGGTTAAAAACATGTTTTACTCTTTATCTGGGCCAATTTGGAAAGCTTTCTTTTGACATTAGATTTATCAAGGATAAGTGTAACGTTCTTCCATTCAAAGTTCATTAAGAATAAAACCCATAAATTAAGCACATCTATTCTCCAATGTGAATTAAGAAAAGGGTCTAAAAACAGGGAGACCCATATGAACCTATGCCAATAGGAATAGAAACATGTACCACAAAAGAGTAAATCAACATTTAATTAATATTCCCAAGTTTAAAACAAAACAAAACAGGGGTTTTCTCACTGGAAACTTACTACACAGAGCTTTGACATAGGAAGTTCAAAAGCAAAGTAAAAAGCAAAAACTTTTCCAAAAATTTATTTGCATTTGTAGGATAAATGAGGCTATCCAACAAAACAATGTGAAAGTTTTTTGTTTTGTTTTTTTTGGGGGTGTGTGTGTGTGTGTGTGTGTGTGTGTGTGTGTGTGTGTTTAAATCAGAGACTACACAGGGGGCCAAATATTAGAGTCCAATGGATTAAAATAACAACAGTTGGTATTTCTGTAGCAAGCCAAGGGCATTCAGATTTCAATGGTTTTGTAAGAAGATACTCCTGAAGGAAAACTTCGGCTGTATTAACCTTCCAATTTTTGAGAAGCAATCATTCCCTATAGCTATTATTGCTTATTCTAACCTACTAGATTAGTCTAAATTCTAAAAACATCTGCATGATCATCTGAGAGTGAATTTCTCCAAATCTGCTTACAATTACACTAATTTAGAGTTGTTCTGGTGGATTTATTTGGCTGCTTATACCGAGTACAGCATTTCCAGAGCTTTTTAGTAGGGACTACTATTTTTTTCCTCAAATACCACAAAGACTAAAATGTCAGCTCTTTATTAACTATACTGGGGAGAAAGGAAGCATGGTTAAATGAAATTCACAAATACTCCAAGTGCTTCCTTTTAGTCATTACTATTTAATTCTTCCCTTTTAGTCATGTCTTAACAATTTCCTATTTCTGTCCATAGCATCTTGACATTCTATTATTTAATTTTAATTTTTTATTTGTTTTTTATTTTCTTTATTGATTACATATGTGTCCTTATCCCCCCATTACTCCCCCAAACCCCATCTCCTGCCCATTTTTTAAAGGAACTTTACTTGAAATAGAATTCTTTATTTTAAATATTGTGATTTGACAGGCATGAGTGCATCTACTTGATGAAAAGGACAGAGCCAGGGTGTTAGAGGGTGGGGGTGATGTGCATGTGTGGTCTGTGTAGCTTGGGCCTGTGAGCCACCTGCCTTGATTAAAATCCTAGTTCCACCAGGATATCTGCTCCTCTACCTTCTCCACATTCGTTACCTGCATGTGCTGTCAGTCCATGACAACAGTTATCGATTAGAATCTGTCATTAGATAAATTATTTCATGGAAGGGTCAGTAAGACCAGGTAAGATTAGAGGAAAGGCTTGAGGACAGGGGAGGAAATCATATCCATATTGTGCTATATGAATTTGCAGGTTACTGAACCTCCGTGATTTATCAAGCAAGTTGAATAACTGCATTTTGCTACAAGTGTATCAAATTTCTTTTCTTCCTCCCTCTTTCCTTCCTTCTTTCCTTTCTTCCTCCCTTCCTTCTTTCCCTCCCCACTTTTTGACTTTTTTAAAAATAAGAGAATAAAAAATTATTTTAAAAAAGAAAGCAATTTATAAATGTTTATTTTCTCAGCATTGTCACCCGGGATCAATCCACTAGAAACTGGAATTATCACAAGAAAGCATGTTCTTTTAAGAGTCCATTTTCCAAACAAAATAAGTATGGGTTTAGTAGTGGGTGAAATAAAAATATTTCAGATTCTTTGTAACATCTCAAAATTATTATTTTTTTAAATTGGTTTTGGCAATATCTTCTACATGCCTTTCCCCAAAAATGTCTCCTTCAGAACTGTAGGATGGACATGTGAAGGGAAATTTAATTTTTTTCTTAGTCTAGATTTCCTAATCAAAGTCATATGAAAGGCACTTATAAACATTTTAAAGGTCTTGCTTTTTAGTTCAATTTAGACAAAAATAAGCATGACACAAATAGATATTTGGCCAAAAGATACATGAAAAAGTGCTCAGTACCTTAGTACATGAGAAATGCATATCAAAATGGCAATGAGAGAGGACTACACTAGAATAACTAAAATGAAAAATACTGACAACACAAAACGTGGTGAGAATGCGGAGCAACTGGAACCCTTCCTGTGTTGCTTATGGGAATGTAAGTGGAAAAGTTAGGCAAAAACAAACAAAGCAAAAATAAATAAATATACATCTTTCCTGGGAGCCAGCAACCTTTCTAATTTTTATTTTATTTTATTTTTATTTTTGTCAGTAGTGGAATGATCCACCCTTTTTACTTGCAAAGGGTGAACAGAAAGCTACTATATTTCTCTAGGACATTTACCTTTCCAACTTTTAACAGTCTTTTCTAACTGCCTGCAGCCTCATCCTCTGAGCTTTCATTACACTTCTCACTGATACTCTCCATTTGCCATGTGGCTTATTCTCCCTGGTAGTTTATTCTTTGTTGAGAAAATATACTGTCCAGTCTGTGTGGCTCCATGGTTGAGCATCAACCTATGAACCAGGAGGTCACTCTTCAATTCCTGGTCAGGACACATGCCCCGGTTGAGGAGCATGCAGGAGGCAGCCAATCAACTTTTCTCTCTCATTATTGATGTTTCTATCTCTTTTGCCCTCTTCCTTCCTCTCTGAAATCAATCAAAAAAGAAAACAGAAAACATACTTGCACATGTTTCTATTCAGGTAGGTGATAACTCCCTTAGGGTAAGCCTTTGCATTCATTCCCCTTACATCCAGAATGGGCTGGACAGCTAAGAGGTGACCTGTAAATGCTGATGCTCCTAATATTTACACATTCTTCTAAAAGCATGCACAAATACTATTAAAAGCAGGCACTACTTTTCAGATGAAAAATAAAGTCTTCCATTATGATGAGTTAGTTACCTGTCATTGGGACAGTGACTCGGCAATGTCCAGTCATGGTGTGGGTTAATGAGGAAACCCCAGGACAGGAAGACAGAGCTTGGTGTCAGAGTGCCAACCACCAGCTGGAGAGGCTTGCGAGAGCGTGTTTTGCCTACGGAGGTAACATACAGGTTAATTCTGTAACAGTGTATTTTCATGATTGGGATAAAATGCATGAAGATGACTTGGTAAGATGAAGAAAAGTGTGAAAGTATCAAGTTCTTTTTATATAATGCACAAATATTACTAATTCTTTGATAATTAATTTAAGCATGAATCAAATGAAATATTCCTTTTTGATATTTATGTGTGTGCATATGTGTGTATATGTATATATTCATATACGTATAACATATACATATAAACTATATCCAATTATATCTAGTTTTTATTTTCTTGTGAGTCAGGGATGAATATGGAGGTCTTGGCTGTTACCAGTAAAATAAAAACACACACATTTTCATATACATATACATACTATATTCACATATACATATATGTACATATGTATATATACATACTCATTCCATTTCTTTTACACACAAAATAAAAACATGCTTTTCCCCCCCTGGGACTGTGAATTAGTGTGAAATAACATCTGAGAAAAGAAAGCTTAGCATCTAGGTGTAGGAATATTCTATCTTTAAAACTTATTTTGGAGTGTAAAATCCCCATCATACCATTAAAATAAGAATATTTTTTATAGCGAGTATCCAAATGGAAAATGCAGATCCACTTTTAACAATGCTGGGAGAGTAGGAGTAACAGGAAGCACAGCTGTTCCGATGGGACTAAGTAGATTTGGGCAATGCTGATAAACCACTGTAGATTCTTTTCAAGTATATAGAGGCCAGACATTTCACATTTTCAAAATATGTGAAACTGCAAGAATGGAAACAGTGAAAAAGAGAAGGGAAGATCCTCAACCATAGAAACCAACACTGGTTCATAAAAAAATCAGAGTGAATAAAATAAAAATCCAATAGCAGACCTCGCAAAACTGCATAGAGCTAACATAAAACATATATATTTGTATTCTCATTGGATTTCCCTTTCATTTCATGGGACTATGGGTGTTGTATTTGCTATAGGACCAACTTGTGTTATCTTAGTCTAATGCAAGTGGGAACCAGTGGGTAGGAAAGTACCCATTGTATGAGCTTAGTGGATCTTATCTGAGCCAAAAGCCCTTGAAAATTGTGTCATACTGTTGCTTCCATTAGATTTAAGTTTCTGAAAATTGTTATTTCAGTGAAAAAAATCTTCTGAGCCCAGAAAATACATAACCTAGTGATGACAAATTGCCTCATTGTAACATTGCTGAACTTTTACAAGATATTTGAAATAATTTTCAATGATAGTTATTGTTTACTTGGTTGCAAACATGCATTTATACTTCTCTGTAGATTTTTCCAACCCACCCATCATAGTACCTTGTATGATTGTGATATAAAGGGTCCAAGTCTGGGCACCAAGATGGGCAGATTAGAATCTAAAATGAGGGTGGGGAGCACTGGTAGTTTTAAAAATCCCTGAGGTGATTCTGGTATGCCTTTTTCCACCCCTGAGTTGATTTTCACTAATGTAATACTAATGTAATCTTATTTTACAGATAAATATAACTTTCAGCCTACAGAACTTTCAAGGGTGGCCCAAGTCACACCAAAGGCAATTGTAATCTAATTTTCTTTTTACTGCATCATTGGTTTAGCTCACACCTTATGAATATGATGCCACTTAAAGACCAAAGATACATTTTTTCTTTCACAAGGGAACCTACGGCTTACACGACCCATCAAATAATTATTTCACTAAGTTTGATTTTAATATAAAATGATTAAATAATTACAATTTATGTGGTAGATGCAAATATAAAATGAATGGAAGTGAATCCATTAGTCATGATATCCTTCTCAAATGCAGATTACAAAAACAAACATGATATCTGCTGCCTGAAAGGAAAGGTGGGGCGTTATATCCTGAGCAAGATGAAGCCGTTTCCTGCAGTGGTCATCACAAAGTGAAAAATGCCTTCTAAGGCCAGTGTCATATCAGCTCCAACATGAAATGAAGTTGTAAGGTGCTACTAGGGTGCAATCACCGTCTTGACTTTCCTTATATATTTTTGTATATTTGTATTATGATCATATTTGCATTAAGAAACAGTTCAATGAATATGAAGCCAGAATCCCATGGGACCAGACTCAATGCTTCTTGACTTTATTGTTAAATATTTTGAAATAGAGTCTTGAAATATTGTGAGATTATTTATCTTGAAGAGTATGGAAAGCTGCCTGGACAACTATTGTTAACAAGTTGAAAGCAGTGATTGAAATTTTCCCTGGGCTTTGGGAAAATATAAAAGGTCAGGAAAAGGAATGTGTATTTTTCAAAATGCTTGACTATTTATTGCCTCTCTTAAAAGAAGTGGAAACACCAGACGGAGTGGGGAGAGGGGAGAGGGAAGAGGATTGGGGCAACTGATTTCTGTGAACCAGATTTGGCTGATTCATCTAGAGGATGAACACACAGCTGTCAATGACCCCTTGCTGGGTATATTTAAAGATCTGTATGTTCTTCCCACCCATTTCATGCCTTAAAAAAGATGTATCAAAAATAAAATAAAACAAAAAAGATCCTTTCTTGTGTGTGGCATCCAGTGTACTATAAAAGATAAGTCTGACTAGGAAATAATTATTTTGAGAACAGTTTACATTGGAAAACAAGGTCAACTCTACTTACAGAGTTAGGAAGGTGTAGTATCAGGTGGTAAAATCATATTCACAGCTATAATTGGTCCCTCGTTATAGCAATGGTAACTCATTTGATCTGAGAAGACACTTAAGTAGTGAAACTGGGGCAATTTCAAGAAGGATTTTAATCTTTTCATCATGTGGAAATAATTCTACTCATTTATTCATATGGCATCTATGTTCCTGTTTCAAGATGTCCTATCCATGGGAAGATGGGTGTTGTACTGCCGTTTCATAAAAGGAGTTCTTCTATATTTGACTAAATAGAAGAGGTTTAGAAGGGAGAGATCAGGAGTAAATAAAACCGAAGTTCTAGTCTATTTAATCCAACACATATAAATTAATTATGCCTTTGAAATGTAAACAGTATCCTTCAGCAAATGTTAGACATCAAAATTTGCCTTCAAAATCTGAAAGGCACAATAGCAAGCATGAGGTCACACATTTCAAAACAAAGACACCAACAGGAGCAACTCTCAGTGAGCACTTGCTATGTGCCAGGCCTTGGCCTAGGTGTGGCATATCCAGGAACTCATTTAATTCTCACGATGACCCTAATTATGCAGCAGAAAGGAGGCACTGAGAATTTACATATTTGCCTAAAGCCCTGCAGTTCACATGTGGTGGTACTGGGATAGGATCCTGAGAAGTCTCCACTGGGTTCTGCTACTAATCTATTGACCCAGAGCCTGCTATGCATGTTTCAACTTCTAATCTGCATTCTTAAGGCCTCCCCAAGGCCTCCCATACTTTCTGTGGGGAGAAAAGAGACAAAAAGTCCTGGTTTAGAGTTAATAAAAAACAAAATGAATGAAAAATACCTGAGCATGACTTCTTTTGACTTGGTGGAGGAGCAGGTCGAACGACAATCAGATATTTAGGCTCTGCATCTGGAAATAATAATAACTTGATCAATAAAATTCTTTGAGAACGAGCAGCATTTGCCACAGCACACCCATGTCCTGACTCAGTGCTCCCAACTTTAGTCATCGTAACCACAGTGGATGAGAGGACCCAGGAATTAAGAAAGTTAATACTTCTTGCATAGTTCAATTTAGTTCAGTTTTTAAAATGAAAATTAAATCCAGATTTTTAAGACCAAATGGACAGGGGTAGGGGATAGGTCTTAAAAGAATCTTACTAGACATGGATTTCATGTCACATCTTCATCAATCCTTTCCTCTGTAAACAGATTTTTTAAAAATCAGATCAAATCGATTCTGTGATCCTCTTCCTCACAGAGAGTCAGCCTGATGCTAAAATCAGAGACGGAAAATCCTACTTGCATAAGATATATGGTCATGTCACCTGTTGTATGATCTGAAATTGCTCACTTTTATGAAGATATTACTTTGTTGTTTTTAATCCTCACCTAAGGATATTTTTTCCATTGATTTTTTTTAGAAAGAGTGGAAGGGAAGGAGGGAGAGAGAGGGAGGGAGAAAGAGAGGAAGAGAGATAGAGAGAAACATTGATCTGAGAGAGACACATGAACACATCAATTGGTTCCCTCCCATAAGTGCCCCAACCAAGGCTAGGGATCAAACCTGCAACCCAGGTGCATCCCCTTGACTAGGAATCAAATGGTGACCCTTCAGCTCATGGGCTGACACTCTAACCACTGAACAACACCGGCCAGGGCAACATATGAGTATTTATAATGACCTATTTTATCTAGTTACATAATTTCTCAGCCAGTCTCATATCTAACCAGTCATTTTCATGAACAATTTTAAAATTAGCTCACAAGTTTAGGTTGCTATAATTTTCACCTAAAATATGCTAAGGGGAAATAAATTAATAGAGAATCTGTTTTTAAAATATTTAGGTTTTAAATAAAATGATGTTTAAATAATTAGTATGTGCTATCTCAATCATGAGTTATTAATTTATCAAATGCTCTTTTTTAAACTGATGTTTCCAAGCTGGATGGTTGGTTTCAATATATGTAATAAGGCAAATACACTTGGGGCATACTAGTGACCCTGTGCATGAAATTTGTGCACTGGTGGGGGGGGTGGTTTCCTCAGGCCAACCTGCACCCTCTCCAATTGGGGACCGCTGGCTCCTAACCGCTCACCTGCCTGCCTGCCTGATTGCCCCTAACTGCCTCTGCCTGCCTGCCTAATTGCCCCTAACCTCTCTGCCTCGGCCCCGCCACGATGGCTTTGTCCAGAAGGACGTCTGGAAGGTCTCCGGAAGGTCTTCCGGTCTAATTAGTATATTATTCTTTTATTAGTATAGATATTTCTTCAGTAATGTTGGACCCTGAAACTCATTCTACTCCAAGTTGCATTCAGACGCTGTAGTCAACAAGAGTTCCCCACCACTTGCTCAGGCGCATCGCACATCTTTGTGTTGTGTTCATTCTGGGTTCACAGAGGCCTTGTCTGCCCAGGGCTTTACAGAACTGACCTCATTCTCAGCCAAAGGCAACCTGGAAATTCAACTGCCCTAAATGACTAGAGCCTTTGTTTTTTTCTGGACATCTCACTGCTCTATTTGCTATAACTTGCTGGGTAATTACCACTGCATAAAACAAACCAGGGAACTTCAGGATAAACAGAGCTTTGCCTGTTTATCATCTAGTTGCCTCATGAGCACAGCACAGATAAAGGAGCATTCATTGTGTTTCAGAGTCTCAAGTGTTTGGAAGCATATCCTGTTTAGTGAAGCTTATGTTGGGAATGCGTTTAATCTAAATCAAGTTTCCTAGTAGAAATACATTAACCATTTCCTGATTCTATTTGGGATATAACATGATATAGGTATGAAGAAACTACCAGGTATTGAGTATTCTCTATGTGCAGGATACTTGTTAGGCACTTTACATTCATGCCTTAATTACTCCTCATGGCAATCCTCTCAAGACATCTGATTATCACCCCAGTTTGGGGATGAAGTCACCACAGCAATCAGCTTGATGGGCACAAAACGTGTGCAGTCGCACAGAGTCCTGTGCCCGAAGGGTGCCACGCTTGGTTTAATAACCTGCTGTCACCGTATTGAAATTGTTAATACTTTTGTCTTTGACTTTGTGTTTTGCAAGGGAAGTTTGATGGAAGGATGGAGCGTGCGAGTGAGTAAAGACCGGAACAATATGCATGTCCTCAGTTCCTCCCATCCACAGAGAGCATTCGAGATGCCCCATTAGCCCAGCATGTCAAAGGGTCCATGATTGCCTGGGAGTTCAGCAACACTCAAAGGTAGAACAAGGTAAGCATATTACACCTATGACTGAGTCAGGGCCTAGGAGGGGACACTGGCAGCTCTGAGGCTACACTTCCCATTTGAACCAGAACTAGGTTCAAAGCATAATGAAGGCAATAGCCTTTTAAGAAACACAAATGAGTAAGGAATCCAATCATATTCTTTCTTACTCGTGTTACTTCTCGTATTCACCACCTACTTATGCTGGAAATGATGACGTAGAAGGAATAGTTAGAGCAACCCCTAGTTCCTTTCTTTAGGTTCTTCCACATTCATAAGCAAGTCAAAGGCAGAGTATTGGTAGTATGTGCACGTATCAAGAAACAAAACAAAAAGTTGAGTTAGTTTTGTACATTTCCACTATTCTGGTAAGAATGAAATACATGTATGAACTACCAACTACAAATTGTGTAACTTCAGTGGTACTGCTTAGGAGTTTAAAGCACTTACATTTGCACTGAAAACTAGCAATGCCCAGTATAATGCTAAATGTTAAAATTCATGCTGATAATAAACAAATTTGATTTAATGACATTAAGGAGCAAATAAAATAACACCAGGACAAGCTGAGAGGGAAACTCTGGAAGAAAGGGGACAACTTTATATTTTAGTACCTTTAATGGCACTCCCCTCCCCCCACCCCCCACCCCCTGCTTTTTGAACCAGGAACCCTTCGTTTTTATTTTGCACTTGACCCTGCAAATTATGTCGCTATTTTAATCTAGTCCTCAAAATGCCCTTTTACTAAAACTCTGGCATTCGCTTCTAGAAAACAAAGCTAAATCCCTATTTTTCTTGAATTGTCCTTACTGTGACGGAGCCTCTTAGAGTTAGCCTTTTATTTCCTTCCTTGATACGCATTAACCCAACTATGCCTCAGTGGTTTTTAAGAAGACTTGAAGTACTAGAAAAATAACATGCACGATCCAAGACATACAAGCAATTTAAAAGTAATTTTTGTTATGATCCCAGTCATTTTGCATAAAGCAAAGGCAGTTACAGCCAATTACAAATTGGAACAGATGTTGGAATCTGGGTGCACATGTGGCCCTCTCTGCTCATTAAAAACTTTCAATGTTCATGGATTTCAGCAGTGTTTGCATTTGATTGGTAACACAGATACGGAAAAATAAAACAAGTGAAAAAGAAGATTTCTATTTCTGTTCTGAGCTATGAAATTCTTTGTGGGTTTGTAGCAACCTGGAAATATACACAACAGTAGCCTGATCAGAAATTCTGGTAAAACATGCCAAAATACATGACTTTTTCATTTAAAGCACGTGTTAACTAAAATGTCAATTTAAGAAAATTGTGTGGAATGCAATTACCTTAACAAATGTTCCTTTCCTAATAGTTAAGCCTATATACATGGTTGTAGACTATTTATATCTAATTTTCTTAATATTTTAAATGCCCTCTGGTAGACCATAGAGACAGTTTACTATTTGGGGAAATCTACTATTGAAATCCTTTATAAGATACTAGAGTTTTTGATGATACAAATAATCCTCCCATAATTGCTGTGTTTGACAAATTCCAATTCTCTCATGTTTTAATAGAGGACATCTGCCTTGTAAGCCACCTGCTTTAGAATGCTGTCACACAGCCGTTTGGTTCTGCCACATACATTTCCACACAATAACCATAAAATAAACCAGATGATCCTAAAGGAAATCAGGTAAGGGGCATGAAAAACAAACAAAGAAAAAACAACACACCAATTTATTTACCCTGCCATCTTTTTTCACAATTTGGTTTCATGTCAAACTAAATTTCTGGGCATAAGAGTGTAGACTCCGGAGTCTGGATAATCCTGCTCAGCTTCCTCCCAGTACAAGGTGAAGTACTTCACACCTGTGTACCCTGGCTTTCTTGTCTGCAAAATGGAAAAAGTCAGAGTACCAGTCTCATGGGGTTCCCAGGGACGAGTTGCCTACAGACCGCCTGGCACACAGCAAGTGCTCATGTAACCATCATGATGATGAAGATGATTTCTTAAAAGCAGAAGTTTGTGCCTTAAGAGGTCCCAGGGACATAATAAAGTAAGGAAAATGTTCCAAACCTTTTGTATCACAGATTCCAAAATACAAAAATTTTATAGAAAAGAAAATTATAGGCCATACTGATAAATATTCTGTCCTTGACCCCTAATCTCTTCTTCCGAGCTCTTTCTCAAGTAGGCCCTGACTGTTAGGTTTCTGTGTTCATCTCTGCATTGTCCAGTTTTAGGGAGAATCCTGCTTAGATGGTTTAGCCAGAATTCCCCATCCTCCATACTTCATCACCAATGATACCTAATCAGGTTCTTATCCTTCACCATCCCTTCACCATCTCTTATTCCAGTGGTTCTCAACCTTTTTAATGCCGTGACCCTTTAATACAGTTCCTCATGTTGTGGTGACCACCAACCATAAAGTTATTTTCGTTGCTACTTCAAAACTATAATTTTGCTACTGTTAATGAATCGTAATGTAAATATCTGTGTTTTCCGATGGTCTTAGGCAACCCTGCTAGTGGTTCTCAACTTGTGGGTCGTGACCCACAGGTTGAGAACTGCTGCTGTAGAGCATAAGACCATCGGAAAACACAGATATTTACATTATGATTCATTAACAGTAGCAAAATTACAGTTATGAGGTAGCAACGTAAATAATTTTATGGTTGGTGGTCACCACAACATGAGGAACTGTATTAAAGGGTCGCGGCATTAAAAAGGTTGAGAACCACTGTTTATTCTTCACCATCCTTCAGGAGGTATCTGATCAGCCTGGCTTGCCTTCAGAAAGAATCTGTTAGGTTGGTTTAACCAAAATTTTTCTTACACTTGATGTTTCCCCTTAGTAATTTTTCATCCATTGACCTCTCCACAACCTTTTTCCATGGTTAAGAATTTCCACTTTTCCTTGTATTTAGAGTTGAGCCCAATCTCTCTCCTCCACTGCAAGACCCCATTACAGTGGTCCCTATACTATTGAGACAGTTCCCCTTGAATGAAGTCTTCCTTACCATCTTTAACAAGTGCCACTGAGTAATTTTTTTTCTTTAACAATATTCATAAATATCAATGCAAAATATCCTAGAAAATAGAGTGGCAAGCACAATCTGGCAGTACAGGAAAACATTATGGCCAAGTCTAATTTATTCCAGAAATGTAACATAAGGAGGAAAAAAATATTTCCTATTTCTGCTGAAATATTGACAAAATTTATTAACAATTTTTTAAAATAAATCTTTATTGTTCAGATTATTACAGTTGTTCCTCTTTTTTCCCCCCATAGCTCCCCTCCACCCAGTTCCCACCCCACCCTCTGCCCTTACCCCCCTCACTGTCCTCATCCATAGGTGTATGATTTTTGTCCAGTCTCTTCCCACACCCTCCACACCCCTTTCCCCCAAGAACTGTCAGTACACTCCCTTTCTATGCCCCTGATTCTATTATATTCACCAGTTTATTCTGTTTGTCAGATTTTTTATTCACTTGATTTTTAGATTCACTTGTTGATAGATATGTATTTGTTGTCACTTTGTTGTTCATAATTTTTATCTTTACCTTTTTCTTCTTCTTCCTCTTCTTAAAGAATACCCTTCAGCATTTCATATAATACTGGTTTGGCGGTGATGAACTCCTATAGCTTTTTCTTATTTGTGAAGCTCTTTATCTGACCTTCAATTCTAAATGATAGCTTTTCTGGGTAGAGTAATCTTGGTTGTAGGTTCTTGCTATTCATCACTTTGAATATTTCTTGCTACTCCCTTCTGGCCTGCATAGTTTCTGTTGAGAAATCAGCTGACATTCGTATGGGTACTCCCTTATAGGTAACTAACTGTTTTTCTCTTGCTGCTTTTAAGATTCTTTGTCTTTTGCCCTTGGCATTTTAATTATGATGTGTCTTAGTGTGGTCCTCTTTGGATTCCTTTTGTTTGGGGTTCTGTGCACTTCCTGGACTTGTAAGTCTATTTCTTCCACCAGGTAGGGGAAGTTTTCTGTCATTATTTCTTCTAATAGGTTTTTAATATCTTGCTCTCTCTCTTCTTCTGGCACCCCCATAATTCGGATTTTGGTATGCTTAAAGTTATCCCAGAGGCTCCTTACACTATCTTCATATTTTTGGATTCCTTTTTCTTTTTGCTTTTCCAGTTGGGTGTTTTTTGCTTCTTTGTATTTCAAATCTTTGACTTGATTCTTGGGATCCTCTAGTCTGCTGTTGGATCTCTGTATATTATTCTTTATTTAAGTCAGTGTATGCTTAATTTCTAGTTGGTCCTTTTTCATATCCTTGAGGGTCTCACTAAATTTATCAGCGGTTTCTAGAAGATTCTTGAGTAACCTTATAACCGTGGTTTTCAGCTCTATATCCAGTAATTTGCTTTCCTCCATTTCTGTCATTTGTGACCTGTTTCTTTGTCTCTGTATTTTGGCTGCTTCCCTGTGTTGATAGAGTAGCTTTGTGTGCTAGGTGTCCTATAGGGCCCAGTGACTCAGCCTCCCTAATTACCTGAGGTGGACACTCTTGGTGCACCCCTTTGTGGGCTGTTAAGCTTTGATTGTTGTTGGTATCACTGGGAGGAATTGACCTCCAGGCCAATTGGCTGTGAGGATCAGTTGTGTCTACAAAGGAAGAACTTCTGTGCTGGAGACACCTTTATGGGGCAAGACTTGCTTCAGTGGGGCTTTGGTGCTCACTGAATCTGCTCCCTGACTGTGTCTCTTTTGGATGTGAAGAGTTGTAATCTGGATGGTCTCACTCTGACCACTGGGTACACTGGCTCTTGGATCTCCAAGGAGGTGCAAAGTCAGTCACTGCCTGAGGCCACCCAGCAGGAGCTACAGAAAGATCTGCAGATTCCTCTTCTTTGTTTGGGGTTTGGAGGTGCCCAGATGAGGCCCAGCTGTGAAGCAATGCAAGCTGCTGCGGGGCCTTGGGCCTTCTTTTGGAGGCTCTGGGGCTCTCTGACCCAGCTGTAGTTTGTTAGGTTTTAGATTGCAAAAGGCCAGGCCATTTATATGCAAAAGCCTCTGCGCACAGCTTGGGTGGTGTTGTAAATTGGGTGGGGCGGGGTCTCAGGGAATCACCAGGGCAGAGCAAACAGCTATGGCTGACCGTCAGCCCTGCTCCGATGAGGTCCCCAGGTCCCTGTGTCTAGCGGCACCGTGTAGGAACAATGATTGCTGCAAGCACCTCTGAGAGAAAGGTGCCTTCGTGTTCCGGCCCAATGCCAGACAGTCCACTTTCTCCCTGTATGAGTCTGGGTCCCCAGAGTCTCGCCTGGAACTGGAGTTCAGAGCAGTCAGGAGCTTGTATCTCCCTCCCGATTGAAAAAGACAACAGCATACTCAGTTGCCAGCCCTTTTCACGAGCGTGCCTCCGCACTTCACTTCCACACCTCCGCACCTCCTCCCAGTCTCAGTGTGCTTTTCTCTTTCCTTCTAGTTGTATAAATTCCACTCAGCCAGCCTTCCCGTGGTTCTGGATGATATCCGTTTTGTCTTTTAGTTGTAGTTTTGAAGTGGTTGTGCGAGGCAGCAAGTTCAGGTGTTTACCTATGCCGCCATCTTGGTTCTCCCCACCAATTTTTTTAACCAATTCTGAATAAGAATTCAATGAAATTCTTCCTTAATATGATCAAATATATCTTAAGACATCTGCACCACTTTAATTTAATGTGCAGGATCCCACACACACACTTCTGTTGATAACTCACCTTGACTTTATCAGAATATCCAACCCTCATTTTTCTTTCCCTTTTATTACCATATTTTTTTAAATGTTATACTACGATTCTATTTTTGTAACCTGCTTCAGCTTTCCTTTGAGTAATGGGACAAGGATTAGGCAAACAAAGAATTATGTAACCAACTATATTATGTGTTCTTGTATGCCAATGCTGTGGGAATAGCTAAAATGAAGTAGTAGGTTGGGAGCATTCCTGGAACATTTACGCACAAGACCAGTCTTACCAGAAGAGTGAGTTAGAACAAACTTGCTCTCGAAGGTCCCAGATATAAGTTCCTATGACCATTTCCCTCTTTGAGGTATCTCCTCACTTGACTGAATAGCTTGTTCTCACTTGACTGAATAGCTTGTCCTCTTTGATCTTATTTTCCTTTGTTCTCAGAGAGGATCACAAAAGCAATCATTTGCAATTTAATGTGAATGGATTCATGTTAGTCTCTACTCATGATCTATTTTGTTTACATAAGAAAAGTGTGTCCTCTACTAAATACATCCTGGGCATCAAGCAACAAATGGGGAGACTTTTCTTTTGTCCCAGTGCCCTTCCTAATTACTTTTCTCTGTCCCTAAAATTATTAAGGTGTGGAGAGCTACCTTCTCCATAAGCTAAAGACAACTGGGTTGCAAATGTCTTGTCAGAGACTAGAGTTTGCCTGACACCTTCCAGTAAGGTCAAGAAAGTGACAGCTTCAAAATATAAAAAAACAAAAAAACAAAAAAACACAACAACAACAACAAAATACCATGAAAGTGACAGCTTCAAAACTGGCAAAAGAGGGCCAGTGATTTGGAAGAAACCCCAGTAAAGCAGTGTCTCCAAAATGCTGTATTGCCAATGTTCTTGCTGGCACAGAGGGTGAGATGGTGTTGAAAACAAGGCTACTGAGAACTCTGAGTCAAAAGGTAAAGCAGAAAAGTTAAACCCCCAAGGTGAAGAATATTTAACAGTAAGTTCACTTTTCTTTGTCTTATTTTCCTTTCGTGGTTTGTTTTTTTTAAGTAATAGATATCTTCCTCTCTCAAACCCCAAATCCCACGCTAACCATATGAAAAACACCAGACAAAACAAAATTGAAGGGCATTCTGCAAAAGAACTAACCAGGACTCCTCCAGACTGTTAAGGTAATCAAAAACAAGGGAAGTCTGAGAAAGTGACAGACTACAGCAGCCTAAGGAGATGTGACAATATAATTCGGTATCCTGGGAGGCACCCGGGGTCAGAAAAAGGACCTCAGGTAAAAATGAAGGCAATCAAATGAAGGATGGCCATTAGTTAAAAATGTATCAATATTGGTTCATTTGTTGTGACAAATGTAGCATATTAATGCAAGATTGTGAGAGGGGTCCCAGATTGGAGAGGGTGCAGGCTGGGCTGAGGGACACCCCCCACCCCCCGCCCGTGCACGAATTTCGTGCACCGGGCCTCTAGTTCTAGCATAAAGAGTTTATTTAAAAAAATGTCTTTGTAAAAAATAGATAACATAAAATTTATGTATCGATGAATCAAAGGAAGCTCTTTCTATAAGGATAAAATAAAGGTCCTACTAGGATGCAAAAGCAATGTCATTCATCAGCAACTTTTTTCTCCATTTTAGATAAATAGTGGTGTGATTTACAGTTAAAGGGTTTTAGAATTTGATGAAATAAGGTAGGTGCTTTTATTAGAAGCCCATATGGCACATCACAAAACTAAGAAGTTAAGAAAATCACCCACCTAGCCTGTACCAAAAGTCTGTGGCCCTGGAAATCTCCACAGAGAAATATTTTCAATTTTTTTCTTGCATCTGCAAGTGTTCACATGCCACCCTTAACAGTAATCTGGCCTGAGAAGGTACAGTCCAAATTTAAGTAGTCCCTTTAGCTTTAACATTTGGCAGACAGCTCCTGTGCCTCATTTCATCAACACTAGCACTGAGTAATGTCTGTTTGCAAAGACCCTTGAACAGCCTCCTTGTGTTTTAAGCTCAGGCAGAGAGTTCCACTCAACCAATAGTCAGTTCTGAAGAAAGAATCTTGGAGTGAGGCACTGGAGGGGGTGAGCCAGCAGGGCTCTGCGGGCCCTGGCCCTGCATTCTGTCTCAGCTGCCCTGGCCGCACTGCTGGCACCAGCTCCCTCACCTGCTGGGCCAGGAAGGAGTGAGGGAGGCCTCGCTGGGCAAGAGATGCACAGTCTGGTGGAGGTGGTGGTGGTGGTGGTGGGGGGGGTTGGAGTATAAAAAAGACAGCAAATCCTACTTGTCTACTTACTCATTTTTTGAAAGCTGCATCAGTAATTCTAAATTTCAGGAGAATAACCAATCTTGCTCCCCACCCACACCACCTACTCTCACATTCTAGTGATAAATAATAACAAATTGACTCCACAACAGCAAATGGGTTTCAGCAATGGGGTACAGACGGTTCATATGAGAGCGCAGTCCGCATCCATTCTGAAGCCCAGTGAGTGGAAAATGAGAGGCTCAGATACTGTTGATGCAAGAGATACATCCCTCCAGTGGGGAATATCAACCAAAAAAACTCACTATAAAATATAATAATTAAGTCAAAAGCTAGAATGGTAGCCATTATTAGTCTTGTTTGTTTGTTTTTATGTCCTTTCAAAGTTTGGTGTCTCTTCTGGAAAAATACTAATGGGTTTTTTTTTCCTAGAACATTGAGAAAATTATGCTGTCTGCTTAGACACGTGCTAAGTCATAGCTTTGCAAAGCTTCATGGTGGCAGGAGTCCAAAGAGAAGACACAGTAGTCACAAGTAATATCAGTATTGCGCTTAATTCACTATGTTTACTAAGTTTATGAATATAAAACTTTAGTAACTTTTAATAAACCACTTAGGTTACTAGCACGTTGCTCTTAGTTTTTATTCTATAGCTGTTCATTTTATTCCACACATAAAAATGAACAGCTATAGAATTATGAATCATCACAAACTAACACAAGGTCTCTACCTTTTAGAGTATTTCCAAGTCCCTGTGAGAAGATGTGGGAGCTGAGAATCATGCTGAATCTACCCAGGACTCAGTTCATGTTTTATTGATATCTGTACCATTAGGCCTGGAAATATAGTAATTGCACAATAAACATTTTCTGAAAGAATAAATGAATCTACTCCTCTATTCCTTTTTGCCTGGGGCTAGAGTAAAAATAAAGTGTGAAGCTTGCAGAAAGAAAGGAAAAAATGATTCGGGATTTGGGGAATAGCAGTCAGCAAAAGAGAGCAAATGATCTTTCTTAAAGGCTAGTAAACGTGAACCACTGAGTTCATCTTTGATAAGCTATCTGTAAAACTGGTTTTTTCCCTTGAAAGTTTTTTCTTATGTATGGTTTTGTGTGTAAGAATAATCCTTATCCTTTTTTCACCTGTAAAAATAATTCAAAGCAAATGTTAAAGCCAATCCTACACTGTTCAGTAGTTATTTCCATAAAAAGTTACAAAAATGGTTGAAAAATGAGCCAACGCCCACTTGGACCGAACATTCTGCTGGGCCCTGGGCCCTGAGAGAGCCCTGGCTTCTCTCAGCCTCTGAAAGGCATCCGGCAGACTCGGGCCCCCAGCAGGCTGGGGCAATACGGAGGTCAAATGGTTTTTAGAGGCACAGCCACCCCCTAACTCAGAGCAACTACTCACGCAAAAATGGCAAGGAACATCACCACTGGCGGGATTCCAGAGTGTCCTGTCACAGCCACGCTCTGAAGGGAGCTTACAGCTGATGGGATGTATGTTTCAGAGTCGTTTGAGATGGATGACGGCAGGGAGAAGCAGCCCCTCGTCTCCATGCTGCAGAGTGAGTGGAACCTCTAACTACAAAATGAGACTCAGCTTTGACAGGAAGACAGGAGGTGGGGAAGGAGGAGGAGGTGGAAGGAAGAGGTCGGAGGCGGGAAGAGGGCTTTTCCTAGGCCCAGTAATGTGTACCCGCAAAGGCTCTGCTACGCTCCTTCACTGTCCCCCGCCTACTAAAGTGGTCTGAAAGGAGAGATGTATCCTTTTTCCAAACAGAGAGGCATTTCAAAGACACAGTCCACTGAGGAAGACATTACTGGAAACTTTTCCTGAGAGTTTTGCTTTAATTTCAGTGAGAGTTGGGGAAGCATTGCTCCTGAAAACACACACGTGACCCGGCACTGACTGCACATACTTTCAAGCCTCATCATTTCCAAAGCAAAGGGTAGGACCCCGTTTATATAAGCAGGGGGAAGTGACATTAAAGACACTAAAATATAAAATGTTTCCTTTCTTTCACAGTCCCTGTCCACACCTGCCACGGGATTCATGGGCTACCTAATGTTGAACTCTGCCGGACAGCGCAGACCCCCACCCCACCCCATCCTCCTCAGCCTGCCTGCCTCACTGCATGGGACCCGCCCCCATCACTGCAAACTCGGGATCAAAGCACCTCACCCCCCACCCCACCCTCCAGCGTGAAAAAGCCAAACTCCCCTTCCCACAGGCCTGCCATTCCAGCCCAGAGATGCCAAGAGATGGCAGCCTTGGCACTGGGACACGCGGTGTACCTTAATAGGGGTGCGAGGGAAGTTTTCTTTGGCAAAATCACCCACGGAGTGCACTGTGTCGCTGCCAGCCCATGCAGAACTGCTGCCACCAGGTCCTGCCAGATGTCCCCCTGGGCAGGGGTAGGGGACGGGGGTTCGCAGACCCGACCCTCCCTGCATCACAACGAGTCCCCACCGAAGGTAGAGGTGACAACAGTTGTTGAGAGGGAGTGAGGAGAAGGCCCAGCAGCAGGGGTGCCAGGAGACCAGGTGCTGAGAACCAGACTAGGTGTAGGGCCGTCCAACATAACTGACAACATCAAACTGAAAGGTAAAACTATTCAGAATTTCAAGACAGTGACAGTAAAGCTTTAAACTTCAAATGCAGGGCCCTTCTGAGTACACTGGCCACAGGCCCGAGAAGCCAGCCCGGACCTACCCTCCACTCCAATCCCTGCATACCCACCATCTTGATTTGGAGACAAATTCTTTGCCTACACTGCAAACAAAGACTATTTAATAACCTATTTCTCTTACCCACTTGCCCCACAGCCAATACACATCCTTTCCTAGTTTGCAGACTTGTGAGGCGTTGAAATTGTTGACTTTATTGCCTGCAGGTTAGTTCCTTGCCCGTGTTTTACATGTGCAATCTGCAGAGAAACTCAGTGTAGGGGGTTTAAGGTTTGGCAAGGGCTTGCTTTTGAAAGACAGCCTGGACATACGCACATTTCCCAGTGAGTTCATCACTTCATTCATATTATTTATCTCTACAGGAAACACCATTAAAAAAATCAGGACTGTGTCTTGGTATTTCCCTTTCAAGCTAAGCCACAGGAGCTATCAGATGGTAAGTCAAAGCTTTCCAGTCAGCCAGGTGTTTTCTCTCTTAAATGCTGGCTAGTGCTACCACATAGGAGTGAGGAGGCAGGAATAACTCCCAGGAGATGAGTTTTTACGCAGGGTTCGAAGGTAAGAGGGGACATGAATGGCATGGGGAAAGCACAAGGGCATGGTGGTCATATGCACAGGTCTGAAGCCACCTGCCACTTACCGTTTCTTCATTTGGAGGGACTTACTGTCTTCATTGGGAAGACAAGGGTACTAATAGTACTGCTTCAAGGGACTGCTGTGAGGATTTAGTGACCTGTTTCTGTGAAGGCCCAAGCCTAGCACTTTGTAGGTACTCAACATCAAATCATCAGCTAACAAGTTGGTGAGAACTCCACTCCAGCATTTGCTGAGCAGCTACTTTGTGTCCAGCCTGGTGAATGGAACTCAGTAATGGCAACCTCTTCTTGATTTTATCCTTCCCTTCTCATTGAGGAGTGTTCCTGATGGCCAGAGAAAAGGCTGGGCTATTGGCTTAGAATCAGAAGAAGAAAGACCTATGACCATGCTAAGAATTCAAGGCTTTCTTTCACACGTAGATGAAGTATATACTTCTTCTACGAAACTGAGACACTTTCGAGAGAAAGAGGAACACTGTTAATAATGATGCCAGAACAACAGGTGTAAACCATAACCGTGCCTGAGAATAATGATTTTTCGGTAGATTTGCACTCCTGGCAAATAGATACTTTTTATCATGTTGACTGGGATGCTTTCCCAGCAAACCTCCCTTCAGTCTGTGGGTCGCCAGTTCCTACATCCACAGATCTATTGACATGGAGGAACGAGGGAAGGTGAGGCTCAGCTCAGGTCCTGAGGAGCTCACGCTTTAGCTGGTGAGACATGACACAAATAAGAGCAGATGAACAATAACAAAACAAAAGCAATTATACAAAATTTAAAACAGAAAATGATAAATGCTGGCCGACATGTCAGCACTTCAGGTGTGATCAGTATGTTCCAGGGAACATCAAGTGTCCAGGAGAAAGTAAAACATTTAAGAAAATAATATGTGGGCAACTAGAAAATGAGGATTTGATTGTATTTCTTGGTTTTGAGATATATTCCTTAAAAAGTTCATAATAAATAGAGAGGGTGGTGGAAGAGATGGGGTGAGGGAACAAGTTTTGGGGACACAGTAAATGCTTTATATATTTTAATTCATTTAAACCTAAAAAATAAATGAAATCATAAAGTCTAAATATTATCTTGCACATCTGTTACAGATAACCCTCTAATTCTCTAATTTGTCCTCCTACTGGCAGCTGTCTTTCCATTTAGGACCCCTTCTCAATAGCAAGCCTCTTGCAATGAATCTGGGACAAGGTATACTTTTGGCCCAGCTATTTTGGGAGACCATTTTAAATATAATTAATAAAATTTTAAAGTTAGATTTTGGCCTTAGTGCAATACATTTGAAAAAATTGTTATGCTTTATATTGAAATATTCTGAATAAGTTTAATTGCATTTTCAAGAAAAGAGTCTTGGAAACAGTTTATCTACTGTTTGGTGAGGTCAGGAAGATCCTAAAAACATAGAACTTTGAAAAGATGCTATTTTTATTAAAACATGCTAAAATGGTCATCTACGATCATCAAGGTCTTTCTGGTGTAAACTCATGGTGAATTCTTTAAGTGATAGCATAGCGTTTATTAAAAAATTGATACCCACTGTGCCAATTTCTTTAAAAATCCCTTTTGAAGCTTATGTAAGTTGTGCTAAATTTTGCACCTTGGAGAAAAGTCAAGTGATTCTGAGATTCCTATTTTTTAATGAAAAACTTGGATTAATCTTGAATATTTAAAGCCAAATACTTCCCAAGTGGTAAAACCATTTCCAGAGAAAGAACTAAGAATTAGATGACATTTTGAAAATAGCCTTAAGCAAAAGAGCAAAATACACCTTAACACCTTGCTGACCAGCTATTTCGAGCCAGAACTCGCTCATGCAGCAGCTACTTTTCGTTCAGTAGTTTTGGCAACCCATGGTTCTCCCTTACTGTTCCACAGGCCAGTGCTTTGTTCTTCAAAAATAATTCAGCTGTAGACATGCTGTTGCAGTAATTATGTTGGTAAATATGATGCCAAGAACCAAAAAAAAAAAAAAAGAAGAAGAAGACCCATGGGCATGAGGGAGAAAGCTACATGGGCAGAGGAACAAACGGTAAAATGTCCCAAAGGCAATATAGTTCACGTTTTTGCAAAACTGCTAGGAAGGTAGTTTACATGTAGTAAGCTGAAGGAGGAAGTCAGATAGGTAAGTGAGTCCCACCTAGAGAAATAAATTCCTCTCCCTTCTGGGCTTCCAAACTGCCTTATTTCTGTATTTTAATCTAATTCTTATTACACTGCAATATAATTGATTTTACATATGTTTGTCTTTTCCACCAGACTATGTGTTGTTTTTTATATAATGGGATCAAGATTTATTTATTTAGATTCCCATTTTCTAGCACTCTGCTGGACATAAAACAACTCTCAATAAATATTTTTAAATGCCACCCCCACAAAAGAACCAAGAAAAGGCCGCAAGATGAATAAGCTAGTCTATTGTAACTTTTGCCTTCACCTGTATATATCTCAAATTTGCAAATATAGCCACTCTCACTTTCACAAAGCATCCTTACTAAAAGTCCATATTTTATTATTTTTGCCGGATTATATGTCTTGAATCTGATGTGTCCTCTCCATGGAACATTGCTTCATCGAGTGAAAATAGCTATTCTGGAAAATATAAAGATTTTACTTTCAAGATAAAGGATCCAAAAGAGGTCCAACTTTGTAAAGACAGTTTGTGTTACATGTTTGTGAATTATCGTTCCGATGAAGGAATTAAGTATTTGCTCGAACCTCTTTCAAGTCATAGTTTTTGGAAATATGAGTGATTCAAGCAAAGGATCAGTTGACCAGTAATCTTTCCATCTGGCTTCTTCGTTAGTCAAATCAATATAATTAAACCAAGAAACTTCTTTATATCCATATAAGTAACATCTGTCCATGGTGATCTTTTAGCAAAGGTTTTGTGGTATTTGGTGACGGTATAAATTGGTTTGAGAAGTAATGAGATAGAAAACAATCCTTATTAAAAAATAAAATGGGCTCTAGCCAGTTTGGTTCAGTGGATAGAGCATCAGCCTGTGGACTGAAGGGTCCCGGGTTCCATTGCAGTCAAAGGCACATGCCTGGGTTGCAGGCTCCATCCCCAGCCCTGGTCGGGGCACGTGCTGGAGGCAACCAATTAATGTGTCTCTTTCATATCTAGGTTTCTCTCTGTGTGTCTCTCCCCCATCCCTTCCACTCTCTAAAAAAACTCAATGGCAAAAATCCTCCAGTGAGGATGAACAGAATAAATAAATAAATAAACAAACAAACAAACAAACAAATAAATAAATAAATAAATAAATAAATTGGTTACTTTAGTTATGCTTTGTGGGTCTCCAAATTGAACAGTTAGGCCTGAAATATTTGTATAATCCTCCAAGGCTGGTAAAATGTCTTTTTCTGCTCATTCTTCTTCAGAATCACTTTCACTGTTGGCTGCTATCATACTTCTCTTTTGCCTTTGTGATGTTCTAAAGTCAGACGCATTACTATCTTCTGACAAAGTACTATCTTCCGGCTGACTACCAAAGTCACCTGGCCAATCTGGCACAATGTCTGCACATAATTCGCTCAAACGTTCTTCTCTGCCATGACACATCTTTTTTAAAACTTTTGTCATAATAAAAGGTGGGTGGAAAGAATTGGATGTATTGCCCATCACATCTCTGGAAATACTGACTGACGAGTTGAGAAAAAGACACGAGTTAACTTGTGGCTGGTCAGCAACATTTGGACATGGAAACGTGAGTGTACTCATGACTGTCAGCAAGGTCGTACATGTGACCCGCAGCTGTTCCAGACGTCCCGGGCCTCTCCCCTGCCTCCCTCCCATGCGTTCACTTACTGTGCTTCTAAATGTACAATGATACTGGGAGTAAAAAAGGAACCCAAGGCCTCTAGGGCCCTTAGCTCCTGGGAGTTTCCTGTTAGGGTGGAGTGGGAGAGCAGACAAGACACACCAAAATAATTAAAAAAAAACCAATTTATTAAAAAGGATGATAAAAAAAAATGCTCAGGCTCTAGGATATTCTTGGAGAGGGTAATCATGGTACCTGCCAAGAAATGGCCTTGCAAAGAACAGAGGTGGGGCTTGATGGACAGGCAGCTCATAATAAAGATGGTGGTGGGGGTTGAAGAGGCACAGTAAATACTTTGCATGTTTTCCCATTTAAACCTTAATGAGTTAGGGAGCCAATGGCTCCTTCCATAATATATGGACTTTTTTCTTTTCTGTTTAAAGGACATTATAGAAGCAACAAATAAATGGCTGGTGTGTACCTTCTACTGTAGAAGAACAGGTAAAATTTCCTAAATTTACTAGCTGAGTAACTTTAGGAAGGTTGCTTAAACCACTTATAATCAATTATAAGTAAACTTTGTTCAAAATCATTTGAAAAAGTAATTTTCTCCTGTGAAATAAACATTGGTGAAAAATCAGAATAAGAAACTGCTGATTACCCTTTGGCCTGAACTTGCCAAGATAAAATTACCAGCAGTTAAGTAAATAAAACAGTGTCATGCTCTTATTTTTATCTTATTTTGTAAAACAGGTAAAAAGTTTTGCTATGTTCTTTATAAACACTGCCTTGTTGGAATAAGACAGAGACTGGAAAAGTAAAATCTAGAGATGACAAGCTCAGCTGTATTTTTTTAAGCACTATATTTTGAGGTTTCACCTTTTTTTCTTCGGAGGCCACAGCTGTGGAATTGTAAGAGGCACCTGACAGCTCTATCCAAGGGCACCGAACAGGAACCCCCCCCCCCCCCCAATAATGAAAAGGCCGTGACTCCAGGAGAGAGGTGTGTGCCCATCCGTCGAGCTGTGTCACAGTCAGATCTTGCTGCTGCTTTTGTTTCTTAATCTGTTTTTGGAGTTGTCCCTTCCAAGAAAACATTCCTTAAGTGCAACAGAAAGATGTGTATGGGTACTTCTTTTTAGTAACTGGCAGTTCGTCCAAAACAACCATTTCTATCATTTTACTGAAACCCCACCTTCCAAAAATCGCACAAAAACTGAAAACAAAACCACAGATCTGCCACTGAGACGAGGTTTGTCAGCCTCTGAGAGCCGACCAGAACGTCAATGTTGATTCAGCCCGTTCATTATTAGCAACTGAGAAAAACAACGCGCAGAGAGTTGAGGGAAATTATCCAGGATCACTCAGCTCCTTATGATAGCAAGGGAAAAATTTATAAAACATGCCTACTCGGTGCTAGGGTTTATGTTAGCTGCCTTATATAATTTATGCTTAGCTTTCACAACATTCCTAAAAGATTATCTCTCTATTTTATATATGAGAAAAGTATAACAGAGAAGATAGGACTTACCCAGAACTACTCCACAGTAAGTAGTTGTGTTGACTTTAAACCCAGGTCTGTCTGACTAAAAAAGTATACACACATTCTTTCCTCTCACCATTCTGCCTCTCTGGGTAGAGGTGGATCTTTCTAGAATGCAGAGGTTAGCATTCTGGTGCAGGCTCCTCCCAGTGCTGAGAGTCTTCGGGGCTATTGGAGGGGTGCTCCCCTCTGGTGCAGAAGTCGCTCTAAGGCGCTACTGGCCACGTGGGACTGGGCAGAGTGGCTGAGAGGCCTGTGGCTGGGCGTGAGGAACGTGCGTTGTTAGGACTGTGAGTGTGATGGTTAGCAGCTGGGAGAACACAGGAGTTCAGAAATCTGCCCTCTTAAACCTTTTTGGAGTCCTATCACCCGGTTGAAAGACAGATTCTTTAGTCAGAATTAATGATAGTGATAAATATATATATGATTTTTTTTAAATTAAGCTTTTCTTGCAGTAAACATACAAAAATATCTTGTTAATTTGCACTAATAATTGATGGACTGAAATGTTTTCCTTCCCAGGTGACACTGATTAAAGTATTTTCAGATGTCAAGAGAACATCATAGAGTCTGACTCTATAAAGTTTCAAAGTAAAAATATTCTCATTTTTTACTTTATTGGATATATGCAAAATTACCAACAGCTGCCCATAAAAGCAAAAACCCGATGTGTAAACCAGATGAGAACATTGATGATGTGGGTAAAGAAAAGGACACAGGAACCTAGCAGATCTATTATATGTGAATCATGTTTTAGCACATCATTGCAAGATTCTCACAGCCATTAATATTTATTAATAGTGACCTTGGAAAATACAAGTTACCCTACTGCTCCAATTAATCTATTAAAATTTTAGTAAAAGATTTTACATTAGTAAAACATTTTTACAAGTGTTTCATATGAATCTTATTTTCCAAAATAGCAAAAAGGGATATTTTTATTTTTTTAGTTTTGCATGTAAGAGCAGCATGTGACTTTTGGAAATGCCCCTGTTAGTTCAATTTAGATAGAGACAATAGATATTAAAATAAATGTAGACATACTTATAAATGATTATTTAGACTATTAGTCCACAGATCACTGCAAGTTCATTTGAATATTTCTGAATGATCAACAGCTTCTCATTTCAATGCTGAGATCTTTCAAACACACCAAACAAGTGGGATGTGTCAGATGATGTGGCATTTCGTATTTGTTTTTGAAAATGGGAATAAGTTACTATGGGTATAGGTCAGTGTCATTTCCTATTACAGAAGAAAGTAATAGGAGGGGCTGTGATACTTTTTTTCCATTTTTAAAAAAACACACAAAATTCCTTGCTCTTGTATAGCATATTGACCTCAAGGGATTTCAACTCATCACTTATGACCATGAATTCACTAATATGCCCACAGCACATCTGTGAAAAATAGACTTTATTACAGTTTACAGATGAATAGAATTGAGAATGATTAGCAGTAAATTGGTGGCAGAAAGGGAATAGAGACACTAATTTCAAACATACAGTTTATGGCAGGCAGAATAATGGCCCAGATCCTAATCCCCAACACCTGTGAATATGTTACATTAAAGGAGAATTAAGGTTGCAAGTGGAATCAAAGTTGTTAATCAACTGACCTTAAAATAGGGAGACCATCCTGGATTATCTAGGTGGGCTCAGTATAATGACAAGGATCCTTAAATAGTGAAAGAGGAAGTAGAAGAGATCAGAGTGATGTGGTAGAACTGCTTGACCCACTGTTGACTTTAAAGGTGAAAGAGGAATGCTGGGAAAAGCAAGAAGACAGATGCCACCACCCCCTACCCCCCCTCCCCACCCTCCCCACCCCGCCCTAGGGCCTCCAGAGGAATTCAGCCAGCCCTGCCCACTCCTTGATTTTAGCCTGGTGAGACCCGTGTTGAACTTCTGATCTAAAGAAGGCTAAGATAGTAAGTTTGTGATGTTTTAAGCAGCCAAGTTTGGTAACTTATTATAGCAACAATAGAAAACTAATAGACAACTGCTAATCAATTAGAAGCAATTAATATAAACACAATAATTAAGGAAGACAATATATAATCAATATATAATCTGAGTTACTAAAGAATAACATTTAACCTGGAAATGCAAGTCCATTTTGAAGTAATAAAAGTAGAAGCACACAAATTCCTTGGCATAAAGAAAGGTGGGAAAGGAAATATGTAAGAGGAATGTTTTTTTCTTCCACTAGAATACTACTAGAACACAAAGGAGATTAATAAAAAGAACATACTGATTTAAAGGATGAGGTAAGAGTTTTGAAAAGGCTATTTGAAAATGCTTTCCAGAAGCTGGGAATCTTTGTCCCTATTTTTACAATACATAGTGATCTATCTATTTTATCCACCTTGGATGGCTTAGATATATACTTGCCTGATGACAAAGGTCTAGATTGCATAATTTCTCATGGCCTCTCCAGCCTAACCACTTGATGCCAACTTGAGTCTCTTCAGTGCCATAAATATGTAGTTACCGCCTCTCTACTCATTGTAAACCAGAGTGAGACATAAATTTTGACTTCAATAAGTTCACAACCAACCATATTCAAGCTAGACAATGAGAAGAAACATAGAGCTGAATAAGTGACATATTGATTAAAACCCATTAAATATATAAAAATTAACTCACTTATTGATCATAAAAAAAACAGTATCTTTCGTCACCATAGCAGTGCACCAACTTATTGCAATGAGAATTTACCCTGCCTTTTCTAAAACATGACTAAGGAAAAAATAAAATAAAATTCTTTATTATAGAATTTCAGCTAAACAATACAGAAGAAATTATAAAATTAGATTCCATCTATACTCTATCTACAATGTAAACTTGCCATTTTATAACCCTACTTAAAAATAATGGATCTGGGCAATGATCACCAGTAGATGCTAAACCATTAAGTGAAATTTTATGGTGAATTTTATAATGGATGGATCAGGCTGAGACCACCTACACACAATAGTCTTAACAACACTAAGTATGATATCAACCATCAGGTACCTCTTTTGTGAGTTGCTAGGAAGTATATAGTACCACCTATAAAATATTATTTCCCCCCAAAACTGAATCCAAATATAATGCAACCTTCAAATTTAAATAGCTTTTCACAGGAAGTACAGTGATAGAAGAGCAAATTCAGAAATATGGAATGGAAGCAACCAGTTAAACATAGAATATGGACCAGGATGTATAACCCAATTTCTTCAGAAAATCAATGACATTTTAAAAGGGAAGGGAAAGAGGATCATTATAGAATAATAGAGATTTAAAAGACATAACAACCAAATGTAACATGTAGACCTTGTTTGGATCCTGACTCAAAAAAGAAAAAAGAAAAAAAATACAACTCTAAGAAGGCATTTTTAAGATCACCAGAGAAATTTAAATATGGACGAGGTAGAAAATATTATGGAATTATTATTGTTATAATGTGATAAAAACATGGAATTATTAAAAATATTTCTTATCTATTAGAGATGCATACTGAAATGTTCATAGATTTAAAAATAATAGATTAGAGCAGACATATGTGACATAGAGGCTAAAAAAACAATACAAAAAATCAATAAAACCAAGAGCTAGTTCTTTGAAAAGATAAACAAGTTTGATGAACCATTAGCCAGACTCATCAAGAAACAAAGAGAAGAGACCCAAATAAATAAAATCAGAAATGAAAGTGGAGAAGTAACCACAGACACCACAGAAATACAAAGGACTGTAAGAAAATACGATGAACAACTATATGCCAACAAGCTGGACAATGTGGATGAAATGGACAAATTCCTAGAAAAATACAATCTCCCAAAACTGAATCAGAAAGAATCAGAAAACCTGAATAGGCTAATAACAACTGATGAAATAGAAACAGTAATAAAAAGACTCCCAGCAAACAAAAGCCCTGGTCCAGATGGCTTCACTGGGGAGTTTTACCAAACATTCAAAGAAGAGTTAACACCTATCCTCGTCAAACTATTCCAAAAAACCCAAGAGGAAAGAATACTTGCAAGCTCTTTTTATGAGGCCAGCATTATCCTAATTCCAAAACCAGATAAAGACACTCCATTTCTCTCAATTAATATTTGACAAAGGAGGCACGAACATACAATGGAGTTAAGACAGTCTCTTTAATAAATGATGTTGGGGAAATTGGTCAGATACATGCAAAAAATATGAAACTAGATCCCCAACTTACATTATACACAAGAATAAACTCAAAATGGATAAAGGACTTAAATGTATGTTGTGAAATCATAAAAATCCTAGAAGAAACCATAGGCAGCAAAATCTCAGACATCTCTCGTAGTGATATGTTTACCAATACATCTCCTAGGGCGAAGGAAACTAAGGAGAAAATAAACAAATGGGACTACATCAAAATAAAACACTTCTGCACAGCAAAACATACCATCAACAAAATGAAAAGGGAGCCCACTGTATGGGAGAACATATTTGGTAATGATACATCTGATCAAGGGTCACTATCCAAAATATATAAGGAACTCATACAACTTAACAAAAGGGAGACAAACAATCCAATTTAAAAAATGGGCAGAGGACCTAAATAGACACTTCTCCAAAGTGGACATACAGTTGGATAAGAGACATATGAAAAAATGCTCAAAGTCGCTGATCATCAGAGAGATGCAAATTAAAACACCTCACACCTGTTAGAATGGCTAACATCAACAAATCAACAAATGAAAAATGCTGGCGAGGATGTGGAGAAAAGAGAACCCTAGTACACTGCTGGTGGGAATGCAGACTGGTACAGCCATTATGGAAAACAGCATGGAGTTTCCTCAAAAAGTTAAATATGGAACTGCCATTTGACCCAGTGATCCCACTTCTTGGAATATATACTAAGAAACCTGAAATACCAATCAGGAAAAAAATGTATGCACTCCTATGTTCATAGCAGCACAATTTACAATAGCTAAGATCTGGAAACAGCCCAAGTGCCCATCAGTAGATGAGTGGATAAAAATGCTGTGGTGCATTTATACCATGGAATACTATGCAGCAGTAAAAAAGAAGGATCTCTTACCCTCTGAGACAGCATGGAGGGACCTGAAGAGTATTATGCTAAGTGAAATAAGCCAGTCAGAGAAAGGTAAGTTTCATAGGATCTCACGCATATATGGAATCTAATGAACAAAATAAACTGATGAACAAATAGATCCAGAGACACAGAAGCCTAGACTTCAGAATCTCAGAGGGAAGGCGGGGGAGGATGGGTGGATGGGAAGTGATCATCCAAAGAACTTGTATGCATATATGGATAACCCCTGGACACAGACAGTAGGGTGGTGAAGACCTGGGGTGGGGGCAGGCTAGATGGGGTCAATGAGGGGAAAAGGGGGACATGTGTAATACTTTCAACAATAAAGATTTAATAAAAAAATAGATTTAAAAATATGATATCCAATTGTAACAGGATAGTAAGAAGCTAGGGAAATTCCGTGACAAGTGGAAACTGAGACAAAAATAATTAAACAAGGCCCAACAATTTGAGCAATTTACAGCCAGATAATGAATCACAAGGTTTTACCTTCCCTAACCAAGGACCCTGAGGAATAAATGCTTTACACATTCCAGACCGCAGAGGGGCCTAGGTTTCGGTCCCGCTTCAATGACGTTCTTTGAAAGTAAAACTAACCAGAAAAAAAACAAAACCCTGACCCTTCTATATGATCAATCGACATATTGAAGGACACACCTGACCTGGAAAGTTAATGAATATTCTGTTAAGACCCTCCCGTGTGACCTCCCCTAGGACTCCCACCAGCTAGGGAGAGATTAAAAGCCTCAAAACAAAGGACCCACGGCGCACTGTTCTTTCCCAGGACATTTCTCCGGAGCCAAAGCAGCCCAGCTTAGGCTCTCCTGCTGCTGCTTCTATTCTAAGCCCTGCCTTGTCTCCCTGTCCCCAACTTTAGTAAACACATCCTCCAAGTCACCTGGACTCAGTGGTGAAATCTTTGCTGCACAAAGTCAAAAACCCACACACTACTGGCCCGTTCAAGGCAGACCCGCTCTGGGCCCAGTCCCTGTCCAGCCACGCCATTAAAATAGTCAAGTAACATAATGTGTAAGAAGAATACATGGAACAAGATTAGTAAAAAAGTTATATGTATTCAAGTTGCATGATGAGACACGAGGGCCATTATAATATTCTCTCCCCTTATGTTTGAATGTTCCATAATAAAAATATCTTAAAGGATTACAAGAGTAGTAGAGAAATAAAAGGGTAACTAGTCCATTTGATTATCGCTCATCATTTAACTAGTGAACCATCACAAGAGAACTATCACTTCTAATGCTCCGTAAATACAGGAGCAGTAGATCTGTTTCTGTTTGTGTGGAGTTATAGTATACAGCGTCCAGTCACTTTTTATAGTAAAGAGTGAGTGTGATGGGGGAATATTTGCAAATTTCAAATTCTTTATGGCTTATATGATCAAGGTTAATGTGGTTATATTTGTCCAAGTTCCTGAATCTCAATTTTTTGGTAACTATAATTAGCTTGTTTTATTAAAGTGATTATTTTACATAAAATCTAGTCTAGACATTTAATTAACAATGTTACTCCCTTGCCTGATTTTAAAGTACAACCGAGACTTCTCTATGAGAAGCAAGGGGCTGCAGGAAAAAACAGATTCATCTGAGTATATATGAATAAATGCCAGATCTGATCTACAATAGTTCAAGTTATGGGCTTAAATATCAGAAGTTCATGGAAAAGCTCCTTAGCAATAATCCTAGCAGTGGAGCAAAATATAAATCTCAGACTGTTCAGAAGCCTTTGAGAGCATTCATAATAGATGATCTCTGTTTTAAAAAGTGTTATTCTTTAAAAAGGTCTTATCTGCAAATAATTTTACTGAACAAGACTTGAAGCTGCCCACATCCTCCAAATTATATTTTAATGTGATTAAAAACATTTTCAATGAAATGTTATACTTTATTATATATGAAAACTCTAATCTTTGTGTCTGACATACTAAAAAATTTTTCAAAATATGATACTTTTTATTTTGGATACCGTTGTAATTAACCTAGTTATTCTTAACAGGAAAGAAGCAAAGGGAAGGACAAATAGCCGGCATATCATTTGTGCAGCTTTGCCAGCAAGCGCAGTTTATTGCTTCCCAGGAGGCCCCGGGTCTATTCCCCACGGATGGCTGGGGGTAGGGACTGAACGGGGTGGGGAATAGAGGCATGCCTAGTAAAGTCCGGGTGACACAGGGAAGGCACTTGTCTGTCAGTCACACCGGGGAACAGGTCATTGGCTAGAGTAGGCATGGCCCAGCACTGGAAGATTTGAGATACAAAGGAGTTCACTCTCTTGCTTATTGCTTTCTTAGTTTGCTCTTGGTTGGCTCCGGGTCCCTCTTGTTTGACTCCTGACCTGCAGGGCTCTCATGCTCCTGCATTTGCCCAAAGGTCCCACAGCCATGTGGGCCCCAACAGTGGACTAATGGACTGAACTAGCCGGATGCTGTACCAGACCCAATTCCAACACGGAACGGAAGCTCTGGGCACTGGCTCTGCTTCTAGATCTGCTGAATCCCCAGCTGCACTTCTTCCAGGATGGGATTAAAGGAAGCGGGACTTTGAAAACCCAGGGATGTAATTCCATGCAAATAAAAATCTCGCATCCTCCCTCTCGAGCCTCAGGAAATACTTTGCCTCTAGATATCATAAGGCCGCCACCTCCCAGCACCCAGTGGGGAAGAAGATCCCACGCTTCTACCGGTAACATTTTTATTTATTTTTCCTCTTTCTATTTTTTTATGTTTTGTTTTTGTTTTTAAATCTTTATTGTTGAAAATATTACATATGTCCCCTTTTTTCTCCCATTGACCCCTTATAGCCCACCCCTGCCCCCCATCCCAGGCCTCCAACACCTATTGTCTATGTCCATGGGTTACGCATCAATAACATTTGTAAAGGTAGCTTCTCATGAAGAGGCATCCAGAAAGCCATAGTTGTTATTTTCCTCCAAAAGAAAGTTAAGGAACTGGGGGTTGGGAGGGGGGGAAGGGGGGATTACTCCACATAAGCTATATTACAGAGATTTAAACCAGGTGTTTCAGCTTATTTTTTCCCTATGCAATCTAAGTATGTGCTCAGGGATTGTAGGTATAATGGCAATGAAGGTGATTATTTCTGTAGTACATGCAGAATATGCATCACATATTCTTTGATGTAAGGAATTGTGCCATGGATAACAATTATGAAGAGGATTTGTAATTCCGGCATTCGATTCAGCTGAGGATGGAGAAGAAATGGTGTTGCCCTCACAATTTATGTATCATGTAACACCCGTCACTTTTAGCTCTCCTTCCCAGGCCCGAGAGACAAGCATCTTACCGACTACCGCCTCAGTGTATTTCCCTTCCGAGGGAAGAGGGAAGTACTGATTTGGTGATAAATTGCTGCCATATCCCAGAAGAAAACCTTCCAGTTTTACATTAGGGTTTGGACGCAGGAACTTCAAGAAGATAGAGTCACTTGTGGTGTTGATGTGGACTTTCAGGCTCGGCCTTTTACCTGAAGGTGGGAATGAAAAAACAGGTGGCTGTTACTTTACCTCATGAGCATCCCAGCACAAGTTTGGAGCTAAGGTTAGTTGTTATCGGAAAGCATTTTATACACTTAGTTACTCAATATTATGACACACCCACAGGAATAGAGGAAATACAGGTAATTTTGAGGTCACAGAAAACAGGTTTTTTAACACATAAAGTAGTCTAGACTACAAGGTAAAATGATGGGGTTTAATATTTAGCGATGTGCCATTGAGCAGGTAGGTGGGATTTCAGGCTATTTTGGCTATCCACAATTGGCCAGAACCTCCGTTTTATACATACTGTCTGGGAATGGTGACAAGATCTGTGGTTGGTAAATTAAATTACTGCACTGGGAGAACCCCAGCTTCCTCAGTGCTGCTCTTGTGTTGCACTCCACAGGACTTCGTAATTACAGAGTTGGAGAGGGAGGGAAATGGGAAGAGTTCAGCTTAGGGGTAACTGAGATGGTAGAATAGGGAATTCTGAAAGACAAATGTGGAGGAGAAAAATGCTTAGTTCTATTTGGAGGTCACTGGGACAGTGAGACAATTACATGGAGATGCCCAACAGTAAGTCAAATATTTAAGTGTGGTACTCAGGAGTGGGCTATAGATCCAGCTGGTATCATCCTATATAATAAAGAGGTAATATGAAAATTGACCATCACTCCAACACACAAGATGGCCTCCCCCATGTGGTCAAAGATGGCCACCCCCATGTGGACACAAGATGGCCACCACAAGATGGCCAGCAGGGGAGGGCAGTTGTGGGCAATCAGGCCAGCAGGAGAGGGCAGTTGGGGGCAACCAGGTCTGTAGGGGAGGACAGGTGGGGGGTGACCCAGGCCTGCAGGGGAGGACAGTTTGGGGGGACCAGGGCTGCAGGGGAGGGCAGTTGGGGGCAACCAGGCCTGCAGGGGAGGGCAGTTTGGGGGGACCAGCCTGCAGAGGAGGGAAGTTGGGGGACCAGGCTTGCAGAGGAAGGCAGTTGGGGGCAACCAGGCCTGCAGGGGAGGGCAGATGGGAGGGACAAGGCATGCAGGAGAGGGCAGTTGGGGGGGACCAAGCCTGCAGGAGAGGGCAGTTGGCGGCGACCAGGCCAGCAGAGGAGGGCAGTTAGGGGTGACCAGGCCTCCAGGGGAGGGCAGTTGGTGGTGGCCAAGCCTGCAGGGGAGGGAAGTTGGGGGAACCAGGCCTGCAGGGGAGGGCAGTTGGGGGTGACTAGACCGGCAGGGGAGGGCAGTTAGGGGTGACCAGGCTGGCAAGGGAGGGCAGTTAGGGGGGACCAGGCTGGCAGGGAAGCAGTTAGGCATCAATCAGCTGGCAGGGGAGTGGTTAGGCGGCGATCAGGTTGGCAGGCAGAAGCGGTTAGGGGCAATCAGGCAGGTAGGCAGGCAAGAGGTTGGGAGCCAGCAGTCCTGGATTGTAAGAGGGGTCCCAGATTGGAGAGGGTGCAGACTGGGCTGAGGGACACACACACACACCCACCGCCCCCGTGCATGAATTTCGTGCACTGGGCCTCTAGTTTGTTTATAAATGATCATTGGCTGAATTTTCTGAGAAAGATTGTAGAGTGAGGAGAGAAAACTTAAGTTGTTAAGGCATTAAAATTTTTATTTATTGATTTTAGAGGGAGAGAGGGAGAGAAACATCAATTCTTGTATGTTCCCTAACCGGGGATCGAACTAGCAACCTCAGCATATTGGAATGATACTCTAACCAACTGGCTTTTTTTTTTTTTTTTTTTTTTTTGTGAAGGCAACAGGTGCAAATAATCACAATAACTGTGATCAATCAGTGAGGAAGACAATTGTTCTTTGTCTTTCAGGCAGAAGGAGCTGAGTTCAAATTCCAGGTCTGCCACATACTTATGGCTGCTGGCCACTCACTGAATAGGCTGAGCCTTGGTTTCCCTTTCCTAATTCGTAAATTATGGATAATAGATAACAATACCTACTTTAACAGGATGTTTACAAAGATTAGTGCAAATGGTCCCATCTCAAAGTTGGCATGTAGTAATTACTTAATAATTGGTTACTTGATCAGGTCGATTGCTAACACATTAGCCACAATTCAGAAATCCAAAATTGATTTGTAAGGTTTTTGTAACTTCACACCAAATTAATTTGGTAACAAACCTGATCTGAACTGTCATTAAGTCTTCTTAGTCTTTCATAATCTCATCAAATAGTCAGTGTGACTATTCACATGTTTACTTGTAGAAATACTAATGTGTTTAATTAAGGGTTGTTGGTCAAGACTCCACTGAAGAGATTACTTAATGTATGGTCTAGGCATCCTAATACATTTCTAGAATCCAAAGATTTTCTGAGTTCAAAAATATGTCTGGCTAAAAATTTTAGATAAAAAATTGTGAGCCTCAAATATTTTCTTCCTCTATTCCACAGGAATTTCATGTTTCTAAAATATTGTAACTATTCAGAAAATTGCACTTACTAATTTAATATCTCACATTTCCTTCCTCATTAATAAAAGACTTGTATATATACCAGTCAGCACCTCTGAAAGCATGGGGTTTCCCAAAGTCATCACATTCCAGTCAAAATCAGCCCGGACCACCTCAGTATAGCTACATAAAAGGATTCTATTAGGCCTTTGAAAAACTAAACACAGCCCCTTCTTGAATACCAGGTTGTGGAAATGAACCACTCTCTTACCTCAGCAGTCAGTACTACTATTTCTAGATATGTGCATAGTACTTTGTACTTCCCAAGAATTTGATGTTATTTCCATGAACTTCTTGTTTCTGAGAAGCAAGCTATTCCTACACTTGTAACAAAATTGAAACCCAGAGACAATGGGTTTTTAAAGTCTGAGGAAGATACCTAGTCCAGTTCACCTAGTCCAAACAGCTAAACTAAGGGAGACATACCCCGTCACTCTGCAAGTCAGATCTCAGGCTCAAAACTGGGTCTCAGGTTCTCTCTAGGCTGGACTTCTTTTGTTTTTATTGAGACCTTTGTTACCACCCACTAGAGTAAGGAGTGGCCAGCCCCCAGACCATAACACTTAAGTTGATGTTAACTTCTGATGTTTTGTCCTAAACTTCATTAGATTTCGATGAGATGATTTACACTTCAGATACAACAGATTTTATCCAAGCCAAATTTTCTTATCTTAGTTGTGTGACTAAATTAACCCCAGAGTTACTCCATCCTGCTCACTAGATGGAGCAAATATAAGTCAAGCACATATTCTGTTACCTTAGAACCTTATCAGGTCTCACAATAAATGAAAACACAGCCAGCCTGTTTCAGCACCTTGTAAGGAATCTTAGTGTGCTTGGGCTGCACACACATTTGACTAAGTGCCAAGAGTCACAGCATCATCAGATTAGACCTTTGCTATAAATTTTGGCATGATGTACCACATTATTACTCCCCTTGGCCAGTGGAAAGGATGGCTACACCAAGTGAGAAAAAGGCAGGCTGTAAACAGAATCACAGACCAGCAGAAATGGGAGTGTTCTCATTTCCTCTGCACAGGAATTTTCATATCTCCAGTCTTTTCCCCCTTTTCCTAATAATCTATATCAACAAATACATCAATAGCCCTGGCTGGTTTGGCTGAGTAGATAGAGTGTCGGCCAGCGGACTGAAGGGTCCCAGGTTCGATTCCGGTCAAGGGCACATGCCTGGGTTGCAGGCTCGATACCCAGTAAGAGGCGCGTAAGAGGCAGCTGATCAATGATTCTCTCTCATCATTGATGTCTCTCTCTCTCCTCCTCTCTCTTCCTCTCTGAAATCAATAAAAATATATTTTTAAAAAAAACAACAAAAAAAACAAATACATCAACATCATGTGATTTTTTAAATGAATTGGTGGTTAGCTTCCCTACATAATAAAAAAATTCCAATTCATACTACTTTCTACAGCTAAAAATTTTAAAGTCCTATAAAAGAGAAACACACACAGACAAATATTACCTCAAAAACCACAGCATCATCAACTTCATATTTTGAGACTGTCATCCTAGTTCTTTATTTGGAAGTAGGCACTCAAATCCTTTCATTATCTAGCCACACATTACTTCTTCTCTTATAGCTTCTCAACTTATCCTACTTTTCTTTCTTTCTTTTTTTTTTAGCAGTATAATTTTCTCATATTCTTCAATGCATATGAAGCCCTGGCCCTACACCTATGCTCACATTATCACTGGTATGGTTACTTCTGTCTTAGGTTTGTTTCTCTCCACTTCTTTGCTCATCCAGTTATAACCCCATTAATTCTTTCAGTGCTCAGCAAAAAGATTAAGCAAATTTTTTCTTTTGCATATTTAGAGTACCATTAAACTCTATGCTCTTGGACAATTTCCCCAATATTTTAGGAGATATCTGTGCATTCTATATTAATTTTTAATCATTGATAAAATCATCTTCACTCTGAGTAATTCTGGCTTAATGGTTTGAAACACTAGATCATGTAGTGACAATTATCTTTCAACAGTTAGTATGAAGGCCTCTGGTGAATGACTTAGAGATTATCTATATATATAAAAGGCTGATATGCTAAGTGTCGGATCATCTGGCCGGTCACTATGATGCACAGTGACCACAGGGGGAAGATGCTCAATGCAGTAGCTGCTGAGCTGCAGTGACTTGGCAGTAGCAGTTCTCGGGTGATGCACCCTGAAACCAGAGAGGAGGGAGCTTGATTCCTAGTGGGGCTGCGCGATTCCACCTTTGGCCATGGTTTATGTTGTTGCTGAGGCACTGTTGGCCCCGAATCTGGTTTACTGCACACTTGCATTTGCATTCCACACCCTGTATGACAGCAACTTTGCAGAGTGCCCTCTCTCAGTCTGGAACGCCTAAGGGGATGTTGGAGAGCCAGTTTGTGCCCAATCCTTGCAGGCCAGGCTGAGGGACCCCACCTGTCAGAGGGACCCTGCTCACACCACAGACGCCTTTCAAGCCACAGTGCTACCCCAGGTGCCACTGGCCAGGGAGGGACCGAGGAAGGTTGGCATGCCCAGCCCCATCTAACCCAGTCCTGCCACGCCAGCCACCTTCTAATTAATTTCCTTTCAATGTGCACGAATCCATGCACCGGGTCACTAGTAGAACAATAATACAACAAGATAGAAGCTTAACGAGGAAAATGTTTATAAGTAAAATGGCATATATGTCACCCAGAAAACCTGATGAGTACAGAGAAACAAGAGTAGAAAAACACTTATTTGTACTATACAGTAAACAAAGCAAATGCCAAGAGTGAGAGAAAGTAAAGAATGTAAACCTTTAGAAAAGTAACACTGGAATGGCTGAGAAAAAGACTGCATAGTGGCAAAGTGGATTATTGGATCTATGGCAATTGTTTCTCATCCTCTCTTTGCAACACCCTAGAGTATCTCTAAATATTTCAAAGGGGGTTGTGAAATTCTTTAAGAAAAAAAGTCTTTCAAAACAAAATTACAGTTAATCCCCTTTTAATTTTCAAAAGTAAATACATGCCCTGTGGCATTAAAAACAACGAGGGAGGTGGTGAGGTTAGAAAATCAGACAAAAGGTAGACCCTATAAGTCCATAGAATTCTCTCTATCAACACAAGGAAGTGGGTTGCTGTTGCTGGGGGCACAGGTGCTGAGCAAACATTTCATGTTGAACCTAGAGTTCTGAGTGGCTGTGGTCAGTTTCAATAAAGCTCTGACCAAACACACAGTACAAACAGGTGGCACTTAAACCAGTTCAACTCCTGCAGACATCCAGGCACGATGTGTGAGAAAGGAATTATCATTACAGCCCTTTCAGTAGGAGGAATTCTTTCATGTCTATATGTATTTGTAATACATATGTCAATTACAGAACTTGTATCCATCATATTTAAAATAATGCTTTCTATTCAGTAAGAGGACAACACATTTAAGAAAAAGGGGCAAAAGATTCAAATTGATTTTTCACTAAAGGAGATAACCAACAAGCAAAATGAAAAGATACTCAGGGTCATCAGATGTTTTCTGTAAGAGGCCAAATAGTAAATATTATAGGCTTTTCAGGCTGGAGGCTTTCTACCTAACTTAACTACTCAACTCTGCCTAATCAACTCAACTATAGCACTAAAGCAGCTACAGACATTATGTAAACAAATGAATGTGTCTGTGTTCCAATAAAACTATATTTATAAAAATAGGCAGCTTGATTTAGCTACCAGTTCATAGTTTACAAACTCTTGGTCAACACCACTAGTCTTCGGGGAAATGCAAGTTAAAACCATGATGATATACCACACACATAAGAATAGCTAAATTAAAAAGACTGTCAAGTGTTAGGCAGGATTTGGTACAAGTAGAGTCCTCATACATTTTGAGAATGTTAACAGGTATAGTCATGTGTGAAATTGTTGGGCAGTTACCAAATAACCCATCAAGTTCATTCCCAGGTATTTACCCAGGAGATATAAAAACATAAGTCTATGCAAATATTCAAAACAGCACAAAATTTGAAACAACCCAAATGTCCATCAAGAGTTGAATGAATAAACAAAAATTATAACATCCATATAATGGGATATGACTCAGCAATAAAACAGAACACATTATTTATGTAATTCAACATGGCACATCATCATGGGTCATAACTTTCCTCATCTCCTTCTGATGGAAGGTCATCCAAATATCTTGCCATTACAGCACTGGTGAAAGTAGTTTTAATAGTGCCTGACATTATTATTTGCCATTCAACAAATGGCACATATATAAAATGAGCAAGTTCTTTCAGGATTTATTATGCTCCAAGAACTGACAATTGTAAATTTTTAATCTATTCTATGTTTTTATAGTGTAAATTGAAAGCAGAAAACATTCCAATGCCTTATGGTCACAGCAGCTTGTTAAGGAGCTATCAAGATAAAACATCTCAAGTTCATGTATTAAGTAGGGCAGTTACTGTCTGACAACATATTCAAAGGCTTCCAAAATCATAGTTGATAGCTTAGATTGTATTTAATTGACCTGTAATGCTAAGTTATACAAACCATACTTTTAACATAGAACTTGGCAATAATTTAACATTCTCAGACAATCAAAAAGGGATCATGTAACATAGGCTTGGTGCTCAAATCTCTTCCTGTCCTGGTACTATGATCCAAGGAAAGATGTTAGGAGGAAAAAGAAAACCATATGGAGTTTCAGGAAATTTTCTGTGACAGCCACAGGGTGAAAGGAGTGGTCAAAGACAATTAGACAGGTATCTTCATCGTTCCTGATCCTTAAACAGAAATGTGTGGTCTGTAATCTCTAGCATGACTTTGTCATACCAATAACACCAACTCGAAAGCCAATGATACACATAAAAATTTTCCATAGCAGAAAAAGCATTGCAACTGCAGTTAAATATTTGAAAGAGAATGAAAATTAAATATTGCTATTAATTAAATTACATTAGGCATTATAAAAACTATTTCCACCAGTGCTGTAATGGCAAAATGTTTAAATAAACCCTCCATGGGAAAAAGAGTCTGTGCAAGGTGGTTATGTAGATGAGGAAAGTCATGACTCATTCCACAGAAAAGATAGGTGGAAAGAATTAAATTGTTTTGGTAGTAGATGTATGCAGAATTGCAATTATAAGCACTCACAGAGTAATTACTAGATAAATCCTTTTTAAATTTCAGATTCTGATATTCCAGCTTATTAATCATATATACCTCATGACATCCTGGCTCTCTGGATCTCCAGACAGGAATTTTTTTCTCAAAAATCTCATAGATTGTCTATTACTCTCTTGGGGGATGAAGTTTTACTGAGGCACAAAAGAAGATTTCTGAGAGCTTGCAAAGAACTAGTGTGCAGCAAACATGGAGCAGCTCGACAGCATGCCTTCCGGGAACAGGGCTGTCACCAACTATTGTTTAAATTGCACAGTGCAAAACTCTAAATGTCACCAGTCAAACCATCTTTTATCTATGGCTCTACATAGCAGCCACATTCACAAAGACCAAGCAAAAATAATTGCTACTTATAAGATTGGATGATCTGATACGATAATCAAACTGAAAATCTCTGATCTCTTCCCATAGCCCTCATGCTCCCACCCACTCACTTCAGGACTTTGACTTCTATCTCCCTGCCTTCTGATTCTGCTGTCACAGGTAATGAGGGATAAGGGTGGTAGGAGGTCTGATGTGAGGAGGATAGGAATTTGCAACAAAACTTTGGACATTGTTATCCCTAATTTACAAGTAAAATTACTTCACCAAATATATACAACTCATAGGATGAATCAAGGATCTAAATCAGAACAATAAAAGAAAAGAAATTCTAGGCAGTTGGGAAATGGTGAATTAAGACCCCACAATGCAATATACTGATGATCTATTATAGAGTTATATATCTGAAATCTATATAATCTTGTTATCCAATGGCCCCCAGTAAATCTAATGAAATTAAAAATATATACCCACAAAAATAGAGCATACTGCTTTAGAGGTGAACAGAAGGCATACCTACTTGTGTTTTTAAATCTAAAAACCTAAAAAATATCCTGATTAAACTAATGTAGATATATACAAAGCAAGATTTTAATAAATCTAAAGAAATTAAAAAAAAAAAAAGTACAGAAAAAAAAATTGTGTAAAAGTACCATAAGCCACATGAGCCAGGGAATGGGGTCCTTTAAATAAACTCAGATCATGACTTTACACAACATGACCAGCGACAGCAGGCTCCACCTACAGTCCCATGACCCCAGTCCTAGCACACGCAGAGCAGCATGTTCCCTCTCCAGGGCCTTGAGGCCAGTCTGCCAGCTCGAGGACTCGTTCCCACATGTAGCATGTGCTTAGAGTCCAGGCAATAAAAAACCATAGCTCACCTGGAGAGCTCCTCTCCTAAAGCCACACCCGAACAACTCCCAGGGAGCCATGACCTCAGGAGTCAGCTAAATTTTCATTAGGACATTCTAGTCACCAAATACCCAGAGTACATTTGCTATTGAATTTAGAAAAAAAATGCTATTTTGCCAAAAAACCTGAGGGAGAAAATGTTTTCTCCCTAATGGGGTACTTTATATGTTTGCCCAACTGTTTGAATAAGTGAGTTCCATTTCCGCTAAAACCACCAGTTTCCACCTCAGTCAGAATTCCCAGTGCCCTGACTCCTCAGGCCAACACTTCCCTGGCTGGTGACTTCGGATGACTGAAGAGACTGCCTGGACCTGGCAATGTTGACATTTCAGCATCACATGGCAAGAGCAGTAACCGCATTACCTACTTTGTGACCCCACCACAGCCAAGCAGGAAAATTACTTTTCATAGACTACCTTCTATGTCAACAGCTTCTAATTTTTAAGGATAAATCTCATCCTGAGACATACACAGCTGTCACTTACACACCTCCCCTTGATCTAATTCTTCTCAAATTATTCTTTAAAGTCAGGAGCATGCTGGGCTTTTTTGTACGTGGGGAGTGGGGAGGATGAGAGGGCAACCACAAGTAGTCAATGACCATAACGAAAGGGGAGTAGTGACATGGTTAACTTCAAACAACAACAAAATATAAGTAAAATTTATATTTGCTTTGGGGAATTTTTATTTTTATTCATCTGCTTTTCATTTTATCCACTCATTCACTATCGGGTACTAACAATTAGTGATACTGACTCAAATATGACCCCTCTGATCACAAAGATTTTGCATTCTAGTAGTAAATTAGGCAGATGAGTAAGTCAACTATTAGTGCAATTAGTACAATGTGGCTACAGTTGAGGGCCTCTAAATCTGATAGAAGAGGTGGAAAGAAAATATGTACAAAATGTGTCCCTTTAGTTTTGTTAAACTAGTCACCAAAATAATTTTTATTCCACAAGGATATGCAAATGCATGTAGGGAAGTAGATCTCAAAGTCTATTTTATAATACTCTTTCTATACTGTTTTAGACAACTGGCATATTCTTAGTAATTATTATTTTTTAATAGATGTAAATGAAAAACTGGGACAGGCTAAGGGATTTAGCAAAACGCATTTCCCTTCTTTTTGGTCTTTCTCTGCTGGATTTTCATGAAAATCCTGGGGTTGATCTGCTGACATTGTCCTGTCGTTTAAAGTAAGGAGTGAAGGCAGTCGGTGCGCCTTGTGGAAGGAGAGAGAGCCTCCTGGAGAGGGCTCTTAACAGTGCCCCAGTCCGAGCGTCAGCATCAACTGGGGACGCCGTACTTACACATCCTCAGACCCCACTCCAAACCTCTTGAATCAGAATTCTGGGGTGGGGGCAGCAATTTGTATTTTAACAAGCTGTTTGGGAGATTCTGATGTATACTCAGGTTTGAGTACCATTACTCTGTGCAAACTCAGTGCATCAAAAATAAAATCAATGGGCCAATGTCTTTTAAAAAGAGATTTACAGATATGCAATGCCATATAGAGAAAAAAAGGACCTTGCCTACAATACTGTTAGATTTCCTACCATGTTCATTTTATATTTATTTTGATCTGTGAATTCGAGTTTTCTAGAATTATAATTTCTGGAGACACACAAAATAAAATGTTATAAATGTCTGGAAAATTCCTCTGACTTCTAGCACCAGTTGTGTGTCTTTAGATCTAACCAAACTTTTTAGAGACTTAGAAGACAAGTTAACATTTTATTATAAAAAGTTTCAAACCTACAGATGCATTGAAAGAATTGTGCAGTGCACATCCATGGAGCTACCACCAAGAGTCCATGTCTCATCACATATTGATTCATCTCTCTATCCCTCTATCCATCCATCAATTCATCTTACTTTTTAAAATAAATTTCAAAGTAAGTTACACTTCAGTATTCTTCACTCCCAAACACTTCAGCATGCATATCATCAGAATTCAATATTTATTTTTCTATTGGGATAAATTTATATATAATGAAATATATAAATCTTAACTACACATTACTTATTTTTTTTCTAAATGCCATGTATCTGTGAACCCAAAACTCTATTAAGATTTAGAAAATTATCATCAATCTAGAAAGTTTCCTCATGCTCCTTCTCAGTCCACTCCCACCCCATCCTCCTAGAAACAACTATTCTGATTTTTACTAGATTAGTTTTGCCTGTTCTAGACTTCAGTTAAATAGAATCATACAATATGTACTCTTTTATGTAAGGCTTCTTGCACTCAACATAAAATGTTTTGGAGATGTATAATTTTGTTGCATAAATAAGTAGGTTTTTTTGTTATTTTTACTGCATAGTATTCAGATAATTATTATTAAAAGCAACATTTTTACATCTTCCAGTGTCTTCACAAAATATCAATCTGTCTTGATTTACTAATTTTTTTAAAATGCTGATTATATGTTAATAAAATTTTCTATGAGTAGAAGGGAGAATTTATGTATATTCCACATATTTATTTACATTATGCTACTTACCAGGCAAACAAAACTATAAACTCTTCTATTTACAATAAATGCTTAATCGTAAGACTTTAACAAATGTTTCATAGTAAATGCAGACAAAACTATATAATGGTTTCATCTTCACTGGAAGGCTTAAGGCATTGATACTCAAGTATCTGCTATCTTTCCCTCTCACTCCCAGCTAATGGAGCACCAGGCACAAGAGAGCCGCTTTTAACAGTAAAATGTGATATTGACTTTCCTATCTAAGAGTGATTTTCACTAGGAAGAAAGTGGATAAGTTTAAACATGTGTCATAAGAAAAAAAAATTGCTTATCCAGACAATCTTATAATGATCTGGTATCAAAAATCTGTCATTCTGATTAATAGTACTCTATTTGGTCAATTTCCCTAAAGGACTCTTTTGTTTTCTTCTCTCAACAACTCCAATTTGGATACACGGTAAATTCCATCAACCAAGTAAAAGTCAAATGTAGTCAAAATTCTTCTTTATAGGTCGAAGCAGAAAATGCACCATTTTCACTTGCACTAGAAGAAATCTTGCACATACAAGTTTAAATATTCCCATTGTGAAAACGTTGCCGCAGGGAGCAAATTGGAAAGACTCTTGATGAAAATAAAAATTGTGCTATCTTGTAAAAATCTGTCAGTCATTAATAATACTTTGTTAAATAAATCTGGCTTTTATTTATTTACTTATTTTGCAAAGTCTCACAAATGAAAACATGACATGGAGCTGAAATGATGGTTTTATCCACTATCACTGTTTAGACCCGTGGTCGGCAAACTGCGGCTCGCGAGCCACATGCAGCTCTTTGGCCCCTTGAGTGTGGCTCTTCCACAAAATACCCATGCAGGCGAGTCTATTTTGAAGAAGTGGCATTAGAAGAAGTTTAAGTTTAAAAAATTTGGCTCTCAAAAGAAATTTCAATCGTTGTACTGTTTATATTTGGCTTTGTTGACTAATGAGTTTGCCGACCACTGGTTTAGACATTTGGAGTCTTCATGAATTGTTTATAATTTGTTCAGTTAATAAGTACCCAGTGCTGATGGTATACAGTTGCTTATTTTGAGCTTTCACAGCATCAAAAAGTCCCAGAGGAGCCCTAGCAGGTGTGACTCAGTTGGTTGAGTGTCCTCCCATGCACTACACATTTCTGGTTCCATTCCAGGTCAGTGTTAGGTCCCCAGGGGTCCAGTCCGGGTGCATGCAGGAGGCAACTGATTGATGTTTCTCCCTTCATCAATGTTTCTCTCTTTCTCTCTCCCTCTCTCTCTCAAATCAATAAAAACACTTTTTTTTAAAAGCCCTAGAGAAAAATGATTAAACCACCATGAGAGTGTGATTGCGTGGCCTCGGGTACTAAGGCAGACAGGGCCACTTGCTAATAACCCCATAGTGGGACATCCCATTTTAATATGTTGTGGGAGCAACAGAAGGGGTTTGGGCATCAACTTTGCCTTTCACTGAGTTTGGCCTAGGTCACCTGTCCTCTCTAAGGCTCATTGTCCTCCTCTGTGGAATGAATTGTAGAATCCCAAATACATTCTCAATCTTAAGGCTATCCCTAACACCTCATCTAGACAGAATAATATCTTCCTATAAAAATGCAGGAAAATAAATCAGAAAGAAAATTTGTTTCTAGAAACACTAGCCTAATAATTTCCAGATAACATTTATTTTTCACAGAAATCTAAACTTATACCTCAAATGTGAAAAAGAGAACACAAATTTTCATAGGGTTGTGGAAAGAATGTGACTGTCACATATAATTGTTAACAGCTTCAGATTATACCTTCGTGAGGTATAATCACACACCATAAAATTCACCCACTGTAAGTATACAGTTCAATAATTTTTAGAAAACTTCTAGAATTTACTAAATCCATTAAATTCCAGTTTGAGAACATTTTCATCACTCTAAAACACTCCCCTGTGTCAATCCCTGCTCCCACCCTTAGCGTCAGGTAACCACTAGTCTGCTTCCTGTTTTGCTCTTAGTTTGATAAAAATGAACTCATACAACACAGATGTGGTATGAGTTCACTTATATCAAACCAAATGAACTCCCACGGGAAGGACTGTGGGAGGTTGGCCGACCGCAGGAGGTTGGCTGTGGGAGCATACTGACCACCAGGGGGCAGCTCCTGCATGGAGTGTCTGCCCCCTGGTGGTCAGTGTGTGTCATAGCAACCAGTTGACCGGTCATTCAGTTGTTTGGTCATTCAGGTGCTTAGGCTTTTATATATAGAGATAGGTAAATACTTAGGTATAAAATATGGTAACTTCATGTTTAACTTTCTAAGAAACTGTCAAACTTTTCAATTTTTATATTAATATTTAAGATTATGACTATTACACTTGCTTGAGGACAACACCGAATTGTGATCATCCAGAATATGAGCTATCCTGTTTGGTCACTATCATTAAATATATGTTGTATAATAAAATTAATAACTTTCAACCCTTAGATTTCTATCTTTAGTCATTAATGAAAACAAAACCACTTATCTTGTTATAAGAATTATTTTAGGGCGCTGTCTCTCTCCATTAGAGGACAACGTCCCACCAAGACCCAGCTTTCATTCTCTTGTCTGTCTTTTCTCAATCCTTCACCGCCCCCTCTCAAAAAAATAAGAAAAAAAAAAAGAATTATTTTAAAGTAACTCCAATTTATCCAGAATGCAAGAAATAAGCTTTCTGCCAATAATTATGATACGGAATAAATTACTAAGTTGTCTTCTCAATCTCTAGTCATTTCAGTTTTAAAAATATTTTAGCCTATAATAATTATGTTAATATTTATTCACCAGAGAATTAGCCAGTTCTGGAGAGATTCACTTTATTATAACTTACTAGAGGCCTGGTGCATGAAATTCGTGCACTGCAGGGGGAGGGGGCGCTCAGCCCAGCGTGCACCCTCTCACAGACCGGGATCCCTCGCTCCTTACTGCTCGCCTGCTCGCTGCTCCTTACTGCTTGGCTCACTGCTCCTTAACGCTGTCACGGAGGCAGGAGAGGCTCCCGTCACCACCACTGCACTCGCCAGCTGTGAGCCCTGCTTCTGGCTGAGCAGTGCTCCCCCCTGTGGGAGTGCCCTGACCACCAGGGGGCAGCTCCTGCATTGAGCATCTGCCCCCTGGTGGTCAGTGTGCATCATAGCTACCAGTCAATCTGGTTGTTCCGCTGTAATGGTCGCTTAGGCTTTTATTATATAGACGAGAGGCCCGGTGCACAAAATTCATGCACAAGATGGAGGGGTCCCTCAGCCCAGCCTGCACCCTCTTGAAATCTGGGACCCCTCAGGAGATGTCCAACTGCTGGTTTAGGCCCAATCCTGCTGTGGATCAGGCCTAAACCGGCAGTCAGACATCCCTCTCTCAATCCAGACTGCTGGCCCCTAACTGCTCACCTGCCTGCCTGATCACCCCTAACCACTCTGCCTGCCTGATTGCCCCTAACCACCTCTGCCTGACTCCCTGATTGCCCCTAATCACTTGCTGGGGGGCGGCCGGCCGGGGTGAGGGGCCATGGTCTTTCTGGCCTCTGGTCATTCTGGTTGTTCTGCCGTTTCAGTTGCTGGGCTTTTATAAAAAAAGATACCTAATGTTAAAGTGAAATGTAATGTAAACTTTGACTTTGTGAACCAAATGCCTTAGTTGGGTTCATCTGAATATGTAACTAAATAATGACAGGATTTATTGCTATTTTGGTAATATTTTTCACTGTTTCTTTTCCAACGAATTAAAATTCAAACAGAATTAAAACATTTTGAATGCCTAAAATGTTCTTAATATTAATAAAATATTGAAAGTTGTGATCATGCACATATCATATATATATATCATTAACTTCTCTGATGGTTGTAATTAATGTAGCATTTGAACTTTTCTAGGAAAAGAAAGCCAAAATGGGTTATCATTGCCTACTGGTATGACATTATTAAAATTTCCCAGTAAGACATGATAGATGTGATTCAAGCTTAAGACCAGGTCCTTAAAGTGAAATTTTAAAGCATTTATTAAATGTTAGCAAAATATAACTAAATAAACTATTTGGGGGGAAATGTCTTCTTGACTTAAAATTAAAAAAATAAAAAGGAAGTATTTCTCATAACTCTTTTTTATTGTGACAAAGTTAGCTTTCTTTTCTTTTTCTTATATTTAGAACTTAGAATCTGTGATGATTTGCCCCCAATCCATTCCAAATTCTAAAGTAGAAAATGAAGAAACAAGATTGCCTTTTGAGTGTTCCAAGTACTATTCATGGGAAATTGTCCCTTAGACACTGAAAATGTGAGTAATTCAATTTCCACTGGTCACACCATTCCCCAATCAATTTAAGCTGTAAGGGAAGCAGGGGAAGAGGGGCCAGAAGAGGTAACAAGGAACCAAAGTCAGTTAAGGTTGAGATGGTAAACTGTTAGGTAACAGAAGCTATCATAAAGCTGAGAAAAAAAGATAAAGTATATAGGACAAGGCAGCTATTGGTAGCAGGAAATAGACACAAGGGAATACTAGAGTAAAAATCTGAGGTTCCATTGTTGGTGTGCCCAGACCTTCCATAGCACCACAGCTGCTGTGATCTGAGGAGGCAACACATCTTAAGGATGGTTAGGAATTAATCAGCCAAAGTGTCAATGTGCATATGGGGTGAGGAGAGGGCAGAAACAGCGTTCCCAGGAGGCTGGAATAGCATGAGCACAGTGCTGAGGGAAGAAGTCTCCCAGAGCACCCTGAAGAAGGTCGGTGTGGCTGGGATGGAATGGGGCAAGGGGTGAGCAAGGGCCCCTATAGGTCACATTAAAAGATCTGTCATTGAGTTAAAAGCAAACCTAAATTATTTTCCCCTGCCAGCCACACACACACACACACACACACACACACGCACGCACTTCTGAGAAATGAATAATACAAAATTTAAATCTTCTACAGTTATAAAGTATGTCCACATGGTAGGAATCTTGCCTCATGTGCCCTCAGCAACAACAGCTCAAGTAAAATGCTCAGAGCCAAGAAATTTTTTTTGGTAGAAAAAAAAATGCTTTTTTTTAAATAAACAAACATCAAAAATATTTCACAAATAGATCACAGTTGAAATGGAATTCAAACAGTACAGGTCCTCATGCAAACATCATGTGCTATTAAAATCAATTGTTATTATAACGAAGTCAGCCAGCTTTTTTTTGTGTGAACGAAGCATATAAAGGCTTATTTTTCTCTAAAAAAATCAATTATTAAATCCATTCTTTAGCCAAAAGTTAAAATAAAGTAAAACAATTGGCTCTAATTGACTCTACTAGCAAGGACAGCCTGAGAATTATGCTGCTTATATTTTATAATCTGTATTCCCCAAATTATTCCTTTATCGCCCTGTTTAGCCCTGGCTGGTAGCACAATTCCTATTCCTCTTTCATCTCCCTTTCCACCCCACCCCAATAATAATCCATGCACTGACTTTTTAACTTAAAAAGTATGCAAATAATACACATTTATTTTAATAACAAAAGGTAAGAGTTGCAAAAGAGATAAAATTTGTTTTTAAAATAACCTATTATTTAATATGCAGAGTGGTCTTCTGAATATTTTATATGTCCTGTTACATATTTTTCCTGATATAACATATAAGCTATCTTACAAAAATAGGATTATATTTTAAGTACTATTTTATAACCTGTACTTTTGACCCTTATCACCCAGTGAATTAGCTTCATAATTGAATTTATTTAGGTAGCATTTGGTATTTATTTTAGAGATGAGGACTTGGTCTTATAAAGTTTGTATCATTAATTTGACCTAGTTTTTCATCACACTTGAGATCTGTTCTATTGAGTCCATATGGCAATTGTATAAACTCACTGTATTGTTTGTGAGATGATTGTGAATATTTTGGCTCTGAGGGTGCTAATGTTTCCATGTCTCAAGATTCTTTGCCTGGTCTTCTAAGAGGCAGTGCTTAGGAAGGGAGGACTGCATAATGGGAACACCCAGGGTTGGAGCCAGGAAACCTGTGTTCAGGTCCCAAGTGATATGATAATTAACTCAATAGCTGAATGTCACATTCCCCTATAAAATAGGATTAATCACACATAGTTATCTTCTCAGAGATGCTGGTAGAATTAAGTGGAATAGTTGATGAGAAGCAGTTCTAAACTGTGCTACTCAGCGATAGTTGTTATTGATGTGACCTTATTCATGGTGTGTGTGTTTCAATTTGGGTGTACTTTGAATTTTTAGAGTTCCTTGCATTCCAACCAAATATTCCTTGTATAAATATAGATGTAGCCTCTATGTGATCGTAAGCTACACAAGAACATTGACCCTGGCAACAGAAAAGATATTCAATAAATATTTTTCAAATGAATGAGCAAACACATACATCATTTTATTTAAATGGAAAATATTGTGCCTGCTCAGAATTAATGCTAAAATAAACAAACGAATCTTCTCAAAGAATTTGTTATTATATTAGAAGGTAAAGACTTGTGAGCGTTATTACTCAGTACATTCAATAAATTCTACATAGAAGAGTAAGCTGCAGCTGAGGTGATTCAGAGGAGCACGAAGTAATTAGAAATGGGTGGGTCAGGAGTGGTGTCATAGAAGAAGTAGCCTCTGAGCTGGGTCTTGAATGGTAAGAAGCCCTTGTCCAGAGGATGGCAGGAAGGGATTGCAGACTGAGGAAAAGTGAAGATGAGTGTCTGGGGGTTGATGTCTGTGATAATCCATTCTACAAGGCATTGAGTAAGGCATATTCTATCAATATATCCTGCTGCTCAAAACAGTCTTTCCATCCACTCTCTAATTTAAAATTAATATCAGATCATAAGCACTGATGCCATTTCATATTGTTCCCACACAGAAATCATTCCTCTGAGCGAGGAGTTATTTCTAAGGGGTCCAAACGTAAAGTAATACATATACTTAATTTCTGCAGTGTCCACCTACCCCAGGCATCGCACAGTAGTCATTCACAGAAATATGATGTCCAGTTTCATGGAGCGGGGTCAGTGTGCCCGCAGGCCGTGATGTTAGCATAAATCCAGCATACTAAACTACACCCACTGAGGATGAAGAGATGCACCTCAGTCCTCTCTAATGAGCAATGATGGACTAATTCTTAAATTTATCTATTATTTCCCATACTAGCATTAGAACAATTTCAATGGTTTTAATGATTCTAGAACTATCTGAGGCAAGTGTACAGACTGGAGAAGTCCATGTTTTAGACATTTGGTTTAAGTGCCCATCTTCATAACTTCTCTATAGCATTTAACACTTTTGACCACCTTCATGCATGTGCTTTGACATGTGGACCCATGGATGCACACCCCCACCCACTCACACCCCCTTGGTTTTACTCTGGGACACAGTGGTATCTTCAAGCTCATCATATTTTAAGAACACTTCTTTCCCTTACATTCCTTCCTCTTCTGGCCCTCATAACTTGGTAGTTCACTTAGGTTCAGTCTTTTGCTCCCAGGGAATTCCTTTACAGTCAAGTCTTCAATAGTAACTTAGCTGCTAACTACCAAGTAACTTGGCTTTCTCTGGAACCTGTACCGCTATTTCTGAATACTCATTCAGCTTTACTTCTCCAGACTTCGTGAGCTTCTGAACCTGTCATCGATGACACACAAACCCAACCATCACAATCTTCCACAAAAACCAGTTTACTTCTCAGCTTTTCTTATTCCCCTTCTTCTGACACAGGCCTAGGCACCTGAGTCACCCTTGCAGAGTCATCGTTCAGATCTTACTATAAAACGCATCAAATAGCAAATTCTGAATGCAAAGATGCCTATGACTTTGCTTCACTATTGCTTTGAGTGGTGGTTCTCTTCTGAAAAGCTAAATTTGAGGAAAAAGTGACTTCCCCTGTCTTCTTTCTTTCTACTTGTCCACTTAAATGGAGGTCATTTCCGATCCCACCAATTTTGTTATAACTGAAGAGTCTCTAAATGACAAACCGCATATAGATTGTGGTTTGATACATTATACATTACATAAAACAGGTTGTAAATGAATCACTTTCCCAGCCATTCCAATTTTACCCTCTTTCCTAGCCTTTTCAATAAAATCACTGCTTATTATTTCTAATTCACTCCATTTGTATACTATTGAATAACATCTTAGCTCTTCCTATTGACATTCTGGTCTCTGAGGAGAAGAAGTAATTTTGTCTCTGGTCTACAAATAAATCCCTTAAGTTCTGGTCAAAACTTCCACTCTTCCGATCCAATTCATCTTTAAAGAGTGAACAGAGTGTTATTTCAGACACTGGTGCTATAAAGACAACACCATCTCAACCGTGACTTGTCAGTTTTCTCCTATATGCAGTCTAGATACACTTTGCATATTATCTGTCCTTTTGTTTCTGTAAAATCCCACTTAGTTCCCCTGAGCTGTTACTCGCTCCTAACTTTTTCCCCGTTCTCTTTCTTTTCATTTCTAACTTCTGAAACTTGATCCTGTATCCTCTTGATGCATCTTTGATTTTTTTTTCCACTCTTCAAATATAATTCTCCCCAACCCCCATGTCGGATGGCCTCATTTCTTTTTGGGGGGTGGGGCCATGGATCTTCTGGGCCTGATAATACCCATAGACTTATCCTGGAAAAGACTGGCAATCTTACCCATTATTACAGTAATCAAATTCATCACCTCTCCAATCTATCCTTCTTCATATTTGTATGTAACCATCACACAATCCTGCTTTATGCTACCTCTTCCTCCTTCTACATCTAGCACTAAAATAGTAGATGACTCCTGAATGCTCCTGGCATAAAGGTTAAAATAAGGCTATCCTTATAGATGAAAAAGAAAGGAAAACATTACAAAGTAACGTTGCAGGCCCAGGTGAAATAGTACGTACGCAAAAATGAGTTAGACACTTCCAACTCTTGTACCTCTGAAATGAGGGCTACTGATGTCTAAGTGTTAACTCTAACACATGATAAGGGCTTTATCCAGAGAGCATTTGCAAGGAAAGAAAAGGGATTTTCTGAGGCAAGGAGGAAGATATTTTTAGGGACACTTCTCTGAGGAAGTAATACCATTTTTGCCTTTGAGAAAATGACCAGACAGTTGGAGATACTATTTATACAAAGTAATGTTTGACATTTATTGAATTCAGAGGGATTGGAGATTCCTGTCCAGGGAAAGATTCATGGGGAAGTTGGAACTTCAGCTGAACCTTGAAAGTAAAAGCCAAATGAAAAGCAGGAGTTGGAAGAGCATTTCAGGTGGAAAATGGTAGAAGCAGAAATTCATATTGAACTACACTTTGGTTGCAATGACAGGATCATGTTCATAGGTCCTTGGAATCTCAGAGTTGCAAGGGACTTGAAAGTAATCGTGTCTGTTCTTTCTAGTAATGACACTAGACAGATACACTGGAGCCAGACTGTGGATTAGCTTTTAGCATATAGCTTTCTCTATAAACTGAGAACCCTTCGCCCTCCTGAACACTAGTTCCTCTAACAATGACCCAACTATCGCAATCCAGGTACTGCTTTTCTGTTTTTCATCAGAATATTTTCCTCTCAAATATGGCATTTAGGAATATACATGAGATATTTGCCTTTTAGAAACAATTCAGTGGTATTTGAAAGACTTATTGTTATTTGTTAATGGGGCATAATAAACCCAAACTTGGAAACAGCAATACAAACAGGAAGCATTAACTTTGGGCCAAAAAGGCAACAACTTTGATTTTTTGGCAAAATTATAAAAAGTCTGAAGAGGGCTGGGAATTATGAAATCTTGGAATTACCCTTTGAATAGAATTTCACTGGTTAGCCATTAGTCACGGAATCACTTCTAATCAATTTAAGAATTCTTTTCATTTACATGCTGTCCCTAACTTCCCCCATTACATTTATTTTTAGAATGGCCATTTCTTGGGAGTCGCTCTTTATTTTTTATTCCTTTCCTCTGTCCTTCACTATTATAATTTAAATATTAGTTATTCAATGAAATAAGTAAAATGGCAATAAACTGACTGTGATAAGCAATTACAAATATTTTTACAGTATTATTAGCCACTCCTTTCAAAAATACATAGTCTGAGACAAAACAAGGTGCAGCCAGTTCCATGGGCCTTTACATTATACATAGATAGTCTTAGTAGATAACCTGCCCTAGATAATCTTAGCACAAAAATGTTGTCTGTGTAGGGGCCAATAGTAATCTGCATTAGTATTCAAGGGATAGAGGACCCTTTTTCTCTGCAGTCCTGGGCCCCAATTAAAATGCCAGATAAATTAGCATATAAATCCACAAGACACAAAAGCACACATGGAAATGCCCACAGGCAGCTTTTATTTTTATCGGAAATGGCATGTTTCCACCAATCCCAGGACAAAGGTAAAATGTGTTTGTCATTCATTTGTTAACTTGGGTTTTATTTTTACAGAATCATACAGCTTGGCTAGCAAGAGACTAGGCAGGGAAACCAGGGCATGTCTTCCTCATAAACTCAGCAAAAGCTCTTCATAACCACAGAGAGCAATCAACACACGTGTCATCAGACAGAGGGAAATGGTGGTTTGGAGGTTGACAATCCCTGCTACCTATTTCTAGCTCAAAGAGCTTGCTGTCTGCCCAAGAAAACAATGAGTTCTGCCCGAGAAAGAAACGGGTCCTATTCCTGACACAAGTCCAAGCACCACACTCAGTGCATATCAGACAAATGTCACAACAGTATCATCTGAGTGGGGCAGGGCACAGGACTGGCCCTGGAGGATCCCCTCCCTGAAGATGAATAATTTTTTTTTTTTTAATGAAGATAAATTTTGTCATGAATGACTGTGCTGATTTAGTTTCCCTTTACAACATGTTCACTGTGTGGCCTCTCCCCAACCCTCCATAAATGATATTAGAAAATTTCCATTACAGTTAGTAACTTATTGGGAACCATACTAGATATATGATCTGTGTATTTCTGTTCTTCATAAGATTTTAAGTTAGACAATTCTCTGCTTAAATCTTCCATTATTTTGATAATTTAAAAAATATTTCCATTTCACAGATATCTTCTAATTATACGTATATAATATCATCAACAACAATACTAAGGAATAGAGGTACCGTTAAAATTAACCTAGTTATAAATAACAGAAAAGGAGCAAAGGGAAGGCCAAAAAGCATGGGCATGTCATTTGTGCAACTTTACCAGGAAGCTGCAGTTTAACACTCCCCAGGAAGCCAACAGTCTATTCCCTACCGATGGCTGGGGGAAGGGACTGAACAGGGTGAAGAACAGACGCATGCCCAGTAAAGTCTGGGAGACAGAGAAGGCACTTGTCTGTCAGTCACGCATGGGAACTGGTCATTGGCTAGAGTAGGCATGGCCACTGTAAGTGTGGGGAGATTTGGGATATTTAATACCCTAAACAAAGGTGTTCACGCTCTGGCCCCTGCATCCGGGCTCTCTTGTGCTCCTGGTTGCTCTTGGCTCTTGGCTTGCAGGGCTCTCATAGTCCTGCATTCGCCCACATGGCTTGGAGCCATGCGGACCCCACCCAATGGACTAAAGGACTCCAACTAGCCTGATGCTACCCTGGACCCAGCTCCACCACGAAACAGAAACTTGGGATGCTGGCTTTGCTTTTAGCTCTACTGCAACCCCAGCTGCACATCTACCAGGACTGGATTAAGGGAAATGGGATTTTGGAAACCCAAGAATGTAATTCCACGAAAATAAAAATCACTCATCCTCCCATGTGAGTCTCAGAAAATTCTTTTTCTTGAGATATTGTAAAGACTCCACTTTCTATATCGAAAGGGATAACCCACGTTCACTGATAACAATAGTATTGACAATAATTTACACATGGAAGAATCTTTTGCATCTATTGACAAACTTGTAGGAATGATGGGTTTTTTCAAATTATGATAGAAAATCAATTATTCATTCATTCACTCATTCATTCATTCATTCACTTCACAAATACTTATTGAGCATCTACATATGCCAAGTTCACTTCTATGAGTTAACAATATGCCTGTGAACAAAACAAACAAAAATCCATGTTTTCATTGAGCTTACATTCTAATGAGAAGAGATAGACAAATAATAAGTAAGACACATGGTATGTCAGATGATGGGACAGATACCACTGCTGTTTCTTGGTATCTGATTCCCTTCGTAAACCTATTAGAAAGGCAAGCAGGGCTACTGAGTAGGGACCTGGATAAAGAGGTCTGAAGTTGAGGGGTGTGGTCAGGGCTGGAGATAGAAATGTTCAGCTTGTTGGTGGTTAGATGATATTTAAAGTCATTAAAGTAGATGAGATCACCAAGGGAGGAGAAGGGAGAGAGAAGAGATCCAAGGACTCAGTCCTGGGACACTCCAATTTAAGAGATTGGTGAGATGAGGATGAGTCTGCAAAGGAGACTGAGGATCAGCCAGTGAGAAATGAGAACTAGACACATGAGGAAGCAGAAACCCAGAGATGTTAAGTTACTTGTCAGGACTGTGACCGGAGCTCCGCTGCTCACAGTTCAGCTCATGTGCAAGAAGACTGTGCTGGGACTCAGTATAACTGCATATTGCTTTTTTCTGGAATAGCTCACAAAAATTGGCCCAATTGAGAAACATGTGGCTACAAACAATAAATTGACTAAGAAATAAAACAGAACAGAGAAGAGTGTATATGAGTGAGAGAAAGAGGCAAAGCAACGGTTGGAACAAGCATTTTCTTTGCAGTCTCACTCCATTAGAGAAAATGTACTTTGAGGATATACTTTACAGCAGTGTTCTTATCCAGGATAATTTTACCATCTGAAAAATATGCTCTCATGCACTATTTTGGGAAAACTAATGAAAAGAATATGCATAGCTATAGTTTTTAAAAAAGGAATATAGTATAAAAGTGTTCCAAAACTTCTTTAAAACATCAAACTTCTTATTTCTACATCCATGTATATTAGGATGTAGAAAGGTGGGAAAAATATCACTCCCACCCTATAATAATCAAAAAAGAGCACCCAAACAATCTTCAAATTTGCTGGCTTTTTAAAAATTATTCAGAACTGAGATCGTAGGGAAACCTGGAATCTAAGAAAAGACAAGCACATCCAAAGAAAGATGTCAGTGGATGTCATGGGAGCTAGTAAGAAGTTGGTTGGAAGTTACAATGAATTCCTCTCGGCCTAGTGTGGAATATCATGAGGATACAGAATGCCGGGGAGCTTCAGACACGAGGAGAATCTGCACCCACTTGATGGTTTTTCTACATGAAACCCGTTGTTACTTAATGGAAAGATTGGAAGCAGCAGAGTGTTATGAGAAAGGCTCCTTTGTGTTTCAAGACTGGGGAAAGAGCAGCCACTGTGGAAAGTCATGAAGTACCACCCAGATCCTTCTTTCCTAGTCCCATGGGGGACACGACATGCCCTAGAGCACAGTTGAAGAGCCACCTGGAGCTGGGAGAAGGGACTAGAAAAACATATGTTCTCCCTGGGAGAAGGGCAGGAATACCTCCTACACCCAGACCCTTAGAGAGGGAGTCAGGATCACTGAGAACACTCCTAAGACCCAGGAAAGGGTGCCTTCCTACGACTGAGTCTGGATCAGAACAACAGAGGAAACACTCTCCAAGTCCCTTAGCAACAGGCTAACAAGCACTGAGTAACAAGTAATAGCAGTTTAAGGCTAAGGCAGCATCAAGAGCATGGAGAGAACCTCTGAGGTGCAGGCTCAAAGGGAAGACACTGAGAAATACCCCCTGATCACAGCTCTGGCCACAAAGTAATGCCAGAGGAATTTGAATCCTGTAGCACACTGAGGTAAAAACAACAAATCTAGTTCAACCCATGACCTAATTGTCTTAACAAAAGAAAATGTATGCTAATTTTCAGGCATAAAACTATTTTCCTCTGTCTCTTTTGTCCTACAAAGATGCTAAGTTTAAAACAAACAAAAAATAAGATGTACAAAGAAAGAAAAAAACTGTCAAAAGACGAAGCAATCTACAGAAACAGACTTTTATGACACAGATGTTAGAACTATCTGATAGAAAATTTATAACTATCATAAATATGCTTAAGACTCTAGTGGAAAATGTGGACAGTATGTATGATTGGATGATAATCTCAGAAGAGAGAAGAAAAGTGTAATAATGAATCATATTGGGATGTCAGAAATGAAAAACATTGTAATAAACAAATAAAAAGGAGTGACACTTTAAAAAAGTAGAGCATTTAAGAGGGACAATATGAACCAGTTCAACATGCATGTAATTAGAAAATCAGAAGAGAAAGAGAACTGAGCAGAAGAAATAGTTGAAGAGAGAAATAGTTGAAATTTTTCTAAATCAATGATGAGCACCAACCCGCAAATCTAAGAAGCTTAAAAACCATCAAATAGAATAAATACAAACAAAAACAATAGCTAGACATATTATTTTCAAATTGTTGAAAACAAAATATCAAAACTTAAGGCAATCAGGGCAAAAGGACATTACACACTGAAGAATAAAGGTATATAAAGTGCTAAAGGAACTTTTCAAACGTAATTAGGTTATGGAACTTAAAGTTGAGAGATTTTCATGGATTAGCAATGTGAGCCCAATCTAATCAATGACTCTTTAAAAGCAGAGGGCTTTCTCTGGCTGGAGGCAGGATATATGAAGCAGGAGAAGGCAGAGGGATTCAAAGCATGTGAGCGACTCAACCCATGGTTGCTGACTTGGAAGATGAAATAAGGGGACCATAAGACAAGAAATATAGGTGGCCCATAGAAGGTGAGAATAACACGTAGATAACATTCAGCAAAGAATCAGGTGCCTCAAGCCCTAAAACCATATGGAACTTAATTCTGCCAAAATCCTGAATGAGCCTGAAAGTGTATTTTCCCTTAAAGCCTCCAGGCCACATCCACAGCCCACACCAGCCATCAGCTGTATGTCTCTGAAGACCTGGAGCAGAGGAACTAGCCATGCCTAACCATACTTCTCACCTACAGAGCTGTAAGATAAATTTGGGTTAATTTAAATTGCTAAATTTGTAGTAATTATTATAGCAGCAAGAAAAAAGCAAATACAATGTCTTTTTATCAATCCACTCAAAGGCAGGCCTTATAAACAGCAAGGCTCAGCAAAAACAGCCCAAGCACCAATTATTCAAAGTAATAAGGAAGCAAAGAAGGAATCATCTCGGTCCCATTGGGCAGGCACTGAAAGACTCTACCCAATGAAATACACCTCACCCCAGCTGCCCACCATCATGCCTGAATTTTCAGATTTGAATAACAGAGTCAATCTTAGAGATAGAAATTACCTGTGTTAATAACAAATAGAAGATGAGTAAGGCATGGTCTCTCCCAAGGCTCAGGTATAAATCACACAGATTAGGAAGTGACGGTGATACTGTTGTGATTAACATAATTATTAATAACAGGAAAGGAGCAAAGGGAAAGCCAGGTATTATGAGCATGTCATTGGGCAGCTTTGCCAGGAAGCTGCAGCTTTAACTCCCCAGGGAGCCACTGGTCCATTCCCTGCAGATCACTGGGAGAAGGGTCTAGAAAGGGGGGAGATAGATGCATACCCAGTAAAGTTGGGGAGACTAGGGAAGATGCTGGCTGGGAACAGGTCACTGGCCAGAGGAAGCATGGCCACTGCAAGCCAGGAAAGGTTTGAGATATTTAATTCCCTGAACAAAGGAGTTAGCTCTCCTGGCTCTTGGCCTGTTGTGCTTGACTCCAAGCTTTCGGGGCTCCCTCTCCTGCTTCCTGCATTCGCTCACACACAATGAACTGTAACTAGCCTGATGCTGAACTAGACCTGGCTGCACCATGGAATGGAAATGCTGGACACTGGCTCTGGCTTGAGCTCTACTGTAGCCCCAACTACACTTCTTCCAAGCCTGGACTAGGGGAAATGGGACTTTAGAAACACAAAGATGTAATTCCACGCAAATAAACATCACTCGTCCTTCCTTGGAGTCTCAGACATATGATCTGGAGATATTGCAATGACTCCACCCCCAGCACTCTGGGAAAGGGATGCCCCACTTCCATGGATAATAATAGTTCATTCTAGGATGGGGTGAGGTGGTCAGCATTAAGCACTATTTAAAGAAAAAAGAGGAGGAGAGAAATGGGGGCATGAGAGGGATGTTTGGAAATAATAGTAGGTCTAGTTACATATCAGAGTGAGCACAAAATGCAACAAGAGGCAGATGACTCAGCCTAATTTACAATGAGTGGTATGGGAAGTCATGAACCCGGATTCAGATATTATTGCTACTATTTATGCAAAGATCAAACTTTCCTTTTGCAGAATTTTAAGTGTTTACAAACTAAGAGCTTTCTGTTTAAGACATTTTCACACAAATCGGCCTTAAAATTACCATCCATAAACGGGTTCTTCCTCTAGATCAGGAATTCAGGAATCCAAGACCCTAACCACCACCTCTCCCCCTCGCTTATTAAACTACTTTCACTACAGCTATCATTTGAAAATCGCCTTCACAGACACCTTCACTTTCTCTCAAACTAGCAGCCTGTCCTATGGCCCATCATTAAATTTCCGTCATTACAATTACGTTCTTCTCAGGCCCCAAACTGCTTAGGTCACTCCCCCCTGCCCCCCCCCCCCCCCATCACACCCTTCTGGTGATATCTCCACCCGGGCTGAACCCAACCATCTGCTTCATGGTGCCTGCCTCCAAGTAGCAAATTCAGCCAGAGAATATCCCACAGCAGGGCAGATGGCATCATTATGAATTCATGGTCACTAATCTCTAGTGGGTTCCCATTCCTCTGGCCAGGTTATTTCCCACTTCTCCCTAATGATCATGTCAAACGTTCAGCCCTTTCCTCCAACCTCCATTTCTTCACTCAGCAGATCATCTGTTCACAAGAAAAGTGGAACCATTGGACAAGAGCAACTTCAAATTCCCACTTCTGCTAGTAAGTCCACAAACCTGCCTACATCAACACCCATTTCTTCTTTTGTATAAGTGGCATTATCTTTCCTCTTGCTTAAAGATAATTCCTCAACCTATATTCTGCATCTTACCCATTCTTACCTTTGCCAGGGAAATTACACTATTCAATCTATTTCTTTCAACTTGATCTTTGACAGTTAAAATATGCAAATCTTTCTCATCTTAAAATCAACAGCAACTTAACAGTTTTCTGTTCCCTTAGAGGTCAGCACTCATCCTAACAAGTAAAAAGTTGACCAGACTGAAAAATTAACAGCTCTTCTTGGATATGTAGGAGAGGGCAGGACACAGGGCTGGTGAATACAGGGAGTCATGCTTACCAGAGCAGAGCCCTGCAAGCAGGAACTGCTGGAGGCTCAGTGTGGACAATACAGTTAAACACTCCAGGGGGTCCAATCACAGGGGAGGCCCCACCATTTTCTGAGATTTACCTCCAGGAGCTCAACCAGGTTCTCACAAAAAATATTGCAGAAAAATCCCCTCATGCTTCAGGCAGAAGAGGGAAAGGAACCATTTTGAAATATCCCAGAGTACTTTCTTCTTTGTAATAAAGCCCATCCTCGGGGAAAGTAGTTAAACAGAGCCCAGACAGCTAAGGTATTGTCAGAGCTTAACTAACCTGGGGAAGAGAAAGTCTCACCTCCAGCCCTTCTAGCCATTCTGTCCCACCTAAATGGAGAGAAAAAACAAAAAAGCAAACCTGATGCCTGGCCAGTGTGGCTCGCTGGTTGAGTGTTAACCCATGAACCAGGAGGTCATGGTTCAATTCCCAGTCAGGGCATATGCCAGGTTGTGGGCTCAATCCCCAGTAAGGGGCATGCAGGAGACAGCCGATCAATGATTCTCTCTCATCATTGATGTTTCCATCTCTCTCTCCTTCTCCCTTCCTCTCTCTGAAATCAATAAAAACATATTTTAAAAAAACCCACCTGAGAAACACTTGTGAAGTTCACAGTCCAGAGGACAGAATCATTAAAGACTGTGTCTCTAATCAAAGAACTTTAGAATTCTTCTCCTCCCCTCACACATCGCCACATTCCTAAAGACCTATTTATAGCAGTTCTTTTCACATGTGCGGTTATCAAGAAAAAAATTACATAGAATACAAACAGAAAGAAATACACACCCTCATCGGTGTGCGCAGTGGTTAGAGCATCGGCCCGTGCACTGAAGGGTCTCTGGTTAGATTCCCTGTCACCAATGTTTTTCTTTCTCTTTTTCCCTCTCAATTCCTTTCTTTCTCTAAAATCAATAAGACTAGGAGTAGATAAAGGAGTGTTATCCAAAATATAAAAAGAACTCTTAAAACTCAACAAGTAAACAAACAACCCAATTAAAAAATGGGCCACAAATCTTAATAGACATCTGACAAAAGAAGATATACAGATGGCAAATAAGCATAGAAAAGATGCTCAACATCATATGTCATTAGGGAAATGCAAATAAAAGAAAAAAATATGAGATTACACACCTATCTGAATGGCTAAAATCCAGAACGCTGACAACACCAAATACTGACAAGGATGTGAAACAACAGAACTTTTCATTGGTGGTGGGAATACAAAATGGTACAGTAACTTTGGAAAATAGTTTTGTGGTTTCTTACAAAACTAATAATGCTCATATCATAAAATCTAGTAATTGAGTTCCTTGTCATTCACCCAAAGGAGTTGAAAACTTATGCCCATACAAAAACCTGTACATGATGTTGATAGCAGCTTTATAATTGCCAAAACTTGAAAACAATCAATATGGGTTTAAGTAGGTGAACAGATAAATAAACAATGATATATAGAGAAAATGGAATATTATGCAGCACTAAAAAGAAATTATCTATCAAGCATTAAAAAGATACGGTGAATGATGAATTTTGAACGTATATTACTAAGTGAAAATACCCAATCTGAAAAGTCTATAGAAACAGTAAAAAGATCAGTGGTGGTCAGGGGTTGGGGACAGGAGGAATGAATAGGGGGAGCACAGGGGATTTTAGGTCAGTGAAAATAGTCTGTCTGATACTATAATGATGGAAATATGTCCTTATTCATTTGTCTAAACCTATAAAATGTACAACGCCAGCATAAACTGTAATGTGAACTATGGCATTAGGACGATGATGATGTGTCAATGTACATTCATCAGTTGCAACTAATGGACCACTGTGGTGGGAGATGTTGCTAATGGGGAAGGCTACAGGAGCAGGGGGTATAAGGAAAACATCTATATTTTCTTCCCAATTTTGCTGTGAACCTTAAACTTCTCTTAAAAAATAAATTATTATTTTAAGAGAAAAACAATGGCAACAAAATACTGTCCTCAGTTGACCTCTCCTTTCTGTTTCAGTTCCTTCTCCTTCCCCTTTCCTTCACAGTCAAACTTCTCCACATTGTCTCTACTCATTTTCTCTATTTCCCTCACCCTACAGCCCACTATGAAATAGCTGCAGTGTCAGCTACATAAATGAAACTGCTCCCTGTAAGGTCAGCAGTGACTGCATTTTCTAGATCCTAAGATTCTACAGACACTCTTAATCTTCTTTGATATTTTTAGCAGCATCAGACCCTATTGACCACACTCTCATTCAAACATTCTGACTGCTCCTTTGTGTGTTATTGTCTTCTCTAATTCTTCTACTTGGTCATTCAATATTAGAGGCCCCTGAGGCTCATTATGAAGCCTTTTTATGGTGATTTTATTCATTTCTATGATTTGAACTGCCATTTATACACTCCTGACTTTACATGTATGACTCTAGTGCAGACCTTGTCACTTTTAGTTCCAGGCTCTTTGTATGCAACTGCCTGCTCAACACTCTTCACTAAGAAGTCTCAAAGAAACCTCAAACTCAACACGTCTAAGACTGTACACATATTCTTTAGCCCTAAAACTGACCCTTATCATCACTAAATTACCACACTAGTCCAAACTATTGTCATCTATTACTTCAGCTACTAAAATAGATTCACACTGATGACTAGGGACAACTTCTTAAAGCATGATTCTGTTTACATCACTTGGGCATAGGGCACTTCAAAGTTTCCATTGCTCTTAAGATGACCAATGATTTTAATATAGTTGACCCCCAAGGCATGATTTAGCTGCTGCCTCTCTCTCTCTCCATTCTCTTCTGTCAGCGCCTCTCCACTTGATTGCTGCACTCCAGTCACACTGGCCAACTTTCATTTTTTCCAGCTTACTTGTTCCATCCACATAACTTTCATTTCCTCCAACTGTCTGTTCAGAACAAGTGCCTCTCCCGGAGAGCTCTGAACCTCACTCCTTCCCCTACGTGGTTAACTCTTACCCATTCTTCAAACTTGTTGGTGGGAGAGTTTCTTCCTTATGGAAGACTTCCCTGACACTGCAGCCTGGATTTGGTTTCTGTGCTTCGAGCTCTTCTTCATGAAAAACATTCATCCCAGTTTATTTTATTCATTCGGTGTATAATTAACATATTTTTGCCCACTGAAATGTCATCGTTTAAAAGCACAACTGTCTACTTTTGTTCACTTTAGTAGCCTAATGCCTTGGTACTCAATAGCGCAGAAATGTCAATGAACCAGATGCCATCCACCCAAGCTTTTTGTTCTCTTTCTCTTCTCTTTCTTCCTTGTTGATTAGTTTTCTTTTTGATGAGAAAAGACTTGAGACATTTAAATCATCTTAAAAAGATAATAGTTTGTGGCAAGCTTCCGCATGGTTGGTCCTAGGGGGAAAAAAACTTCTATAGGCAAAATGTTATCATCCTCCTATCTCCAATTTCAGGACATTTACCCCAACTTGTGGTTTTTGTTTCTCCATCCTTACTGGTTGTGCCAGACTCCCTTCTTTAAAGCTCTGGTTGGCTAATTATCATGCTGGAAGGATCTGGAGCTCCTTCCTATTAAGTTGGAAAAGACTGATCAAGAATTAAGGTGTTTCTTCTGTCATGGTAAATGTTCATGTAAAGGAAACCAAACTGCATCATCTAAGTTTCAATAGTATAAGCACAGTGATGGGAGATAACCTGGGGATGGAGGCTTCTTACTAGTCAGTTGCAACTTGTTTCCCATGCCCACCTCCCCTTCCACACATATGCCAGCCCTTTTCAATGTGAATATTAAGCCAAACCTCAGCCATCTGAACTAGCGGAATCAGAGTCTAAGGTAAAGCTACATTAGGGGTCCATGACCCTGACTCATGTCAAGTTCCAGCTTTCTCAATTCCCACCAATCTCTTCTGCTTCAAGGCCTAATTCAGAAACTTTAATGGATATTGTGACAATTCTGTGCAATTCAAATTATTAAGCATTCCAATTTCTTCAAATAGCAGGGTTCACAAAAGAAATAAAACTCTGCAGTTTTAGCAAGTATCCTTAAACATGGCCAGTTATTTCTGGACCAAAGTACAGTCTAGTAGAGTTGCTATAGTAATGTCATGAAAACATGAGAAGCCTGCACTCTTTGAATGAAGTAAAACAAAATAGCAGAGGAAGGACTTGATTCAACATCAGAAGATTTAGTGAGGGTTTTTAGTGAGGAAAAGACTGAGTTTATGTATCATTCATTTAAAAAAAAGGTTGTTGTTGTTTTTGAGAAATTTCATGTGTCAGGCATTATTCTGGGTGCTCTAGAGAATCAAATCATGGCTTGTTAGTAGTGGAAGAGCCTTAGGGAGCTAACAAATGAGGTCAACAAAGACCTAGATTGGTGAAGTGACTTTGCCGAAACACCTTAATTGGGAATAAAACAAAGTCCCTGTCCTCAACATGCTGTTTTTTATTGACTTGAGAGAAAAAGAGAGAGAGATAGAAAAACATTGATCCACTGTTCCACTCATCCATGCATCCATGGGTTGATTCCTGCATGTGCCAGGACAGGGGATCCAACCTGCAACCTTGGCATATTGGGATGATGCTCTAACCAACTGAGATACCCAGCCAGGGCCTCAACATGTTCAATTTCACTTACTAAATCATTTTTTAAATGATAAATATACCACTACTATAGAGGTGTCTGAAATGCATGAATGCATACACTTGTCATGCCCAAGCCCAAAAATGGGCTGAAAAAAAGTCCATGAAACAGAACTAATTTTGTGACTAAGTCCCCCCCCCCCCGCCCAAATTAACCCTAAACGGGGCTACATGAAAGCAGGACCAACTTCATAATTCTGAGAATGCTTGTGTTCTTCAACCTTAAGTGGTCACATTGGATCCCCAACACTAATTATTTCAATTGTGCACAGCTGTTGTTCACAACTAGAGAACCATGACTTCATGTGTGAACTATGAGTGCAGACAAGAGATCTGCTATCAATAAGCCCAATCTCGCTAATTTGATCATTTAGAAAACTGGGTAAGACCTTCGTCCATCAGTGTAGCTGTTGCCAACTTTTCTCTGATTAAGTGAAGCAAGTGAGGCAATGCTATCTCTTAATTTCATGCTCTAAAGAGCAACTGTGGCTCATGAGCCGAATTCAGTCTGCCACCTGTTTTTGTAAAAACAGCAGAGTTGAATATGACAAATACTGTATGGCTCACAAAATCTACTATTTGATTTTTAAAAATCCTTATCTGATCATATGTTTATTGATTTGAGAGAAAGAGAGAAGAGAGAGAGAGAGAGAGAGAGAGAGAGAGAGAGAGAGAGAGAGAGAGAGAGAGGTTGTCTCCCATATGTGCCCCAAGCAGGGATCAAACCCACAACCTAGGTATTATACCCTGACCAAGAATCAAACCTGCAACCTTTCAGTGTACAGGGTGATACTCCAACCAACTGAGCCACCTGGCCAGGACTTATCAGATATTTTGCTGAAAAAGTTTTTTTGACCCCTGTTCTAAAGTTAAATAATTAAGCAACAAAAATAAGCAGATTCTTCTTTATTAGAGTTGTATTGCAAATAAAAGTTAAGATGCTTTGTTAACTACAGTTTTTTACTTAGTTAAACCTATGAAACTACAGCACAGATTAAGCATTATGAATTGCATAAATATAAAGACTCAGATATACCTCCCTTGATCCACGACACATAAAAAGATTGGTCTGAGAATGCTGTTCTTCTTTCAAGACATAAGCTGCTATTTTAGATGTCAGGCTTGGTGGCTTTGTGTTCATGATTACCTCCTAGAAGACCATATGCTATGTCTCTGCATCTACCCCCTACCCAACCCCGCCTTGATGAGCACAAGGTTTTACACTAAGGAACTCAAATGTTGTTGCATGTGCAATGAATTTTACAACTCTAGAATTTATAAGGCTATTCCCCCATCCCAATACTGAAGCCTTCTCGGGCAGAAGAAAGTTACTTTGGCAGACTTGGTTTTGTCCTGGACTAGCAGTGTTGTCATAGTTAATTGACTTAATGTTCCTAAACCTTATTTTTCTCATCTGTGAAAGGGAGGGCTTGAACTGTATACCCTCTGGGGTTTTGGGCTCTGAACTCCAAGACTAGTAAAGGTAAATCCCATTTGATTACCATCAATTCCAAGGGACAGATCCACTTTATATTCTACTGGAGGCCAGATGCACGAAGATTCGTGCAAGAATGGGCCTTCCTTCCGCTGGCTGCCGGCACCACCTTCGCTCCAGCCCAGAGCCACCTTTCCGCCTTCCCACGCTGCCCAGAGGCCCGGAGCTGCTGGGGCGGTGCAGAACACCTGCGTCATCACCATGGCGACGACACAAGCATCCTGCCCCGCCCCGCCCCCGGCCGCTCGGTGCCTGCATATGCAAGTTAACCCGCCATCGGGCGTCGCGAAGGTATGGTCAATTTGCATCTTTCTCTCTTATTAGTGTAGATTAGAATTTTGTTAAATCAAATATTATTTGAAATTAATGCTGCCTCAGATATGTTGGACCTCTCAACCTTTTGGTGCACTGATGTGAGAAAAAACAATTTAACCTGTGAATATACAATAAAAATAATTAATTCTAATTATATGGTGATGTACTTATGTCTTTATGCAATTTTCTGATTTCAATCATAATAAAAATTGTCCAATAAGGTAGAATTCTTACAACTAGCCCAACAGTTAAATTTTATTATATTAGACTGGAATAAAAATATCTCAATTAACATTTTATAAAGGTAAAATTTTTTTCTACAATTAGCCAAAAATTTTCAGTTTAGCCCAGTCTTCATAAAAAATATACATTCACAGACATTTAAGAAAAAAACAACAACCTATAGCTATTTAGGTTAGTAGTGACATAGCTTTTCAAAATTTACTAAAAATGAGATTAGAAACTATCAGATGGTTGAGGCTGACATCAAAACATGGCTCTGTTGTACTGGAGGTCATAGGCAAGGACTACCATGGGTGACCTGGGGGAGTTCTCATACAGCAATCTGACCCAGATTCTGGATATCTTTCAGACTATTGTTCTCTCAGTATATATTATACAGCTTTGAATCTCAGATTCATGTTTTTAAAAATCCTGAATGATATATTTCAGAGCCCTTAAAATATAACTTGCTGTTTTAAAAGGATAATACAGATTATCCTTTGAATGTGACTTTCTCCTTCAGACTAAGCTCATGTGTAATTTCCTTTGGAGTGATCTATTTATTCTCAGTTCACCAGCAGGGTCACCGTTGCCTCATTTTACGCAGATCCAGTGTCTGACACAAAGGGTGGGGAGGCGCAGACATGGTCTAAGTGATGCAAACCATGAAGCAAGAAGTCACAGACCTGAGTGAGAGCCAAACAAATGGTCCACAATGCAGACTGCCATAAGGCAATTCTCAGTGTGCTCTTCTAGCGTGAATCCTCCTGAATTTCAGAGCTGGAAAGGAGTTTAGAGATTGTAAAATGCACTCTTCATTTTAAAGCAGAGATAACTGAGGTTAGGTGATTGATACAGAGCTCTAGAGCTAACCAGTGCCATCGCTGGAATTGGAACTCTCCAGAATACCAATCAGCCCCATACTATGCACCTCATGCTGCCCCATGGAGTGAGAGCAAGAGCCAATCATTAAAGAGATGGGTACACCAATAAACATGGCCAGCAGCAGGTCCTTGGCTCTGGATTTTATTATAAACTTGAAAAAATCTCCCTCAACTACAAATGTATATGGTAAGTGTAGTAATCAGAACAGCATCTTGTCCCCCCGCCCCCCCCCAAAAAATGTGCATTTGAAAAGGAGGGTACAGAAACTTTAGTATCTTCAAATTTCAAGGCATAGCTCTGAACAGGTAGAAAAACAGATCTATGTCATCAAGAAGAATAAAAACACACACAGTTTTTTGAGAAGCAGAATAGGTTTCACTGGAAAAGAGTCAGGGTGGAGTAGGAAGACTCCACATCTGAGGGTGTTAACTCATTTTTGTAAACCATCTGCCAAGAGTCAGAGGAAATCCCCAATAATCTCAGCAGAGGAAAAAAAAATTTTTCAGAGATTTGAGGAAAAATGCATTCTGTACTTATTTTTTCTGTTCTTGTAAAGATAGCCTCAAACAAAAAGCTATAGTATAAATATCCTTCAAAGGAAATCGTTATTAAATTGTCTCTACTTAAAAACTTCATATTGCATAGGAGTTACTGCATTTCTTCCAACAGAGCACTCCCATGGGGGTATTCCTACAAGTGCAGATCTAGCCGGATCTGGGCCATTCCTCTAAACTCTTACTGCAGCCCCACTTCCCTCACAGCTACATGCCTGGATAACCAACAACCTCTGTAGCTGTTCAGGTCTCTGTTATAAAAAAGGTGAAGGGCACTCTTATTCATACCCATCCCCCTATAGTGCCTGGGCTATTGAAGGCGATTAACAAGTATTTGTTGAATGAATTCCTATTGATTTGAAGCAGAAATTAGGCTTCTTATTTCCTAATGATGATTAGTGGCAAAATCAGAAACATCAATTGGTTTTGAAATGTGTTGGGTTTTGCTCCTTTCAAAAGGTAGAGTAGGTAGCTATAGTCCCTTCCAAAGTGAACACACTAAAAACTATGACCAAGCACATCAAGCCCAACTCCCAGGTATCCATTCGCAAAGTAGTGTCACATTTAGAGACATATGAACCCCGACTGGGATTTGGGGTCTTACTCTTGTCTCTCTCAAATATTCAAAAGGACTTAAGAACTTGGAGCACAGCAACTTCCAGTAAATTTACTTGTTCTCACCACTCTAGAGAGCCCCCAATGCTTCACATGACTGACCTCGCATATCCGTGCCATCAGGTGCTGCTACGTGGCCTCTCTTCTCTCGCTCTTTCTCTTCAGGGCTGAGAGCCCATGAGCTCTTGGCTTGTTACAACCCCGTTCTGGAGCCCCACCCTGAGAAGAGCAGCTTTTCCATTTGTGCTGGAAGCTTTCCTCTATAGCTGCAATATTGTTCTCCCTCTCCTTAGAGAGTGGGGGAGGTGGAAGAATAGAAGTGGACCAAGGGGACAGGGAGGGCTGTGAGGCCCCATCTACTAGTTAGTGTTGCTCCATCTCAGCATCTGAATGAAACTATGGGAAAGTGGACCATCACAGGTGCTCACGTCACATGCGCCAAGCCAAGAGTTTTTTTCTTTAAGTCCAAATTAAAACTGAGTAACTCGAAGGAGTTCATTAAGCAAAAGACCTTCAAGCTGCTTTCTTGGTAATTATAACTGAAATTTTTGTGGCTGCTGATACTACTTTCTGGATAAATATACATCCTTCTCCCAATATCAAATACATCAAGTGCAAGTTCCCTGAAAACACTTTCTGCTGTGAAGACATTACTTGGTGTCTCTTCTGGGACCCATGAGACGTGTAAACAAAATCCGTTGCCACGTATTTGAAAGACTTGAGAGACATAAGAAGGGCTCTTATGCTTTAACAAAATTCTCCCCACAAACACTACTTGGTTGAAGTCTTCCCATTATAGAAGATAGACCAGGTTCTCTTGCATTAAGGCTTTATTCATATAAGCACCTTTGGATAAAAGACAAACCTCTCAGAAAAAGAAGACATTTCATTGTTACCAGCCATTAACATCTTACTATGAACAAAAATATCAGATTATTTTCAAAAAGTAGGCTAGCAGGAATTGGGCACTGACCAGGGAAATGTTGTTAAAGAGTAGTGATGGGATAGTTTGGAGCTGAAGCATTAAAAAGAGAAGGCAAGTCCAGAGTGAGACAATATAAGTCTTTACATACTGAGCTCCAGCGAGGGGAACATTGAGAATGTGCGTGGGCCCCAAAGGTAAAAGGTGCTCCCACTTTTGCATTTATATCTCCCACCCATTCTGGATTTCCCCCCAATTATCACAATTGCCTCCCAGAGGATACAGATGGAAATGACAATAACTGCAAGTACAAAGCTTGATATTTGGGAGATGTTTAACAGATGTTCATGGAAGTTGAACTTCACTTGTCTGCTTATTAAAGTATTTCTCTTTCTTTGTCCCAATAAAACCACAGGTTTTTTTTTCAATGAATGGATCAAGAATGCAAATCATCAAAAGTAGATTTTTTAAATGGAAATTAAAATAGAAAGATGTGAGAGTTCTTGCCAGTCAAATCAACTTGCACTTTGTCAGGGAAGGAATCACAGAAATGCGGGCTGAGAGGGGTGTGCCTTCCAAAAAAGGGGTAGAAAGGAGGGCAACTGAGGATGGAATGTCATTCTTCCCTGAAGCCCTGAATTCCCATCAACATTTCTGCAACCTGGTAATTTCACCTCAATAGTGCAATACATCCATGTATTTAGAGTTTCCTTGATTTAATAACGCTACCATTGCCATTAAAACAACCTCTGTATATTTTAGAAAATGAAACTTGCACCATAGAAATTAATGTAAGCAAAAATCAAATCTTATGTGAAAAAATTCTGTCTGTACTAAAAGGAATCTACCAATAAACTGGTGATTGCAAATATTTATAAAGCACCCTTGACATGTGAAAACTACTCTCTGGGCCAAGAGGAGAAGTGATGGATGACCACTTAGTTTTAAAAGGATCCTACGGCAGCTGCAAATATACACAAAGGCAATCAGGTTCCCCAAGCCCTCGCTCACCTTTTAAAAAAAAAAATCAAACAATACAGTTATTATTTTTGCTAATCGAGGCTCTTCAACATGATGATATCTTCATATGTTAATGCATGTTTTTTAAAGCCAAATAAGCAGTTCCATTAGGCTCTCTGGTTTCCTTTTCTGCTTATGGTGTTTGAGGCCCTGTGAGTGAGGCACTGAGATGTTTTCCCCTGATGAATGTTAGATTTCTTAGGCCCTGGCTGGAGAAAACACCCATAAACAATAACAGCATCACCATGTTCTTTCACAGAAACAACATGCATGATCCACCTTCATTATGAACAGATTCACTCAGTCCTCATTATGAGCAGATGCCACAAAGTCAATACTCACAGCACTTTCCCAGTCATTCATGGACATGCACCGAGTGGCAAATATTTGAGTCCCTGATGTGTACACTCCACGCTGAGGTGGAAAACGGCAACATTCTGCCTCTGTTGCAGCTCGCAGCTATAAACAAGTGTGCTTTGCTTGGTCTGTTTACTGCTTTGTTTTTCTCATTTTTGTCCTTTTTCTGTTTACAATGGCCCCCAAAGGTAGTGCTAATGTGCTGTGAAGTGGTTATGTGCACAAGAAGGCTGAGTTGTGCCTTATGGAGAAAATGTAAGATGAGCTCTATTCAGGCGTGAATATAGTGCTGTTGACTGTGAGTTCAATGTTAATGAATCAACAGTATACATGTATTAAATAGGTGTCTTTAAACAGAAACATATAAAAAACAGGATTATATATTGATTGGTTGACAAAAATGTTGTGACCAAGGCTCCCAGGAACCTAACCCACTATTTTCCCTAGAAATAATAGTTCACTTAGTATTTGCTAAATTGGTGTTTGCAGCAACTTTGTAGAACATAACTACTGCGAGTAATGAGAATCAACTGTATTACGCTCCATGTTTTTTAGATGAGAAAACTAAGACCCAGAGAGACTAAATTATTTCCTCTCTGAGTTCACTCATCCAGTTAGAAGGAGAGTGAAGACTAAAATTGAGGCATTTTGTTTCCAAGTCCAGGGGTCATTTTCCTGCTTCATGCCACTTTTCTCTAAGCACACCTCAGTTATAGAGAAAGAAAAGGGCTTTCATTTCTGCATAACATGGCATGCCCAGATTTACTTAGCATTCTCATATCCAGACTGTGTCTTTTTAAAATATTTTTTTTATTGATTTCAGAGAAGAAGGGAGAGGGAGAGGGAGATAGAAACATCAATGATGAGAGAGAATCATTGATCAGCTGCCTCCTGCACATCCCCCACTGGGGATAGAGCCCAAAACCCTGGCATATGCTCCAGCCAGGTATCGAACTGGTGATCAAGAGGTTCCTGGGTTGACTGCTCAACTGCTGAGCCACACCCAGTCAGGCCAGACTGCGTCTTTTAAAGTGTTTAAAGCTTAAATTTAGTCTTAAAGCTGAAAAGGGCAAAAAACTATGTGACAGTTCAGTTTAGGTTATCTTTCTAATGTTTGGATTTGATGCCTCATGAATATAAGATAAAGGAAGAGAGGGAGATAAGACAAATCTATTGACTGTTCTCTCTGTATCAGGCAAATGTACCTGATTCCCATATTTTATCTTATCTAATAAGGAATCAATGTAGATTTTAACAAGTTAATTTACCTATTATATTTTGGAAAATATTATTGCTTTTAAGAAAACTGATCCCATATTTTTAAAAGAATGATGCCTAACAAGTGTGAGCCAATCTCTGAGGAGTAAAGATATGGATTCAAATCTTATCTGACTTATTCCTGGTAAAATAGCTAAAATTAAAGAAACGAAAACCAAAAAACTGACAATACCAAATATGGCAAGAATGTAGAGCAATTGAATCTTCATACTTTGCTATAAAAAAGTGCTATAGACACTTTGGTATCCTATATAATAAAAGCCTAATATGCAAATCGACCGAATGGCAGAATGACTGGTCGCTATGACGCACACTGACCACGAGGGGGCAGATGCTCAATGCAGGAGCTGCCCCCAGTCCGCAGGCTCCAGGCCAGCCAAGGTGGGTGCCAGCGGAGCCCCCCGGTCACCCCAACGGTCACCCCACAGAGGGAGGCGATCAGCAGCAGCGGGGGGCAGGGTTGGCGAGCAGGCAGTGCCAGGCCAGCCAAGGCAGGTGCCAGTGAGGCCCCCTGATTCCCCTGCCTGACCCCCCACAGATTGGTCCTGATCACCAGCCAGGCCTAGGGACCCTACCTGTGCACAAATTTCGTGCACTGGGCCTCTAGTTTCTTATAAAGTTAAACATGCTTTTTTTTTTTTTGACAAAGCAATCCCAATCCTAGATATTTAGGCAAAAGAAATAAAAATACATGCTTACACAAAAACCTGCAAGCAAATGTTTATAGCAGTTTTACTTATAATTGCCACAAACTAGAAACAACTTAATTCATCAACTAGTGGATGAGTAAACAAATTGTACAATAGCCATATGATGGAACCCTTCTCAACTAATTAAAAAAGCCACTCCTGCCAAAACCGGTTTGACTCAGTGGATAGAGCGTTGGCCTGCGGACTCAAGGGTCCCAGGTTCGATTCTGGTCAAGGGCATGTACCTCGGTTGCGGGCACATCCCCAGTAGGGGGTGTGCAAGAGGCAGCTGATCGATGTTTCTCCCTCATCGATGTTTCTAATTCTCTATCCCTCTCTTTTCCTCTCTGTAAAAAATCAATAAAATATATTTAAAATAAAATAAAATAAATAAAAAACCCACTCCTAATGCCTGCAACAACATGGATGTATCACAAAAGCACTATGCTAAGTGAAAAATGCCAGATACCTCCTCCCCAAAAGGCAACATAATATATGCTTCTAATATAGGACATTTTGTAAAGGGCAAAACTAAAGGAACAGAAATCGGATCCATGGTTGCCAGGAGCTGGGATCGGAGAAGGGATTGACTACAAAGGAGCACCATAGAATCTTCTGTGGTGACGGAAATATTTTATATGTTGATTGAAACTGACAAAATATAAAAATTTATGAGGTTTGATGAAACAAGGAGTAGACAAATAGGCAACAGAGACATCTTCAAATGTTCAAATTTAGAAGGAAAGCTGAAAGTAAGTTATTTTTTGCTTATCCTCCTAGATTAAGCTATAATTACAGAATATTTACTAATTACCTCAAGTAATGCTAAAATAAGTCACATTTAACTTTAGGGTGCATATTTTAACATTTCCCAAAAGAAGGGCACTCTGGAAAGTCAAACCTGCCCAAGGTGCTATTTGGGATCCTCTCTCTCTCTAACAGATAACAGGCACCTTGTTTATAGGCAGTCTAGGCCCAACATTTCTCCTGTTTGGTTAGAAGTTAGTCACTCTTAAAACATTGATCTGATGAGTACTAAATAACCCAATGTATTAAAAATAGTAAAAAGAATTTCTTAAAGAATTTGTTGCAATTATTTTAGAAAAAAAGAGAAATAGGATATTGAGAAAGTAAAAATAGTTTACATTTGAATGTAGATAAAAACCTTTAGTCTTTGGAAGTTGCTTCCTGATTTGTTGTGCTGCACTAAATAAAACATTTGTAAGCAAGATGGCAAAATTGAACCTAATAGCAATACACCCGCACTTCTAATGGAGAAGTGTGAGGAGCAAAGTGATCCTCACCGATGCCTTGGAGGAGGTGGGCTGCCGAGGATGACGGGGTCCCCACTTTGGATTGGGAAAGGATTCTAAAACAGCTGATCTGGTCACATTTGTGACTCCTCTAGTGGCATGCTGCCTGCTTGGATGACAGTTTCAGATCTGACTAAATGTTTTGCCTGCCCTGATTGATTTGACCACAAATAGATTCTGCTTTAAAAGCCTGAATGCTTTGATTGCTTAACTAGCTGTGTCCACTGAGAATGGGCAAAGCAGTGGTAGAGATGAGCTGTGTCTACGGATAAAATAGCCCTTCCTTAGCAACCATGATAAAATGCTCTGGGAAAGTCAAGTCCATGGTGCGTTGAATTGGCATGAAAAAGCAAAGACCACATGTGGCCTTGTGAGTCTCTGGGTGATGATAGATATTAGTAAAAATCTAGTCTAGATCTAGACTAGAATTTGGTCTGGGAAGAGGTTCTAAGCAGGAAGACTTGTTGTTCCTTGTGACCTAGATCATCCCATTGACTCAGATATTGATTGGCCAATGAACTGGCCAACAAGATGGCACTGCTTACCCAATTCTGTTTTGTTACATGTTTTGTTAATAAGGTCTTAGTAATTGATGGTGTCTGTGATTTTTCTTTGTAATAATTTTATAAACAATTGTATATTTAAAGGGAGCAAATGAGTTGTTTAAAGCACTAAAAGCACCCATTAATGAATGGCACTGTAAGTTAAATACAGTTAGAGCATCTTTAATGTTCTGAAAGAGCCCTAGTTTACAAACACTTTCAATGTCTTTAAAAAATCTTATTTCTTACGCATTCTGACTTGGAGCTAGAAAACTTTGCTCACCCTCCACAGATAGCACATATAAAGAAATTCCTTACATGAAGTGTGTGGGTTTGTTTTTTTTAAAATAAACACTTGTTTTTAATTTTGTAGAATGACAGAGAAGGTCCTATTCAAAGTCTTCCCCCTTTTCCAAGCAAAATAAATCTCTTTTTTCTCTATGCTCCAATTCAGCCTCATTCATTTCTCAATCATAGCTGTTATTACATTGTATTACCCTGTTTAGTTCATCTATTCCTTTTGCTAGGACATAAACTCTACTGGGACAGTAACCATTTTTCTTCTTTTTATGTTTATTCCTCCTATTATAACATTAGGTGCTTATATTGCATAAGAGATAAATTTCACAAAGGCTTATGTTAGAGATATAATTATAGCTCCATGGCAAAAACTTCAGCATGAGGTCAAAGCTAACTAAGGCCTGAGAGTCCGGCCTGATCCAAATTTGTGCCAGGAGGCCCATTAGTTCCTCAGAGAATTCTGTGATGTAGGTCAGCTACAGTGTGGATCTTGGATCTGGTTCTCTTTAAGCTGTCTTGGACACAGGTTGACTCTCCTATATGTTAGCGGGACCAATACAGACTTACCCTTGGCCTAAGGCCAGTCCTAAAATGTCTCTGGAATGAAGGACAAGGCCATTTATCAAGGCCTTAGAAAGCATGGTCCTCAAGCTGCTCCAAACCATCAAACATTTTCCATGATTTCTTTAAAAGGATATTTGTTCACATAATTTTCCAATCACTCTGATCAGCATTTATGCCATTTTTTTTTGTAATCCAGGAAAAACTAAATGATTCAAAAATTCTCCTTCAGAATTTATTTCCACTTATCTTTCGCCTACAGTCAAAACTACATGTCTAAAGCCATATGCCAATAAATAAGATTATCTGTATTTCTCATTCTATTTTTGCTCCACTTAAATAGTCCTTTAAATTACAATAAAAAGGCAGCAAACACACTCTGTGTAATTACTAGTTGTTGCATAATAAGTTACCTCTACGCTCAGTGACTTACACAATAATAAGCATTTATTACTCACATAGTTGCTGTGGGTCAGGAAGGAACTTGGAAACATCATGGCTAAGTAGTTATAATTCAGAATCTCTTATGAAGTTGCAGTCAAGATATTGGCCAGGGTTGCAGTCATCTGCAGGCTTGACTGAGGTTGGAGGATGCACTTCCAAGATGGCTCACTCATATGAGTAACAAGTTGGTGCTAGCTGTGACAGGAAGTCTCAGTCCTCACCACGTGGACGTCTCCACAGGACTGCCTGAGTGTTCTCATGGCATGGCAACTGGCTTTTTCCATTGGGTGATCCAAGAGAAAGAGCAAGGTGTGAACTATTATGATTTTTATGAGCTAGCCTCAGAAATCACACATCCCCACTTCACTTCTGTACTCTAATGGATACACAGGCCAGCCATGATTCAGTGTGTGAGGGGACAAGGGTATGGATACCAAGAGTTAAGGGTCATTTTGGATATACTTCCACATTTAAATTTTTTGTTGCAATTCAAAATCAATTACATAAAATAAACTGTGTTTGCATTTTCCTTATGAAGTTTAACTTTTTCATGGGCCATTTCAAAGCCCTTTCTGCATGTTTCATGATATAGTAGCAATCTTTAAAGCCACTCACTTGATGCATCCCAATTCTAACTCAGGAAAAGGCACCTGTTTAGACATGGTGTTCTTAACTTTTATTAGCTCTTAGACTCCTTGAGAATCTCAATATTGAAGCACCAATACCTGAAAAATGTATATACCCATAAGTGTACTACTTTATTTTTTTATGGACTTCTGGAGCTCAGAAAAGAGACTTTAACCTGCAAGCTACATACACAATGTTCTCAGCTGCCTGCCAACTACAAATGTTATAGCTAATGTTCAACAACAGACCAGTGTCCAGTATTAGCTGAAGGACTGGCTACCAGTTTATGTAAGCCAAAATAACAGAACTTTTATGTGAAGTATCACATTCATCTTTGGTTTCAGAGTTGTATTTTTCTTGATTGACTCAGTGAAGTAAACTGGTCATACTTTATAGTGGACTTTCTTGAGTTTGGGTTACACTACACAGATGCTTCAAGCTAATATTAGGCATTGACTTTAACATACATATACACACAGACAGAATGACTCTCACTACTATCTCAAAATGTCACCAAAATCTTCCAGCCCCAATTTTAAACATTACTCACCACCAAACAAGGCTGCATTGACTGCAAATGCTGCTGAGGACTCCAACTAGCTATGGGAAAAGATGGTTTCTAAGCATTAAGAAGTTCAACACAAGACCTAGGTTCTCACTATCTCAAGATGAGTCTTGTTCTATAGACATATATCTGAACAACGAAAAGCACAGGTTCTCCAAATGTACAGAACTATAGTAAGTTAGCTCAGTTTCTCTTAACTTCTTTCTTCCAATTAGTGCCTCAGTGCTTGGTACTGGTTATATAAAAGATCAGTATTATTTCTCCATACACAGTTAACCCCATCAGAATCATCAGTGGTAGTGATTGAACATTCAGATAATCATACCTACTAACTCCTAATCTGGTATGAGTCTAGTAAGTGTGGGCAGGGTGACGGGTGGAGGCAGTGGGGCTCTACATACTTAAGAGATTCACTAAGTTAATGGTTTTCAGAATGTGGTCCTGGGACCAGCAGCACCAGCAGCACCAACTCTCTGGACCCACCCCACCTCAGATCTGCTGAATCAGATACTCTGAGGATGCCGTCTAGCATTCCAAGTTTTAACAAGCCCTCCAGGTGAATCTGATGCTCTATCAAGCTTGAGGACAACTATCCTCAGTGATTCCCTACTCCTCAATATAGTTTGAGAATTATTATGGCCAGGTTTGGTAAACAGCTGCATCTCAATGACACAAAACACAGAGGTTTCCTTTCCAGTTACCATCTACTCATCTTGCACAGCCAGGTCCTGTGGGTGGATGTAGGTTGCAAGTGCTATAAAGGGAAAAGGTAGGTGGGAGAAAGACTTTAGATTCAAAACAGATAAACAAGTGTACATGCTTCACCCCTTTAAAAAAGCAAAAACAAAAAAATTTCTCACAAAATAAGGACATCCCTAGAAAGAGATATACCTAAAAGGATCTTGACTCTATTAATTCTTATCCTGTAATGCCTTTTAAATTATTTTACAACATAATTTACAGGAAGTTTATTTTTTTGTTAACATCTGTAGTCCTTTTGTGGCTTATGAACTTCTGACCATGAAAAGGAATATTTGAAATGGATGTTTCTGGGACACCACATCTGTGAGGCATGATTATGACAACGTTGGAAAACACTACAGTAAATGTTGATTGCCTTAACACAGATACTTGTATTAAATGGATGATTAAGAATAGGTGTTTCCCTGGCCAGTGAGTGCTCAGTGGTTAGAGCATCAGCCCGAGCACCAAAAGGTCTCCAGTTCAATTCCCGGTCACGGGCACATACCTGGGTTACAGGTTCATTCCCTGGCCCCAATCTGGGCACGTGTGGGATGCAAACCATCAATGTGTCTCTCTCACTTCTCTCTCTCTTTCTCCCCCCTCTCTCCCTCCCTTCCACCCTATCTAAATATACATACATAAACACATAAATAAATAAAAGCAAGGGGGGAGAATAAGTATTACATAATGCAATTCAATGAACAATTTAGGAGATTATAAAACTAAATGGTATTTTTTGTAAACAGCTGATAAAGGCACCTGGAAGTATTTGAAAAAGTACTGACATGCTGAAAAATTATGAATGTGGGGTTTCTTGCCCAGAGTATACAAAGAAGAAATTTTGACTAACCTTGAGTATGAAGTACTGTTACTTTTTATAATTTCTTTTAACATTATAGTTCAATATTATACAAAATAGTGATTAGACATATATACCTTACAAGAGGATCACCACAGTAAGTCTAGTACCCATCTGGCACCATGCAGTTATTATAATATTATTGGCTATATTCCCTGTGCTATACTTCACATCCCTGTGACTAATTTTTAAGTGACTCAAGGATATTTTTTTATTTGTAATTCTGGTGATTCAGTTATAATATCAGTATTTAATATTTGAGTTACTGTTTCCCAAACAGGATAATAAAAATAATTATTTTCTCCAGTCAAAGACTTTATAAATAGTTTTGCAACTAAATTATTGACCAATCAAAAATCAATGGTGCATGACACCCAATTTAATCCATTCCTAGGGCTTTCATCTGTTTAATATTTATTTGTTTTTTATCTGTATTACAAAGTGAACCAGCACAATGCAGAATGGCACATGTGTGTGAGCACACCTACTTGGATCTGGAAACCTACTTATATATACATTTTTTTCACTAGTCATTATTACTGTTGATATGGTTGAAAAAGTCTAAAAGCCTACAGAATACATAACGTTTCCATGGCAGATATCATGGAGTCTCCCAAGCACAAGGATCAGAACTTTAAAAAGATATGAAAGAGGAGGGCTGTATAGAAAGAGTGAGAGGAAAAATTGGAAGTCACCTATGGAGAACAGCAAAGAATCAGAGGCTTGTATGTAAAAATGGTGTTAGATGCCTGCAACTGTGACCCAGTTGCCAATTAGAGGATCTAATTTCATGAGGACATTTGACACAGAAACTTGGTTTCATGGAAATGTTGGCTACCAGTCAAATGAAGAGAAACATGGCATTTGAACTAAAGATCCAACTCAATGAGCCGCTGGAAAACTGCAAAGTTTTTTGCAAGTTCTTCAAAATATCAAACTCCAACAGCAACAATGGAACAAAAATCCAGAAGCAAATCGAAAAGTGATCTTACAAAATAACACTGTAATATCTGGCTTTTATCATGCATATGTTGTTGCCATATTTAAAACCTCTTAAGAATGAACTAGTGTTAATACTAGTACATAGTTATGGCTTGTCCAATCAGACATGCACAGAGTTGATCAGATGAATGGAGATTTGTGCTTTTTGCAAGCTTGCTGATGCCAAGATAAATGAGTGAGAAACCATGGTATTTTCAATCAAGTGGAACATTTAGCATGACATGGAAACACCCACTCCTGCTTTGAAAAAATAAAAATAAAAGTGTGCATTGTCTTCCAAAGGGATGATTTCTGCTATATCCAAACAGATGAAGAGTCAGCTGTGAGGCATGAATGAGGGCCAGCGTGGCCAGTAGCAGAAGCTGGGGTGGAAGCCAGGAGGAAGTTCTGGGGACTCTAATGGTGTTCAGAGAAGGGGAAAAGAGAAAGGGAGGGGATTAAGAGGGAAAGAGAGAAAGAGGCTAACGGGAAAGCAGGGTTAGGAATAAAAAAGAGGGAGGATGGGAAAAAGAATCTAACCAGGGACTGATCAGCCAGTTGATCAGACCAACCCAGGACCTGAGTCAGCCAGACAGACTGCAGCAGGCATCCAGGGGAAAACCAAGTACACAGACCTGCATCCCAAGAATATGTGGAGGGGAAAAACATTACCAAAGACCACGACTTGTGCTCCCAAATCTTTCACAATAAAAGATAAATCTGCTCTGAGCAGGACCTTCCAAAACCCTGCAGGGGGAGTTGGACCAAGATAGGAGCAGAATGCTGGTAGCAAGAATTATGTTTAAAAAATCCGTAGTGCCATGGCGCCGCTCCTCAGTCCCCGTGCCACGGAGGCTACACAACACAGGCCCCAACACAGTCACCGTGAACATCCCGCAGCGGCTTTCTCTCAGCTCAGTGTCTTTTCAGGACGTGTCCAGGAGACCAGACTTCTAGCTGCCACAGCAGGTAAAAAGTTTTTAAGTTGTATAAATGGCACCGAAAACTCATATAATATTTAATGTCAACTGTAATTAAAAAGTTAAAAAATTTAAAGAAAAAATGTGTCTGGTCCTCACATCTCCTCTTCCTTAGGTTAAGTACATTACTACCAAAAAACTCCATTAAAGTCACCCTGATAGTATTTCTTAGTGGAGGCTAAAAAGGGAACTGTTATCTTTATCATTCCCTTTTTTCAAGGAAGAAAATCTGATGTTGAGAGAGGTCAGGACATGTTTACTCCTGGGCTTTCCCTACTAGCCCCTACCGCTATTTTCCAATATTTATCTTTCCAGTTCATAATGAAACTACAGATTAGAAGAAACTCCACGGAGAACATCTTCTAACTCTTATGAAAATGTGCGTACCTAGGGAAGCACTCTGGGACAACATGATCGGGTGGGTATTTGAAGAGGATGAGCCAGGGAGGGGGTGTTCTTCAGACTCTCTGATTCCTTGTCCTAAACTTCCTGACTGGAGCTGGCTTTAACTCCATTTAGGAAAGCGAAAGGAGAAGGAAACTCTGTCCTGTATCCCCTGCCAGCATATCAGTAACAGGACTGAATTCCAGGGTTCTCTGCCAGCACGACTCTGGCAGTCGCCCCAAACCCCTCCTTCAACGACAGAATCTGCTGCTCTCGGAGAAGGAAAGCCTGTTAGGTCTCGCACGCCCACACACACGTGCACAGTGGATTCTCAGCAAGGCCCTTGGAAAACCAGAATGTTTTCTTATCAACCAGCAGAAGGGAAAAATCAAAGGATGGCATTTAAGGAGAAAGGAAATCTGCAACTCCACTTGGACAACTTGTGGGAAGCAAGGCATCCCCCAAGCTATGTCCTGGCAATGGCTCGTTCTCCACTCAGAGAGGAGAGACTGTATGGGAGACACAGTGGAATATGTTTCAGATTATAAATCATCTTACATGCCCACAAATTTTCCTTAGCATAAAACAGAAAGAAGATGAGCTGGAATGTATAAAATAGTTTGCACAACTAAAGGAACCATTCCAAAGGCAAGTCAGCTAAACTGGACCTTCTGAATACGGAAACTTATTGAACATTTGCTTAACTCCTGTATTTTGCATTGACTGAGATCATGGGGTGCTTTGTTTTTCTTAACATATTACATGAATTCATTTTTTCATATATATATATATATATATATATATATATATATATATATTACTAGCTTTAAGTGATATATGTGTGTTTGTGTGTGTGTGTGTGTGTGTATACACACACACACACACAAACACACATATATCACTTAAAGCTAGTACATGACAATGCAATGGGGTAGGTTAACTCCTACTAATGTTAGTTGAAGAATTAAGACACAGTTTTATCTAAAAGAAAATGACTTTGGTGAAGCCAAGTCATTTTAAATACTACTAATTTCAAATTCTTTGAAGTGTCTTACTCATCTTTGTAATCCTAATATGATAATTTTAAAAAAATGTTAGTTGAATGACAAAATGAACAAAAGTAAGTCCAGTCCTGAAAAACACAATCTGCCATAGCTTTTTAGATCTGGCTTCTGAGATTTTGTAAAAGATTAGCATTTTTAACACCAAAAACGAATGTTAATCTCAATTATAAGTATTTCTTTATTTTATACAGCTTGAGAAGGAATTCTCAATTTTTTTTTCAAATAATGGTTTAAAATCCTGGAATGAAGCAGTGAATAAATAAATAAGTAATAAATAAATAAATTAATTAATTAATTAAATCTTTAAATTAATATTAAAACTTAAATAGCAAAATAATTTACTGCAACTCCTAAATTTTACCCTGCACTTATCCTGAAAGGTTTATCATCCACTTACACATGCAAATTTTTGAAAAACTGTTGATCAGTGGTTTCCAACTTTGGCCACATTGGAATCATCTGAGGAATTTTTAAAAGTCTCCCACCTCAGACTAATAAAATCATAACTGAGTAGGGAAGCAGAACAGTACTGATATTTTGGAAAGTTTCATTTATTCTACGTGCAATATGGGTTACAACACTTGGGATAGATGCTATAGTATTTGTACTCATAACTAAATTTATTTTTAAAGAAAACCTTGAATTGTTATATGACAGGTGAGGTGTGAATTGGACCTCAATTTTCTCTAAAATTAATTTCTAATCTGGCCAGAAGGTGCTTGGAGTGGGTGGTTTCAGTCTGGCTTTCTTACATATGGGCTTTCGATATACAGTCCATGACTGGAGAATAATGAACGTTCTATAAAGGCGATACATCTACCTTCTTTTCGGACTTCCGCAGGGAGGAGCATTAGTTGACTCTATAGGGGATGCTTGCTGTACCAAGAGGGCCTAAAATCCTCAGATTAGCTTCAAGGCTCCCACATTTCTACCAAAATCACTAAGAATACAAGTCAGGGTTTTGTTAGACTAGGGAACCCTATGACATGCTCCAAAAATCTCACCATGGAAGGTTCTAGGTGGGGAACCCAAGCTAACATTATGAGCAGTGGAGTAAGTCCTGACTCAGTCTAGCTGTCCACAGAACCTTCACAAAATAGCCTGAAACCTTGAGGTTTACTACCCTTCTTACGGTGTACCTTCTAGACCTTTGGGACCATCCCAACACAATAAGAGACTGTGGGCTAGAGGGAAAACCCACAGTATTTAGTCTATAAGCATCTGGGTGTCATATTAAGAATATGTTCTGTGTATAACCTAAATTTTGTGTTTTGATTCCTAGATCCTATGGAAGAATTGTTTTATTAACACCAAAAAAATAAAATAAAAATCTGAAAGACAAATTGGCAGTTTGGTATCTGCCACTAATGGCTCAATTCTGTGGGAAATAGATGGCATATCAATGCTCCAAACAGTATTTTCTCTGGAGTTAGATTTCTGCATTCATAGTTCCACTATATAATTTTCTAGCCATTGCCCATTTTGTTGTGGATAGACTCTAAGATAACCCCTAATAATCCCCTCCTCCTGCATTCATTTCTTGTGTAATCACCAGTATGACAGTATCTGTGAGCTGCTTGTAACCAATAGACTATGGCAAGGACTAGGCCTGTCACTTCCATGATTGAACTACATAAGATTATGATTTCCATCTTGCCTTGTACACAGACTCATCTGGGCTTGTACACTTTGATGAAGCAAGTGGCCATAATAGGAAGGCCCATGTGACAAAGAACTTAGGTGACCTCTGGTCCATGGCCAGTGCAGAAACAAGTCCCTCAAACCAACAACCATCAGGGAACTGAATTTTACCAACAGCTGTAGGACTTGGAAGTGGATCCTTTCCCAGTCAAGCCTTCAGATGAGATCCCAGTCCTGGCCAACACCTTTGCTTCAGTCTTGTGAGAGACCTTGAAGGAGAGGACCCAGCTAGGCCAGACTCTGATTGTTAACCTCAGAAATTGTGAAATAATAAATGTGTTGTTTTAAGCTACTAGTTTTGTGGTAATTTGTTATGCAGCAATAGATAATTAACATATTCCTTAAGCTTAGTTCCTCATCTGTGAAATGAAGACAGTAATAATATATATTTCATAGGCATAAGAATAAAATGAGATAATTTATATAGTAAATACTTAGCATTAAACACCATGCATGATATATAACAACTTGGTGAATTATTATCATATTCTTTAAACATAACTTTAATAGAATGCATGTGTATATACCATTTTTTTTCTATTTTTAGTATGTTTCTTCTTTAGGTGATACTACTTATTTTTTATATTTTTATTTTACTATTCTAGTCTCTCACATTAGATTATCCTATCTATCTTTTAGCTCACATTTATTAAGTTCATCTATTTACCTTCCATATTCTTTATCTTATACCTACCTTTATAAATGACAATTTATAAAATTAGGGAACAGGCAAAGGGAATCTTTCTGAGGACAGTGACCCAGATGGCATGGTTGGTCACATCTCCTGAAAGGCTCTCCTGTCATCAGATAGCTCATTTTGGTCTCAAACACATCTTCTGTCAACTGATATTAACCTACAAAAACATTTTAACTATCTTTTCATTAAGATAGTAAACTAGTAAACATATAATTAACACAGGCAAACCTTATTTTTAAACCTTGGGTTCTAAATATGATAGTCTTAGTACAAAACAAATTATACTTGATCAATTTTTATATTCCTGGTGAAGACCTGAGGCAGGGGATGGGGGCAGGCTAGATGGGGTCAATGGGGGAAAAAGAGGGACATATGTAATACTTTCAACAACAGAGATTTAAAAAATTTTACATTTCTAATACAAGTTTCTCTTATTGCAGGGGCTGGATCTCAGTGTTACCTAGTAGAGGCTCAATAAATAGTAGTTGAATAGACAAAGAAATCACTAAAACTTCCAGGAAACTTTAGAGCTATAAAAGATGCTAAGCTAATTTTCTGTGATTTTTGAACTTTTTTGTTTTCTTGTAGGAGTAGAACCATTTTTCCTGTGTACTCTTTAATACAGTCCCACCAATACATAAATTATATTACTCAAGTAATAGCAGAACCCCTCCCACTAGGCTTATTTTTACTCCTCACTGTTTTCCTCCCCACCTACAACCTCCTTGCCCTGAGATGAAAGAAATCCTCTCTAGCCACTCACAACTATCAATCCCCTTTGAAAAAATGGAGTTGACCGTTGGAGTGACACATTCTTGTTTTGTCAACATGGGAGGTCTCCGTGGAGAGTGAGAGCCAGATCCCAGTTGAGTGGCTGGTAAAGTTTACAGAGCAAGATGTAGGAGCCCTTCTCTCCAAAGACTGCCTTCTATTGCCTCCTTGTGATCAATCTTGGGGAGTCAGGGTAGATCTAGACAAGGAAGACAAAGTTGCAACCTGGGTGGACTTCTTAGTCTTGGCTTCCCCTCTGAGTACTTTAACACCTACTGAGCTCTGGCCCCTGGGGGTTGCCTTGGTCTGGCCCTATACATATCCCTGTTGGAAAGGCCCCTCACCTCTTAACCATCCTCCTTTACCCCAACTTGAATTGTCTTCTAAGCCTCTACTTGGGTGCCATATCTATATATATAAAAGGCTAAGTGACCGACTGCCCGAACCATCCTACTGTCGACCGGCCAGTACATAGGACGCACACTGGCAATTTAAAAATAAACATTGACTTGTGCATGTGTGATACATATAAAGCTCTTTCTGGTGCCAATTGCACACATTTTAATTTTATAATACTGCTAGAGGCCCAATGCACAAAATTCATGCAAGGGGCTCGGCCCTCGCAGCCACAGCAGCTTGCCTCCACCCTCGCAGCCCCGGCTTCATCCAGAAGGTCGTCCAGAAGGTCATTCAGCTGTCCGGTCTAATTAGCATATTAAACGTTTATTATTATAGATATTACATATACTATTTTGACATGTAATTTTTTTCAGTAATGTAATTACCACACAAATCTTTCTTCTAATTAATTTCCTTTCAATGTGCAGGAATCCATGTACTGGGCCACTAGTTCTCTTATAATTCTTGATCCTCTGTCAGGGTTGGGTTTTCCTGCTTGTTCTCAAAGCTGTTCGTACTTCTCCCAAATCAAATGCTGACCTCACTTGATTGTAATGATGCCTATACATCCCTGTCTCTTCCAGTAACTGGTCAGCTCCCTGAAGACAAGTGCTGAGCTGTGTCTTCCCAGCCTTGGGAGTTCTGCATGTATATGGACTATAATTTGTTACTTGAACAAATTAGCATATCTTTACATGGAGCAGGGAATTGGTACTACATAGAAATTAAGGGTATAGTCTTTTACCACTTGCTGGCTGAGTGACTTTGGGCAAATCACTTAAACACTGAGGCACACATTTTTTATGCTCTATAAAATGAGAGTAATAAAACACCTGCTTTATAGGAAAGCTTGGAAATTTAGTTAGATTTTCCACATTAAGAATATTTAGCCATAAATTACCACAACTAACTAATATGAGCTCAAAGAATGTTATCTGTGATAATAATAATAAGTTATTAATAGCTATGAGAGTTATTGTCGTTATCATCCACCCCTGTGTGTGTTGTCCGTGGAGTCAGAGATTTCTACCTTGTCAGGTAAGAACCTGAGGCAAAGAGCCAGATGTGTCTTTCCTTTGCCACAAGCCAAGAGTCACTCCCAAGAGCCTCATGCCCTCGGCCCATATGATTGCACTTGTATCTTGGATGCCCCTCTGTGGCGGCTCTCTGCCCCTGTGCCTCAGGAGGACTGATAGAGTTGGCTGGAAATAGTAGCCTTTGCCTTCTGGCTTATTACACGGGATTTTCTGCAAAGAGGTGTGTCAAGCCCCTCATGTCTCATTATAAGTTTTTGTTGGCTTCCTTCACTATATGTGTGTTCTCTGTGGTTTTTACTTTAGCCTGGACTCCAGGGGGGAAAAAAAAGAAGTTTTATGGTGCCAAGAACAAAGATTCTGCGAGGTAGCTGGAGCACAGGGATGTCAAAGGTGTAAAACAATGTGGTAATTCTTCTCTAGGGCCTGTGTGTTATAGCATAATCCTCCTCCTGAAAAACAAGTGGAAGAGGATGTCTCCTGGAGGTTCCATGAGGTCTTACCAATCTCCAGGGAAAAGCTGATCCTAAGGCAAAGGTGCAGATTTCCACCGACAATCAAACACTGTGTTGACAATGGTCAGGCTGGAATGTGGTAGAGGCCTTTTCTCATTGAGGGCAACACTTATTCACTTGCCCCACCTTTTTGCCAAGAACTTGTCACCACATTTTCTATCCTCCAAGAGGTTTATCTGACAGTTTGGACACATGTATTATTTGAAATGCATATTTTTTTCAGTATTGACCCACTTTTCTATGACCCAATAATATTTATTGAATGAATACTTGTTATATGTTAGAGTCTTCACTAAAAGCTTTGCATCTCTTACTGCATTTAATCCTAAAATACTGTGTGATTATTAACAGTATTCCCATTTTCAGATGAGAAAACTGAGACTTAGCAAAGGTAAATGATTTATCAAAGAATATAGTAATTGAGAAATGAAGACAAGAAGTCTGTTAATAATAGTCTTCAACTCTAAGCTTTTAAAAAGCAGCAAAACTCTTATAATTTATTTTCTATAAGTGTGTGACTAGATATGCAAACATGCATAAGATATGCACTGAGTGACTTCTTATTAAAAATTATTTCTTTTTCTTATAAATAACAAAATATATATACAGGGTAGGGCAAAAGTAGGGTTACAGTTGTGAGTACACAAAACACAGAGTTTATTATTGTATTACTAGAGGCCCGGTGCACGAATTCATGCACGGGTGGAGTCCCTCGGCCTGACTGGCGATCGGGGCCAATCGGGGCCATCTCACCCAGTCCTGATCAGGGCTGGCTGGCCAGGGGGAGTTACCACGGAAGGTTGGCTGGCCATGGGAGGTTGGCTGTGGGAGCGCATTGACCACCAGGGGGCAGCTCCTGAAATGAGCGTCTGCCCCTGGTGGTCAGTGCTCATCATAGCGACCAGCTGGTCATCCAGTCGTCCAGTCTCCTGGTTGTAACAGTCGCTTAGGCTTTTATATATATAAATTATTTATCAATTGTTGTATTATTTTTCTATATGAACTGTAACCCTACTTTTGCCCCACCCTGTATATATATTATATTATATTATATTATATTATATTATATTATATTATACACTGAGTGGCCAGATTATTATGATCTCTGAGTGCATAATAATCTGGCCACTCAGTGTATATCCTGTATAATAAAAGGCTAATATGCAAATTGTCCCCTCGACCAGGAGTTCGATCAGCAGGCAGGCCACCCAACCGCCTATGTCCCCTCCCCCTGGCCAGGCTGGCCGGACCCCACCCATGCACAAATTCATGTACCAGGCCTCTAATATATATATATATATATATATATATATATATATATATATATATATATATATATACTGAGTGGCCATATTATTATGTGTTCAGAGATCATAATAATCTGGCCACTCAGTGTATATCTCAAATAGAACACAGTTTCAAGTCAGAAGCCCAGGATCCAGTTCTGGTTCTTCCATCAATGTAGGAAAGTTACTAAACTTCCCCTGCCCTTCTTAATTTGAAAATACATGGTTGTATTAAGTCAGTAGTTCCCAAATGTTGGCCTGTGATGAACTTCATCAGTCTGAGGTGAAATGAGAAAAATAAGAACAATGGATATATTTGCATAAATTTGCTTATTTTATAAATCAGCTAAAGTGGCTAATTTTTAATAAACAATGGTGATTTTTTTTCCCTTTGACATCCTTACCTGGTAAAATTCAAGAATGTCCTCCATAGCAGGACCTGACATTAAAAACACATATGTATTTTTACTGGTTTATAAACCCAAAGGTCAGGGAACACTAAACTATGTGATCACTAGTGCACTTTCTAGCTTCAAAATTCTATCCTGTTCTTAGATCATAAATTATATTTAGCTGAGTCTAAAGTAGAAAAGAAGAAAAAGTGTTATCGCCTTTTCCCTTGTTTATTTCAGCATTTCCCCCAAATGTGTTCTGCTGAAAGACAGCCCCTGGCAAGATATTATAGCTATTCCACCAGAAAAGCATTCTTAGTCAAATGAGTTTGGGAAACAATAGGTTAAAAAAGTTGGACAGGTTCCTTAACTAAGAAGTTTCAGAACCTGTAAAATTCTTATGTTTATTGTGACTCCCCAAAAGCAGACAAAGCATCAGTGCTCCCCAAGTTATTGATAGACAGTAGATGCTCCCCAACCCCCTTTTGAGGACAGTACACCTATTCCTGAAATACAATTTGAGAAAGACAACTTCAGTTAAAGCTAAAAGAAAGTTTCTTCGTAGCTTTCATAATAAAGAAAAAATATAGCATTACAGGCAAGGAGACTTCCACTTACTTTATAATATTATCAAATCTATGGATATTTTCAAAAATTACAAAAAAAAAATCCTGGATAAAAATACTTCAGATTAAAGTGCATTGGGACTAAAGAAGAATTTTGTGGCTGCTTTGATAATTTTTTTACCATAACATATTTTTTAAAATTATGTCAACAGATTTATACCCAGTGATTACAACATGATAATTAAATCACTTGGAATTTGCAGAAATCTGCAGTAACAAATTGTGACTATCATCCCCGCACAGTGAATAAAAGGTAAAATAAAACCAAGGTTAAAAAAATGAGCCTGAGAAAAACCCTGGATGCCTCTCAAATGGTGTGTTCTTATTAAATATTTCAGCAGCAGGAACCATTAATTCTGAGTGCTTATGCTTGTGGCTCATAATTGATTTATTGCAACACTTCTATGATCAAAAAACAAAATTCTTGATAGAAGATAAAAATCTAATAGTGTGTACTTGTTTTTCTTTTTCTTTGTAAAATTATCCAATCAGAGTTTAACTTTGCCTTTTTCTTTACTTTTTATGTGATCATGTTAAATATCAACTAGCCAAACCCTTCAGCCTTCACCATTCTAGATTCAACTTTCACTCAGCACACTGAGGAGAAAACAATTGTCACTTGGGACAAACTATCCACTAGGAAGGATCTTTCGGATGATCTGACACTAACAACCTTGCTTTCTGACTCCATGCCCAGCAGGGTTTTGACAAGCTTGTGGCTCTGCATTACCTCCACTATTTTCCATTGTATTTTTCCTAATCCTGCTGACTAAAGCAGTCTGTCACCATAAAATGCCTCTCGGACCTGCAGTTGGCTTCGGAAAGTGCCTTTGCAAAGGAACAAAAAAAAGTACTTGTAACATTTACGTTTAAAGGCAGGAGAAAGGAAAGCTCTTGTTTTCATGCTGAGGGGCTCAAAAGATTGTTTCAAAATTTTAATTTGCTTCCGATGACATTTGTAAACAAAATACCAATTCTAAAATGAGAGCACTTTAGCCAGGAAAGGGGGGAGTGTCCTGTCCAGCAGATCAAAACTCATCCAAACTCCATTGGAGAATCGTGTCTATGAATTAACACATGACCGATGAGCCATGCCTAGGATCCTCAAACCTCCAAGTGAACAGGTGTGCCTGAGGTTTACACCAAAGATTCGAGGTTTCCAAATTAGCTTCTTTAAAACCTTAAGATAGTACTGGCTTAGTCTCTGGGAAGGGGGATGAAAACACCAAACCACTCTTTTAAACAGACTACAATGCTCATCTATATAATTTGATCTCACATACAAATACTGTAGTTTGACACAATACCATTCAAGCTCCTGTGAACATCTGCTAAACCTAATAAGAAGTTGGTTTTTATTTTTGTAATAAAGAGATCCAATTGAAAAGTAAATAACAGAGAGAGGGGGAAAAAAGTAAAAGTTTAAGTAACTCCTTCACACATTTGAACTTAGACTGTCCACCCTATAAAACACTATTCCCCCTCCCCCAAATCTGGAAAAGCAGATCACACTTAACGTCAACATTTCAAAACTAGTATCGCTTAAAAATTATTGCTAAAACACAAAACATCAGAGCTACTTGCCTTTTGGCAATTTCTGTGCATTTCCCAGGGCTAGTGCAAAACTTCCACAGAGAAGGAGACACCCCAAGCTGGACAGCATGTTGCATTTGCCACCTCACACGGGGAGTGATGCTGGTGGGTGTCCCGCAACCCTGGAGCTGCATTTAAGTGGACTGTCTCCGGGTGACAGAGGCGGGCGGCTGCATTTAGCCGTGCCCTGGGCTTACTCACAGGGGGTGGAGACAGAATGACATCACACCCTTTCTCACACCAAAAAAAAGAAAGGCACAACAGCAAAAACATATCATAACATTTCCTGCTAGGTTATAACTGTCTGTCTCTTCCTTCTGTGACATAAACATCAAACTTATGTTCAATCTGTATTTGTGAAAGAAAAAGTATTTAGTCAATTTTGAAACATTGGTTGAGCTATTTTTAAAAATCCAGAAAAGACATACTTAAAACCATTGGAACGTTAAAAATATAAAATAAAACCTTATTAGGAAGGAAACTGTTTTTAATTATCTAGTATACCAATCCAATTCTTCTTTTAAATGGGAGTAAACTCATAAAAATGCACTTTTAACCATTCTGAAGTTTTAGTATTATAAGAAACATTTAAAAGTGAATACTTGGCTACACAGCTATTCATTGTATACACACACACACACACACACACACACACACACACAGATATACATACTGATAGTCTCTAGATAGATATAGATGCAGAGATATGGTGAATTCATTGTCACTGACTGTCTGCAGCTCTGGTCCATGGTCTGTAATAGTATCTTTGCCCACATTATTGTAATTTAATCCTCACAGTGGCTGTATAGAAAGTATGATGATATCACCACTTTATCAGTGAGAAAAAACTGAAGCTTAGACAGGTTAAATGTCCTGACAGTGTATTCTAATGGTTAATAATTCGGATGGGCTTTGCAATAGAACTGACCAGAGTTTAAATGTGTATGCCATATGCCTTTGAACAAATTGCTCCATCTCTAGCTCATCAACCCTGCTTACATTTAAGTGCTTGCTTCATGCCAGGTGCTGACATGATCAGTTCACATAAATTAAAACATTTATTCCTCAAAATAACCTAAAAGCAGTCAGTGTCATCATCTCTACTTCACAGGTGACAAATACTGGGCGTAGAGAGGATAAGTGACAGGCACAAGGTCACAACTAGTAAGCAACAGGGCTGGCATTTTAATCAGGCAATTTAAGCCCAGACCGTGCACTCGTACTTAGTAAACTTTGAAGTTCTAAAGCAGAGATGACAGTACCAATGTCAGACATTTGCTAGCAGGATTTTGGGATAGTGTTTACCATAGTACCTGACCCACAGGAAGCATTTAATAACTAACAGTCACTGAAAACAACAAAAATCTTTTCCCCACCTAAGTAGAACTGTATTCTAACTGGGTGCTTCTATCTCCAACGCTCATGAGTGTCCGCTCTCCTCCTACTTCACAGTTCCCTGAATATAGGCCTTGCCAGAATGGCTGCATTAATAGAGTGCTTTAAATGTTGTCTGTACATTTATATTGACTCTGAAAATAGCCTGTTTCATGGGATTGCTGTAGCTGAGGGAAGTGGACTAACTCTGGTCAAATGAGATTCTAGTCGATCAACTTCCCAAAGAGAAACTGAAGAGACAGCCCTGTCTTCCAAATAAAGTGTGAGGAGGCACATTGTTAAAGTCATTAGAGCTGGCGACCATAGGAATGCTCTGGCACTGGTGACGGAGGGGATCGGGTTATTTACCAGGTCTTTTCATCTCTAATGTTTTACTTGACGAGGCAGCTCTCTCGAACCCGAGCCTGGACATTCGTCCAGCTGGCACCGCTGATTCCGCCTCTATATGCCATTGCCAGGGAGGCCACTGTGCCAGCAGAAACGACAGGTTCCTGAGGGGAAAAAATAAGCGAGCAGAAGTATTGAGAAGAAGGCTCTGTGCGGGGCTGGTCCGCGGGTTAGGTAATGGAATTAAGGGATCAGTCTCTGCTTGGCCTGTAGGCTGCTTGAGCAATCATTATTTGCAGTTTGAAACTGTCTGGGAGCTAATTAACTCAAGGCTGATCTCCGATTATTTTGTCCGGAAAAGGTGATTTATTGCCTTAACTAGTAGGACACTAAGCAGTCAGTGAAGACACTGAAAGACTTCTTCTGAAAAGACCAGGGAGGGAGCACGTAATAAAGCAGCAGACCATGTGAGAGGAGACATCTCACTTCTCAATGAACAAAAAGTTTCCTATCATGTCCGAGTCCCAACCCAAGCGGGAGGTGGACAAATAGCCCAGAGGAACCGTAAGCGTCTTGCTCCATGGAATAAAACTTCAGAGCTGTGGGCATGTACTAATCATTAGAGGATCTAAGGCCATATTCAATGGGGAATTACCCTTTGACCATGGGTAACGGGAGATGACGACTCTGGACTAATCCATGCATCCCGGTGGGGTCTCTCAGCTGTCATAAGAGAATGCCAACATGAAGCCCTGGCTGTGTCTTTATTTATCTGAAAATATAGAAATCTAAAGCTCCATTACTTGTGAGATTGTAGAATATTGTATTCACCAATATCCGTGAAAAACCTAGTTTTACACACTTATTCAACTCCATAGAATGCACAACACTGAGGTGAACCATATGTAAAAAATAGACTCTGGATGATAACAATGTGTCAATTTAGGCTCATCAATTGTACCAAATGTACCACTCTGATGGGGAGGGTGGAGGGTATATGATGTATCTCTAAATGTGTGGGGTCAAGGAGTAGGTATATGGGAAATCTCTACCTTCTGCTCAATTTTGCTGTGAACCTAAAACTGCTGTTAAAAAAAACTATTAAAAAAATCCTGTTGAGAACATTTAGGAAGAACTGCTGGAAAAACACATAAAATATATGCGTATTGTCTTCATCCTGTGAAGGCGGGAGCCATGTCTGTTTTTGCTTATCACTGTACCCAGTGCATGTAATGAAAATGCAGTAAGTATCATGAGTAAGTATCAAATGAGGCAAAATTCATCAGTTCTTCCAGATAGTGTAAAGGTTAGCTCTGAATCAAACCAGAAAAAAACTAGAGTATGACTGGATTTATAGTTGTTAGAAGACAATTCAAGGTCCCTCCCATTTCTGCACATCTTATGAGAAGAGGCACTGATTCCCTGTGTTCCAGGCTTGTTTTTCAAGAATGTTTGGCTCTGGCTGGTGTGGCTCAATTGGTCATCTAGCACATACCAAAAGGTTGCTGGTTTGATTCCCGGTCAGGGCACATCCCTATGTTGACTCGATCCCCAGTGCAGGGCATGCAGGAGGCAGCCAATGGATGTTTCACTCTCACATCAGTGTTTCTCTCTCTCTCTCTCTCTCTCCCTTCTCTCTCCAGAAATCAATAAAAAATATTTTAGCTCAGCCAAGTGTGGCTCAGTGGTTGAACATGGACACAGAGGCCAAGAGGTCACCTATCCCATTCCTGGTCAGGGCATATGCCTGGGTTTCAGGCTCGTTCCCAATAGGGGGTGCACAGGAGGGAGCTGATGATTCTCTCATCATTGATGTTTTTCTCTCTCTCCCTCTCCCTTCCTCTCTGAAATCAATAAAAAAATATTTTAAAATATTTTTTTAAAATTTAAACAAAAAGCATATTTGTATAGCAAACAGCTTTGGAAGATAGAAGTTTGTTTACTGCCCCATGTAATAAAGGTCATGGTTCCTTCTGGAGTAAAGGGAACACATGCTCACTTCCTATTATCAAAGATTCAGATTTCCTAAGGCCAGTGCTCCTTCTCTGTAATACAACCCATGGCATGTGTAGCTGTCACCTGTACCTCCTTGTGCTTCCCTGTGGGCACTGGGGCTCCTAGAACTGGCACAAATGCTGGTATGCAGGCTACTGCTATTGCTATGAATAAATAAACAGTCCTTTTTGTCTCTGACTCAGGAGTCTTGTGTCTCCTGCCAGCATCCATGTACTGTGTGTGTTAGCTTGCACGTACAGTAAAATATCAACCCTTCATAGTTCTTGACAATAAGATTGGCTCATTCCAAAATATTTTATTAGATAATCTTTGGTATAATGCCATCACCCACATTGAAATCCTCTATAAGAATCAACCATGAAACTCTATTGTGCAAAGGAAGAGTGTTGCTAGACGTTGCGTATGAAATCGTATAGTATCCTCTTTGTAAAAACCATGGAGAAGAAACTTTAACTCTTCTTTACGTGAAAAAAGATTGTAATTTTTCGGAGCAACTGTATTTATTTCGTGACATCGTAACCAGGTTTCTCGTTCTGTGTTGACTGCTAGAAAACCAGAGCCAAACGTGTCCCCGGCCCACACTAAGTGTATAGACATGATGCATGTCTTGGCATGATGCCTGGCTTTATTTTCCATCTCCACCCTTATTTCTTGCTCACTTGGAGTCTTAATTTATGTGATTTTGTAAGTTGCTTTTATTTTTTTCTGGAATAAGGTTAGGGATAAACAAACTCCACACACAGGAGCTGTATCAAAAATATGCGTCAAACTAAAAAGCTTCTGCACAGCAAAATAAACCATCAACAAAATAAAAAGGGAACCCACTGTATGGGAGAACATATTTGCCAATGATGCATCTGATAAGGGGTTAATTTCCAAAATATATAAATAAGTTAAACAACTTCACACCAGGAAGTTAATCCAATTAAAAAATAGGCAAAGGATCTGAATAGACACTTTTCCAAAGAGGACATACAGATGGCCAATAGACTTATGAAAAGACTAGTGGCCTGGTGCACAAAATTTATGCACGGGAGGGGAGGGAGGAGTGTCCTTCAGCCTGGCCTGCACCCTCTCCAATCTAGGACCCCTTGGGGGATATCCGACTGCTGGTTTAGGCCCAATCCCACAGGGCCTAAACCGGCAGTTGGACATCCCTCTCGCAATCCGGGACTGCTGGCTCCTAACCACTCACCTGTCTGCCTGCCTGATTGCCCCTAACCACTATGCCTGCCAGCCTGCTCGCCCCCAACTGCCACCCCCTCCCCGCCAGCCTGCTCACCCACAACTGCGCCCCCCACTGGCCTGATCGCCCCCAACTGACCCCCACTGACAGCTTGCTCACCCCCAACTGCCCCTCCTGCCAGCCTGCTCACCCCCAACTGCCCCCCCCACTGGCCTGATCACCCCCAACGCCCCCCCCCCCACTGTCCTGAACACCCACAACTGCCATCCCATCCTGGCCTGATCACCCACAACTGCCCTCCTCTCTTGGCCCCTAACCACCTCTACCTTGGCCCCACCACCATGGCTTTGTCCAGAATAACGTCTGGAAGATCTCCTGGAAGGTCTCCCAGTCTAATTAGCATATTACCCTTTTATTAGTATAGATAGTAGCCTGGTGCACTGGTGGGGGCCGGCTGGTTTGCCCTGAACGGTGTCCAGATCAGGGTGGGGGTCCCACTGGGGTGCCTGGCCAGCCTGGGTGAGGGGCTGAGGGCTGTTTTCAGGCTGGCCACAGCCCCTTCGGGGGGGGGGGGGATCCCACTGGGGTGCCTGGCCAGACTGGGTGGGGGGATAATGGCCATTTTCAGGCTGGCCACGCCCCCCAGTGACCCAAGCTCCCAGCCCTTCCCTTTTTTCTTTTTCAGCACCTCCTTGAGCCAGGGCCAGCTGGAAGCAGGTATCTGGGATTTATTTATTTCCTATCATTGAAACTTTGTTGCCTTGAGCGGAGGCCAGGGCCGGCCAGGGCGAGTGGGAAGCTTGGCTTCCTCCATTGCCGGGGGCAACCCAAGCCTCCTGCTTGCTCCAGCTCAGTGGCCGCCACCATCTTTGTTGGGTTAATTTGCATACTCACTCCTGATTGGCTGGTGGGTGTAGCAGAATGATGGTTAATTTGCATGTTTCTCTTTTATTAGTGTAGAGGATGGGAATTCAAGCATTGTTGGTGGTCCTTTGGGTAACTTAGCAATAACTAGTAAACTGGGGTGCCTGGCCAGCCTTGATGATGTGCTGATGGCTGTTTGCAGGCTGGCCATGCCCCCCAGCGGGGACCCTCACCCCGATGGTGGTGTGGCCAGCCTGGGTGAGGGCCTGAGGGCTGTTTGCAGGCCCCTCCCTCAGCGGCCGGCCAGGCAACCCAAGCCTCCCGCCTGCTCCAGCTGGCTCCGTGGCCACCGCCCACGGGCCCTCCTTCAGTGGCCCGCCCAGGCTGGTGGGAAGCTTGGCTTCCTCCATCGCCGGGGGCAAGCCAAGCCTCCTGCCTGCTCCAGCTGGCTCCGTGGCCACCAACATCTTTGTAGCACTAATTTGCATATTCCCTCCTGATTGGCTGTGGGCATCACAGAGTGACAGTCAATTACCATATTTCTCTCTTATATATTTCAACAACATCTATTAGTATAGATGTTCAATGTCACTAATCTACAGAGAGATGTCAATTAAAACCACAATGAGCTACCACCTCATACCTGTCAGGATGACTATCATCAATAAATCAACAAACAACAAGTTCTGGAAAAGATGTGGAAAAAGAGGAATCCCTGTACACTGTTGGTGGAAATGCAGACTGCTGCAGCCGCTGTGGAAAATAGTATGGAGGTTCCTTAAAAAATTAAAAATGGAACTATCATTTGACCCAGCGATCCCTCTTCTGGGAATACGTCCTAAGAATTCCAAAACACCAATTTGAAAGAATATATGCACCCCTATGTTCATAGCAGTGTTATTTACAACTAGAGGCCCGGTGCACAAAATTTGTGCATGGGGGGGAGGGGTCCCCTCAGCCCAGCCTGCACCCTCTCCAATCCAGGACCCCTCAGGGATATCCGACTTCTGGTTTAGGGCCAGGGATCGGGCCTAAACCGGCAGTCAGACATCACTCTCACAATCCGGGACCACGGGCTACTAACTGCTCACCTGCCTGCCTGCCTGATCACCCCTAACTGCCCCCCCTGATGGCCTGGTCACCCCCAACTGCCCCCCCTGCCAGCCTGGTCGCCCCACACAGCCTGCTGCTCAGTCGTTTGGTCGGCCCTCACTAACCCCCCTGCCAGCCTGGTCACCCCCTGCGGCCTGCTGCTCAGTCGTTTGGTCGGCCCTCACTAACCCCCCTGCCAGCCTGGTCACCCCACGCAGCCTGTTCAGTCGTCCATTTGGTTGTTTCAGTTGTGACAGTCACTTAGGCTTTTATATAGAGAGATAGCCAAGATCTGGAAACAGACCAAGTGCCCATCAGTAGATGAGTGGACAAGAAAGCTGTGGTACATTTACACAATGGATACTATGTGGCCATAAAAAAGAACAAACTCCTACCTTTTACCACAGCATGGATGCAATTATTATGCTAAGTGAAATAAGTCAATCAGAGAAAGACAAATACCAGATGATCTCACTTATATGGTATTGTGGAATCTAATGAACAAAGTAAACTGATGAACAAAGAGGCATGGGTACACAGAAAAAAACTGACAGCTGTCAGTTTTGAACAAAGAGGCATGGGGAGGTGGGTGATGGGGAACTGGATGAAAGAAGGTGAAGAACCCTATGTTCATTGCAGCATTATTCAGGTGACCAAGACATAGAAACAACCAAAGTGTCCCATGATAGAGGACTGGATAAAGAAAATGTGGTATGTATACACAATGGAATACTACTCAGGCATAAGAAAGGATGAAATAGTTCCATTTGCAACAACATGGATAGACCTTGAGAACATTATGCTAAGTGAAATAAGTCAGTCAGAAAAAGCTGAGAACTATATGATTTCACTCACGTGTGGGATATAAAACTGAAATTCATAAACACAAGCAGCAGTGTGGTGGCTGCCAGAGGCAAGGGGGTAAAGGGGCGGGGGGTCCTAATATAAGTTGACAGGAGATTTGACTTTGGGTGGTGGGCACATGGTGCAATATACAGATCTGGTAACATAGAAACTCACACCTGAAACCTATATGTTCATGTTGACCAATGCCACCCCAATCAATTTAATAAATAAACATTAAAAGAAAAAAAAAGGTGAAGAGATTAGCCAAAGAACATATATGTATAACCCATAGACAAAGACAAGAGTGAGGTGATGGCCAGAGGGAAGGGGCTGGTGGGGTCTGGGTGGAAGTGGGCAAAGGGGGTTGGGAAAATGGGAACATCTTTAATGTGTCAACAATAAAAATAAAGTTAAAAAATAAAAAAAATCATAAAAATACACAAATAAAGCCACTGGAGCCTTCAAAAATAAAATTAGTCAAATACGTGATGTGAGAATCTGTGAACTTGTTCTCTGCTTTTTTTTTACACAACAGTAGACCCTGGTGGAATTTTGGTACAATAATTATATAGCATCATTTCTTTATATTATTTCTCTCTTTGGGAAAGTAGGTAAAAGGCAGGAGGCCATCCAGCATACTGCTCTAAGTAAGTGTCATATTTATAAGCTGTGCATATTTGACTTTTTAAGTGTTCCTTGTTAATTCCATTATTTCAAATGAGACTTTCACTAAAATTTATAAATCCTTCAAAGTTTGGACGTAAATTTTGTGCAATCATTTTACCTATCAGTTCTCATTTTTTTAGTTTCTCATATTTGGTCTCCTATTGCTAGGAGATTCAAAAAGGCTTATATATATCTAAAATTCATACCCAAAGATATGCTGGGGTTTTCTAGAAGATGCTAATAAAAATAATTTTTATGACTCCTATTTGAAAATGGAAAACCAATGTTCCATGCTTTCAGCCCAAATGTTGTTTTTATAATTACTGTACTGAGCGAGACCTGTGATCCAATTATATGAGTATCCTGCTCCAATGGGGGGATATTGGACCAGAGAATGAAGTTCTCCTCTCTGCTTTCTATATAGTACGGGGAAGTATTGCCCCTTACATGCCTAAGTGATGCTTGCAGATCATTCTTCAATCTATCTAAAGCCTTCTTAGTTTCTAGATTTTTGGCTTTATAATCTTAAGGTAATTAGCAACTTAGGCTTTTATCTATAAAAATAAAAGCATAATATGCTAATTAGACTGGACAGCCGAACAACCTTCCAGATGTCCTTCCAGATGACCTTCTGGATGAAGCCGGGGTTGCAAGGGTCGAGGCAAGCCGCCGCAGATGCGAGGGCCAAGCCCCTTGCATGAATTTCGTGCATTGGGCCTCTAGTATGAGTATAAAGAATCCTTTCTTTCTGTTGTTGTGGGGTCAAACCCTGGAGTCAAAATAATGACCACCAGAGGCTGCTAATGATTTAAAAAGCAGGCAAGGATTTATTGAGCTGGCCAGCGACGGCCGCAAGAGCACCACACGCAGGTGGAGTCCACCCTCACGACTGCGCTGTTCCAGGTGTAGGCAGTCCTTTTAAAGGTCTAAACCACAAAAATTTTCCTTTGTTCTAAATTCTAAATTCTAAATGCTGGGAACAGCCCGCAGGGTCATTCCCAGCCACATCCTGCTGGACGTTGGAATGTAGACCTATCTTGAGAAAGCAGATAGTACAGAAGCAGAACTGAGCAAAGTTAATAATATCTAAAGGTTATCTGCAGTTTCAACTCCTGGAGCTACTGAGTCAATGGGAATCAATCTCCTGTGGTTCTGGTCCACAGGCACAGGAAAATTACCTTAAGCAAGTAAGTGCGTGCAGAAGCCAGAATAGCAGGGTTAAAATTCAAACAGCAGTTTTTACCTAAGTATGGTTGCTACCATACTTCACTGTTAGGTTCAAAACAAGCTTCTTTAAGACCTAATTTATACATCTCTGAGTGGTGAGGCTTGCCTTCCCTATTTTCTCTAAATTCTCCCTTTCTTTGTTAAGATGCCAGGCTTGAACAGGTGGAGGTATTATATCTTACCTGAGCTTCAAATAATGTAAAAATTGAGGGAGTCAAGTACTGAGTGGGAAATATAACCTAATAAACTAATGCCGGGGGTTTTCTCGGCATCTAGAAGGGTTCAGGAATCTGGAGAAGGCGCTGCATGTAAATTAATAAAGAGGCTAGAAATACAATATAAATTTGGAAGGCATTTTGGGGAGCCAGAGGAGACCTAACTTCAGTAACCAAGTTCTCTGAATCTCTGGACCCCTCGCTCTTTACTAACACAAATTGCCCTAAAGCAAAGTAGATATACATATCAAAGGTAAGGTTTAGTATACAGTAGGCATGGTCAGATTCGGGGAACTGCCTTTGGCTGTTCAGCTGTTTGGCCCACAGGAGGCAATAACATGTAGATTAAAATGCCCTCAGCGGTCTGGTAACAGGCAATAATATATGCAGATCTTCAGGTTTGGGGAAAAGCCTTTGGCCATTCCAGCAGGCAACAATATGTATCTTCAGCCCTGCTGAAGCCTCAAGGTTCCATCAACCTTTTGATGAAACTTCTTGCATTTATGACATGCTGGAATTAGCCTCTAGCAATAAACCATTCTCCTTTGAACAGGAGGATGTGTCAGAGGAGGGTCTTAAAATAGAGTATAGCAGCAGGGAGCTCAAGAGCAGGAGGAATGCAAGGAGGCAGCAGGTGGGACAAGTAGGAAGATGATAGTCCTGGGAATACACCATAGAGGAGCTTTGGCCAGCAGGCTAACTTTACGCATTATTGCATGTGGTGTATGGGAGGCCTGATGTGTTTTAAAGGCTGGGATAGCCATGGTCATAGATTCCTAAACAACAGAATCCAAATCTCTAGACACTTCCCAACTTCATTGCATTGTTTTGAGGTGTAACAACCAGACTGCAAGTAGAGTTAATTAAATGCTTTTAAAATACTGCAAAGATATCTAGAAAACCCCAGCATATCTTTGCAAAAATATTGGTTACTAGAGGGAAGGGGGTGGGAGATGGAAAGTGGGGGATAGAGTGTGTAAGGGAGAAGCAAATATTTGGAGATAGAAGATGATTTTACTTTGGGTGGTGTTAATGAAAAAAAACCCATTGAAACCTGTAAAGAATTTTGTGAGTTTATTTGAGCCAAACTGTCGACATATGCCGGGAAGCAGAACCTCAATGAATTGAGATAATGCTCCGTAGACTGCAGGGTTACATCTATATTTATACATTGAAATCAAAGGAAAGGGACGTAGGTGAGTTACATGAAATCCATTGGTGACAGATTAGGGAGGTGGGACAAAGCAAAGCGGGGAAACCTCTGGGATAGGGTAAAAAGTGAAATGATGGACATGTGCTTCTCTTACAGAGATGGATACAGGATACTTTAACGTAATTAACAGTTGACAATTAACTTGATAACAATGAGGGAATGTCCCGGTGCCATTGTTGTGCCCTGAGGGGTCCAGGGTAAAGGAAGTTACAAGTTACCCAGACATCTCACAGACATCTCACAGATATGTTATCTTAGAGGCAAAAAGGCAAATGGGCTCAGTAAAGAAGATCTAAGTTGATCTTTGTCAGAGAAGATATCGGACTAGGACATGACTACCCACTATAACCTGTTTGTAGTTAAATATTTAATTTTCAAACCATCCTTTGTGGTTATTCCAGGTCTCTGAGTTTGCAAGACTGCCACGCAGGCCTCCCCTGAGCTTGTCAGGTTAGCATGTGGCTCCTTTCGTCCACAGTGGTGACAATGCAATATACAGATCATGAATCATAGAAATATGCAATTGAAACCTATAGGATCCTGTTAACCAATGTCACCCCAATAAATTTTTAAAAGTAAAATAAGATAAAATGAAAATACTGCAAAACTGAGATTGAGAATTACATCATTTAATAATGTCTCTAATGAGAGAATAAACAGAAATAAGAAAACAAAAAAGAAGGACCCTTTGAAGCACATTTAGGGCACATCTCTCTCACAAGATAGGCATTTATGGGGTCCTTTTGGCTATAGCTAGTGACTAAAATAAAGTATAGAACAGTATTCCAAAGAGAAGGACACATTCTAAATCTAATCAGAAAAATATAGCCTGATACAAAAGGGAAAGATGTAGTAAATGGGTCTAAATTGAGAATAACAAGCTATTCTTAGAAAATGATAGCATTAAATAGTTGAATAATTTTAGTATTTAAAGTAACAATAACTAACGAGGATAAAAGTGCACAAAAATTTCACTTGTGAAATTCTGTGTTTTGACTTTGTGATACCCTTTTCCTTCTCATCTCTTTATCTACTCCAGCTTAAAAACGTGTTTGGCTCTGGCCAGTGTGGCTCAGTTGGTTGGGTGTTATCCCATACACCAAAAATTTTCTGATTCAATTCCTGGTCAGGGCACGTGCCCAGGTTGTGGGCTCACCTGATCAATGTTTTCTTTGCACCAATATTTCTCTCTATCTTCCTCTCTCTTCCTCTCTCTAAAAATCAGTTTTAAAAGCTTTTAAAAATTAAAACGCTAATTGTCTCTGGTGTAATCAAAAATAAATACGAGAAATTAAGACACGGCTGGCTCAAAAAGCAGGACTGGCTTACAACACTGAGGAGCAGTGGAACGAAGCTGAACTGAAATACCGCCCAGTCTGGGAAACAGGCATACCAAACAGAATAATAGAGGAAGTGAATGACAGCCACTACTGCACATTTTAGTCTTCCTATTTTTTAATTTTAAATTCTTTTTTCAATTTTTTTTAATTTTTTTATTCTAATTTTTTTATTTTCATTTTTTGCATCTTTTACTTAAGAAACTAAATTTTTTTCTTTTTCCTCACTCGATTTTCACCTTTTTAATTATTACATTTTTATTTTCAATCAGCATTATTATTACTATTATTTTACTTTTTTTTTTTTTAAATGTCATTTGATTTTCTCTTTCTTTTATTTTGGGATTAGTGTCCTACATTCTATTTGCATCTTTCCCTTACCCTATCTCAACGCTAACATTATGCCATCACTCTCCTCCTAACCTTTCCCCTTTTGGTCTCCTGTTTATCTGTAGAACAACATTGATCTTGACCATATTAACTAGCATTCAACTCTAATAGAGAATGACCAACATTTATATTTGGAATATTAGTGAATGGAAGATTGAATGAATCACTCTCTTTTGGTTTCTTATTTCTTTCAAAATTAAGATAACATGCTTTATAATATTCTTTGTTAAACTAACTGATATAGAAAGTTCTTCTCAAAATGAGGAAGTAACTAAGGAGGACCAGAGCATCTCGCCTACAAATTGTGGCTCTTGAAGTGTCAGGAAGCCATCACTAGGAATATAATCTAGGGTTAATGGCAGAATACATCAAAGTGGTCCAGTCATTGTCAGATGCCAACCAAACAGCCTGTCTCCTTGTCCTTTTTCCTCTCTGAGAGAACTTGCCTCTCATGCTGGAAGATGGTTTGGGAAGGCCATGAAAACAAATTCCAGCCCAAGTTCTAAATTGAAAGGAATTTTGCCAATAAGAAGATAACTCCTTTCCAACCCCCTTTTCCGGCTTTGACTATTATTAAATGTGGCAAGAATTGTGGACGAAAGGAGCCACATGCTAACCTGACAAGCTCAGGGGAGGCCTGCGTGGCAGTCTTGCAAACTCAGAGACCTGGAATAACCACAAAGGATGGTTTGAAAATTAAATATTTAACTACAAACAGGTTATAGTGGGCAGTCATTCCTAAGCTGATACCTTCCCTGACAAAGATCAACTTAGATCTTCTTTCCTGAGCCCATTTGCCTTTTTGCCTCTAAGATAACATATCTGTGAGAAGTCTGGGTAACTTGTAACTTCCTTCTTTTGCTGGAGGCCCTGGGGCACAACCAAATGTGGTAGGCTCCAGGACAGATGCCTCAAATTCCTTCATTATCCTGTTAATTGTTCCTGTACCCACCTAAGTATGTGTCCATCATTTTACTTTTTGTCCAATCCCAGGGGTTTCCCACCATTTGACTTTATCCAATGAATTTCATGTAGCCCACCTATGTCCCTCCTTTGATGGCAATGTATAAATACAGATGTAACCCACCATTCTTCGGAGCATAATCTCAATTCGTTGAGGTTCTGCTTCCCGGCATATGTCGACAGTTTGGCTCAAATAAACTCACTAAAATTCTTTACAGGTTTCAATGGTTTTTTCATTAACATTACTTGGCGTAGTCGTGGCAGGATTCCAAAGAAAACTCACCCAGGATCATCCTATGGACTTGGACTTGGAGCTAGGATCCAGCAAAGGGCCCCTTGAGCCCACCGGTTCTCCGCCCATTGGGTGAACGTGGGTGAGTCGTCTCTTGGATCCAGGACCTTCCCTTGCTTTGGTAGAGGGTCTGACTTTATTTGAGCTGTGTTTTAAAATCCTCGAGGTGGAACCAGGGTTGACAGAACCCCAGGTTAAGGGTTGGCAGAACCCAGGCTAAGGCGGGACTGGAGAAAAAAAATGGGTGGCTGGTTTTGATTTTGGCTTTTCAATTGGAATTGCTGAGAGTCTGAGCAAAAGTAACTTTCGCCGTATAAATGAGCTGAACTCATTCAGCTCCGAAGATAAAGGGGCAACATTTTCTTTATTTTTAAAGAATAGTCCGATTCTGAGGTGTTCTTAGATGACTAAGAATTTTGTGGAAGTGTCAGAAATGCAGGAGCCCCATCTGGAAGTTCCGACACAACTGCTAAATGGCTTTTCTAGGGGGCCACCATAAGATTTGGTCTGCCCGGGCCCCAAAACTTTTTTTGTGGTTTTAGACAGCCGGGAGAGAAACTGAGGCCACATTTGACCTACTACATAACATATCTAAAGCTTGCTCAGACTACAGATATCCAAAAATAAAAAAATTTAACATGGGAAATTGTGCCTCCAAGGCTAGAAGCTCCCAAGACCCCAGCCCTCATTTAACACTCCTGATAAGAAGCCTTTACTTGCAAGTACTTAACAGAAATGAGAAAATTTAACTAGAAAATATTAACTGAGGAATGGCCAGAAAAAAGAAAGAAAAAAAAAATGCAGTTTGTTTGGGGTACCTATGTTAATATTTTGCATGCAGAAAAAAAAAATGCCGGCTCTGAAATTAAAGTGAATGAGTATATGGGAAGCGTATCTTGATTTGGAAACTAGAAGCTTCTAAGAAAAAATTTTCTTCCAATAAGATGGAAATTAATAAAAAAGATTTTCAGAGACTGTTTCAGAACTATTTTGAAGTTAACAAATGTCTACAGCCATTTTTGAATAGTCCTTTGGGAATGTACTGAAATTCTAGAGAGAGGCAGTTCCCGAACCGGGGACAAAAGACACTGCTTTGGTAATTTTAATGCTAGACATTCTCTGGTGTAAATTCTTAGTGTGTTTTCTGCGCGCCTGTATAAGAGTGTTGATGTTTTTGTGTCTCTTTGTTGTTGTTTAATTTGTTGAAAGAAGAGGCAACTCCCGCTTTGGGGAAGCCTAGTTGTGTGTGGTGGGGTTGAAAGCGTGAGAGAGATTGCAAGAACGTCCCAGCAGCTGCCAAGAATTCTTATTAATCTTGGGGGCTCTTCTTGCTCTCCCTCTCAGGGTTCAGCCTCCGGAAACAGCTAGTGAGATTTCTGTCTGTTTGTCTGAAAATATAATTGTGGCTGTCTATCTTTTAGGGATTTGGTTTGCTCTTTCCTTATTTGTTGTGAGAATAAACAAATCATCTTCTCTGTCAAAGAATAGTTTAGACAGCCTCCATTTTGGACTGTGACTTGGCAGCCGCCATGTTGGCCGCATGGCTTGCTGCTCCCCTTGAAAGAGCAAGGGCCAACCCCTCCCTTTGAATTAGCCAATCGGGAAAGACGGTGTGCCTGAGCTCCAATCAAGAGCAAGGACAGGTTACGTGCCTTCTTAAGGCACTCTGCTTCAGAAAGAAACTTGCAGAGATTCTCAGAGCCAAGTTCAAACAGGAAACTTTAGGAGGGTAGCATGTGTCCAGTCAGGGACACTGGCAAGCCAAGAGTCATGATTCCCTGTGGGGGCGTCTGCCAGTGATACTCTGGGTATTTGCGTTTCACATATTGGGAGTTTATGAATTATTTTCAATGCTCAATACACTGCTTGCAATAAGCCATGTGCCTCATTTTAAACTCTTACATATTATTCTTTATATGTTGAAATTATAATTGAATCTAAAGGTATACAAATTTTATATTATTCTCTATGTCATTTTACAGGGATTATTACTTACCAAGAAGTTGTTGTCTTGGAATGTTATATTTTATAGAAAAGCAAAGTTTTTATCAAATCTATAACCATGCCACTTTTAAATTTTTGTCATTTGTGGACAGCTTTATTCTGATGCATTTGTAGGTATATATGTCTAGAAAAATCCATGAAAAGGACTCAGATTTACTCTAACTTGCAGGCTTCTAAGCAGGTCATATTTTGAACTGGATGAAGATTTATAGAACTTCAAGGAATAAATAAACAAAAACAACTATGGGACTAAATGAATTGAAGATAATTATTCTTATGATTCTATTTAAAATATTGTTGACTCTCAAATCTCTTGTTTCCTGAATATAGGGAAAAGTAAAGAGCAGACATTCTGCATTATAGGAACTAACAAATTGGTAACAGATTCATTTCACAGTGCGCTCCCGGGAGACGAAGCGTTCAAAGATCATGGCTTACAACCAGGAGATTTGCTGTCTTGGAAAAGACACCAAATAAAAAACTCTCCAACCTCATTGGAGGGGACCTTACCAGGTATTACTAACTAACCCATGTGCAGCTAAGCTTAAAGGAGTTAGCTCATGGATTCACATTTCTCATTTAAAAAAGGCATCTGACTGTGAATGGACATCTACTCCCATCTCTGACACCATCTCAGTCTGCAGCGGAGATCACAGACTTTTCAAGGACGAGAAGTCGCTGACCATGGAGGCAGACAGCTATCCCAAGATGACGTCAACAAGGCCTGTATACTCACAAACTGATAGCTTGTTTTTATATCATCTGATTGATACTGATTGAATGTACATAAAATGATTTTCATATTATTATCATCCTTATGGTTCCCTAGTGGAAACAATGTCTACCCCCCCAGACCTCTTTCTTTATTAGATATGAAAAATTTAACTTAGATACCTGCTAACCTTTCCTACCTACTATACAATGATGTTCTGGTTATCAGGTATGATAGTGAAATTAATGCCTTGTTAGCCACACATTGGTCTTCTCCTATCAATATAAGCTTTGGTTGTTGTTGTTGTTTTCTGGCTCTATCTATTATAAAGGACCCACCTTAGGCAAATACCTCCAAGAATATTTCCCTGGTAATTCCACTGGTAGAATTGTATATGGATGTAATCTGGATGAATATTGTATGGCTATAGAGATGGGTGATGAATAGCTAAGAAAAACACCTGGATATGATGGCCAAAGGCTTGCAGCAGCCTGTCCTATCTGTCATAGCATACCATGTCCTCGGACTCACCAGCCATGCTCTTGTGGCTGGATGTCTGTGAAACAAGAAAGAAATCAATGGATCCCATTTCAGAAATTATTGACATCATTTGGTGGGTAGAGATGTTTATAATTACCCCTCCATCCTTGCATCCTGGATGCTTGTGGGAAGCCCTATGGAATACTCAAACTCTAGCTCATTTGGGGGTCACCTTCCCCATTTAACTATGGCATGGGAAACTCAACATTTTGGGCTCCACTCAGTATACCCTAACTGCTCCCAAGCCATAGCTACCCAATGGCAACAACATTCCTGGTGGATCCAACAACATTGGTCCCCCTAAAAGAAGCAAAAGGGGAATACTTGGAGCAGTAGGGGCTGGCCTTGGTATCTGGGACAAGCTGAAGTTGTACAGACTAAAAACTCATGCCCAAACCCAACAATGGGAACATGCTTGTGCCCTAATTCAACTGTTGTCTATGCTAATGCAAGGAATCTGAAGTGGCTATGAAACAATGGCCAACTATAATGGCTGCAGAAGCCCAGGCCAGACACTTATGGGACTCATATGGTTCCCCAGGCATTTGGAAAATTTTAAATGGGAAATGTGATCTACAATATTGTGTTTTTAAAAGCCCAGGTGCGAGTTAAATCCTAGGCTTAAATTCCCAGTAGTTCAACTGGCCGGCATAGGGACCATCCTCAATAATACTAGAATACTTCCAATGGGAAGTAGATGGGCCATATTTAAAAATAATAAACAATGTGAACCCATCTCACTGTCTGAAAATTGGAAAAGTGAATGGTTATGCCCTCAATCCATATGGAATACTGAATTCACCCAGTCCTGGCTTATTGTATCTACCCCAACAAATAACAATATAGTATATAGGAAAGGGGCGTTTTTGCTGGGAAGGGTTAAAAGCAATCTTTACTGTAATATCACCAAGTTTACATTAAATAATACTAGAATATGGTGTAATACTGAAATTATAGTCAGAATGACTTTGCCTGGTGTTCATAAAATCTGTGATAATATTGATACTGAAAAACCAATGTATTGGGAAATTGAACTCCTCCCCATGAAGCCATTTTTATGGGAACTAATTGGCCAGAAGAAAATTAGAGCTTCTAGATAATGAAATAGTAGAGTCTTAATTCATTTGGCCAAACATATCATAAGGTACAAATGACAGTGGATGAAGGAGGAAAGCATAATTAGCTTAATAAAAGATTATGATAATACATGTAAAGGGTTTTTTGGTTAGCTGTGATGCTTGTTCCCCTTAGAATTTTCCTTGTCTAGTATTACACATTTTCTGTTCCTAATCAGTGTTATTGGTTTATTATTGTTACTTTTGTTCTTGATATGTAAATGTTATATTAGATGCAGAAAAGCAAAACGTAAGACAAACAGCAAAAAGACTCGGATCATGGTGGCTCAAAATTAGAAATGATCCAGAATACTTTTTAACAAGGACATATAGGATTTGACTGCCTCCCATTTACCTGCCTTTTTAAAATATATAATTCGACCTTAAATGCCATCTAAGGTTATGGTCTTGCCCCATCCCCAGTGGTCCACCTGTTCAGCAAGACATGCTGACACTGAGACATCCTAGGAATGAGCCTTCCTAGCACCGTGGGACTCCATTATCCAACCAAAAGGTTGGTCATCAATGCATCCTTTGGATTGATTTATGACCAAAAGGGGAATGTGTGGACGAAAGGAGCCACATGCTAACCTGACAAGCTCAGGGGAGGCCTGCGTGGCAGTCTTGCAAACTCAGAGACCTGGAATAACCACAAAGGATGGTTTGAAAATTAAATATTTAACTACAAACAGGTTATAGTGGGCAGTCATTCCTAAGCTGATACCTTCCCTGACAAAGATCAACTTAGATCTTCTTTCCTGAGCCCATTTGCCTTTTTGCCTCTAAGATAACATATCTGTGAGAAGTCTGGGTAACTTGTAACTTCCTTCTTTTGCTGGAGCCCCTGGGGCACAACCAAATGTGGTAGGCTCCAGGACAGATGCCTCAAATTCCTTCATTATCCTGTTAATTGTTCCTGTACCCACCTAAGTATGTGTCCATCATTTTACTTTTTGTCCAATCCCAGGGGTTTCCCACCATTTGACTTTATCCAATGAATTTCATGTAGCCCACCTATGTCCCTCCTTTGATGGCAATGTATAAATACAGATGTAACCCACCATTCTTCGGAGCATAATCTCAATTCGTTGAGGTTCTGCTTCCCGGCATATGTCGACAGTTTGGCTCAAATAAACTCACTAAAATTCTTTACAGGTTTCAATGGTTTTTTCATTAACAAATGCTTAGAGGTATGGCAGTCATCTGTGGCCATGGCTGAAAGATCTAGAAAAGCACAAAAAAGCTCACATAACGCCCTTACACTGTTGACTCTAGGACCAACCCTGGAATGGCCTATCTATGGACTTGTTATAGAAACATTATATAGTAAATAAGTAAAAATGTATTTGTTTAACCCACTTCTAGTCAGGTAATTTGATACTTGTACATCTTTGTACCTCAATTTCTTCTGCAAGTGGGGATAGTAGTCTCTACTTAATAGGGTTATTGTGAGAATTAAATGGCTTAATATATGTAAAATGCTTAGAATAGTGCCTGGTCCATGACAAGCAGTCAATCACTATTGGCTACTGGTGCTTTGGTGGTGGTTGGTGGTGGTTGTAATTCTTGCAGATCAAAGTATGTGGCCACTTTACATGATAACAGAGACTACACGGCAATTTAGGCCTGCTCCTCCGAAGAGACATCAGTTCAGAAGCTGGCAAATGTATAGAAGAGATTGAACTAACTTCTCTAAAAGTGCCTTTTCCAAGTACTTGATTTCCTACCAAAGATTAATTGAGGCATTGAATGAAACTATTATTCACGCAGTTACATTTTCAAAAGTCATATTTGCAACAGAATTTTATGTTAGGCCCCCTAAAAGCTTAGGTTCACTCCCCTAAATCCTGTATCTTGAAAATGTATAAATAGTTCAAAGTAGCATGTTAGTGTCTAAAATACCCCTTTAAAAAGTTGAATTATATGTCCAATGTGAAGACTACTCCTAAAATTTCTTTCTCTTAAAATAACCCTATAGTACTTCTCTCTTACATTCATACTTACAATAACCTTTTTCTCGCTTTACAAAATTAATTAATACCTCTCAAAAAAAATCAAACTATGTCAGGATATTCTTCCTCAAACCAAAGCCTTTCTTACTATATTTTATTTTAACAGCTTTATTAAGAAGATATATAATTGGTACATAAAACTGCACATATATCCACCATCTTCAAAATAATTCTTGTGCCCCTTTTCAATCCCATAATTCTTCCTCCACATATTCTCCCCAAACCTACCAACCATTTATTTGCTTTCTATTACAGTGCTTTAGATGGCATTTTCCAGAATTTTACATAAATGGAACTATACAGTGTATACTCTTCTTTCATTCAGCATAATTGTAATAAGATTCTCCCATGTTGGAACATACATCAATAGTTCATCCCTCTTAATTGCTGAGTAGTATTCCATTGCGTGCCGATAATTTGTGTATTCATTCACTTGTTGATGAACATTTGGGCTATTACCAACTTTAGCTATTACAAATAATACTGTTATGAACATTTGCATACATGTCTTTGTGTGGATGTATAATTTTATTTCTCTTGGTTAAATACCTACGTCATATTGTAGGTATTTATTTAAATGTTTAAGAAACTGCCAAATTCTTTTCAAAGGGGACACACAATTTTACATTCACACCAACAGTGTATGAAGGTTCCACTTCCTCCATATCCTTGCCAACACTTGCATGTCAGACTTTTAATTTTAGCCGTTCTAATAGGTATAGTAGTATCTCATTTTGATTTTAATTTGCATTTACCTAATGACAAATGATGCTGAATATATTTTCATATACTTAAATGCCATCTGTTTATCATTTTTGGTGGTGTCTATTCAAAATATTTTGCCCGCATTTGGTGGTAGTGGGGGTGTTTGCTTTCTCATTATAGAGTTTTGAGAGTTCTTTATTATTTTAGATATTTCTTTATCAGATATATGCTCTGCAAATATTTCCTCCCTATCTGTAGTTTGTCTTTTTATTCTCTCAGTAGTGTCTTTTGAAGTGTAGAAGTTCTTAATTTGGGTAAAGTTTGATTTGTGCAATTTTTTATTATGGATTGTGCTATTGGTGTCATAGCTAAATATCTTTTCCCTAATCCAAGGCCATGAAGAGTTCATAATTTTGGTTTTACATTTAAATTCATGATACATTTTTAGTTTATTTTTATATGTAATATACGGTATGAATCCAAGTTCTTTCTATTTTTTTATTGTATTGTTTAAGGTATTACAAATAATAGTACATATGTCTCCTTTTTTTTCCCCCATTGACCTCCTCCCAGCCTCTCCTACCCCCATGGCACTTGCCAATTGTTTCACTGCCATTTATTGAAAAGAATATTCTTTCTCTACTGAATTACTTTTGCATCTTCATATTGATGACATGCTTCTCTGCATGTCATCAATTTGTCTCAAATAAAATCTTATTTATAAAACATATTATCCATGGATTTCCAGTCAAGATGGTAGAGAAAATACTAGTAAATGCTGTGCTTACCTCCACCCACAACCACATCAAACTAAATCATAGAATAATCTCCTTTGAGAACCACCTGAAGACTAGCTGAACAGAACTCTATAACTAAGGATATAAAGAATAAGCCACATCTAGCCCTAGCTAGTTTGGCTCAGTGGACAGAGCATTGGCCTGCGGATTGAAGGGTCCTGGGTCAAGGGCACTTGTTCAGGTTGCAGGTTTAATCCCCAGTAGGAGGTGTGTAGGAGGCAGCCGATCAATGATTCTCTTTCATCATTAATGTTTCTATCTCTCTCCCTCTCCCTTTCTCTCTGAATTATATATATATATACTAGCGTTCCCGTTGCAGGAAAAATCCTGCAATAGGGTTTCCTGCTGCACTCTACCCCACCCTGCCTGCTCTCCTCCCTTGCCCCCAACCCGAGTTCTACGCCAGCCCCCCTGCTTTTCTAACTTCTCCGCCAGCCCGCTCTCCTTCCTTCTCCCCTGGCCCCGCCTCTGCTCCTCCCTTCTCCCCCGGCCCCGCCGCTTCTCCCCCGGCCCCGCCTGCTCAACTTCCTTCTCCCCCGGCCCCGCCTCCGCTCCTCCCTTCTCCCCCGGCCCCGCCTCCGCTCCGCCCTTCTCCCCCGGCCCCGCCTCCGCTCCTCCCTTCTCCCCCGGCCCCGCCCCTTCTCCCCCGGCCCCGCCTGCTCAACTTCCTTCTCCCCCAGCCCCGCCTCCGCTCCTCCCTTCTCCTCCCCCCCCCCTCGGCTTGCTTGCTTCTCTGCAGCTTTGCTCCCTTCTGCAGCTCTTGGCTTCTTTCTACGCTGCCGTGATATGCAAATTAGCCGCCATCTTTGTTGGGGTAATTTGCATATTCGTCCTGATTGGTTGGTGGGCGTGGCTTGGGCATAGCGACGGTGCGGTCAATTTGCATATTTGTCTATTATTAGATAGGATATATGTATATATATATATATATATATATATTTTAAGAGTAAGCCACATTTAGTCTGGTAGGAGGGGCAGAGACAAAGAACAGCTGGTCCCACACTCACATGTGGTGGTTAAAAATTGGGAGGGATATCTAAGCTGTAGAGGACCCACTGAGGAGCAAGGGGTCCAAACCTCACACTAGGATCCCATCCTGGACTGCCAGTGCCAGGAAGAGGAGTCCCCACAATATCTGGCTGTGAAAATCACCAGGGAGTCCACCTGGGTGAGGCCGAGGCTGCTAGAGTCTCAGGCATTCCTCTTAAAGGGCCTGCGCAGGGACTTACCCACTGACAGACACACTAGCTCTAAGCTCCAGCATTGGGAGTAGCTCAGAAGGCACCAGGAACTGAATTATCTGGCTTCGGGGTGAGGGGTGGCAGGGCAACTATCTCAGAACTAAAGTGCTGGCAGGCACCATTGTTACCTTCCTGAGCCCTCCCCTAAATCTAGCCTTCAGGCATAGGCAGGCACCAAAATCTGAGTCACCATCAAATTGACTTCACCCTGGTGATTCTCTGAGAACTCACCCTACTCAGCACATGTACCAGTATCAGACAGAACCTCTTTTATTTCTCAATCCTCCTTTTAGAGGATATTTTTCCCATTGATTTATTTTTATTTTTTTCCCTTTATTGATTAAGGTATTACATATATGTCCTTATCCCCTCATTATCACCCCTAGCCCCTCACTCTTGCCCTCACCCACCTGGTATCTGTGTCCATTGGTTAGGCTTATATTGATTTTTAGAGAGAGTGGAAGGGAAGAAGGGAGAGAGAGAGAGAGAGGGAGAGGGAGAAAAAGAGAAACATCTATGTTAGAAGACACATCGATTGGTTGACCCTTGCATGTACCCCAACCAGGACCAGAGATCAAACCTGCAATCTAGGTACATGCCCCTGACTGAGAATCAAATCTGTGACCCTTCATTGCATGGACCAACACTCTAACTACTGGGAAACATCAGCCAGGGCCAGACCAAGCCTCTTTGAGTGGCTATTCCTCACAAACTTCTAGCATCAGCCCACTCTGCAGACATTTCTAAAATCTCTGAAAGTTAACAAACCCCTAACAAGCAGTGGCTGGCCTAAGCATGCTCCGTACCTCTTGCCAAATGGTCCCCAGCTCAGCACTAGTGGCAGGGGGCCTCAGTTCACAGAATAGCCTCTTTCAGGTGCTTCCAAGCCCAGCACAGGCAGCAACCAACTGCAAATCACTTTTAGCTCCTGTCAGATGGCCCTGTGCCAGGCAGAGGCAGCAGATGACCTGGGCCTGCACTAGGGCCTTCCCAAGAATCCCCAGAACCAACATACCTAGTGGCCTGGCTGGCTTCAGACCACTTAAGAGTACCACCCAATTAGTTTCACAAATTACACACCCAAATGGTGAACTCAGCAGGCACCAGAACACCACTACAATAAATCTTACTCTTTGGGGTCAGCCCACACACAACAGTTTATTCCCTGTAGTCATGGCCAGTACTCACTACCTGAGGGTCAATCCCATCCACTGACATGACAGCAGCAATCAAGGCTCCATTACAACAGGAGAGCACATACAACCCACACAATGGACACCCCTGGAGCATCCAGCTCAGGTGACCAGGGATACTGTGCCACTGGGACCCACAGGACACCTACTATATAAAGCCACCCTACTAAAACTGAAAGATGTGGCAGATCTACTTAATATGTAGAAAAAATACAGGGGAGCAGCCAAAATGAGGAGACAAAAAAAAAATGTCCCAAATGAAAGAAAAGAACAAAAATTCAGAAAAAGAACTAAATTAAATGGAGACATGCAATCTACCAGATACAGAGTTTAAAACACTGATTATAAGGATGCTAAATGAACTTAGGCAAAGAATAGGTTATCTCAATGAGAATTTCAATAAAGAGATAGGAAACATAAAAATGGGAATAAAAACAATAAAAAATAACTAGTCAGAAATGAAGAATACAACTGGAATGAAGAATACATTTAAGGAAATCAACAGTATTTTAAATGAAGCAAAGGATTGAATCAGCAATTTAGAAGAAAAGGTAGCAGAAGACAATCAGAACAGCTAAAAGAAAAATGAAAAAATAAAGTGAGGATAGTTTAAGGGGCCTCTGAAACAATATCAATCATAACAACATTTACATCACAAGGATACCAGGAGAAGAGAGAAAGCAAGGAATTGAAAATCTATTTGAAGAAATAATGATCGAAAATTTTCTTAACCTGGTGAAGGAAACAGATATATGAGTTCAGGAAGTACAGAGTCCCAAACAAGATGAACCCAAAGAGGCTGACACCAAGACACATCATAATTAAAATGTCAGAGGTTAAAGACAAGGATAGAATCTTAAAAGCAGCAAGAAAAAAGCAGTTAGTTACCTAAAAGGGAGCTCCCATAAGACTGTCAGCTGATTTCTCAACAGAAACTTTGCATCCCAGAAGGGATTAGCTTAAAATATTCAAAGTGATGGAAAGCAAGGATCTAAGCAACTAAGATTACTCTACCCATCAAGGCTACTATTTAGAATCAAAGGAGAGATAAAGAGCTTCCAGATAAGAAAAAGCTTCAGTAGTTCATCACCACGAAACTAGTGTTACAAGAAATATTAAAGGGACTTTTTTAAGAAAAAGGGATAAAAATATGAATAATAAAATGGCAATAACTACATACCTATGAATAATTGTTTTAAATGTATGTAAATTAAAAGCTTCAATCAAAAGACAAAAGGTGGATTAATGGATAAGAAAATAAGACCCATAGATATGCTGCCCACAAGAAAACCACTTCAGATCAAACCACACAGAGTACAAGGAATGAAAAAAGACTTTTTATGCAAATGCAAATGAAAAGAAGCAGGGTAGCAATACTTATATGAGATGGAGGTTCCTTAAAAAAGTCAAATAGAACTACCATATCACCCTGGTTTATTCTGGAGTCTATTCTGCTCCATTGCTTTACTTGTACTATGTTAATGCCAATAACACATTGTCTTGAATACCACAGCTATATAAGTTTTAAAATCAATTAGTATTAATCCATCTAGGTAACTCTTTTGTATGTTCACATGAATTTCAGAATCAGCTTGTCAAATTCTACCAAAACAAAAAAACAAAAAAACAAAAACAAACAAACAAAAAAAGAAGCTGTAGTAGATTTTGATAGAGATTACATTGAATCTATAGATCAATTTGGGGAGAATTGACATTGTAACAAAATTGAGTACTCTAACAGATAAATCAAGTATATGTCTCCATTATACCTTTTCTTTAGTTTCTTTCAACAATGTTTTATAGTTTTCAATGTTTAGTTCTTACACATATTTTGTCAGATTTCTTCATCAATATTTTTTAATTTTAATGCTATCATAAATCATATTTTTCTCATTTCAATTACCAACTTTTTGCTGCTAGTGCATAGAAATACAATTTATTTTCATATGTTGAGCTTGTATTTTGCAACTTTGCCAACTTCAGTTATTAGTTTTAAAACCTTTTGGTATATTCCATGAGATAACCTAAATAGAAATTCATGTCATCTTCAAATAAAGACAGTTTCACAGTTTTTAAATTTCCAATTGGATGCATTTTATTTCTTTTTCTTCCTTATTGAAAAAAGTAGAACCTCCAATATAGTGTTAAATGAAAGTGAGAGCAGACATCCTAGCTTGCTTTATCTTTAGTTTTTTTGTAGATGCTTTTTATAATTATGAAAGTTCCTGCTATGTCTAGTTTTCTGAGAATTTTTATCAGAAATGAATGTTAAACTTTTTTTGAGTTTCTGCTATATTAAGATAATCACATGGTTTTCTTTTTTAGTTTGTTAATAAGGTGGATTTCATTGATTGATGTTTGACTGTTAAATAAACCTTACGTTCTTTAGCAAATCCCACCTAGTCATAATTTATTATCCTTTTAATATATTGTTGGGTTCAATTTGCTAAATTTTAGTTTAGAATATTTGCATTAATGGTCTGTAATATATATATATATATATATATATATGTAATGTCTTTGTCAAGTTTTGGTGTCAGAGTAATGTTGGTGTCACAGAATGAGTTTGGAAGTATGACCTTCTCTTTTTTATATTCTAGAAGAGTTTGTGTAAAATTGGTATTATTTTTTTCTAAAACTTTTGGTACAATTTGCCTGTGAAGTCATGTGGGCTTGGATTTTTCTCTGTGGGAAGATTTTTGTTTTGTTTTGTTTTGGGGATGAGTTTTGTGGGAATTTTTTGCTTTAATAAGTATTTAATTCCTCTAATAAATAGATACAGATATATTCAGATTATCTATTTCTTCTTGATTGAGGTTTGCGAGTTTGTATCTTTTGAGGAATTTGATCTTTGAATATCTGTAGAATCTACAATCTTGTCACCTTTCTTGTTCCTGATATTGATTTATGTCTTTTCTCTCTTCTTCTGTTCAACCAAAATTTAGAAATGTTATATTTTCATTTCACTTGGTTAAAAATATTTCTAATTCCCCTTTTGGTTTCTTCTTTTCTCATGTATTATTTAGAAGTATATTATTTGTCTCCAATATTTGGATGTTTTCCAGGATCTTTCTGTTATTAATTCTAATTTAATTCCATTGTGGAGTTAAATTATCTATTAAACTTATTGGGGTGACATTGATCAACATGAACATATAGGTTTCAGGTGTGGGTTTCTATGTTGCAAAATCTGTATATTGTGCTGTGTGCCTACCACCCAAAGTCAAATCTTCGGTCACTATATATTAGGACTCCTTTCTCTCCTCACTCCCTGAGAAATAGACTTTAAATGAATTGATTCCTTTTGTATGTGCTGAGAATTGTTTTGTGATCCATAATATGGTCTATCTTTGTGACCTTGAATAAAATATATATTCTGATACTACTGAGTAGAATACTCTGTAATTAGAATTTCTATTGTAATTAGGACCAGAAAATAATAGAAAAAAAATGTTGGCCAGAATGAGACCATCTGGATTTAGCATCAGTCTAATTAGGATAATGATGATGACAATGATGATGATGATGATAGTGATGGTGATTTTGGTAAATAGGAGCTATTGTTTATTGGATGTTCACCACTTTTTTCTAAAACTTTCTTCCCAGTTTATATCTAGAAGATGATCTAATTATTCCTCTAGAAGTCCACTGGGAGTACTCAATTTTTGGTTTTCCAAACAATACATTTTTACATCCTCTGATTCTCATTAGCAACCCTATGAAATTTTGAGATGAAAAAGGCATAATTCAAACAACTTAAGAGACCTGCCCAAGGAACGGAATTAATTGTATGGTTTAGGGATTCACAAACTTTACTGTGTCATAATCTCTAGAGGGCTTAAAACACAAAATGTCTTCTCTTGTTAACTAGCTTATGTCTAAAATTATATTTTAGAGAATTCTTTTGGCTACAGAAAAAAAAAAGTAAAGATCCTTGAGAGGGGTAACATTATGAGACAGTATATTACCAGCCATTACACCTTAGACTCTAAGGCTTAGAGTTCATGAAGACATTCTAGACAGATTAGAGGATGGGGGAGAATTTGGGTTCTTGAAAGGAGTGGGGAGAAGATGAAAAGTTATGCAGGAAGTTGCAACCAAGATTCTCCTAAGGATTTGAATGAAATATAGGCCTATGCTAATCCTAAAGGACATTAAAATATACAGAGGACCTTACTTTCCTAAGGCCTTCCCTTTAAATCCACCCATTCATCTAACAACGCATTCTTTCTAGCTTGTTTTCAGCTCCTTATTCTTCCTCTAGCCTTAACCACAAGAACTTAAGGAAAAAAAACAATAGGAGCAAGGAACCATCTTAGCATCCCTAAACATACCCAATTCATGACTGCCTCTTGACCAAGACAAACCTAAGTTTCAGCTTTCATAGTCCCACTTGACAAGGTGAAATCAGTTCCCCTGAAGCCACAGGCTATTCACATATCTCCAGCAGGATCTCAGACCTAGTGAAGAAAGACTAGAATCCTTCAGAAAATAACTTCTCAATTACTATTCCAGACAAACACTGACAGCATCATCTTTCCCCCTCAACTTCTCCTTGCTAAAGTAAAAGAAAATAGCTTTCTTTGAAATTATGTGATTCATTACAAACATCTGACAGTAATTAATTCCAGGAACAAGGCTTAATTACAAAGACATAGATAAAGCAACAGGGAGGGTCTGATACAGAGTCCATGGGATGACATGTGGCAACTTCTTACTCTATGTATCATCAGCTCTCACTGCCTGGACAGAAAATTGGTGACCTTTGACTTGTGAAATACCTCATCTCCTGCACCAGTGCCCAGGAAAGACATTAAATTGTGTCAAAGAATGCTAATCACATAAGAGGATGTTGACAGGGCTCTGAGTTTTCCCAGAGGACTGGAATTGCTCATTTCAAATGACCCAACTCATTTGTCAGCACAGAATGTGCTATATTGACCAACGCTCTCAAACCAGTGAGGTTAATATATAAGAATCAGTCCCTTTCCTACATACCAGCAATGAACAAGTGGAATCAGAAATGAAGAACACAATATAATTTACATGAACCACTAAAAATGAAATACTTAGGTATAAAGCTAACTATATATATATATAATTATGATCTACATGAGGAAACTACAAAACTCTGATGAAAAAATTCAAAGAACTAAATACATGGAGAGATATTCCATGTTAATGGGTAGGAAGATTCAACATTATCAAGATGACTTAACCTATAGATTCAATGAAATCTCAATCAAAATACCACAAAGTTATTTTGTGGATATCAACAAACTAATGCTAAAGTTCATATAGAAAGGTAAAAGACCCAGATTAGCCACACAATATTGAAGAAGAACAAGGTTGGAGGACTGGCACTACTCATCTTTAAGATTCACTATAAAGCCAGAACAATGAAGATGGTGTGGTATTGCCAAAAGAATAACAAATAGATCAATGAAACAGAATAGAGAACCCAGAAATAGTTACACATAAATATAGTCAACTGCTCTTTGACTATCTCAGGCAAACACTGAGAACATTATATTTCCCCCCAACTTCTCCTTGTTAAAGTAAAAGAAAATAGCTTTCCTTAAAATTATGTGATTCATTACAAACATCTGTAACAAAAGTAATACAATGGAGCAAATATCATCTTTTAAGGGAGTGCCTCTTCAACAACTGAACATCTACATACAGAAAAAAAAAAAACAAGAATCCAGTTGCAAGCCTTATACTCTTCACAGAAATTAACTCAAAATGAATCACAGACCCAAAATAAAGTGCAAAACTATAAAATTCCTAGAAGGTAACATAGGAGAAAACCTAGGATGATTTTTTAGGTACAACACCAAAGTCAAAATCCATAAAAGGAAGAATTGATAACCTGTACTTCATTAAGATGAAAACCTTCTGCTTTGTGAAAGGCAATATCCACAGAATGAGAAGACAAGCCACAGACTGGGAGACTATATTTACAAAAGACACACTGATAAAGAACTGTTATCCAAAACATACAAAGATCTTAAAATTCAACAATAAGAAAAAACTAACAACCTAGACCAAAGACCTTAACAGACAGACACCTGACACAAGAAGATATATAGATTGCAAATAAGTACATGAAAAAAGTGCTCCACATCATATGTCATCAGGGAAATGAAAATTAAAATAACACTGAGATACAGCTACATTCCTATAAGAATGGCCAAAACCCAGAACACTGACAACACCAAATGCTGGCAGGGATGTGGAGCAACAGGAACTCTCATTCATTACTGGCAGGAATACGAAATGGTACAACCACTTTCGAAGACAGTTATTTTCTTACAAAACTAAACATACTCTCACCATCTTATATAGCAGTCAAGGTCCTTGGTATTTATGCAAAGGAGTTGGAAATGTATGTCCACACAAAATGCTGCACAGATGTTTGCAGCTGCTTTATTCATAATTGCCAAAACTTGGAACTAACCAAGATTTATTTCAGTAGGTGAATAGAAACTGGTATATTCAGACTGTAGAACATTATTCAGACCCAAAAAGTAAATGGGCTATCAAGTCATGAGAAGAAATGGATGAACCTTATATGCATATTACTAAGTGAAAGAAACTCATCTAAAAGGCCACATATTGTATTTATTACAATTATATAACATTCTGGAAAGGCAAAACTGTGGAGACAGTGAAAAAAATCAGTGGTTGTCAGGTGTGGGTGGGACAGAGAGATGAATAGGCAGAAACAGGATTTTTACAGCATTAAAAATACTTTGTATGAGATTATAATGATGGATATATGTCATTATACACATCTCCAAACCCATAAAATGTGCAAGACCAATAGTGAACCCTAATGTGAACTATGAACTTTGGGTAATTCTGATGTGTCAATGTACATACATTAACTGTAAAAATGCACCACTCTTGTGGGAGATGTTGATAAGGGAGGTTATGCATATGTGGGGGCAAGAGGTATATAAGACATCTCTGTACTTTTCTCTCAATTTTGCTGTGAACCTGAAACTGCTCTAATAAATAGTCTTAATTTAAAAAGTACCTCAGCTATCTTATAAAGAATAGATCTTTTGTATAAAAAAAAAAGCAGAACTGTCCCTAGCAATAAGTTATATTGACTGATATATATCTTGCATTTATTTGGCCAATATTTATGGAGATCCCAATATATGCCAGATACACTAAAGCCGTGGTCGGCAAACTGCGGCTCGCGAGCCACATGCGGCTCTTTGGTCCCTTGAGTGTGGCTCTTCCACAAAATACCACGGCCTGGGAGAGTCGATTTTGAAGAAGTGACATTAGAAAAAGTTTAAGTTTAAAAAATTTGGCTCTCAAAAGAAAGTTCAATCGTTTTACTGTTGATATTTGGCTCTGTTGACTAATGAGTTTGCCAACCACGGCTCTAAAGAATTAGGCCACAAAGAAGAGATTATTCCTTGCTCAAGAGGAAAACTAACATTTAGGGAATGAAGAAAAGCAATCCAATAGTTACTAAATAGTGTGTCGTGTCTTATGGATAGTGGTAAACACAAGCACATACGGAAACCCTAAGAGAGCATCCATCCCTTCCTAGACAGGTGGGTGCAGGAAAGGCCTCCCAAAGGTGTTAGTTTCTGGTCACTACTACAGGGAAGAGGAAGTTACAAAAACTACTGACATCTTACTGTTCCCATAGTCTTGCCTTTTGCAGAACGTCATATAGTTGGATTCATATAGTAGGTAGCCTCTTCAGATTATTTCCTTCACTTAGTAATATAAATTTAAGATCCATCCATGTCTTTTTGTGGCTTGTTAGCTCATTTCTCATTTGGCACTAAATAATATTCCATTTTCTGGATACAACACAGTTTATGCATCTACTGAAACACTTCTTGGCAAGCAAGTTTTAGACTCGAATAAAACAAGAATATTTACTTCCTCATAATGGCAGTTTGATTAATCCATAAATGGAAGGCAAAATTAAAATGATATAAAATAGAAAACAGAGATAAACGTTGTTTAACTCTATTTAGAAATGACAACTGCCCTGCCTGGTGTGGCTCAGTTGGTTGGTCATCATCCTATGCACCAAAAGGTTTCAGGGGTTCAACTACTGGGGTCAGGGTACATGCCTGAGTTACAGGCTCAATCCCTGGTGGGAGGCATGCAGGAGGCAGCTGATCAATGATTTTCTCTCTCTCTCCTTCTCCCTTCCTCTCTCTAAAAAAGTCAATAAAAATATCTTCTTTTAAATGACAACTATCTGTTGTAGTTTTGTACTGCTGCCATTAGAAATCACCACAAGTGGCTAAAAACAAACATAAATTTAACATCTGTAATGGTGTCAACAATAAAAAATGTAGTATCTTTTAGTTCTGTACTTGTGAAGTCTGATGCAGTCTCACTGGACTAAAATCAATGTGTTGGCTGTGCTACTTCCCTTTTTGGAGCCTCTAGGAAAGACTTTGTTTCCTTGCCTTTTCTAGCTTCTAAAGCCTACACTCCTTAGCTCATGGGCCCTTTCCTGCATGTTCCAAGTCAGCAGCATACTATCTCTTTGACCTTGCTTTCATCACCACATTTCTTTCTCTGACTTGTATTCAGCCTCCCTCTTCTGCTTGTAAGGGTCCTTGTGATTACATTAGGTCTACCTGGACAGTTAAGAATAATCTTCCTATTTTAGATCAGTTAATTAACAAACTTAATTCTGTCTGTTACCTTAATTCTCTTCTGTCATATAACCTAACATATTCGCAAGTTGTGGGGATTAGGATGTGAACGTCTTTGTGAAATTTTCCCAAAGAAGTGAAGTTTCTCTAAAATCACTATGACAAGATGGTTCAAAGAACCTAAGGAAAATGCAGATGTTAAATAAACTATGTTCACCTTGGGAGGTTAATATGGTTAAAGAGACAAAGCAGTAAAGATAAACAAGGAGATTTAGTTAAAATATTCTTAAGCCCATTGCTTGTTGATTCTACCTAAGGAAACCTAGTATATATGCGTTGTTGTGTGCATGGATGTGTTAAGATATCTCTACTGGGTTAGTCTTACCAACTTCAATGCACCATGGCCCTGTCACTGGGTTTCACCTAAAACAATGAAACCAACACATCCATACCGAGAAATACCTCTTAACGCTTCTCTAACGATAGTAATTAGAGCCTTAAAAATGTTTATGCCCTTTGACTTAATAATTCACACTGGGAAATAGGCCAAGGTAATAATCCAAAATATAAAGATCACATAAACACTTTTATTGAAAGTTTAAAATTACAACAGCATGAGACAACAAAAGACATTAAAAAAAAAAAGAGGTTTGTTATATAAATTGAGGCACAATCGAACCAACAAATAGGAGTTAGTGACTAAAACCCACATGACATTGGCTGCATGAGAAATCCTAAAATGCAAAAAGAAAAAAAATGCAGTTTGTAAAATGTTATACACTGACAGACACAACTATTTTAAAAATATGTGAACAAAAAAGCTAGAAGAATATAAACCAAGACCAGTTGTCTGTATGTAGAACTATGGAGACACCTTCCCCTTCCCCCCTATTTTTTTCATAATTTCAAATATTCATGATATGCAAATACTTTTTGTACAATAACTGCTTTGGCTGAGTGTGTTCCCCAAAAATTCATATGTTGAAATCCTAACCTCTAACGATGATGGTATTGGGTGTGGGGCCTTTGGGAGATGCTTACGCCATGAGGGAGCAGTCCTCATGAATGGAATTAGTGCCCTTATAAAAAAGGTTCCAGAGAGATTCATACCCCCTCCCACCAGGTGAGGATACAAAGAGAAGTTTGAGCCCCAGAAAAGGGCCCTCTACCAACCATGCTGGCATCCTGATTTTTAGCCTCCAGAACTGGGAAAAATAAATTCATGGTGTTTATTAACCCAGTCTGCTATCTTGTTATAGCAGCCTGAATGGACTAAGACAATGACAAAACGTTCTGGAAATAATTTTTTTCTTATTCACAACCATCGCAATAAATAGCTGGTAGAAGTAAGTGGATCTAGGAGGGGTTTAGATGTTAATACAGCAGATAATCAGATCTCTCACCCTTCTCACCCAAGGGAGTTATTCACAACATATAGGCCACATTGCAACATATATTGGTAGCTCAAACACTCAATACAACAAGACAAAAGAAAAGCACTAACCAGGAATGGTGCCTAGATCAATCATATAGGCTGAGGCCCAATTTATATATTGTCTTAGGTTTAGATGAGAGTGGTCTGTTTCAGGCACTACACAGAGGGGTGGAGCCCAAGTAGGTCTCATTCAGAACAGAGGCTGATGGTGGCCATTACAGGAAAGCCCAGCTGCCAGTCCACTGCACACTCAATAATGACCTGTTGAACAAGGAGCTACCACCCATTCTCCTTTGTTATGTGGCATTTCCCACAATACAACTCCAGAGAAATAAGGTTCAGTAGTCCCCAACTCTGTCATGTGGAAAAGGAGCAAAGAAAGGGAAGAACTATCCTCTATAGCCATTTGTCACTTCTGGAGTGTGAGTGTGTGTGTGTGTGTGTGTAGCCTCCTCTCACTCTTGGACCACTGCAGCTGTTTTCTAAATTGTTACCAATTTTCTGATCTCTACCACCTCCAATAAAAATTCCCTAAATCCCATAGTCCTGTTCTGCTATTTCCTTCCTCTGATCTGGCTCTTGCTGTCTATTCCACTCACGAGCATTTTGTGCCCACTATTTGTTTCCAGTTTAAGTACCTTCATTTGCCTAATAGGTATGTGATGTATTTAAACAATTAATAATGTCTTTTGAAGTAATGAAGAATAACTTTCCTTAAGTTATTTTTGTTCCCTTCTATTTCATGCAGTAAAGGATGAGATCAAAAAAGGAACATATGTTTGCTATAGAATCAGCCCAGTGATGACCAAAAGATGAATAATTAGGATCAGAGTTAGATTGCTACCTCAGGAAAGCCCTGACCTCCATCTCTTCAATCTACAGGAAAACACAGGCATTTTAGCTTAGGGCCTGGTTTAAATGTGAATTTATTTGGGAAGAGGAATTTTTAAGCCATGTTTAGTCAGTGTGAGTGTGCTACTAATATCTACACTAATAAAAGAGAAAGATGCAAATTGACCGTACCACCACGACGCCCACCAGCCAATCAGGAGTGAGTATGCAAATTAACCCAACAAAGATGGTGGGTTAATTTGCATACACAGGCGCCAAGTGGCCTGAGTCCTGGGAACATCCTCTGGACCCAGTGCGCTCCTAGCCTGTAGGCCCGTGTGTAGGCCCTGAGTGGCCAGGGTCCCAGAACACCCCTGGCCACTCCGGGCCTAAGGCGCAGGCCCCAAGCAGCTGGGGGTGGGGCAGGAACATCTGTAGCGTAGCCATGGTGATGTGGCGGATGTTTCTGCCCTGTGGCCGCTTGCGCGTGTGCTGGCACCAAGCGGCAGACCGGGTCAATGCCCCCAGCCCAGCATGCACAACGTGGGGATGCCAGCCTTGGGGGTGTGCCCCTTGGGCTGCAGGACATGCCCCCATCCCAGTGGACACAACGCAGGGGTCCTCTGTGCATGAGTTGCAGAGGAAACACCTTTTCTTTTTTAAATATATTTTATTGATTTTTTTACAGAGAAGAGGGGAGACGGATAGACAGTCGGAAACATCGATGAGAGAGAAACATTGATCAGCTGCCTCCTGCACACTCCCCACTGGTAATGTGCCCCCAACCAAGGTACATGCTCTTAACAGGAATCAAACCTGGGACCCTTCAGTCTGCAAGCCGACGCTCTATCCACTGAGCCAAACCAGTTTGAGCGTAAACACCCTTTCTGACACCTCATTGGCTAAGCTCTCTGTACGCTGCCACTTGCAGTGTTCTTGGTAACTTGGGTAATAAGACTCCAAGAAGGTGATTTAGGGTTTTTCCACCACACTCCTGGAGAAAAAAATGAAGGTTCGCTGCAGGAGGGGCTAAGAAATGTCATATCCTCTCCTAGACAGTTTGACTCAGTGGATAGAGCCTCAGCTTGCCGACCGCAGGGTCCGGGTTCAATTCTGATCAAGGGCATGTACCTAGGTTACAGGCTCCTCCCTGGCCAGGGCCCAGGTCAGGGCTCATGCAGGAGGTAACCAATCAAAGTGTCCCTTTCACGTTGATGTTTCTCTCTGTCTCTCCCTCTCTCTTCCACACTCTCTAAAAATCAATAGAAACATATCCTCAGGTGAGGATAAAAAAAAAGAAAAGAAAGAAATGTCATATCCTATGAAAGAGACATCTTGAAAATGCCTAAAGAAAGTTGTCATTTTTTCATGGTGAAGGGACTGGAGTCCGTGTTGATGAAAACACCTTGGCAGCTGTGGTGGCTGGCAGTGGCTGCAGCAGTGGGATGATGGGGCTGGTGCCTTCCCCTGATCAGCCTGGTCGCCTCCCGCAGAGGGAGGCCAGACTGCCATGGGGAGCGGGCCTAAGCCGTCAGTAGGACATCCCCTGAGGGCTCCCAGTCTGTGAGAGGGGGCAGGCTGGGCTGAGGGACCCCACCCCTCAGTGCACGAATTTCATGCACCAGGCCCCTAGTTTTTTTCAGAAGAGATTTTGATAGGAGGGAAAAACAAAAAATATAAGGATGACTGACATCTTAGAAGACTGGGAGAGGGCAGCATCAACAAAAACCACATAGGAAATCAAAGCAAGGGGCAATGAAGTCACACATAATTGACTGCACCATTTTGCTTATAGTTGGTCACTTATAACCACAGTAACATGTCATTTGATAAATCAAGACTCATGCTTTTTAACATGGCATCCCAACTTGGTTTTCAGAAAATCACAATTCAGCTGGGGGGGGGGGGGGGAAGAGCATTCCAAAATATATATCACATGAACTTGAAATGCCAGGAGAAAATGTATTTTCCTCCTCTATCCTCAAAGTGTGAAGCCTGAGGCATCTTTAAGAATGATTGCGGAGCACATGATTTTTCCCTCATAAAACATCTTGGAAGAAACGGGGACTATGCTTTTGGCTCTGGTTGCAGATGAAGCAGGAAATGTTAAAATATTCTGGACTCCTTCACAAAGCCTCTCAGTCTAAAACTGAGTAAGAAACTCGTTTGGAAAAGATGGGAAGTTAACAGGTGTGGGTTTTAAGTGTGTGCATTCTCCTCAGCTGACTCTTGGAAGTGTCCCCACGGCGCTGTCTTTGGGCGGTGGAAGGAGATGAAGCCGTAGGCAGGCTGATGCACAGATACAAAGATACGTAGTTTGTCAAGAGCAAGAAGGAAGCAGTGAGTCACTTCAGAAAAGAAGGATTAAGTGTTTTAACAAGTTTTTGCTTTTCCTGGAATTCTTACTAGGAAAAAAATACCATTTTTTGTGGGTTTTTCTTTGTCTTAGTGTAACAAATACTACTTTTACATTTTAGAGATGAAGATATGTTTAAATGTGCGAAACTAAGTGATTTTCCCAATTTGTACTTCTGTTTCATGAAGGTCAAGCAAAATGCCTTCCAGCAGATGAATTGCTACTCATCCAGACTTCAAAAATCTATAACACTTATGTTTATAAAACTAAATTTTATAATAGTTCTGTGTCTTCAAAGGCCAGGGTATGCTTCCATTAAATACCAGTTATAATGATTCTGTAAAACTCAAAAAATATAGCAGTTTAAAAGAAAAAGCTCTCACCTTGGTTTCTCTTAAAGTTTACCAAATTTACTGAATTTTATCCAAAGCATTATGCTATCAGCAAAATATGTGCAGATGGTAAGAGAAAGAAAAAAAATCTCACAACTCTTATCTGTCTTCCAGTTTATAATACTTCACTTACTATTTTTACTGGAAGATACACAGAAGTGCTTAAGCAAATGTGCATGAACAAATACCTAAAGGAGGTTGTTTCTGCTACTTCACTGAATCAAAATGTGCGTGATGAGGTTGGTGAGTATGATGTCAAGCACATATAAAAGTATTAAACTATTACATATGAAATCAAGGCTATTGTTCAGTGCTTAAGCTTATCTCCCAGTTTGCTAGAATGGAAACCATACATTCTGAAATTATTCAGTCCCCCACTTCTGAGTATTTATAGGTTTAAGTTATTAGGAAAATTATGTCTCTCTGGTGGTGGCTAATGCCTAGAGTAACCCCTTTTCCTATATGAACACCTTAAAGCACCTCTATGACTTGTATATTTTGTCAAATTTGGACTATGGCCAATAAGAGATAAACATTCCCAAACAGAATAGCTATTAAAAAATTGCAGCTGGAATCAATAGGGTGTTGATTAAGAAAGTAGAGTTGGAGTCCATTATCAGCCAAGAGGAGGAACAAATGACCCAAAAGATACTTCCTGTTGCGAAAAGCACCATTAGATAATTTGCTTCAAGGAAAAGTGCAATTTTAGACAGTAACTAGGTGAGTAATTTTCCTGTTCCTCCTCAATACTGATAAAGAATGTATCACACAATATAAACTGTATCAAGTACATACTTGTTATTTTAATATCTGAATCCCCTCCCCCATCTCCCATGAAACTGTGAGCTCCTTGTGGACAGAATCTCTGTCTTATCACCTTTGTATCCCCACTACCTGTTATGATGCTGGAGGAGTGGAGACCTTTGATAATATAATTGGGTTATCACAGTTATAAGAATAACTGGAATTAAAGGCAGAACAAAACAGCTAAGTTTGAGAATGAGAATTTGTCCACATTCTCAAGACTGTCCAGGAAAGAGGGTACTCATTCAGGGCAAGTATTCCAGGTCTTTGGGGAAAAAAAATCAAATGCCTAATATCTGTGGAAGTAAAAAACAAAAGAGCTATCTAATAATTACAGACTAAAAAATGTCATAAGCATTCTCGGGAGCCAAGACACAGTTAGAATTACTTAAAGGGAGATGATATAATCAATTGCAAATGGTTCTATAAATGTATTCAATGAACATTGAATATTTAAGGCTCCTTGCAATTTGATCCCCAAAATGAAATTGGCCTATTCTTTTGGCTATAATAGCTTATTGAACACATCCCATAGTGATGGTCAGCAGCCTCACTCTTATTCTGTAATCACAGCGAAAAGTCTCATTGGTGATTTTGTTTTCTAAGGTAATTTTCTTTCCCAACCAGAAGGAAATAAGTGTTCTAAGACAACTTGATTTTAAGGTCAAGTACATATTTAATAAATAGTAGATTGACATGATGGCACTAATCAGTCTTTCCTAGATTCAGTTAGCATTACATAAATTTTATGAGGATTTAGTAATACCCAGAAACCAAACCAACATTTTTCAAGATGTACCAGTCAAAACATCAGGAATTGGGTTTTCTTATTAACCTCCCAGCCTCCAGCCTTGTTCTGATTAATCCATTTTCTTCTCTGATGAAAGAACATAGACATGCCACCACACCCTTCTCTGTAAGACCCTTCAATGGCATCGAGTTGCATTCAAAAGGAAGTCTAAATGGCCCGGAATGACCTTTGCCCTGACTACCTCATGGCCTCAATCTCTGCTACTCCCTCCTTTGTTCTATGGTCAGAGAATTTAACAATTTACACTTCCCAAATGTGACGTGTCATCCGCATCACATCACATCACATCAGCGATTTTCCATTGGGAACAATTCTGCCCCAAGGGTACATTTAATGATTATTTGAAGACATTTTTGGTTATCACAACTCTAGTGGGTAGAAATCAAAAACTCTACTAAACATTCTATAGTGCATAGGACAAGCCCTTTAATCAGAGGATTAACCAGTCTAAAATTTCAATAGGGTCTTTGTTGAGAAACACTGCTTTAGATAAATGATCACAAACAAATGAATGATTAGAATAAACCTTGAGAAAAGTCCCAGTTTAAACAATGCCTCTAAAATAGGGTTGGCAAGCGGTGGTCTATGAGCCAAACCTGGCCCATTTGCCTATTTTTGTAAATAGCATTGTATTGGCACACGTTCACGCCCACGCCTGTTTGTTTGTGTATTGCCATTTTGTCTATGGATGCTTTTGCAGCAGAGATGAGTACTTACCACAGAGACCATATGGCCCACAGACGCTAAATTATTTTCTGCCTGGCTTTTTACAGAAAAAGCTGCCAACTCCTGCTGCAACACACCCCTCGTGTTCTCCTGTTCCTAAGGTTGCAGAAAACACAGAATACAGTTATGCAGATGGGAAAGGAAATAATTTTTATCAACTATCACTATTTCTGTTTCAGAAGCTATACGATAACTGGATACCCATCTAGTCTTCTGGGAGAAGCATTTACTGTAAACTAAAAATGAGTTGTGCTGGCAAGGTATCATTAAAATGAGTAGTTCAAGGCTTGGAAGAAGGCAGGGGAGGTGGAGTAGGGTTCCAGTTTAGTCATTAGATTTTACTATTTCTTGCCCAGCAACCTCTCTACTCAAACTCTTCTGAGCACATCCTACTACCATGCCTTCAGTTTCTAGCACTTGCTAAAATTTGCAAGGAGAAATGATCAGGGGCTGTGAAACAAATGACTATTATGAGGAAAATAGCTAATGCAACCAAGCCTTTGGCAGCCTCAAAAGCATGAACTTGCTTTACTGTTGAATCTTCCTTTAACTCTAGCAGATTGCTAATAAAATGAGGAGGATCAGAAGGTGTGATAAATATGTGACACTTGAAGTATCTGCTAGGTCTCCCCTCCCCGTGGCAATTGTTGACAAATGCAGCAGTTGAGCAGCAGAGATATACTGCAGATGCACAAAATGCCAACTCAGTACCTAAGTCCTGATTTATTGTGTTTATAGTAAAGGAAATCAGTTTCTTATAACCGCTAAGTATCCACATGCACATACAGGCCATATACTGCTTCTTACCCATGAGTTATTTATAGTTAGGGCAGTCTCCCAGGAGCCACAGGAGAGGGAGATGAGTTTCTGTCCCTGGCCAAGTGGTACATATTTTCCCCGGGATGGGGGCGCTGCTCCTGTAATTGGGACATCCACAAAATTAGGCAAACCAAAATCAGAATCTTCCCAGATGTTTCTGAAAAATCATGTGTGCAAGCAGCTAGGGAATTCAGGTTTGTGTAATAAAATGTAAATTGTCCCGAAGACAAAATTCAACAATAGCATCTACAAGGACAGTGCTGACCCAAATAGTACCTTTGTGAAAATTATTTTTGAAGATGATTTTGATGGGGGTTATAACTCTGAAAATACAAGATGAAATCTTGAAGCAGGAACAAGACTGGGAAACTGAACCTAAGATTCCTACTTAAAGCCAGAGATTCTAAAAGGGAGGTTTTCCTCAGGGGAAAAAAAAAGAACTTAAAACTGCCTTATTATTAGAAGCCTAAATGTACTATACCCAATAAAGAAATTTAATTAGTAGTTTAAAATCTTCTTCAGCTGAAAAAAAAGCCCACAAAAATACATATACATATGTACATATGTGTATATATTTATATATGCATGTATATATTTAAAATGAATTATATGAAACTTCCAAAGAACAAATAATCTCAAGCTCTTCTAGCAAAGAGAAAAAGAACATTCCCCAGTGCATTCTCAGGCAAATGTAACTTTGATGCCAAAACCAGGAAAAGATGGCTTTAAAAAATAAAATTACAGGCAAATTTCACTCAGAAACACAGATGCAAAAATTGTAAACAAAATATTAGCCAGCCAAACCCAGCAGTTAAAAAAATACATATAACACCATGACTGGGTTGGGATTATCCTAGGGAATTTTAGGACAATTTAATAGAGTCTATAAATGTCTTTACCACTTTAACAGATTGCTTGAGATAGACCATATGATCTCAACTTTGCAGGGGAAAAAAATGCTTGTTGAAATTCAATACCAACTTTTAACAAGCTTTTGTTTGTTTTTAAGCATTTTTTTCAAAATGGAACAAAGAGTTCTGAGGCAGACAGACATGAACATGGAAATCTGAAATATTATGTTACTTTGCAGATTATTGGGGGAAGGAGCTGCAATAGTGCTGAGAGAAATGATTCTCCCGCAGGAAAACATAATGAAACTGGACCTCTCACCTCATGCATATATAAAAACCAATCTAGATAGATTAAGAACATCATAGTAAATGTCACAATTGTAAGACTTTTAAAAGAAAATATGGGAGAATATCTTTATGACATCAGGTTAGGGGATGTCATCTTGAGGCATAAAAAGCACTAATCATGAAAAAATGATTATAAATTTACCCATGTTAAAATTAAGAACTTCTCATCAGAAATGAATAAAGTGGAAAAAAAAAAAGAGACGCAAACTAGAAGACATTAATGGCAACACATACAACTGACAACGACCAAGTAACTAAAATATATAAAAATTCTTGCATGTCAGTAAGGAGAAGACAAACAACCCATTAGAAAAATGGACAACAGGCTTGAACAGTTATTTCACAAGGAGAAAGGAGAAACAGCCAATATACATATGGCAAATGCCTAACCACTTTGGCAGGTTCATTTGCATTTTCTTGGTTACTGAAAACAAGCCATTTTATGCCCATTAGATTAGCAAAAATTGCAAAGCCTAACAATACAAGTATTGGAAGGATACGAATCAAAAGGAATTGTTATGTATGTGATGATAGATATGGAAACTGCACAATCACTTCCGGAAGGACATCCGGAAGAATGTTCAGTCTAATTAGGATATTACGCTTTTATTATTATAGGTAAAACCTGACCCCCAAAAAGGATGGTATCGATAAACAACATAACCTCAGGATAGTGGTTTCCATTTACTGAAAGCAAGAGAAAGAACACACCTATATGCAATGGTATTAGTTCTAAATTTGACTGTAGAGTCATGAATGTTCATTACATATTGTTTTGTATGTATAAAATGTTATATGATAAATATTTTAGTGCAAAAACATTGATATAAAGAAAGCTTATAAGAGAAGTCAGGGAACTCAAGCCTAGCAGAAAACATGTGTTGACTGAAAGTTTATCAATTAAAGATAAAAAAAATCCTTCTACATATAATAGCAAGCAGCCTTTCATAAAGCACTCATTGGGGAATACCTGGTCTATAGACTATAAGCTAATAAGATTAGGTTGCTTTCTTAGATATTTACACAAATCATTAATATAATGTGTCTGAAACAAGTTGAGACCTTGTTATAAAATTGTGTGGAAATGAAAAAGAAGCAAGTCATTGAAGAGCCAAAATTTTTAAAAGTCTTTCATAGTTAAAGTAAGATTGAATGCGAATTGGGAGAACTATCTTGGGCCTGCCCTGACAGGAAATGCAGTTTCAATTCTGTAGGGAGGGTCTCTAGATTGGAGAAAGGTGTGTCACCAAGTCACCTCAGCACAAGGACCTCAAGCCTTTCCTACAGATTCCAGGTTTGTCAAGAATCATTCCCATTTTTGTGTATGGTGTATAAGTTGATGGTCTAGTTTCATTTTTTTTTACATGTATCTGTCCAATTTTCCCAACACCATTTATTGAAGAGACTATCTTGACTCCATTGTATGTTCATGCCTCCTTTGTCGAATATTAATTGAGCATAGTGGTTTGGGTCAATTTCTGGGTTCTCTGTTCTATTCCATTGATCTATATGTCTGTTCTTGTGCCAGTACCAGGCTGTTTTGAGAACAGTGGCTTTGTAAGACAGCTTGATATCTGGTATTGAGATCCCACCTACTTTGTTCTTCTGTCTCAGGATTGCTGCAGCAATTCAGGGTCTTTTTTTATTCCAGATGAATTTTTGGAAAGTTTGTTCTAGGTCTGTGAAATATGCCATTGATATTTTAATGGGGAGTACATTGAATCTATAGATTGCTTTGGGTAGTATGGACAATCCATGAACACGATATGTTCTTCCATCTGTTTATGTCTTCCTTTATCTCTTTTTTCAGTGTCCTGTAGTTTTCTGTGTATAGGTATTTTACCTCCTTAGTCAAGTTTATTCCTAGGTATCTTAATTTTTTTGGTGCGATGGTAAATGGGATTGCTTTTTTAGTCTCTCTTTCTGTAAGTTTACTATTGGTGTATAGAAATGCCATAGATTTCTTGGCACTAATTTTGTATCCTGCTACATTGCTGAATTCATTTATTAAATCTAATAATTTTTTATTGAGTCTTTAGTGTTTTCTATGTACAGTATCATGTCATCTGCGGATAAGGACAGTTTTACTTCTTCTTTTCCAATTTGGATGCCTTTTATTTCTTCTTCTTGTCTGATCACAATGGCTAGTACTTCCAGTACTATGTCAAACAGGAGTGATGAGCCATACACAAAAATAAACTCAAAATGGATAAAGGACTTAAACATAAGACGGGAAACCATAAAAATACTAGAGGAATCCACAGGCAGCAAAATCTCAGACATATGCTGAAGCAATTTCTTCACTGATACTGCTCCTAGGGCAATGGAAACTAAAGAGTAAATAAAAAATGGGACTACATCGAAATAAAAAGCTCTGTACAGCAAAAGAAACCATCAACAAAACAACAAGAAATCCCACTGCATGGGAGAACATATTTGCCAATGATGTCAACGATAAGGGTTTAATCTCCAACATTTACAGGGAACTTATACAACTTAACAAAAGGAAGATAAACAACCCAATCAAAAAATGGGCAACGGACCTAAATAGATACTTTTTGAAAGAAGACAGAAGGAAGGCCAAGAGACATATGAAAACATGCTCAAAGTCACTAATTATCTGAGAGATGCAAATCAAAATGACAATGCGGTACCATATCACACCTGTCAGAATGGCTATCATCAACAAATCAACAAATGACAAGTGCTGGCAAAAATGGAGAGAAAAAGGAACGCTCGTGCACTGCTGGTGGGGATGCAGACTGGTGCAGCCACTCTGGAAAACAGTATGGAGTTTCCTCAAAAGCCTAAAAATGGAACTCCCATTTGACCCAGTGATCCCACTTCTAGGAATATATCCCAAGAAACTAGAAACACCAATTAGAAATGATATATGCACCCCTATGTTTATAACGGCACAATTCACCATAGCTAAGATTTAGAAACAGCCTAAGTGCCCATCAGCAGATGAGTGGATTAAAAAACTGTGATACATCTACACAATGGAATACTATGCTGTGGTAAAAAAGAAGGAATTCTTACCATTTGCAACAGCATGGATGGAACTGGAGAGCATTATGCTAAGTGAAATAAGCCAGTCAGAGAAAGATAAATATCACATGATCTCACTTATTTATGGAATATAATGAACAACATAAACTGATGAACAAAAATAGATCCAGGGACAGAGAAGCATTGATTAGACCATCAAACCTCAGAGGGTGGGGGCAAGGAGTATAGATCAACCAAAGGGCTTGTAAGCATGCATATAAGCCTAACCAATGGACACAGACAAGAGGGGGGTGAGGGCATGAGTGGGAGGAGTGAGAGGGGTAATGGGGTGATAAGGACACATATGTAATACCTTAATCAATAAAGAAATTTTTTAAAAACACCATTTGTTCAAGGGTCACATATTAATAAATTATTTTTTTATTTTTTTTTAAAAAATAAATTTTTTTAAAAAGAAATTTTTTTAAAAAAAACATTTGTTCAAGGGTCACATATTAATAAATTATTTTTTGAATTTTTTTAAAAAGAATCATTCCCATTGAAATTTGATTCTTTTTCTAAGTACATAGTTTTTTCTACCATCTTTCCTTATGTGAGTGATAGAACTATGAGGCAACTTCAGTCTCTTTATTTATATATGTGTATCCACACGGGTGTTTAAATTATACACTTGATGGTAGCAAAAGCCAGTCCTGTGAGTCTTGGCAGCATGAGCCAGCTGTCTCTGGATGCCAAGAGCCAAGCCAAGCTGAGGCAACCACACAAAAACCTTGGAAGGACACATTCTACACAGCAACTAAAGAGCATGCAGACAATCCGAGACAATGCCTTTCTAAAGCTCCCCTGCAACTGCGTGCAGGTAGGAAGTCAGTTTGCACATCAAAATACCCATTTGACCAAGGGGAAAGGTCCTAAGCAGCTGCCACCTACACAAGCATTCTCTCTAGCTGATAAGGAGGCTGCTTTCAAATAAATGATAAGACTGGGCAACTTCTCCCCTCTGCTTTCCTGTGGAAACAGATTTGATATGGAATAATCTGAACAAAGGAAGTGGCTTCGGCTATCACATCATCTCTAAATCCCATCAAGCTCTATACCCAGCAACCTTAGTAACACCAGAAAAAATTATTATTATTTTAAATCTTTATTGTTGAAGTATTACGTAGATCCTCTTTTTCCCCCCATTAATCTCTTCCAACTCACTCCCACTGCCCTCCACCCACCCAGGCCCTCCCCACCCCATTGTCTATGTCCATGGGTTATGCATATATCTTTTGATCTCTTGATCTCTTCCCACCCACCCTCCCCTGCTTTCCCTCTGAGGTTCAACAGTCTGTTCAGGCTTTTATGACTCTGGGTCTATTTTTGATCATCAGTTTATTTGGTTCATTAGATTCCAGATATGAGTGTGATCATGTGATACTTATCTTTGACTGGCTTATTTCACTCAGCATAATACTCTCCAGGTCCATCCATGCTGTTGCAAATGGTAAGAGTTCTTTCTTTTTTATTGCCATGTAGTATTCCATTACATAAATGTACCACAGCTTTTTTATCCACTCATCTACTGATGGGCACTTAGGCTGTTTCCAAATCTTAGCTATTGTAAATTGCACTTTTATGAACATAGGGGTGCATATATTCTTTCTGATATGTGTTTCAGGTTTCTTAGGATATATTCCTAAAAGTGGACTCACTGGGTCAAATGGGAGTTCCATTTTTAATTTTTTGAGGAAACTCAATATTGTTTTCCATAATGGCTGCACCAGTCTGCATTCCCACCAGCCCTGTACAACGGTTCCCTTTTTTCCACATCCTCCTCAGCTCTTGTCATTTGTTGATTTGTTGATGATAGTCACTCTGACAGGTATGAGGTGGTAACTCATTGTCATTTTGAGTTGCATCTCTCCAATGATTAGTGACTTTGAGCATTTTTTTTTTCATATGCCTCTTGACCTTCTGTATGTTCACTTTGGAGATGTGTCTATTTAGGTCCTTTGCCCATTTTTTAATTGGATTGTTTGTCTTCCTTTGTTAGGTGGTATGAGTTCCCTATAAATTTTGGAGATTAAATCCTTATCAGAGATAACATTGGCAAATATGTTCTCCCATGTAGTGGGCTCTCTTGTAGTTTTGTTGATGGTTTCTTTTGCAGAGCAGAAGCTTTTTATTTTAATGTAGTCCCATTTGTTTATTTTCTCTTTAGTTTCCATTGTCTTAGTAGATGTATTTGGTAAAAATAAATGTATTGCTATGAGAGATGTCTGAGATTTTAGTGCCTATGGTTTCTTCTAGAACTTTATGGTTTCACACCTTACATTTACTAGTAAGTCTTTTATCCATTTTGAGTTTATTCTTGTGTATGGTGTAAGTTGGTGGTCTAGTTTCATTTTTTTTTTTTTGCATGTACCTGTCCAATTTTCCCAACACCGTATATTGAAGAGACTATGTCTTCTCCAATGTATGCTCTTGCCTCCTTTGTCAAATATTAATGGAGCATACTAGTAGTGGCTTGGGTAGATTTCTGGGTTCTCTGTTCTGTTCCACTGATCTATAAGCCTGTTCTTGTGCCAGTACCAGGCTGTTTTGAGCCCAGTGGTTTCATAGTATAACTTGATATCTGGTATTGTGATTCCTCCAACTTTGTTCTTCTTTTTCAATATTGCTGAAGCTATTCCAGGTCTTTTTTTGGTTCCATATAAATTTTTGGAGTGTTTGTTCTAGGTATGTGAAATATGCCATTGGTATTTTAATAGGATTAAATTGAATCTGTAGATTGCTTTGGGTAATATGGACATTCTAATGATGTTGATTCTACCAATCCATGAACAAGGTATATTCTTCCTCTTGTTTATATCTTCCTCTACTTCTTTTTTCAATTCCTGTAGTTTTTAGAGTACAGTTCTTTTACCTCCTTGGTTGTTTATTCCTAAGTATCTCATGATCAAGTGGGATTTATTTCAGGGATGCAAGGCTGGTACAATATTCACAAATCAATAAATGTGAAACATCACATAAACAGATTTCAAGACAAAAATCACATGATCGTATCAATTGATGCAGAAAAAGCATTCAACAAAATCCAACACCCTTTTTTGATAAAAACTCTCAGCAAAGTGGGAATAGAGAGATCATACCTCAATGTAATCAAGGCCATATATGACAAACCTATAGCCAACATCAGACTCAATGGATAAAAACTAAAACCATTCCCCCTAAGAACAGGAACAAGACAAGGATGCCCTCTTTCACCACTCCTGTTCAACATATTACTGGAAGTCCTGGCCATAATGATCAGACAAAAATAAGAAATAAAAGGCATCCAAAATTGGAAAGGAAGAAGTATTTGCAGACTACATGATACTGTACATAAGAAACCCTAAACACTCCATCAAAAAACTACTAGATTTAATAAATGAATTTGGAAACATAGCAGGATACAAAATTAACACCCCAAAATTCATAGCATTTTTATACACCAATAGTAAACTCTCAGAAAGAGAAACCAGAAAAAATTATTTTTAGTGGAGTAAATAGGGCAGCTCACCCACTTGGATAATTGAGGAGATGAATTATATAAGACCCTAAAAATTTATATACACATTCTGTTCATTCCCAACCAAATGCATATAACTATTTATAAGGGGGGGTGGGGGGAGGAAGGGAGAAGCAACTTCAAATGAGTAAGCAGAGGCAAGTAAAAATAATACCTACCTTGCCAGGATTTGGGATTATAGTATCCTTCATCTAGGTGACAGGTTGCTGAGACTGAGAGAGCATGATAAAGCTCTCCTCACACTTCCACTGAAGAAAGCCAAAGGCCAGAATAATGAACTGGAAGCCTGTCCGTAGCCAGAAGCACACTGACTCCAACTCAAAAATTTTTAGTCTGTTATTTTTTCTTAAAAATCTAAGTGACTTTTTCTATTTGGTCTGTAATATACCCCTAGGAAAGCAAAAAAAGCAGAATTCACTGATTTTTCACTTCATGTGTGGATTATAAAACCTTGAGGAATGTAAAAATTCAATACTCCTCAACTTCCTTCATTCATATCTTAGAATAAAATTGAAGCTTTGGGAAAATATTTCATGTTTATCAGGGGTTTTGTGTACTCCTGGGCAGAGGGTAGGAGCTAAATCAATTAGCATAGGAGATAAGAGAAAGAACAAAGTGTATCTAGATTTAACAGGACATAAAAATCACTGAAATATTAACTTGTTTTATGCAGTTCATTGAACCCTCTCTATAGATGCTGCCAGGTCAAGGAGGGAAATAACGGTGTCACATCATTTCCTAGAAAATAGCTCAGCATCTTTAATTATCAGAAGCCCAGCATTCAGTTTCCAAAGAAGAAGGATATATTCTTCCCAAATCCTTGGGGAACCAAAGACAGAAGATATCATGATAATGAGTCAGGATGAAATAAAATAGTCCATATTAGAACACATCAGGGTAAGAAATCTACAGAGATGTGAAAAGCTTTTCTCTTAAAAAAAAAAAAAGCATCAGGTGTCAATCAACTGGTATAGATAGAACTGAGTGGGTCTCTAAATCTTAGTAAGGTCTAGAGTCAATGAACCTCAAAATCAAATTGAATATTATGCTTGGGGACCAAGCATAACAACCTGTAAAACAATGACAAACTTTCATCAAAAGGCTGGACTGTCCCATTCTACAAATACACACACATACACACAAAAGCTAAGATTGAGGGAGCCGTGACTATTGTTGACATGTGGCTGTGATAACTCTGTAATAGTCAGAGATAGTCTTGGCTCCAGTGTGAAGCTGTTCACAAGCTCCCACCAGGATTTTCCAAATATTTCAATGGAAACAAACAATCAAATCTCAATTTTTCAGGGGCTGACTACTCACATCACTTTTCTTTCTCTAGTAGTCTAATCTGGGCCTTTTGCTATTCCTTGGCACCTCCCTCAATATTCAGAAGAGGATGGTTGAAACTCAAATCAAACCATTTTGCCTTCTGCTGCCAGTTTGATAAAGAAAATCGAAATACTACAAACATATTTTTAGAGTAATTGTCTGTAGATCAAGTTTAATTATTCCTCACATTCATGGTAGTAACATCACTCATTACACCACTGTCTTTTTCCAACCATGATAACTTACAATCCCTCACTTCCCAAATGAGAAATTACACATGAATGTGAAAGTACTATTTTATCCCCAGAGGAAAGCAAGGACTGCTCTTGCCATTTTCCACTTGCTTAGTTAGACCAGTAAACTCAGCCAATCTCCAGTTTCCTTCCCAAGGTAAAGCCATGGGATTCATAAATGCTTAAACGTAGTGGGTGTTGAAGGCTTCACAAGTTCTAGTTTCCCAAGAATAAAAGATGATTTTCTCTGAGTCAGCGCATACCTTGGACTACTATATTCCTCCAGCTTCATACAGCCAGAAAAGACGGCACTGGGAGTCAGAGACCAGGTTCCAGTCCTATCTCGTCTCGCTAAGTCTTGATTTGGACTCTAGCAAAGGTCCCTTCCAGCTATTGACCATCTTTTAAGTTCTTCCCTCTTCCAGCTCTTTGCTTTCACTAACTAAAACTTGGGAAAGCTTGAGATTCAGTTTTTTGGAGTCTTACTGACTGTTGTAACTTCTGCCAAGTTGGGAATCACCTACAGCTGTTATTCCAGCTTTGGATCTCTAGGGAGACAGTTAGTCAGGAATGTTTTTTAATAAACAGGGCTAGCCCTTGGCTAAGCAGCCAAATAGATGCAATTTTTATTTTACACTTTTCACAGCTTCCCTTAAAGAATACCCTTCATGCCCAGAAAGTCATTGATATTCCATGGAACCCATCCTTCAGCAGTCAACTAAACTGCAAGAAGATGATGACTTATAAGCCTAAGAGAATTGTTTCCAGACACTGTATAAGGCTAGAGGGTTCCTAGAGAAGAAAAAATACTTTAGAGCATCCTCCACATCTGCCCCTCTCTCAGCCTTTCTGGTCTTTTCCACCCTTCCAGTTGCTCAGGCCCGTTTCTTAAGTGTCATCCTTGGCTTCTCTTTCTTTCATACCCATCATCTAGTCCCTCAGCAAATTCTTTCAGCTCTACCTTTGAAGTATATCCAAAATTCAACCATTCATTACCACCCCCATTATTGTTACTCTAGGTTAAGCTTTTATGTTTGAAGGGTAGTATGTAGAGGGAAATAAAAGAATAAGCAAAGAGAAACAGGTTGTGTTTAATATGGTAGTTAGTAGACAGTAGAAAAATTTGTTTTATTTGGGAAAAATACTATATGGTGGTATATTTTATTAACATAACTTTGTAGCTCATAGTGAGGGAAACACGTCTCATCTAGTTTCAGTAATAGCCTCCTAAACTAGTCTCCCTTCTTCTGTCCATGCCCTCCAACAGTCTCTTCTCCCATGGCAGCCAGAGTGATCCTATTAAATGGTAAATGAGATCATGCTCAAAACTCCCTCATGGCTTCCCATCTCTCTTGGATTCAAAGACAAAATCTCAGTATGGTATGTTGCTCCCCCCCACATCTTCTCCCCCTAGCTTGCTGTGCTCTTACTGCTCCAGCTCCCTTGCCTTTCTTCAGACACACTCATTATGCTGCCTAGCACCTTCATGCTTGCTGTCACCTCTCTTTGGAAACCATTCTCTCAGGGACCCACAAGACTTGCTTCCTGACTACAGTCAGGTCTATGTTGAAATTTCTCTTTAAGAGACTTTTGTAGACCACCTTGTATAAAAACAGTGTACACACGTACGTACATATGTACACACACACACACACACACACACACACACACACACACACTATCCCCTTATCCTTTTTATGTGCTATTGCATTTATCTCCACCTGACATCAATTATATTTGATTATTATCCCCTACTCCCTTTCCTCCCCTCCCTCCACCAGACAGAACTGTGTCTTGTTTACTGATAGACTTATGCTGCTGACACAGTGCCTGACATAACCTGAACACTCAAACATTTGTGAGGTGAGTGACCTGAGGGGTGGATGAATCACTCTCCAATGCAAGGAGATACATGTTGGTCCTCCTTCCAGCTACTCTTCAGAACACATCTACCACCATATTCTAGGAAGGTTATGACTGAATTGCTTCCAGCCCTGATAAGACAGACTTTGCTTTATTCCTTTCTTTCAATGAGGTAGTATATTGTCAAAAGTCTTCCACTTACGGGAGTTCCTCTTTTATCCTTGCTTCATTATCAGTTTTGTCCAGATGTATACAGGCACCTTGATTGATGTGTACTATGATCATACAATCTTTTATTCAGTCTATCCAAGTAGTTTTTGAGACTGAGCTCTGGTAAAGAGAGGTTTGTTAAGTGTCAAAGTCTAATTTAAATTATCTGGGGCTCTGGCTCTCAATTCAAGGACAACTGAACTAGTTTCAGTTAGAAGGAAAGTGAAAAGAGCTGAAACTCATTGGGTCTCTACCGGCAGCAAGCACTGTGCTCAGAGCCTAATAAATGTTATGTCAATAAGTCTATGGCTTTTCTGTAAATGTTCACTTGAAGGAGAAACAGATTCAGTTCCATAAATGAAGAAACTGAAGCCTGCAGCAATTAAAACGTTTAGCTAAAACAATATTGTTTAAATGAAAAAAAAATTGAGATCCTGATGCAGATCTGAATCCAAAATCCATTTTCCTTCAATTCCAAAGACAAGAATTCACTCAATTCATGAGAAAAAAATCAGTTCTCTTCTCTTTACTCACCAACCCACAACTAATGCTGCTTGGCTATGAGCTATTTGAAGGGTCATCCTAAAAAGTGTTCTAATGCGGCATTCCCAAGCACAAACTCCACAGGCCCTGAAACCAAACCTGTATGTAACACGCACAGGGCTTTGATCAGTTTTCAAGGAAACACACATTGGCTTAGGAAAACTAATACAGAATGAAGATGTATCTACATATACAATTCCTCAGAAGTTTAAAATTTTTTCAAATTATTATCTCAGATTTTTTCTTCTGGAATAATGAAAAGGGCTGATTTCCAAATGTTGTGCACAACTGTAGCTCCTTCTCTGCAGCCATTCCAGAAGCCCAGCCTTTCACTCAGGCACCACTTGGAGTGCACTGAGCTAGTCGCTGGGGACAGCAGTGAACAGCACGCATTGTCCTGCCCTTGTAAAACTTACTGTCTAGTGGGACAAGAAGACAATTATGCAAGTGAGTGTTTCATTAGTTAAATGCTATCAACAATTGCAGAGTTGGGTATTACAGATAATCCCACCTAAGGTGGTCACAGAAGACTTCCCTAACGTAATGATTGAGTTGAGAGCTAAAGAATGAAGAGTCATGTCTTAGATGGAAGGATTGGGAAGCAGTAGCTTAGGAGTCAGTTTTACAGGCAAAGGAAAGAGAAGGAGACATCACTGTGAACTGGAAAGGAGCTGGATGCATTTGAGGAATTAAAAGGGATGCAGTGTGGCTGGAAGCTGGTGTAGAGAAGAGTAGAAGGCTGCAATAGGATGAGGCTTCCAAGACGGGGAAAGACCATGTTCTGTATAGCTTATGAAGGATTCTAGATGGACCCCAGAACAATGAAGAACTAAGGATATGTTTAAGACATGGGGATACATTCAGATTTACATTTTTAAAAGGTCATTCTGGAAATAGAATAGAAAATAGCTTAGTGGGGTGGAGGCTGATAAAATATGGATGGGTGAGTGGGGGTGGCTGACACCTATAAGGAGGCCATCAAAAGCCAGGAAAACTAAAGGCAGTAATGGATTTGTAGAAAAGCCAATATATCTGAGATAGGTTTATAAGGTAGAATCAACAGAACTTAGTGATGGATTGGATATAAAGAGAGAGGGAATGTCAATAATAACTCCCAGGTTTCTGGAAGGTACAGTTGGGTGGATGGCGAAACTGTATCCTGGGGAAGAAAACATAGCAGGAATATGCTTGGGGAAGTGAGTGGAAAGATAATGAATTCAGTATCACATTTGGACTCGGAGTTGTCCATGAGATGTCCACTGGGATGTTGAGTGAGCAGTTGGGTATTTCATAGCTAGAGCTCAAATTAGCTATTTGAACTTGAGATTTAAGTGTGGATGCAATCACTTAGGGAAATAACAGATAGTGTCAAAAGGATGGAAACATGACAAATTACACAGTTAAAGGTCAGGTAAAAAAAGGACTGAACTAGCAAAGGAACATAACAGAATTTTCCATCGCATGCTGCCTTCAGATGACAGCTCCCCTTGAAAATGCCAGTGAGGTTGTTTACATGGCACCAGCAAAGTAGGGCATATCCAGGAAGTCAGAATGGACAATGCTTTCAACACTCTCCTGATAGAAGAGAGAGTTTTTGTGAATTGGCCAAAACAAAAAAATCGTTTATGTATCCACCCACAATTACGCAAGGCATTGGGTTTATTTTGATACTTACACTTGCCAAAAACACACTTTTACTTTTTAATATTTAAATCCCAACTTTTACTATCTATTCCTACTCTTTATACCACTAGAAGCCTGGCTAGTTGGTACAATTTGGCAAAGTCATTAAGCCTCTGAATTGTAGTTTATTTTAAATAAAACATTGCAGATACTTTTCCATAATCTCATTCTCCTTCTTCTCTAACACCTCTGGGAAGTCAGTGTTTATATTCCCTGCATACCATAATAGATTTACCATATGTGTTAAAAATATTTATCATTTTTGCATGTTTTTAATTTTATAAATGGTGTCACACTTTATTATTCTGCAACTTGTTTTGCTTGCAGAACACTATGTTTTTTATATATACCCATGTTGATTCTGGCAACTTCCAGTAGATTCATTTTAACTGCTGTATGGTATTCCACTAAATGACTTTGCCCCCATCTTTCTCTTCTCTGGTTGAACATTCAAGATATTTCCATGTTTTTGCTATTGCACACAGATGTAATAATTATTTTCAAACAGTTCTTCACGTGTATGTGTGCTCTAGTTTCTTTGGAGTATAGACTTGGAAGCATCAATTACTGGTTGAAGGATATATACATATATGAGTTTACTAGTTATTGCTAAGTTACCTAAAGGACCACCAGCAATGCTTGAATTCCCATTTCTTTATATTATTACCAAAACTTGATATGTCACATTTTTTAAATTTTTTCCCCTCTAGTGGGCATAAAATAATTTCTAGCAAAGGAACATAACAGAATTTTCCATCACATGCTGCCTTCAGATGACAACTCCCCTTGAAAATGCCAGTGAGGTTGTTTACACGGCACCAGCAAAGCAGGGCATAGCCAGGAAGTCAGAGTGGATAATGCTTTCAACACTTTTCTGACATAAAAGTGTTGAAAGGACCTTCTGCCATGCTAGGGATTTTGGACTTGACCCTCCAGGTGATGGAAAGCCTTCAAAGAATTACTTAGCAGAAAAATGATAGGATTAGGCTTTCTCCTTCAGTAGAATTCCCCTCAGTCCTGTGGATAGTGGTTAGGGGTAGGCAAGAATGATGGCAAAGAGGCCAATTTGTTTTTTGCAGAATGATGATCTGGAAAGGATGGGCCTTCAGCCTAGCAGCTTGAGGGATAGTGAGGAAATAAATTACAGAGGTAAAAAAATGTTCAACAGAAGATGAGGGACAAATCAAAGATGGAACTTGCATTTGTGGTTTGAGGAGCCAAAGGTTATGGTGCCAAGGAAAATAGGAAACAGAAGAGGAAGAGATTTGGGAGCACAGGGTAAGTGTGTAGTGAAATGATGATAACTTTAGTTTTGTGTTTATTGAGTTTAAGGCTCACATGGAACAGCTGAGTGGAGACATTCAGCATGATGTTGGAATGAGGGTCCAGAATCCAGGAGACAGATCTTAGCTTGATATGTATGTTTAAGAATTATCAATTTACAGACAGTAAAGTCATGGCCAATTAGATTGGATTGCTCAGAAAATGCATGGGGATTGTAGAAGTAAAAAAAGATGGACAAGCCCTAGCCAGTTTGGCTCAGTGGATAGAGTATTGGCCCTCAGACTGAAGGATCCTGGGTTCAATTCTGATCAAGGGCATGTACTTCATTTGCAAGCTTGATCCCCAGCCCCAGTTGGGGTGTCTGCAGGAGGCAACCAATTGATGTGTTTCTCTCATGGGGCAACCATGGATGTTCCTCTCTCTGTGTTTCTTCCCCCTCTCCACTCTCTCTAAAAATCAATGAAAAAATCCTATTGGGTGAGGATTAACACACACACACACACACACACACACACACACACACACACACACACACGATAGACAAAACCCCAGGGAGCAGGATGTAGAGAATTAGTTTAATAAGAGAACTTAAAAAGGAGGCTGAGAAAGACTGGTCAGAGGAATGGGAGAAAAACCAGGAGGATGTGGTGCCATCAAAAGCACCAGAAATTTTAAATAGAAAAGAGTGACCAGTGTCAAGTAGTCAGCAGAACACTTAGACAAGATCTCTGAAAAGCAGTGTGTGGATTTAGACACAATGTGTTCATTGCATATTTCTATTTTTTTAAAAAGAAAAAGCTAAGAGTTCCTTTCAACTAAAGCAAGTCAGTCCACCCCTCTAGGCTTCTCTTTGTTGAGTTGAAAGGGGAGTGGGCTAATTAGATGACAGATCAGGTCCCCTCCAGTTCTCACAAGCTATTACACAATTGCCTCAATACCATATAATTAAAGTTATACTCTCTATCCACGAGACCTACGATGACCTTCCCCTTGAGGACCTGCTCTGACTTCAGTGACATCCTTCCCCTTCCTTCCTAAGTTCCCTCCTTGGGTGTCCACTAACTCCACCCTGACTCACTCTACCTGGAAGCAACTCACATTCATTTGAATCCCTTCTTCCCCTCCCCTTAATTTCTACTTTGTGGAAACTGTGGGTCAATGACCCCTTATTTGAAGAACTATCTTTCCAAGGTATCCAGATACAAATGATACTTGTTCTTAGAGTTCTACACATGGTAGAACTTTATCTATAAAGTTCTATCGATAAACAATGACAACACACCATACACACCACTGAACGGTTGAGGTGCGCTTCTTAAGGGCAGAAAGTATGCATTTACTACTTTTGGGTCAGATCTTAGCTGTTACCCAGCAAACATTGATCACTCAGAACTTTTATTTTGAATAAATGGAGGAACTGTGATTCAGTGATACTGCTTGGGACCTCAGCAACAATGGGTCTAATACTAGGAACTTCCTTTTAACAAAGGGACTGCAGTGCTGCCAGTCTCCTGCTGGCGGTCTCACCCCAATGCCTGCCACACAGTTTCTCCTGAAGTTAAGCCATAAAGGGCCAGGGTTAACCCTCAGCTAGTACCTAGTTTCAAAGTCTATCATATCAAAGCATGTGATGAACTCTACTCCAGTAATGATAGGCTCCGAGACCTTAGAGCTTTTCTTTCCCAGCGCTACATAGGATTCACTGAATTTAGGACCATCTGTTGCCCACCTTAGCCCTATTTTCATTTCTATACTCTGAGTAAGACTAGAATTCTCTTTTCCCTGTGTGAATACCACATTCATACTCCCAGGGCTCTTTAGAACACTTCCCAGGTTCCTCAATTTGCCCTGCAAACATATAACTGAACATTCATACACAATGCAAAAAGAGTTCCAATAATAACCATGATTCGTATTTGTGTAGGGTTGTTTCTGCAAAAGCAAGACATTTTATAAATCAGATTTAATTTTCTGATTCAATATTTAAAAGAACTTGAAAATAAATAAACTCATTTGTGTCTATTCATTTTAGTACCAGCTAGTGTCAGACTGAATAATGACACTGCAATGCTGCTTGCACTCTTTGATGTGTAGAACTTTCAGAACAAGCATCATTTGTATCTGTCTTTCTAATTTTTATGTCACCTCTACAAAAATGTCTTCTATTTTACATTATTTTTCTTCACCAAAGTTCAAGTCATTCTCTTCACTTTTTTCTCTCAAACAAAATAATCATTAAACCATTTTTTCAACAAAGCATATCTGGCACTTTATTTCTTAATAGTTTTTTTGTGTTGTTGTTGTTGTTGTTTGCCAACATCTAAATTCTATCTGTATACTTTTCCAAATATTTAAAATTATTTTTGCTGACATTTTAAAGTAAATATATATATATATATATATATATATATATATATATATATATATATATATATATATACACACACACAAACACACACACACACACACACACACCATTGAATTGCGTTTAAGTAAACAGGTCATTTCTGGCATAGTCACTATACTATAATGGTCTCTGCCCAGCTACTCAACTATGTGACTGTGGGGCAAAAGCAGTGATCAATGAGTAAATGGAAGGGTGTGGCTTTGTTCCAATAAACCCAGGCACTGAGCTGGATTTGGCTCTAGAACCTGTTGAGGTGTTTTCCAGCTTGAACATAGATTTCTGTGAAACCAGAGCCCCACCTTATTGGTGTTTAGACTACACTTCAATAGCTCTCCTCCTGGCTAAAAGTAAATTAAGCTAAGTAAAACAAAGTAAAATAAGAAATATGATTCCCTCACATCATTTGGCATATTCATTTAGGTGTAAGAACACGTCTCAGACATGACAATTATTCACTGCCAAAAACTAATAAACATCGACTAACATGTATACTACCTCAGTTGGGCACTTTTATTTCCACAAAGAGCCCTTTCTTACAAAGTGTTCACGAAGGATCTCCAGACCATGATTTGCCAAGTATAATTTTGAGACAGCAAAAAAAAAGCTTTATGTGGGCATGTCTCTAAGTGAGCACTTGGGGAGCATAAATTGCTGAGGCCTTGTAGCAAAGGTCGGCAAATACCAGGCTCAGAGAAAATTTTCACAATTTGAAACATTCTTTTTTTTTTCCATTGAGGTATTTTATATGCATGTATATATCAAAGCCCTAGAAAAAGAACCCCAGGATAGAGATCCAAGATGGCGTGGATATTACACTCACCTCCACCCAGTACCAAACTGGAATTATAACTAAAATATAGAACAATCAACCTGAATATCCAAATAGAGACTAGCTGTAGAGAAGTCTTAAAAACAAGGATTTATAGAAGAAGTCACATCCACATTGGTAGGAGGGGCAGAGACACAAAAAGGCCTTGCCCCGCTCCCAGCAGCTGAGATTCGGAGTAATATCTCAGCTTCAAGGTGAGGGGTCTTAGCCCCAGGCCAGGCTCCCAGCTCAGAGGACCTGGGTTGGGAAGAGGCACCCACATAATATCTGGCTGTGAAAATCAGTGGGGATTCTGTATGCCAAGGAGACACAGGAGTCTGTTAGGGACATAGGCACCCTCCTAAAGGGGCCTATGCACAAAATCTCATTTGCAGTCACTCTCCATGGGCTCCCTCAGAGGAAAGACAAAGTGAATTGGAGTAATGTGAGTAGAGACTGCAGTTTGTGGCTCTGGGAAGAGAGCTGAGGGAGAGCCACTGGGACCTCTGTGCTCAGTCTCCTACACCACAAACGTCATATTTCTTGGGTGGAACACTCACCTTCTTATAGGATCAGCCTGGGGGGATGCAACAGTCCCACCCTCTGGACTCCATATCACTCCACCTGTGAGGCTCATGTCCTGCTGAGTCAGCTGTCTGGGTAGGGATGTAGAGGTCTGGGCACACTCAGGGGGTGTCAGTGACTGAGTGGTGTTACTTTGGGATGGGGGTCATTCCTCCCACTTTCCTGTGAAACCGATTGGTGCCTCCTGCTCACAGATCCTTTGGCCCCATCCTCTGGGCTCCCGATGGCCCCGTCCTGCCAAAATCTGGGCAGAATCCAGAACAGACTATGTTGTGTGGCTCTGGAACAAGGCCAGTCCTTCCACCTTCCCCCAAGCCTGATCGGCACCTCCCCTGCACAGGAGATCCACACGCCCACTGCCCTGTCTCCTGATAGCCCTGTTGAGTTTGGGCTTCTGGCAGGATCTTGGATGGTCTGAATTGTGTGTCCCTCCCACTCCCAATCGGTGCAGTGCCCGTCTTTAATGCGGCCAAATATTGGTCTATTTCAGTGTGATAAGCTCTGCTGGCCTCACCCTGATGATGCCTTGAGACTCCTGTCTCACCACAAATGTCTGTAAGCACCCAGTGGGTGTCAGCTAGACTTGATATATCCTGGGACATTGCCAAGTAGCCTCAGACACAGCAGTGACACTGAGTTGAACCCGTACAGATCTGGTGAACACCATTTGCCCCTACCTGGTGACTCACTGAGAACCTATCTCATACAACTTGAGTGCAACCAGAGACTGTTTCCGTGATTGAGCCTATCAGGCAGCCAGCAGGTGGAGGCAGGTGGATGATCTTGAGGTATCTTGGGATTTTTGCTGACCTACCCCTGGCCCAGTGCTGGTAAAGCAAGCCTTAGTTTGCAGTGTGGTCCTTTCCATGCACACTCAGGAACAACAGAGGCAGCCACAAATTGTGGATCACTTTGTAGCTTAAACAGGTTGCCCAGGGACAGTCACAGACAGAGTCTGACATTAGCCCTAACAAGAGGACCTAAAATAACACAACCAGTGGCCAGCTTCAAAAAAACATCACAACAGGATCCATTTAGCTTCACAGGGGCATATCCAAAGGAAGATCTTGGCAGACCCTGCTGAGTCAAATTCAGCTTTGTGTGATCAACACCTGCACAGCAGCTCATATACTGCAGTCAGGGTTGATCCTCACAGTCAGTCAGTCTGAGGATCCACCTCACACATGAATGGGCCAATAGCAAGCAAGACAATTACAACAGGAGGACCCACAGAATCCATACAAGGGACATTCCTGGACCACGCAGATCAGGTGATCAAGGAGACTGCACCAGAGGACACCTACTACATAATACCACCCTACAAAGAGTGGAAGTCATAGTAGATTTACCTAATACATAGAGACAAAAACAAAGAGGCAGCCAAATGGGATAACAAAGACAGTTGCCCAAATGAAAGAACAGGAGAAATCTCCTGAAAAAGAGCTAAATGAAACAAAGGCAAGAAATTTACCAGCTATAGAGTTCAAAAATATATATAAGGATGCTCAAGGAACTTAGTGAGAATTTCAACAAAGAGATAGCAAACATAAAAAAGGACATAGAAACTATAAAAAGAACCAGTAAGAAGTGAAGAATACAATATCTAAAATGAATACACTTGTAGGAATAAACAGTAGGTTAGATTAACCAGAGGATCAAATCAGTGATCTGGAAGAAAAGGTAGCAGAAAATACCCAATCAAAACAGTAAAATGAAAAGAGAATTTTTAAAAATGAGGATAGTTTGCCCTAACTTGTTTGGCTCAGTGGATAGAGCATCGGCCTGCAGACTGAAAGGTCCCAGGTTCGATTCTGGTCAAGGGCATGTACTTTGGTTGTGGGCACATTCCCAGTAGGAGATGTGCAGGAGGCAGCTGATTGATGTTTCTCTCTCATTGATGTTTCTAACTCTCTATTCTTTTCCCTTCCTCTCTGTAAAAAATCAATAAAATATATATTTTTTTAAAATGAGGATAGTTTAGGGGACTATTGGAATAACATGAAGTATAACAACATCCATATCATAGGGATACCAGAAAAAGAAGAAAGAGAGCAAGGGATCAAGAATCTATTGGGAGATATAATGACCAAAAACTTCCCTAACCTGGTGAAGGAAAAAGAAACACAAGTTCAGGAAGCAAGAGAGTCCCAAATAAGATGAACCCAAAGAGGCCCACACCAAGACTGATCGCAATTGAAATGGCAAAGGTTAAAGACAAAGAGAAAATATTAAAAGCAGCAAGAGAAGGCAGTTAGTTACCTACAAAAAAGCTCTCATAAGACTGTCAGCTGATTTCTCAACAGAAACATTTCAGGCCAGAAGGGATTAGCATAAAATATTCTAAATGATGAAAAATCAAGGATCCACAATGAATACTACTTTACCTAGCAAGGATATTATTTAAAATTGAAGAAAAAATAAATAGCTTCCCAAAGAAGAAAAAGCTAAAGCAGTTTGTTACCACCAAAGCAGTATTACATGAAATGTTAAAGGGCCTTCTGGAATTAGGAGGAGGAGGAGGAGGAGGAGGAGGAGGAGGAGGAGGAGGAGAATAGTTAAAAGAATAAAATGGCAATAGATATGTACTTTAAATGTAACAATCACCTTAAATGTGAATGGCTTAATTGCACCAATCAAAAGACATAGGGTAGCTGAATGGATGAGAAAACAACATCCATGTATATGCAGTCTACAAGAGACCCATCTCAGACATAAGATACACACAGATTAAAAGTAAGGATTTAAAAACCATTTCATACAAATGGAAATAAAAAGAAGCTGGGGTAGCAGTTCTTTTCAGGTGTACTGGTTAATAATGTGGATTTTTTCCACTAGATGGAGTTACACATATGTTGTTATATATGGGATTTGATATGTATGCTATTTTGTTGTATTGACAGCAAGCTTCAAAACTTCATATGTCAAATTTTCTGAAGGTGTTAATATCATATATATTTTTACACTTAAAAATGTCAAATTTCATGCCAAAAAAAGAGCATTTGAGGGAAGTTTTAATTCATTACTTTATTTTGAAGAAAAGTGCTGCTGAAAGTTATTGTATACTTTGGGAAGCTTATGGTGAACATGCTGCATCTCAAGATACTTGTGAACACTGATTTAAATGCTTTAAAAGTGAAAGACAAAGAATGTCCAGGTCAATTTGAACCACGCTTTGATCATAAAACAACCAGAATGTGCCAGAAGACACGGCAAAGTAATTTTGCTTCATGATGACGCACCATCACACACTTCAAAACCAGTTAAAGACACGTTAAAAGATCTTGCCTGGGAAGTATTAACCCACCCACTGTATTCACCAGACTTTGCTCCTTCAGATTACCACTTATTCCAATCTATGGCACACATACTTTCTGAGCAGCACTTCAAAACGTACGAAGAAATGGAAAATTGAGTCTCTGAATGGTTTGCCTCAAAACAAGAAAAGTTCTATTGGGACGGTATCCACAAATTACCTGAAAGATGGGGGAAATGTGAGGTTAGCGATGGACATTACTTTGAATAAAGCACTTTTGATGTTTCTCTTGAAATTATCGTGTTTTCTTTGATCACAAAATCTGCATTATTAACTGGTACACCTGGTGTATCTGACAAACTAGACTTTAAACAAAAGCTATAGTTAAGAGACAAAGAAGGACACTATATAATGATAAAGGGAGCAATCCAACAAAAGAATATATCCCTTGTAAACATTTAAGCACCCAACATAGGAGCACCTAAATATATAAAGCAAATTTTAACAGGCAAAAAGGGAGATATAGACAGTAATACAATCATAGCAGAGGATTTTTAACACCCCATTGACACTGATAAGTAAATCTTCCAGACAGAAAATCAACAAGTAAATAGCAGCCTTAAATGACACACACAATGGATTTAATTGATATCTTCAGAGCATTTCATCCCAAAGCAGCAGAATATACATTCTTTTAAAGTGCACATAAAACACTTTCTATGATAGACCACCTGTTAGGAAACAAAAGAAGTCTCAATAAATTTAAGATTTAAATTATATCAAGCATATTCTCTGACCATATGGTGTAAAACTAGAAATCAATCACAAGAGAAGAACTGAAAATACACAAAGACATGAAGACTAAATAACATGTTAATAAACAATTATTGGGTTAACAATAATATTAAGGAATAAATCAAAAAATACATTGACATAAATAAAAATGAGAACAGAACAACCCAAAATCTATGGGACACAGCAAAAGTCCTAAGAGGGAAATTCATAGCATTACAAGCCTACCTCAAAAAACTAGAAAAATCTCAAATAAACAATCTAATTTACATTTAAAGGGACTAGAAAAAGAACAGCAAACAAAGCCCAAAGTGAGTAAAAGAAAAGAAATAATAAACACCAGAGCAGAAATAAATGAAATAGAGTCTTAAAAAACAATACAAAAGAGCAATGAAAACAATACCTGGTTCTCTGAAAAAAATAAAAAAGATTGACAAACCTTTAACCAGACTCATCAACAACAAAAAAGAGAGCAGACACAAATAAATAAAATCATAAATAAAAGAGTAGAAGTAACAACTGACTCCACAGAAATACAATGGATTGTAAGAAAATATTGTGAATAACAATTGGACAATCTGGATGAAATGGATAAATTCCCACAAACATACAATCTTCCAAAACTGAATCAGAAAGAATCAGAATTCTGAATAGACCAACTACAACTAACTGAATTGAGGCAGCAATTAAAAAAATCTCCAAACAAAAGTCCTAGACCAAATGGCTTCACAGGTGAATTTTACCAAATATTCAAAGAAGAATTAACACCTATCCTTCTCAAAACTATTCCACAAAGTCAAGAGGAGGGAAGACTCCCAAGCTCATTTTACAAGGCCAACATTATCCTAATTCCAAAACCAGACAAGGACACTACAAAGAAAAAGAAATTAGAGGCCTGTATTCCTGATGAACATAGATACTAAAATCCTCAAAAAAATATTAGCAAACCAAATCCAGCAATACATTAATAACATAATATACCATGATCAAGTGGGATTTATTCTGGGGATGCAAGGCTGGTATAATATCTGTAAATCAATAAACATGATACATGAAATAAACAAAATGAAGGATAAAAATCACATGATCATATCAATACATGCAGAAAAAGCATTTGATAAAATCCAGTACCCACTTATGATAAAAACTCTCAGCAAGTGGCATTAGAGGGAACATACCTCAATGTAATTAAGGCCATGTATGATAAATCCAGTCAACATCATATTCAATGGGCAAAAACTAAAAGTGTTTCCCTTAAGATTATGAAAATGACAGGGATGTCCTCTTTCACCACTCTTATTCAACACTAGAGGCCCCGTGTACCAGTGGAGTCCCTTGGCCTGGCCTGTGTCCTCTTACAATACAGGACCCCTTAGGGGATGTCGGACTGCCAGTTTTGGCCCAATCCCTGCAGGCCAGGCCGAGGGACCCCACTGGTGCACAAATCCATGCACTGGGCCTCTAGTATGCATATAAGATCTTTGGTTAATCTCTTCCCGCCCTCCCCTTCCCCCTTCCTCCTGAGATTCATCAGTCTGTTCCATGTTTCCATGCCTGTGCATTGAGTGTCTGCCCCCTGGTGGTCAGTGCACACCATAGCTACTGGTCGAACAGTGGAATGGTCGCTTAGGCTTTTAGATATATAGATAGTACTGGAAGTCTTAGCCACAGCAATCAGATAAGAAAAAGATATAAAATGCGTCTAAATTGGAAAGAAGGGAGTAAAACAGTCATTATTTGTTATACTGTATATGAAGAACTCTAAAGATTCCATCAGAAAACTACTACAACTGAAAAATGAATTCAGTACAGTAGCAGGATACAAAATAAACATCCAGAAATCAATTGAATTTTTATACACCAATAATGAACTATCATAAAAGAAAACTAAGAAAACAATCCCATTCACAATTGCCTCAAATAGAACAAAATACCTAGGAATAAATTACACGAAGGATGTAAAAGACCTGTACTTGAAAAACTATAAGACACTAAAGAAAGAAATTTAAAAAGATACAACTAAGAGGAAGCATGTCCCATGTTCATAGATAGGAAGAATTAACACTTTACAGACGGATCACAATAATTCTCTTTTCATATTACACAGTGTTTTACAAAGTATCATACTTTAAAAAGATATTAGCTTGTAAGAACATGTAATAAATAACTTCAAAATGCAATGGGCATTTAACTTTAAAGCGTACCTTTAACATTTATGTAAAACGTTTTTGTGATCATTCAATAGAAACTTATCTGGCCACTGGGTAAAGCTAGCAATAAAACTATTGGTCCGCAATGTGTTAACATCATTAAAATTTCCATAATACTGAAAACAGTCTATAGATTCAATGCCATTCCTATCAAAATACCAATGGCATATTTTATAGAACTAGAACAAATATCCCAAAAATTCATGTGGAACCACAAAAGACCCTGAGTAGACATAGTAATCTTGAGAAAGAAGAACAAGTTGAAGGAATCACACTACCTGATATCAAACCATACTACAAGGGCATAGCAATCAAAACAGCACAGAAACTGGCATAAGAACAGACATATAGATGGAACAGTCTAGAGAACCCAGAAATAAATCAATGCTTTTATGGCCAATTAATATTCAACAAAAGTGACAACTATGTACAATAGGGTAAAGATAGTCTATTCAATAAATACTATTGGGACAATTGGACAGATAGGTGCAAAAAAATGAAAAATTAAATTAGACTACCTTTATAAACCATACACAAAAATAAACTTAAATAATGTAGGTTACAATCCTATCTAATAAAAGAGTAATATGCAAATTAACCATCACTCTGCTACACCCACAAGCCACGCCCACCAGCCAATCAGGAGCAAGTATGCAAATTAACCCGACCAAGATTGCTGCAGCCATGGAGAGATCAGGAGGGAGGCTTGGGTTTCTCCGGTGATGGAGGAAGTCAAGCTTTCCGCACACCCTGGCCGGCCCAGGCCTCCGCTTAAGGCTACAAAGTTTCAATTATAGAAGATAAATAAATCCCAACAGAAATGGCTGCTGCCATGGAGCGAGCAGAAGGCTTGGCTCCGCTCCAGGCTACAAAGTTTCAATTACAGAAGATAAATAAACCCCAGATACCAGGGCCTCCGCTTGGGTCGCTGGAGGGCGTGGCTGGCCTGCAAACAACCACAGGCCCCTCACCCAGGCCACCCCCCACCCCAAGGGAACCCCCACCCTGATTTGGGACACCCGTCAGGGCAAACCAGCTGGCCCCCACCCATGCACCAGGCCTCTATACTATCTAATAAAAGAGTAATATGCAGATTGACCATCACTCCAACACACAAGATGGCTGCCCCCATGTGGTCAAAGATCCTGCCCCCATTGGACACAAGATGGCCACCACAAGATGGCCAGCAGGGGAGGGCAGTTGGGAGGGACCAGGCCTGCAAGGGAGGGCAGTTGGGGGCGATCAAGCCTGCAGGGGAGGGAAGTTAGGGGTGACCAGGATGGCAGAGGAGGGAAGTTGGGAGCAAACAGGCTGGCAGGGGAGGAGTTAGACATCAATCAGGCTGGCAGGGGAGTGTTTAGGGGGTGATCAGGCTGGCAGGCAGAAGCGGTTAGGGGCAATCAGGAAGGCAGGCAGGTGAGCAGTTGGGAGCCAGCAGTCCTGGATTGTGAGAGGGATGTCCGGCTGCCCGTTTAGGCCCGATCCCACCGGGATCGGGCCTAAACGGGCAGCTGGACATCCCTCAAGGGGTCCCAGATTGGAGAGGGTGCAAGCTGGGCTGAGGGACACCCCCCATGCACGAATTTCATGCACCGGGCCTCTAGTACCATAATAATCCTAGAAGAAAACATAGGCAGTAAAATCTCAGACATTTCTCATAGCAATATTTTTTCTGATATGTCACCTCAGGCAAGGGAAACAAAAGAAAAAATAAACAAATGGGACGATCTCAAACTAAAATATTTTGCATAGTAAAGGAAACCATCAACAAAATGAAAAGACAACCCACTGAATGGGAGAACATATTTTCCAATGGTACATCTGATAAGAGGTTAATATCCAAAATTTATAAAGAACTTATACAACTCAATACCAAAAAACAAACAATTCAATTTTTAAAAATGGGCAAAGAACCTGAATGCACACTTCTCCAAAGAGAACATACAGATGGCCAATATGTGTATATATATATATATATATATATATATATATATATATATGCTCAACATCACTAATCACCAGAGAAATGCAAATTAAAACCACAATGAGATATAGCCTCACACCTGTCAGAATGGCTATCATCAATAAGCCAACAAACTAGTGTTGGCGAGGATGCATAGAAAAGGGAATCCTTATGTACTATTGGTGGGAATGCAGATTAGTGCAGCCATTGTGGAAAACAGTATAGAGTTTCCTTAAAAAAATAAATAAAAAACCGAATTGTCTTATGACAGAATATATTACCAGCAATTCCACTTCTGGTAATATATTCAAAGAAACCCCTGAAACACTAATTTGAAAGAATATATGCACTCTATGTTCATTGCAGCATTATTTACAAAGGCCAAGATTTGGAAGCAGGCCAAGTGCCTATCAGTAGATGAGTGGATAAAAAAGCTTTGGTACATTTACACAATGGAATACTACTTGGCAGAAGAAGAAGAAGAAGAAGAAGAAGAAGAAGAAGAAGAAGAAGAAGAAGAAGAAGAAGAAGAAGAAGAAGAAGAAGAAGGAGAAGAAGAAGGAGAAGAAGAAGAAGAAGAAGAAGAAGAAGAAGAAGAAGAAGAAGAAGAAGAAGAAGAAGAAGAAGAAGAAGAAGAAGAAGAAGAAGAAGAAGAAGGAGAAGAAGAAGAAGGAAATCTTACTTTTTGTGACAGCATGGATGAACCTGGAAAGTAGTATTATGCTAAGTGAAATAAACCAGTCAGAGAAAGACAAATACCATATGATTTCACTTACATGTGGAATCTAATGAAAGAAACAAATAAAACAAAATAGAAACAGACTCATGGATTCAGAAAACAAACTGACAGCTATTAGAGAGGAGGGTGTTGGAGGGATGGATGAAATGGTGAAGAGATTAAGAAAGACAACTCATAGACACAGACAACAGTATGGTGATTACCAGAGGGAAAGGGGGATGGGGAAAGTAGAAGAGGGTAAAGGGAGGATAAATGGAGATGAAAGGAGACGCATAATACAATATACAGATGATGTATTATAGAATTGTACACTTGAAACCTATATAAGTTTATTAACTAATGGCACCCCAATACATTCAATAAAGTTTTTAAAATAATAATTTTTAAAAGAATCCCAGGATTTTTCCTCCTGTGTGTTTTCACCTTGCTCCTTCATGCTCCATGATGCCTGCTGAAGTTGTAAGTACAATGAAGCCTATCTAACAGCTGGGAGCAGATTGTTCCACCATTTTTCTAGATCTTTGAGTTGCACACCAAATGTCAGGCTAATACTCCACACTTGTTTAACCTGCCCATGAGGTTCATAACAATTCTCTCCACTCTGTGATTATCAATAATTTCAAATTTGCCAATGTAACCATGCTTTATCATTACAGTTAGGAACCAGAGGATGATATTGGAGCATGGCCGACTAAGCTGGCATTTGCCTCTTTTTTTGGTATTGTTGATACTCCTTAGAGCCTCAGCCAGGACATTCATGCGCATCATTATGGCGGCACAGAAAGAGGAAGGGAAAAGGACTGGAAGGGCAAGCACACAGAGTTATAACAACTGGAGACACTTTCAACAGCTCCACTTCATCCTCACAAGGCTTTAGGTGCTCATTAATTGATTCATTTTTTCATTTGCTTAACAAATGTTTTGAAGGTTTTCTGTGGGCCAGAATGTTGCTAGGCACTGGGAATACAATGGGAAGACAAAAACAGACAAACTGACAGTCAGACAGTGAGATAACAGGAAAGAAGAAAATAAACAGCTTCTGCCCTTGAGCAGCTTTTAGTCTGGTGCATGCGGTCCTGCAGAGCTTCCTACAAGGATGGAAACGCTGTTTGTTCAGCACTGCCCAATGCGGTGGCTACTGGCCACATGTGGCTTTTAGTCCCTTGGAATGCATCTGGCATGACTAGAAAATGGAATTTTTAATTATATTTAATTTCAATTAATTTACATTTAAATAGCCATATGTGGCTAGTGGCTACTGTATTGGACAGTGTAGGTCTGGTGAGAAAAATACTTAATCAAAAGAATGTAATAGTATAACTGTGCTATGTACTAAAAAGGACAATAGGTACTAAGTGCTCTGAAAACAAATAATAGGAGGATTTGACCAATTCAGGGACATCAAGAAAATCTTCTCTAAGGATGTGGCAAGGAAGGAGAAATCTGACAAAAGTGTAAGGGTCAACTAGATAGAGTAGGGTGTCACAGAAGGCAATCTAGGTATCAAGAATAAAGGAGAAATGGTACTATGTGCTATTAGTGTGGCCAGAGCACAATAAGGGTATCAAGGAAAAACAGGGCAGGTCCTTACAGGTCATATAAGGGACTTCAGTGTTTAGCCGGAGGACAGGGTTTTAAGCAAGCAGGGTGTGAGGGTTTGAGTATGTGTGAAGTGATTGCATTCTGGAAAGCCTGCCCCCACCCCTAGTCCAGTCTACAGAACCCACTGAAGGACAGCAACAGACAACACAGGGAGATCGGCAAACTGCCTGTTGTCACGGTCCACGGTAGCTTGAATCCAGACAGATTTGTGGCATATGTAAAAAGCAGAATCAACATACCCTGGGAGAAAACTGGATATGAAAAATAAGGAAAGGAGATCCAGTTTCAAGGATGACAGTCCGACTTGCACATCTTGGTGGATGGAGGTGCCATTGACTAAACAGAAAACATGGAGAGAAGAGCGGGTCTAATGGGGATGTTATTAGTTAGGTCTCCAATATGTTGAGCTGGAGGTACTCAGAGCTGTCCCAATAGTCTGTTGAATAGGCAGAAGTTCAGAGGGTTGAACATAGAAATTGGTGGGTCTTTGGTGAATAGTGTATTAGTACTTCTGTTCCCATGATAATGTAAGGTATCTTTGTCCAGTTACCACAAATGTTTGTTATTATTGCAGACAAGCAGTATGTACATGTAGAATAGATTCAATGCAATAATTACAACCGTTATTTAAACAAGAGGAGATCAGAAAGTGTGCAAATGGGAAAAGAATGTTGGTAGAGCTCATTTGTAAAAGCTTTATAGGAAAGTAAAACTGTGTAAAGAGATAAGGAATACAGCACGAGAAATTTACACATAGCAGATGCTCCAGACAATTAGAAAGGATCAGGAGAGATGGAGGGAGTCAATTAAAGCTGAGGGCTCCAGACAATTAGAAATGATCAGGAGAGATGGAGGGAGTCTATTACAGCTGAGGGCTCAGAGCACCCAACTAGCCTAGAAAAGAACACTGTAGCTCAGATGTAACAGATGGAAACAGGCTATATGGGAAATTGGGACCAGAGTGAGTGACACCAATAACAGTGGCGAACATTTTAAAATTTTTTGTTTTGTTTCTACTTATGCGTGATAATTATATTTGCATACAAATAAATTGAATACTTAATTTAAAATGATGCCACAATACAATTAATGATACAAATTGAAAAATTGTTCAAGCTTTCATTCTCTTCCCATACATTGTTTCCATCTTAGAAGCATGTCACCTCTCACATGGGTGAAAACTCACTCATTTTAAACAAGCTGCTCTCGGCTGACCATATGTGTGACTGCATTTGTCGTCTTACTACTCCATTAGCTGGGGATTAATTTCTTCCATTTTTCACTGTGGCAAGCTTGGTGAAGGGCATAAGGAACTCCTTGGACCACCTTTACAACTTCTCTATCAACCTAAGATGATTCAAAAATAAATTTAAAAACTGAAATAAAAGCCCTCCTACTGGACTGGACTGTAGAGGGGAAATAAAACAAAAATGGTCATAATTGCTCCAATGCAAATTTTATAACTTGTCCTCAAAATTACAACACTAAGAACACAAATATCTATTTGGTCCCAAATAGTAAGAACTAGTTTGATTGTAGCTGAGACTTCTAGAAATGTGTTCAGACAGTTTCAGGACATAAAAAGAACTGAGTCTAAATTGAATCAAAATATAAACTAACACTCAGATATTTTAAGCCAAGACATTGTACTCTTATGCTTGCAACAAGTCCCTTCCTACCCACTATGAGGAATGTGGCATATATGCCTTCCAGTCTAAGCTTTTATACTTTTACTACATTCATAAATACAAAAACAATCTATAACATTGCTTTGGGTTTAATTTACATACATGCAATTCTATAATGTGAATCATTCTAAAGCTTGCTTTTTCATCCACCTTTGATTTAAGATTTCTCTATATTTGGTTTGTTTGAATTGCTGTTCATTTTCCAACATATTAAAAGCTTTATCCTATCCATTTCCCTTTTGACTGATATCAAATTACTCCCAGTGTTTTGCTATTATAAAAATATACCAATGAACACAATTTACACATCTTCCTGTTTTTGAACAAGAGGTTCTAGATCAACATGGATGAGCTAGATCTAAATCAAAATAGTTTTAGTTTTAAAGTTGTGTGTTTTTTTTTTACATTCTGATGTGCAATATAAGAGAGTTATATTTTCCCCTATGGAGACCCAATTGGCATATTCATTTATTGAATAATCTATTATTTCCCCACTGATTTGAATGCCATTTCTTTCATAAGGGTTCTGTATATGCATGGGTCTTCTCTGTGCTCTCTCTTCTGCTCCATTGTACATCCCTGCATCAATTCAACATCATCCTATATAATAAAAGCCTAATATGCTAAGTGTCTGACCTTTCATTCAACTGTTCAACCAGTCGCTATGACGTTCACTGACTACCAGGGGGCAGATGCTTCAACTGGTAGGTTAGCTTGCTGCTAGGGTCCAGCAGATCAGGACTGGGCGAGACGGGCCAGACATGCCCTGGAGCCCTCCCACAGTCCCTCCCTGGGCCCTATCGATCATGCCATCAGTGGGGTCCCTCAGCCTGGCCTGTGCCCTCTCGCAATCCAGGACCCCTCGGGGAATGTTGGAGAGGTGGTTTCGGCCCGATTCCCCGCATGCCTCTAGTGGTTCTATAATAAATCATGATATCTAGTAGGACAGATGACCCCACCTGTTGTTTTTCAAAAGTTTTTATTTTTGTTTCTTTGTTTATTTGGGGGTGGGCCTTTGGGCCCCTGTACTGCTAAAATAGGCAACTTCTTATAGTTGCCTATTTTAGCAGTACTCAATTGGCATATTCATTTATTGAATAGTCTATTATTTTCCCACTGATTTGAATTCATTTATTGAAACAATGTCCTCAGAATAGGTTCCTTATTCTTCCACTTGAATTTTGAATTTAATTGTCTCATTTTATAAAATAAATCCTGCTGGAATTTTGAGTGGGATTGAATTTACTTTACACATTAATTTGCATGCCAGGGATTGAGCCTGAAACCCTGGGACTCTTCAGTCTGCAGTCCAATGCTCTATCCACTGAACCAAACCAGCTAGGGCTGGTTGAGCCTTTCTCATAACACATCATCCGACCTTCTCTTCCAACTCCTCCTTCCACTTTTTAAAATTTTATTTTTAAATTACAGTTTACATTTAATATTATTTTATATTAGTTTTAGGTGTACAGCATAGTGGTTAAACAATCATATACTTTACAAAGTGGTCCCCCAATATTTCAAGTACCCACCTGGCACCATACATAATTATTACCATAATACTGGTTATATTCCCTATATTGCACTCTGCATCCCAGTGAATATTTTGTAACTACCAATTTGTACTTCTTAATCCCTTTACCTTTTTCACCCAGCCCCCAACCCCTCGCCCTTCTGGCAACCATTAGTTTGTTCTCTGTATTGATGAGTCCGTTTCTGTTTTGTTCATTTATTTTGTTCTTAAGGACTGTGAGATTCCACTCAGTCCACCTGCACAATTCAAGCTTAAACACTTTAAACTCAGGTGATTAGCAACCTCAACTCCATCCACTGCTTTGCCCTTTGCCATGTAACACAACATATTCACAAGTTCCAATGATTGGGATATCTTTGGGAGGTCATTATCCTATCTACTACAGATGTCAAAGATATAATAGACAATTAGTTGGGATATTTTCTCTTTCTAGTTTCTGAAACATATGGTGCAAGTTAGAGGTCATTTGCCTCTTGAAGGTTTAATAAAACTCATCTTTTTTGTGTAATCCTTCTTTTCAGGGATCCCTGAGTTAATAGTTGACTTTTTTTCTCCCTTAGTTTCCTACTGGCTATGACCAGTTTAGAAGCAAACATTCCACAAGATCCATAAAACTCTCCTCAACACATTGGGTGATCCATCCATTGTGTTTTGTTTTCATTGGAAACATCCACCCGGATCCCTGTGTTCTCTCACTCCAAAACTAGACTGTTTGCTCTCTAGGAAGAGCTGTCACTCTGAAGTTGAACTTTGTTATCATCCGGGGAATTTCGTTTCTTTCTCTACTCTATGGGATTCTCCATTGCCTGGGTTTTTTGGTTATAGTTTCTTATTTTTTTCTTTACTTTGATACTGTACATTCTTCAATAGTTTCACGAGAAAAGGGATATTGAGGGCAAATTACTTAAGAGATTGCCTACGAGGTTGTTTATTCTGTTGTCATAATTGACAGATGGCTGGCATAGAATTCTAGGCTGGAAGTATTTTCTCCTCAACTTTAAAAGCATATGTCTATTGCCCTAGCTGGTTTGGCTCAGCGGATAGAGCATTGGTCTGTGGACCAAAGGGTCCTGATTCAATTCTGGTCAAGGGCATGTACCTCAGTTGCAGGCTCCTCCTCAGCCCAGGCCCTGGGGTGTGTACAGGAATAAATCAATTGATGTGTTTCTCTCACATCGATGTTTCTCTCTGTCTTTCCCTCTCTCTAAAAATCAATGGAAAAATATCCTCAAGTGAGGATTAAAACAAAACACTAACACCTTTATAAAAATAAAAAATAAAAAGCATATATCTATTGTTTTCTAGATTCCAGTACTGTTGGTAAGAAATGCAATGTCATTCCAATTCCAGATCCTTCCCAGAGGAAAGGGGGAAAGGGATGTTAAGACTGTCTCTTCAGCCTTATGCCCTGGTGGCATTCCCAATATGAGCTTGATGTATTGAATTCTCCAGGATGACACTTCCTAGTGCCCACAGCAGTCATTCTTGTTCTAATTGCCCCAGCCAGATTTTCTAGAGTCAGTTTTAGGGACAACACAGCCATTTCAGACTACTGGCTTTATATGGTCAGCCCAATTCCAGCTCCCTCCACACTTGGTACCTACAGACCTAAGTCTCCATTTAGGTCTCATATCAAACCCCGGTCATTTAAGTCCATCTAATTGAGATACATCCATGGCCATTTGGATTTACCTCAGTTATCTCTGTTATGTGAAGGTGTGTGTTTTTCTTTTGTTTCTTCTCTCTTTTGAACTATTCATTTAAAACTTGCTTTTGCAAGGACAACAGTCTGGTGATTGTAGGGGGGAGGGGATAGAAGGAAATGGAAGAGGGTATAAGGGGATAAATGGGGATGGGGGTAAAATAAAATAAAGAGAAAAAAGTAAAATTTGTTTTTGCTTCAAGTTTTTCCAAATACTCTATGGTTGGGTGCTGAAGGAGGCATTTTTTCCTATCAGCTCGGTTTGTTAAACTGTACAGAAGACATCTCTGAGATGTTATTTGGAAAGGTATCATTGGCTCAGCAGAGTAGAAAGGACTGGACTCATTGATTCATCTACTGATCCACTCATTCAGTAACAGTATGTTTGTGCCAGTTGTGTTAATATTTTTTGTCCCAGAAACATAAAGGGTTTTCTCTTGGTTTAAGACATCCAATAGGAATACACGTGAACATGTTATAAAATCAAATTGTGTCATAGTTCCCCCAGATTTGCAATAGGAAGAAAAGACAAATAGGAACAAAATTGTTTCAAAAGTTCAATTCTGATCCTGATTTCTATAAACTGGCTTTGAAATAACACTCAAATTCACTTGAAATTGTTCACATTTGTTAAAACTTAAAGCAACAACTTTTCTCTTTAGTGAAAGGCTTCTCTAGAGTGTAATGAATGAAGCCTTTAAATTTGACTCCTTGTTGGAAATAGAAGTGAAGGAAACATACTGTTCTTAAATGTGTTTTCTTTTTTTTATCTGCATGAAGAAAAAACAATATTTGGTTGCTGTTTTTAAAATATCTACATCTATAAACATTTCACATTTTTAAAGTATTCAATGTTTTTGCATTTAATTAGGACTTGGAGTATCTCAGGAGAATTATTATTTACTTTTGAGCTTGATGATTTTTTTCAGTTATGTAGAACAAATAAGTTAAAACACTTCATTAACTGCCTTGAATGAAAATATACTAGAAAGGGTAAGCACAGTCATAAAACTATCTTCTTAGAATTTATGTAAAGTCACAGTAGGACTTCATGTATATTGGGCAACAACAAGTTAGAAATTTAAACCAAAGGGTTAAAATATTTATAGCAATTCCATTCTTCACACTCCTCAGACATCAACAACTGCACATTTTATTAATACATCTATGAGAATTTAGTTGGTTCATTTGATTATTTATTAATACCAATAGTCATGTGGGGTCTACCCAGACATAAATTCTGCTGTCATCCAGGAAAAATAATAGATTAGCTAATAACACAAATTCTATCCTGTGTTGTAGCAAGTTTATATTTGTTAAGTTAGATGAGCCGTCATCAGTTTGGCTCAGTGGATTGAGCTGCAGCCTTCAGACTGGAGGATCCCAAGTTCGATTCTGATCAAGGACACGTACCTCAGTTGCAGGCTCCATTCCTGGCTCTGGTCAGGGTGCATGCAGGAGGCAACCAATTGATGTGTCTCTCTCACATCAATGTTTCTCTCTGTGTATCTCTCCTTCCACTCTCTCTAAAAATCAATGGAAAAAATATCCTTGAGTGAGGTGAGGATTAACCAAAAAAAAAAAAAAAAGAGTTAGATGGATTAATATACCTTCAACTGAGTTCTCTCCACTTATAGTTATTCTCTGCTCCTTAAATGAATGAGGAAAATTGGTATTGCATACATGTTTAGAGTGCCCAGAAGTTTGTATGGAAAAGTTGTGATCAAGCTTAGCTCCACGGAGTGGATTTCCCCACCATAATAAATGGTATGTTCTAGGCTCATCACCGAAGCATCAAAGTTAAAAACAAGAAAGTCAAGGGGGGGAAAGAGAGACAAGCAGTTAAGGTATTAACAAAATTTGAAATCTAAAATCTCATCTCAAAACATATTTTTTCCAGCTTTGATATCAGCATCTTATCATTTTTCCCACATCTAGTGTTCATTTAGAAAACTTTTTTGTTTGTTTTAAAGAACAACAGATGGGAGTAATCATGGCTGAAACTCTCACCCCTCCTTCCCTGCTGATGGCCTGAACCTTCCAAGGGCACATCTGGGCCTGGGATGAGTCCTTTTTATAGTTTTCTCAAGAGCATGTGACTAATACATTTCACATGTCTAATTAAAGGCTTTTTGTGTGCAATGTGTGTACTGAGGACCTCATGTGATTACAAGATCACATGTCTAAACTATGACACTATGAACCTTCAACATCTCACTCTGAAATCCAGTTCATTAAATCAGAATGAGTGTGTGGTTAGAGTACAAAAAAGGAAGAGGAGGCAATTAATAATTATAAATTAAGAATGTGCCATAGAACGTTACCATCCCACTCAAGTCAATACACAAACCTCTGCACCTAGAACCGCCACCAGTTAGGATAGGAAGGGCCTCTATAGCAAGCATCCAGTTCAAACCCCCCCTCCCCCCACTTTACAGATGAAGAAACCGAAGTACAAGGAGATGTGCATAAAAACACAAAGTGGAGGTGTGTTGCAACTTCTGATATGAGGTGATAAACCCAGCATTATACAGCTTGTTAGCAATGAACTCAGGACCAGAACCCAGGTCCCCTGACTTGCTTCTACTGTTCTTCTTATTATACCCTTAAACACATGGCTGAAATTTTAAATCCAGAATTAAGAAAAGCAAATTGTGCCCCTACCATTATTAGGCACTGTGCCAGACCTTGGGATTACAATACTATATAATAAAGAGGTGATATGCAAATTGACCCTCACGCCCTTGCCAAGATGGCTGCCCCCACATCATCACAAGATGGCCACCCCCATGTGTCACAAGATGGCTGCCCCCATGTTGTCACAAGATGGCCACCACAGGATGGCTGCCCCTACATCGTCACAATATGGCCACCCCACATTTTCACAAGATGGCTGGCAGGGGAAGGCAGTTGGGGGTGGTTGGGCCAGCAGGGAAGCAGTTAGGTGTTAATCAGGCTGGCAGAGGAGCAGTTAGGGGGTGATCAGGCTGGCAGGCAGAAGTGGTTAGGGGCAATCAGGCAGGCAGGCAGGCGAGCAGTTAGGAGCCAGCAGTCCTGGATTGTGAGAGGGATGTCCAACTGCCAGCAGTTGGATATCCCTTGAGGGGTCCCAGATTGGAGAGGGTGCAGACTGGGCTGAGGGACAACACTTCCAGTGCACAAGTTTTATGCACTGGGCCTAAATGATAATTTAGGATTCCTGCTCTCACGGGACTTATACTCTGGGGGACAGGGAACACAAACAAATTGATAAGCACCAGTGCAGTAACCACTGAGGGTACATTAACAAAGGGCTGAGAATCCCCATGGATAGAGCAACTTTTACCTGGGGATTAATATTTTGTTAGGGCTAGAAGGTTGAGTAGAAGGGCTGTTCTAGACAGGAAATAGGAAACAAATGAGTCCAAAGAAGCCTAAAAGACCTGAAGCTTTCCTTGAACTAAGCTGTACAGAGAGGATCAGTAGGAGGTGAGACTGATCAGTTTGGTCAAAACTAATGAGTTTTAATTCAATAATTTAGCCACTTGAATCTAAAAGATTTTCAAAGAGCAGAGATGGTTTTATTGAACAATTTTTAAATTGGCATTGACTAATATAGACTAGGGTGGGAAAGAAATTAGTGTCAGTGACATGAGTAAGAGACTGGTTCCTACTCTTTCCAAAAGGAAAAGAAGAAAAAGTAAGAGCTACATTTTATTTTATTTTTTTAGAGAGAAGTGGGGGAGGGAAAGGGAGAGAAACATCAATGTGATGTGAGAGGGAAACATGGATCAACTGCCTCCTGCATGCCCCCTACCAGGGATCAAGCCCACAACCCAAGCATTTCATTTTTAAACTTCAAGTCAATTGACAGATATAAGATAATAAATAGAATATAGGAAAAAAAAAACAATTGAATGAAACATGGAGATTTCTGACTTGGGAAACTGAGTAAAATCATTAACCATGATCAAGAGTAAAGAAGGTGTTCATCTGAGGGTAAAGAAATGAGAACTTCATTTAAAGACTCTGGAAACAGGGCATAAAGATCTAGAAGTGCCCTTGTTGATTTTATGAATGAAACTTAGAGACATTATGTGCAGTGTAAAGTACTGTCTTATAATTAATAATAAAGTCCTTCTCTGACTCAGTGATTACAGTTGAGAGCATAGAAACTAAGGCACTATTAGTTTAAATAACCATCTACAGACAATTGACTATATATGCAAACAAAATTATAAAAGATTTTAAAAGTAGTTCTTTCCCATTTGTCTAAGTACTTTCACCAATGGCATCTAAAAGAAAAAACATTATGATTAATTAAGATACTTGAGTTCAGTTTTTAATGCCCTTTATTCAATGCCTAAAAGATACAAAAAATCACACCTTATTGTCAGGAAATACAAAAGAAAATAAGACACAGTTCAAGAAGTTTACAGCCTGGATGGTGAATAATAGCAAGTATAAGTTTTCAATATGCAGAATAAAAATAATAGGAGCTTGAGGAGTAAGTGAAGAACTCTTGGAAAAGAAGATACTTGTGGTGAGTCATGAAGGAGGAAAAGATTGATAATTCGTGTTGACAATAACAAAGGAGAAAAGACATTCGAGGCTGGTCAGGCCTGGAAAATAGCATACAAAACTGCATAGAAGAGGAAAAGTGTTAACAGATTCAGAGAATATCACAATTGCCCTGTGCAGTTGTAACTTAAGAGTATCTGAGCATGAATGGCAGAGATTCTGATTGGAATGATAAATTGAAGTAAGTTTGTTAAGGGTTTCAAAGTGAAGACATGGCAGCAACAACAGAACTTTGGGGAACTAGCACAGATAGTTGTAACAGGTGTTTGCTCAGGCTTTGATGTGGAAGCCCTGGCCCCTCAAAGGACCCGCTGAGTCACTCACGTTGCAAAGACTAGCCTAAGGGCCTTCCTTCCCACAAGGCTTATTTTTTGCATTGCCAACTGAACTTCCACTTGACTGTGTCCCCCCTCCCCCCACCCCGCTCCCCCACCAAATTAGAAATATTACAAAGCCTTGCTTAATGTACAAGATACATAGATTTCTCAAAGGAGTCTTGTTAGCAAAATGAAGTTACTAATGGTTATTATTATTTAAAATAAGGTAATAATGAATTATAATAACAGCTAGGACTCAGAGCACTTTTTTTGTAGCAAGAGTATACTGATCGTGTTTTGTTAGTTAGTTTGTTCTTATAATAATCCTTTGAGGAGGGTACATTATCATACCAATATTACCATTGAAAAAGATGAAATAATCTCCACTGATGAGTAACTTGAGAATGGGGTAACCAGTATTAAAGCCCAGTTCTACCTGACATAAACACTCTCCGCTTTTCCATATCTGGTGTTGGGCAGCCACTCCTCTACAACACAACTTTTAAGGCATCGTCATTCTGTCTAAGCCTCCTAACCCAAGGTAGTGATGGCGTAAAAAACACAAAGTGGAGGGATGTTGCATCTTCTCATATGGAGTAGGTAAAAGACAGGGGTGAAGTAAAGGAAGAGGCAAGGAAACCAGCATTATTTATCAAGTACTACCCTGGTGAACGAATTGCAATTGTTTTCTAATGATTTAACAATAAACTCCATTCTGAGTCAGGGAATTCAGCTGAAAGTCAAGAGAAAATCTAGCAGAGCCATGACCTTTGACATCTGGCTAGTAGCTATCTAATAAAAACTATCCCATTCAGTTTAAGATGTGTGAGATTTACTCCACACTCAAAAAAGGGCACTGAGAGTAATTTTAAATTGTTTTTTTCCAAATACAGAACCTGGGCAGATTTTTTCTCTTTCAAGAATGAGTAAAACAATATTAAATTACATAAAGAGAAAAATTCCCTTAAGGATACAGGGTGTATGCACAAAGTGGTTTACAGTAAGAAAGTGAAGGTATTTTTAGAAATTATCTACTTTGTATTTTTATTTTATTTTATCATTATTATTTTTTTATTTTAGAGAGGGAAGGAGGAAGAGAGAGAGAGAGAGAGAGAGAGAGAGAGAGAGAGAGAGAGAGGGAGATGAGATACATACTGGTAGATTTGAGAGAGATACATCCATTGGTTGCCTCCTGACTAGGGATTGAACCCGCAACCTTGGTATGTGTCCTGATCAGGAAGTGAACCAACAACCTTTTTGTGCACAGGACAATGCTCCAACCAACTGAACCACACTGGTCAGGGCTCTACTTTATATTTTTAATAAATTAAAAGAAAATAGACTTTTGAAACATTAAGTCAAAAGTTGAGTTGAAAATAGAATAAACTGAAGTCAAAACTATGATTAAAATTTAAAAGAAATTGACCATTATAAGAAAAGAATGCATTAAATTAAGGAGGAAATCTTGTATTCTCATTATCAGTTCTCTTGCCAAAAACAATTATAAAAGCTGAATAAGAGACATTTTTTTAAAGTTTGGAAGCATCCGTGAAGGCATTAGAGGACAACCAAGATAATCGGGAGTTCAGTTGCAAAGATGTGAGAGAAAAGAGGGACGGACTAAGGTGAACCCACTTTGATGGTTGGCTTTTCCCTTAGAGGTGTTGGAGATTTGGACCATCATTTCCAAACACAAATTAGTAGACTGGGGCTCTGAGGAGTTCCACCAGGCTGGAGAGACACAGACCACAGTGCCAAAGCATAATAGGGAGGAACAAGCAATAGAAAGCATAGTCTGAAATGCAGCAACAATTTCCTCTTGAGGCATTTGCCAATTCCTAAGCCTTTCCCATGCAGAGCGAGATTTGAAAACCCAAGCAAAAACATCCAGCTGAGACGCCAAAGTGTAAAGTCAAGATTTCAGCAATCTATCAGTGCTAGAAGTTGAAATTCATGACCAACCTAGGCGGGGGAACTTACTCAGCTGAGACATTTTTTAAAAAGAATCATATTTTTAAAATTCCCCATTAGTTAAAATATCAATAGTAAAACTCAAATATGCAAAAGTAAGTTAGGAAAAATAAAATTGAAATCTTTATATGTCAAAACTTACGAGTTATAGTTTTATAAAGCTACTTTTAGTAAAAATTTTGACTTTGAAGAATGAAAATAAATGAAACATTCAATTATAAAATTACAGCTAGATTAAAAACAGAAACTTATAAAAAAAACACACACATAAAAAATAAAAGGAGAGAGCAGTGAAACTACCAAAAGAATTGGAATTGACATATATCTAATTATTAACACACCACTAAAGAATTAGTTCTTTTCATAATTGAGTCTGATGTCAACTATAGATTTGTCATATTTGGCCTTTATTATGTTGAGGCACATACTTAATTTAATGAGAGCTTTTATCATAAAAGGATGTTAAATTTTGTTAGATGCTTTTTCTGCATATAATAAGATGATCATATGATTTTTTCCTTCATTCTGTTCATGTGGTGTATCATGCTTATTTTTAAAAAATATTTTTTATTGATTTTAGAGAGGAAGGGAGAGGGAGAGAGAGAGAAACATCAATGCTGAGGGAGAATTACTGAGTGCCTCCTGCACTCCCCACTGGGGATTGAGCCCACAATCTGGTCATGTGCCCTGACCAGGTACTGAATCATGACCTGTTAATTCATAAGTCGACTCTCAACCACTGAGCCACGCCAGTCGGGCTCATGTTTATTGATTTATGTGTGTTGAACCATCCTTGCAGCCCAAGGATAAATCATACTTAATCGTCATGTATGATCCACTTAATGTGCTGTGAATTTGGTTTGTTAGAATTTTGTTGAGAATTTTTACATCTATGTTCATAGGGATATTGGCCTGTAACTTTCTTCTCTTATAGTATCCTTGTCTAGTTTGGTATCAAGCTAATACTGTCCTTGAAAACTTACTTGGGAAATGTCCCCTCTTCTTTGATTTTTTGGAAGAGTTTGAGAAGAATTGGCATTAATTCTTCTTTGGTAGATTCAATGCTTGGTAAATTCAGCTGTGAAGCCACCTATTCCTGGGCTTTTCTCTTTTGGGAGGTTTTTGATTACTGATTCAATCTCCTTATCCTTATTGGCTTGTTCATATTTTCTATGTCTTCAGGATTCAACCTGGATATAATTATGTTTCTTAGGATTTTAGCCATTTCTTCTAGGTTATCCAATTTGTTGTTTATCCAATTGCTCATAATAGTCACTTAGGATCCTTTGTATATCTGTTGTGTTAGTTCTAATGTCTCCCTTTTGATATGTAATTTTATACATTTAAGTCCTTTTTTTCCCTTGGTAAGTCTAGCTAATGGTTTGCCAATTTTTCCTTTCAAAAACTCAACTCTAAATTTTGTTGAACTTTTCCTGTTGTCTTTCTGGTGTGTATTTCATTCATTTCTGCTCTAATTTTTATTATTTCCTTCTGCTAACTTTTTTTTCTAGTTTCTTTGGATGTAAAGTTAGGTTGCATTTTTAGATCTTTTTTCTTTTCCATTTTTTTAATTGAATTTATTGGGGTGACATTGGTATAATTTTATATAAGTTTTAGGGATGCAATTCTCTACTACATATTGTATTGTGTGTTTACCACCAGAAGTCAAGTTTTCTTATATCACCATTTATCCACCCTTTACCCTGTCCTACCTACCCCCTCTTTTTTCTTAATGTATGGATTTATAGCTATAAGCTTCCTTCTTAGAACTATTTTTGGTATGTTGTGGATTGGATTTTTTTGTTTGCTTTGCCTTTCCCCTAAGATCAGAGACAAAAGAACAGTGTCCATTTTCACCACTTCTATTCAACAGAGTAGTGGAAATCCTAGCCAGGGCAATAAGGCAAGAAAAAGAAAAATCATCCATATTGAAAAGAAAGAAGTGGAATTGTGTATGTTTTCAGATGACATGACCTTATACTAGTATATAGAAAACACTAGAGACTCCACCAAAAATCCTGTTAGAACTAATAAACTAATTCAATGAAGTTGTTGGACACAAAATCATTTCTAAATGGCAACAGAGGACTATATGAAAAATAAGATAATAAAACAATTCAATTTTCAATAGTATCAAAAAATGAAATACTTTGGAATAAATTTAATCAGAGGTGATTAACCTGTAAACTGAGAACTATAAAATGTTAATGAAAAAAAAATGAAGTTCTAGCCAGTTTTTCTCAGTGGTTAGAGCATCATCCTGTGGACTGAAGGGTTGTTGGTTTGATTCCTGTCAAGGGCATGTGCCTTGGTTGCAGGCTCAGTCCCTGGCCCCAGTCCTGGTGCATGCAGGAGACAATCAATCAATGTTTCTCTCTCTGTGTCTCTCCCTATTTCTTCCATTCTCTCTCTTAAGGAAAAGAAGAAAGAGAAGGAGGAGGAGGAGGAGGAGGAGGAGGAGGAGGAGGAGGAGGAGGAGGAGGAGGAGGAGGAGAAGAAGAAGGAGAAGGAGAAGGAGAAGGAGAAGGAGAAGGAGAAGGAGAAGGAGAAGGAGAAGGAGAAGGAGAAGGAGAAGGAGAAGGAGAAGGAGAAGGAGAAGGAGAAGGAGAAGGAGAAGGAGAAGGAGAAGGAGAAGGAGAAACAAACAAGTGAAAATATATCCCAGATTCAGGAAGATTTAGTATTTTTTAAATGTCCATACTTCACAAAACTATCTAAAGATTCAATGCAATCCCTACCAAAATTTCAATGGCATTATTCATGGAAATAGAAAAATAACCTTAAAATGCATATGGAACAATAGCCAAAGCAATATTGACAAAGAACAAAGTTGGAGGCATCACACTTCCTGATTTCAAACTATACTGCAAAGCTAAAGCATAGGCACCAAAAGCAAAATAAATAAGACTATATCAAACTAAAAAGCTTCTGCACAGTAAAGGAAACCATCAACAAAATTAAAAGGCAACCTACAAAATGGGGAAAAATATTTGCAAATCATATGTCTTGTACATTGTTAATGAGAATGTAAAATTGATACAGTTATTATGAAAAACAGTAGAGGTTCCTTAAAAAATTAAAAACAACACTGCCATATGATCTAGCAATCCCATTATTGGGTACATGTTCAAACTAGATGAAATCAGTATAATGAAGAGCTACCTGCACTGCTATGTTCATTGCAGCATTATTTATAATAGTCAAGGTATAACAACAAGCCAAGGGTCCATTGACAGATGATTAAGTAAAGATTATATATATAATTCAGTCATAAGAAAAAAAGGAAATCCTCATATTTTGACAACATGGATGAACTGGGGAAGACATTATGCTAAGTAAAATAAGTCAGATGAGAAAGATAAATACTACATGATTTCACTAACATGTGAATTCTAAAAGTTTAACTCATAAAACCAGAGAGTAGAATGGTTGTTGCCAGGAGCAGGGAGGGTAGAGGAAACAGGGAGATATTTATCAAGGGGTACAAACTTTCATTTGTAAGATGAATAAGTTCAGGGGATCTATTGCACAGCATGGTGATTGTAGTTAACAATTCTGTATTATATACTTGAAAGTTGCTAACAGTAGATCTTAAATGTCTTCACCACCAAAAGAACTGGTAATTATGTGATGTGAGGTATTGTCAGCTAACACTGTGATGGTAATCATTTTTGCAAAATATAAATATATCAAATCAATCTGTACACCTTAAACTTAGACAATCTTATACAAAAACACAAGAAGGTAATTTTTAAATCCCCCAATTATTTAGAAATTATGTAATATCTTACTATATAAATAATCTACAGATTAAAAAAAGAAATCAAAATGGAAATTAGAAATAATTTTGAACTGAATTACAATAAACATAGTATATATTAAAATGTCTATAATGCAATTACAGCCATAAACCTGTAGTTTTTGTTTTGTTTTGTTTTGTTTTGTTTTGTTTTGTTTTGTGTTTTTACAAATGCATTTATTATGTCACTTTTATTTGGTTCATTGTCAGTACATCTTTTTGGAAATTGGCTCATTTTATTTTTTAATTTTATTAATTTTATTTTATTGTTTAAGGTATTACAAATAGTAGTACATATGTCTCCTTTTTTTCCCCCCATTGACCTCCCCCCAGGCCTCCCATACCTTTCAGCACTTGCCCTAACCACCTCCCAGACCCAATGTCTTGTGTCTATTGGTTGTGCTTATATGCATGCATACAAGTCCTTCGGTTGATCTCTTACCCACCCCCCCACACACACCTCCCCTGCCTTCCTGCTATAGTTTGACAGTCTGTTTGATGCTTCTTTGCCTCTATCTATTTTTGTTCAACAGTTTATAATGTTTTTTATATTTCACAAATGAGTGAGATCATGTGGTATTTATCCTTCACTGACTGGCATATTTCACTTAGCATAATGCTCTCCAGGTCCATCCATGCTGTTGCAAATGGTAAGAATTCCTTCTTTTTTACAGCAGCGTAGTATTCCACTGTGTAGTTGTACCACAGTTTTCTAATCCACTCATCTGATGATGGGAATTTAGGCAGTTTCCAAATCTTAGCTATTGTAAATAGTGCTGCTATGAACATATGAGTGCATATATCCTTTCTGATTGGTGTTTCTGTTTTCTTGGGATATATTCCTAGAAGTGGTAATACTGGGTCAAATGGCAGTTCTATTTTTAATTTTTTTAGGAAACTCCATACTGTTTTCCACAGTGGCTGCACCAGTCTGCATTCCCACCAACAGTGCACAAGGGTTCCTGTTTCTCCACAACCTCGCCAGCACTTGTCGTTTGTTGATTTGTTGATGATAGCCATTCTGACAGATGTGAGATGGTACCTCATTGTGGTTTTGATTTGCATCTCTCAGATGATTAGTGACTTTGAGTATGTTTTCATATGTCTCTTGGCTTTCTGAATGTCCTCTTTCAAAAGTGTCTAGTTAGGTCCTTTGCCCATTTTTTGATTGGATAGTTTATCTTCCTTCTGTTACGTTGTATGAGTTCTCTGTAAATGTTGGAGATTAAACCCTTATTGGTGATAACATTGGCAAATGTGTTCTCCCATGCAGTGGCTTTCTTGTTGTTTTGTTGATGGTTTCTTTTGCTGTGCAGAAGCTTGTTATTTTGATAACAAGTCCCATTTGTTTATTTTCTTCTTAGTTTTCATTGCCCTAGGAGCTGTATAGGTAAAGATATTGCTACGACAAATGTCTGCTATTTTGCTGCCTATGGCTTCTTCTAAGATTTTTATGGTTTCCCATCTTACATTTAAGTCCTTTATCCATTTGAGTTTATCTTTGTGTATGGTGTAAGTTGGTGGTCTAGTTTTATTTTTTTGCAAGTACCTGTCCAGTTTTCCCAACACAATTTATTGAAGAGACTGTCTTGTCTCCATTGTATGCTCTTGCCTCCTTTGTCAAATATTAATTGAGCACAATGGCTTATGTCGATTTCTGTGTTCTCTGTTTTGTTCCACTGGTCTATATGTCTGTTCTTGTGCCAGTACCAGGCAGTTTTGAGAACAGTGGCTTTGTAGTATAGCTTGATATCTGGTATTGTGATCCCCCCAATAAATACCACATGTGAGATCCCCCCCGCCAACATTGTTCTTTTTTCTCAAGATTGCCGCAGCTATTCGGGATCTATTTTTATTCAATATGAATTTTTTGAGAATTTGTTCTAGGTCTTTGAAGTATGCCGTTGGTATTTTAATGGGGATTGCATTGAATTTGTAGATTGCTTTGGGTAGTATGGACATTATAATGATGTTGATTCTACCAATCCATGAACATGCTATAGTCTTCCATTTGTTCATGTCTTCCTCTATCTCTTTTTTTAGCGTCCTGAAATTTTTTGAGTACAGGTCCTTTGTCTCCTTGGTTAAGTTTATTCCTAGGTATCTTAATTTTTATTTATTTATTTTTTTTTGCGATGGTAAATGGGATTGCTTTTTAAATTTCTCTTTCTGTGAGTTCATTATCGGTGTAGGGAAAAGCCATAGACTTCTGGGTGTTGATTTTGTATCCTGCTACATTGTTGAATTCATTTATTAAGTCTAGTCATTTTTTGATGGCGGGAGTCTTTGGGGTTTTCTATGTACAATATCATGTCATCTGCGAATAAGGAGATGTTTTACTTCTTCTTTTCCAATTTGGATGTCATTAATTTTTTCTTCTTGTCTGATCGCAATGGCTAGTACTTCCAGTACTACATCAAACAGGAGTAGTGAAAGTGGGCATCCCTATCTTGTTCCTGTTCTTAGGGGAAATGGTTTTAGTTTTTGCCCATTAAGTATGATGTTGTCTGTGGGTTTGTCATATATGGCTTTTATTATGTTGAGGTATGATCCTTCTATTCCCACCTTGCTGAGAGTTTTTATCAAGAAAGGGTGTTGGATTTTGTCAAATGCTTTTTCTGCATCAGTGGATATGATTATATGGTTCTTATCTCTCAGTTTGTTTATGTGGTGTATCACATTTATTGATTTGTGGATATTGTACCATCTTTGCATCCCAGAATAAATCCCACTTGTTCATGGTGTATGATCTTCCTCATGAAGTTTCATTGATCTTTTGTATTGTGGGGTTTTTTTTGTTGTGTGTGTGGGTTTTTGTTTTTTGTTTGTTTTTTTTTTTTTTTTTTGGGTCTCTATGTCATTTATTTCCGCTCTGATCTTTATTATTTCCTTTCTTCTGCTCACACTGGGCTTTTCTTGTTGCTCTCTTTCTAATGTTATGCTGGATTCAATTTGCTAGAATTTGTTGGCATCTATGTTTATAAGGGAGATTCATTTTGGGATTAGGGTAATGCTGGCTTTGTAGAAAGAGCTTGGAAGTGCTCCTTCCTCTTGAATTTTTTGGAATAGTCTGAGGAGGATAGGTTTTATTTCTTCTTTAAATGTTTGATAAAACTCCCCTTGAAGCCATCTGTGAAGCCAGGGCTTTTGTTTGTTGGAAGCTTTTTTATTACTGCTTCAATTTCCTCCATAGTTGTTGGCCTATTCAGATTTTTTTTATTCCTCCTGGTTAAGTTTTGGAAGGTCATATTTTTCTAGGAATATGTCCATTTCTTCTAGGTTGACCAGTTTGTTGGAGTAGAGTTGCTCATAGTATTTTTTTATGATTCTTCATATTTCTGTAGGGTCTGTTGTTATTTCACCTCTTTCATTTCTGATTTTGTTTATTTGGGTCCTCTCTCTTTGCTTCTTGGTGAGCCTGGCTAGAGGTTCATCAATCTTGTTTATCCTTTCAAAGAACCAGCTCTTGGTTTCTTTGATCTTTTGTATTGTTTTTTTATGTGTTTTTTTTTTTTTTTTTTTGGTTTTGTTTTGTTTTGTTTTTGGTCTCTATGTCATTTATTTCTGCTCTGATCTTTATTATTTCCTTTCTTCTGCTCACACTGGGCTTTTCTTGTTGCTCTCTTTCTAATTCTTCAAGTTGCAGAGTTAGATGGTTTTTCTTGTTTTTTGAGGTAGGCCTGTAATGCTATGAACTTCCCTCTCAGGATTGCTTTCACTGTGTCCCAAAGATTTTGGATTGTTGTGTTTTCATTGTCGTTTCTTTCCAGGATGTTTTTTATTTCTTATTTGATCTCTTTGGTAACCCACTCATTGTTTAATAGTGTGCTATTCAGCCTCCAAGTGTTTGAATTTTTGTGATTGTTTTTACTGTAATTGATTTCTAATTTATGCCATTGTGATCTGAGAAGATGCTTGATATTATTTCAATCCTCTTGAATTTGGAGAGACTTTGCCTGTGTCCCAATATGTGGTCTATCTTTTAAAATGCCCATATGCACTTGAGAAGAATGTATATTCTATAGTTTTGGGGTGGAATATTCTAAAGATGTCAATAAGTCCGTCTGATCTAGTGAGTCATTTAGGATTGATGTTTCTTTGCTAATTTTTTGTCTAGAGGATTTATCCAATAATGTTAATGGGTTATTAAAGTTTCCTACTATGATTGTGTTGCTGTCAATCTCTCCCCTGATATCTTCCAGAAGTTTTTTTTTTATGTATTTGGGTGCTCCTGCATTGGGTGCATAAATGTTTATCAGGGTTATATCCTCTTGTTGTATTGATCCCTTTGGAATTATGAAGTGGCCTTTCTTGTCTCTTGTTATGGTCTTCACTTTGAGGTCTATTTTGTCAGATATATGTATTTCTACCCCAGCTTTTTAAAATTTCCATTTGCCTGATAGATATTTTTTCATCCCTTCACTTTCAGTCTGTGTGAAGCCCTTGTTCTGAGGTGGGTCTCCTGTAGACAGCATATATATGGGCCATGTTTTTTTATCCATTCAGTCACTTGATGTCTTTTGATTGGAGCATTTAATCCATTTATGTTTAATGTTATTATTGATAGGTACCTTTTTGTAGCCATTTCTGTACTTTGTGCCTGTGTTTCTTCCTCCCTTTCTATTTCTTCTTTTTACAGCATTCCCTTTAGCATATCCTGTATTGCTGGCTTGTTAGTGATAAACTCCCTTAGCCTTTTTTTTTTTGTCTACAAAGCTCCTGATTTCCCCTTCAATTTTGATTGATAGTCTTGCTGGATATAGTATTCTTGGATTCAGTCCTTTGCTTTGCATCACTTTGTATACTTCATTCCATTCCCTTCTAGCTCGATGTGTTTCTGTTGAGAAATCATTTGACATCTGATGGAGGATCCTTTGTAGGTAACTCTCTGTCTCTCTCTTGCAGCCTTTAAGATTCTGTCTTTGTCGTTAACATTTGCCATTGTAATTATGATGTGTGTTGGTGTGGGTCTTTTGGGATTCATCTTGCTTGGGACTCTCTGTACTTGTGTAACTTCTTTCTTCTCCATATCAGGGAAATTTTCTCTCATTATTTCTTCAAATAGATTTTCTAATCCTTGCTGCTCTTCTTATCCTTCTGGCATCCCTATTATACATATATTACTTAGTTTAGTGTCATCCCAAAGCTCCCTTAGGCTCTCCTGCTTTTTAATTTTTTCTCCAGTTGCTGTTCAGATTGGGCTTGTTTCTCTATCTTATCTTCTAACTCACTAATTTGGTCTTCTGCTTCTTCTAGTCTACTGTTGAAACCTTCCATGGCGTTTTTGATTATAGCTATATCACTTTTGATTTCTTACTGATTTTTGCATAGGTTGTTGATTTTCTCGTCCATCTGGTTTATGAACTGTATGAGCATTACTCTGCATTCTTTTTCTGTCATGTTTCATGCCTCCATTTCACTTATTTCCTTTCTTGGCGATTCCTCATTTTCTTTCCTCTGGGGATTGGTTCGTTGTCTCCCCATTCTATCACCAGAAGGTTCAAATGCTGAGTTGCAGGGGCCTGGACCATGTGCAGTGGGAGTGCGCCACCCAAGTGTCACTGAAGAGCTCTGACACCAAGACATGTGGCTGCCGTGGGCTGGTGGGAGCCATGCTCACCAAGGATCAGAGTCACCGGTACTCAGTGCAGCCTCATGCACGCACCTAGAATCAGGGGCCCCACCTGCATTGCATTGAAAAAGAGGCCCCACTGGTGTGTGCTGAAAATCAGAATCCCCTAGCATGCACCAGGAGTCAGAGTCCCCCTGTGCCCACACCGAGAATTGAGTATCAGAATCTCTGTTGCTTTGTGCAGCCTCGTACCAAGAATCAGGGTCCCTGGTGTGCATGCACCAAGAATTGGAGTCACTGGCTCTTAGTGTGAATGCACTGGGAGCCAGGGATCCTAGGCGTGCACAGTGAGAAACAGAGTCAAGTCACTGGTGCTCAGTGCTGCCTCTCGTGCAGAGAATCAGGGTCCCCAGTCTGGTTGGGGGACCAGGTTGTACAGCTGCCCTGTGTCAGTGGGAGGTCCACTCCTACACTGCAGAAAACAGCCTTCCATGTGCGCTTGCCTAGGCTCAAAGTCAGGTAGTGCAGCCACCCTGTGTGGGCAGTATGCCTGCTTGCTCAGAGCAGGTCTAGCAGTGCATTAAGACAAGAAAAAGAAGAAATAAATTTGAAATTCTGAAAAGGTAGATATAAAATAGTCATTATTTGCTTATGATATACTTGTAGAATATACAAAAGAAGCTACAATAAATTATTAGAATAATGAATTTAGCAAGGTTTCCAAATACAAGATCAATATAACAAAAATCAATTGCATTTCTATACCAACAGCAAACAGAAAATAAAATATTTATTAATATCATTTATGATAGCATCAAAAATATCAAATCCCTAGAAATAATTCTAACAAAAGATTTGAAAAATTATCCATGTTTGAAAGAAAATTAAGACAATGTAAGAGTCATGCCACTTCTTGGATAAAAAACTTAGTACTGTAAAGTTGTCAGTTCTCTCCAACTTGGCCTATAGTATTAATAAAAATCCAATCAAAATTCAACAGAATTTTGTGTGTGTGGAACTTGACAAGTTAATTCTAAAATTCATATAGAAATACAAAAGGCTAAGAATAGCCAAGATGTTCTCAAAAAAAAAAGTAGGGCTTATTCTATTAATAAATTTTAATAAATCAATATAATTAAGATAATATAAAACAATACAAAGATATGCAAATAGACAAAAAATAAAGAGCTCAAAGACAGACCCAACTGTGTATGTCACCTCATTTATGACAAAATTGGGACTACAGAACAATACTTTCAAGAAATTGTTCTGGGCAATTGGATATAGAAAAAAAATATTAAGCCTGATTCTTACCACACACTGTAAAAACACACAAAATCAATCCCTGCTGAACTATAGATCTAAATGTAAAAGACAAACAAATAAAACTTCTAGAGTTTCTCTGTCTGATATAGTAGCCACTAGCCACAAGTAGCAATTTAAATTAACTAAAGTTAAATGAAATTTAAAATGTAGTTCTTCAGTTTCATTAGCCACATTTCAAGTGCTCAATAACACTTAAAAATAGTACCTGACAGACCAGAAACAGAATATTTCCATGACTGTAGGAAGTTTTATTGGACAGTGCTTTTCTAGACTATAACACAGAATATCTTTATGACTTCAGCATTGAAAGGCTGTTCAAACAGAACACACTCACAGACAAAACCTAACCATCAAGAAAATATCAGTCAAATGCCCTACATTAAGTGTAATAAGTTCTATTCATCAAAAGACACCACTAAGAGAATGAAAAAACAAGCTGCAAATGGAAGCAAGTATTTATAATAAATATTAGAGGCCCAGTGCACGGATTCGTGCACCAATAAGTTCCCTCAGCCTGGCCTGCAGGGATCAGGCCGAAACTGGCTCTCTGACATTCCCTGAGGGGTCCCGGATTGCAAAAGGGTGCAGGCCAAGCTGAGGGACCCCACTGGTGCATGATCAGGGCTGGGGAGGGACGGCGGGAGGGCTCCAGGGCGTGTCTGGTCCATCTCGCCCAGTCCCGATCAGCCGGACCCCAGCAGCAAGCTAACCTACTGGTCAGAGTGTCTGCCCCCTGGTGGTCAGTGCACATCATAGCAACTGGTCGAACAGTCAAAGGGACAATTAGCATATTAGGCTCTTATATAGAGAGATAATCATCAAAGGGCTTATATCCAAATATGCAATGGACTTATACAAACTAGTAGAGAGATAACCCTGTAGTAAAACAGAGACAACCCATTAGTGAAGTGGGCAAGAAATTGAAAAACACTTCAGAAAGAAGATATCTAAATGGCCTAACGTTCAGCAGATGAAAAAATAAAAATTAAAAAGATTATGAGCTACCATTATACATCCAATAAGATGGCTAAAATTAAAGAGGCTGAAAAAAAACTAAGTATTGGTATGAAGAAGCAATAACGGGAAGGGAATATATTGCTGGTGAGATGATAAATTAAAATAATCACTTTGGAAAATTGTTTGGCAATATCAAATAAAGTTGAATATACACCCATCTGTATCCTATAAACTAGTTATAAACCAAACAGCAATGCGTACACATGTACGTCAAAAATAAGTACAAAAATGTTCACAACAGCAACATTATTTATAGTAGCCCAGACTGGAAACAGATGATCATCAATCAGTGGTAGAATGGATAAATAAATCATGGTATATTCATATAATGGAATAATGTGTACTGAAAATAAACCACAGTACTGAAAATAAATCAAATAAAACCATGTGGAGTCATTTCAAAAATAATATTGAGAAAAAGAAGTGCACACGAAAAGGTATATACAGGTTTTGGTTTTTGTTGCTGTTGTTGTTTATCATATCACATTCTTTTAAATGCAGGCTAAACCAGAGGGTTAGAAGTCAAGATAGTGATTTCTTTGGGGGAAAGGAGAAAATATTTGAGGGGGACATGAAAGTGGCTTCTGGGATGCTAGCAATCTTCTACTTCTTGACCTTGGTGTTGTCTTTGTGTTATAAATGCATTGCCTATGTTTTGTGCACTTTTTATGTATGTGTGTGAAATTACATAATTACATGCTTACAAATATTTGTCTCATTCTTTAAAATAAACTTATAGAGACTAACTTTTTAGTCCCTATGGAGGAAATGTTCCTCTGATCTAGTACAAGTTAGCGACTCCAGCTTTTAAAAATAAAATGAGGAGACCTGAGGAATAAAAGGAGTGCTCTAGTTGAAATGAGCATGAGAGAGAGTGTAGCCCCAGTTGCATAGTCTCTCTTGTTGCTATATAGCACTGCTATCTCCAAACCTTGGGGCATAGCTAAAGATCTTTGGTCTCCTTGGTGTACAGTTTAAAAAGAACTGATACATAATTTATTCGTTTAACAAATATTTCAAATCTTACTATTGGGGGCATAGAAGATAGAGCAATGAAAAAAACAAAGTTTTTGCCTTCACGGAGCTTATATTCTTACATGACACTGAAATGTTAAAAAATCAATAGTTTAGCACATTTTCTTTATTGATTGATTGATTTTACAGAGACAGGAAGAAGGGGAGAGAGAGAGGCATTGATTTGTTCTTCCACTTATTTATGCACTCACTGGTTGATTTTTGTATGTGCCATGACCCAGGATCAAACCTGCAACCTTCATGTATCAGGATGATGCTCTAACTAACTGAAAGAATTAAAGGCATAACATGCCCATAGAAAAAAATTTGGCATGACATTAGCTTAATCAGATGCTTTCCAGACTTATTTATAAGTATTTATTTATCCATTTTATAACTAGAGGCCCAGTGCACGAAATTCATGCACAGGTAGGGTCTCTGGAGGCTGCCGGCTGCCTGCCGCCACTGCCAGCCGAAGCCTCCCTTCCCACGATAGCTGCCTGCCGCTGCCGGGGCCTCCCTTCTGAAGTTGGTCAGTCGGCCCCACCCCCTGGTCAAACTCCCGGTCAAACTCCTGGTTGAGCTCATGGTCAAGAGAGCAATTTGCATATTAGGCTTTTATTATATAGGACAATCCTATATAATAAAAGCCTACTGGTAATATGCAAATCAACTGAACAGCGGCCAGTTGGCAGGGGGTGGGGCTGGCGAGCAGGCAGTGCCAGGCCAGCCAAGGTGGGTGCCAGCGGGCAGAGGGATGGGATGGCAATCAGGGGGTCAGCAGCGACCGGTGGTGGTGGAGAGTCGATCAGGGGGCGGGGCCAGCCACTCACCAACCAGTGCCGTCCCTCAGTTGCCTTCTGCAGAGGGAGGTCACCAGCAGTGGCGGGGTGATGGGGGGCGGGGGCAGGCCAGTCACTCGCCAGCCGGTGCCGTCCCCCGATCGGCCCATGGGTCACCTCCTGCAGAGGGAATCCACCAGCAGTGGTGGTGGAGCAATGTGGGGTGGGGCCAGCCACTTGCTGGCTAGCGCTGTTCCCCAATTAGCTCCCGGGTCACCTCCCACAGAGGGAGGCCAGACTGGCTTAAGTCCACTCCCCACATGGAGCAGGCCTAAGCCATTAGTTGGACATCCCCTGAAGGCTCCTGTGTGAGAGAGGGCTCAGGCCAGGCTGAGGGATCCCCCCACACACCCTAAGTGCACAAATTTTTGAGCACCGATCGTCTAGTATAGGATGTATAAGGGCCCATCATATGTCTGCCACTATATAGCTTTATGTTCCCTGCACTCAAAGAGCTTACAGTATAGAGGGTGGAACAGACATTGAAGAGTATACACAATTTTTCATTAAATTTAAGAAAATAATCAGGGTGAGCACTATGCTGCTTCTTACCAGCTGATAGCTATATTTGATCTGATATTGCTTAACTTGACTCTGAAACACCTGGATAAAATCAATACTTTTTAATACATTTGGCCTATCAAACAGTTTTACCTAAGGCAGCTTTCAAAAATCCTGATGGCTGGGACACACCCAAGACGAGATAAGTCAGACTAGAGTGGGACCCAAGCATCAATGTCATTTTGTGTCAGTAAGAAGCTAGGAAAATTCCTGGGCAAATGGAATGGGGAAACTGAGACAAGAATATTAAACAAAGCCAAAAAGTTTGGGCATCTCACAGCCAGTTTATGAATCACAAGGCCTTATCTTCCCCAACCAAGGACTCTTGAGAGCAAAATGTTTCTACTTCTCCTTTCTAAGTAGAAAATACATAGCTTAAAATAGAGAGCAAAGACCCAATTAACGCCATTTGTGCAAGCTAAACCCAAGGACAGAAGAAATCTGGGGGACAAATGACAAAACCCCAACAGTATTTGGAGGGTATCACTTGAGGGGGGAATGTGGCAGGAAAAATAGCTACTAGGTCAAGGGGGAGGAAAGGGAAAAAGGGGGAGTTTATCTCACTCACTGAACAGTCAGCAGTCTTGGGACTTGCCAAGATAAAATCGCCAGATGTTCTCATAAATTCTGGTGGAAGCCACAGCAATCTAAAGGGGAGCCTTGAAACCTATAGGGGAGAAAGCATAAAACTCTTGAACCTCCACCAGGCAGGGTCATCAGACCAGCTGAGTTGCCTGCTTATGCTTTATGCCAAGTATATTGTTAAAAAATTCGCTTGCTTTGCTTCCTTAATAAATTCATTTGCTTTGCTTCAACACTGCTTTCTGTCACGGTTCTGAATTCTTTCTTGAGAGTATAGCAAGAGCCAAAGAGGAGAGGGCCAAGCTCCCTTTGATCCCAGTGGGTAGGTATCTGGTAATAATTAAGGTGGTTCTCTGGTAACAATTAAAGCTCCCCATGTCAATCTAATGTGCAATCAAGGTTGAGAATCACTGATTTGGGGGCAAGTTTATTCTATATGTTTTTTAATTTCCTTCATATTAATTTAGAAACCTATATTCTGTGATATTTAATATTTCAGGGCCTTCTAAGTCATATGTCCACTTAGTGACAAAAATATTTGTGCTTCATTATCAAGCACAAAATTTCAAAGTGGGCACACTTCTTGAGCTAAGTATCTGGAATATAAACTGGCCATTTCAGATAATCTCTAGAAAACAAAAGGCAAGTTCTTTACTTAATATTTATTTTAGGTATTCTTTAATTCATGCTTCAAACTTCCATATAATTACATGAGAAGCTAAACAAGAGCCACGTATTTCTGATGTCCATGTGTGGCCTCAGTGGAGGTCACTGCCATCCTCCCCCATGACAATAGCTTACTGTCACTACCTAAAAGCAAAATATTGGGCTCTATAAAATACTACACTGATCCTCTACAAGCTTCTTTATGTTACAGGATTCATCAATATGTGTATAGAGACAAGGGACAAATATTAGGTTTCAGAGAACCATTACAAGTACTGTGGACAGAATGTAAAAAAAAAAAGCCTCATTATTACAAACTAGGTAAAGGAACACACATAAACAGAGATAGGGGCTTTCCAAAGTTTTCCTCATTTGCTTTCCTCTTTAATTATAGGGCCGGCTTAGGCTGTGGTGACTGGAGACCAGCCTGCTGGCCTCCAAAGCCAAGGGCAGGCTGTCTGGCTCCAAATACAGTGGGTCCCAATTATGATGCCATAAGGATTTCTTTTTTGGATAAAACAGAGTGTTGCCATTTTGCTCTAAAGTTTCTAAGTTTTATTTTTGCTTTAAGACTCTTTCTACAGCAGCAGTTCTTGCAATGATGTGTGTTTACAGTCTGAATTCACAAGAAAAGACTTCAAAAGGCTCTCCTTATTCCAAGTGCATCACTTAAAATTAAAACCACAAGAACTAGTCCGCAGTAGCAAAGAGTTATCTGCAAGGCAAAAGATACATGAAGGGGTTTCCTAAGGCTCCAGGAAATATAAGAGTCTATTTTCTAATGAGGGAGTGATTTTACAATATTTAGAAAGAAATAAACCAAAGATACATCGTTCTTTGAAACTATTTTGACTGCTTATTGCAGTCAGGAGACTGCAAAACCATGATTCAACAAATCCTGTAGCAACTTCTCTTTGCCAGGCCTCATGCTGTGGTGGGCAGTTAGACAGACATGAGCAGAGCAAGGACCATGGGCCAAGTACAGAAGGTTCCCAGGGTGGGAAGCCCCAAGTGCCTGGCAACCGTTGTAGGGAGTGCAATGTCCATTCTGCAGTGTGCTGTCCATTCTGCAGTGTAGTGTCCATTCTGCAGTGTAGTGTCCATTCTGCAGTGTAGTGTCCATTCTGCAGTGTGCTGTCCATTCTGCAGTGTAGTGTCCATTCTGCAGTGTGCTGTCCATTCTGCAGTGTAGTGTCCATTCTGCAGTGTGCTGTCCATTCTGCAGTGTAGTGTCCATTCTGCAGTGTGCTGTCCATTCTGCAGTGTACTGTCCATTCTGCAGTGTACTGTCCATTCTGCAGTGTAGTGTCCATTCTGCAGTGTAGTGTCCATTCTGCAGTGTGGTGTCCATTCTGCAGTGTACTGTCCATTCTGCAGTGTAGTGTCCATTCTGCAGTGCAATGTCCATTCTGCAGTGTACTGTCCATTCTGCAGTGTAGTGTCCATTCTGCAGTACAATGTCCATTCTGCAGTGTAGTGTCCATTCTGCAGTGTACTGTCCATTCTGCAGTGTAGTGTCCATTCTGCAGTGCAATGTCCATTCTGCAGTGTGCTGTCCATTCTGTAGTGTAGTGTCCATTCTGCAGTGTGTTGTCCATTCTGTAGTGTACTGTCCATTCTGCAGTGTGCTGTCCATTCTGCAGTGTAGTGTCCATTCTGCAGTGTACTGTCCATTCTGCAGTGTACTGTCCATTCTGCAGTGTAGTGTCCATTCTGCAGTGTAGTGTCCATTCTGCAGTGTGCTGTCCATTCTGCAGTATAGTGTCCATTCTGCAGTGTAGTGTCCATTCTGCAGTGTACTGTCCATTCTGCAGTATAGTGTCCATTCTGCAGTGTACTGTCCATTCTGCAGTGTGCTGTCCATTCTGCAGTGTACTGTCCATTCTGCAGTGTGCTGTCCATTCTGCAGTGTACTGTCCATTCTGCAGTGTAGTGTCCATTCTGCATTGTACTGTCCATTCTGCAGTGTAGTGTCCATTCTGCAGTGTGCTGTCCATTCTGCAGTGTACTGTCCATTCTGCAGTGTGCTGTCCATTCTGCAGTGTGCTGTCCATTCTGCAGTGTACTGTCCATTCTGCAGTGTAGTGTCCATTCTGCAGTGTACTGTCCATTCTGCAGTGTACTGTCCATTCTGCAGTGTAGTGTCCATTCTGCAGTGTAATGTCCATTCTGCAGTGTGCTGTCCATTCTGCAGTGCAATGTCCATTCTGCAGTGTACTGTCCATTCTGCAGTACAATGTCCATTCTGCAGTGTACTGTCCATTCTGCAGTGTGCTGTCCATTCTGCAGTGTACTGTCCATTCTGCAGTGTGCTGTCCATTCTGCAGTGTAGTGTCCATTCTGCAGTGTGCTGTCCATTCTGCAGTGTAGTGTCCATTCTGCAGTGTGCTGTCCATTCTGCAGTGTACTGTCCATTCTGCAGTGTGCTGTCCATTCTGCAGTGTACTGTCCATTCTGCAGTGTACTGTCCATTCTGCAGTGTAGTGTCCATTCTGCAGTGTGCTGTCCATTCTGCAGTGTAGTGTCCATTCTGCAGTGTGCTGTCCATTCTGCAGTGTGCTGTCCATTCTGCAGTGTAGTGTCCATTCTGCAGTGTACTGTCCATTCTGCAGTGTAGTGTCCATTCTGCAGTGTACTGTCCATTCTGCAGTGTAGTGTCCATTCTGCAGTGTACTGTCCTTTCTGCAGTGCAATGTCCATTCTGCAGTGTGCTGTCCATTCTGTAGTGTAGTGTCCATTCTGCAGTGTGCTGTCCATTCTGCAGTGTGCTGTCCATTCTGTAGTGTAGTGTCCATTCTGCAGTGTGCTGTCCATTCTGCAGTGTAGTGTCCATTCTGCAGAGTTGCAGTAAGGACTCAGCAAGACACATGCTGTGCCATATACTCTCACTCACACGCAGTCTGGCCCAAAGTAGATGACCTATAAATACTTGTTGAACCTAAATGTGAGGAGCAGAGAGCAGTAAAAAAGCAGGAGAGGGAAGATGAAAGTTTGATTGTTATTTAAGCATGAGCTGCACTGGAGGATTTCTAGATAAATAGAACATTCTATCGTGGCAACTGGAATCAATTCTCTTGGTTGTTATGACATACACTAAAACCTTTCTGTGCAAATTCTCATTTGTAAATACTCCAGTTTTTCAAGCTATTCAGATCTGAATTTATCTGTTAATTTAATGATCTATATAGACAAATAGAACAAAACTTTATTTTTAAAGCCAAATTTGACAAAACTTTTTAAAAATAAAAGTCAATATAATGTAGCAACACAATTCCATAAGCAACATATGAAAATCAGTATTACCAGTGCTAAATCCAAAGTCAAGAGACCTTAGGACAAAATTAGCTCTACCATTAATTACTTGCGTGACTTCAAACATATTACTCAAGCAAGCTAGACCCTATTTTCAACATATATATAGTAAGCACATGGAATGTCTGATTATAATACTTCAAGATTATTTAGAAAAAATAGTTGAACTTAATGGATTTATAAATATTTTGTATGTGTATCATGGTTTATATTTAGAGTAGGCAGCATGGCACAGAAGACATAATGCAAAGTTTTGCACCAGAACAGACTTCAGACTGACTTCTTAGCTTCAGGATAATCTGTCTCCTTGAGTCTGACCACTTCTGCATTAATCTAATACCCATTTTATAAGGTTGTTATAAAATTTAAAATAAATGTATTTTTAAAATATCTCACCAATAACTCTCATTCATTTCTGGTAGGCATGTAAAATGCAGTTTCTTATAAACTAAACATACTCTTACCATATGATCCAGTAGTATCACTCTTGGGTATTTTCCCAAAGAAGTTAAAAATTATGTCGAGCCAAAAACCTGCACATGGATGTTTATAACAGCTTTATTCATCATTGCTAAAATTTGGAAGCAACCATGATGTCCTTCAGTTGATGAATGGGTAGATGAACTGCAGGTCATCCAGACATGGAATAATATTCAATGCTAAAAAGAAATCAGCTATCAAGCCATGTGAAGACATGGAACAAACTTAAATGTTACTAAGTGAAAGAAGCCAATCTGAAAAGGCTACATACTATATGATTCCAACTATATGACATCCTGGAAAAGCAAAACTATGGAGAAGTAGAAAGATCAGTGGATGCTAGGAGGAGGGGGACGGAGGGATGAATGGGTGGAGCACAGAGGATCTTTAAAGCAGTGAAACTACTCTGTATGACACTATAATGGTGGACACGAGTCCTGTACATTTGTTCAAAGCCATAGAATGCCCCAGACCAAGACTATGGACTTTAGATGATAATTATTTGTCAGTGTAATAATTCTCATCAATTATAACAAATACACCACCTGATACAGGATATTGATAGTGAGGGAGACTGTGCATGTATAGAGGTAGCGGGTATAGGGGAACTCTGTACTTTCTCCTCAATTTTGCTATGAACCTAAAACTGCTCTAAAAAATAAAGTCTATCTTTTAAAAAAAAAATCACACAAAAAGGGATTTAAGAAAATTCTAACTCTCTTTTCAGAGGTGAGTATATAAAGACTTGCCAAAAAATGCATTCAACAAAATAATTATATTGATTGAAAGAGATATGTTTATATTGCTTTGATTCACTCACAAGGAATGAGGGGTGGGAGGAAGAGAGTCGATTTGTCTAACTATTAAAATCTTTTTATTTTAACATTAACCAACTTTTTGTAATTTTCAGATGATTCATCAAATTAAAAATATTGGGTGGCATAGAGAGAAGGAAGAAACAATAAAAAGCTTCATTCTTTGTTAAGCTCTTCATTTTGTCAAATAACCCCAAACATCCTTTCAAATAACCATGACAAGTCCCACCCCGCTCAGGCAGCTGCTTCCAAACACTGCAGCTGTGCTGCAATCTGGGTTAAATTCTCAAAACTTTATAGCTTGTGAAAGTAAATTAAAGAGCTGGAGAAACTCCACTGATTTCCAACACGAGGAAAAAGTACCTTGTGTTTGTTCATGGTGAGTCATGTTCTTATTTATTTTTCAGAGATAAATTCTGTCCAATATTGTTTCAAAATTATTTTAAAACCTTAGCTAGGAGCCGACAAAACTTTCTGTTACTTAAGTAAGCAGATCACAGGTCAGCACATCTTCAAATACCTACACAGGTATTAGTCAGAACTGCATGAGTCTATAGAGGAGCAGCTTCAAACTCTGTGGTCATAAGCACAGAACCACCTCACCCCTCATTCAGACAGGTCTCTCCAGCACAAGTCAGAAAACAAATATTCAAGGACCAGCCTCAAAAAGAGATACGAAGACTTTCTAAACATTTTTAGATTTTAAAACAAATGTTCTACTCATCTGGAACCAATCAAGTCTTTATTGGGCATCTATTGTGAGTAAAGAACAATGGCACATCTACATTTTTTTATAACTGTAGTACAGTATTTTCTAATTACTTCCTTTCCCTTCTCAGGGATTAAATAGATAGATGGATAATAGATGGGATAGATAGATAGATAGATAGATAGATAGATAGATAGATAGATAGATAGGTCATCTTTATATTTTTTTATTTTTAAAATATTTTTTATTGATTTCAGAGAGGAAGGGAGAAGGGGAGAGAGATAGAAACATCAATGATGAGAGAGAATCATTGATCAGCTGCCTCCTGCCTCCTGCATGCCCCACACTGGGGATTGAGCCCACAACCTGGGCATGTGCCCTGACTGGGAATCGAACCATGACCTCATAGATCAATGCTCAACTGCTAACGTTCAAAGTAAAAATATTATATCTAATAAAAGGTAATTTATTTTCAACAAAATGCATATTAAAGCAGTTTGTTTGAATTATGTTTTATTTTATAGCCTTTTTTTATTTGTAAATTTGTTTTACCTTTTTAGCTGCATAAGGGCTACAGGGACAAAGAGTTGACAAATAAGTACAAAAGACAAAAATAGGAACAAAGAGCAAGGGCAACAATTCAAAGCAGTAACTTATATGGAAATATAACAGCTAAGGGAAGTAGATGAATCCACAATGTAGAAAAGATAGTCTTTTCAACAAATCATGCTGGAACAACTGGCATCTACATACAAAAAGGAAATGAATCCAGACACAGACCTATGTCCTTCACAAAAGTCACCTCAAAATGGATCACAGACCTAAAATAAAATGCGAAACTATAAAACGCCTAGAAGATGACAGGAGAAAACCTAGATGACATTGGGTATAGCAATGACATTTTAAATACAACACCGAAGTCACAATCCATGAAAGAAGGAACTGATAAGCTAGGATTATTAAAATTAAAGTTTTATGCTCTGCCAATGACACTGTCAAGAATAAAAGACAAGGCACAAATTGGATGAAAATGTTTGCAAAAAGACATGTCTGATAGAATACTGGTATCCAAAATATAAAGAAAAGTCTTAAAACTCAACAATGGATAAAACATCTGATTAAAAAATGGGCCAAAGACCTCAGCAGACACCACACCAACAAAGATATGCAAATGACAAATAAATATATGAAAATATGTTCCACATTATGTCATTAGGGAAATGCAAATTAAGTGAAATACCTCTACACGGGAATCAGAATGGCCAAAATCCAGACTGGCACTAGTGCTGGGAGGATAAGGAGCAATAGAAACTTGCATTCACTGCTAGTAGGAATGTAAACAGTGGAGCCACTTTGCAGGACAGTTCACAGTTTCTTACAAAACTAAGCATATTCTTACCATCTGATCCAGCAAGCACATTCCTTGGTATTTACCCACAGGAGTTGAAAACTTACATCCCCACAAAGACCTGCACGTGGATGTCTATAACCACTTTATTTATTAATTGCCAAAACTTAGAAGCAACCAAGATGTGTTTCAGTAGGTGGATAAATAAACTGTACATGTACACATGGAATATTACTCAGCACAAAAAAGAAATGAGCTATCAAGCCATGTAAATGCTACATGGAAGAGCCTTACATGTATTACTAAATGAAAGACGCCAACGTGAAAAGGCTTCATATTGAAATATTCCAACTACCTGACATTCTGAAAAAGGCAAAGCTATAGAGAGGAAGAAGATCAGTGGTTGCCAGGGATTAGGGAGGAGGAAAGTATAAATAGGCAGAACACGGAGGATTTTTATGGCAATGAAACCACTCTGAATGATAGAGGATACATGTCATTATACATTTGTCCAAACCCATAGAATGAACCCTAATGTAAATTATGGACTGTGGCTGATAATGATGTATCAATGTAGGTTTATCAATTATTTTAAAATGTACCACTATAGTGGAAAATGTTGATAACAGGGGAGGCTATGCATGTTTGGGGGCAAGGAACATATGGGAAATCTCTGTACTGTCCTTTCAATTTTGTTATGTCCCTAAAACTTCTCTGAAAAAAAAATAATAAAACTTAAATACAAAAATATATGTACAGTTGACCCTTAAACAACATGGCTTTGAACTGCAGGGGTCCACATACATGCTGATTTTTTTCAATAAATTTACAGTTGGCCCTCAGTATACTCATGTTTCCCAACCATGGATTCAACCAACTGCAGATTGAAAACAATTTTTTTGTTGTTTTGTTAATCCTCACCTGAGGATATTTTTGCCATTGCTTTTTAGAGAGAGTAGAAGGGAGGGAGGGAGTGGGGAAGAGAGAGAAACATCAATGTGAGAGAGACACATTGACTGCTTGCCTCCTCCACCCATCCTGGGCCCTTGACTGGGAATCAAATATGAGATCCTTGCGTGCACAGGCTGACATTCTAACCCCTGAGAAACACTGACCAGGGCTGAAAACAATATTTTTTTTATCCATAGTTGGGAATCTGCGAATGTGGAAGGACAACTGTATGCATTGTTCCACCCCATTTTATATGAGAAACTTGCACATCTGCAAATTCTGTTATCCACAAGGGTCCTGGAACCAATCCCCCCAAGGATACTGAGGGACAACTGAGTTTTTAGGGCGTCAAAGGTTGCATGTAGATTTTTACAGTGCAAGGGGTTGGCACTCCAACCCCTTCATTGTTCAAGTGTCAATTGCACTATTATTTTAATACCTTAACAATCATTTCTCCTTAACAACCAAACAAACAAAACAAAAAAGAGCAGGAATTCAATAGACCTGAAACAAAGCACATGTTCCTTCAGGGCCTGGAAATAATGGCATTGACTCCTGGAGGGGAAGAAATGTAATGGGGGCCCAGCTGTGGGCATATACAGTATAATGTTATAATAATGGAGGCAATTGGTTTTTTTGTTTTAAACCTTTAGAGGTAAAAATAACAACAACACAGAAAACTTAGAAGTGATGCAGATAGAAGGTAACTGATGACTACAATAAAGGTAGAGGAAATGGTTGGGGAACTGATTTCTCATTTAACAGAAAGAAAATCAAGAAATAATAAAAGTGCTCTGGCCAGTGTGACTCAGTTGGTTTGGTTGGGGGTTGTCCTGTGCACTGAAAGATTGCTGGTTCAATTCCGAGTCAGGGCACATGCTGGGTTTCAGGCTCCATCCCTGGCCAGGGGCATGCAGGAGACAGCCTATTGATGTTGTGCTCTTACAACAGTGTTTCTCTCTCTCTCCCTCTCCCTTCCTTTCTCTCTAAAAATCAACAATCTATTGGGGGGTAAAAAGAAACAATAAAAGAGTTGAAGAACAAGAAATAAAAGCTTACATAGATTAAAGTGATAAAAGTAAAAAGAATAAAAACTACAAATATAAATATCAAAACATCAGAAGCGGAGGGGTAAACAATTAAAAGATTTATATGCTATGTTGGGAGTCAATAGACATGAAATTGGTAGATCAATAAATAAGTACATGTATAAACACATTACCTACAGTTTTTGAAATAACCACAGGAGAACGAAAAGTTAAGGTCACTTTCCTCTGAAAATGGAAGTGCAGGTAGGGAAGGGAGAAGCAGAAAACTACTGCTTTTCAGAAGTTGTTCTCTACTGATCAGAAGACATGTACCTGAATTAGCTTACTTATCAGGAGCTAATTAGGAGCTTTGGAAGATTAAAGGAAAAAAAGAATGAAGGCAGTGTCCTAACTGGTTTGGCTCAGTGGATAGAGCGTCGGCCTGCGGACTGTAAAGTCCCAGGTTTGTGTCTGGTCAAGGGCATGTACCTTGGTTGTGGGCACATCCCCAATCCGGGTACCGGTTAATAATGTGGATTTTTTTCAATAGATGGAGTTACACATATGTTGATATATATGCGATTTGATATGTATGCTATTTTGTTGTATTGACAGCAAGCTTCAAAACATATGTCAAATTTGCTGAAGGTATTAACATCATAGATATTTTTACGCTTAAAAATGTTGAATTTCGTGCCAAAAAAAAAAAAGCATTTGCAGGAAGTTTTAATTCATTACTTTATTTTGAAGAAAAGTGCTGCTGAAAGTTATTGTTTACTTCGGGAAGCTTATGGTGAACATGCTCCAGCTCAAGGTACTTGTGAATGCTGGTTTAAACTCTTTAAAAGTGATGATTTTGATGTGAAAGACAAAGAACAACCAGGTCAACTGAAAAAGTTTGAAGACCAACAATTACAAGCATTCATTGGATGAAGATGCATGTCAAACTTGCAGAAAGATTAAACAACTTGCAGAAAGATTAAAACAACTTGCAGAAAGATTAAACGTTGCTCAGCAATTTCTGATCGTTTACAAGCAATGGGAAAGATTTTAAAGAAAGGAACATGGGTGCCACATCACCTGAATGAAAGACAAATGGAAAACGGAAAAGTCATCAGTAAAATGTTGCTTCAACAGCATGAAAGAAAGTCTTTTTTGCATAGAATTGTGACTGGCAATGAAAAGTGGATTTATTTTGAGAATCCCAAATGCACAAAATCATGGGTTGATCCAGGTCAACCATCAACATGGACTGCAAGTCCAAATCGCTTCAGAAAGAAGACAATGCTCTGCGTTTGGTGGGACCAGGAAGGTGTGGTGTATTATGAGCTTCTAAAACCAGGTGAAACCATTAATACTGATCACTACCCACAACAAATAATCAATTTGAACCACGTTTTGATCGTAAAATGACCAGAATGGACCAGAAGACACGACAAAGTAATTTTGCTCCATGATAACACACCATCACACACTTCAAAACCAGTTAAAGATCCGTTAAAAGATCTTTCCTGGGAAGTATTAACCCACTCGCTGTATTCACCAGACCTTGCTCCTTCAGATTACCGCTTGTTCCGATCCATGGCACACGCACTTTCTGAGCAGCACTTCAAAACGTATGAAGTGGAAAATTGGGTCTCTGAATGGTTTGCCTCAAAACAAGAAAAGTTCTATTGGGACGGTATCCACAAATTACCTGAAAGATGGGGGGAATGTGTAGCTAGCGATGGACATTACTTTGAATAAAGCACTTTTGATGTTTCTCTTGAAATTATCATGTTTTCTTTGATTACAAAATCCTCATTAGTAACCGGTACACCTGGTAATTGGAAAAGTGATTTCATAGAAACCAAAAAACAATAGGAAATTATTAACTGGGTTGAAGAAAAGAGATAAAGACACTGGGAGATGCAACAAAAAGTGAAGTACGTGTCTGGGGGGAAAATCTGGAGTAAAATACAAACTCAAGAGGCATTTACATAACTGTAAGAGTTGAACTGATATCAACAAAAGTTTGAAGAGGAAAACAAAAAAGAAAGAAAAAAATGTAGATGCATCCCTGTGAAAGTTATAGAGCTGTTGCAACAGGAGGAAGAAGAGAGAGAAATATCCTAGTGTAATGGGGCCCACAGAATGAGAAAGTTCACCAAATGTGTCCACAATTATGAACACTAACTCCATCAATTTATAATGAAAAGAGAAGAAAATACAAATATGCCAGTGGCATTTACAAATATTATTGAAAGTAGGCTTATGGAAGTTGAAAGCTGATCCATGGCGTCTCTCACTATTATAACTATCTCACTCTTAACAGAGTTGAAAAAAAAGCATTACTAGTATAATGCAAGTAAAAACATGTTCTGCCAACTCTATTCTATGTTACTCACCCATTGTGTTCTGCTCCAAAAACATACCATTTGGAAGAAAGAATACATGCAATCACATGAAAGCTTAAAGCAAATTTTCCTTCAAACCCAGTGATGTAGCCTTTGGGAATTACATCAGACAGCATCGCTATGAAAACAATTTGGAAATATTCACACTTAGCTTATTTTATAAGAAATTTTGTGAGCATTCACCTTGGGTCTCTAGAGAGAAGGCATGTAATAGGGAGTGTCATAGAGTTATTATTAAAAGAATGCTTATGATGGGAAAGAGCTGAAAATACAATGTAAATTTGAAGAGAAGGTGCATTTAAAAATAAAACCAATGGGCCTTATGTGTAAGTTATAAAGATATATATTTTTGTTACTCGGTGATAATATCAAAACCTTTACTAGTATGCTAGTTTCATCAATCTAAGCCTCACCAGTTTAAAACTCTGCCATGAATCCCCTTCCAGCTCTTGACTTCTCCCTTCTCTCTATAAAGGCCACACATACTTAGATCTGCCTAAAGTGGTCTCATTTGCTCCTATTCGTCACTCTGTCCAAGCAGCTCTTGTTAATATGAAGACCCTGAGGTTTCAGAACTCTTCCTATTTCATCTGTTTGGTTACATACAACACCTGGAATCAGTGCTTCATTCTTGAAACACTTTCTTCCCTTTGCTTTCAAGATATAGCACTCCTTCTGCCCCCCTTGCAGGAACACCATCTACCAGGTTTCAATTACCCATCAATAAGCCCAATACTATAAAATCTCACCCATATTACATTTATCTCCTCCGCACTTACACTCTGAAAGCTGGGGCATCTAAAAAATGCCTCATATTTACCTCTGATCCTGATTCTTTTTGTTTCCTCTCAATGAGTGGATCTACCATCTATCAAAGTATGCCAGCCAAAAACTTGAAATGATCTCTGATACCCCCTCCTACATTTGACTTACCGATTTTGCTCTCTAAATGTCTCTTGAATCCATACAACTCTCTGTTTCCACTATCACCATTATTAGTCCAGGCTGCCATGATCTTTTACCTGAACTACTGAACCAGCTCCCCAACGTCTTTCTCCCTTCACTTAGGACTCCTTCCAAACTATTTTCCCACAGCAGACAGAGTCATCATTTACGAAGTATAAGTCTGACCTTGCACGTAACTCTAGTTCTACCAAGCCCTTGTTCAATCACTTCAGTGTCTTCCCATTGTCTATAGGTCACAAACCAATATTCTTTTTTTTAGCTATTTCCATCACCATTTATCCCCCTTATAGTTTTTCCCAGCTCTACACCCCCCTCCTCCCAGCAAACACCATTATCTGTGTCCATGAATTCTTTCTTGTTTTTTTTTTTTTTTATCAATCCCGCCACCCCCATCCCCATCAATAGCTGTCAGTCTGCTCTCTATGAGTCTACCAAGCCTATATTGCCTGACCCCTGCCTACTGTTCAGACTCATTTCACAGAACTCTCCTCTCACTCTCTGAGCTCTGACCTTGAAGCATCCATCTTATATAAAAACTGCTGTTTGAAATTTTAACCCTGCTATTTGGCTTCTGTAAATGCTTGCTTGCTTAAATAATAAGGAAAATGAGACTACTCCCACTTCAGAGAGGCCATTAAACCTTTCCCGGACAAAATTATCAGTGCTGGCACCAGGCCAGGCCTTTGGTTGAGGTCTCAAGGCCCCAGCACATAGGGGCTCTTTAAGAACTTGCAAAAGGGGCTGGAAACACCCCATATTTGAGAGACAAAGAAGGTAAAAACATATAAATAGGGAAAATTCCTCCATGTTGGGGCCCAGAATTTGAGAGACATTTTCCTCTGGACCTGCGCGTAATGAATGTAACTCCAAACTCTCCGAGCATTGCTTGATTTATTCTGGTTCTCTGTAACAACCTGACATTCTAATTCTTCAGATGGGCCATACTCCCCCTGCCACTATCCCACTATATGTAATGTCATTGCACATGCCATTCCCTCCCCAGCCCTGTTCACCTCGTTAACAACAGATTCTTCAGCTTTTGTTCAACCACTACCTTACAGGAAAGGCTTTTCTGATCTCCTAGGCCAGTGATGGCGAACCTATGACACGCGTGTCGCGTAGCCATTTCTGATGACATGCGGCCGCCTCAGCGGCCGCATGCCGAGGATGAAACATTTGCTGCTCCTGAGGATGAAACATTTGCGAAATAATGTTTTTTCCTCAAAGTGACACACTACCCGAGTTATGCTCAGTTTTTTGGTGAAGTTTGACACACCAAGCTCAAAAGGTTGCCCATCACTGTCCTAGGCTAAGTTAGGTCCCTCTGTTATCTGCTACTATAGGCTGTTCCTTTCTTTCAGAGTACTTATTTCAGTTTGCGATTACAATTTTAATTATGCAGTTATTTTATAAATGTCCTTATTGCCCATTAATCTGTGAGCTCCATGATGTCAGAGCCATATTTCTTTGTTTTTTGCCATACTATCTCCAGCTCCTAGCAAAGCAACTGGCATATAGGTGATCAATAAATATTTGTTGAATAAATGAATGTGTGCATAAATATAAAGTAGATTTGTATAAGTATATGACTCATAAAGCAATCCCTCATGTCAATTCAGGCCAAATTTTCCCCAATTTTTAGCTTAAAATATGTTATTTTTTCTTATGCATCTACAGCAATAAAGATTGTTCACAGAACTAAAATGTTACAGTGCTCATGAATATATTATCTTAATTTCAGACTAACAGAGAACAGCAATGGCATGACTACAGTATTTTTCATACCAAATAAGGATTTTAGATGATGCCAAGTAGATCCTATAGCTAGACTAAGGGCATGTTCATATGACATCCGGAGACACCTGGGTAGATTTGCTGATCCTTTTTCTGGTTCTGCCTCATAGGACAGTACCTTGGGTCAGGCCTTTTTAGCCTGAAGCTGAAGGAGAGAAAAGAGGGGGAAATGTTTGTTGTCACTTGAGTAGACTTCAGCCTTGCAATCAAATGTTGTATAACTCCAGAACTGACGACCTGCCCCTGGCCCAGATGCAGAGCCAGCAGCAGAATTTGTAGTGCCCAGCAGACAATGAAAATTCAAAAGTCAGGATTAAAATTCTTTTTCCTTCTGCAGTCTGTTAATTAACCTGTTGGGGTGATTTTTGTTGTTGTTGTTATTTTGCTTTTTATTGTTTCAGTCCTTTAGACACAAAGACACTTGTGGGTATCTGTGATGGGGTGGGACACAAGTGCCCCAAACTGATCTTCCCCATACCCAGGCCCCACCAGGGATGGAGCGCAACAGCAATCCCTGAATGGAGCCGAGGAACAGGTGGCTGAGAACCCAATCTGGAGAGTCAGGGCAGTGGCAAAGACAGGACCTCACAGGAGTCAAAGCTCCAACCCCAGTGCATATTCCATTGTCCCATCAGACTTCACTCACAGAACACAAACTCAAAGATAATTAAGAATTTTAACGTGGTAACAATAGAGCATTAAACCTCAAGTTCAGGGTCCCCTTCTGAGTGCAGGTTTAGTACAGCGGCAAAGGTCACACACCCATGTAGCTGACCTTGCTAAGATGACCTTGCCAAGGCCAAAAAGTATAATATACCCTCACACAACAAGCTACTATCTGCCACTGTGTTCTCACAGGTGCTTCCTGTCATGGGATAAGATGTGTATGTGTGTGTGTGTGTGTGTGTGTGTGTGTGTGTGTGTGTGTGTGTGTGTTTGGGGGGTAACATTGTAGATCTCTACTGAATAGTCTAACTATACTAACTTCATTTTGTATCATTCAAATAAGTGCATCTTGGGTAATTTGTCCAAGTGGTATCAGTGCCTGGTGTTTCCTCAACTCCAGCAGACATCAACCAAGGACCCATTTATTTAAAATTTAGTCTAGAGTTTATGCTCTTTAGGGGAGGAATGAACATCTTCTTACCTCCAGCAATTTACAGTAGTTGCATAAATTGATACTCAATAAATCCTTCTTGACTTGAAACAATTAACAACTGTTCTTGAAGTTACTCTAGTCCCAAAATAAAAGTGAATTTTTTTAAGTGGATGGTAGCTAGAATTGTAAGACAGGTCAATCTCTTTGATGTATATTTACACACAGTATCTATAAATATGTATATGTATGTGTGTATACACACAGAGAGAGTCTTAATTCCACACATTTGTTCTCGGAAGTTCAATGTGGCCATCAGGATCAATTCTATAAATAAACAGATTTAAAGTTCCCACAAAGTTACCATCTTAACTAAAAAGAAATCTATTTCAAGGAAGCCCCATTTAAAATTCAAATAAAAACTAAAACAATATTTACAAGGAATATTTAACTAACATGGAGAAGAGCTCATGGTATAATTATATGAAAAATCAAGAGGAAAAAATATAATATTGTAAGTCTTCTGAATAAGACCATGTATTTATATACACAAAGTAAAAAGATTGGAAGGAAAAGCTATCTAACAATATTAGCATTTATCTCTTGGTGAGTAAAATTATGAGGGATTGGGGGGATTTTTAATTTATTTTTTGTATTTATTAAAATTTTTCTCCAACAATGAGCATATGTTGCTTTTATAATTTAAAAAAAAAAAATGTATTGTTGCAGAATTTACCAGGCGACTGGAAAACACACAACGGGTATTCAGAAGATTCAGGGGAAAAAAGAAACCTTCATTCAAAGCAGCGCTGCTGGCTCAGGGTATTTGAAGATCCAAAGCCTGAACCCCTTATACAATGAGATTACGTCTTATATATATTCCTAAAATTCTTTGTTTCCTAACTTCTGGGCTCTTGTGGTGGGCTTTTGCAGCCCTACCTAAGTTAGTTAGAATGGGGAAGTAAGATTACAGCTAAAGGCCTGGCCTGGGTGGTGCCAGTGACCTCCCTTCTGGCTAAGCTGTTAAATTCTTGGTTTGTGGCCCTTGTAAACTGGGAGTATTTAGGAAACCAGATTATTGCCTCAGGAAGGGGCAGTGAGTTAATTATAGGCTAATAAGAATGTGCATTAGGATACTGGTTAACTAGGTACAGATTCAGATTGCTAGCACATCCTCCCCCCCCCCCCCCCCGGCCCCCTCCCGCCCGGTTGCCCCCTATATTCTCCTTCAGTATAAAAAGCAAACCTTTGGTAAGAATAACGTTCAGTCATTTAACCCAGTAGTTAAAATTATTATTTAGAAAAACGTCTTTTGGGGCATCAATATTATAGAATCACAATATATTTTTTTATAATACAGTGGAACCTCAGTTCTCAAACTTAATTCGTTCTGGAAGGCTGTTCGAGAAGCTATTTGTTTGAAAATCAACTTATTTTTCCCCATTAGAAATAATGTAAATTGGATTAATTTGTTCCAGACCCTCAAATTATTCCATTTTAACCTTTCTTATATGTAGTACATGTCTAACATGTCTAATGTACTGTTTAATCTATAAGCAAATACTTATTTTCTTAAATTGATCAAACCACCCCCTACTAGCCTTAAAAGAATCACTTTCAGAACTCACTTCAGAGGTGTCTTTTAGGAGGTCAGTGTGCCACATCTTCGCTTTTTCACAGGCACTGCCTCAGAAATGCTGCCACCTGGCTAACTGCTTTTCCTCTATCCAATCAACAACAGTTTTTCTACCTCTTCAATTGCCTGTGATCATCGTTTCTTTCACACCCTTAGCAATATTAGCATTCTGGATGGCCTCCTTGTGTTTTAAAATAGTGCTAATCATCCATTGCCAGCAACAAAAGAAAAAAAAATTCACAACACAACTTCCAGAAATATTAACAACTCAGAGGTTTAGCTGTAAACTGACTTGAATTCTCTCCTTTGTTTGTGGCCTAAGAGATGCTTTTTGACATGATGATGTATCAACCTGAATGGGTTGTGAGTTTGAGAACAGAAGTTTTGTTCAAAGACCAAGACATTTTTTCCATGAACAATTTAATTTGGTTGAGAACCGAATTGTTGGAGATGAGAGATGTTCAAGAACCCAGTTTGACTGTGAGGGTTGACAGCTTCTTTAGGCAGTATAAATCTTCATCCCAGGACTTCATTGTTTGAAAGCACTCCTGAAGTGCTACTTAGAAACTCATCGATTTAATTCCAAACCCCATCCAATGATTGTGAAATCGGCATAGGAAGTAACCTTTTATCTCATTTGTCTGATTTATATTTTATTCAAGACATTGGCATTATTTAATTAATCTTGGTTATGCCTCAGTAACAAATGAATTCTGAAATCTCAATGACTTAACTACAAGGATTTATTTTTTTCATTCATCCCATTCAGTGCAAATCAGCTGGCCAAGCAGTGAGTGACTCAGGCCCAGGCTCTTCAGTCCTGCAACTGCACCCTATTGGATTTCTTCACTTCCAGTTACACAGATAAAAGAAAGAAAGAGATGGTGTAGGCACACTGGTCCTTAACTGCCCTGGCCAAGAAATCATTTCTTTACTTTTTTTTTTTTTCCTGCAGTAGTCACATGGCCCCAACCTAGCTGCAAAGCAGACTGGGAAATGTAGAGATGTGCAATAATCTATGGTTATTATTAATAGTGTCTGTAATGATGTTTTATTTTAAAATTGTAAATAAAATTAAAGGAAGACATAAGATTTATCACAATGGGACAAAGGTTAAGAGGTTATAAAACACTGTATTAGCACAAACTATTTTTTTTAATTAATATACTTGAAAAAATTCTAAGAGAATATGACAAGATACATCATTGATCTGAAGTAGAGTTAAGGATGAGATTAAAATAGAGTTGAAAGAGTGAAAAAATCACCTAAGATGTTAGGTAACCCTACTTCCTACCCTCTGATTTCCAGGCTAATGAGGCTTTGAAAATGTCTCAGCAGAAGTGGAAAGCTGCCACAACTTATTACAAGGTTTGATTTGATTTATGCTGCTTATAATAAATTTCAAAGACATACATGCCAATGGTTCCTAAATGTCATATAAACACATCTTCACATAAACATCATTCTGGAACTCCCCCAACCCGGACAGAGCTGCAGGCTATTCAGCAGAGCAAGTTAGCATAGGAATTGATTTGCAAGCCTTCACAATTAAGGAATCTTTTGTTTATTTTTCTACTTGTTTGGTCGAGTGCCCATTAATTGTTTCTACTTACAGGCAGCAATGTATGTTCTCCATGGTTTTACATGCTAGTTTAGATTTCACAAGAACATTGTAAATTTAAAGGAAAGAGTGTTTTCCAATCATGTGCACTGTGCCCAGGATTGTGCTCTGTATACTCAACTTTTATGAATGTTGGCTATGGATTTATTAACATAGTAAGTAAAAATCAATGGGAAGTACTCTTGAAATGTGATTCTATTAATTTATGTGGTATAATTTTTAAAATGTGGCCTCATGCTAATCACTGGATTAAGTGCATTAGTACCAAAATATGAAATAAGTTGGCTCTATACCTTATTTTCTTAGAAATAGCCAAGAAAGATTTAAGGTAGACTAATGCTTAAGAGTTATATTTGTCAGAAATTTGTAAAGGATAGTCCTTGCCACTCCACGTTCATTAAAGAAAAAGAGAAAGGGAGGAAGGGAGGAAGGGAGGGAGGGAGGGAGGGAGGGAGGGAGGGAGGGAGGGAGGGAGGGAGGGAGGGGAAAATCTGTTTTTTACTATTTAAAGAATATTTAGTACTCTAGATCATGGGTATTCAACTTTGTTTATCATTATCAATGGTTTTATGCTATCTGGATGAGAAACTACAAAGTTCTTATTGTTTGTTCAACAGACAATGTGAAATCAATAGTTTATTCATTTAAAGGATGAAACCTCTGAATAAATGATTTAGACTGGCTTTTATTACTTTACCAGCTTCTTCTTTGAAAAAGAATGAATCATCAGCTTAATGAATCAAGAAAACTCTAGGGCCCAGCCAGCATGGCTCAGTGGTTGAGTGTCAACCTATGAACCAGGAAGTCACAGATGGATTCCAGGTCAGAGCATATGCCTGGGTTGCGGGCTCAATCACCAGTGTGGGGCGTGCAGGAGGGAACAGATCAATGATTCTCTTTCATCATTGATGTTTCTATCTATCTCTCCCTCTTCCTTCTTCTCTGAAATCATATATATATCCTATCTAATAATAGAGTAACATGTAAATTACCATCACTCCACTACGCCCACGATTGGGCGGCGGGAGGCTGGGGGGCGGGACTCGGGGTGGCCTATCCAGCCATTGAGAGGCACGGATCCGCTGCCACTGAGGGGGGCTACCCTGCTGTTGAGAGGCGCAGGGGGTGGGACTCCCGCCCCCTGTGCCTCTCAACGGCCAGATCTGCAGCCACTGAGGGGGCCTGCCGCGGACACCCAGCTGCGCCTCTCAACGGCAGGGTAGCCCGTTGTCCGCGGCAGCCCCCCTCAGTGGCCTCTCAACAGCAGGGTAGCCCCCCTCAGCGGCCGTGGACCATCAAAAGTGGGGGAGCTGGGTGCCTGTCTGCTCCGGCACCAGGCCTTTCAGAAGCCTCCGCCGAGCCGGAGGCTTCTGAAAGGCCTGGTGCATCAGTGGACAGGCACCCAGCTCCACCGTGAAAAGCGAACGCGTGTAGGGGACCCTACACGTGCATGATTCAATCATGCACTGGGCCTCTAGTATACATATAAAACTCTAGGGACATTCACAAGTTTAAGTAACTTTTGAACCTAAAATGATCAAAGATATAAGCCATCTCAGTGCAGCTTTGAACAATTTGGTCTTGGTTCATAGTGACTTAAATTAGCACATGAATGAATGAGTTAATCCATCATTTAAACTCTATTATCTTGGACACATTGCCAAAACAATTCAGTTTAACTTCCAGTCATGAAATTAAGTAGGCATGATTTAGTTAGAGCCCTACTCCTGTTTTGTTTTGTTTTGTTTTTCCTCCTAGATTAAGTCAATAAGGTTTGTAACTGAAAACAATCTCATACACCTTTGACTACCATTTTCCCAGCACAAGTTGTCCTGTTGATCTACCCTTCCAGGACTTACGACATAGAAGAGGAAGAACTGACAGAGGCAGGTGCCTCAGAGGACAGTCTTTACACTGCTGAACCCCTCGTACATGTGTGCAGAATTAAGATCTTCTCTGACATCCTAAAAGCAGAGGGAGCTTGAGTCAATTACACTGATGTGGGCCATATTTTAGGTGTCTGTTTACTATTCTGTCCCCCACATTAAACTGTGAACAACGTGAAAGAACCTCACCTAAGCATCACTGTGTTCTGTTTCAGCATATACCCCAACACTGACAAATGTTCAATTCATTTTTTTTGCTAAGTGTGCAATTTATTTGGAGACTTAAATTCTTCCCAAATGCTAATTATCTAACTAAAGGAACTCCTCCCTGTGTCCTGGCCTTAACTAATGCTGAAGAATAGAAAATGAGCTTATTTCAAATAAATCATTACCATGAACTCTAGCTACATGAAGAAAGCTAAAGGGAACTTACAGGGCTTGGGAATTTTACTTATATTATTTTTCTTAAAAAATTAAACTGCTGATGCATGACAAAGTTCAGAAATGTATTCAATGCTAAAATTCCTACTCATATTTGCAATCCAAATTTAGTTGGGGCACCAGTCCTCTCCCTCCCCTCTCTGCTATTTTCTTTCCTGTCACCAACTTTCCTAGATGGAAAAGATTTCTATTTTGAAGTTTACTAGGAAGTAGCTAAATTCAGTGAGGTGGGAGCATTAAAAAAAGAAAAAGAAAAAATAGCTGACATAGCCTGTCACTCAAAACAGGAATGAAACACTTGAAGTGCATTAGTCAATTCTGGTTGTCCAGTCACCGTAAGCATGTCCTCCAGGCAAGTTACCACATATTTCACACACATGAAATACATAATGCTATAAGATATTAAATAAGATTGACAGAGAGAATAAGGAATTCAAAAAGAAAATAATTGTTCATAAGATATTTGACTGGAAATAGGAAGACTCACCTGTTAAGAAGTTGTTGAAGTAATCTAAGCATGGAGTGCCAGTCTGGACTTGACTTTAGACCAGTGGTACTGAACACCACCACACCTTAGAATCACCTGGAGAGCTTGCTAAAACAGCTGAAATACTGATTGTAATTCAGAAAGTCTGAGATAAGACTAAGAATTTGCTTTTCTAAAGGCTTCCAGGTAATGCTAATGCTGTGGATCTACTGATCATACTCTGCATGGAATTGCTCTAGACTGCTTAGGTAAAAATAACAAAACCAAAAAACTATTTTCACTAAGAATCAAAAGCATAGGGCAAAGCATAGTTATCCTATCTAATAAAGAGGGAATATGCTAATTGACCATCACACCCTCACAAAATATGGTGGCGCACAAGCCAATAAGGAGGGAATATGCTAATTGACTGTCACGCCCTCAAAGATGGCAGCGCCCACAGCCACAAGATGGCAGCGCCCAGTCCCCTCAGCCCCACCAGGGTGGCAGGCGGGCGGCACAGCTGGGCCTGCCTCCAGGCAAGTCCAGCTGCTCTGCACACCTGCCTCCAGAGTACCCCAGTCCCTTCAGCCCCCAGCCGCCCAGGGCTGGCCCGAGGTGCAGGCAAGCCTCGGATGGCAGATGCACAACTGCCCAGGGCCAGCCCGAGGCTCAGGCAAGCCTTGGATGGCGGCTGCCCAGCCAATACCTGAGGTGCAGGCAAGCCTCAGATGGTGGCTGCCCAGCCACCCAGGGCCACCCGAAGGTCAGGTAACCAGGGCTGGATGAAAGCAGCAGAAGTGTGATGGGGGCATTGCCTTCCCCTGATCACCGGGTCGCCTTCCACCCCTGAGGGCTCCCGGACTGTGAGAGGGGGTAGGCCAAGCTGAGGGATCCCCACTCCAGTGCATGAATTTTCATGCACCAGGCCTCTAGTCTAAACTAATAAAAGAGAAATATGCAAATTGACCCTATCTCTGCAACACCCACCAGCCAATCAGGAGTGGGTATGCAAATTAACCCAATAAAGCTGTCGGGTTAATGTACATACACAGGTGCAGAGTGAAGACTGAAGACTGAAGAGGCTTGGCTTCTCTGCTGTGGCCAGAGCAAAGGCCTGGGTCCCAGGTGCCAGAGGAAAACCGGTGCCGGCAGCCAGGGGAAGGAAGGCCTATTGCACGAATCTTCATGCAACGGGCCTCTAGTAAGGAATAAGATACCAAAATTTCTAGTGAAATGGTGGTGGTGTTTTCTAACCAGTAAGAGATGAGGTTTGTTTTTATGAATGTTGGGTTGGAGATCACATCAGGATATCTATGTTACATGACCTGTAAGAGAGCAGGAAATAGATGGCTGCCAAAGGCATATAGTTAAAATTCAGATTTAAAGGTAAAGGTTGGCAAGTCTCATTAAAACAGTAGTTAAACCCAAGAGAGGATAAAGATTCTGGGTTATGGGAAGAAACCAGAGAACCATGCACAGAACCTCAAAGACTTTAATATCAGTGTTAAGAGAATAAAAGAAACCAAAAGACAGAGAAGGACTGGTTGCAACGATTATGATGGAAGAAGAGGAGCCAGTAGGTGAGTATTTCAGGCATTTAGCAAAGGGAGAGTTTCATTTATTAATAAATGGTCTGTTGAATGAGTCAAATAGAATGAGAAGGATGAAAGGAGACATGCTCCAGGATTTGGTTCGATGGTCACTGATAAACTTTTGAAAGCATTGTATCAACACCATGGAGCAGAAGCCAAATGCAAGTTGTTAAGAACAAAATGGGAAATGAAAATGTGAGGCAGTTAGCATGATTAAAACAGGAGAATTTTACTGAACTTAAGCTTTGTTTCCATAACTAGGTTTCAATGACATGTATAATATTTACAACTTCCTTTTGCTTTTTTTTTTTTAATTACCAAAGAGTCGTATGTAGGTTATGGCAGGCTAGTAAATGGTCCCTCAAGGATAGCCACATCATAATCCCTGAAACCTATGAATGTAACCTTAAATAGCAAAATGAGTTTCTACAGATGTGATTAACTTAAGGATCTTGAGATAGGGAGAGTAGTCTAGATTCTTCCGGTGTCCCCTAAATGAAATCACAGGTATTATTATAAGAAGAAGAAGCAGAAAATTTCACACATCCAGAACAAGGAATGCAACAACTGAAGTAGATGCTATGCCACTGGCTTTGACGATGGAGGAAGAGAGCACATGAGGACAGCAAGGAATGCTGCTCTAGGAGGTGGAATGGGTGAGGAAACAGGGTCTCCCCTCAAGCCTCCAGAGGGAGGATGGCCTGCCGACACCTTGATTTCAGCACGGTGAAACTGACTTTGGGCTTCCTAGCCTCCGGAACTGTAAGAGAACAGATTTGTGTTCCTTTAAGGTACCAATTAAACCAAAATGTGGGGTTTTTATGTCCGAGTTCATTGTCTCATGAAATCGAAGAATGAAGTCACGGACAAAAATGGTTAGTGGAAGCCAAGTTTATTGAGAGAAGCCAGTCCTGGACAATGTGCAGTTGGGGTTCCAGGAGCAGGCCAGTGTCCAGAGCTTCCTTTCCATGTTATAGCTGAGAGTAGTGTAGTATCCAATCGATTTAAAGCCTAATACACCATGTGTGGAGACCCACATGGTCATAAGCCTCATGGGCACAAGGGAGCACATCTCCTGCCACCAACCCAAGCATCTAGCACCTAGTGCCCTGGGGGGAGAGAGAAGAGGTACACGCACTTTTTGTATACATGCTTGTTAATTTCTGATTGGTCCTTTCAAAGAATTTTTTCTTAGCAACATCCTTGGGATTGGCTTATATGTCTTATTTTTTTGTGTGTGTGATTGGTTATCTGCAAGCTGTCTCTCTTAGCAATGACCATGCATTTTAAAGTTCATGTCTCTTGCATACACCCTTCCTTCCCCACCCAGTTGGGGTGTCTTAGTATCTCCATCTGGTTGGGTTCTTGGGTTTTATTTTCCCTTCCCATGGTCCTGCCCCTATCCTCCTAGCTTTCTTCTGTCTCCTCACCCAGATTGTGGTAACTCATTACAGCAGCCATAGGAAACTAACACATAAGTCAATATTCAATTTTACTTTGGCAATAAATTTAGTCTATTAAGTCACCTGCTCTTAAACAAACAAACAAAAAAATTCTAAGAGATAATAAGATACTAGAGGCCTGGTGCACAGATTCGTGCACATTGAAGAAAATTAATTAAAAGGTGGCCAGTGGGGCGGGACTGGGTGAGACGGTCCAGATATGCTCTAGAGCCAACCTTCTGCGGTTTCTCCCCTGCCAGCCACACCTGGGGCGGCACCGAGGCTCGAAGGGCATCTGTGGAGTGAGCAGGGCTCCTCTGGCAAGGTGGGGTCCCTCGGCCTGGCCTGAGGGGATCAGGCCAAAACCGCCAGTCCAACATCCCACAAGGGGTCCTGGAGTGTGAGAGGAAAGTTGCTGTCACTCAGCAGGTCCTGCATTGAGCTGTCGCTCGGCAGCTCCTGCATTGAGCATCTGCCCCCTGGTGGTCAGTGCACGTCATACCTACCAGCTGGTCGGCCAGTCGGCCAGTCACTTAGGCTTTTATATATATAGATTTCTCAGTTGAGAGTCATAATATTTTGTTTCTCTTCTCACATCCAATTTGGTAAGAAACAGATTTTTTGTGTTATAAGACCTAAGACAACATCACTATTTAATTTTAAAAGTTGAAACCAAAGCTATGGATTTATTCTCTAAAATGTTAACTTTTAAAAATATGGTTTGGCCAACTAGCAACTAAATTAGAACACTTGTCAGAAAGTAGAGTCACCAGCATTTCATAACATAGATGCTAAGTTAAAAATCCCAACTTCCCAGTAACCATAAAAAAAAAATCAATGAAAAAATTCTGACAGGAAATTGTGAAATTTAAATACAGCAAGGAAATTCCAGAAAATTAATATTATATCGAAGCTGAAACCTTTGTCTAAAAAAGTACCTTGTAACCCAGCTGGTGTGGCTCTGTGGTTGAGCATCGACCTATATAAACCAGGAGGTCACAGTTTGATTCCTGGTCAGGGCACATGAACAGATTGCAGGCTTGATCTCCAGTGTGGGGCATGCAGGAGGCAGCCACTCAATGATTCTCTCTCATCGTTGATGTTTCTCTCTCTCTCCCTTCCTCTCTAAAATCAGTAAAAATATATTTTTTAAAAATAAAAATTAAAAAATGCCTTGTATTCACTATTGCTCTATTAAAAGTGATTTACAACAACTCAACAACAAAAACAAATAACCCAATTAAAAAATGGGTAAAGAATTTGAATAGACATTTCTCCCAAAATATACTAATAGCCAACAAGCATATGAAGAGATGGTTGACAGCACTAATCATTAGGGAAATGAAAATCAAAACCATAATGAAATACTACTTTTCACTTATTAGGATGGCCATTACCAATGAATCAATGTTGGCAAACGTGAGAAAATTGGAACCCTTGTGCTTGTTGGTGGAAATGTTAAATGGTGCAGCCACTGTGGAAAACAGTATGGCAGTGCCTCCAAAAATTAAACATAAAATTGCTGTATAATCTAGCAATTCTACTTCTGAGTATATACCCAGATAATTGCAAGCAGGATGTCTTAGTTAGCTCAGGCTGCTATAACAAAATACCATAGACTATGTGGCTTAAACAATAAAAATCTATTTTCTCACAGTTCTCAAAGCTGGAAATCTCTGATCAAGATCCAGCATAGTTTGGTTTCTGATAAGAACTCTCTTCCAACTTGCAGTTAGCCACCTTCTTGCTGTGTTCTCACATGGCAGAGTGAAGGTTCTCCTCCTCTTTTTACAAAGGCATTGTCATTTTGGATTAGGGTCCCACCTTTAGAACTTGGTTTAACCTTACTACCTCATAAAGAACCTATCTCCTAATACAGTCACGTTGTGGGTTAGAGCTTCACCATATGAATGAAGATAGATGCTATGGGAGGGGTGTTTGCATAATTCAGTCCATAGCACAAGGACTCAATCAGATATTTGTACACACAGGTTCATAGTGCATTACAAAACCAAAAGGTGAAATATCCCAAATGTCTATGGACAGATGAATGGATAAACAAAATGTGATATACACATTCAATGGAATATTTAGCCTGAAAAGGGAATGAAATTTTAATACCTGCTCAACATGGGTGATTCCTGAAGATATTATGGTAAGTGATATTAATCAAACAAAGAGACAAATATATATAATTCCACTTATATGAGGTATCTACAGGAGCCAAATTCATAGAGACAAGAAGTAGAATCTGAATTAAATGGATAAATCCTTAAAACCAATCTTCTAAAACCAAATCAGGAAGAATAAGAAAATATAATGAGATCAATTACAAGTAATGAAATTGAAGCAGTAATAAAAACCTCTCAACAAACAAAAGTCCTGGACTGGATGGCTTCACAGGTGAATTTTACCAAACATTCAAAGTAGAATTAAACCTAGCCTTTTCAAACTATTCTAAAAAATTAAAAAAGAGGAAAGACTCCAAAGCTCATTTTATGAGGCCAGCGTTATCCTAATTCTAAAACCAGATAAAGACACTATAAAGAAAGAAAATTATAGGCCAATATCCCTGATGAATATAAATGCTAAAATCCTCAACAAAATATTAGCAAACTAAATCCAATAATACATTAAAAACATCATACACCATGATCAAGTGGGATTTATTCCAGGCATGCAAGATTTGTACAATATCTGCAAAACAATAAATGTGATATACCACATAAACAAATTGAAGGATAAAAACCACCTGATCATAGCAATAAATACAGAAAAAGCATTTTATAAAACCCAGCACTTATCCTATATAATAAAAGGCTAATATGCAAAGCAACTGAACAGTGGAATGACCATGACCGGTCGCTATGACATGCACTGACCACCACAATCAACGCAGGAGCTGCCCCCTGGTGGTCCATGTGCTCCCACGGGGGTGGGGGGAGCACAGCTCAGCCAGAAGCCAGGCTCACGGATGGCTAGCGCAACTGTGGTGGCGGGAGCCTCTCCTGCCTCCGTGGCAGCGCTAAGGAGCAGCGAGCAGGCAGGTGGTAAGGAACAAGGGGTCCCAGACTGTGAGAGGGCTCCCGGACTGCAAAAGGGCACAGGCTGGGGTGAGGGACCCCCTGGAATGCACGAATCCCATGCACTGGGCCTCTAGTTTATGATAAAAACTCTCAGCAAAGTGGGATTAGAAGGAACACACTTCAATGTAATTAAGGCCATATAGGACAAACCCACATATCCTACTCAATGGGCAAGAACTAAAGACATTTCCCTTAAGATCAGGAACAAGGGAGGGAAGTCCACTTTCACCACTCTTATTCAACATAGTACTAGAAGTCCTATCCACAGCAATCAGACAAGAAGAAGAAATAAAAGGCATTCAAATCAAAAGGGAAAAAGTAAAACTGTAATTATTTGCAGATGACGTTATATGGAGAACCCTAACGATTCCACCAGAAAACTACTACAACTGAAAAATGAATTCAGTAAAGTAGCAGGATACAAAATAAATATCCATAAAGTGGTTGCATTTTTAAACACCAAAATGAACTATCAGAAACAAAAACTGAGAAAACAATCCCATTCACAATTGCTTCAAAAAGAATAAAATACCTAGGAATAAATTTAACCAAGGCTATAAAACACCTGTACATGAAAAATTATAAGACACAGAAGAAAAAAACTGAAGAAAATACAACTAAGAGAAAGTATATACCATGTTTATGGATAGGAAGAATTAACATAAATAAAATGTCCCAAAGCAATCTATAGATTCAATGCAATTTATATTAAGATACCAATGATGTAATTCACACTACTAGAACAAATAATCCAAAAATTTATATGGAACCATACAAGAACCAGAATAGCCACAGCAACCTTGTGAAAGAAGAACTAAGTTGGAGGAATCATGATACCTTTGATTCCTCAAAAACTTAACTACTAATATCCTATTATTGATTTGAAGCCTTATCCTCAACATAAAGTCAACTAACACATATTTTGTATATGTGTATTATAAATTGTGTTCTTAACAATAAACTAAGCTAGATAAAATATTAAGAAAATGTAGTTCAGTATTTATCGAAAAAAAATACACATATAAGTGGACCCTCATAATTCAAACCCATGTAGCTCAAAAGTAAAGTGTACTTTGAAGACAATTAAGTAAACACAGTGTTGTTTCATGGGGTAGTTGGGGTAGGGCAGTGAGTCTCTACCTTAGATCCACATTAAAATTACCTGCACACATGGATGCATGGAACAGACTGACAGACCTCAGAAGGGAGGAGTTGGGGGGGGATGGGACAAGATTAACCAAAGAACATATATGCATACATGCATAGCCCATGGACAATAGTTTGGTGAAGGCCTGGGCTGGGGTCAGTGGAGGGGGGTAAAAGAAGGGAGGAATGGGGGTCATCTGTAATACTGTCAACAATAAATTTAAAAATTTTTTAAAGAATTAAAAAAAGAATTTTTTTAAGTAAAAGAAAAAATAAAACAGAGAAGGCATGTGATCTGCAAAATACAAAAATAGTTATGATCTTGCCCTTTACAGAAAAAGATTTCCCTGCTCTAAAGAACTGACTATTTTAAAAAACAATATTAGTCATATCTTGTGGAAGGGGGGTCAATATAATATTTATATCCTCCCCTCTTCTTTCTTCTTGCTCCTCTTTTGTTCTTTGTTTACTTTTCACTAGCTACCAAATGAAAGGCATTTCATATATTGCTAAATTTGTTAAATAAGTTCTATCATTCAGTCCTTTATTTTAAAAACAGGTAAAAGATGATTTATATAACTCCTCCTATTTAAATAACAACAATGCTAAAATAAAATACTCTGTTTAAAAAAAATTATCTGGACAAAGTGCAGGACCTACTCCAGAAATTCTAATTCAGCTTACCTGAAATGAGGCCCAGACCCCCCCCTTTTTTTTTAGATTCTCAATTATGTAGTTTTTCATCATAAAGCAAAGAGAATGTAGTTTATTCTTCAGCAGCAAATTTGTGACATATGAAAACATTTTTTTTAAGTAATGATTTACTCTCTCATCAAAAATACAGTCTTCTACCCTGAGCAGTCCTACCCAGTAATGCTGAAAGTAAAGAAACACCTCCTTTTAGGAAAGATCTGGTTTCTGTTTAGTAGTTACTTCAAACGTTACAATGTTGAGCCCCCTGCACCCTATAAAAACCTTTTTATACTTCAACCATGTAACTTCAGACCAAATCTTATAGTTGTAAATCTACTGTTCTCTAAAAGTGCAATGCAGTGCCTAATTAGCTAAAGAAACTTCACATTTGTATTTGTGAAGACAGGAGTCCAGGACTTGCAAGATCAGACAAGGTACAAGGCACACATTCCCACTGGCACAAATAGAGCTCTTGAATTACTTTTCCAAGTCAATATGTTTGCCAGGCAAAAAAACAAAATAAACAAAAACCCTGCCAAGAAGGCCAGAAGATTTCAACATAAACTCCTAGACATTTCATATATAAGCACAAAAACATCTTCACACTAAGTACATAAATCCCATTTGAGTTCTCTCTCTGGAGAGAAAAAATACTCTATCATTTTGGTGTTGCTCTAATGACTTACTATTCAATTTCTTAATTTTTGCAAAATTATTTGAATTTTTAGCATGTTTATCTTACTTAATCTAGATAGTTTGAACTAGCTTAAGAGTCAGGAATGTTCCTTTATATCTCTATCTCAAAGCAACTGGTATCAATTAGCACTCAAATAACAACTGAATAATATTTGTTTAAATCTTCTTCACCCTAAGGCAAGAGCTCACATACATGAACCCAGGTATGCAGTCCTTGGGTGAAGGAAGTCTGCCCACACTCTATTTGTCAGAATGACCTGCCCTGTTAAGACACCCAATTATAGGAGGGAAGGGAGGGGCACCTGGGAATAGTAGAAAAGGCAACTTACTGGCTTTGGGAACATCAGAAGGGATCTCCCTTGGTTTCTTCATTCTCCAACATTCTCCATTGCTATTGGGGCTTCAAAGGGCCTCCTAAGCAGAAACACTCCCAAGGGGGAAGCCCAAGGCACAGAAGAATAGGTTGGGGTGACTGTCATATTGACTGTCAAATGGGTACTTCTCTGGGACAAAGCCAAAAATATTATGAGATAGGGTTGCTTTGCAAGGGTATGGAGAGTTCTAAGTATGCATTTGGAGACAAAAACAAGAACTTTGGCTTATTGCTGTCTGGATGCCCCTTTGTATCCTCGGGCTGGTGAAATGTGGTCATATTGAGCTGTTACCGTAAGAGAATGCCAGAGATGTATCAAATGTGCTTTCTCCTAATGTTCCCAAGCCCCAAATCTATTTTTTTAAATATATTTTTTATTGATTTTTTACAGAGAAGGATAGAGAGTTAGAAACATCGATGAGAGAGAAACATCCTTCAGCTGCCTCTTGCACACCCCCTACTGGGGATGTGCCCGCAACCAAGGTACATGCCCTTGACCGGAATCGAACCTGGGACCCTTGAGTCCACAGGCCGACGCTCTTTCCACTGAGCCAAACCGGTTTCGGCTCAAATCTATTTTTATTATGCCTCCCAGCTGTCCCAAACTCCTTCGCCAACAACACAAATCACATATGGGTAAGGGTTGGGATTGCAGAGTCAAGATTCAAACCTTAGATTGTGTGGCATATTCAAAACCCAGGCACTTTTCCCTATGCCATGCTGGCACAGGTCAGACAGAAAAATTATTGAAACATAAAGTTGAGTGTACCTTTTATGGAAATTACTATTATTAAGGAAAAAGTATCCCAAACCTAGAAATTTGGCAAAAGGAAGGATGCATACATATTTTTTCTCTTTCTTTCTTCCTTTCTTTTCTTTTCTTTCTTTCTTTTTTCTTTTTTTTTTTTTTTTTTTTTTTTTTTTTGAGAGAGAGAGAAATATCAATGTATGAGAGAAACATTTATCAGTTGCCTCTCCTACATGCCCCATCAGGGATCAAACCCACAACCTAGGTATGTGCCCTGACTGGGAATCAAACTGGCAACCTTTCAATGAACAGAAAACACTCCAACCAACTGAGCTACACTGGCCAGGGCAGGATGCATATCTTTTCAACACAGGGTTTATTTGTTTTTTAATGAGAACTTTAGAGGCTTCAAGAATCTCTGTTGAAAATAAGACTACGGAAAATGAACCATTCATACGGACCAGTTGGAAAGAAGTCAGACAGCTTACTTTACCTAATCAACACTTTAAACCTTCATCCTCAAACTCATAACACTTCCCACTAACTAAAAGAGAAATGGCTTGGGTTTGTCATCTATGAATAGCAAAAGCTGATACTACAGACTGAGATGCAATATGGCTCCAGAAGCAAAGGCGTCTGGGTAATGTTGGACTCTTAACTCTGTGTAGTCTCAGGCTTGGCTGACTACCAGAAAATGGGAATGCCACCCAAAGATAAACATCATGCTCCCAGGAAGGAGTTTAATGAATGTATAGAGTGTGATAACTGCCTGATGTTATCTGTTCATTTAGAAATGCATTGTTCTTTCTGATGGTGTACATGACTACCCACCATATGGTTTTACTATTAACCCCTATAAAAAAGAGACTAACCTGGGAGGGGTATGGATAATACCAGCCAGCCACCACTGGGAGCAGCTGCCTTGCCCTTGTACGTAAGTTTCTCCCATTTAAGCTCTTATGAGCTTGAAAAAGACTACACGTCAGTTCTTCAGACTCAATCCTGAATTTAGATTTTTGAGGCTTTCCCCCAACACCATCTAAACAAAGCATCCTTTGGGGGAATAAAATCACAGCTGCTGTATAGGCAACAATACTATTTATTATCTTCAATTACTAAGAGCAAAACAAAATATAATGTGTTTAAAAGGGTCAGCTAATAAACATCCATTACTTAGTGCTTAAGGGCCATCAGGAAATATTTTACATCATAAACATTGGCTGATAAAGAGGACATTTTTATTGCTCTCCCCAAACACAAAGCTGTTTCTCAGTTAATAGTTACTCAATCCATCCTTCAAACTCCACTCCTCCCTCAACAATAACCATTCATGAGCATGTACTATGTACCTGGCACTAATCTCATACCAGTGAGTTTTAGTTTTGCATATTTCAGAACTTACCTTACACATTTGACGATTTTATGTGATATGCAGCTCCTTGTGATATTAAACAGTATATATGGTAAGTTATTGGTCACATTTAAAGTCTAATCCCCTAAAGGAAATTCATTTTAAGCAAATACGAATTAGCTCCTACAATACAGTAATCTCCTGAAGGCTTTTACTAAAACCAACCTCAACAAAGCTCAAAGCAAGGAAAACTCCAAAAATCTCTTTACCACTCCAAAAGCAATTTTGAAGTCCCACAGAGTGAAGTAGAGTTTGAATAGTTAATGATACTCTCCTAAACATGCCAATAGCTTTATCAAAATGTGTATGTTTGCCAACACAGGAAGGCAGGTTGCTTACCTGCTTCTCGACTTTGGCTCTGCCAGCAAGGTTACTGGAAAGATCAGGACATTGAGAGGACGCTCAGACAGTGCTGGGAGCATGCAGGTTCAAGATGGCTTCCTGCTTCTACACAAACATCACAGAAAGTTAGTACAGTTGTTCAGCTGCTGGGAATGACTGGGGTAGGGTGAGCGCAGCTGACAGGCATCACTCCCCTCATCCCACAACTCCATGTCAAGCCAGCCTCCACTTCCGAGCTGCCTCACCACCTCCTTGCAACCCTGAGAACTTAATCCCCTGAAGGCACAATACTTTCAAATGCTCTGTAGTGTAATGAGTTTCCTGCAGTACCTCATCCTAGCTATTCTGAATGGGGATCTTTGTGATGCTGGGAGCTGGGAATGTGCTTGTTTATACATCACCCAGGTATTTCTGGAATAGTTAATGCTGTTTTAGAAACACTGACTTGGGGGGGGGGGGGGCAGTCCATTCCCTAATGAAAAGTATGAAAGGGCCGAAACCGGTTTGGCTCAGTGGATAGAGCATCGGCCTGCGGACTCAGGGGTCCCAGGTTCGATTCCGGTCAAGGGCATGTACCTTGGTTGCGGGCACATCCCCAGTAGGGGGTGTGCAAGAGGCAGCTGATTGATGTTTCTCTCTCATCGATGTTTCTAGCTCTCTATCCCTCTCTCTTTTTCTCTGTAAAAAAAAAATCAATAAAATATATTTTTTTAAAAAAAGTATGAAAGGAAGTCAAATTGGTGTTTAAAGCCTCCAAGAGAAAAAGCTACCAGAAAAAAAAAGAAGAAGGAGAAGAAAAGAGTTCTGTCTCAAACTGGCAGCTACATCACTTCTCACTTAAATCTAGACCAGGTTATACTAGTATTTCTTCAAAAGTAATACATCCACTCTACCTAAATTGCAGAGAGATGGAGAGAAGTGGGGAAGGGGAGAGAGAGAGATCACCAGCATGAGACTGATTTCTAGAGTATTGAGATCTTGGTGCAGAAAGAGCCTGGACTAAGAGCCTGATTATGGAAGAGTAAAGAAACCTGTGTTCCTCAGAAGCAGGGACCTGAAATACTTAAAAGCAGAGACTCCGAGCTCCAAAATGGATGAGGCAAAGGCATAGACATGTATGATGCCAGCTGTGTCTTTCATATCTCAGACCTCAGCTGAGTCCTCCCCTTACTGGGAGGAAGTTCCATATGGCAGGAGACACACCATTGCCCTCATTCTGTAAATCCAGGAACAAGAGCTCACCCCGCAGCTCACCTTCACTCTTTCCACCAGTCTTCTCCTTGATAGGCTCCTTCTTGGAAAGGCCTGGTGTAAGCCCGTGCCATATTTTCTGGAAATATATTGAAGTAGACATAGAGATTAACTTCAATTTCAGAAATTTTATCGGAACTCCAAGCTGGCCTTTTAGCAAGAATCTTAGGAAAAAAGATAACACCAACATCTCACACTTTCAATGGTCTTGCCAGGAATTCTCTTGGAGGCATACCAATGCTGAACCTCTATTTTCCTTCGACACAGATTGGCAGGGCTGGCATAAATCTCTGACCAGTTCTGGGACCAGGCCTGTGGCAAATGGCCATAAAATAAATCTGAGGCCTCTAAAATCTAGCCAAGACTTCCTATGAAGAGATTAGAAATTCAAAATATTGACCAAGGCTGAGATTAAGCTAAAGTGAAAATATCCAGGAAAGGGATAAGCCTTGGCTTGCACTTGTCTGACCACAAGTGAGGCCGCCCTGTCTGTTAGAGGCAAGTCAGCAGGTTAGGACACATCCAAAAAGGACAAAGGAAAAACACGGTCAATGGAAGAGTAAGAAAACATTGCAAGTGACCCACAGAAGTCCATGTAAGTGGAGAGTGTCTTGACGTAAATGCCAGCAATAACATTGGAGCTTTTGGATCCCTGCATTTTTAACACAAAACAGCTCAAAGAGTGGGGGGAAAATCATGCCTAGGTATTAAGAAATCCCTATTGAAAGTTCACTTATGTATTCATATATCATTAACTACACCTGTCATTTATATAACAACAACAGAGTCCATGGAAGTCAAATAGCCTTGTCTGTTTCAGTATTTACTAATTGAAACACTAATTAATTTAGTCTTGTTATACTTATACTAGAGGCCCTGTACACAAAATTCATGCACTGGGGGGTGTCCCGCAGCCCAGCCTGCACCCTCTCCAATCTAGGACCCCTCAGGGGATGTCCTACTGCCAGTTTAGGCCCGATCCCTTTGGATCTCATTCAAAGTCCCTGTTGGGAATTGCTTTGTCCACATGTTGGGGATTGGACTGCAAGAGAATATCATAGTTGATAGTAAAATTAGGTCCCACCTCCCTGCAAAGATATTATATCTATATTAATCAGTTCCTTGAATTCAGAATTCATCCAACCCAAGTATATTGTCAGTTCCTGATATTTCCATTAAATAGAAAAACAAAATTAAGTCTCTCTCTCTCTCTCTCTCTCTCTCTCTCTCTCTCTCTCTCTCTCTTTCCCTTCCTTTCAGCTAAACTGCTTATACTAGTTTTTCCATTACTATTAAATGGGTAGGAGATCACAAGAAATCCCAGGGACCTAATAGCCTGAGTGCTCAAATGGGGTATCAGGTTCCATTGCACCTTCTTAATCTTCTTGGAATCTTGAAAATACTATCTATATCAATTAAAGGGTAATATGCTAATTTGACCAGATCTACCAAATGTCTGACATCCTTCCCGATAAAGATGGGCTGGCCCAGGGGAAGCCGCCCCAGAGGCAGGGAAGCTGCCCACAGTCTTGGTCCTCGGTGCCTGTGGCCAGAGGAGGGAAGCCTGGGTCCCAGGTGGGGGGGCTGAGGCAGAGGTGGTTAGGGGTGATCAGGCAGGCAGGCAGAGGCAGTTAGGGGCAATCAGGCAGGCAGGTAGGCAAGCGGTTAGGAGCCAGCAGTCCCAGATTGAAAGAGGGTGCAGGCCGGGCTAAGGGACCCCTCCCGTGCATGAATTCCATGCACTGAGCCTCTAGTTTAAATATATCAAACTACTTTTGTAAGTGTTAATGATGATAGCTATGAGCTCAAGTTGCATGATGAGAAATGAAAGTTTTGAGATTTAAAACTGAAGAACAATCTCATATGTATTCTTTTTTATCATTTAGCAAATATTTACTGAATTCTTTCTATGTGTTAAGCATTGTGAGAAAAGCTGGGGGTACAACAGAGAACTAATCAGACAAGAGGGGTTGCCCAGGTAGTGAAAGCTTTAGCCAGAGAGTTCTAAGAAACAGGAGGCACTCTCCCACTCCCGCTGTGGGCTTGAGCTCACCCTCAGCACTAATCCTTCAGATTCTTGCTGGAGCTATGATTCCAAGGTGCCCACATACTCACCTCCATGTCTAGATCCACCATAGTGGTGTATTAAAGAGACTCCTCTGAGATCATAAAACAGCCTCAATGACCCAAGTTTTCAAGGGTGACATCTTCAGTTTTAAATCAAACGAGGTCAACCAGTGGGATATTTATTAGGGGAGTAAGAATGCAATTTTCTTAAGGACTTAGCTCTCTGTTAAGATAATATCTGGTAGGCATGCTACTGTCCTCAGAGAAAAAGTACAATATAAATGCCAAACTTCTGGTGTGGTTGTTTTCTCATTGTTTATATTCTAACTCTTTGAGTTGCCATTCTTGGGCTCTCTAGATTTGCAGAATTCTGTATTCTTCCCACTGGCATTTAATCTACCTGCATAGTTGGGGAGGGGGATGGCACAGAGGAAGCAACATTTTGCCATAAGGCAGGATTCTGAATGATCTAAGCTTCAGGCTCCTTCCAGTTCCATGATCTGATGGGGAGCAGACTGGATATTGGAAATTACATGTAGCTAAAGCATTCTCTCATGACATCTAATGAGGGGGATCTTTTCCCTCAGGGGAGTAGCATAGGCCCAGCACAACGGCCAGTGGGGTTCTGGGCTCCAAGCCTTTTTTCTCTCAATGGGAACACAAAGTGGCAAAGCCTAAAGTGAGTTCAAATCCTACCCAAGGAGGTGGACCAAAACCAGGAAGACATCACCGAGACAAAAACTGTGTGATTCCATTATATGGGATACCTAGAGGTCAGATTCATAAGACAGAAAGTAGAAAGGTAATTGCCATGGGGTGTAGTTGGCAAGAATGGGGAATTATTGTTTAATGGGTAAGGTCTCAGTTCTGCAAGATGAAAACAAGTCTGGAGATGGGTTGCACAACAATGTGAATGTACTTATCACTGCTGAATGGTACACTTAAAAATGGTTACGATGGTAAATCTTATGTGATATATATTTTTACCACGATTAAAAAGAAAACAGAAAAGCTAAGTATGCTGATAGATGAAAAATGCTTGAGTGAAGACAGAAATGGAAAGCAAAGCCCAAAAACAGGATTAGAGCAGACATTGGCTCAGAGCAGGGGCTGCAGTGAAGGGACAGTGCCTGGGGCTTTTTTCAAAATCAGGGTTTTATATTCAAAAATGTGCTGTTTTTGGAAGCTCGCTGTGCAATGCCATCTGGTTGTCCCGGTTCACTGACAACAGTCGAGGTGGTCATATGAGACAGTGATAAACACCTCAGGGATACATGGTCCGGAACTATTAAGAGCCAGCTTAAGAATAGAGCAAAACTTTTCAAATTGTCCTTAACATGTTGTTTCTTTGGACCTCACCAAATTGGGCAGGGGCCTCAGAAAGAAAAGCATTCCTACCTTGGTTAATGGCTTTGGGGAAGTATAAAGAAGAGAAGGAAAGGATTAAAATGACATGGCAAGGAAGAATCAAAGAAAAATATTGAGTGTTACACTATATCCTAAAATCTTTATTACTTCTTTAGAAAGTCTTTGTAATGGTCACAATTTTGCCACTCAAAAGTAATCTGGTCACTCCAAATTTAGACCAGACAAGATTTTCAGCCTGCAACCCATTATACCATTGGGCAGGGTCCTCGGAAAGAAAAGCATTCCTTGGGGTGCCAGGCTCAAATTTCCAACTACCTAATGGCCAAGCCACATAGATGTGCCCTCTGGACTTCAAGCTCAACATTTACAAAATTGAAGACAGACCAAACATTCTTGTCCTCCTTCGTTCCCTCACTCATGGCACCAGCATCCTTACAGTCACCAGACTTGAGCTATTGGAATCAAAGAAATTCTTCTCAACCCACACCAAGCTGGTTGCCAAAGCCCTTCAAGTATGCTTCAGTGCTTTTGGCCACACCCATCTCCTCCTCTCCCCTGACTCCGCCACTGCCCTGTTCCAGCCCTAACATCAATTGTTTGCTTGGTGTGTGGCTAGACTTCCTAACTAGTCCCAGCTCGCACTCACCCCTTTGCTAGCCATTTGCTTGTACTCCCTTTTTCAATACCTTCAGTGGCTCCCCAATATTCACAGATCAAAATGCAGACTCCTCAGCCTCAATTTTAGGTTTCTAAACAACCCTTCCAAAACTTCCTCCTTAGCCCCATCTTCCACTACATCTGTTCAGGCACCTATGCTGTGCCATATCCAACCACTCACCATTACTCTAACATGCTACGAAATTGTTGCATATCCATGCTTTGATTATGTTGTTCCCCAAAACATAATGCCCTTATTATCTCCCCAATCTTTTGCACTCATTAAAATCCTACCCATATTTTACATTTCAACCAAAATATCATAGTTTCCATGAAACTTACCATAAGTTTTCCCATTGGAATGAATCATTTTTTGTTCACACTCAGTTGTTATTAAATACAACTAATACCACGTGTTGGATCCCAAGCCACGGGTTTGGTTCTCAGAAAGCTTACAGTGAGTTTTAAAGAAAATATACTGTAGTCTTTATGTTATTTTTGCCTATAATTTGTTTATATTTTCTCTTCTCAACAAGGTGATAAATTTCTTGATGGTAGACATCATGACTCATTAATCTCTTTAACCATAATTTATAATAGGTGCTCAATAAAAGTTAACTGATGGAGCCTGGCTGGTGTTGCTCAATGGTTGAGCATCAACCTATGAGCAGGAGGTCACAGTTTGATTCCTGGTCATATGCTGGGGTTGCAGGCTTAATCTCCAATGGGGCAGAGTGCAGGAGGCAGCTGATCAAGATTTTCTCTCATCATTGATGTTTCTATCTCTCTCTCCCTGTCCCTTCCTCTTTGAAATCAATAAAAATAGATATTTTTTCTAAAGTTAACTGATGGAATGATAAAAAGTAAGTGAATAAATGAATGAAATAATTTATTTTTACATGCCAATTTATTATATCATTACGTTCTAGCCTTTAAAAAGCAAGAAAATTTCAAGTATTTTCATCTCTGGATTTCGTCATCAACCAGGAACTCAAAGTTATTCCTTTTCACATTTTTTTAAAGCCACTGGATTTGCCCTAGCCAGTTTTGCTCAGTGGATAGAACGTTGTCCCATAGACTAAGGGGTCCAGGTTCAATTCCAGTCAAGGGCATGTACCTACCTTGGTTGTAGGCTCTATCCCCAGCCCTGATCCAGGTGTGTGCAGGAGGCAACTAATCAATAGTTCTCTCTGTGTGTCTTAACCCTCCCTTCCACTCTCTCTAAAAATCAATGGAAAAATATCCTTGGGTGAGGATTAACAACAAAAAAGCCACTGGATTTGCTAAATTACATTTGAAATTAAGCCACATATGCATTCCAAAAATGTCATGTACCTTTCTAAAAGGCTCTTTTTATTTTATTTTTTTTAACATCAGTGCTAGTAGGTTTATTTGCCAGCTAGAGAATATTATATGCATCCATTTGGTGTGGACATTCCCAAGAATAATGCTGAAAAAATTGCTTTCCTCCTTAGTGCTGCATTACATGTTAATTGTGTTTCTGTGGCAATGCTAAATGTGTAAGAATCTACTACTAATACATCCTCCTTTTATTTTTAGGCAGATTACTGCATGCTTTCAGGAAGGACAGTGTCAGAGAGAATTTCCCAAGATCCATCCAAAAATCCTCTATCATTTGTCAACATTTCCCTTAACCAATATTCAAAAGGTGACATGAGGGAAAATGCAGGATCATCTTTGGTGAGTACAATAAATTATTGTTCAGAAGCAGTCACACACACTGTCTACCCTAGTCTTGGCCATGTGATTGTTTTGGCTAATAGAACATTATGGGGAGTGTGACATGACCAGAAGCTTGAAGAACACTTGCACAATTAGCCTTGATCCCATTTGCTTCTGCCATCTCTGTGAGAAGAGCATCCACGGATGGGCTGGAAGGTCCCAGGATGAAGAGACACACAGAAGAGGTTGCTTCAGCCAGACCACCCCAACTGAGCTCAAGCTAGGAAACACAGACACATAAGCTAAATAAACGCTTATTGCTGTATGCCACTTGGACTTGGTGGTTGTTTACAATACAGTGAGCTAATAACTTCCTCATATCCCTCTAATGTGGCAAACAACCATCTTTATCCTCGCTTTTAGGCTGAGTTCCATACCTGATATCTTGTGCTGGACATCTTTTATTTGCCCCTCCAGACTCACTCTCCACCCTTTCCTTCCTGCTTCCTGCCTGGGACACTGACCTGGGTGAACTGCATCAACAGGCTCCTTTCTCTCAGACTTCCAGTTGGAATCAGCCAGTGGGGAGCCATAAAAAAATTGCCGGGAGGGAGAAGCGTGACTCTTTCTGGGTTGTAGGAATGGTTCCCTCCCTTGTCTATTTGGGCCTAGATTGGTAATAGTTCAATTGCCATTCATCCCAGGTTACTGCATCATATCCTGTGGTGCTAAACACTCCAGACCATTCGCCTTTACAATTAGTCTCTTTGTAAATATATCTCCCTGCAAATATCCTAATTTGAGTGTACCATCTCTATCTTGATGGGGTTATGACTGATACATGTCCCCTCTGGGCCTCCTACACTTTCTGCCCTGCATCACTTTTATGATGACAGCCTACCTATTGGATCTGTCACCAGCTGTCCATCATTTAGATCCCTGCTTTGTCAATCTACCCTTTCTGATTTAGCATGTCTGATCTTAGACATGACCAATGAGTCAGTCATTGAACAACTTTGATAAGGTGTGTACTGTGTTACTAGACACTGAAGATATGGAAGTCCCTGCCTTAAGGACTTCATCATCTACTGAGAGAAATAAACAAATCTAATTAAAATTCAGTATGGCATGTGGTGAAGGCCTAAGGGACTGGGGGGCAGACGGGGTGGAAGAAGTCAATGGAGGGGAAAGGGGGACATCTATAATACTTCCAAAAATAAAGATACATTTTTTAAAAATAAAATAAAATTCAGTATGGCAAGAACAATGGTAGGGATATGCATAGGACACTATAGAAGACACAGAAGAAGGGGTATATAACACAGGATATCCAGAAAAAAAATAGGAACTGTGACAGTAATAATGAGAGAGAGGATAGATATAATAATGTATGTGAAGAGCAAAATCAACTACAGTCAGGGAAACGCAGGGCTGCATATTTCCAGATGTGTACCTCTGACCAGAATAGTTCAAATTTTACTTGTTTTACACATTGTGCTTTCATAAAATAATTATTTTGGCAAGAATTCAAAGGATTTGACATTTGAAAGCCTCTAAAACAGGGAATAAGTGAAAACAAGTTGGAAAACTGGAATTGCTAAAATCTATGAAATAAGAGAATCAAATCAGATAGGGAACAGTAAATACTCGTGTTGTTAGTTATTATTGTGGGAACTAATATCATTAACTAAACTAGCTGCAGAGATTAAAGAGTAGCTTTCAGCAACAGATACACCAAAGGGAAAAGGTAAAGAGTTTTGTTGCTATTTTTCTTAATTGATAATGCACGTGGTTTGATAAAATATCTACTCTAATTGCATCTTATAAGATTTATTACCAAAAAAAAAAAAAAAAAAGCTTTCTTTACCTAACTGAGCTTCTGGATTTCAAAGAGGATACTGCACATAGAAGCATAACTACTGAATACCTTTAAAAAATCTATTCAAGCCCGGCTGGTGTGGTTCAGTGATTGAGCATCGATCTATGAACCAGGAGGTCACAGTTCATTTCCCCATCAGGGCACATATCCAGGTTGTGGGCTTGATCCCTAGTGGGGGGCTCTGCAGGAGGCATCTAATCAATGATTCTCTCACATCATTGATTGTTGGGAACCAAGATCAACAGTAATTAATATAAATGTGAGAAGTCCAGTCAGAAAGCTGAATGGGGCTTTTTGATATTCACAGGGATGAATATCTGCATTTTATTACCTACTGCTGACTCAATGGCCTAAAGCAAACTCCCCCAACCTGATAATATTACTGTTTACTAAACATTACCATTGATATGTCTGTTTGCATTCCTGAAAAGCAATTGTGTATTCTAGTAAATAAAAGCAGATGGGAATGGAGACTCAGTGGAACTCAGTCCCTTGTCCCAAGATCACAACTGGCTTCCCCATAATTTCCAAATTTATATTTCTTCTCTTGTGTAATTAATTTACACATCAGCTCTTTCTCCAAGTATTTGAACCTGAGGCCACATGGGCTGTGGCTTCACATTTGGCACCCTTGAACAGGAAAAGAATTCGCCAGAGTGGAAAAAGAAATCACCGGATCAGTGGTGGAAGATTAACTGCGTGCAAAATTCGTGTCAGCTGTGGAAGCCTACAGATCTGTAGGTGCTAGAGTAATTTCTTTTGTTTCAGCAAAATCATAATGGGGCAGAATTCATCGAAAGGAGAAAGACTTTCTTGTAGACTTTTGGCTTGGATGCTCAAGGATAAGGGAATTTCAGTGTCAGAAAATCTTCTTTTACAGTTTCTACAGATTATTATAGAATATAGTCCATGGTTTTCTGATGAGAGTACATTGGATGTTGTATGTTGGGAAAGAATAGGTCAGAACTTGAAAGAAGCTCAGCAGCAAGGGAAAAGTTTGCCTCCAAATTGTTTCTCCTTGTGGAAAACGGTATTGCATTTGCTAGAGCCTTTCAGAGAAGAAAACCTCCTCCCTTTGCACCCTCTGCTCCTAAAGAGGAGCAGAAAGATAAATTGGGGGAGTGGCCTTCATGTCCTGATTCTGAAACATTTAAATCACCACTAATAGAATCACCTATGCAAAGAGCTATCTGAGAAGGATTAAAGGACATGACAGTGGAGGATAGACTTGCTTTTCCTATTATACAGGTAGCTAACCCACAATTCCAAAATCAAATAATAAGACAGTTTGAAAGATTTGACTTTAAAATGATAAAGGCCTTGCGTGATAGTGTGATAGAGAATGGCCCCAATGCTCCATTTACTGGAGAAATTATAACCAACATTTCTGATGCATTCCTAGCTCCTTATGATTGGTATTCTCTGGCCCATGGAACTCTGGATGGAGGAGATTATTTGCTATGGAAGGGAGAATTTTTAGAGAAATGTCAAGAACAAACTTCTTCAAATCTCAGACAGAATATTCCCATAACTTTTGAGCAGTGTAGATCTAAATTTCATAGAAATGGCGAACCATTAAATCAAGACACAGGGAATGGCCAGAGGGGCATCCCCAACCCCATTGTTAAATAAGGGGAATCTCCACCCTGCCAGGCCCAAAGTAGATTCCCTCATTCAACTCACACCAGGAAGTGCAGGCTTGGATCTCAATAGTACAATAACAATCACCCTAATCCCCGATATGGCTAGACAAGTTGTTTCTACAGGAATTTGGGGACCTGTGCCACCAGGAATGTCAGGCTTAGTCTTAGGGAGAAGTGAAAATACTCTAAAAGGACTGACTGTTTTTCTTGGAGTCATAGATTCAAACTATGAGGGAGAAATCAAAGTAATTTTAGAATCCAAACATATTATGCTAATTACTCCAGGACAAAGAATTGCTCAGCTCCTGTTTTTACCTTATATTCAGCAAGGTGAAGTTATAAATAGGAAGAGAGGAACACAGGATTTAGAAGCTCAGATATATATTGGATACAGGAAATTAGCAAGACCAGTCCTATGATTAATCTAAGAATAGAGGGAAAACTGTTTAAAGGTTTAGTAGACACTGGAGCAGATGTTAGTGTCATCAGTCAAGAATTCTGGCCTCCAAGTTGGTCCATGGTAGAAGCTATAGGCTCTATCACGGGTGTTGGAATTCCTGATAACACACAACGCAGCACTGCAGTGTTAAAGTGGCAAGAAGAGGAAGGACAAGCAGGATGGTTTCAGCCCTATATAGTCTCTGGAATTGCAGTCAACTTATGGGGCTGAGACCTTTTAGAAGGTTTACAAGCTTGTATTATTATTGGTAAGGAACAACAGTTAATAACTCAGATGGGATATCAAGCTGGTCAAGGTTTAGGAGATTAAAGAACCCATTCAGGCCAAAGGAAACACAGGAAGACAAGGATTAGGATATCAGCCTTTTTAGGAGTGGTCACTGCTCAATCTCCTCACCCCCATGCTGAGCCTATACAATGGAAAGATGATAGACCTATATGGGTGGATCAGTGGCCATTAACCAAGGAGAAATTAAGTCATATTCATGAATTAATACAGGAACAAGTAGAGTCTGGTCATATAGAACCTTCCAATAGTCCTTGGAATACTCCTATATTTACAAACCCTAAGAAGGCAATAGGAAAATGGCGATACTTACATGATCTTAGCGCCGTTAACACTACTATGCATACCATGGGAGCTTTACAACCTGGACTCCCAGTCCCTTTACAAATCCCTCTACATTGGTCTCGTATAGTAGTAGATCTTAAGGATTGTTTCTTCACCATTCCCTTGGCACCGCAAGATAAACAAAGATTTGCCTTTTCAGTGCCATCTATTAATAATATAGAGCCTATGAAAAGATATCAAGGGAAAGTTTTGCGTCAAGGAATGGCCAATAGCCCTACTTTATGTCAAAAATATGTAGCAAAGCTATTCAGCCTTTAAGGGACAAATATTCCCAGTGTTATATTGTCCATTACATAGATGACTTCCTCCTAGCGAGTCCACGGGAAGAACAGACTTTAGCAATGTTTTCTCAATTAGAAAAGGAACTTCCTAAATGGGGCTTAAAAATTGCTCCAGAAAAAGTACAAAAAGAAATGCCTTTCAAATATCTAGGAACCATAATTGAAAACCAATGTAACAGGCCTCAAAGGGTTGAAATACGAAAAGATTGCCTTAAAACCTTAAATGACTTTCAAAAATTATTAGGGGACATTAATTGGTTAAGACCTTATCTAAAAATCTCTACATGAGAGATGATAAGTTTATTTAATATACTTAGAGGTGACTCTAATCTTTCCTCACCCCGAGTATTGACAGATGAAGCTAGAAAGGAGTTACAAAGAATTGAGCAGGCAATCTCCTTAGCCCAAGTGGCATGGGTACTGCCTGAATTGCCTTTATTGGGACAGATTAATCCTACTGCAAATAGTCTCACTGGAGTCATCTTCCAAAATAAAAACTCTCTTGCTATTATTGAATGGGTCCACCTAGAACAGTGGTCGGCAAACTGCGGCTCGCGAGCCACATGCGGTTCTTTGGCCCCTTGAGTGTGGCTCTTCCACAAAATACCACGTGCGGGCACACACGTACAGTGCAATTGAAACTTTGTGGCCCATGTGCAGAAGTCGGTTTTCAGCTCTCAAAAGAAATTTCAATCGTTGTACTGTTTATATTTGGCTCTATTGACTAATGAGTTTGCCAACCACTGACCTAGGACATCAATCCTCTAAAACTGCAGTTACATATATAGAACTTATGGCTCAGTTGATATTTCAATTTAGAAAGCACTGCAGACAGCTTAGAGGAGAAGAACCCCAATGTATTTACCTTCCCCTCATTGGGAAGCAATTAGAAATGTTATTTCAGACTGATTTAAATTGGCAAATTGGACTGAATGGATATTCAGGGAAACTTAGTTGTCACCTACTAAAAGACCAATTATTACAATTTCTATATTATACCCCCATTATTATACAAAAAAATACTAGGCAGGAACCTATTCCTGGAGCATTAACTGTTTTTACTGGTGGATCATCTAACAACAAAGATGCTTATCATACAATGAATTTAGACTAAGTCATCCAAACTAGTCATACTTCTGTCCAAAGAATTGAATTAGAAGCTATTAAGGCTGCATTACAGGATTTTCAAGAGCCTCTTAATATTATCTCTGACTCTTCTTATGCTGCAGGTTTAGTAAATAGAATTGAAACTGCTCTTTTAAAATGGCTCAGTGACCAAAGTTTATTTTTACTATTTAAACAAGTTCAGCAGATTGTACAACAGAGACAATATCCTTTTTATATTACTCACATAAGCGCTCACAGTGTATTACCTGGCCCATTAACAAAAGGAAATGCACATGCTGATCAATTGGTTGCTTTATTAAAACAGGCCACAGAATCTCATCAGCTTTTACATCAGCCTGCAAAAAATGTTGTCTAGACAATTCTCAATCACTCGACAGCAGGCAAAACAGATTATCAGAGAATGTCCCACTTGCATGTTACATCTACCTCAAGGGCCTAACACAGGAGTCAATCCTAGAGGTTTGCTAAGGGACCATATTTGGAAAATGGATGTAACACATTATACTCCCTTTGGATGCCTTGGGGCATTGCATGTCTCTGTAGACACCTTTTCAAAAGTCCTATGGGCTACTGCAGCTACAGGGAAAATGGCAAAACAGGTTATTAATCATTGCCTAGCTGCTTTTGCCATCATGGAAATTCCAAAAATTATTAAAACTGATAATGGGGCTGCTTACACAAACTGTCATTTCCAAAAATTTTGTAAAAAGTGGAAAATTCAGCACATTACAGGAATACCATATAATTACCAGGGTCAGCCTATTATTGAACGCCAACATCAGCAGCTAAAATCCCAACTTGAAAAGCAAAAAAGGAAGATTATGATGGAGAAATCACCTGTGGGTAGGCTGCACCAAGCCTTAATTACTTTAAATTTTTTCACTTGTGATGCTGATGGCAAGACACCCATGGAGTTACACTGGTGTCAGAATAAAACAAAGAAAAATGGTCTAATTAAATTGAAAGATCCCAAGTCTGGTTTATGGAAGGGACCCGACCCATTGCTAACATGTGGTCGAGGATATGATTGTATATTTCCAGAAAATTTCTCCAAACCTGGTGGATTCACGCAAGAAATATTAAACTGCAACATGGATCCGAGACAGGAACTAGCCAGATTAATGAGGACCTTGCACCTGGAGCCACACCTTGCAGCTGCAGACAATTGGCTACCCCAGCCACAGACAGCAGCAGCTCCAGGCAATACACTGAAGATAAGGAGTGGAAGAAGAACACAGCTGATGATGAACAGCCCAGAGATGACTTAGGGAATGATAAAGAAGATGGTCCAGAAAGCTGAATGAATTTGTGAAGAGACCAAAACCCCAAGAATTCTGGAAAACGTCTTTCTTGTCATGCTGGCAGTCACCAGCTGTGCGGTAATATCACCAAGGACTAATGGGGAAGTCCTCCCTAGTTAAAATCCCTTACGTGGGCTGATCCCCCGCCTAGTATAGTAAGTATATGGACAAAGTATAATTACATGGGTGTCCCCACCCAGCTTCCCTTTTTATATGAAACAGAATCAAACTACTGCTCCTTTGTGTGTAGAATTAAAGAGAGGTTTTTCTGGCTAGCATCCACACCAAAGGAGGGGGAAGTAAAAACTAAATACATTTACTATCAATGCTTGCTCCTGGGAAACAGAATTTAACATTACTAAGACCTCGCCCGATTAAGCCATTAAGTAAAAAGTCTTATGAATGGCACCCACCAGCAGCAAAGTCAAGAACAGTTTTTTGTTTTGTGGATTGAAGCCCCTACGGGTCTGCGTATAGTAATAATGGAAATCAGCTGCTGCACTTGCACCAGTAAAGTGATATAGTTTAAAATGATAACTTCAATGAAAAATCACCTTCTTGGTGCTTAAAGCAAAAATAACATTACCCTTGATATTTTAGGATTACATCAGCATATTGTATAATTATCCCCGGCAAACTTACAAACTAATTGGTCAAATACCTGGAAGCAATTTAAAGGCCTTTTAGCATAACCACTGTTGCCTGTCTCATTCTTATTCTTATATGTTTAATTTTAGTCTGCAGATGCGGAATAAAAATCTTAAAAGAATAGGAGCTTTGCAAACGGAATATCAACATCTATTAAGAAATTAAAGAAGGGGAAATGCTGGAAGAAAGATCAACAGTAATTAATAGAAATACGAGAAGTCCGGTCAGAAGGCTGAATGGGGCTTTTTGATATTCACAGGGATGAATATCTGCATTTTATTACCTACTGCTGACTCAATGGCCTAAAGCAAACTCCCCCAAGCTAATAATATTACTGTTTACTAAACATTACCATTGATATGTCTGTTTGCATTCCTGAAAAGCAATTGTGTATTCTAGTAAATAAAAGCAGATGGGAATGGAGACTCAGTGGAACTTGGTCCCTTGTACCAAGATCACAACTGGCTACCCCCATAATTTCCAAATTTATATTTCTTATCTTGTGTAATTAATTTACGCGTCAGCTCTTTCTCCAAGTCTTTGAACCCAAGGCCACAGGGGCCGTGGCTTCACAATTGATGTTTCTATCTCTCTCTCTCTCCCTTCCTCTCTGAAATCAATAAAAATACATTTTTTAAAAAACTATTCAAAAGACTAATTAGGAGGTTACACTCCTGTCATGTGGAAATAATTGGGGAGGGAGTATATAGAACCAGTGACAGGTTTGAGGAAAGAGTCCAAAAATACCCCTGACCTAAGGAGAAGCAGTCCTCAGGAGAGAGGACTGGGTAGGTCAGTTGGTTAGTGTGTCATACAGATACACCAGGGTTGTGGGTTCAATCCACAGTCAGGGCACATATAAGAATCAACCAATGAATGCATAAATAAGTGGAAAAACAAATCAATGTCTCTCTCCTCTCCCCCCTCTTCCACTCTCTCTAAAAATCAATAGAAAAGTATCCTCAAGTGAGAATTAATAAAACAAAAACAAAAACACACATTGTGAATATTGTGAACAAACAAAAAAAGACATAGATACATATGACTATCTCCTATATTTCAGTTCCTATGCTTGACCTGGAGATACAGTGACAAACAAATAGACATGGCACCATTCTCCAGAAGACTTAGGAAGGGAAACAGACAATTACAAACAAACAAGTAAATACATAACATATCTGGTGGTGCTAAGCCATGAAGTGTAGAAAAATAAAGGAGTGTAAGGAAGATGATGAAAACATGGTGGGGAAGGGGCTCTTTTATTTAAGGTAGTAGGAAAGCCCTCTCTGAAAGGAAGACATTTTAGCAGAGAGCTGAAAGAGCTGAGAGTGGAGTTGTTCTGGGAAGAGGTAACAGAGGTAAATACCATTATTAGACCCATCCTACATTTCCCTTTCTCCTTTCCTTTAAGCAGCATAATGACAAGACTGGGGAAAGGTTGCAATCCAATATGTAAAATTTGAGTCATTTGTGTTTCATTTATAGAATTCTATGTTTTTATTACAAAATTAATAATGTTTTGTAAACCACTCACACAATATAGAAGTAGTACTATGTTAAGAAAAAGTGAACGTAACCCTTGATTCCACTTTCCAAAGGTTACCATCATTAAATGTGTGTGTCCTAAGAATTTTATTATACAAGCATATTATTTTGTAGAAATAGGAAGGGTAATTTCATATATATTAAAATTAAGTGTGAATACCACTTGACCTACTAATACCAGTAGTCTGGATGAAGCAGTGTAAGTGAAAATGAGATGTGTCACTTCTGGGATGAGGCAGTAAAGAGCCCACACACAGTCCAGTTTCTCTCTTCCCCAGCTACTGTGAGTCGGGAATTTTCACATTCCAGACGCAGCTACCAGATGGTGGGGCCTGATTGACTCTATGGAGCAGAGCTCTGCCCTCCCCACCCCTGGCTTGCATTAGGAGAAATAAAATTATGTTGTCTCTGAGATCTGGAGGTTGCTTGTTATTGCAGCACTAGAGACCCAGTGCATAAAATTTGTGCATGGGAGGGGGTGGGTTACTCAGCCCAGCCTGCACCTTCTCACAATCTGGGACCTTTCGGGAGATGTCAGACTGCAGATTTAGGCCCAATCCCATGGACATCCCTCTCTCAATCTGGGACTTCGGGCTCCTAACCACTCGCCTGCCTGCCCCTAAAACTCGAGCTTTTCTTTATTTTTAATATTTATATTTCTTCTTTATTTTTTATTTTAAAATTCAAGCTTCTTGACATGAGGCATTGAACATTATTTCATATTTCTTACAGAGAGCTAAGCATGGTAAATACAGCAAATACTTAATACTTATGGGCTTCTATACAAACACTTTCCAACCAGGAATGTTTTAATAGGCAGTCTCCAAAAACTTGAACTGGAAAACCTAAAAGTAGAGTGCTCAGATTTCAGGCATCAGGTGCTATTAGCAGGATTTCTATCCCAATTAAACTCTAATTCTGAGCTCTCAACAGTCTGGACAAACTGCCCTTCACTATTTCCAAAGGATGTTTTTATTTGTTTGTTTGTTTGTTTGTTTGTTTGTCTTATGTTTCTTTTGTTTTTGTTTTTGTGTGGGTTTTTTTGTGATTCCAAAATAGAGATTTATTTATTAATAATTATTTAGTGTTTGCATAAAAATCACCAATTGTTCCTCATTGGGTTTTTAACACACATGAATTCTTTGAGGGTCCTTCTATTCACCCCAACACTTTCAAAATACAGCTCTTGTTAGTGCCAGGAGGGACACTTAAGGCAGCGAGGTGTTTCCTTGGGTCTCGGCATCGGAGGGCTCATAGTCTCTCCTCTGAGAGAACACACATGATAGGTAGTTTCTTAGGTGGGGTAGGCTGTCCCTGAAGGAAATATTTATGCATAAGTGTAAGAACCCCTTTCACGTCCCACGTGGTTCAGAGTTCCGGTTCAGGGTTCGGATTCTGGAGAAGGCCGCACACAAATGAAAATAGACTAGGAAAGTATTAATTTGGCAATATTGGGGGCCAGGCGGGAGCCCACCTCTAGTGGGAGGACTACCCTGGGTTCTGGCCTTGCTATCCCTTGTATTGAGGCTATGGGAAACACCCATAGCCCTTAGGCAGGAAATTACAGAAATTTACATAAGACAAACAGAGGTGGAGGCTGCTTCAGCTAACAATGTTTCAACTAAACAGTGAGTGGTTAGAGCAATTAAGGTTGTTGACCAGCCTTCCCAGCTTCCTGTCCACATCTCTCTATTAGTGAAACAGTGATTGGTTTCCAGCATCTCCCCCGTTTCTTTTCCTTAAAAAATCTTGCATCTGCAAACTAGAAATAAACATATAAAAACAAAAAATGAGACAAGCAACAATGACTATGCTGAGAGTCAAATGAAATCAGTCTGCAGTAAGTTTCTTTCTGGGCCAACAGTTTTTGAGTCCCAGTTTCAATGTCCAACAGTTGTTTTTGTTTTGTTTTTTGAGTATATGTTAGCAATAGTATCTGGATGGTGGACAAATGGTGGCAATGCAGGTCCGACCTTCTCTGGTGTGGTCCTGGGCAACCTGTAGCAACGCACAGCTGCTGACTACTAGCATGGCAAGGCATCATCAGCATCTTCCATCTTTGGACTGTTTCTCCTCTTGTCTTCATGGCTGGAGCATTCCTGTCGATTCCTCTCTGTTGCAGGAATCCACATGGTCTTGGAGTTGTTTTCTGAAAATATACAAACATATTATCAACCAAAAGTTAATAAAGGAATCTTTTCTATAAATTTGACTCAGAATCCTTTTTATTTTTTGCCCAAATGATTTTCCTTTGACTTATTTTGACACCATGTGTGTTTTTCATGGGTGTCTTGCTGTTAGCATTACAAATAAAAATTAGTTTTCAAAGTAAAAAAATTCTAGATGTAATTTACTTTCAGGATATTTTTCCTTACATAATATTACTCCACTATCCCCCCTTTTTTTAATTTAATTATTAGGAGGCTTTTGGAAAATTTTTATAATGCAGTCTTGATAACTTTAAAATTTTTTTGCACAAAAATATGACTGCTTTAGGTTTATTGCATGTTAAGCAATTTTACCATGAAATATTCACTTATTTCAATTAGCCAATTTAAATTAATCTGAAAACTTGACTACTATTTTACCCTGTAAATATTAGTGTGAAAGGATTATTTGCATTCTTGAGTAGGCTCTGAGCATTCCTGGTGCTAGGCTGGATTTAGATATAAGGCAGCTGCTGTCGGCCAAGTCTCTGTCAGTTACCTGGGTCCCTATCTGAGCTGGGCATGGGAAGCGCAAAGCAGCCATGGGGGCAGTAGACCTCCCTCAGAAGGGGTGAGGATTCAAGCCCCTGCAATGTTGGGGGGGTGAGGTCCTGTGCCCCACCTCTGTTGATCCCCAAGTTCTCTCCTGATGGCCCCTCTGCAACTATGCCTGTCTTAAGTTGTTCCTTCCCTGAGGAATCTTACCCGTCTCTGGCTAACCAGCCATCCTCTGGGGCCAAGCAGGGTGATGTGAGGTTCAGTTCTGTCTCCTTGGTAGCCTATTCCCCCATGGCCTCCATGCCCAGCACCTGCCTTGGGATCCCCTCGCCTGCTGGTGGGGCCCCAGCACTGATCACATATCTTGGGGAACCCATATTTCTTCTCCAGGGAGGGCCCAGCTCACACCATTGGGCAAGAAACAGATCCATGGGACAGCCACCATGAGGCTTCAACCTCAGCATGAACAGAAAGTTCAGGCAACAGCTGTAGGAGGGTCCCTCTTGGCAAAAAGGGCAAGAGAGGCCAATATAGAATGCTCAAGTGCCTTCCCAGTCCCTTAATTCCTTTCATGTTCTTTTTTAAATTGCTGCCAAACATTCAAAGAATTGGTTTGTAAGTTTGTTTGGGATAATTGTACAATATGTTGTCGTAAAATATCAAAAATTATAATGACATTGTAGAATAATATCATGTAAGAATATTCTTTGCTCTGGGCCATGGCAATTCAATTTCAAACTGGCTGTCAATTTCTTTTCATGTTTAAAAGATAGACAGATCTTAAATTTTTTCTTTCTTTTTCGCTTTCCGAAGTAATAACTAACACCCAATTTGGCCAAGATTTGTATCTCTCTGCAAATTCTTTTATAATTTTTAAACAAGGCCTTAAGTAATCTCATTGCAGAAGATCAGATAGCCTTCCCCTCTCCTGCCACCTTTGAATTTCTCTGCACCAGAGGTGGTTTCAGCAGTGGGGTTTCATTTCTTATTACAGATTTTAAATTCCAAATACAAACTAAGTTTTTAATTTGAACAAGAAACCACATTGTTTAAGCATGCAAACCAAAAGTCTATGATAAAGTTTACTTTATATTTATAACCAAATTCTTCCCCATTAGCCTGGCTGAAAAAGATGTTCCCACCCTACTTACAGATTGCGACTCTGCAGTTAGTCCGTGGGCTTTGCATGCGGTGAACCTCCCTCACCTATTTTTGGTGAATTTTCCACTCCTTTTCTTGGTGTATTTTTTCCTTTCCTTCGCTCTAGGTGAAAAATATCATCTCCTCCAGAAGTCCCATGTTAGGCGCCAGATGTAGGAACCCCTTTCACACCCTGCGTGATTCAGGGTTCCGGTTCAGGGTTCAGGTTCTGGAGAAGGCCGCACACAAATGAAAAGAGACTAAGAAAGTATTAATTTGGCAATATTGGGGGCCAGACAGGAGCCCACCTCTAGTGGGAGAACTACCCTAGGCTCTGGCCTTGCTATCCCTTTATTGAGGCTATAGGAAACACCCATAGCCCTTAGGCAGGAAATTACAGAAATTTACATAAGACAAACGGAGGTGGAGGCTGCTTCAGCTAACAATGTTTCAACTAAACAATGAGTGGTTAGAGCAATTAAGGTTGTTGACCAGCCTTCCCAGCTTCCTGTCCACATCTCTCTATTAGTGAAACAGTGATTGGTTTCCGGCACATAAGAATGAAAATTCAGTTATCTGTGGTCAGTTACTCATACCTGATAGCTTTAAAATAAAGTCCCCTTGGTAAAGGTCATCAAAGGCTTGTGGTTGTTTTCAACTATAAAAAAACTGTCTGGAAAAAGACAGTAGAAAAGAGTGGGGTCTATACTGGCAGCACTGTGACGCTGGGCTGTGCAACCACAGGAGAGCACACAGCAGTCTGCTTAAAAAAAAAAAAAAAATCCTGTATAATTTCAAGTCAGACTCTTCGTGGTCCTTACACAACCCAAAACATCACTGCACCAGATCCTCTTTTTTAAAATGAGGTGTATGACAGGGCTCCCCGAGGGTCACGCACCATGTGGGGGGAAGTGACAGAAAACCCTAGGACTTGACTTATTAGCAACATTAACTGATTTTTATCACACTGAAATGAAGGAAGTCAGTCTGTGCGGCCATGGAATTAAAGGTGAGTCAGAAGTAGGGTGGTTATTTATTGGTCTGTGAGGATAGACCCCAAAAATGACTTTTCAGAAACCAGGACTGTCCCCTGCAACCCAGCCAAACTCTGGGCTGCTCTGGGGGATGCAGGCCAAGGTGGCCTGCCAGCTTGCATCACAATTATTCTGGCTTGTCTCTTTCTGGGAGTGCCGGCCGCTGGGCATGCCTACACCTTGTAGTTGAGCTCAGCGTTCATCTTGGTGTATATCTCGTAGATGACGTCGATGGCGGCCGTGTAGTTGACCAGGAACAGATGGACCTTCTCCAGGCACTCCTCCTCTGTTATGTTCTGGCCCTTAGAGAACACTTTCAGGAAGTTGGACTTGTAGGGCATGGCATACAGCGCTGCCTGGAAGATCTTCTGCATGATCCAGCCATGGTACTTCTTGAGCACCATCTCTTAGGCCTTGGTGGCATTGACGCAGATGAGGTTGGAGTGGCTCTCGTCCCACTCCCCATCTCAGACACTCTGCAGGAAGACCTAGATGAAGCGGAGGCCCCTTTTCAGCTACATCAGCACCAGCGTGGCCCCTACTTTGGGCCACTCTGCTCCATACATTTCCTTCTCTGCCTCCAGGATGTTCTGCAGGGTCCGGAACTTGGCCAGGTCGGTGTTGTACACACTTATGTCTGCCTTGATGGGCATAAACACTGGGGACCCAAGGAAATCAAAGAAGGGCAGCAGGTGGAACACCGCCTCCAGGAAGGGCCCGGTCTCCATCTGCTTGTCCACGCGCAGTGGCTTCAGCAGGTGCTCAGCCAGCAGTGTCATTGCAGGGTCGAGGCTGGCGGTGATGCTGTTTTCTAATCGGATCTTCCTTTTCCTTCCCCAGCACACTCCAAACCTACTCTGGACTGACCACCTAGCCTGCCATCAGGACCATGTTCTGCCCGTTCGCCAGTCCCCATTTCCACCTTGCCGCCACCACCGATCATTGGAGTCTGAGGGCCGGGAGGAGGGACCAAGAGGTCTGCTCTCCATCCACTTGCCAGTCCCCACTGCGCCACTCACTCTGGTCCCCCCGTTAGCCATCCCCTGATCAATTGGAGCCTGAGGACCAGGGGGGATGGACCAAGAGGTGCTCAATGCACCTCTTGGTGACCCGTCGTTTGGTCATCACAGTCATCACGGACACTGGCTTTTTATATATAGAGATTGTTATTGCACCAACTAATACAGAGATGTTAAGAAAATGCCCAAGTTTTTGTAGCTACCAACAGGAAGAGCTAGATTAAAACCCAACTTTGAGTGCAGAGTCCCCTCTCTGTTACACTGCTCTCCATAAAATGTCATGTTTGACCTTAATAAACTATCTGGCAAGACAGGTATTACTAGCCTCCTGTGACAGAAAAGGAAACTGAAATTTAGAAATAAGGTCAGTTAGATGCCCAGCTAGCTTAGCTGGGAGAGCATGAGACTGTTAGAGATAATGTGATTTGTCCAAGACCACACAGCTGGCAAGTAGCAGAGCTAGGATACAAGCTACCTATACCCATAGCTCATACCCTGCTCTCTTTCACACTGAAAATGAAGGCTCATCCTATTTATGTAATAACTTACCAGATGATGTTGGTATAGCCATTTATTTTAGTAATCAATGTAGTAAATAATTTTAAAATCATTTGGACTCTCTCTCCATTTACCCTTTTTTGTGAGGGAGTGTTATAAAAAGCTTTTTGGCAATATTATCAATATTACCAAGAACCAATGCTGGGCAATTCACCTATATCTCAATTTATATGTGGTTAATTTGTAAATTTGGGGAATAAACCAGTGAAACATTATCTCATTTAAAATCTACGTATTTGCCACTTTCAAAATTGTGTGTGCTAAATGAACTGGCCAAACCCTCCCCATCTCCCACATCAAGTGGCCCAGGAGCACTGTGAGCTGACCAACAGGGCATCATGCAACAGGACCCAAGGCAATGGCCCAGCCAGTGTCCACCAATCCAGTCTCCACCAGACACGGGGAATTAAAGGCTGTTGGCAATGGATTCAAAAGAAAGGGTATCAGTTGCTTAGAAAAAGGTCAGAGGATCCTTGACATTTCTGCTTGCATCCTCTGAGGAAAAACACAGTTAGAAAAAGCACTGTCATCAGGATACAAGAGAGAGCTAAGCCTGAAATTTCGGGGAGCAGGACAGAAAGCTCCTCTGCGATCTCGCCTTCACAAGAATAGATGGATGATAGAGACTGTTAGCTAACCGTCCAGTCTGGTTATTTTATCTCACAGCAATAGCTTATTATTATTATCTCTCAATGTTCAGTGGGTTGCTAGACTCAAATTTTAGCATATATCAGGTTTACCTGAAGAGCATGTAAACCTGCTCTTTGGATAAACCTGAAGATTCCTGGGCCCCATCCTTGAAGTGTCTGATTCAGCAGGTCTAAGGGTGTCAAGAATTTCCATTCCTAACAGGGTCCCCAGGGACAACACTTTAAGCACTACGTGTTAGGAACCCTGGGGAGGACTGGATAGATGGAGAAAAATAATTGTAATGAAAATCACAGGAATAAAATAGATTTTTTTTTCTGACCAACAAAATACTTTGATGTTCAGGGTAAAAGAGCACACTGGTCATCAGAAGACATATTGAGATAAAATCTATCTAGAATAAATAAATACTGAGAATAAAATCTAGTGAGATTTCTGAATTTCAAAATGTTACCTTCCATGGCAAAAGGGACTTTGCAGATGTGATTAGGGGTATGGACCTTGAGAGAGTAGCCTGTTATCCACGTGTGCCCAATCTAATCAGGCGAGTACTTCAAAATGGGAAATCCTTCTCAGCTCCCGAGAAACAGAGATGGCAGCATGAGCGGGGACTGACCTGTCATTGATAGCTTGAAAATGGAGGAAGGGAGCCACGAGCCAAGGAATGTGGGCAGCCTCTAGAAGCTGGAAAAGGCACACAAATGAATTCTTCCCTAGAGCCTCCAGAAAGGGACATGGTACTGCTGACTCACTGATGTTAGACCAATGAGGCCCAATGGATTTGTGTCCTACAGAATCGTAAGATAATATATGTTCTTGTTGTTTAAGCCACAAAACCTGTAGCAATGTGTTACAGCAGCAATAAGAAACTGATACAGGCATAAATACCAGGGGGAGATCATCTTTGGGTAGCAGGTACCTATAATAGTTTTTTCCTAAGACTTTAGAATTAAAACTAGAAACCATTCACTCTCGTAGACAAAAGAGATCTAAATTCAGAAATTGCTGGTTGTAGCCCATTTTCCAACATATGCGTTGTAATCAGAATACACCATTTATAACTTTAAAAATAATGATATCGATACTAATTGAAAAGTGAAAAAAGTCAGACAATTAACCTTCTGTATTTCTTGTATTGTGCAAAAGAGGTTTCACAGATTTACTTAATCAGGCTATGTCCTCCAACAATAAAATCATTTAAGCTTAGAAGCAGTTCTTGTACCTTAACTACTAAATTCCTTGGGTGAGAAAAATGTGTACATGACTTAGTAGATATGAAATATTCACAAATACCTAAACTTCAGCAGGAACTAGAATGTGCAGAGCTCAATATCCTGAGAGGGGAGTTTAAGAGACTAAGAATTTAGGCTTCTGAGCTGCCTACCTGACGGAAAGGCAACCAGTCTGTGCCAGCAAACTGGAGAGAACCAGTCAGAGAGAGAGTAAATATTTAGGAGTTCTGGTACAAGTTTTTATATAATTATATGTCAAGTTTGGTTCTAGGATAATGAGGTAGAAATGATCTAATGTCTCAATTACATTCACTTGCTTTCCCTTCTTCAATGGTTCTGTTATTTATAGAGGAAAAAGAAAGAAAGAAGAAAGAAGAAAGAAAGAAAGAAAGAAAGAAAGAAAGAAAGAAAGAAAGAAAGAAAGAAAGAAAGAAAGAAAAGAAACATAAATTTAAAGATCGTGGGATTGTCCTGTCTTCAACTACTACTTTACTCTTCTTCTTACTCACCAGCAATCACTTCCCTCTGAGATTTTTGGCCAAATTTGTGCTAATGGAAAGTTGCATTTTTAACTTGTTTAGAATGAAAATACTGTTTAACATAGAGATCATGAACTGAGTCAGAGTTCTTCCATTGATACCAACAAATTTTTGTGAAAGAAGGAAAGCTCATGCTTTTAAATGTGCATGTCTCTATTATTCTCATTTAGATGGGGGGGACATGCCAAGAAAATGTGAGAAAGTTGCTTTACTAAAACAGGCCCAAACTATTTTTATAGGCAAAGTTAAAGTAGTGAAACCTCTGGGTAATCCAAGGAGATAAAGGAGTTCAAACTTTATAAACATACCATAGTACTACTTATTATAGTTATTATACAGTTGAATTGGTTATTTTTTTTAACCAATGATGAATTGATTGCATTTTATTATAAATACTGCTTCAGTGAATAAACCTCCAATAGCCTTTCAGGATATTTAACCCAACCTGGACAGCCCATCGCAAAGCCTTTCATGACTTAACACGTGAACACTGGGCAGAGCAAAGGCAACAGAAAGCAGTGTTAGTCCTTTCGTGGATGTCAGCATTTAAAGAGGCTTAGTCGTGTTTGGAGGCGATATAACTCATCTCTCAGGTGTGAATTCTCATTACTTTATTGCCAAAGTAATACATGTTTATTTCAGAAATTTTAGAAATATAGTCAAGCAAAAGAATAAAATCACTCTTAATCCCAATACATATATAGATTTTTTCTTTAATAATAAATTGTGACATTTTTTTCAGTCATTAGTCTTAAACATTATTTTTAAAAATCTTTATTGTTGCAAGTATTACATATGTCCCTCAATTTCCCCCCATAGATCCCTTCTAGCCTGCCCCCAACCCGAGGCCTTCACCACACTATTGTCTGTGTCCATGGGTTATCCATATATGCATACAAATTCTTAGCTTGATCTCTTCCCACCCACCCACCCACCCACTGCCATCTTCCCTCTGAGATTCGACAGTCTGTTTCATGCTTCTTTGTCTCTGGATCTATTTTGTTCATCCATTTATGTTGGTCATTAGATTCCACATATGAGTAAGAACAGCATCCTAATACTCCATTAAATAATCTCACCAATGTTTATTTAACTCTTCCCCCATTCCAGAAATTTTAATTTATTTTCAATATTTTGTTGCTAAAAATAAAGCTGCAATGATATTAGTTTGTTTCTTATTTATTTTATAAATCTCTACTAATTTGGTTTATTATAACCCTACCCCCTTCTCCAACCTTTGCAATTCACCCAAAAGTTAATTTGTTCCAAACCTGTAAATCTCTCAGCATTGATTGTGTTATCGTCTCCTGGAGTACCTGTGTCCAGGAACTGATAAGTAGTCAGTGTTCTTGGGTCTGACAGCTGACTCTCTTATTCAGGGTGTGGAACAAATGGGGTCAATGTCAGGGGTTTCAAGCTCTAGCAAAGGTCCTCAAACTTTTTAAACAGGGGGCCAGTTCACTGTCCCTCAGAGAGAAGGAGGGGAGTCGGAGAGTGCGGCGCACATTCCACACATGCGCACTGCGGGCCCGGGAATAGTCGGCTGCTAAGCAGAACAGGCAGCGGCGGCAAAAACACCCGGCGGGCCGGATAAATGTCCTCGGCGGGCCGGCATGTGGCCCGCGGGCCGTAGTTTGAGGGGCCCTGAGGAGAAGAGGGGGAAAAAAACAAACAAAACTTAGCAACAATTGTTCAATTTGGCAAGCCTCTTATTTGTGAAACATGGGGTTCTTTCCATGGTGCAGCTTTAAAGGACTCAGGAATGTGTAGGATTAAAATAAAATAAAAAATTATCATCAGCGGACGGGTATTCTTGCGCGCTCCCTTCCAAATACCGATACCCACACTCACTGTAGCCTGCCAAAATTCCACTTAGCAGCTACCCCTAATATAGAGACTCCAATTAGTTAAGTATCTGTAGACTGTTTCTCTAACTCCAAACAACTGGTTTTTAAACGCTGGCTGTTAGTTTTAAAGAACTGGGCAAAGAGTAGGGGTGATCAACACAAATATAAATCCATCACCACTAAAGGAAAGAGTGCGTTAACTTCTTCATCCCCATGGAAAACAGCTCAGGAAGGTATTTGTGTCAAATGACATAAAATTGGTGAGGCTGGCCAATTAGGGTAAAAGAGCACACTGGTCATCAGAAGACATATTGAGACATATCCACTGAGCTGGTTTTGCTCAGTGGATAGAGCATCTTCCTGCCTACTGAAGGGTCCCTGGTTCGATTCCAGTTAGAGCACATGCGGGCTGGTCCACAGTGGGGGGCGTGCAGGAGGCAGCCCATCCATGATTCTCTCTCATCATTGATGTTTCTGTCTCTCCCTCTCCCGTCTTCTTTGTAATAGATAAAAATACATTTTAAAACAATTGGTGAGGCTGCTTACCAGTATTTTTCATAGAATTACTACATCTCAGATCAAGACAACACTTAAGATCTTTAAGAACAATTGTTCTCTCATCCACTTGTTTTATACAACCATGTTTTCTGCCAGTCATCAAGAAATGAATTAGAATACTGTACAACCTGTTCTTCCTTGGGCCTGTTGGTCACACCCCCCACTCTCCATGCTCCAAATCATGAGGAACAGCCCCTGCCTACCCTCAGGTGGTCCAAATACAGTTGAATTGGTTGCTTTTTTTTACCTGCTTAAGAAAAACAAATATATTCTACTAGTTTTATCTAATAAAAATTTTTATAGATTGTTTTTTCTACTTTACTCCTTCAAACTATATCGAATAAAAACATGAAAAACATATTATCAGATTATTTTAAGAAGTAATCTCCTCCCTGTGACCAACCACTGCAAAAACAAACAAGGCAAAACAAGTTGATCTCTGTTCCTTTTTATCTTCGTCAATTGCATGGGATAATCTCATTCATCAGAACTTGAAGACTCAGAGGCAAGAAGCATTGATCAACCTCCTTCCTTTACCCTCCATCCCCAGCATAGCCAATTACATACATTCAGTCTGGACCTTCTTTTCCTGTCGCATTGTACTCCAGATCTCAAATCCTTGTTACCTCTCTCTCCTGAACTACCTTAAAAACCTCCCAACGAGCCTCTGCCTCTGTTCTTTACCTTCTATAAACCAGGCTTCACACAGAGTTACACTTAAAATCTAGCCTTGAGGGTAGAGTTAGCTAGATTCCTAAAGTCCATTCCTTGTCCACCTTCTTCCTGCAATGGCCTCTGTTGCCCACAGAATAAAATATAAACCCTACATAATAGGTAAGGCCCCCATAATTTAGGCTCAACATCTCCTGTCTCAATCCCCCATATAATTGTTCTGTTCCTCCTCCTTCTCAACTCTAACCTCAACCCCACCAAGCCTGTACATGCACTACAATTTTCCATCTTTGCTTACACTGTTTTCTCTACCTAGAATATCTTTCTTCTTCATCTCAATGTTTCCAAATTTTGCCCTCTCCTTGAAGCTTTGATCCCTCCTCTCTCATGTCAGAAATCATCTCTTCTTTGCCTGTATACCAGGCTACTTCTTTTTTATGTCTAGTATTTTATCCCCCATCAAAAGCTGACTGACAGTACAGTCATGTGTGTCTTGTCCTTCATTACACAGATATTTGCTTAACTGAAACTTGATCAATAACATTTTGCTTAATTGAACTCAAAAGGGCCAAACTAAAGGAAAAGATAGCTGGGGATGAGAGTGGTATTCTATTAAAATGAAAGGTCATCATTTTTAATTTGACAAATTTTAGATTCATTTATTCTACCCAATAGCTACTGGTTAGACAAAAAAAAATCTCTAAGCAACAAGCTTAATGATAAAACCATTTCCATTCTCTTCACAATTTTTATTTCAAAATCTTTGTTCTATTCCCCTGGGATATTTCCAAGTAAAAGCTGGAAGATTGGCTAAAACTGAGTCATGGTGTCCACATGCTTTATCTTTAGTGCAATGTCCAGAGCAGCGTAGACCAGAATTATCCATCCACATACCAATAGCCACAGAAAGCCTACCTGTGACTCACCTGCCTTTTGAGCCAACAGTCTGAGTAAGGAATAGAAGAAGCTGAGGTCACCACTTGATCATGTGGATGGTTTTTTACCTCCTCCATTCCAAAAATATCATGCAGGAACTTGATTCTATTTATTAGCATCCTAACGTATACCTCCAGTGGTATAGCCCTGGGAAAAGTACTATGCCTATCTATGCTTTAGTTTCCTCACCTCTTCAAAGGGGATAATAATAGTATCTACTTTCACTTTCCCCACTACTGTAAATAGTATATTACTTAATTTACACATGTAAAATACAATTACTGGCCATAGTAAGCACACTCAATAAATGTTATCCTATCTAATAAAAGAGTAATATGCAAATTGACCATCACTCCAACACACAAGATGGCTGCCCCTATGTGATCAAAGATAGTTGCCCCCATGTGGACACAAGATGGCCACCACAAGATGGCCAGCAGGGGAGGGCAGTTGTGAGGGACCAGGCCTGCAAGGGAGGGCAGTTGTGGGCGATCAGGCCAGCAGTGGAGGGCAGTTGTGGGCGATCAGGCCAGCAGGGGAGGGCAGTTGGGAAGGACCAGGCCTACAAGGGAGGGAAGTTGGGGGATAACAGGCCTGCAGGGGAGGGCAGTTGGGGGTGACCAGGCCTTCAGGGGAGGGCAGTTAGGGGTGACCAGGCCTGCAGGGGAGGGCAGTTAGGGGTAAACAGGCTGGCAGGGGAGAAGTTAGGCATCAATCAGGCTGGCAGGGGAGTGGTTAAGAGGTGACCAGGCTGGCAGGCAGAAGCAGTTAGGGGCAATCAGGAAGGCAGGCAGGTGAGCAGTTGGGAGCCAGCAGTCCTGGATTGTGAGAGGGATGTCTGACTGCCCATTTAGGCCCGATCCCATATTGGGATTGGGCCTAAACAGGCAGTCGGACATCCCTTGAGAGGTCCCAGATTGGAGATGGTGCAGGCTGGGCTGAGGGACACGAATTTCATGCACCAGGTCTCTAGTTTTTAAATAAAACTGAAACTAATATTTTTTTTCACTATTAATATTGGTTTAATTAATGAAAATACTTATAAAAGCATAGCTGAAATCAATGGTATAAAGAAGACAACAGCATAATTTATGCTTTCAGTGGGAACATCTGTACATGTAATCATAAAGACCCAAACAAAAGTAATAAAATCCAGATCTGCACTCATCAGATTTACCTGGCAAAAGTTCTAAGTATCTTTATTCATGAAAGTTAATATATGACTTTTCATTTCACGCCCCAGGACAGCTCTTTAACATTTAATTTATCTAGTATCTTAATCCTAGTCTCCATCAAACCCTAGATAGGCTAATGAATATGATGCCAACTGTCGACCTGGCACATTATCCTCCTTCCCCCAACAGTCTTTTAGGTAAAAATGAAGAGGTAAGAAAGGAAGATAGGGACACTTTAACAATCAGTGGTAAATATGAGCAAAAGATGAACACTCCAAACCAAGCAAAGCACCAGACAAACTGCATTTGACTCATTTTCTTAATAATTGTGCATTTGATTTTAGTGAACAACAAAATGAAGATGTCTTTTAAATTATATGTTTTCAGTAATACAGCATAAGAAGTTATTTGAATTTGGGTAGTTGAATTTCTACAGCTCTTTAGACTATAACTCTGTCCCCAAATGGTAAAATAATCAGCAGGTTCCATAAAACAAAAAGTCATTTGATTTCTAGCAAAAAAATAATAAATTCTTGGCTTTCATAGAGTGGTATTTGGAAAGCTGTATTAGAATAAATTTTATTAGCCTGAAAAAGACAGTAAATGAGCATCCCAGCTGTTATTCCATGGAATAAAGCAATGTGATTGTCTTTCTTAGGTTTTTTTTCATGTTTCATTGTATTTATTTAATCATTAAATGCCAACTAGTCCTTCCCAAAAGTCAATTTTAAAACTTACCTTTAAAGAGTTGGATTTGAGGGGAAAGTGGCAATGTTCCTAAGGAGACAAGATATACTAATATATTTTATTAACTGTCTCTGCATATTTGACTTTCAAAACTATTGTTTTTCCACTTCTGGAATTTGTATCAGAAAAGTGTGTATCTTAAGAATAACTTTTTTTTTTTTTAAGTACAATCAAGAAAATGCCTGTTAATTCTCTAGGTGTCTCATACTGATGTTGTGGCCTTAGCAAAGAAATCAACAATATAGTGAGCTTGTTTGGGGCTATACAATAATTTGACATGGTGGCAATTTAGAGAACAACCTTGCGTGAGAGATGAACAACAGTGAAAGCTGGTAGCCCATGTTTGATGCATTGTAAGGCTTTTGTGAACTTCACCCCTGCAAGCCATAGGAATATGAACAATCAAGGAAGTTGTGCTGAGTAATTTAATTATATTTCATTCTAATAAATATAACCTAAAATGACACAAGTGTTGAGGTGTGTGCTAGGACATAGATTTCTCCATGTCTCCTCATATTTGGAACTTCCTCATACTCTCTACACTAAGTCTCAGAGTGTTAGAAGAAGCTGGATTCCAGGATCTTTGAAGATGGTAAATATAAAGTAGCTTAACAAAATAAGCCAGTCAGAAAAAGATAAACATCACATGATGTCACTCATTTGTGGACTTAGAAACATTGAACAGGCCATCTAACCTCAGAGGGAAGGCAGGGGAGGGTAGGGGAAAGGGGGAGAGATCAACCAAAGGACTTGTATGCATGCATTTAAGCATAACCAATGGACACAGACATAGGGAGATGAGGGCATGTGCTGGGAGGTGGGAATGCCTGGGGAGAGGTCAATGGGGGGGCAGGGGAAAGAGACTATGTAATACTTTAAACAATAAAGAATTTAAATTTGAAAAAAAATAGCCCTAACCGGTTTGGCTCAGTGGACAGAGCTTCGGCCTGCGGACTGAAGGGTCCCAGGTTCGATTCCGGTCAAGGGCATGTACCTTGGTTGCGGGCACGTCCCCAGTGGAAGGTGGGCAGGGGGCTGCTGATCGATGTTTCTCTCTCATTCATCGATGTTTCTAACTCGCTATCCCTCTCCCTTCCTCTCTGTAAAAAAATCAATAAAATATATTAAAAATAAATAAATAAATAAATAAAATAAAAATAAAAATAAAGTAGCTTAAAAACAGTGAGAGGTGGGGCAGGGGATAAGGGTGGGCCAGAAGGGGTCAATGCGGGGAAAGGGGGACATATGTAATACTTTCAATAATAAAGATTTAAAAAAAAAAAAACAGTGAGAGCTAAAAGCTCATTAACTTATCTTCTAACTTTGTAATGTCTAACAATATGAAATTGAGCGATTTATTTGTTTTTGTCTAGATGCTTTACTTTTTCTAGGAGAGATATTAGGAAAGATTGTGAGAGCTAATGAAAGCATAATATTCTACTTGAAAATGAACCATGTCTTCTATAAATATAAAAATTATAGTCATATCAAATTCAAGTTGTACATTGCACAAAGCAATGAAAATATCTTGAAGATAGTATCAATTTATCTGTGAATATTTTCTTTAAAATAAGCAGCTCATACACAACTGTAATTGTGGCTACATGACTTTGTTGTGCATGTTGTCAGTAAACACTTCAAAATTATCTGGGACCAGAATGTTCATCACAAATAACCTCATATTCTCTTCTTTATTTCTAAGAACACAATATATATGTATACTATAGGCCCGTCAAGCCCCATTATGCCAGACTAAACACACACACACTTAAACCTTTGTTCTGACATCAGAGCTGTTTATTGAATCTGTGGAAAGAAAATGGAACATATTTCATACGATATGCAGTGAATCATACACATGTACCTAATGGTGAAAATTCTAGATATTTTGAAATGCAAATTCCCACCCAAAATTGAAGAGAGGTGTATTAAAACTTCTTGCTCAATATGTATGCTTTAATGTATTATTATTTTATATAGCAATTCTATATAAACAAGTGGACAAAGAAGATGTTACAATAACCTATTAATATGCTTCATGGGGAGAAACCAAGATGGCAGCATAGGTAAACACCTAAACTGCTGCCTCGCACAACAATATCAAAACTACAACTAAAAGACAAAATGGACACCATCCAGAACCACAGGAAAGCTGGCTGAGTGGGAATTCTACAACTAGAAGGAAAGAGGAAAGCACATTGAGACTCAGAGGAGCTGCAAAAAGGCTGAGGTATGGAGACGCGCGTACGCAGAGGATGGGCGGCTGAGTGCATGGGTGGCTGAGTGTGCAGCTGGCTTTCTAAAGCGGGAGGGAGATGGAAGCTCCCGACTATGCTGAACTCCAGTTCCGGGCGAGTTTCTGGGAACTGAAACTCATTTGGGGAGAAACTGGACTGTCTGGCAGCAGGCAAAACTCCAGGGCGGCTTTCTCTCAGAGGTGCTTGCAGCGATTACCGAGGGACACTAAGACCCAGGGGCCTCATAGGGCAGGGCTGATGGGAAGCCAAGGCTGCCTGCTCCACCCTGAGACTCTGCTCCATCCAAGATGAGCACAAAGGCTTTTGCAACTTTGCAAGTTTTGTCTCATAAGGGTGTCTCTAGCACAGAAGTTCTCCCAGTGTAGACACAGCTGATCCAGACAGCCAATTGGCCTGGAGGTCAATTCCTCCCAGTGATACCAACAATCAAGACTTAACTACAACAAGGCTGTACACACAGTCCACAAAGGGGTGCATCAAGAATGTCCACCTCAGGTAACTGGGGGAGGCTGAGCCACTGGGACACCTAGCACACAAAGCTACTCTACCAACTCAGGGAAGCAGAGAAAATGTGGAGACAAAGAAACAGATCACAAATGAAAGAAATGGAGGAAAGCAAACGACTGGATATAGAGTTTAAAACCACAGTTATAAAGTTTTTCAAGAATTTCCTAGAAAAGGCTGATAAATTTAGTGAGACCCTCAAAGATATGAAAAAGGACCAACTAGAAATTAAACATACACTGACTGAAATAAAAAAATATTATACAGAGACCTAACAGCAGACTAGAGGACCACAAGAATCAAGTCAAAGATTTGAAATACAAAGAAGCAAAAAACACTCAACCGGAAAAGCAAAAAGAAAAAAGAATCCAAAAATTTGAAAATAGTGTAAGGAGCCTCTGGGAGAACCTCAAGCGTACCAACATCAGAATTATGGGGGTGCCAGAAGAAGAGAGAGAGAAAGCTCCTGAAAACCCATTTGAAGAAATAATGACAGAAAACTTCCCCCACCTGGTGAAAAAAATAGACTTACAAGTCCAGGAAGCACACAGAATCCCAAACAAAAGGAATCCAAAGAGAACCACACCAAGACACATCATAATTAAAATGCCAAGAGCAAAAGACAAAGAGAGAATATTAAAAGCAGCAAGAGAAAAACAGTTAATTACCTACAAGGGAGCACCCATATGATTGTCAGCTGATTTCTCAACAGAAACTATGTAGACCAGAAGGGAGTGGCAAGAAATATTCAAAGTGATGAATAGCAGGAACCTACAACCAAGATTACTCTACCCAGCAAAGCTATCATTCAGAATTAAAGGTCAGATAAAGAGCTTCACAGATAAGAAAAAGCTAAAGGAGTTCATCACCACCAAACCAGGATTATATGAAATGCTGAAGGGTATTCTTTAAGAAGAGGAAGAAGAAGAAAAAGGTAAAGATAAAAATTATGAACAACAAATACATGTCTATCAACAAGTGAATCTAAAAATCAAGTAAATAAAAAATCTGATGAACAGAATAAACTGGTGAATATAATAGAATCAGGGGCATAGAAGGGAGTGGACTGACAATTCTCGGGGGGGAAGTGATGTGGGGGGTGCAGAAAGAGACTGGACAAAAATCGTACACCTATGGATGAAGACAGTGCAGGGGAGGTAAGGGCAGAAGGTGGGGTGGGAACCGGGTGGAGGGGAGCTATGGGGGGAAAAAGAGGAACAATTGTAATAATCTGAACAATAAAGATTTATTAAATTAAAAAAAATATGCCTCATAACTTTTCCCAGTCTCCAGATGCTGTGGAGGAGCTGCAATTAGGTTATAATCCAGAAGGTGAATCAATTTATAATCTATCCTGACCTTCATGAAATAGACTGTAACCCTAAAAATTCACTTTATGTGCAGTAAAGACTAAACTGTAAAGAAATTTAGAAGGCCTTGGAAATAATATTTCAATTAAGACAGTACCAAAATTTAATTAATGGCCCCTTACTTAAGACTGAGTATTTCAAAGTTTATCATTAGGGTATTCTTTTTTTTTTTTTAATGTATTTTATTGATTTTTTACAGAGAGGAAGGGAGAGGGATAGAGAGCTAGAAACATCGATGAGAGAGTAACATTGACCAGCTGCCTCCTGCACACTCCCTACTGGGGATGTGCCCGCAACCAAGGTACATGCCCTTGACCGGAATCGAACCTGGGACCTTTCAGTCCGCAGACCGACGCTCTATCCACTGAGCCAAACTGGTTTCGGCTCATTAGGGTATTCTTTTACTAATTAGATGACAAGAGGAGGAGTGCCTTGTGCATTTTAAAGGACTTGATTTAAAGGAAATCTTCCTCTAGGTTTCTTTTATGTAGAAAGCTCTTTTAGATATGTGTTTCTCAAATTTTAACGTATTACTAATCACTTAGGGTCTTGTCAAAATGCAGAATCTTCTCCGCAGGTCTGGGGAGGGACCTGAGATTTTTTTATTTTGAACAAGTTCCTGGCAATGATGATGATGGTGGTGATGATGGCCTTCAACCACACTTTGAATGGCAAGATCCTAAATGAGTTTCAATAGCTGCAAACCACTTGAGCATCACTTAACATCACCAGTGTCTTTAGGAACTCTTATTTCAAACTCAAGATTCTAGTTTCTCAAGTGAGGGATCTAAATTTTTATTTCTAATACCATCAGATTTGTTTTATAAAACTGGCTATTTACATAAAGTGCCAGAAAGACGGGCCTAACACCGTTAGCAGTTTTTCTATTTAAAAAAATCTACAAGTTAAACAAAGCACATAGTGTATTAGTTTTCTTCTAATTTGATCCTATTTAGAGATTTCTATAGCCCACAGTATTATCACAGAAAAATCCAAATGAAATGTTATTAGGTATGTGTGTATTTTTATGTAGTAAGGAGTTAGAGTGTCATGTTCATTCCCTGGATGACATCCAGTGCCAGTTAGCTAAGTTTAGGAAGTTCTGAACACTGGTCTTGCCAGAATTCGGCCCCACAACCTGGCTGACAGCTTTATCAACAGCCCGGGAGGGAGAACAGCCTGGCTTCCCATCTCTGTCGTGCCAACTGCAGTCTGAATGTTTGAGCTTTAGCAGGAACAGAAGCAGACAGGCCTGAAAGCTCTAAAGGGACCAGATGTTGCTTTTACTAACAACAATGAAGAAATAATCGGTGACATCCAGAAGTTGCATGTACATTTAAGGCAATGATGCCTTAAGCAACAGTAATATAAATTTCTCAGTGATGACCATTGAATATTATATCCAAAATATCAATAATCACAATCTATCCTATATAATAAAAAGGTAATATGCAAATTGACCCTCACACCCTGGCATCACAAGATGGCCACCCCCATGTCGTCACAAGATGGCCGCCACAAGATGTCCCAGAGGTCCTCCGTCAAGCCCCGACAGGAGGAGGGTCACGGCCTGAGGTCCCCTGGCCTGGTGCCAAGGCAAGGGCATGGCCTGAGGTCCCTCGTCCTGGCACGGGGGTAGGGGGCATGCCTTGAGGTCCCCCATCAAGCCCTGCTGGGTGGGGGGTCACAGCCTGAGATCCCCCGTCAAGCCCCGCTGGGTGGGGGGCATGGCCTATGGTACCTCATAAAGCCCCACCAGGTAGGGGGCGCGGTATGAGGTCCCCATCAAGCCCCGCTGGGCGGAAGGGTGCAGCCTCAGTTCCTCCGCCTCAGCCCGGCACCACACAGCCTCAGGTCCCTGCTGATCACTCGTTATGGGAACCCCGCCTCCGCTGTGGATACAGCCATCTTGTGTCGACATGAGTGTTAATTTGCATATTACCTCTTTATGATATAGGATACACATTTCAGCTTTCTAGAAAGCAAACCATACCCTCATAGCAAAAAGAACAGAACAATAAACAGAGCAATGGATCAGGCCAAATGTCAAATCCCTCTTCAATGGCATGGCTATTCAAAGTTAAATAAGAGGACATACTAGAGAAAGATGCCATAAATAAAGTTGAAGAGAAATTTTGTCTCTTAACTGTTTTTGGTTAAATAAGATTATGCTAGTGGTTTCAAATTGTCCAATAAGCTTCTCTGTTATTCACTCATCAATTTCCCAAAGATATTGGCCGGAGGTAACAAGGCAGAAATCACTTTGGTCAACACCTTCAAAGAGATAGCTAACCAGCTCAGTCTTGGCAGTTTTGCTCCAGGGGTAAGACTGTACCTGAGGCAAAGATAGCCATTCATAGGGGCAAGCTATAACAGCATTGCCAAGAATGTAGAGAAATTGAAATCCTTGTGCATAGCATTGCTATTGGAAATGTAAAATGGCATAGCTGCTGTGGAAAGCAGTGTGGTGGTTCCTCAAAAAGTTAAATATAGAATCACTAACAAGAACACTTCTGGGTACAGACATAAAAGAATTGAAAAAAACATGGACTCAAACAGATACTTGTATACCCATGTTCATAGCAGCATTATTCATAGTAGCCAAAATGTGGAAACTACCCAAATGTCCATTTACATGAATGAATAAACAACATGTGATATATACATACAATGGAATATTATTGACCTTAAAAAGAAAAGAACCCTAACTGGTTTGGCTCAGAGGATAAAGCATCAGCCTACGGACTGTGGGGTCCCAGGTTCAATTACAGTCAAGGGCACGTACCTGGGTTGCAGGCTCGATCCCCAGTAGGGGGAATGCAGGAGGCAGCTGTTCAATGATTCTCTCTCATCATAGATGTTTTTGATTTTCTCTCCCACTCCCTTCCTCTCTGAAATCAATTAAAACGTATATTTTTTTAGAAAGAAATCTTGATATATACTACAGCATCAATGAACCTGGCAAACATTATCCTAAGTGAAATAAGCCAAACACAAAAGGACAAATATTGTGTGATCCCACTTGTGTGAGGGGCCTAGAGTAGTCAAACTCACACAAACTGAAAGTCAACTAGAAATTACCAGCGGATAGAATAAGAGGGATGGGAAGATATTGTTTAATGGGCACAGATTTTCTGTCTTGGATGATGAAAAAGTCTGGAAATGGATAGTGATGTTGTTTGCACAACAGTGTGAATGTACTTATTGCCACTGAGTTGTACACTTAAAATGTTTAAATAGTAAATTTTAAGTTATATACTTTTTACCACAATTAAAAAGAGAAAAAATTAATCCACTAACTACTTAAAGAACCTGATTTAAAACTTTCCTCTGTTATTCTTCTCTATAAATTAAATATGGACAATTGTCACACAAAAAAGCTAAGACTTGTAAGTAGATCTTAGAAGTCAGGCTCATGTGCTTGGAACCATTTTCTCTGTTTCCTTTGCTCTTATTGACTAATGCCTGAGCTATGCAAAGGATCAGACTCACAGAAATTGAAATCTTACTCAGAATCAAAAGCATTCATAATGATGTAAAAGATTCATGAAATCCAGGGGCTCAGACAAAGCAGAGAGAAGTCTGGACATCAAGGGTGGCTCCCCAGTCCTTCCTTCTGATGATGAGCACACACTCTCTGGCCCAGAGTGATAGATGAGCTCTCCAATGGGGGATTTACGGGATTATCTCACGGAGTCAGGGAACATTTTACTCATGAAATATGTCTCTTTTATCCCCCAGATTTTATGTCAATTTTCAAGGACATATTGCTAAGAGAATTCTATAGAGGAGATCCTCCTGCTAGTATTTGTTATTAGTGTATTTACCTAGAGGTCCAGAATTACACTGACTAGGAGATTAGGTAAGGTGTCCTGCCTTCTTCCTCCCATCCCATGTGGAGCACCCCCTGGTAATCAGGGGGGGACTGGGTCACAGTCCAGCTACATTAATGCCTTCCTCCTTACTGACCAACTATTATGATTATACCAGTGAACTAATATGTATGTATTTGTCTTTAGAAATAATCATGTGATGTGCAAACCTGGCTTATCATTTCCATGGAAGTTTTCTACTCCTGAAGTTTGATGTCCGGGCCTCTGTGTTAGGACTATTCCCCAAATAAGTGTATCAAAATATCACTGATAATGGTAAGGAGGAGGACCAGCTCCCTTTGGATGGGTCTCTGAATCCTCACGTAACTTAAGGTCTCAGATCCAACGATTCAGATGTAAAGAGCTATAGGCAATGAAAATCTAAAGTAAGAGGGGAAATTTCTTCCCCATCAGTCACATACTTCAGGCCAAACGGAATTGAAGGGATCGAAGCACCATTGCCTCAGAAGGGCTCTCCGGGCTCTAACCAGCTTGCTCCGTCTTTCCTGTTCTCTGCTACTAACCTTTCACATAAGAGCTCTTGCTCTCCACCAGCTGGTTTGGACTGAAGAATTCAGACACTGCTTTGCATCCCGAGTAAACCTAGCCTTTAACAAGAATATAAATTGCTCTCTGCCCCAAACTCTTAGTTTGGCCTCAACCCATTCCGCCCAGGTCCCACATCTTGAGAACGGAGCTAGGTCTGAGAATCAGGTCTCCACAAATGCAGGAGGAAAACCTGGGGAAAACTCCCAACGTCCCAGGACTGGTGGTGGCTGCGGCTGCCACCACAACCTGGTTTGCCCTTTCACTATCACTGGCCCTCAGGATAGGGCTGCCCCGGGCTCTGCTCCTCTGACTGAGGCTCTGCTCCTCTGACTGACGCAACTGCTTTACAAACGTGGGCAAAACAGCAGGCGCAGGGCGGTGTCCAGGCCCTGGTGTCTTAACACTCTCCTTGAAGTTCCCTGATGGTGCTGGTGAGTCTGGTCTCAACCATCACCACCTAAAATTCTGAGATTAACAGTGGCGCCAGGAAGCCACGGGAACGGAACCAAAACTGGTGTCTCAGTCATGAGCATATAGAGTCCCTAATTAATCCCACCTGGCTTCATATAATTATCTAAGCAGAAGTGCCTTTGACATTATTTGAATCACAGATTTAGCTCTGGCTTATGCCAGCAGTTACAAGAGCCCTTTCTTCAAAGCATGCAGCAATGCAAGCACAAGGAATAATATGCTTCTTTTAGAGTATGCCCTGGACAAGAGACTTTTGCTGGGTGAAATGCAACAAGAAACATAATCAATAAGCAATAAGCACTAAAAAGTCCTTGCTTTAAATAGTGCCAAATGCAGTTTCCAAAACCTTGGAAATCATGGTGGTTTCAGGACGAATGACACCTCATAGCTTACAAAGCATTTCCACCCATTCTCTCATCTGAAAGAAAAATGGGGAGTAAATTGTCACAACTTCAAACTAAAAACAACAGAAGACCTAAGATTGGTTGCACAGGCTTTTCAGAAACTCATAATAGTGGATAACTCACTCATGGGAAGGTAATGGTTGGGTTTAAGCTACAGAATGTGTTTTCAAGAGCTGCTATGTTATGATCACCTCCATCCTTTGCAATCTTTATATTTCAAGCTCTGAAGAAAGCAAAACAGAATTTTCACCTCATTTATATGCATCAGAGAAGTGCAAGAAAACATTTCCATGAAACTTACTGTGGCAGACAAACTGCTTAATTGCAGCAATGTGTTTGATGTGGGCTCTGGACACAAAGCAAACGACAACTGATGCCTTTGCCAGCGCCTGTCAGCAGCTGGTGAGTATGACTTGCTTAATCCCAAGTGCCTGTCTCTTAGTGGCTGTTTCCTGTGTGTGTAGGCCCCACCAGAGCTCTCTGGCTGGGTGGTCTATGAAATATTTGGAATTTATGGCTGACTTTGCCCATATTCAATTAGGTAAACACTCCAACATGCTATTTGATTGTGTAGTCATACCTGGTTTATTCTCCTCAGAATCAAATCTAATGCTAAGATTGCCAAGAGATCCTGGTTACTATTAGCATGACTCCTTTCTGAGTGAGGAAAAGAATTGCCAAAATGTACAACATATCCTCAGAGTCAGGGAGAAAAAGGAATTGTTCTTTGCCACTTCTTTGGAAAAGAAGAGAAAGGACAAAAATAGAATCTATTCTTGTGTAAGCCCATAGTAACTTCTCTTTTCTGCTAAGAGTTTCATTTTCTGTCCAGAGTTCTAATGTATGTCAAATCATTTTGCACACCATTTCTCAAAATTTCAAATGTCAGTAAGAATTCCAAAGCAAAAACAATCTATTATTGGCAATGAAGCCTTCCCCCATTATGAAAATGAGAATTCTCAATGCCATGCTATGACACAATCTTTTCAATTTAGAAAATGTAAGGACCCTCGGAAAAATAATAGCATACAGAAACTTGACACTTTTTATTTCTCAGATAAATGAGGGATTTGAAAATTGATCTTAACTATGAAGAAGAAAGAATTAAGACACTAACTTTTACCAAAAAGAACATAAGACTAAATAAGATAAACAACTAACTGAAGATCAAACTTCAACATGAATTCTATATGTGCCTCTGTTAAGGGGACAATGATGTGTAGTCCCAACGTGGTGTGTGGTAGCCTTCATCTGGGTTCTGATGTTCTTAACTTCATCTTTGAAACAATGGACTCATTCAACATTTATTGAGCTTCTATAAGCATCTACTATGTTCCAGTTACTATCCTAGATAGTGGTGATACAGCAACAAACAAAATACACTGAGTGGCCAGATTATTATGATCTCTGAACGCCTAATAATCTGGCCACTCAGTGTATATCTACACTAATAAAAGAGAAACATGCAAATTGACCATCTGCTCCGCCCACCAGCCAATCATGAGCGAGTATGCAAATAAACCCAACAAAGAAGGAGGCGGCCATGGAGCTGGAGCAAGCCGGGCTTGTGGTGTGTCCCTGACGACAGAGGAAGCCAAGCTTCCCAGTGCCCTGGCCGCTGCTCTAGGAAGGGCTAGAGAAGAAAAAAAGGAGGGGCTGGGGGCCTGGGTCATGAGGGGGTGTAGCCAGCCTGAAAACAGCCCTCAGCCCCTCACCCAGGCTGGCCAGGCACTCCAGCAGGGACCCCACCCTGAAGGGGGTGTGGCCAGCCTGAAAACAGCCCTCAGCTCCTCACCCAGGCTGGCCACGCCCCCATGGGGTGAAGGTCCCCGCTGGGGGCTTAACCAGCCTGAAAACAGTCATCAGCCCCTCACCCAGGCTAGCCAAGCACCCCAGTGGGGACCTCCACCCTGAAGTGAGTGTGGCCAGCCTGAAAACGGCCCTCAGCCCCTCACCCAGGCTGGCCACGCCCGCCCAGCGGGGCATGGCCAGTCTGCAGGCCCTTCACCCAGGCCACCCCATGCCCCAAGGGAATCCCCACCCTGATCCGGGACACCCTTCAGGGTAAACCAGCCAGCTCCCACCCATGCACCAGGCCTCTAACTTCTATACTAATAAAAGGGTAATATGCTAATTAGACTGGGATACCTTCCAGGAGAACTTCTGGACGTTCTTCTGGACAAAGCCATGGTGTTGGGGCCGAGGTAGAGGTGGTTAGAGGCCAAGAGGGGAGGGCAGTTGTGGGTGATCAGGCCAGGATGGGACTGCAGTTGTGGGTGATCAGGCCGGTGGCGGGGGGGGGCGGTGATCAGGCTGGCGGGGGGGGGGAGTTGAAGCTGAGCAGGCCATCAGTGAGGGCCAGTTGGGGGCGAGCAGGCCATCAGTGGGGGTCAGTTGGGGGTGATCAAGACATGGGGGGGGGCAGTTTGGAGTGAGTAGGCCAGCAGGGGGGCAGTTGGGGGTGAGCACACTGGCACGGGGGGGCAGTTGGGGGTGATCAGGCTGGCAGGGGGGGACATTTGGGGGCAAGCAAGCCAGCAGGCAGAGTGGTTAGGAGCAATCAGGCAGGCAGGCAGGTGAGCGGTTAGGAGCCAGCAGTCCCGGATTGTGAGAGGGATGTCTGAATGCCAGTTTAGGCCCATTCCCTAAACTGGCAGTAGGTCATCCTTCAAGGGGTCCCAGATTGGAGAGGGTGCAGGCTGGGCTGAGAGACACCCCACCGCCCGTGCACGAATTTTGTGCACCATATTATATAATAAAAGGCTAATATGCAAATTGTCCCCTTGGCCAGTAGTTCGACCAGCAGGCTGGTCAGCCAACTGACCATGTCCCCTCCCCCTGGCCAGGCTGGCCAGACCCCACCCATGCACGAATTCATGCACCGGGCTTCTAAAATATATAGAGAGATCATAATAATCTGACCACTCAGTGTAGACAGTCTCTGATTTCATGAAGCTTTTAGTGCATTATAATTTTCATGTAATTAAAATCAAATACGGTGGCTACACTGATATCCAAGTTTATAAATCAGTCATCCCATATGCACCTACAACTCAGTACAAATACATAATTCCTAGTTGTGGTTCTATTTTGGTAACCAACTCTCCTTTCTTAGGAATCAAACCAAGATAACAAAAGTTGCGTCTTGAGCCACATTGTCAGATTTGAGCCAACTCCTAAGTCTGATTTGGCCTCTTCTATTCAGTCTTACTCTGTGTTGAACTATGTTGTCATTGCACCCATCCCCATTCAGCTGCTCTGGGAGGCATCCTCCTCCACTGAGGAGCTTCTCCCACAACAGGCCAATGGCAGTGGCCCACCAGCTGCCTCTGATCTGCTCAGTGTCCTCAAAGCCTTTCTCTCTTACCCCATTTCATCACATACCTTCTTTGATTAGCATGTTCTTAAACAGGCTTACAACTGCATTCTTGAGTTCACACTCTGATTACTGAGTGGAAAACAATAATTCCTTCCCTTTTTGTAATACTTCAGGCCATTTCCTTGCTGTTTAGAGATGGAAACCCGTTTCTGGAACATTGCAAATAAATTGTGCTAGCTCAAATATTTCTTCCTCAATCCATCTCCTGTAAAGTTTTTTAAAGGTAAAAAATGCCACCCTTAGAGAGTCTTTTTTAATAGGCCTCAGGTAAGACTCCTAGAGCTATTTGGTTTAACCACGTGGCTCACTCAGATGTGTCTTGGTTTGAGAGCATTGCCCAGAAAGCTAATCAGTTAAAACACACTCACTGCAGCAACTTCTGCACGTGTACCTGCACTGCTTCTTCACCTGTGCCGTCCCCTGCCTTCCTCCAAATATGTCACCTCCCGCCAGTACAGTCAACCCAAACATTTGATTTGTGACCACACTTACGTTGCATCATTCATGATCTCACCGTCCCAGGCCTTTTATTTTCCTAAGTCAGTGGTCAGCAAACTCATTAGTCAACAGAGCCAAATATCAACAGTACAACGATTGAAATTTCTTTTGAGAGCCAAATTTTTTAAACTTAAACTCCTTCTAACGCCACTTCTTCAAAATAGACTCGCCCAGGCCGTGGTATTTTGTGGAAGAGCCACACTCAAGGGGCCAAAGAGCCGCATGTGGCTCGCGAGCCGCAGTTTGCTGACCACTTTCCTAAGTGATCTTAGCCTATTGCACTGCCGCTATTTGGCTCTTTTTACACTTTGTTTCTCATCTTGTCAAAATTAAGGATGACACCCTCGCTAGGTGAGGCTGGATTTGTATGTTTTTTAAAATAAGCAAAGAGGTAAACAACAACCTAGAAATAAAAATTTTATCCTGCTGCTCTATAACCTCCATTCAAAGCAATTGTACAGAATGCTCTGGGTGGGCACCAGCCTGGGCCTGACGGGGTGTGGGCACCTGTGGTCATCTTGGCTTTCTGGGCAAAGGCAGTATTAGAGGGAAATGTTGCAGGAGAGGGTAACCCAGCTATGGAGGGTTAGATAGCCCCTATCCCATGTCACCCATCTCAGAACCGAGCCAGCAGACCAGACAATAATAGCAGAGAGGGCAGGAGAAAATGGAGATAGGGGACATGGCACAGAGTGTACAAAATTGGAACATGATGCTAATACAGACCATAGTTTATTGTCCTTTCACGTACTGGAATCCAGGAGTCAAAAACAGTGGGCAATCGAGCGTAAAAAAGGGTGATAGAAGTATCGATGTCCTTGACTTCTTCCTTGGAATAAAGTTGGAAAAGGCCCCAGGTAGCAGGAAGTGGCCAGTCCACATGGTGTCGTTGAAGTCTGACCTGATGGAAAGGTTTGTGAAGCAAGGGTTCTTTAAATACTTAAAGCGGAACCTGAGGTCATTGCTTTCTTTTTTAAAAAATATATTTTATTGATTTTTTACAGAGAGGAAGGGAGAGGAATAGAGAGTCAGAAACATCGATATGAGAGAAGCATTGATCAGATGCCTCCTGAACACCTCCCACTGGGGATGTGCCCGCAACCAAGGTACATGCCCTTGACCGGAATTGAACCTGGGACCTTTCAGTCCGCAGACCAATGCTCTATCCACTGAGCCAAACCAGCCAGGGCTGAAGGTCATTACTTTCTTTTGATTAAACCTCCACTAGATAATCAAGAAAACAGAACATACTGCTGAAACACTGGAGTCCTTCAGTACTTCAGGCTTATGCATAGCCATACAGGCTGTTTTTGCATTAATGGCAACCTGAGCACCAAGACAAGTAGGAAAACTGCTAGTGACTAGTATGGTACCAGAGAGTAAAGATGGTGTCACTCAAGTTCTTCCTCTGGCTGAAGGATGTGTGATTGGCAGCTGTGGTAAATACATGTCAATCACATTGTGGCTGCAATATATTTCATTCGGTGACTGCTGAGGCCTAGAAGTAGGAATTGCTCCAGAGCAATCCCTGGAAACAGCTATGAAAGTAAAGCAGTGCTATAGTTATGTCTGCCCAGATTTAGTAAAAGAATTTAACAAGTATCACACACGTGGGCCAAGGGGATTAAACAGTATACTGAATTCAAGGCCATTTCAAAGAAAGAATTTTCCATTGACGTTGGTTATGACAGGTTCTGAAATCTTTCTTCAGGAATTTACTAATACAGACTTCATACCACCTACATAAGAAATAGGAGATGAAGTAATTCAAAATTATCTTTCTGATGTTACTCTCTCTACAAAAATACTGACCTCACTGAACTGGATGTGCATGGACTTTGAGTGTGGCTTTCATATTTTGAAGGGGAAAAGGGACCAAGTAAAAAATAAATTTCAAAACATAGCCTCATACACAACAATGTGAATTTATTTAATTTCACTGAACTATACACTTAAAAATGAATAAAATGGTAAATTTTATGTTATATGTATGTTACCACAATAAAATAAATAAATATTTTAAGTGGTCTTGTGATACTTGCCATTACTCATTCATAGGACAAGGGATTCCAATAATTATTAATTGCTACCATCCCCAAAAAAAGAAAATTGATTTTTGTTGCTAGTGCTTTTAGAATGAAAAAGCTAGTATATTTAGTATATTAATTACATGCATTCATTTTCTTGCTAAAAAAAAAAAAAATTTTACATAAGACAAGACTGTTGGACCACTTTTTTTAAATTAAAAAGCATTGCTCACAACATTCAGGTATTACAACACCAGTTTCAACCTCTGGTCACTGAGATATCCTCCTGGTTCATATGTGTAAGCAGGTGCCACTACCGAAGTGTGAGAGGCAAACAGAGGGCAGTGCTGTGTGCTAATTGTTGTCTGCTTCTAAGGGAGAGATTCTGATCTCTCTCAGAATCTCTCCTGTGGCAGAAATGATTGGCAGTGCTGTGGTCCAATCAAATCTCTACTAGGGAGAAACCAAGATGGCAGCATAAGATATATACCTGTACGTGCTGCCTCTCACAACCACACCAAAACTACAACTAAAAGACAAAACGACTATCACCCAGAACCATGGGAAAGCTGGCTGAGTAGAAGTTCTACAACTAGAAGGAAAGAAGGAAGCTCATTGAGACTGTGTAGGAGGTGCAGAGGCTCGGAAAAGCAGAGGTACAGAGGCGCGCGCGCGAATTGGGCTGGTGACTGCAAGCGCTGTTTTTTTCAATTGGGAGGGAGTTACAAGCTCCCGACTGCTCTGAACTCCAGTTTCCGGCAAGACTCTGGGGACCCAGACTCCTACAGGGAGAAACTGGACTGTCTGGCATCAGGTCGGAAAGTGAGGGTGGCTTTCTCGCAGAGGTGCTCGTAGGAATCATTGTCTACTGCGCTGGGGTGCAGGGCATGGGGACGCTGAGACACGGAGACACAGAGAAGGCTGACTGGCAGCCATTGCTATTTGCTACACCCTGGTGATTCCCTGAGACACCGCCCCAACCAATTTACAAACCCACCCAAGCTGTGCACAGTGGCTTTTGCATATGAATGGCCTGCCCTTTCGCAGCTTAACCTAACAAGCTACAGCTGGGTCAGACAACTCCAAAACTTCTAAACTCCAAACAAAGAGGAGAAATCTGTAGATCTCACTATAGTGCCTGCTGGGTGGCCTCAGACAGTAGCTGACTTGCACCCCATTGGAGATCCAGAACCAGTGTACCTAGAGGTCAGTGTGAGACAACACCAGATTTCAGCTCCTCACATACATAAGTGACACACTCAAGAGGCAGACTCAGTGAGCACCAAAGCCCCACTGAAGCAAGTCATGCCCCATAAGGGTGTCTCCAGCACAGCAATTCTTCCATTATAGACACAGCTGATCCTCACAGCCAATTGGTCTGGAGGTCAATTCCTTCCAGTGTACCAATAGTACCCCAAGGCTTAACTACAACAAGACTGTGCACCCAGCCCACAAAGGGGTGCACCAAGAGTGTCCACCTCAGGTAACTGGGGAGGCTGAGCCACTGGGCCCTATAGGTCACCTACCACACAAAGCCACTCCATCAACACAGGGAAGCAGCCAAAATGCAGAGAAAAAGAAACATGTCATGAATGAAAGAAATGGAGGAAAGCAAACTACTGAATATAGAGTTCAAAACCACAGTTATAAGGTTACTCAAGAATCTTCTAGAAACCACCAAGAAACTTAGTGAGACCTCTGAGGAACTTAGAGAGACCTTCAAGGATCTTAATGAGAATGCCAAAGAAAATGGAAAAGGATCAGTCAGAAATTAAACATACACTGTCTGAAATAAAGAATAATATACAGAAGTCCAACAGTAGACTAGAGGACCCCAAGAATCAAACCAAAGATTTGAAATATGAGGAAGCAAAAAACACCCAACCAGAAAAACAAAAAGAATCCAAAAATATGAAGATAGTGTAAGGAGACTCTGGGACAACTTCAAGGGTACCAACATCCGAATTATGGGGGTGCCAGAAGAAGAGAGAGAGAGCAAAATATTGAAAACCTATTAGAAGAAATGACTGAAAACTTTCCCTACCTGGTGAAAGAAATAGGCTTACAAGTCCAGGAAGCGCACAGAACCCCAAACAAAAGGAATCCAAAGAGGATCACACCAAGACACATCATAATTAAAATGCCAAGGGCAAAAGACAAAGAGAGAATCTTAAAAGCATCAAGAGAAAAACAGTTAGTTACCTACAAGGGAGTACCCATACAACTGTCAGCTGATTTCTCAACAGAAACTATGCAGGCCAGAAGGGAGTGGCAAGAAATATTCAAAGTGATGAATAGCAAGAACCTATAATCAAGATTACTCTACCCAGCAAAGCTATCATTCAGAATTGAAGGTCAGATAAAGAGCTTCACAGTGGCAGGGAGTAAGGGCATGGGGTGTGTGGGGGCGAATCTGGTGGAGGGGAGCTATGGGGGGAAAAAGAGGAACATCTGTAATAATCTGAACAATAAAGATTTATTTTTAAAAAAAGAAAGAGCAAGAACTCATGGACACAGACAACAGTGTGATGACTGTGGAGGGGAGGGGTATGGGTGGAGGTAGAAGAGAACAGAGTGGGGATAAATGGTGATGGGAAAAAATATATATATTAAAAAATAAAGTGAAAAAAAGAGAAAATACTGTCAGATCAGTTTTAAATAAATTATGATTCATATTAAAAAAAAAAAACCTCTACTAGGTGATTTGAGTGCTACTGCTTTTTTTTGTTTGTTTGTTTTTTTGTTTTTTTGGTTTTTTTTTTGTCTTTTGTATCTGGCTTAGCATTATGTTTTCAGGTTTATCATGTGTAGCATGTATCAGTACTTCATTCCTTTCACGACCTTAGCTCAAGTTGCTATAACAAAATACCAGAGCGTGGGTGGCTTAACCAACAGACTTTTATTTCTCATAGTCTGGAGGCTGTGAAGTCCATGGAGTTGCTGCCAAATTTGGTTCTCAGTGACGGCTCTCCTTCTCAGCTTGAAGATGGCCACGTTCTCACTATATCCTCATATGGCAGAGAGAGGAAGCGAGAGTGAACCTTCCTTTCCTTACAAGAGTGCTAATCCCATTATGGGGGCCCCACTCCCAGGACCTAATTCAAATCCAATTACTTCCCAAAAGCCCCAACTCCTCATATCGGCACGATGTGGTAAGGGCTTCAACACATGAATTTCAGGGGCACAAACATTCAGTCCATAGCACAACCCAATAATATTCCATTGTGCAGATATACATTTTATTCATCCATTCACTAATTGGCAGGCATTGGGTTGTCTCCTCTTTGGAGTTATCATGAATAATGCTGCAATGCACATTTGTGTGCAAGTTTTGTGTGGACACATGTTTTCCATTCTCTTGGATATATATCTAGCTGTGGAATTGCTAGCTCATACAGGAACACTTAACCATTCGAGAAACTGCCAATCTTATTTCCCAAGTGGCTGCACCATTTTACAGTCTTACCAGCAATACATGAGGGTTCTAATTTCTACAAATCCTCACCAACACTTGTTTATTGTCTGTCTTTCCCATCATAATTATCCATCCTCGTGGGTGTGTATTGGTACCTCATGTGGTTTTGATTTGCACTTCCCTGAGGACTAATGATGTTGAGCATTTTTCCTGTGGTCATTGGTCACTTATATATCTTCTTTGGAGAAATGTCTATTTGAATCTTTTGCCCATATGTTAATTGTTTTATTTGTCTTTTTATTATTGTGAATAAGAGCTCTTTATATATTCTGGTTATAACTCCCTTATTAGATATATGATTTGAGTTGTCTTTTTACTTTCTTGATAGTATCCTTTGAAGCATAAATGTTTTGGTTGTTCTTTATAAGATAAATTGCTTTCTTAAAAAGTCCCTGGAGCTCTGGGTCCAGAATAATGTTTTTCTAATATATAATATATAGTTTCATAGAATTTTATAGCAGGCAAGAAAGAATTCAGGAATGCATTACAAGAAAAACAAGATAACCTAATTGTTAATTAATTTAAAAGAATTATGGGTAGAAAATTAAATTTGGTCTTCTCCTGCCAATCTCTTTGTTGAGGCTCTATAATGTATTATTTTGACTTCTTTTATATGTGTGAATGCACATGAAAGCAAATTATAAGAAGTTATTTTACAAAACAAGCCAGAGAAAAATCTGTGCTTACCCCTGAACCTGACTAAGTGGAACTGAAGGGAATACAGAGTTAATTATTCGGGTTAATCAGATGGTGTTTATAAATGACAAACAGCTATAGTAAAGTTATTAAGTTTATATACTGAACAATGCTAAAGTATTTTAATTAATAAAAGTTGCTCTTGAAATAAATCTTTCTGGTTAATTTCTCCCCTCTCTTTAGAATCTTGGGTAGTTAAAAAAAAAAAAACAACACTAAATTGAATGCACATTTGAAACTTTTACAACAGTTCATGCAGAGCATACAAAGTTAACAGCTTATAAATTCTCCTTACCTCAAGAAAGAAAGCAGACATAAGAAACCGAACTACTATTGTGTTCACTTCTGCTAAAATACTTCTCCAGTATAGTTCGGGCTATTCATTTCTCTCTCTCTCTCTCTCTCTTTCTCTCTCTCTCTCTCTCTCTCTCTCTCTCTCTCTCTCTCGACATAAAACATTATATTGATTGGGCTATTCATTACCTTCTCTTTTTTTGAGGTATAATTGGCATATAGCATTATATTGGTTTCAGGTGTACAATATAATGATTTGATATTTATATATATTCCAAAATGCTCACCACAATAAGTCTAGTTGACATCCATCTCTACACAGTAATCAATGTTTTTCTTAAGAAAATATCTATTATCTTAAAAACTTTCAAATCTACAATATAGCATTACTAGTATTAACTACTAGAGACCTAGTACAGGATGGGGTCCACCTGGCTGGCCCCAATAGGGACAATTGGACCGGGCCAGCCGGGAGGAGGGGACGCGGGAGGTTGGCCAGCCCCGCCCCTGGTCGAACTCCCAGTTGAAATCCTGGTCAAGGGGACAATTTGCATATTAGCCTTTTATTATGTAAGATAGTCACCAAGCTGTACATTACCTCCCCAGGATTTATTTATTTTCTAACTGGAAGTTTGTATCTTCTGAACACCTATACTCATTTTTCCCACTCCATACCCCCTGCCTCTGGCAACCACCAATCTGTTCTCTGTACCTGTTTTGTTTTGTTTTTAATAGTTTATTGGTTTTTAGAGAGAGGGAGGGAGAAGAGAGAGACATTGATATAAAAAGGTAACATTAATCTGCTACCTCCTGCACACCCCCACTGGGGATTGAGCCTACCACCTTGGCATGTGCCTGATTGGGAATCAATCCAGCAACCTTTTGATGCATGGGATGATGCCCAACCAACTGAGCCACACTGGCCAGGGCAATTAGTTCATTTTTGTTTGGTTGTTACAGTCTACATATAAGTGAGATCCTGTGGTATTTGTCTTTGTCTGACTCATTTCACTTAGCATAATGCCTTCAAGTTCCATCTACATTGTCACAAATGGCAAGATTTTATTCTTTTTTACATCTGAATAATATTCCAGTATGTGTATGTATTACATTTTCTTTATCCATTCATCTACTGATGAACATTTAGGTTGCTTTCATGTCTTGGCTACTGTCACTAATGCTGCAATGAACATGGAGGTGCAGACACCTTTTTGAATTTGTGTTTTTGTTTCCTTTGAATAAATACCTAGAAGTGGAATTTCTGGATCATATGGTAGTTCTATTTTTAATTGTTTAACTCTTTATTGTTAAGAGTATTACAGATACTCCTCCTACTTACTGCCCTTTTTCCCCCCTCCACCTGGATCCCACCCAACCCAGGCCTTCACCACTCTATTTATTGTCTGTGTCCATGGGTAATGCATGTACGCAAATAAGTTCTTTGATTAATCTCTTCCCCCATGCCCCTCTACCCCCATTCCCTCTGAGATTTGTCAGTCTGTTCCATGTTTCCATGCCTCTGGTTCTATTTTATTCATCAGTTTATTTTGTTCATTAGAGTCCTTGTTCATTTGTTTTGATTTGTAGATTCAATTGTTGATAGATATGTATTTATTGACATTTTATTGTTCATATTTTTTATCTTTTTGTCCCAGAGGCTTCTTACACTATCTTCATATTTTTGGATTCTTTTTTCTTTTTGCTCTTCTGATTGGGTGTTTTTTGTTTCCTCATATTCCAAATCACTGATTTGATTTTCAGTGTCCTCTGCTCTACTGTTGATTCCCTGTAAATTATTCATTTCAGTTAGTATATCCTTCATTTCTAACTGGTCCTTTTTTATGTCTTTGATGTTCTAAGTTCCTTGAAGTCCTCAATAAGTTCCTTGAGCATTCTTAAAACCATTATTTTGAACTCTGTATCTGGTAGTTTGCTCGCTTGCATTTCATTTAGTTCTTTTTCTGGAGATGTCTTCTGTTCTTTCATTTGTGACATGTTTCTTTGTCTCCACATTTTGGCTGCTTCACTGTGTTTGTTTCTATGTATTAGGTGGAGTTCCTATGTCTCCTGGAATTGGTAGAGTGGCCTTGTACAGTAGGTGCCCTGTAGGATCCAGTGGCTCAGCCTCCCCAGTCACCTGAACTGGGCACTCTAGGCGCACCCTGGGGCTGTGTGCACTGTCCTGTTGTAGTTGAGCCTTGATTGCTGTTGGCATCATTGGGATGGATTGACCCCCAGGCCAATGGGCTATGAGGACCAGCTGCAACTACAGCAGAAGAGCTGCCATGCAGAAGATGCCCCTGGGGAGCAGGACTGCTTCAGTGGGGCTTTGGTGCTCACCAAGTCTGACCCTTGAGTGTGTCACTCATGGATGTGGTAGTGTTGTAATCTGGTGTGGTCTGAAGCTGACCACCAGGTGCATTGACTCTGGGGCCTCCCGGGAGGTGCAAAGTCAGCTATTGCCTGCGTCCTGCCCGGGGCCACCCAGCATGAGCTACAGAGAAATCTGTAGATAGCTGCTACTTGTGTTGGGCTTGGAGGTGCCCAGGAGAGACCAAGCTGTGAACTAAGGCAGGTTGCTGCTAGTACTGGGCCCAGGGCCACTTATCCAGAGGTATGGGGCACACTGAGGCCAGCTGCTTCGTGTTTGAAAGATGTTAGGAAAGTCTGAAGCCTGAGCCAGGACAGACCATTCATATGGAAAAGCACTGCTAGCAGCTTGGGTGGGGCTGCAAATTAGTTGGGGTGGCGTCTCAGAGAGTCCCACACTGTTTGCCCTTTAAGAGTAACAACCTGCTACTCCAGCAACCTCCATGTCACTCAGCCACAATCCCTGCTGGTCTTTACAGCCCAAAGTTACAGGGACTTCTCCTCCTAGCACTGGTACCCTGGACTGAGGGGTCTGGTGTGGGGCTGGGACCCCTTGCTCCTCACAGGGCGGAGCCTCCACAGCCAAGATATCATGCTCAATTTAAAACAAAATACCTGATGTTGGACCAGCCCTTTCGAGCCTCCCCACTCCTACCAGTCCTAATGTGGCTTCTTCTTTAATTCTCTAGTTGTAGGGCTTCCATTTAGCCAGATGTCAGGCAGTTCTGAATGATGGCTGTTCTGTGGTTTTAGCTGTAATTTTGATGTGCTTGTGGGAGGAAGCAAGTACTACCTTTCTCTACACTGCCATCTTGGCCCTCCTCCTATTTTTCTTTTTTTTTTTTTTTTTTTTTTTTTTTTAGAAAATTCCATAGTTTTCTGTAGTGGCTGCACTAATTTGCAATCCCACCAACAGTGAACAAGGGTTCTTTTCCCCCACAGACTCACCAACACTTGTTATTTCTGTGTGTGAGGCGATATCTCATTGTGGTTTTGATTTGCATTTATGTGATGGTTAGTGATGTTGAGCACCTTTCCATGTACCTGTTGGGCATTTGTATATGTTCTTTGGAAAAACGACTATTCAAGATAGACATTTTTTAAATTTTTAATAGTGTATTGATTTTTAGAAAAGAGAAAGGGAGAGAGAGAGACACATCTATATGAGAGCACATCACTGGCAACCTTTCAGTGTATGGGATGAAGCCCAATCAACTAAGCACCAGGACATACTGCCCATTTTTAAATTAAATTGTTTGCTATCCTGCTATTGAGTTGTATGAGTTCTATATATGTTATGGATATTAACCGCTTATCAGATACAGGCATATCTCATTCCATTGTGCTTCACCTTATTGTGCTTCAGAGGTATTGTGGATGGGGGGCTTTTTTACAAATTGAAGTGCAAGGGCAGGAGAAGACCAATGTTTGGCTCAATCAGGCAAGCAGAAAAATGAAAGATGATTTCCTCCTTCCTGCACATTTTGTTGTATTCAGGCCTCAATGGATTGAATGATGATGTCCACTCACATTGGGAGGACAGTGTTCTTTAACTGAGTCCACCAATTCAAATGCTAATCTCATCCAGAAACACCCTCACAGACACACCCAGAAGTAATGTTTGATCTGGGCACCCCATGTGCAGTCAAGTTGACACATAAGATTAATCATCACATATATGTTACTCTCCTTTCCTTCATAATAATTTATCCTCAGTCCTCAATGCAAATGACCCCACATGAACCCATCCCACAATCGTTCCACCAAACATGTCCTCTTTTGACTGATAACTGAAATATTTACACTGGAATCCCCAATACAATATTTTTAAAAAGTCAGGACTTGCCACAATCAGACTTCTCTCATTTATCAAACCTTATCTCCCTTTACTATCTATAGTGAGTTGATAGTTTCCCCCAAAGAAATATGTCTAAGTCCTAACCACTGACCCCTGTGAATGTGATATTGCTTGGATATAGGGTCTTTACAGATGTACATAACTTAAGGGTCTCTAGGAATTGAAGGTGAGCCCTAAATCCAATAACTGGTATCTTATAAGAGAAGGGAGGGAAAATTGTAAGACACAGGGACGCAAGGAAGAAGGCATGAGAAGATAGAGGCAGAGATTGGAGTGATGCATCTATGAGCCAATGGACAACAAAGAGAGCCACTAGAAGCTAGGAGAGAGGCAACCAACTCTGCCAACACCTTGCTTTCAACTTCTAGCCTTCAGAATTGCGAGAGAATAAATTTCTGTTGCTTTAAACCACCAATTTTGTGGCAATTTGATATAGCAGCCCCAGGGAATGAATACTCTAGCTAATAGTCTCCTCACTGTCCTTGAAGCATGTCATTCTCTTTCCCACCTCTAAAAATGCCATACACTCCCCGCCTTCTCACTTATCCTTCCTAGCCTTTGGAACCTCTCTTAATCCCACTTACCCAAGCAATTTTCTCCAGCTGTTTCTACCCACTTATGTTCTGAACTGCTCATCTTCATATATGTCATATACTGTCTTCCCCTACTATGTAAGGTTCTGTGTCTTGTTCCCTAAAGAAACTGAAAAGTTCATGAGTACAGATTCTTATGCTGTACCTATGTAACCTTAACTAGTAAGCACGTGACAAAGACATATTTAATTACTCTGTATCACTGAATAACCCAAGAGAATGGGCTTCATAGCTATAGCACCACTGATGCTCAATACCAAATCTCAGTGATCACACTGCCAACTCACTGCCCAGATTTCATACCTCACATGCTGACTCTGCTATAACCCAAATTAGATTGAAATGAATGAGACCCCAGGTAAGTCCCCTGAGGTGCTGCTCAAGGCTGAAAGTTTACCCCAAAGCTGTTACTGTCTGTCACTTTCTCATTATTTTTGTGAAATAAATAGGGGCCAGTGGGAGGTTCCCACAGCAAGACTATATGATTCCTACAACATTATAGTAATTAGTGGTACTGAAGATCATTGACATACTTAGGGTGTAGATGTCTGAGGCTGCTAAAGCTTAATATTAATTAATGGAAGACTAATAGGAAAACAAGATGAATGAAACAGACCTCATGGAAACCTTCAACACTTGCTTTATGATTCAAGCATGAATTAAACATTTTCTCAGAGTGGAAGGGCTTCAGATATATATTTATAAATTATCTTTCCTTTTCTTCTTCTTTGGTTCCAACCAATGGCTTTAGGCAAACTCTGTTACCTCGACACCTTCTTGCCTACAAGTTTTCTGGACTCTCAGGTAGGAACCCATGACCCAGCTCCTTGTGAAATGTAGGTAACCTGAGTTCCTCAGGTGCAAAACTCACCTTGCTGCAGGGAAAGATTTAAAATGGAGTTATGGACCTGCTGTCAGAGATGCTGTTAGGACAAGATATACAGACACTTCTCCCTCTGGCCTCTCTTGTTAATAGAATATGAGTTGTAATTTGAGTGGAAGGGATTGTGAGGACACTGTAGAAGTCACAGTATGGAGACAAAATCTTCATGGATATCTCCTTCTCTGAGTCAGACTTGCGCCAGGACATTGCCTTTCTCCCATGAGATAGTAGAATCCATATGGTCAAAATACTTAGAGATTCTCCAAGCCAAAAAGTCATTGCCTCTCCTAAATTATCCCAGAATCCAAAGTGGAATGGCGCCCTAGCTGGTTTGGCTCAATGGATAGAGCGTCAGCCTGTGGACTGAAGGGTCCCAGGTTCAATTCTGGCCAAGGGCACATGCCTGGGTTGTGGGTTTGATCCCCAGTAGGGGGCAGGCAGGAAGCAGCCAATCAATGATTCTCTCTCATCATTGATGTTTCTATCTATCTCTCCCTCTCCTTTCCTCTCTAAAATCAATAAAATATATATTTTTTTAAAAAAAGTGGAATGGTCCCTGGGTCCTGATAATATAACACTTTCATTTACCACCAAGACTAGCTAAGCAAAGATTTCACACCTGGGTTCCACAAGTCCCATAAAGAGAACTCCACAATTCATTAGCCCGCTCCCACCAGCCTCTCTACCACCTGCCACAGCCACAGGATCTACAGAACTGCCACAGTGATCTCAACTGATTCATCTGGGCAACGGTGCTTCTTCAAATTGGGACTTTTCCCTCTCTATTTCATACTTAGGATAAGTTCTCAGAAAAATTGAATCTCTAGAGACTCTCACATTCTTTCCCTCCTTCCCACCCTCTCTTCTCTCTCTCTCTTTCTCTCTCTCTCTCTTTTTCTCTCTCATAAACATACATGTGTGTCCACATTTGAAGGGTCAGGTTTGGCTCATGATTTCCTTTTCTATACTTTACATTCATTTAATAAGTTACCAAGCATTAAAAAAAAAAAACTTTCCTAAGACACTGGAATATAGCGTTGGCCTCTGTGCGCAGATGTTTATGATGTGCAGGGACCTCTTGCTACGCCTGTGGGTACAGCACACACACGTACAGAGCTGGCACGATGGCGAGCTGCACAAGTACCACCAACCACAACCTTGCTGGGTCTTCAGGCCTTCACAGTGCATCGTCTTTCAGAGAGCTAGGGTCTTTTTCTGAAGTCTGGCCTCGATTGTCAACACTCTGGGTCTGCAAATAACTTTGTACATTACAGAAGAGTAGTTCTCAACCCTGGCTGCACATTAGAATCACCTGGGAAATTTTATTTAAAAGAGGATGCCTGCGCACCCTAGAAATTCCGGTTTAATTGAGACAGTCCTGTAGGAACAGAGGGTTAAAAGTTCCCAGGAGACCATGATGAATGGCCCAGGTCAAGAGAACCTGGGAGCAGGAAGTATGTCAGAGGTCCAAACTCCTTTCCAAGTTGCCCATAGCCTCTACGCAAATTTACATTTGCAAATAGATTTGGGGGGAAAGTGAAATGCTGACTAATTTCTTTTAACCCTCCTTTGCCCCCCCACCCCCGCATTACAACTATTTCCCTTTCATTTGTAGCCAAAAACAACTACAAAACATTTGTTGTAAACAACATTGTTTCTCCTTCCATTAACGGTCTCAGTAGGGAGATATACATGTTGGCATTCATTAGATAATAAAAAGGGGAAAATACCAAGGGACATCAGAATGTGTTCACCTTATAATCTTGTACTTCACTCACCCATTTTTATCCAAATTCAAAGGAAAAAGGGGCACATCTTCCCCATTTTGTGCAACTGTGGACTATTTTCATTAGAAGCAAGCATAGATAATTATCTGAAAGGTCTTCTTCTATTATAAGCAGCAAATCATTTCTCCTAAAAAGGCTAGTAAAGAACACTCTTGTAAGAGATCAGCCAAAGGATGTGTATGCATGCATATAAGCATAACCCATGGACACAGACAGCAGGGGAGTAGGGCCTGTGCTGGGGGTAGGAACAGCCAGGGAGAGGTCAATGGGGCGAAAAGGAGACATATGTAATACTTTAAGCAATAAAGAATTTTAAAAAATATATTTAAAAAGAAAAAAAATTTTTAAAATATGCCTAAAAAAATAAAAGAAAGAACACTCTTAAGTGACATATGGCCACAACCATGATCCCAGTCAGGACAAGTTCAGTTTATTCTATTTTCCTTCGCCTCATAAAATGTTCCACTCTTTCTCGGCCTGTACCTCATTACAGCGAGAAGCTATAAACAACTCTGTAGAGTACATGAGGAAGAAGTAGCCATTATCTTTATTTATGAGTGTTTCAAACAAAGAAGCTCATGAATATGGATACAGTGGATGTCTCCCCAACCACACCAGGCGGGAGCTAAGAATAGGGTCACCATATGTTATAAACAGCATCTGCTGGCTTTGTTCTCCCCCACCTCTGCCAAAACTCTGGCCCCTCTTAGAGAACACACAAAGAATTCTGGGAGCCTCCAGGGGTACAGGCACTAATGCTTGTATTTGCCACGGTGTCTGCTCTTTCCTTCTGTCCTGCTCAAGCTCACTAAAGTGGCAGTGCCTGTCTTGGGACCCTCCAGAGTTGTAAGCTACACTATCACCACCTTCATACCTTTATGCCCAGGGCGCTGCTGTGACACAGCCAATGATGTCTGATGCAGTTTACACCTGTGGAGAGTTTAGCAGAATTGGCTGTTTCTCCTCTGACTCTCGGCCTGGGACATAAGCACAACACCATGAAGCCTGGGCCAGAGAACAATATGGTCGATAGATCTCTGCTCTATTTAAAATCATCTCTCCCCTCTGGCTCTGCTCCATTCCCCGAGAATCAAGCATGTCTGTCTATAATCAAGCCTTTTCTCCTATAAAATTTTTTATTGAAGACTCTTCAGTTCATCTATTCACCCCTCTTCACCCCCAGTTTCCACAGTCCTTCATTTATTCATTCATGCATGCATGCATTCATTCATTCATGGATGTGCTAGACATTGTGGACGATACAACAGACTAATGCCATGAGCAGGTTCTCTGTGGAGAAGTTCAGAATTCCGTGAGCATGCGGAGGACAGGCCCAGCCTCTTCATATTTGTGTTGTCAAGGAAGGGTTCTCAGAGGAAAGCAATGGTCTTAAAACTGAAACTCAAAGGACTAGGAGCTAGGCAGCAAGGCGGAGCAAGAGCCAGGGTTCAGAGAGGGGGGGTTGGGGGCTGAGAGGAGGGAGGGGCAACCCCAGACATAAGGAACATCATGTACCAAGCCCAGCGTTTAGACAGAGCACATAACAATTCTAAAGACAATCCGGAAGACTCACTTCCATCTGAAATTTTAACTTTCTGCACCAACAACTTGTAACCACAGAGAGGACAAAATGGCTCACTTGGCTTGCTCTCCTGAGTTTTTCTTTGAGAAGGAGTTCATTAAGTGGGGACAGGCTCTGAAGTCAGATGGAAATAGAGTTACCAGGTAAACTACAGAATGCTCAGTTAAATTAGAATTTCAGATAAGTGATAATTGGTTAGTATAAATATGTCTCAGATATTGCATGGGATATACTTATCCTAAAAATTATTTGCTGTGAATCTGGAATTTTAATTTAACTGCATTACTGTATTTTTATTTGCTAAATTTGGCAAGAAGAGATCATGAAAATGATCACAAACTTGGTCACATTCACTGGAAAATCAATTGGAAAAAAGAAGAGATAACATTACAAAAGCAGACATCAGTGGTAAAAACATAAAAAATACAACTGACAGAAAAAAAGACTACAATAGGCCAAGCAAATTTTCTTGTCTGAATTCTAAATAACTAAAATCCATGGAGAATGCTCTACAATAGCAAATAAAAAGTCTTTGCCAGAAGCACTCCGTAAGAGTAAGATTGCAGAGCAAGGACCTTAAGACTGTGTCTCCAGCTTGCTAGCAATCATTGGCTCAGGCAACGAACCCAATAACGACAGAAAAGAGACCTGCCCTCCTCAAACAACAGGGCCAGCTGTCCCTGCACTCCTGGTCACAGACAGCCAAGGTGGCAACTGCATCCTAGACTTTGAGAATTTTACTGGGTAGAAGCACATCAAAATGCACAGAGTGTGTCTTCTGGAATCTCATTATAAGATAGGCCTGTGTCCATGTCTTGTGGCCCAGTCTTAATAAGCAGGCCCCACCTCTCCCTTAGAAGGAAATGGATGAGAGTCAGCATGTCCACTGGGAGGAGGAAGGTTTACAGCAGCAGAAAACAAACAAAACAGATCAAGAATGGGGAGGAGTGCCCTAACTGGTTTGGCTCAGTGGATAGAGCGTCAGCCTCTGGACTCAAGGGTCCCAGGTTGATTCCGGTCAAGGGCATGTACCTTGGTTGTGGGCCCATCCCCAGTGGGGCGTGTGCAGGAGGCAGCTGATCGATGTTTCTCTCTCATCGATGTTTCTAACTCTCTCTCCCTCTCCCTTCCTCTCTGTAAAAAATCAATAAAATATATGAAAAAAAAATAAAAAGAATGGGGAGGAGTGGGATCACTGGGTCAATATATCCTAAGAAAGCCAAAACACCAATCAGGAAAAAAATGTATGCACCCTTATGCTGATAGGAGCAAAATTTATAATAGCTAACATCTGGAAAGCTCAAGTGCCCATCAGCAGATGAGTGGACAAAAAAGCGGTGGTACATTTACACCATGGAATACTATGCAGCAGTAAAAAAAAGAAGGAGCTCACCCTTTGAGACAACTTGGAGGGACCTGGAGAGTATTATGCTAAGTGAAATAAGCCAGTCAGAGAAAGACAAGCATCACATGATCTCACTCATATGTGAACAAAATAGATCCAGAGACATAGAAGCATGGCACAGACTGTGGAATCTCAGAGGGAAGGTGGGGGAGGGTGGGAAGAGATTAACCAAAGAACCAATATGCATATATGCATAACCCCTGGACACAGACCCCTAGAAGGAGTCAATGGGGGGAATGGGGGGGGCAGGGGGACATCTGTAATACTTTCAACAATAAAGATAAATCTAAAAAAATTTTTCAATAAAATATATGAAAGTTGAAAAAAAAAAAAAAAGAATGGGGAGGAAGATGGTTTTCTGCTTTCTTGGTCCGGATCTGAAGAATTGTAGTGTTTGCTGAAGAAATTAAAAGTGAAGGAGTGGAATTTTCATAGGTAGGGTTGTAGCAAATCTGGGTTTTTAATGTCTCAGTAGGGCTGGCTTTAGGAGCATATGTGTGAGAGAAACAGATCGAGGGACAGAGAACGATTAAGAAATAAGCATGGCGAATACAAGAGAAAGATTGAAAAAAGAATATTTTTATTCTGTTGCAACTTCCATAAAATTGTCGAGCTTAAGTGGAAATGCATTAGATTTGAGGATAAATGAGAATAAAACCAATGAACTTCATAGGACTGTGGTGAACACCAGATGTTGAAAGAAAGTCTTAACAGATCAGATATCAACTTTCACCTCTAACAGACAAGAAAAATATATGAAAGATATATTTTTTAAAGACACAAAAGCAAGAAGCACTGGAGATAACAAAGTCTAAATGCACATCCCCAGAGAGCAAATAGGAGGCAGCTCATGGTTCGTGGTCCATATCGTCCTCACCCCCAATCTTCTGCTCCAGACCCCTGAGCTTCCATACAGATCGATTGATCTGTTCTTCACACTCAATCTTAACCTGGAATTATGATTTGGGGTCCATCTTTGAATTATCTAAAGCTGAAACACCTAGAAGCATCCCTCTTCCAACTTCTTACCCTCTTTGATCCTTGCTACCCCACCACACACACACCACAGTAAACCTAAGTATACTCATTGCCAGTTCCCAGATGGAGACAACCTCTTCTTTCCCAAACAGGCAGAGTAGCAGGATAGGTCATGCAGTTAATCTTTCCACCAGGCTCATGAGATTCGTATGGTACACTAGACTTGAATATATATTGCATTTTTTAAATTTAAAAAGTATGAGTTTCCTGGAGGTATTCAGAACGAACATAAGCTTTGCTTGTATGAAATAATATTCAATGGAGGTGGGTCATATTAAAGACTAGAGGCCCGGTGCACAAAAATCGTGCACAGGGGGGGTGTCCCTCACACCAGCCTGCACCCTCTCCAATCTGGGACCCCTCGAGGGATGTCCAACTGCCCGTTTAGGCCCGATCGTAGGGCAGTCGGACATCCCTCTCACAATCCAGGACTGCTGGCTTCCAACTGCTCGCCTGCCTGCCTTCCTGATTGCCCCTAACCACTTCTGCCTGCCAGACTGATCACCCCCTAACCACTCCCCTGACAGCCTGATTGATGCCTAACTGCTCCCCTGGCAGCCTGTTTGCCCCTAACTGCCCTCCCCTGCACGCCTGGTCACCCCTAACTGCCCTCCCCTGAAGGCCTGGTCCCCCTTAACTGCTCTCCCCTGCAGGCCTGGTGACCCCTAACTGCCCTCCCCTGCAGGCCTGGTCACCCCCAACTGCTCTCCTCTTCTGGTCTGGTCAACCTTAACTGCCCACAACTGCTCTCCCCTGCTGGCCATCTTGTGGTGGCCATCTTGTGTCCACATAGGGGAAGCCATCTTTGACCACATGGGGGCAGTCATCTTGTGTGTTGGAGTGATACTCAATTTGCATATTATTCTTTTATTAGATAGGATAATCTCAGATGGTTGTTCTCATGATCCAAAGCTGCTATGCTTTGAGATCACATTATCTGTTGCAAAGTGAACATGGCCTTAAAACAGGTGGTTACTTTCTATTCTTTTTCTTTGATAACTGTTTTCTTATTTTAAAAACAATATCAAAAGTTTGCGAAACCAAAAGCACAAAGATGAAAATTTATATCACCCACAATCCTATCTCAGAAGTAACCACTCTTAATTAATATTTTGATAATTTGCCTCTTAGTCTTTGTTCTGAATTTACACAATGTTATTTTTAAAATGAGATCATCCTTGTGTTTATTGTTTAGTAACAACTCTACCAATAAACAATAAGCAGGCAACATTTTCACATCATTAAATCTTCTTCTAGACCACATGGGTAATTTGAGGGCATTGCAAGTATTTCATTGCTAATCTGAAGTGGAAATGCCCAAAATTTGAGGACAGATGGACAAACCAATAAGTTGGTTTTGTTTTGAGACTGTGCCTAACCTTATTTATCCAATCCTCCTAAATTACTGAGAATTCATATTATTCCCTATCACCAGTTCTCTCACTCTGCTCTCTTACCTCCCCCCGCAATCAGCAATAATAAATGTAACACCCTTGTAACTAAATCTTTTTGCACATTTAGTTATTCTCTGAGTAAATTCCTAGAAGTGTAATTGCTGGGTTGAAAGGATTTACTATGATTTCGGATAGCGCGAATGTTGTTTAACTTCTGAAATTTTCTAGAATTAAGCAATAGCTCCACATGGGCCTTGTTAGTAATATATGTGGTTTACATGCATGTCTCTTCTTGCACAATTCGTCTACAATAGCTCATTTTATTCTACCAAGTGGCAGATGTTAAGCATATGTGTATTCAATTATTTATTAAAATATCTGAGTCATTTCAACTCTTGTGGTGACAGCTCTAGTCATTTTCAGCTCATTAGACTATATCACAAAATTAAATCTATTCATGGAAGTAACTTTACATTGTAAACCAAGAAAGAGCTCATTTCTGTCCAGAGTAGCATGGAGGACTATTCTTAAATCTAAAGTCAATGAACTGCAGGCACACACTGCAATATGAATGAATCTCATGAGCATTATGTTGAGCAGAAGAAACCAGACAAACGCGCGTCTATTTATGATTTTGTGAAATTCAGAAATAAGCAGAACTAACAGACAAACATAGGAGTCAAAATAGTGGCTACTTCTTGGGGTCAGGGAAGATGGTATGGACTGAGCTGTAGCCCAGGGGAGCCTTCGTGGGTCCTAGAGGTACTTTATCTATTGGTTACATGGGTATATGTAGGAATCTATTGGAATGTACACACACAAAATTGAACAATACACTTAAAATGTGTACACTTTCACTTTGTGTACTTTATTGTTGTATTTTATACCTAAAATTTTTTAACAAAATGAAAAAAATAAATTCATAAATCAATGATTTATGTATTAGCTTACTAGGCCTGCCATAATAAAGTACCACAAACTGTTAGTTTAAAACAACAGAAATTACTTTCTCACAGTCCTGGAGGCCACAAGGTTGAAAACAAGATGTCAGTGGGCCTGCTCCCTCTGAAACCTGCAGGGGAGAATCCTCCCTTGTCTTTCCTAGCTTCCGGTGCTTTGCTGGCGATCTTTGGCTTTCATTGGCTCATAGGTGCCGCGCTCCAATTCTCTGCCTTTACATAGTGTCTTCCTTGTGTCTCTGTCTTTGTGCAGCTGTATTCTTATAAGGACACCAGTCATATTGAATTAGGGGTCCACTCTATTCCCCTCTGACCTCATCTTAACTAATTATAGTACATCTGCAATGGCCCTATTTTCATATAAGGTCACATTCTGAGGTACTGGGGGTTAGGACCTCAACACATACTTTGGGGGGACACAGTTCAACCCATAAAAGTACACAATCTTGTTTTAATTTTTATCCCAAAAAATTAATTTTTGTAAAAGAAGCCAACATTTTAAAAAATGGTGCCCTAGCTGGTTTGGTTTAGTGGCTAGAGCATCATCCTGCAGACTGAAGGGTCCTAGTTTGATTCCAGTTGAGGGCACATGCCCAGGTTGTGGGCTCAATCTCTGGTAGGGGGCTTGCACGAGGCAGCCGATCAATGATTCTCTCTCATCATTTCTATTCTCTCTACCTCTCTCTTCTTTTCTGAAATAAATAAAAATATATTTTTAAAGAAAGAAAAGAAAATGGTGTCTGGGAAGGTTTATAACAGAGTCAGCAGTGAACAGATTCAATTAGCAAGGAGATTCCTTCTGATTCCAAGCAGAGTCACCGGGGCTGAGGTGGAGGTGAGTCGGATGCCAGAGAGAGAATAACTGCAGCAGAAGGGACCATGACCGCCTCACTGATAGTTCCGTGCCCTAGGTATGGCATAGCATCAGCAGAGAAAGTCTCAGGTCTGAGGGGCCATGTGGACAGGCAAGGGTCACTTCAGCTGAGATCTATAAAAGCCAATAACCACATGGCCCCCTTACTCAACACAGGGTGGGGGAGTGATCATTAAATTGGAAATTAAATCTGAGACATAGTTTGCCCCCATTTATAGGACATTTGAAATAAATAAATGCATATATCAGGCAACATATATCCCATGTCAGATTACACATTTCAATATTTTGGTTCAGACCTTATGGTCACCTAAAAAATCAAGCAAAAGGCACAAATATTCAATGGTTCTAAGAGCACTAAGAGGGACTGGAACCTGTATAATTTTAATAACCAATATCACCGCAATAAACTCAATAGAGAAAAAGAGGATTGTGAAGCATAAATAGGATAAGTAACTTTCTCAATGTCACACACCCCATAAGTGGAAGAGCTGGGAGTATAAACCCAACAGCCTAGCTTCGGAGCCTGCACTGTTAGTCTATGTATTGTGGTGATTTTTATTAAAGTCATTGTGTAAAATCAACAAATCCAGTAAGTTTCCCTACCTTTAGACTTTATATTATATGAAACAATACATTTCTCTATTGTTTTAAAAAATATTGAGACTCTGGCAGGGTAGCTCAGTTGATGAGAGCATCGTTCCAGTACATCAAGGTTGCAGGTTTGGTCCCCGAGGAGGGCACATATAAGAATCAACTAAAGAATGCATAAATAAGAAGAAAAATAAATCTATGTTTTTTCTCTCTCTCTCTCTCTCTCTCTCTCTCTCTCTCTCTCTCTCTCTCTCTCTCTCTCTCTCTCTCTCTCTCTCTCTCTCTCTCTCTCTCTTCTCTCTCTCTCTTTCTCTCTCAAATCAGTAAATTTCAAAAATAAATTAAATAAATGAAAAATAAATTGGTCTCAAGCTGGAACCTGGAACCAATGATTTCACTTTTATCAACTGCTCAGTTCAGATCTAAAGGAGGAGAAATAAAAAGTATTTGACATGCTGTTCAGGATGTAAGAGCATGAAAGGAACTCAGACCAGTAATGGCTGGTCAAGTCTTGCCCATGAAAATCAACAGGAAAAGAAAGCAATAGATGAGAAGCAGAGATGCTCTGAGAAAGGATCCCAACGGGAAGTAGGACCTGTCTTGCTGCTTCTCACAAATTCACCTGCCAACATTACCTTAAATGTGAGTGACTCTCCAGCTGTAAGAAAAAGAAAATAAAAAGGACTCTGCTAACAAAACCACATTTAGAAGAATACCCATTAAAAGCAGATATATTTATACATACTTCTACAAATTGATGCTGTTTTTGCAGACAAGACTGACCTGTATCCATTTGATATGTTCTTTTGTTTTTTAGTTCTACCTATCCACTTTAGTACTATTGAGTATTTCTGCCTTTTGCCTGACCTTTAAATGACCATGATTTCTGACCCAAAATTTGGCAAGTCTGATCTGACAAAGGAGTCTTTTTTCCTCATTTGTACATTTATTTATGTAATATTCAATGATATATACATGTAATATGTGTGTGTACATATATGTATCTATACTAATAAAAGGCTAATATGCTAATTAGACAGGGTCAACCGGCCATCTTCCAGACATCCAACTTCCTTCCAGACAAAGCCATGGTGATGGGGGCTGAGGCAGAGAGGGAAGTTGGGGGTGAGATCAGGCCAGCAGGGGAGGGCAGTTGGGGGCAACCAGGCTGGCAGGGGAGGGCAGTTAGGGGTGATCAGGCAGGCAGAGGCAGTTGGGGGCGAGATCAGGCTGGCAGGAGAGGGCATTAAGGGCAATCAGGCAGGCAGGCAAAGGCAGTTAGGGGCAATCAGGCAGATAGGCAGAGATGTTAGAGGTGATCAGGCAGGCAGGCAGAGGGGTTAGGGCCAATCAGGCAGGCAGGCAAAGAGGTTAGAGGCGATCAGGCAGGCAGGCAGGCAGAGGGGTTAAGGGCAATCAGGCAGGCAGGCAGGCAGGTGAGCGGTTAGGAGCCAGCAGTCCCAGATTGCGAGAGGGATGTCCCCGATTGGAGATGGTTCAGGCTGGGCTGAGGGAACCCCCCACCCATGCACCAATTTCGTGCACCGGGCCACTAGTATTCTTATAAATGAGGATCAATTGTGGGAGATTTGTTTAATCATTTTATTAAAAAGAATAAAATTATACAAAACTAAGTCTCAGCTAGAAGATCCAGGACCCGTGGTCATTGTACGAGGAGAACTGAGCTTTTGAGAGGAGGGCCTAACCGTCGTCTGGAAGTTGTCCCTTGCTTCTGGCAGCACAGGAATTTCCCTCAGGAAAATCGATCGCCATGGGTCTAGCTCAGCACCAGGTGCCAAGGAAGACATAACTGTCATCTGGAGATGATAATGAGGAAGAATGATTCCACAGAATGAAGCAAAGCATTTATTGGGATCCAGTTTCCTTCAGCTCTATTTGCACAGCCACTGTCAGCAGTTCCCTGCATGCTCCTTCCCAGCCCTTTGCTGTTCCGCGAATGTCTGAGGCTTCTTGCCAACAGACCTAACCACGAGACAGCCTTCTTCGGCATGTTCGCCAGCTCTGTTAGTTACATCTTGTGCCTTGCATCTCACATTAATTTATCAGCAGATGAACATTTTGGCCAGAGCAAGATAGTGAATATTTCCACTTCTAAAATAGCAGAAATTATTACAGAAAATAAATGTTATTTCCATTTATTGATTATTCTCTACCGTGTACCTGCACACTTCATTTTTAAATAAAAATAAATAAGTAAGCTGATGCCTGGCCAGGCGTGGCTCAGTGGTTGGTTTAGCATCGACCTATGAACCAGGAGGTCACAATTCGATTCCCAGTCAGGGCACATGCCTGGGTTGCAGGCTCGATCCCCAGTGTGTGTGTGTGTGTGGCGGGGGGGGGGGGGGGGGGGGAAGGCAGCCGATCAATGATTCTCTCTCAGTGTTGATGTTTCTCTCTCCTCTACCCTGCTCCTCACTGTTATGCTGCCCTCACACTTGCCCTGAAAGCCATCTAAGTTAATGATTACACTGCATTTAAAATTTGAATGGCATGTCGCAAACTATACCTCCACAGGCGCCACTAGATTATTAGATTCCCTGCGATAAACCTTAGGTACCTTTATTATCTTCATTTCACAAGAGATGGCAACAAGACTCAAAATAGTTAGCCTGTCCGAAATCACACAGTGAGAAAGTACGGGAGACATACAGGCATACTTTGGGCATACAGCCCTTCAGCTTCCCTGAAGGGTCCACGTGCAATGAAGCGGCTTTTCCTACATGGACCTTTGCCACCATCGAGTGACATTTACTTGGCCCCACTGTGTGCAGAAGGCCAATTGCAGGAACCACAACCAAGGGCCACGATTACGCTTACAGGAGCTCAGGGGACCCGCGGGCCCCGGAGCACTTTTGTTTGGACCACTTTTGCCTTTTCAGCTTCTCAGGGGCACATCTGGCCTCTGAATAGAGTTCCCAGTGGGTTATAATGAAGCATTTTCCAAATCGCTTCCTGATTGTTATTCTGGTTTTTAAAGCACATCATGATTTGAGATGGCACTTAACTCACCTTAAAAGCAGGACCAGAAATTTTCTTTAAAAATAGAACTGTCACTGTAACATAAAACCCACTGCAAAACTCAGAGCTTTTTGAACTGGATATTGAGTGACCTCAAACTTGAGAAAAGGTATTCAGTACCCCCGAGGCACAAACACCCTCTCCAGGGCCAATCCTGCTACCATCAGCCACCATCCCAGCCACCTCTTTCCTGGGTTGGTATTTAAAGGTTTTTCCAGAAGTCTGTGGAGAGCGTTTTGGCTTTTCCCACCCCTCCATGCGAGAGGAGCGTGGTATTGCTTAAAGAGACTCTCTTGTAATATGAGAATTTACCCAGCAGTCTTTGCACTGTGGACCCCTGGATATCTCCCAAACACTTTCAGGGGGTTCACAGCGTCAACACGCATTGCATAAGGAAACTAAAACATCATTTGCCTTCTGGCTGTATTGCTATTTGTACTGAGGGCGAAAAGCAATAGAGAGGACACCCCTGGTGCCTTAGCACAGATCAAGGCACCAAACTAACTAGCAGTCATTGTGTTCTTTCCCACCTCACAGTCACAGTGAGAAAGGACACAAAGGTCCCCATTAGCATATCCTTGATGAAGTCGTAAAAATTGTTATTTCCCCTTCCATGATCTATGAGAAAGTGATGGGAGAACACGCACAGCGCCTCAACTGCACACAGAAGGGCCACGTTGTCTTCAGAAAAACTTGTTTCGTGATTGTTTCTGCTACCCTTTTTCATGGAATACTGTACTGGTTTCCTACTGCTGCTGTAACAAAATGCCACAAGCGTAGTGTCTTAAAACAGCACAAATTGAATATCTTACATTTCTGGAGGTAACTGGTCTGACACAAATCTCACTGACGTCAGCAATAAATTCCTTCTAGAAGCTCTAAAGGCAAAATCCATGTTTTTGCCTTTCCCACCTTCTAGAATCCACCTGCAATTTTTGGCTTGTGGCTTCTTCCTCTATGTTCAAAGCCAGCAGAATAGCGTCTTCAAATCTCCTGCCTCCCTCTTTCACTCATAAGGACCCTTGTGATTACACAAGCCCGCCCTGATAACCCAGGACAGTCTCCCTATCTTAAAATTCTTAACTGAGTCACATATTTGATGTCTCTTTTGCCATGTAAAGTTTAGGTTCCAAAGATTAGGGCATAGACATCTGGGGGCAGGGGGCGGGGTATTATTCTGCTTCCCGAAAACATTATTTTTACTTGAAATAATGAATAATAGACAAATCATGGTTATTCAGAATTGGGTATTTGGCAGACATTTTTCAAAATCAACAAAGTAAGCCTGTAACTTCTTGGAAGACAGCTCATAGTATTTGTTACCAAAGATAAAATTCAAGTTTTCAAATGAAATTGAACATCTTGGGAAACTTGCATATACCACAATAAACTTCATAGCTTCCCAATACGTATGGACTTTTCTCACCAGATTAGTAGTGTGGATTTCTTTACATTGAGTCATAAACATGTTCACATTTAAAGACCCGATTAGCTAAGTGAACCAACATTTTTCAAATGACCACTGCATGCTATTATAAAATCATGCATGGGTAAATGATTATTACACATTATTTGGTATGCAAAAGAATCAATAGATTTTAATGCAATAGAATGTTAAAAGTTGTTAATATGGTTTTAACTGCCACCTTTAAGAAATTACCACTTTCAAATTTTGGTATAGTATTAAAGAAGACTACTCACAATTACCTGAAGAGGCCATCAAAAAAACACCTCTCTTTCCAACTGTGTCTCTGTGTTATGTCAGATTTTCTTTGAATATCTCAATTTTTTTAAAAGAGATTATAACAGATTAAATGCAGAATAAGATGTTAGAATCTAGTTATCATCTCTTAGGCTAGGCATCAAAGATATTTGCAAAAATGAAAAACAATGGCACTCTTCTCACTGATGTTTGTTTGGGAAATGTAATTTTCATTTAAAACAATTAAGTTAAAATTTAATGGGTTTATTATTAAGTGAATTAATAAATATTTTAACTACTCAGTTTTAATGCCCTGTATGGTAAATATTAATAGCTATAATTAATATGTAGTCATATAATTCATATAGTCATTCAGAGCCCTCAATAATTTTAATAGTGAAAAGTGGTCCTGCCCTAGCTGGGTTTGCTCAGTGGTTAGAGAGTCGGCCCACGAACTGAAGGGTCCCGGGTTTGATTCCAGTCAAGGGCATGTACCTTGGTTGCAGGCTCTATCCCTGCCATGGTTGGAGCAATTGCCAGAGACAACCAATTGATGTGTCTCTCTCACATCAATGTTTCTCTCTGTCTCCTCCCCTACCTTCCACTCTCTCTGAAAATCAATGGAAAAAATATCCTCAGGTGAGGAATGACCAAAAATAATAATAATAATAATAGAAAAGTAATTCTGACATCAAGAACCATTAATCTACCGTATGCCTACCAGTTTTCTCTACTTTTATATAGAAAACAGAAGAAATTGTCATTGTTAAAGTAAATAGGGTTGTTTTAAGCTCTAGGCTCCACTTCTTGTTCCTTAGTCCAAGACCCCAGAGCCTTTGTCCTGTCACCTTTTCTAATATCAGTGAGACATGTTTCACATCTAAGTACTTGGAGGTGGAAGTTCTACCTCATTTCAAATTTCCATAGGCCAGAATTTGTAGGGTTAATAGCAATGAAGCATTGTGCTGTGAGTTGCATATAATTATAAGCATGAAATAAAAACATAGCATATGTCAGCAATATGTTCCCTACTGAGGCCAAATTCCATAGTCAATTCTCTGGATAGGACTGCAGAGTGCGTGCCACATGACTCACGTTGCACACTTCCAGTTTGTGTCATCTCCTGAGGTATGCGATCTTAATCTTCCGGATTTGATGACAAGCTTCTAAAATGCATATAACCCTCAACATATTATGTGTGAGGAACTTGGCCAGTGTAAACCTAACACCTAAAAGCTGACCTTGCCTTGGCGTTAGCAGGTGACATTCTATAGACAAAACAATCAAATAAACCAACTAACAAACCAGAATAGCAATATTTTTTCTTTTTTTTTTCTTTTCTTTTTTTTTTTTTTATATTCAAGAGTGCAGAAACATTGTCCCATGAACAGAGGGTGGCATTTTGACTGAAACCGGGGGCATACTGTTTTACATACTCTGCTCCTCTATCCAAGTGGAGAGCCAATGTCAGGCTTCCTTAAACCTGAGGCTCCAAGTAGGAGGCCAAGCGTGCTCATGTAAGAGGGAAGTAAAATGACACGTGGAATCCTGGCTCCCATCCCTTGACCAGCTGCAGAGGCCAGGCCTGAACGCCATCACAAAAAGAGCTGGCTGCCGGCTTTGCCTAACCACTGCTGTCATTATCTGCAGTGGCCAAAGCAGGCCTCCCACCAGGGAAGGCAGAGGAGGAACAGGGAGCAAAGAACTCAATACTGAATTCAAATTGTTCCTACACAGACGCGTGAAGAAGAAAGAGCAGGTCTTTGGGCCATAACTCCTCCTCTTCCAGCCCCTTTCTTATGCCACTTCCCACTGTGGGAGACCAAGTGTCACTTTATCAATAGATGACTGAGTACTGATACCCACCTCTAATTCAGTGTATTAATTAGCTAGGGCTGTAATAACAAAGTATTACAAACTGAGTGACTTAACACAAATTTATTCTCTCCTAGTTCTGGAGGCTAGAAGTCCAAGACCTAAGTGCTGGCAGGGTTGATTCCTTCTGAGGGCTGCGAGGGAAACTGTTGCAGGCCTCTCGGCTCGCCTCTGGTGGTTTACTGGCCGTCTTTGGCATTTGCCGATGACTTACAGATACATCAACCCAATCTCTGTGTGGATGTGGATGTGGTATCTTCCGTGTGTGTGTGTGTCCAAATTTCCTTTTTATAAGGATACCAGTTGTATTAGATTGAGGTTCTCAACTTAATTTGATCACCTGCAAAGACCCTATTTCAAAAAAAAAAGGTCACATATTCAGGTACTGGGAGTTAAAACTTCAACATTTTGTGGGGAGGACACAATTCAACCGAAAGTATGCAATGTAAAAATATATCTAGTAAAAAGCTGAATTAGATTCTGCGGCTCAGCTTAGAGCCTAAAGTGCTCACTCTCACAAAACAGAGATTAGCTAAGAAGAAAGTAAAGAGGAGAAAGGGTCATGGATTCTTCACGGTATAGTTATCTGCTCTCTGGTATGTTGTGACCCAACCACTGCCTGGGTTCTCATAGGCTGGTAAAGGTTCCTTGGGACATGTTCCATTTCAGTGGCCACGTTAGAGAAGATATTGCTCATTTCAAGTCACAAAACCACTTGTTTTCTGTTTGGTTCAAATGGCCATTACCGGGGAACCAGAATGAATGTGTCTTCGTGCAGTCCCAGCGTTTGGCCTCCGTTCCGTTCTTACCCCTCCCCTCCCTCTGCATTCTACCTCAGGGGGCTGACTCTGCAGGCTTTGTTTCCCAGGCCCCCAGGACAGCTGGATGCCGGCCAAGGCAGGCCCCTGGGCGGTACTGAGAGCTGCTAGGAGTGCAGGCCCAAGGGAGAAGCCACGCCTCTCCACGCGGCTCTGCCTGCTGCAGCCGCAGCTCCTCCCTGGCTCACGTTCCCCTTGAACACTTGCTGCGTTTCTCTAGCTTCTTCCAGATGACCTGACCTCTGGGCACACTGCGCCCCCTCCGGTCCCAACCCCCAGCGGTGCTAGTGGTTTCTCTAGGTTGCCTCACTGACCCTTATTTGGCACCAGCTTCCCCGTCACCAGTTTAACCAGTGCCCTGAGTGTATCCCCTCCGTTCGGGTCTGAAAGCGGCAATACCCCAATAGCCATGAGCACACTCAGAGCCAGATCTTGGTCTTTATAAGTCATCCTTCACTAACAGGAGCCTGAGATCCTTAGAGATGTGGCTGGTTTCAGAGCCATGCTGGGGAAAGAATAATAGGAGCATGGAGTATCTTTGGGGGTCAAAATGTAAGAAAGTACTCAAGGAATGATGGGGGCATGTCAAAAGGACAGGGAAGACAGCTGGAAGGGGCTCCTTCTGGTCAAAATAGGGACAAACAGAATATCAAAATAGTAAAAGTAACATTACCATTCATTGGACATTATTACAAAACCAGGAATTTATACTGACATGCCTTAATTAATTAAAGTTGGATGAGGAACAAGAGGTTAATATAGTCACAAAATAACCTCTCTCCTCAAATACTTAGTCACTACATGGGAAAATATTAGTTTTACCGTAGAGAAGTCTGACAGGTTTCTAAGTACGTTATCACAGTGAACATGATCAGTAATAGGACAAATAAAAAATATGTGCCACCTGACAGGATGCATTGAGAAGAACATGGTATCACTACTGTGTAGTCCCATCAAACACGTACACCTGAATCTAATCATGAGGAGACATCAGTCAAAGCCAAATTGACGGATATGCTACAAAATAAATGCCCTACAAACTTCAAAAGTGACAAGATCATGAAAGCTTGTGATTGCTTCACAGATAAATAAGTAAATAAATCCCTCTGCTGAAAATTCAAAGTAGTTTCTGTTTTTCTGTTATACCTGATTGGTATCCTCACCTTCTAAATAGTGAGTTCTTACATTATTTACAATAGCCAAGATATGGAAGCAACACAAGTGCCTATCACTGGATGAGTGGATAAAAAAGATGTGGTATACTGTATATACACAATGGAATACTACTCTGCCACACACCCAAAAAGAAAATCTTGCCATTTATGACAACACTAGAGGCCCAGTGCACGAAATTCGTGCACGGGTGTGGGGGAGGGATGTTGTCCCTCAGCCCAGCCTGCAGTCTCTCCAATCTGGGACCCCTCAAGGGACCTTCATTTTTTCCTCCAGGAGTGTGGTGGAAAAACCCTAGATCACCTTCTTGGATTCTTATAATCCAGGTTACCAAGAACACTGCAAGTGGCAGCGTACAGGTAGCTTAGCCAATGAGCGGTCAGAAAAGGTGTTTACTCTCAAACTGGTTTGGCTCAGTGGATAGACCGTGGGCCTGCAGACTGAAGGGTCCCAGGTTTGATTCCTATTAAGGGCATGTACCTTGGTTGGAGGCACATCCCCAGTGGGAAGTGTGCAGGAGGCAGCTAATCTATGTTTCTCTCTCATTGATATTTCCGACTGTCTATCCCTCCCCTCTTCTCTGTAAAAAAAATTAATAAAATATTTTTTAAAAAAGGTGTATCCTCTGCAGCTCATGCAGCCCCTGGATTGTGTCCACTGGGCTAGGGGCGTGTCCCTGCCACCCGGTGGTGGCTGCCGGGGTCTCCGCACATCACAGAGGCCAGCAGCCATCCCCCTGTGGAGGGTGCTAGGCTGAGGGTGTGGACACGAACCGCCACTTGGTGCTGGAGCTTGGAAAGCCTCTGGGGCAGGGCGGGGCGGGAACATCCCCGTCTCCAAACACCCCGAGGCCAGCAGCCAGCCCCACCATGGGCCCCAGGCTGGGGGCATGCAGGGACCCTGGGCAACATGCAGCGGTGGCCGCCAGGGTCTCGGCACACCCCAGAGGCCAGCAGCCAGCCCCTGGTCGTGGGCGCCTGGCTGGGGGCATGGCCCCAAACCACCGCTTCATGCACGTGCCTTTGCAAGCGCTGGGGGTGGGGCGGGAACATCCAGGCGGCTTGGCGTCTGCATCCATAGGCTTTGAGTGGCCAGGGGGTGTTCTGGGATCCTTGCTGCTCAGGACCTAAGCGAGGGCCTACTGGCTAGGAGAGGCCTGGGTCCAGAGGATGTTTCTGGGACCCAGGCCACTCAATGCCCGCATATGCAAATTAACTGCCATCTTGTTCACTCTGATTGGCTGTGGGCATAGCGAAGGTATGGTCAATTTGCATGTTTCTCTTTTATTAGGTAGGATAGATGAACCTAAAGGGTATTATGCTAAGTAAAATAATTCAGGCAGAGACAAATACCTTATGATTTCACTTATATGTGGAATCTAAAGAACACTATAAACAAACAAAAAAGAAACAAACTCATAGGTAAAGAAAACAAACTGATGGGTGTCAACTGGGCGGAGGTTTGGGGGCTGAGTAAAAAAGGTGAAGGGGTTAAAAAATACAAATCGGCAGTTACAAAACAGTCTGAGGGATGGAAAGTGCAGCACAGGGAATATAGTCAGTAATATTATAATAACTATGTGTGGTGCCAGGTGGGTACTAGACTTACCAGGGAGACCACTTTGTAAAGTTTATAATTGTCTGATCACTATGCTACACATCTGAAGCTAATATAAAATACTGACTGTCAACTGTAATTAAAAAATAAAATTTAAAATACAGTAAACCCTCAGTTTTACAGACCTCGATTTAATGGACTTTGCATTTAACAGACAAAATTTCTGGTCCATATGTCATATGTAAAAGTTAACACCCTGTCAAATTTTACATGCTGTTAACAAAGATTTGCTTAAATTAAATTAACAGGTTATTTTTATTATTAATTCACTGTTATTTTTAAATAATTTTTAGCAAATAGGCCACATGTTGGAAAAAACACTGTAGTAATTTTGCCAACATGAATAAATATTACATATCTACAACTATAGTCTGTCCTGTGGGCAGTAGTTTGATGACCCCTAATCTAGAGGAACAGTACCCTATTTACTTTGATTCATTGCCTTAAGGTTCATCATTCAGTCTATGGTATGGATGAGTATGAAATAAGAATTCTTTTTTTTAGATACAGTTTTTACCTATATCTCCAAAGCTACTAGAAAACTCAAAAAACTCTCCTCAGCCAATGCCACAAATTATAAAAGTCACATATTTATACACACACTGCAGAGACAAAAGGGTGAAAGTGTGGGGAGATAGGCTAATGTGCGAATGTTCTGGTTCTTAATCATCTGCCTCTTTTTTCTCTCAGTCATTTAATAACTGCAATGGCATCAAATCAAGTGGCTAAGCTTCCTTGGTTTTTGGTATTGAGGGTATCATTAACTACCTATAAATCTCTGCTGCTCTCTGGTGGTAACATGAAGCTGTTAGAGCACATTCCAGAAAAGTTGAGTACAGTAGAATTTAGAAACTAAATTCACAAAATAGTTTGGGACCCTTGAACTAAATCAGAGTAACTGGAGTATTTTCAAATTTACTAGAAAGAATCATAATCAAATCTCTAAAATCTATAATAATAAAAGCGTAATATGCTAATTAGACCAGACGTCCTTCTGGACGACCTTTCGGACGAAGCCAGGGCTGTGAGGGAAGCCCAGGTCCCGGGTGCCAGAGGGAAGCCAGTGCTGGCAGCCGGGGGAAGGAAGGCCTACTCTTGCATGAATTTCGTGCATCAGGCCTCTAGTACTTCTATAAGTGGCTTTCCTTGGTCATAAATCCTCATGGTTTTCTACCTGAACAAGCACCAGTTTTTCTGACCCCCAGTGATTGTATTCTTTCTTTCTCTAAAGCAGGAGCATCATAACTGATGGCCTGTGGCTCAGAAGAAGCTTTATTTCTTTCAGAATTTTGGATAGGGCACAAAAAGGTACAGCAGAGAGTCGAAGGAGATTAAGCGTTTACCTAGAAGTTGGCTGACAGCAAAGGAGTTTTTAATACATATTACATTTCCAGGTGGTACATGTAGCTGAAGGGCAGCAGATTTTGCTTCTCTTCAACACTGAAAAAAGATCTTTATTTCTAATGCCCTAATCACACCAGAGAGGCAGCAAGCCCCAACTTCAGTTTTCTCGGCCCTGAAAACTGCCCTTTGGGGATGAGTTGATAGTTCGTATCAGGAAATAGTTAGACCACTGTTTTCCTACCAGGTTTGTGGCTCCTGGTGACTGAAGTCAAACAAGAAGGAGAGGGATTCCAGAAACCAGAGGTAAAGAAGAGTAAGAACAATAAGACAGCTTGAACACTCGGTGAGCCCAGGGCTCGTGCCTGTCTCTCCACTGTGGTCCGTGCATCCCAGCTCCTGGCACGGAGACTCATACCTTGTAGGACTCAGCATGCCTTTCTGAATGAGTGAAGAAATAAATGACTAACTAACCAAATGTCTATGAGAGTGGTTTATAAACTCTATAGTACTCTACAGATGTCATTTTATTCTTATGAGAAGCAGAGAAGACATAAATTACAAATCAGGAGATATAATGGCTTATACAGAAGGAAGTTCTTTCCAAACTCATAATTCCACGTCTCACTTCTCAATTTCAAAGCATCACAGAACTTTGGGGCTGCAAGGGATTTTAAGGCTTTTCTGGTCCAAATACTCATCTGATGGTCTCTATTCGCAATCTTCCCACCAAGCAGTGGTCACCCAGCCTCTACTCGAACACTTCCAGAGCAGGGAAAGTCAACATCTACAAACACATTTTGCATTTTTGGTGGGGAAAGGGAGTTGGAGCGGTCTGTAAGGGCAGGAAAAGGAGGTCTGGACTGTGCTTTTCAGTATGGTGGCCACTAGCTGCATGTGGCTACTAACACTCGAAATGTGACAAGCTTGAATTGAGGTGTGCTATGATTTTTAAGACAATATTTTTTAAAGAAGATAAAATATTCTATTCATTTTTATAATGACATGAAATCATAATTCTTGCATATATTGAGTTAAATAAAATATATTATTAAAATTAATGGCACCTATTAATCTGATCTTTTTACCTTTTAAATGTGATTTCTAGAACATTTAAAGTATATGTATATCTCACATTATATTTCTCCTGGACAGCACTGGTCTAGAGAGCATATTTTGCCTTTCTCTCGGTTTAGCAGAATAAAAATGATGTTGTTAGGAGACACTGTCTTGGAAACCCGGTCTACTTTTAGTATGGAAATTTAAATCTTTATAAGTTGAATCCCATCCATTCTTTCCTGGTGCTTTTTTCTGTCTGTTCCCTTGGCTATAAAATGGAAATAATATTTTCTCTCTACCTTCACATCAAGCCCTATGGATTCATTGTCGGCCTCTCACTAATGACAGATTTCTGTTGCCCTGGAGACAGTGTACAAGGACTATCTCTTCTCAGTGCAAGGAAGAATCCTCTAACACTGTGAGAATGGTCTGCTTGACTGGACACTACCCCAGACAGCAGACAAATCCTATATTTTATGGCATCTGAAGTGTAATTACAGCTAAAAATAGGAAAGAAAAATATTCTCAGAAGCTCCCTGATAGCAAAAACAATAAATCTTAACCAATTATTATAAAACGTACCATTATTTTTACCATATGACTATAGCTTGTGTGTGTGTCTGAGAGAGAGAGAGAGAGAGAGAGAGAGAGAGAGGGAGAGTAATAATTCTTGAGTTGGCAATACCTCTGCCATTTAGGACAAAAACAATCCTTAAGTAATACAGTGATACTTCTATTCTTAAAAATCCATTTGATTATCATTTGACATTGTATCTGTACTTTAAAAGTTTAAGCCTTTTTCAATGGTTCATTGAATCGTTTTAAGACAGTGGATAAAATGTGAAATCACTTCGTTTTACTCACTTTAGTCCCTCATTTTCTCATTTTATTCCCTGTCATGAATATTTGCAGGCTTTATGATTGACTCCTCCTTACAGAGGAAGCACTGTCTCCTTACACACACACACACACACACACACACACACACACACACACGCACGCACGCACGCACGCGCGCGCGCTAAGGACCCAACTGCAGGGATGTCCTGGATCAGAGGAGTGAGTCTCCATTGATTTGGGCAGGGCCACTTCTCCCTCCTCATCAGCTCCGGCGGTAACCTGCTCTGAAGCTGTGGCTCAGCTGTGAGCGTGTGGAACATCAGAATTTGTCAATGGATGTGTAAGAACTGCAACCAAGAAGGATGGTTTTAGGCAATATTTGAATTGCCGTGTGATCCTAATATGGTAAATTGCATAGGAAAGATAAAAATGCATTTTCTGACATTTATGGCTATTAAACTTTGAGTTTAGTGACAGAAAGATTATGATTGATTGTGATTGTCTTTGGAGGTTTTAAGATCAGAGAAAAATTTGACCTATTTGAGCAGAATATTTTTTTTTTGAGAGTGATGAAATAAAAGAACTTCTACAGGTTCCTCCAGCTACACACATTTGGTTCACTAAGCTATTTCACGCAGCATTACAATGAGTAAGAAATTTTTCATCTTCAGGAGTCTTTTCTTGGGGGTATTCCTCCATTTCAGAGCACAGTTTGACTGAACTAGTGACCTAAGCAATGTTCTATCAGTGTAAGTTCCTGGCATTCCAGGAAATCCAGTTTGATTTCGTAGAGAAAAAGAAAGTAACTCATTCTTTTATCTGAGTGGGGGAATAAAACAGCGTTGAGGTTTCTCTGTGCCGGGCACACATCTCCTCTCTGGATAGTTCTCTGACCACCGGTCAGGGTGGAAGTAGAAGCTTCTCATTCTGTTTCATCAGAATTTGGCCACATAGTATTGAATAATTCTACAAAGCTCGAAGCAGTCTAGCTCGGTGGTTCTCAAACTTAGCGAGCATCAGGATTAGGTGAAGGGCTTGTTAAAGCATGGAGTGCTCAATCCCATTCTGCTAGCTCCCCATTCAGCAGGCCTGAGGATGTGCATTTCTGATGTGTTCCTGTGCAACACTAAAGTTGCTGGTCCAGGGACCACACTTTGAGAATCACTGATCCAGATACCAATTACTCCAGTGAACAGGAGCGAGAGCTGGTCTCTCAGAATTCAGACTGAGTTCTCCCCTCTGGATATCTTTTCAAAAGGCTTATTGAGGTCATTTTTTAAAATATTAAATCTAAGCATCAAAATATGGCCAGAACGATGGTTTTTCTATGCTTGGCTAAGTAAATAATTTGTGAGTGTGGAGCAGGACATTTTATTTAAAATATAGCCACTTTCCCTGGTGTTCATTTCTACCAGGAAAAACCCTGGGAAAATTGATTTCAATCCTCAAATTTTAGTCAGCGCAAATAAGATTCCCATTTCATCATTCTATAGCTTATTTTCTTCTCATAATGTACACTTTTATGTTTAAATCCACTCAGCTTTGAGTAACTATAAAAATTTAATTTTGAAATAGTTTCAAATGCAATTAGGGTTTATATTTAAAATCTGGCTCACCTGGAAAATCTAGTGATTTTCTAAACTATCTAAACCTTGCCGGAGCACCTCAGAATTACCTGAGGACTTGCAACTTTTATAAGACTACATATTCATGTTTTCAGATCTTAATTACCACTAAAACATTTACACAGGCCACTAATGAATATTAAGATGACTGGGTCACCAAGTAAAGCTCTAGTTAATGTCTAAGCAGTCTCTCTAAAATGATATTTGGGACAGAGCTTTGGCCAAGTTCTTCCCACCAGAAGAATGCCGTTCCTCACCCGCCAGCTTCCCTCTCTGACAGAGCTCCAAGAAGACAGATCGAATGGAGTACGGTGCAGAGCCTGAGCCCCGAGCCACATGCCTGGAGAATGTATGCTCTCCCTTGCTGGAAGCCAATTCCAGCATGTCAGCAGGGCTGAATCATCTGAAGATGTCTAAGGGCATTTCCCCAAACCTGAAAAGGATGCATAAATGATTGCTTGCTGCCAGACAGCTGAGGGCATTTCAATCTAAATGTCATTGCCTCCTACTGGCCAAACACCTGAACAGCCAAAGGCAATTCCTCCGATCTGACAATGGATTCTGTATACCAAACCCTGGCCTTTGATGTGTATATCTACCTTGCTTTAGGACAATTTATGTTAATAAAAAGCAAGGGGTCCTGAGACAAGAGAGAACTTGGCTTCTTTAGCCGAGCTCCTCTGGCACCCCCAAATGCCTTCCAAAATTATGTTTCATCTCTGGACTCTTGATTAATTTACATGCAGCCACTTCTCCAGATTCCTGAACTCCTTCAAGATGCTGGATTAAGACCCCTGGCATTACTCCCTGATGACCCAGCCTCTCATCGGTAGTTCACTGTGTGCCCTTGTGAATGTGAGAAAATCTTACGGGGCTGGGGATGAAAGCCCTTCAGAGTGTACCTACCCTGCTTCTAGCTCTATGAAGGTGAAATATTTCTGACTGCAACTCTTTTAAGGTGTGACTGAATCATCATGTGAATGAGCCCATTCCAAAAAAAAAAAAAAAGAAAGAAAACAGCTGCAAAGGAGGCCAAAAAAAAGGGGGGGGGGGATAGACCTATGAACTTTATTGACAATAAACCAAGTCTGATCCATAAAAGTGATGCAGCTGCCACTAAAAATGAATACTTTCCAGGTAAAGAGATGCCACACCCATTTTGCATGACAGTAGACAGACTCCTGGAATGCTGTGGGATTCTGCACCTCCACCTTAGGAAGGTCATCAGCACTCAGAGAGCCCCCCGAGGTGACCAGGATGGTGAAAGGTCTGAAAAGTGTGTCTTTGGGGGAACATTTGAAAGAACCTAAAGTGAGTGGCTGGAGAAGAGTTGGACGTAGGCAGGAAGGGGCGCGTGGACATGGATGTTCCCTGGAAATATCTGAAGAGCTGTCATGAGGGAGAGAAATTACACTTGTCCTTTCCTCTGCAGATGGAGGAATAAAAACCTATGAGAGCATCAGGCAGGTGGAGAACTCCGTTTTTAAGTCAGATTGTGGACTTAAACCTTGATTCCATCCACCATTGGGTATGTAAACGTGAGCAAACTAGTCAGCTTGTATGAGCCTCAGTTGTTCATCTGAAAGAGGGATGTTAGAAGTACCAGGCTAAGTGACCGTCTCCAGGGTGCTGTGGAAAGTATCCTGTATTACAGAACCAGGACCGTTTCAGTGCAAATTTCCTTTACTGTTGTTAAGTTTCTCGCCCCTGTGCCACACAGCACTTGGTTCATGCCCTTCTTGCAGGATTTATCAGTTTCTCATCATTAGTTTATGAGCACATCTGTCTCTCTCCTAGTTTGTGAGTGACTCAAGGCCACACTACCACTCATCCTGGTTCCCCATGCCTCTTGCCCGGTGCCTGGCCGATAGCAGCGTCCAGTAGACATTGAAGGCAGATACTCAGGGAAGGCCTGCTGTGGGCTCGTGGCTGCTTCTCCATCCACATGGCAATTCCTCCAGGAAAGGGCCCAGCTAATAGTCCAGGGAGTTTGAGAATTCTTGTGATTATGCTAGAAACATCACTCGCCGGACCCTAATTTTCTGGGGGAATAAAGTGTTCTTATTGCACAGTATCAACTACATTGTGAATTTGTAGTTTGGGTAATTTCTTATTCCCAACATGTAAACTCCCCTCCTAGACTCACAGGCCACATTGTCCAGCTGATAAAGCAGTTCAATTCACACCCGGGGAAATCCTTAGGCACATCCTCCTTTTCCTGTACCCGTGTTTCTGAAAGCGGCAAGAGGCATAATATTGCAGTGCAGCCATGGTATGTCCTAACTAATACCTGCTCATTTACCGGAGGAGTCTGTTTGCATCGCTACCAACTCTGATTCTTCTAGGTGCCTGAGCTCTTCTCTGGATAGAACTGAGGCATCTTTCAGATCCCCAGACTTATTAATCTTTAATATGTTTGTCCAAGTGCTTACCCAAATATTAGTGTTCCTTTGGTCACTCAATAAAAACTTGAGGAGTACTAAATAATCTCCCAGGGCCTGACAGCGGTAACAGACAGCTTCCAAATTTGCTTAAATTATAGCCAGTGAGTAACTTAGGCAATTACAGAAAGCACTTCAACTAGCATTCACTGCAAAAGAAAAGTTTTCATACTTTATATAATACTCTGAATAAAATCTGTTCTTGCAGAATCAAAAGTCCCCAAACTACCTCAGAGCTCAGCATGAGATACAAATAAAGTGGTGCCGGAACCGGCAGTCCTGCTAACCCACAGTATGTCGCCGTGTGACCCGGAGCATCCTCACGGTGGTTGGTTTCCACACCGCACACTCTCTCTGCTCTGGAACGCGGTGAAGGGAAAGTCTGAAAGGAAAGCCAATCTTGGCAAAAGCTCCTTTGCTCCTTCATATATTCCAAAAAGTGCGGCTCCGGGAGCACTAGACTCCCCCACCCTGGGCATGACTACATCTGACTTTTACAAAATTCAGAACAACAACTTCCCTTCTGCTCCAAACAGTACGTGCAGCCCCGTGAGCACAGAACCTACCCAAACTGCCTAAACAGAAAGCATGTGTTTCCCATGAGGACTGACTTCCTCGGTAATAATCTGTTCTTCTATATGATAGTCTTGAAGCCCGTTCCTTTTCTATAAATGGTGTATGAGGTTTTTGGTGACAAAAAATAATGCTTTTTGTGAGATGGTAGTTTTCTAGATCTCCATGTAACCTTCCAATTCTTTATGTCACTTGTAATTAGTTGTCATTTATGTCCTTACTGAGGCATCATCTACCCCAGCAGGAGTATCTAGCTATATACAGTCTTTTGCATTTGGCCAGTGATGGTTAAAAGAACTTTTATATACTTTTTCAACAACTATTAAAAGAATAAATCAGAAAGGAGGCAAGAGTATGCAATCGAGTCAAGATAGTCTCTTCAATAAATGGTGCTGGGAAAATTGGACAGGTACATGCAAAAAAATATGAAACTAGACCACCAACTTACACCATGAACAAGGATAAACTCAAAATGGAAAAAAGACCTAAATGTAAGTCGTAAAACCATAAAAATCTTAGAAGGAACCATAAACAGCAAAATCTCAGACATCTCTCATAGCAATATGTTTGTGGATAAATCTCTGAGGGCAATAGAAACTAAGAAGAAAATACACAAATGAGACTACATCAAAATAAAAAGCTTCTGCATGGCAAAAGAAATCAACAAAATGAAAAGGGAACCCATTGTATGGGAGAACATATTTGGCAATGATACAGCTGATAAAGGATCAATATCCAAAATATATAAGGAACTCATGCTACTGAACAAAAGGAAGACAAACAATCCAATTTAAAAAAATGGGCAAAGGACCTAAATAGACACTTCTCCAAAGTGGACATACAGATGGCTAAGAGACATATGAAAAAATGCTCAAAGTCACTGATCATAAGAGAGATGCAAATTAAAATGACAATGAGGTATCACCTCACACTTGTCAGAATGGCTACCATCAACAAATCAACAAATGACAAGTGCTGGCAAGGATGTGGAGAAAAGGGAACCCTCATACACTGCTGGTGGGAATGCAGACTGGTCTAGCCACTGTGGACAACAGTATGGAGTTTCCACAAAAAATGAAATATGGAACTCCCATTTGACCAGTGATCCCACTTCTAGGAATATATTCTAAGAAACCCAAAACACCAATCAGAAAACAAATGTATGCACTCCTATGTTCATAGCAGCACAATTTACAACAGCTAAGACCTGGAAATAGCCCAAGTGCCCATTAGTAGATGAGTGGATAAAAATTTGTGGTACATTTATACCATGGAACACTATGCTGCAGTAAAAAAGAAGAATATCTTACCCTTTGAGACAGCATGGGGGGACCTGGAGAATATCATGCTAAGTGAAATAAGCCAGTCAGAAAAAGACAAGTATCACATGATCTCACTCATATGTGGAATCTAAGTAACAAAATAAACTGATGAATTGAGTAGATCCAGAGACATGGAAGCATAGAACAGAGTGCAGAATCTCAGTGGGTGGGAGGCAATCAACCAAAGACCTTCTATGCATATGTGCATAACCCATGGACGCAGAAAGTGGGGTGGTGAGGGCCTGGGGTGGGGATGAGGGTAGGATAGAGAGGGTCAAAGTATTGTTGTAATACTTTCAACAATAAAGATTTTTTAAAGAGAAAGTAAAAGTAAAGAACAGAGCCCCTCTCCCCACCAAAAAAGTATTCTTGGTAAAAGAATAACTCGGGAAATATGAGACAATTGGTACCCACCCTGGTACCTATTGACCCTATTGATGTTTGTTACTCATTATTGCTGTGATGTAAGTGGTGAATCACTAGTAGGCTTAATAGTTTTGTGTTCCGTTGACTCAGTGCAGTGACTTCAGGGTTGCATGGGTTCAGAGTAATTTTTGCAAAATGAAAAGGCTTTCTTAGACAACATTGTTTAAAAAGTGTCTTAGTATACAGAGTTCATTAGTCAGAACCACTTGGGTAAATCAATTTGACATTTGTAATGACCCAAAAAAAGGCTGCAAAATCAAAGGACCTAACATAAACGTTGCCCACAAAAGCCATTAGGGTGAGCAGAATACAAGAACTGCAGGATAGCTGTAGATTAATTAAGAAATACCAACCCTTGTTCAAACTGAGCATCATACAGTGCTTTACTTACATATGCAAGGAAGTTGAAAACAGGAAGGAAAGACAGAAATATGCTTCTCACCATCATCAAAAATAATGTCAATAATTTTCACAGCCGTTCACCTGGCAGTGGGGGGTCTTGAATGCAGCCAGACCACCCAGCATAAGCCGACTTCCTAGCAGAACTTATAAATGTCCATGAGAAAGGTGGACGTCACTCCAGCAGTGATAAAGCCACACTCAATACCAGTAAAGATAACTTTCACACCTTTTTCATAAGCACCTACGTATCAAAGATGTTAAGATCACTAGCCATTCTCTTTGTAAGAGATTACAAAGCTCTTAACTGTCCACGTGGCTAAAACTGGAGGGCGGTTCTACAGTACGGCTGCTCCAGGTGAAGAGGCCCCTTAGCAGAGCTGCTTCCAAAGGCCCTGAGGAGGCACCATTTCCCAGTACTGGTACTCAGTGCCACTGTGTGCATCATCCAGCTGCAGAAACAGGTAACCAATTCCCAAGGCATTCTAGTAGGAATCCTATCTAATAAAAGAGTAATATGCAAATTGACTGTCACTCCAAGATACAAGATGGCCGCCCCCATGTGGTCAAAGATGGCTGCCCCCATGTGGGCACAAGATGGCCGCCACAAGATAGTCTGCAGGGGAGGGCAGTTGTGGGCAGTTAGGTTTGACCAGACCAGCAGAGGAGGGCAGTTGGGGGTGACCAGGCCAGCAGAGGAGGGCAATTGGGGGAGACCAGGCCAGCAAGGAAGGACAGTTGGGCGGGACCCAGACCTACAGAGGAGGGCAGTTGGGGGGCACCAGGCATGCAGGGGAGGGCAGTTGGGGGTGACCAGGCCTGCAGGGGAGGGGAGTTGGGGGGACCAGGACTGCAGGGGAGAGCAGTTGGGGGGGGGCAGGCCTGCAAGGAAAGGCAGCTGGGGGGGTCCAGGCCTGCAGTGGGGGGTAGTTGGGGGGGACCAGGCCTGCAGTGGAGGACAGTTGGGGGGACCCAGGCCTGCAGGGGAGAGCAGTTGGGGGGACCAGGCCTGCAGTGGAGGACAGTTGTGGGGACCCAGTCCTGCAGTGGAGGGCAGTTGGGGGGGACCAGGCCTGCAGGGGAGGGCAGTTGGGGGGGACCAGGCCTGCAAGGGAGGGCAGTTCTGGGGGGGACCAGGCCTGCAGGGGAGGGCAGTTAGGAATGACCAGGCCAGCAGGGGAGGGCAGTTGGGGGTGACCAGGCCTGCAGGGGAGGACAGTTAGAGGTGACCAGACTGGCAGGGGGGGGCAGTTAGGGGTGACCAGGACAGCAGTGGAGGGCAGTTAGGGGCAATCGGACCGGCCTGGGAGCAGTTAGGCGTTGATCAGGCTGGCAGGAGAGTGGTTAGGGGGTGATCAGGCTGGCAGGCAGAAGCAGTTAGGGGCAATCAGGCAGAGGCAGGTGAGCGTTTGGGAGCCAGCAGTCCTGGATTGTGAGAGGGATGTCCGACCGCCCATTTAATGGGTGGTCGAACATCCTAGATTGGATAGGGTGCAGGCTGAGCTGAGGGACACCCCCCCATGCACGAATTTTGTGCACCGGGCCTCTAGTTACAAATATAAAAAAGAAGGAAAGAGTGTCAGTCCATCTGGATCAAGCCTTTTCTTCACTGTATTTAATCTTCTCTAAAAGGAGAAAAGAACATGAAAGATTGAAGCAGAGCCTGGACAGCAATTGTATATACCCAGAGGATCAACAAATAATGTTGGTAAACAAGACTAAGGGGAGATGAGCTGTGTTCTGGGATGAGGCCCTTCAACTCCGGATTGTTCTTGGGATCATGGCAAAGTCTGACCAACAAATGCAGAACATTATACACACAAGTATTTCTCATCCTGTGAGGAGCATTCCCAGTGAAGGAATGCTGCACTTAGAAATTCTTTATGCCCTTAAATATCCCATTGCTTTACAGAGACCTTGCTTTTTAAGACCCAGATCTGCTAATGATGTAATCAATCATTATTATTATTATGCAATTTTTGCAGTTTGTGATATAATTTTTCATAAATATTACCTCATTTATTACCTTGGAAGTAGGTCTTATCACTATTCCCAATTAACAGATGAGTGCATTGAGGCTCAGAGGGGTAAATTATCTTCCCCAATGTCAAACAATCTATAAAGAAGTCAGGACTTGAACATGTATCTTCTAAGTATGAACTATTTGACCTTTTTTCTACATCGTGTTCTCTGACCAATGATGGGAAATCAAAAGGTTTAAAACAGGAAGTTTAAACGCAGTCATACAATCATACAATATTTCAAAACACAGGTGAAAGCAAGAAATATGTAAAACCATAACTGTACAACGTCTACTCACCTCTCAAAACAAAACCAGTTTTAGGCTTCCTGCTGCTGCTTTATTTCTACCATATTTTCCTTTCACAAAAGGCAGGTACTGCCAAGTCACCATTACTTAATGGGAAAAGCTCTCCTTGGCAGGTATCTGCTGAAGGACGATTTCCCAAATGTCAAGAGTCTTTTAACTTCAAATCCTGGCTAGCATATTAGCATGAATATAAATTTGTTTCTTACCACTGACATTTCATATAATAATGTTGGAACTAGGCTTAGCTACAAAATACCAGCTGTCACAGAGCCCTGCTCATAATAACAGCCCCATGCAGAAAAGAACTGGGCTCAAATTAATTTTAAAGAAGTTCTGTGGTTCTTATCATGGAAGGCAAGACGTTCCAAAATAATCCTAATATCAAGCCTTGACCGTTTGTTCCAGCATCTGTGTTGATAGTTTCTTCCTAAAAATAAGCCTTTTATTGCATTTCTGCTACTATGTAGGTTACCATGGAATTTTTTACTGAGTGCCCATGACTTTCTTTTTAAATATAAAATAGTCCCCCTACCCTTAGCCCCAGGGTATATGTTCCAAGATCCCCAGTAGATGCCTAAAAAGAATGATAATAGCAAACCCTAAATATACTATTTTTTTCTATGGGTACATATCTATGACAAAGTTTAATTTATAAATTAGGCATAATAAGAAATTAACAACAATAACTAATAATGAAATAGAAAAGTTATAACAATATAGTATAATAAAAGCTATATGATCATGGTCTCTCCCTCTCCCTCTCTCTCTGTCTCAGAATATCTTATTGTACTGTACTGGCCTCTTCACTTAAAGCAAGCATGTCAAACTCTTGGCCCGTGGGCCACATGTGGCCCACAACAAATATTTGTGCGGCCCAGCCAATATAACGGTATGTAAGAAACGTTTTAATGAAAATTTTGTAACTTAATTTTTACAATATCCTGTTATACATAATTATTAACATCGAACTACAATGTTCACTAATGACTGATTACTGTAATCGTGTTGCATCCATTTCCCTCACGTGCCTTATGCACAGGCGCACCATTTCTCGCCACTAATACTAGCAGTGAATATTTTAGCAGCCGATTGCCACGTCATTAGTCTTGTACTGACTTGTTTGGTGTGCGCAACAGGAAATATTTCCCCTTCAGAAAACAAGAAAATTACGTTTATTTGCATTACGCTTATTAATTTGTGCAGTTATTCAGTGTCTGGTATGTTATGTTCAAGAAAAAAAATATTAATTTTTATTAAAATGTTCTATTATTTTATGTTAATGACTACTCATTTATTTCAGCCCTTTGTATTCAGCATATCTCTATCGAAATAAACCTACATTTCTATGAAAATTGAAGCTTTTTTATTGCATCCCACATAAACTTAAACCTTGTTTATTTGGCCCGTGTTAGCCTTTGAGTTTGACATGCTTGACTTAAAGGAAGCACTTTACAGCTTCTCTTTGACATATACAAATAGCCAGCATCACTACTCTTACACTTTGGGGATATCATTAAATAAAATAAGGGTGATTTGAACACAAGCACTGTAATCTGATAAACAAGATGGGAATCTAATGAATAAAATAAAATAAAAAATAGAAACAGACTCATAGATACAGAGAATATATTGACAGCTGTCAAAGGGGAGGGGTTGGGGGGGCAGGTGAAAAAGGTGAAGGGTTTGAGGGCAGAGGAGGGTGGGATGGGGGACTCAGACAACAGTATGGTGATTACCAGAGGGAAAGGAGGTGGGGAGAGGAAGAAGAGGGTAAAGGAGGGATAAATGGTGATGGAAGGAGACTTGACTTTGGGTGGTGAACACACATACAATACACAGATGAAGTATTATCTATACTAATAAAAGGGTAATATGAAAATTAGGCCAGGAGACCTTCTGGACATCCTTCCGGACAAAGCCATTGTGGCAGGGCTGAGGCAGAGGCAATTAGGGGCAATCAGGCCAGCAGGGGAGAGCAGTTAGGGGGATCAGGCCAACAGGGGAAAGCAATTGGGGATGATCCGGCCAGCAGGGGAGGGCAGTTGGGGGCAATCAGGCTGGCAGGGGAGGGCAGTTGAGGGTGATCAGGCCAGCAGGGGAGCCGTTATGGGCATCAGGCCAGCAGGCAGAGTGGTTAGGGGCGATCAGGCAGGCAGGTGAGCGGTTAGGAGCCAGCGGTCCCGGATTGCGAGAGCGGTTAGGAGCCAGTGATCCCTGAGGGGTCCCAGATTGGAGAGGGTGCAGGCCAGCCTGAGGGACCCCCCCACCCTGCACGAATTTCATGCACCGGGCCTCTAGTCTATATATAAAGCCTAAAGGACCATTCGACAGTTCGACCAGTCCTTATGACATTCACTGACCACCAGGGGGCAGACACTCAACGCACAGTGGGCTCAGCTGACCAACAGGTGCCAGACACAGGGGTTACGGCTGGCAAGCACAGCTGCGGCAACAGCACGAGCCTCTCCAGCGGACAGTCTCCCTGCGTGTCCCTCCCCCATCCGGACCAGACTGGGATCAGGACTAACTGGGCACAAGCCCACAGCAGCTTCTTGGTCATGGACGTGCTGGTATTGCCCTAGGACGGACACACAGAGACCACAGCGGAGCAGCAGCGAACCTACCAAGCGGCGGCAGCAGACCGGGATAAACAGGCTCCTCCCTGTCGCTTTGCTCACTACTACTTCCCTTGGGGGATGTTGGACTGCCAGTTTCGGCCAGATCCCCGCAGGCCAGGCTGAGGGACCCCACCAGTGCACGAATCCGTGCACCGTGCCTCTAGTATTATAGAATTATCCACTTTAAACCTGTATAACTTTATTAGCCAATGTCACTCCAATAAACTCAATAAAATTTTTTTAAAAAACCAAGCAAAAAAAAGGTGGCTACTGAAAGGCTAATCGGCAGGGAGCATGTAGAGTGTGGATGAAGGGATGAGTCATGAGTCACATCCCAGGCTAGACAGAGCAGTACAATGCGAGAGTTCATCACACTACTCAGAACAGCTCACAATTTAAACTTAAAAATTACTTATTTCCGGAAATGTCCACTTAATATTTTCAGAGTGTCGTTACCAAGCAGGTAACTGAAACAACTGAGAGTGGAACTATAGATCGGGGGGTGGGACTATTGTGAACCTACAAGGGTGGAATCGCTGGCTGATGCCGCCGGCGTTGCCATATTAACTGCAGCCCTTGGTTGCCAGTTTTTACATAAGCAAACCTATCCAATTCACCTTTGCCAGCTGACCAAAGAACTGACTGGTTGTCTCAAATCTTAAGCCAGATGTGGATGGAGGAATACAGTAGAAAAACTGGTGGAGAAATTTAAATTTTTACAAGGACTGAGCATGAATCACCTGTCCATAAAGTCTGCCTTTTATGGGGTATCACGTGTTTATCCAAAGGCTGTTGTTTCCAGTCCATTCTGAAAGTGTTCCCATGGATGTATTACCTGCAAACTACATCTAGAGACCTGACATTGGTTTTTATATAAAAAGACCATAAATCACTGTAAAACATGCCAGGCCATTCAGAATAACCCATGAAATACGTATACATTTCTATGTAAATTGACCAAGGAAGCATGATCAAAAATTTAATTTTGAATTGGAAAAAATCATTCCAAGGGAAGAAAATTTTTATTGTGTCAGACTCGTTTTCAAAACAGCTGGAAACAATCCTGGCTCCATATTGTATAATTACAAAGAGAATCATAGAACGTTAGAATAAAAGCAATTTTATTGTCTCATTCAACCTCCTCATTTTAGGTGGATGGGAAGAAGGCTGGATGACATTCCTACTTCATTTTTTACGTGCATTCCAAAATTTTTTAACTTATTATGGACATTTGTAAACATACGTAAGGGTAGGGAGACAAGGACAATAAATCCCATGTATGAGTACCAGTCATAACCATTTGAGTTGCCAATCTTCTAACCTTACTTTTCACATGAGGAATTCAAACCCAGAGAAGTTACTTGCCCAAGGTCACTTAGTTCTTTTGTTACTGATCTATGATTTCATGAATGAAAGTTGTTCTAACTATCCCCATCCCAAAATAGTACATTTCCCGCTCAGTCCCACATCTCTGACCATTTGTTACACATGGATTCTATATTTATCACCACACACACACACACACACACACACACACACTTGAATCAAAGGGATTTGTGATCAGGAAATTCATATGAAATGTCACTATTGTACCTCTCCATCATCAAGGAAAGAGTCAGAAGACTAAACACTTCTTTGTCTGGACTGTGAGAACACACTAACGAATTAAGCTATTCAAAATGCCTCTCTATGTTCAGCAATAGGAAGTAGTTCTAGTGACTTGTACTGGAGCAATTTCTCAACTACCTTCTCCAGATCTGGCTGAGAATGTTTAACACAAACCAAAACACAGTGTCCTGTTTTTTGCTACATCTACTACTTGCTTATTTTTAACGCAGGAGAACTATGGAATCAAATCAAGGTTCAGCTGTATCATTATAATTGTTTGTGAGTGTTGTATTGTCCACTCCATTCTTTACATTGAAACCAACCCCTTATGTGACATTCAGCAGGCAGCCAATGAAAGTAAGTCACTGGCAATCCTGCTCCATCAACATAGAATCCCTGTGTTTTGTTCCTAATCTTGCTTTTGCTCCCTTCTATCCCAGTTTGATCCAGCTTCCAACCCCTCTCTTGCCATTTGCACTCTATGACTAACTTTGTCTTAACCAATTTGGTATCTCTGTTGCTCTTTAAAGTATCAATTCATTACTTGGCTCCTGTGGACCTAAGTGCCTAAACTTACCCTTTCTCTTGCCATTCCTTTGGAAACCAAACCCCTGCAGAGAGGGGTTTAGGAATGTGTCACATGAGGTCAAGGCAGTGTGTGTCAATGCCACGATTAGGGCTGGAAAGTCATCACGCCCGCCCAGGGAAGTTTGGCTACCACTGCTACTGGGTGATTGATGCTTTTTCACTTAGATCAGTGGTCGGCAAACTCATTAGTCAACAGAGCCAAATATCAACAGTACAACAATTGAAATTTCTTTTGAGAGACAAATTTTTTAAACTTAAACTTCTTCTAATGCCACTTCTTCAAAATAGACTCGCCCAGGCCGTGGTATTTTGTGGAAGAGCCACACTCAAGGGGCCAAAGAGCCGCATGTGGCTCTCGAGCCACAGTTTGCCAACCACAGACTTAGACCAACCGAGAGCTCGTCTGATTCACAAATGTGAAGGCAAAAAAAATCATTGTTTTCTATTTTTACAACTGTTGAAGGTCATAGAGATACTTGATGGCCCTTAATGCTCATCTGATAACCTAGGTACAGCATTAAAAATGGATTCCAACATGCTTATTAAAAGAAGTCATCTTGTTCATTTTCTTGCCAAGGAGTTCAAAATTAGTAGTTTTGTTTCTCTTAAGTGTATGTAATCATATGTTATAGTGACTTAAGGTAAAATTACCCAGAGTGATGTCTGCAGCAAAAGAAGACCTGTTTATCACTCTCATGTTCTACAACCCAACCCAACCCTTTAAACATGAAGACACACTAATCTATCCATTCTTAGTCATTTTTTCCTTCTCTGACATCTACTATTGAATAGTAAATAAATCAATAAAAAACTTATGGTCAAGGCTCTAAAAAAAATTACACTTATAGATAAGGCATGGGTCTGGATGTATGGATGTATGTTTGTGTGCATAGGTGAGTGTGTGCATGTGTATGTGGGCGAGTGTGCACTCAGGGGGCAGGGGTGCATATATACGTGTTTGGGAAGTACAGTTTGATTTCCATCGATTTATTCTCTCAAACTCCCAATCTACCCTGGTGTCAGCAACGTGAGTTTAAATTGGTGAGTTCGCGATTAGGAGCAGCATCTGCTGCCAAAGAGCAGAGCTAAGCTAACGTGTCCATATGGGAGCAACAGGAAACAAAACTAGGTAACATTATGCTAATTACCTAATTAAGCAGCAGCATAAATAGCTCATCAATCTTAGAAGAAAACCTTGTATCTTTCAAGTCTCAAAAGTTAACCTACCATTCAATTCTCTTCTCACCTTCAAATTCACCATCTAGCACTCTAATATCAACAAAACAAAACCTCATGAGAAGAGGGAGCTGATGAAGAAGAAGAAATAATGTCTAAAGCTGGATACATAAGCCTTTCTTCGATAAAGCAATACCCAAGCTAAACATCCTATTTAAAATCTCTGTTTAAAAACTCTATAATGCTACTGGTGCCTCGAATTTGAAATTTTAGTTATCTGGGTGTGAGTTTTTTTCTTTTCCTCACTCCATATCTAGCCAGTCTTTAAATCTTGTCAACTTTTCCCATATAAAATTTCTTCAATGCATTCATTTCTCTAAAAGAAAATTGTGTGATTAAAGTAGTTTTACTGAAAATGCTCTTTGTATAATATTTAATCGGGTAATGTCCCTAAAAAGGGGCAACTCAGGAAGGTTAGCAATCTCTTCTTTTTTTCCAATCAGTCATGTTCAATTTTGTGTGTAAATGGCTGTTTGTGAGGCCCCACAAATTTGAATTGCTGTAAAACTTACTGATTTAACATTATTAACAGGTTGTAAACATTTATAAAAGAAGTGTAAAGGAATCCTATAAATGAAGCATGAGGCCCAACAACACAATACATGATCACTTCAAAAACAATGTACTCAGAACTAGTGGGGAGTAGAGGTGTCATTCTCAAATGAGAATTGAAAATGAACAATTGCATTACCTTTCTGAGGCCAACAATAAGCACTCAAGAGTAAAGCCAGGAATACGTTTGTAAAATGGACACCTGCCACCGGAAGTAATGCCTGTAAACATAAAATGGATTTTTTTTAATATATTTTTATTGATTTCAGAGAGGAATGGAGAGGGAGAGAGAAATAGAAACATCAATGATGAGAGAGAAACATTGATTGGCTGCCTCCTGCACACCTCCTACTGGGGATCGAGCCCACAACCCAGTCAGGTGGGAATCGAACCCAGGACCCGCAGCTGATACTCTATCCACTGAGCCAAACCAGCCAGGGCTAGATTAATTTTTTTAAAAAGGGAAGAGCAACACATGACAGTCATTTTTTATGCCAGCAATTAGATATTGATTTGTGTTCATTTTTTTCAATACGATACCCAGAGGTTATTATTATTAAGGCAGAATTATGTACATATATGGAATGTTTTCCATTGCATTTCAAAGGCTGCATTTGGTGTGATGTTATTTAGACTCTTGCAAAAAGAAGAAATCTTAGACTAAATCCACATAACTTAGTATCCATTTTAGAATTGAGAAACTAGCTGAGAAACTCAGTAGCCAGCACCACATGCTATAGCCCTGGGAAACAGGCACCCCTGTGTCATTGCATGCGACCATTCCTTGCCCTCAGCTCCCAGCAATTAGATATTGATTTGTGTTCATTTTTTTCAATACGATACCCAGAGGTTATTATTATTAAGGCAGAATTATGTACATATATGGAATGTTTTCCATTGCATTTCAAAGGCTGCATTTGGTGTGATGTTATTTAGACTCTTGCAAAAAGAAGAAATCTTAGACTAAATCCACATAACTTAGTATCCATTTTAGAATTGAGAAACTAGCTGAGAAACTCAGTAGCCAGCACCACATGCTATAGCCCTGGGAAACAGGCACCCCTGTGTCATTGCATGCGACCATTCCTTGCCTTCTTGTCTCTAGGTAATAATTTAAACCTGGAAGCAAGGACGGAAATTTTCTCACAAGGAAGGCACCCCTGCTGGAGTGTCCTTTTGTTCACCGATGTCTTCTCCCTTCTCCTTCTCCTTCTCCTTCTCCTTCTCCTTCTCCTTCTCCTTCTCCTTCTCCTTCTCCTTCTCCTTTTCCTTCTCCTTCTCCTTCTCCTTCTCCTTCCTTGACGCCTCCATGCCAGACCCTGACTCAAACCTCAGAGCTCCTGTGTTAGACCCCTGCATTCTGCAGCAGCTTGTGGCTCTCACTGACTTTACTTCTGAAACATCTGCCTTCGACTTGCCTGCCTTGATGCTGACCTCCGCCCACCCTGACTTTGAAACCAGTGTCCACAGCTTAGTTACTAGCTTTTCTAGAGCCTCTTGCCCACCTCCGCCCACCACTGCCACCTGTGTCTCAGCATGGTTAACTGGAGACCACATCCCTGGGCCTTTCCAGGTTCTCCTTGCCCAAGCCCCCGACCCTGGTCACCGTCATCCGGCAGTAAAACACGATTCCAGCTCCTTTGGGGACGCTTACTTCAAACACTGGCCAGAAGTGTTTCAAGTCTGCTTTCATCAGAGCCTGCTTTCCCTTCTCTCTCGGCTCCCATTCAGCCAATGCTCATGACCTCTCCCAGTCTTTGTTTTCCGCTCTGCACCATTCTAGAACTCTTTCAGAGAAAAGGTGTTTGGAGACCCAGAGGAGCATGTGCTCTTAGGTCACCATATCCAGGAAGGAAGGAAAGAAAGCACTGGGTAGCCTGAAATAATCAGGTGACTTTTCATGACGCAAATGTACCCATATTTACTTTTACGTTTTGATTAGCCAAATATGGAAGCTATTTTACGTTCTCCAAACCCAGATTAAATAAGAGTGGGAGGAAACCTGCCTACCTGTCAGGAAGACACAAAATGTTACTCTAGGTCCGCGGTCGGCAAACTGCGGCTCGCGAGCCACATGCGGCTCTTTGGCCCCTTGAGTGTGGCTCTTCCACAAAATACCACGGCCTGGGCGAGTCTATTTTGAAGAAGTGGCGTTAGAAGAAGTTTAAGTTTAAAAAATTTGGCTCTCAAAAGAAATTTCAATCGTTGTCCTGTTGATGTTTGGCTCTGTTGACTAATGAGTTTGCCGACCACTGCTCTAGGTAAATGAGGGTTGCCTGTTCGTGTCATTTTCAACAATTCCTGAATCACATAGGACACCCAAACAAGCAGCTGGCCTAAGACAGGCATGTGAACGAGAACAACAATTTCTTTACAAAAAATGTACTCCTTTGGGAATGTAAATTTGATAAAAATATTGTAGACCAGCTGCTTTTATTTAGTGTTCATCTAGGAGCGTCTAGGTTGGGGCTGAGAGGAAAGATGGATTATTCACCGGCCACTTCTCTACCAGCCACCTGGGCAACCGGTTGTCCTTGCAGCCTCTGTTTGCAGCGCTCACCCCGACGTGCTCTCCACACCTTGCACTCTGCTGACAGCCTCAGACACGGGCTCTCGGGGAGGGTGGGGACTTTGTAGCCCAGACGCTGAGCTCACAGAGTGACCATGAGAACACATGGGTCACCGTGGCCAGGGGAGAAGAGGATGCCAGAGCCAGAAGCCATCAGCAACTCAAAACATGCAGAGGCACAAGGAGGCCCATTAGGGGAGGGGCCAAGTAGAGACATGAAGTGTACCCAACGACACAAAAACACCTCCCTCCCCACTGGTGGCTGACACAGGAGCGTGGTTTCCAGGCCTGGCTGGCATGTGAGTTCTGTATGACACGGTCTAGATTTGGGCAAGTAGAAAACCAAGGCTCATGACCACCTCTCTTAGCCAGAATCACTATATTTTCTTTTCTTTTTTTTAATATAAATATATTTTTTATTGATTTCAGAGAGGAAGAGAGAGTGAGAGAGAGAGAGAAACATCAATGATGAGAGAGAATCATTGATTGGCTGCCTCCTGCACGCCCCCCACTGGGGACCGAGCCCGCAACCCTGGGCATGTACCCTTGACCGGAATCGAACCTGGGACCCTCTGGTCCGCAGACCGACGCTCTATCCACTGAGCCAAACCGCCTAGGGCTAGAATCACTATATTTTCCAGTCTCCTAGATAATAAAGGGAAACGCCAAGTGGGAAAGTTCCCAAGATATTTTACTTCCTGTTTCTGTTCCTGAGGAACAGTCTTATGACCTGGGACTGGGAATATCACCTCCCCCTTTAAATCATATAGAAGTTGAGGGGTTAAAAACATTGTTTTGGTGCATATTATTTGGCAATAAAAGAAAATCTCAACAGCGAACATTGTAGGTAATACAGCAGGTCCTTGAATAACATCGTTTTATTATAACGCTGATGAGATGCCACAGGAACTTAACCCTTGTTTATATCAGCCTCTGGCAGTATCGGTTTCGTTACATGTTACTTCACTTAGTTACAGAACCTACTGACCACATTAACTAAGGGCTTACTGTAATTTAACCCAACCTCTGCTCTACTAAATTGAACAGTATTGAGGACAACATTTTTAAAGACAATTAAATAAAAACCCTGGATCAACTGAATTGCAAATTAACATGTTTGTCTCTGCAGGTTAGGTTGCCAGGTAACCCTCATCCTTCCCCAGTGATTCCCTCACTTTATGCACTGCCAAGACATCCCAAGCTGCAGGCTGCCCAGGACCAAACCAGAGAGGGTCGGACCTGCATTATCACCATTAGTCCACCATCCAGAACTGAAATATCATTGCTGACATGTACACATAAGGAACTGTTTGACATTGAAATTGGGACTCAAAGAACTGTTGGCCCAGAAAGAAACTCACTACAGACTGATTCATTTGCCTCTCAGCATAACCATTATTGCTTGTCTCATTTTCGGTTCTTATAAGTGTATTTCTTGTATCACATGATCTCACTCATCTAGAAGAAATAATGAACAACATAAACTGATGAACAAAAACAAACCCGGAGACAGGGAAGCATCGATCAGACTGTCAAACCTCAGAGGGAAGGTAGGGGAGGGTGGGGAAAAAGGGGAGAGATCAACCAAAGGACTTGTGTGCATGCATATAAGCCTAACCAGTGGTCACGGACAACAGGGGGTGGGGGCATACGTGGGGAGGGGTTTGGGATGGGAATGGGGGAATGAGGACAATTATGTGATACCTTAATCAATAAAGAAATTTTTTTTAAAAAGGCATCCTAAGCAGGGGTCGCTGTGAGGTCCTGGCGTAAGTGTGTACAGAGTCGCAGTGGATCACAGGGCAGGGACAAGAAGAAATGGCTAAATGCCGTCAGTCAGCGTGACTCCCACCCGGGCACTGAAGAAATACCGTCAGAGCCAGTGTTTTAATAACGTGGTCACTCACATGAACAGAGTCCTACTCTCTCCATCTCGGTCTAGTAAACTGAGAAGAATCGCCTGATTGTATAGAACTTTCTAAACTATCAATTTTGTATTTTAAGTCAAAATTAATGTCAGACTGTCCTCAAAAGAGAGTCATGTCTAAACCTGTTCATTAATGGAAAAACCTATTTAAGCTTGCAGCTCTGCAATTCCAAGTTAAATTCTGACTTTGAAGCATCGCTGGCCAATATGAAAGTAAAACAAGAAAAAGTGAAGCAATGGAAAATTTCCCCTGGCTCATAGCGTCGAACAGAAGGTATTTCCAATTCTCAACATGTGTTTTAGAGCTTTCTTTTACTGAGGAAGAGGTCATTCCACTACTGTCATGGAGAGCACTTTGTAAGGAAAAGAAACTTCTCTAGAAATAAGTTATCTCTGCATTTACATTTCTAAAAGAAGCAGGCAGCATTTTAAGGGCCAATTCCAACCTAACAGTCTCCTCATGTAGAGATGTTGAAGTATCATCTGCCTTGGAAATAGATCATGAAATCCATTTTCCCGGTAGCAACTGCAACATGAATTATTGATTAATTATTTCTTTCAAGTGAAATTGCCACTAAATGTTAGGAAGAGATCTAGATGCTCATTGCATCTGTAGCTTTCCAAATCCAACTAGTATTTTAAAGGAAAAGGTAAAGAACCAGGTTTTCTTCATTTAGATCAACTTCCTCTCTTTTATAGTAAATAAGGTATTGAGATATCAGAAAGCACAAATTATTTGAAGAAAAACAATTATTTCACAAAAGCTTTCTGTATACATTATTTTGTTGTTGTTAATCCTCACCTGAGGATATTTTTCCATTGATTTTTAGAGACAGTGGAACGGAGGGAGAAAGACAGAGAGAGAGAAATATAGATGTGAGAGAGACACATCAGAGACCTGGGGTTGGGGATCGAGCCTGCAACTGAAGTACATGCCCTTGGCCCGAATCAAACCCTAGACCCTTCCGTCTGCGGGCCAACGCTCTATCCACGGAGCCAAACCAACCAGGGCTGTATTAAGTTTTTAAAAAGTAGAAAAGTGGTGTTCGTGCTAAAATTGGAAAAGCAGGGAGAGGGGCATCTAAAACAATAATCGCTAAATAGAACATTAGAAATTAAACCAATATGTTGTCAAATAACTACAATTTTCTTTTTCCTCTAACTTGCACAATTTTCTCATCTGTTTTATTTTTTCTGTACCTGCCAAGGGAAAGCAATTTAAAATCTAAGTCCGAAATGGGTTTCCGTCATTCGTTACAGCAGAGAAAGTATTTAACAGTTGTTTCGCTACCACACACACCTCTGATGGTCTCCTGGCGGCAGCAGCAGTGTCATCCTCACGGCGTTTGTGAATCATCTGACGCCAACCAACAGCGTGTCGGTTCCCTGGAGCACAGAGCCAGATGACTGCTTCCTCCTACAGGCAGGCCTCCTGTACTGCACTTCGCTTCCTCGCAGGTCACAGGTGTCGCGTTTTCTTACAGATCGGAGGGAAGGCCCTCCACCAGCAAGAGGTTACAAGCTACGTTGTTGAGAGACTTGTTCATTGCGGTGCCCTGAAACCAAACCGGGGTGCCTCCCAGGTGTGCCTGTGCCTGCCTCGCGGTAAGGGGGTTCCATGCGGGAGGGCCCTTCCTTGGGAGCACAGGGACCCCTGCCCCTCTGCTAGGACCGCGTGACAAACAGGCGAGGACAGGCGACTTCCCCGCGTGCTGACCCTTGGGGAACTGAGGGGAAGTACCGAAATCCGTCTCTGCTGTGCACAGGACAAACATAGTAAAAAACTTTCAGAAAAGGTAAAGACGGAAACTTAAGTAAAGCTGACAGGTTTAACCAATTACTCATCCTTCTTTTGGGTAGTTGTTTTTTTTTTCTTCTTTTTAAGAAAAGGAAGAACTGCATACCTTTATTTTATTCTGTCCTGCACAATAAATTAACAAGGAATAAAGCCACTGTTTAAGAACTGTTTTATACGCTTAAAACAATGCCTATTATTGTTATCATACTCCCAGGTCGGTCAACAGAAAGTCAAATTTGTGTCCTACAAACCCACAGGTCCCCAGAGTTCCCGTTGCCCCTCCCCACAGCACCTGCAGCTTGTGGCTACTCTCCTAGTAGGTCCCCACACTGTTCAAGTTCACCTCGCCTTCCTCTGTGGTTAAGAAACTCAGATAGGTTACTACATCTGTCTGTAGCAGTCCGTCCTTTCTGACAGGTGTTTGTAAAATGCTTTCTACTTTATAATTCACGAGTTACTCAATGAAATAAGATAGATATAAGTGGACCGGGTCTCTTGAAACACTTCGGGCTATTTTAAAATCGTTGTCGACCACTTCTTTCTCAGTTTGGAAAACAGTCATAGTGAGACAGGAAAACTTAGGTAGATAGGGGCGGTACCACGGGAGGAGGAGGTGAAACCTGGAACCCAGCTAGGCGGAGTTACTAAGACACCCCAGCTGGGCGGGGAAGGAAGGGTGCGTATGAGAGGCATGAACTTCAAAATGTATGGATATTGCCAAGACAGACAGCTTGCAGATAACCAATCAGGAACTAAGAAGCTTCTATACAAAAAAACGCGCTTCCTTCTCCTTCCCTTCTCCCTCAGGGGCTGTGCAGTGCACAATGGATACCTGACAGGGGAACACACCCATTCTCCCAGTGTAGAGGGCTCTCTCCAACCTTGATCCTTGTCTTTCCGTATAAATGAATTTATATGAGAGACCTAGGCTTTAATTAGCGTGGATACTAAACTACTCCCGACTGGAACATGAAAAGGAAGCTCTGGACACTGGGCTGCTCCCCAGTGCCTGCTGCACCTTTTCCGGGACTGGCTTCTCCCAATAAACTTCGATTCCATTAATCATTTTTGTCCGCGACTTCATTCTTTGATTTTCACAAGACACAAGAACTCGAACTCAAGACACCCACATTTTTTATTTCAATAGGTCCACCTAATTTGTTCCTGGATACAAAACAATCATTTGCTGGATAGTCATAAAATGAATATCTACATATGTCCCATTATCTCAAGCCAATTGAATCTATATATATAAAAGCCTAAGCGACCATTATGACCATCGACCGAACGACCAGTCGACTGGCCGCAATGATGCGCACTGACCACCAGGAGGCAGACACTCAATGTAGGAGCTGATCCCTGGTGGTCGGTATGCTCCCACAGCCAACCTCCCGCGGCCCCTGCCCCTGGCCGGCCAGCCCTGCCCCATCAGGACTGGGCAAAATGGCCCCAATTGGCCCTGATCACTGGCCAGGCCAAGGCACCCTGCTCATGCACAAATTCGTGCACCGGGCCTCTAGTTAATAATAATTGTAGACAAATTCTGCATCAAGCATTCTTCAGTTTTATTATAGGCACCTCTCACCAACACCAGAGAGGTGTTACTGGACAGGACAGCCCCTGAGACAATGTAGAGGGCTGTCCCCAACCTTGATCCTTGTCCTCTCATATAAACGAATTTATATAAGAGACTTTGATTGCATTGCAAAAAGCAATTAAAGCATGCACCTTTATTGAAAAAGCAAAGCAAGCAAATCCATACATCTGGCTTATGGAGCACAGACGGGCTCTCAGCTAATCTGAAGAGCAAGTTGGGTGGGGGTCGAGGTGTTATATACCCTCCTGTCTATAGAGCTCAAATTCCTCTGCTGACCACTTTGGTACAGATTAATTCTCAAGGTCCCTTTTTTTCACTTGTTGTGGCCTTCCCAGAATTCATGAGAAGCACCTGGTAACTTTATCTTGCCAGGCCTTGAGCCTGCTGGCTTCTCTGCTTAGGGAGTAAAACTGTCCCTTTTTTCTTGCCCCTTTCCCCTCCCTTTCTGCATTCCCTCTTTAGGAGGGTTTTTTAACCATTTTCTCTCTGGTCCTTGGCTGGGGAAGATAATGGTTTGTTAGTGACAAGCTGGTTGCAAATTGCCCACACTGTTTGGCCTTGTTTTAACTTCCCTGTCTCAGTTTCCCTCTTCCTCCTGCCCCGGGATACTGTAACAGTTTCATGAATAAAGATGAGCAAGACATGGCCCCCCCAACATCAAAGAACTCAGTTTAGTGGAAAGTAAGTGACATAAATAGAAAATTACAACACAGCCTTGGTGAATAATGGAATGGAAGCATGTACATGACACAGAAAAAGCCATAAAAGAAGCAGTTTTTATGGGTTTTATGAGGTTCCTTCAAAGACCCACCTGCCAAAAATATGCATATTCTTCCCCAAACCTGCCATGGTATGTGCAATATTAACAATGAGAGTTATTCATTTTAAAAAAATAAATTATTTCCAGAAAGCCCACACACCATATTGGTGTTACTTAGAAAAAATGTAATTTCTTAACAACCATTACTATATCAGCACAGATTTATTTGTACTTTTAAAAAATGGGGCACAAAATACGTGTATTTCGTTGAGAAGATAATTTAAAGGTTAGTTCATGGGACACAGCCCATCAAGGACCAGCTGAGATGGGACGTATGCAGAGGCAGCTTGACAGTAGACCAGCATGGGGAGGGCATGAGCTAAGAGTGAGTGGGGCTTGTCCTGACCAGAATTATTCAAAACAGTGTTATTACTCACTGTTTCTCCTAAACCTAGGTCACTAATTAACCAACAGGTATTTGTTAGACACATTTCTCCCACTTTGTATTTTTATAATATAGTCTTGGAGTCAAAACAAGACCACCCTCCTCTTTACTGATTTAGGATTTTCACACCCCCTGTGGCCAGTAAGACATCATACAAGTGCAGGAAGGAAAAAAAGTGAAAGCTGAAGTGTCTGATGTCGATGCTCAGGTAAGTGGCAGCTGATTTTCCTTCTGTCCTCCCCATGCAAGATTGCTTTAGGTTGCTCTGAGCATATTTGCCTCCTCTGTTCTCTTTAAACAGCTCACCACTTCCTTCTTTCATCCCAGGGCAGCTGGTGCTCACTACGCCCTAATGTTCCTTTAATCAACTCCATCAGCTTTCTTTCCATCCCTGCCTTAAGCAGATGAGGGGGAAAATGAAAGTTTCTAAGAGTTTAAAAGAGTAAAGTTCAAGAGAGGCTAAACGATGACTGAATCATTAAATATCAACAAAATTCAAGGAAACAATTGGGCTCTAGATTTGTCTCCAGTTCCCCTAGATCCTCACTACATAAAAAATAAGCAAAGCCAGATGGGAGGGGTTAGGTGAGAAAGGTGAAGGGATTAAGAAGAATCACCAGTTATAAAAACAGCCATGGATTTGTTGAGTACAGCATAGGGAGCACAGTCAATAATCCTATATAATAAAAGGCTAATATACAAATAGACCGAATGGCAGAACAACCAGTCGCTATGATACACACTGACCACCAGGGGGCAGACGCTCAACACAGGAGATGCCCCCTGGTGCTGAATGTGCTCCCACAGGGGGAGCGTCGCTCAGCCAGAAGCTGGGCTCACTGCTGGCGAGCGCAGCGGCGGTGGCGGGAGCCTCTCCTACCTCCAAGGCAGTGCTAAGGACCCCTCGGGGGATGTCCGCCTACCAGCTTGGGCCCACTCCCCAGATGTCCACCCAGGGAGAGCGGGTGTAAGCCAGCAGGCGGACATCCCCCGAGGGGTCCTGGAGTGCGAGAGGGTACAGTCCGGGCTGAGGGATGCCCCCCTGCCCCGTGCACGAATTTTGTGCACCAGGCCTCTAGTATTGTAATAACTATGTATAGACCAGGTGGGTACTAGACTTATCAGGGTGATCACTTTATAAGTAACATGTCTAATCACTGTATTGTACACTTGAAATTAATATAATATTATATGTCAACTGTAATTTAATTTTTTATTTTTAAAAATATATTTTTAAAAGATTAATCACAGAATGATTTTCATTTTTATACGATGCTCACATTGTATCTTTGAGTGGTAATTACAACTCAACTGTTGCTACAATCTACAATTTCTTTTCTAATTAACAAAAAAATGTAGGCGAGGTTCTTGAAAGAAAAGTTTATTAATAATGAAAATGGCACAATTACATACATGAGAAGGAAAGACCCTTTTACATACATAAAGACTTCTACATTTTTTATTTATAATTAGCTAGCATTAAGACTAACGCATTTCCAAACAACAGTACAATAGCATGAACTTATCTGATCCATAGTTTAGGTAAAACGTCATTATAAACAAGATAAAAAAGAAATATCTTTCATTATATCCCATATTGAACATGATCACTTCAGAAACATCACATAGTCCTGATACATAAATAATTATACCTTTATTCTTTGATGTCATGGTTGTTTGTTTCCTAATTATGCCCTTAATCTCTGAAAAAGTAATTAAATATCGCTGAGGGGGGAAAGCCAGGAGAAGGAATCATTGAGTCTAGTCTGTAGGGGTACACTGCATGAGTGAGGGGAGCCACTTAATCTGGGTCTTATTAACTCATAGGAGTACTATAAGGTGGTATAAAATGCATGCGTCAAGGACATTTCCAGGCAGATTCTCTACGTCATCTATCACTTTGGGCTCCCCTCCTCCTCCCCACCTCCAGCCAGGATCCGATGTAGAACACAATGCATTTCATTGATTTGAGGATTGTGACCTTCACATCTTTTTTCTGCATTTATTGTACCCTTGGGAATAGAACGAGCCAGGATCCTTGACTCTTGCAGCTGGATTGTAAATGAGGAAGGCTGGCCTCACCCATTCCTTCTGGTAATTGTTAAAAACATTTTTTTTTTTAAATTTGACCCATATTTTTCTTGGCTAAAATGTCTCAATTTAATAAAGATGGGTTATTCTCCTAAATCAGCTATTTCCTTATGGAATAACTACGCTGCCTTCACTTCTCATTTCAAAATGAAAACTCAATTCACAGGCTGATAGATGTCAAAATATCCACTATAGAAAAATGGGAATGACACCAAGATATAGTACCAGCTGCTGAAAAACCATGAAGTGGAAGGCAAACTTATAAAACAAGCATTTAAATGAATAATTAGATTAGGTATCATATTTGAGCCAACATAGTTTTAGAGACTACAAAGAATATTTGTGCAATTTCCATCTTTTTTCAGAAGTAATATTAGGTTGGGATTGTTTAACTACATTACAATTCACCATGTGGTTTAAAAAGAAAAAGAGGTGGGGGCGTGGGGAGCTGCCAACCCATAGTGACTGGACTGCAGAAGAAAGAAGAAAGAAGAAAGAAGAAGTAGAAATAAAATCGGGTAAAACAAATGGGACTTTAGGGCACATAAATGTGAACAAATACCCTTAAAACATTGCCATGATGGAAATGGAATCCTATTTATCAAATAAATTCCCCTTTTCCCAGAGCCCATGAAAATAAGAATCGTGTATAGACACTCAATTATAAAGGCTCTATGGGTTACAAGACTCCAAAGCACCTTATAAATTTCCTAAGAGTTTGAGTTACATACCATGCACTGTTAGTGCTAACTGCATTTTACTGTTTTCTAATAAGGTGATGGTCTTATTGAATATTATATTGCTAGGTCAATGAGAATGTTCTAATAATCAGAACATTGTATTCCTCAATCACACAGCCTAAAAAGAGAGTTTAGCCTAATACTTTTAAGTGATTTCATGCCATTAAATTACCTTGGGAGTTGCGGTTTTAAAAAGAAGCTCTCTTTCTATGAATCTGGGTTTTTAAATTTTGTTTGTTCATTTGTGGGATTTTTTTTTTTTTTTAGACTCTACATATAAGTGAAACCATCTGATATCCGTCTTTCTCTGTCTGACTTATTTCACTGAGCACAATACCTGCTGAAGGGGAATGCAGTAGATAACACTGTGGTAAGTTTACACGGTGACAGATGATTACTAGAATTAAAAATGTCGAATCACTATATTGTAGACCTAAAACTAGTATGACTAAGGTAACATCGTATACCAACTACACTTAAAGAAAAGCTCTTGCTGGGTAGTCTGACCTGTCAGACTGAGAGCTCCTTTAGGCCTTCACTTTGAACATCAGTGGACCTCCAGCGGGAAAACCGCTTCGCCCATCTGCCCGCCTGTGGTTCAGCGACGGCAAAGGTGGGGCACCTGGACTGTGCGCCCCAGTCTCTCCCTGGGAGGCTAGGACTTCCTTTATTCTTCCACGTCACCGGTGTGGGACAGATATTCATGTAGAGCTGAGTAATTTGCTCTCACGTGGAAAGGTCATACCAACGAAAACCAGAGACAGAGACCTGTCAGAATTCTCAAGGCCCACTTCCTGCCTGGCCTGCGGGAACAGCGGTCCTCCTCCTCCTCCTCCTCCTCCTCCTCCTCCTCCTCCTCCGCTGGGCTCTGCTTGTCCTGGCGCTCCCGGTGGTGGCCGGCCCCCGTCTCCCTTTACGTCCACCCAGGACTCTGATGGCAAGCTGACATCCCACAAAGACGGTTAGGGGGAAACTTTTTAAAGCTAAACAGAAACCGTCAGAAGTTTTACAAATAAAATTAAGCATTTAAGTAGTGACAAATGTCATTAACATTTATCAATTACCTTTCAAATGGACCCAGCAAAAAATGCCCCAGCAATGGCTTGTACCTACGCTGAAGTCATAGCGAATTCATTATGTAGATAGGGAATGAAAAGAAATACTGAGGTAAGGGAGCTGCTTTCACACGCGTGCACACACACAGACACACACCCTGTTATCATGCGTACTTTGCAAAATGCCTGGATATCTTCAAGGCTTTCAACAGCTTTACTGTGGCATGTACTCAGCCCAGAGGTGTAGTTTAGTTTCGAGGTCCTCATAATGAGTGAAATTGGCAGTCATCAAGTTAAGAAAAAAATAATAAGTGAACCAAGTATTTTATCTTATGGTCAATCTATCCCTGGTCAAAAAGAAATCAAAATGTTCCAGACTGTTTTTGGCAAACATGGAGACATTGTAACATAAAATGCCTGTATCAATAACAACTTGTGTGCAGACGCAATTTACTATTCATAGTGATGATTATTTGGCCCTCTCCTCTCCCTGTCCAAAGCGACCTGTTCAAAAACATGCTAGAGAGAAAGTGGGGAACTACTAATTCAGTTAAAATTTATATCATTTGTGGACTTTTCCTACCTGTAAAATAAAAAAGATATTTAATTGCAACAAGTCCTGTCATGTTTTGTGTAAGCAGGAATTCATTTAGACATGAGTTATTACACACAAAAATAAGTAATCCAAATGAGCTAACCTGTCCTGTGAGATAGTTAAGTGCTGTTTCCCAAATTAAAATACCAGAAACTGATGGGAGGTTAAAAATGGCAGTGGAGTAAGTGGAAGCTCACAGACACACTCCCAGGACCAAACTGGAATAAAATACCAGAAACTGGAGAAGATCCAGGATTTGGCTAGGACATCTTAAGGTATCACAAGCAGGTCAGAGAACCCATCAGTTCTGATTCAGTCCACCCATCCATCAGCAAAGCGTATATTCTCAGCGCTGTGGCCTTGACCCAACCCTCATTCCCTCTCTGTCCCCAATTCATCTTTAGTCTAAAGGAACTCTCTACACTTTACACTTATGTATTGTATTTGGCAGCTGAAAAAAAAAAAAGGATGCTGAGATACTTAACACAACAATAATGTGATCTTGATTAATACGCTCAGGAAATTCAAAACTCTGGCAGAATAAAGTACAAGCCTCACTCTATAATGCAGCAAAAAGGTTGCTTTTTCTTCAGCAGTTCGACTCCCCCCCTCCCCCAACACTTTATATTTTATTTAGACAAATGTCTGACTATAAACTATATTGAAACTACTTCAAAGGCTTCTCCTTCTATCTGACAATCACAAGCATGCTACAAAATATTGGTTACGAAGCCCGCCTTCTCCTGGAATAGTCCCACCCTCCCTCCCTCCCGGGCCTCCTGAGCCACAGTGATTGACAGCACTGCTCTGCCAATGGACACCCAGGCCCAGCTGCTCTCTTCCAGATGCTTTCCGACTCACACGGTTTTGAATTTCTTTAAATGCAGCTTACGCATAAAAATTGTTGCATCTCTTACTCTATTCTAAAACTTTTTAACTGGGGGAAAAATTTTGTGCCCAAATTGAATGTTTTTTTAATAAAATACTCTTCTTCCAACAGAGTTCAAAATGCAGGTTAACTTTATGATACAGGTAGCAAGCCATTTCTCTCTTCTCTAGGCTTCTAATCGGTTCCACGGTAGGAGTTTTGATTAAAGCTCTTCCCTGCCATGAAAAAAACAACAACACACAATTAATTGAAAAGGCAAGAATGTGCATAGAAATGCATTTCTGCTGTAATACATTGCCAAGCTATGTTCCTAAAATCACCAATACTTTGTATTTTCTTTTTTTGCAGGAAAGTTATCCTGTACTTTGCTGTTTAAAAAAAAAAAAATCCTTCTCCACAAAGACCATGTAATGCTTTTACTAAATCCTAAATCGAGTCCATTAACATTTTCTTGGACTACTGGTAGGTAAAAATGCTGAGATTAAGTGAAACTGAAAGTGTTGTATGGGTTATGTACCTCATATTTTTTCAATGTTTTCTCCTCGATGAACATCCCTCTTAGGATAAAAGTGTCTGTGTGGACTTCCTTTTGTTTCACTATGATCTTTTTTAAATCTTCTGTTACATGGATTTTTATATGTTAATGCCAGACAGTTAACCAGCAGAAATTGAAACAATGTAGTCAATCTGTCTCCCCTTAATTGGGCTCTCCTGGATCCTTTCTTCCTGTGTGTTAGCCGAGATAAGATGCATTTGTAATTCAGGAAACACATTCAGGCAGGTGCCTGTAGGGGGCTTATGAGAAGTCTTAGGGAAGACAGAAACGTTAGTCATGTTCTTTCCGTTAGCTTCCACTGGGATGGAGCCATGGGCCATCTGCTGGCTGGAGATGCCAGGATGAGTGGGTGTCTGAGCTTAAAGGGCAGAGCCTGGTAATATTGTTCTAACAGCGTTCAGCAAGGTTGGCGGCAACACCTTCCAGGGGTCAAGGCAGGTGCTCCGAGATTTTTAAAGGAATTCTCCATCAGGCACATGCAATTAGAAAGGTATCTTTCTTGCCCTAACCCATTTGGCTAAGTGGATAGAGCGTCAGCCTGCGGACTGAAGGGTCCCAGGTTTTATTCCAGTCAAGGGCATGTACCTTGGTTGCGGGCACATACCCAGTAGAGGGTGTGCAGGAGGCAGCTGATCGATGTTTCTAACTCTCTATCCCTCTCCCTTCCTCCCTGTAAAAAATCAATAATAAAATATATTTTTTTAAAAGAAAGAAAAGTATCTTTCTCAATTTCCTTAAGTGTCAATGTGTGCCTTCCTATCAGAGAGGAATCATGAGTGAGGGGCTGCCTATCAGGAAAAGGGGATTCGGAGCCAAGGGACAGAGGCCCCAGTCAGGACATGGGCGCCATCCTGACCCTTTGTGGATTTCTTCTACAAACTTGCATGAATTGCTCTGGTTTTTCTCTTTTCAAAGCCACATGAAGATACCTGGCCTGGGGGGAACCCATCCATGAGGAAGCACCTTTGTGGGGCAGCATTAGGAGCAAAAATAAAAGCCAAATTATCATTTCACCCACTACACTCAATTAATGTCCATAATGGTCTCTTTATAAGATGATTTATTTTAGTAACCTGTCTGGTTATGGATCCTGGGGAACAGAAGGAGAAAACTACAGATACTTGCCCAAAATGCTGCTGAGAAAAGCAAATGGAAAGACAGAATGAAATGTAAGATAAACTTGATAGAGGCAAGAGATATATTTTAATGAGATTTGTGTAATTGAAAGCATAGTGAAAAGTATCTACAGAGATTTATGGCTTCTCAAATGCTTTTCATAGAAACTGTCTATGAAAAGTATTTTAGAGCATTAACTCTTGGGTGATATCTATGGTAATGAGAGAGAAAAATATGACAGCCCAGGAAGTTCTAGGCCAGAACCCAGAGTGTCTTTGTTTTAAATTTTCTCTGCCATTTGCTGTTACTATAATCTTGAGTAAGTCCTTTCAGCTCTGCAGGGCTTCTTTTCCTCATTTATAAAACTTAAATAAAGAAACATTCAACCTACAAAACCATCATGAGAAATAAATGAGGTAATCTGTGTGGGAATGTATTAACTCTGAAGAACTCAACAAACATTGGTTATCACAGGAACAGGAACTATGCGCTCCCGCTGGAGGCGCTACCCTAAGGCTAAGGGTTAAGAGCCTGAGTGGGGGCGCTGTTGCTCATGCTTACATTTGATGTTCTCTCACAAAAGCTGCAAACTCAGGATCGTTGGCATACAGTTCCAAAATTCTCATTCTTTCTTGAATTTCCTTTTTGAAAAGAAAAATAGGCCATACATGGCATTAGAAAAGCTTAAACCATCTTTTAAAAGTTCTAATTTTCATAAGGAAATGTGGCCGTCTGGGCTATTCAGGGGAGAACCATAGGAAAGAATGGCCTTTTGAGAGAATGGAAGGTTTGGATAGTACCCGAACTGCTCAGAATAACTCCGGCATATTTCTAAGGAAGTGGGGAGGAGGGAGAGAGCAATTGCTAATAATGGAGAAAGAAACCACAGGGTGGAGAAGAAGGTACAGCTCAGATTCGTATACCCTCTGCATACTACATCAACGGCGAGATATCATGAAGTAGAAACTAATCAGGAAATACTTCTCATCTTTTCTTGAAGCTCGTGTACACACACACACACACACATACACACACACACACACACACACACACACACACACACACACCAGAAGCAGCAGAGCAACAACAGAAAAGCAGTTTCCTACCTCTCTGGAAAGCCCACTGTTCTCATATATTTGTCTGATTTCTCCCCTGCTCAGACCACCAATCACCTCTCCTCGCGCTGCCCTGTGGAAGGGACCCTGAGGACAGGGTCCCCTGTGCTGTTCCGTTCCCGCCCCATGGCGTTCATACACGGGGTTGTACTTTACGGCATCTTCAATGGATGAAAGGCTGGCAGGCTGTCTGCTGGAGCCACAAAAAGAAAAGTGGGATTCATTCAGATTCAGATGTATAACTACTTGGAAGGCTGTTTACCTGTAATAAGATTTCTCTTGGGGAAGAAAAGGAGGTGAATTGATACAAATAGGGGGAGGTGACTGTGAAAAATACCCAGATCAATCTCAAAAATTATTTATCAGGTGTTGTCATTACTATCTCCTCAACTATATGGCAAGTGCCCCGGGAAACTGTTTCATGTCTCATTCATCTTTATTTGCCCCACAGGGCCTGGCACTCAATAAATGCTGATGGGGAACGAAACCTGCCAATTAGATAGTATTTCATGAAATGCATATGGCGCCATCATTCCCAGAGTAGACAAATAAAAAATTGATGTGTGGCACACAGAGAATCTGATAAAAATATAAATATGGGAGTACTGGGCCTCAGGTTCAATTCCGGTCTACACATATTTACTGAGCATTGGTTATGTGCCTAAGACAGTTCTAGATAGTAATGATATAAAGAATTGGTTGGAATCCCTCTCCAGAATGAGATTACAGTATAATGAAAAGTCAGACTCAATAAAAAGCATAAGAACAATGATGGAAGTGTGTCCTGGGTGCTCTAAGAACCTAGGAGAGGTGCCTCCTTAGCAAGCTGAGGGTGAGGGAAGGTAACCTAGACCTAAACCAGTAACTCTTATAGACTATGGAAACACAAAAGCAAACTACAACCACTGATTATAATCACACTAGAGGCCCAGTGCACGAAATTCATGCATGAGTAGGTCCCTAGTGGCTGCCGGCTGCCAGTGGGGCCTCCCTTCCCCCAGCTACCTGCGCCCTGGTCAAACTCCCAGTCAAACTCCAGGTTGAGGGGACAATTTGCATATTAGGCTTTTATTATATAGGACTAGCGTTCCCGTTGCAGGAAGTTTCCTGCAATAGGGCTTCCTGCTGCACTCTATCCTGCCCCGCCTGCTCTCCTCCCTTCTCCCCCTCCCCGCCTTCTCCACCAGCCCGCCTGCTTTTCTCCCTTCTCCACCAGCCCGCCTGCTCTCCTTCCTTCTCCCCCGGCCCCGCCTGCGCTCCTCCCTTCTCCTCCCCCCGGCTTGCTTGCTTCTCCACAGCTTTGCTCCCTTCTGCAGCTCTTGACTTCTTTCTACACTGTCTTGATATGCAAATTAGCCACCATCTTGGTTGGGTAATTTGCATGTTCACCCTGATTGGTTGGTGGGCGTGGCTTGGCTGGTGGGCGTGGCTTGGGCATAGCGAAGGTGTGGTCAATTTGCATATTAGTCTATTATTAGGTAGGATAACAACCCAAAGGGTCCTTGGATTGCTAGTCTAGCAAGTAAAACAGATTATATTTTCTCCATTAATGAAGCTACATTTTACTAAAAGAAAATCAGATGTCATTTCTTGTCAGATTCTTATCTAGATTTAGAACCACAATGAGCCAAAGGGTAACAAACTAACTGATCTGGTTTTCATACAAGGATCTCACCTTATCTCCATCACCCTTCCAACCGCTCCCCAACCATGAAATAGGCATTTGGGCCATACTCAATGATGCCATTCCTTCAGTGTTCCTTGAGATTCATTCATGCCTTCCTAACTTTGCTCATGCTCATTCAACTAGCTAGAAAGTGTCCCACCCCACCCACAGTAGATCTCTACTCTTCTGTCCAGCTAAATATCATAACCATCTTTAAAACTTCCAAGACTCTCTCCCCCAGGCAAAACGAATTCATCCCTCATCCAGGCCCCTTCGCATCTTACTCATACTGCTGCTTCTGTTTGCTTCCAATTGGACACCCTTCAAGGACAGGGCCCATGTTTTCATTCAACTTTATAGCTTTCTCCCCTTCAGCCCAGATCCCTATCCAATATTTGGCACATGGTCAGTACTAAATGAATGAATAAAAGAAACATTTTTATTTCACCCAAGAGCAATTTTCTTTATTTACCTAAAGGGCCTCTCTCTTTCTCTCCCAGCATTCTGAGCTTGAAGAGTCTTGATGAGGAAGATGACAACAGCAGAAGAGACGAGGAGAAGTCCAACCACGGCGGCGATGGTGATGCCTATCACCAAGGGCTCGGACACAAACTCCTCACAGTGCTCCCCTCGGTACCACCAGTTCTCACCCACCCGGCACCTGTAATGAGAAGTGACCGAGTCTCAAAGTGGGATCACTTTGGTAAAAGTCATAATAAACAGCCGATGCTTCAGTGGGACCTGGAAAAGGTAAAGAAATAAATACTGGCCACAGGAAACTTCAGTAAAGAGGTAAATATGCAGGTTCAATGATCATATGATTTAAGTTCGTGTGTGATGCAGGGCACAGACCCAGGAGGTCCTCAATGACTATATTTAACTGATGGAATAAAAGATGAACAAGGCTTAAAGGAAGTATTCTATTCAGGTTCCTTAGTCATGGATAACAAAACAGGCCCAGAACGAAAGTGACTGGTGTGAGATCACACACTCAGTCAGCAACTGAGCTGGGTCTGGACCCAGGTCCCCAGACTCCTCCTGTCCTTTCCCACCCGGCAGTGGCCCTCCAAACCCCCAGGCCACAGACCTGTGCAAAAAGGTCTTCAAATCCCACAGCAGCAAGGAAATCACTGCTTTTCCTTAATACTGATTTCTCTGGATATCAAAGGACTACCTTTCCCCTTAGTTTCCTAGCTAAACATTACACTTTTCCACAGAGAAGAATCTGAATCATTTCTACCTAGTTCCTCTGTTTGTGGCATTATGCCAACATTTGACCATTTTCACATCCACAAATTGTCCTCTCATTTATTCTCAGCATTCTCTCCTTTTACACCATGTGACTGTGGTGTGTGGTGGGTGGTTGATTTGCTCTGCTTTGTTTTAGGACAGTGGTCGGCAAACTCATTAGTCAACAGAGCCAAATATCAACAGTACGATTGAAATTTCTTTTGAGAGCCAAATTTTTTTAACTTAAACTTCTTCTAACGCCACTTCTTCAAAATAGACTCGCCCAGGCCGTGGTATTTTGTGGAAGAGCCACACTCAAGGGGCCAAAGAGCCGCAAGTGGCTCATGAACCGCAGTTTGCCGACCACGGTTTTAGGGGAATGGGCAGGAAAGGACAGTCAGGGTACCTGTGTCTGCTCATCCGTCTGCTGCATTTTCATTGGTTCTGCCTTTAAAAAATGGATCTCAGGTACTTAAATAAAATATTTTTGTCATGACTTCAAAGACTTTAAATATTTGCTTTTCTTTTTCTCTGAATACTCGGTAGGACCAAGAGCAGCCCAAAGCCATTCAAAACATAATCCAAATAGAATGAAACTCCTTTGTTTTCACTCTCAGGTACAGTATAAAGTGTTGCTCTTATGCTGAAACCTAATTTAAGCGCCAGTTGCCTTACCATCCCCTCCAAGAACCACAACACAGACTCCAACTGCTCCCAGGACTCTCAGTGGGACCCTGGACAATGTCTCTCTCACAGCTCCCTAAGAGCATAAAATAAAATAACCATTTGAACTATAATTCAGGCCTTTAAACTGACTCAGTCTTCACATGAACACTAAATGGTACCAATCTATTGTTTAGATATAACTTCTATAACAAATATTGCTGTGATTATCCTAAAAGCATAGATGTAGACCCTTTTTCTTCAGAGGAAGTATCTACAACCTCGTGAAGTCAAAATTCCTAACTACACCATACCTGCAAATGGCCCCATGTCCGGGCATAATGTCACACTTCCCATCATTGAAGCAGAAGTCAGGCTGAAGGTCACAGAGACTCTGACAAGGCAGCTCTTCCACACTCAGGTACCCAGGGTAGCATCTGCACTCAGCTTCTCCACTCCAGGGATTGACCAAACACTCGGAAAACTCATTGCATGCCTGAAACTTGCAAGGGTTGGCTTCATCACCTAAAACATCAAACAAACCAGAAAATAATGCTAGGAAAGGCAAAACACAGGAGTTGGAGTACATGAAGCTCCTCCACTAAGTCTCACTGTCCAAAGTACCATGGGACAACCCTTTTCCTGAAGCATTAAACTACGCCATCACCACCAATACCACACAAAAATTCAGATTCATCCTAAGCACCTTTCCTAAACCCTTCAGAGGGAACATGGCCCTGAAACACCTTAGTTTTAGATTTCTATCTTTCAGAACTATGAGAGAATAAATCTCAGTTTTTGTAAGCCATCCCATTTGTGTTCTTTTGTTACAGCAGCCCTAGGAAACTCATACAGGGGACCACTGATGAGGTGCTCATATAGCGAGGAAAGCCTACAAAAGTGCTAGTAGTAGATGGGCAGTTTCTATAAGGGGCCTACGCAGCCGGATTCCATTGTGTATTTCCTAAGTCTTCACAGTCTTATTCTAGTATATTAGTACATATTGTGACTTTGTGCTCAGAAAACAATATAATCCTGGCCTAGCAGTGTGTTTAGAGAATGGGGAGGATAATATTGCATGGCTCCCTATGTAGATGGAAGTTCAAGAGTTTTTGTGAAAATAAGTTAGGCAAGAGACACGTCAATCTTGTCTCTAGCCAATTTTGAGATAAAATAATATTTTAATCTGAAGACCTTTAAAAATATACAGGTAGTAGGGAAATTCTATTTTAAAATTCTAAAACATTGTGATCATTCCATGAATACATGTGAATGTCTGGTGGAAGAGAAATAGGAAGAGGGGAAAAATAAATGTTGCTTCCTTTTGCCCTAGACCAAGAAGAGAGACTAAGATTAATACTGTAATCATGTAAATAAAAGACTGTAGCTTTAAAGTCTTTTTCCAGTCCTCTGTGTAGGTTAAAGGTGGATGCCCAGAATACATGGCCCCCTGTTTCAGAGTACCTTAATGACTTTATGGGAAAACAAAGATAGACCTGGAGCTTAATTTGGGATAAGAGACAAGGATCTAAATTATAAAATGAATTATGTCTAGTTTACCAGGGACAGGCTAAGAAAGGAATTGATGGTTCCAGAAAAATAAGAATGAAGAAAATATGGAAATGGTGTAGAAAGACAGCCAGAATAGCATGGTAGTTGGCTTGGTCCAAAAAGTTGGCCAATAAGAAATGATTTTTTTTTAATATATTTTATTGATTTTTCACAGAGAGGAAGGGAGAAGGATAGAGAGCTAAAACATCAATGAGAGAGAAACATCGACCAGCCGCCTCCTGCACACCCCCCACCGGGGATGTGCCCACAACCAAGGTACATGCCCCTGACCGGAATCAAACCCGGGACCCTTCAATCCACAGGCCGACGCTCTATCCACTGAGCCAAACCGGTTTCGGCAAGAAATGATTTTGAAAGGGTTGCTGAGGAAGTTTAGAATATTTATGCCCAACAATATTTTAAACCACCTGTGGTGGTATAACAAAGCCTTCTCTGTCACCCTCATAACATAAAGAAATATCTGATAGAATCAACTACTTTGTAGAGGTGCCTATGAAAAGTAAAAAATGGGACTGTGATCTGTATTGGGTTTTAAGAAAGAACAACCACAAGGATTGGGAATTCAGCAGAAGGAACCCAGAGCTGGAGGTGATTAAGAGATATTTAAGTTCCCTGTTCATTCCTAGAGATATTGGGGATAGGAGGGACGGGACGTGGATGCAGGTTTCACACTGCACATGGGAGGGGCTAATGCCAGTTCATTTGAATATTAAAGAAAAAGGAGACCCAATAAACATGAAAGACACAGCGTGCAGCTCACATTGGTGAGTTACATAAAATATTGATGTAAATGCACTTATTTATTGTACTTCCCTGTTTTTAAAAAGTGGGTTGACTTTTGCAAAAAGTTTTATAAATTATATCTGTTTGCATGCATTTGTATGGCTAGTCAAATGTAAATATATGTTATTTGTTTAATACTTAGATTAGCCCCATAAAATACATAGATCAGGTAATATTATCCCCATTTTAAATATTTTTTAAGTTTTCAATTAGAGTTGACAATATTATATTAGTTTCCTGTGTATAATATAGTGATTAGACATTTATATTACTTATTAAGTAATCACCTCAAACATTATCCCCATTTAATATATGAGGGACTAAAGCTCAGAGATAATATGGATCATCTATGGTCACACAAATGATAAATGGCAGAACAGAGACAAAAAATCAGGCCTTCCAGCCCTGGCCGGTTTTCTCAGTGGTTAGAGAATTGGCCCGCACACCGAAGGGTCGCAGGTTCAATTCCTGGTCAAGGGCATGTACATCGGTTACAGGTCAATTATAGCCCCAGTCGGGGAGGCAGGCAGTTGATGTGTCTCTCTCACATCAATGTTTTCTCTCCCTCCTTTTCTCTCTCTCTCTCTCTCTCTCTCTCTCTCTCTCTCTCTCTCTCTCTCTCTCTTTCTTCCACTCTCTTTCTTCCACTCTCTTTCTTCCACTCTCTCTCTAAAGATTAATGGGAAAAAATATTCTCAGGTGAGGATTTAAAAACAAAAGAAAAGATAAAGAAATCAGGCCTTCCAAATTATAATTACTTGCTTTTTCCACTACACCACATGGCAAAGAATGTGCAACTGGCCTTAGAGAACTCAAATGGAAGAGATTTAAATATTGGAGGATTAACCAAATCATTTTCCTCACATTCAATGAATAAGGATTTCAAAGGAAAGAATGTGACTTTCTCAGCTAAAAAATAGAGTTGACTTTAAACCAGTTTGAGAGTAAAAGGCACTGGAGAAACATGAGCTCAAGTATTCACCCTTACTCCTACCCAAAACCACTGTCCTCTGGCGTGTGGGAGATGAAAAAGAACGAAGTCTGAGGATTCAACAGTATTCACTGCATCCAAATCTTCCAAATAAAAGCAATGGTTCATTTCATTCATTCGCAGTATATTTTAGTATCTTTTATATGCAAGACACTATGGTTAATAAAACAGATAAAATATCATTCCTTGTGGATAGCTCAACTGAGGATAATGCCCATTAAGCAACTATATGCATAGATTAGCATTATTACAATATTTATAAGCTCTATAGCAGGAAAAGAACATGATGTTACAAGAAAAACTAACAGGAGAGACCCAATCTAGAGTATGGGTGAGTCAGTGAAAGTCTTGAGGAGGAGACATTTGAACTGAAGCATAAAGGGTGAGCAGAAGTCAGCCAAGAGGGGAAAGCGTTCCAAGCAAAGGAGACAGTACGTGCAAAGGCTGTAAGGCAAGAAAAGTTGTTTGAATCTGAGGAACTAAAAACCAGCTAGTTTGACTTGGTAAGCAAAGAAGTTAGTTCCATTGGATGATATCGAGGAGGAAGATAGGGTCCAGGCCTTGTAGCTATTGAACCAGGCAGTCATTGAAGTAAAAAATAATCTGGTTGATGTTTTTACAAAGAGCACCCTGGCTGCTATCTGCAGAATGGAGAGGGGAAGGAAACAAGAGAGGTAGTGGGGAAACTGGTTCAAATGAGAGATGACAGTGGTTTGGCCTAGAGTAGTGGCAATGGTGGTAATAGAAACTGAGGTATCAGAATGACTTCCCAAGTTTCTGGCTTAAGTAGCTGATTGGACACAGCTTCCATTTATCAGGATGGTGAAGCTGAGCGGAATAGATATAGCTGAAATGTGGAGAGATACGGAAAACAAGATCTCACTCTTACATATCTTAAATTTGATATACATAGAATACATCCAAGTTGAGATCAACAAGTACATAGTTAGATACTGATTCTGGAGCTCAGAAGACAAGTCTAATCTGTATATAAAAATGTGGAGAGAAATTGTATCTCTATTAGACTTATAATAATGGAAATGGATAAAACAACTTGGGAAAATTATATAGAAGGAAGGGAGTCCAAATCTACCTGGCTTGGCAAATAGAGATGTAGCAAAAACAGATCCAGTGGAAAGGTAAAAGAGAGAGCCAGGTAGAGTACAAAAGGAAACGGGAGGTAAATAAGTAAAGATAACATATGCAGACAACCCTTTTGAAAAGAGAATGATACTGATGTCCTTGGAAGAGATATACTAATTACCAAGATGTGGAAAATTTGCCTGACATGATACTCTTTTACCTACAAGTGTTGAATTTACCTTGACTTGGTGTAGAAAAAAATACATAAGAATAACTACTGGATTCCACTAAGAAAGCAGCAGAGTAATCAATATCATTACCTGATTCCACATCAAGGGAGTATTTATCAATAGCCAAGTTCATGGTTTGGTAGGCAGTGGTGCAAAAGTCTTCCAGAATCATGTATACAGCATTGTTGACATTAGGAGGGACAGACTTGGAGAACTTCATTCTGCTGTTCACCACAATACTGCCATTTCTGAAGTTCAAGATTTCTAAATTCTGGAACCCTGTGAGATTTGACTGGAGATAGGGGACCAGCTGCAATACATGAAAAATGATCAGTTTATTGACAAGGTTTTGCATTTTGTTAAACACATACCAAAAAAAAACTTTAAAAAGATGAACCCCTCCCCCTTTCCAAATTGCATGCTATTTACATTATTTAAACTGTTCATCAACAAAAGTATCACTTGTAACTACCAATCTATACTTCTCAATCCTTTCACCTTTTTCACCTAGTTTCCTCCCCCCCACCCCCCCCTGGCAACCATCAGTATTCTCTCTGTATCTGTGAGTCTGTTTCTGTTCTGTTTGTTCATTGATTTTGTTCTTTAGATTCGACATATAAGTGAAATCATACATATAGTATTTCTCTTTCTCTGACTTATTTCAGTTAGCATAATTCCCTCAAGGTCCATCCATGCCGTTGCAAATGGTAATAGTCCTGGAGATGTAAAGTACAGCATAAGAAATCTATATACATAAAAGCCTAAGCGACCATTATGACCAGACGACCAGGCGACCCGCTGGTAGCTATGATGTGCACTGACCACCAGGGGGTAGACGCTCAATGCAGGAGCTTTGCCCTGGTGGTCAGTGCGCTCCCACAGCCAACCTCCTGTGGCCGGCCAACCTCCCATGGTTCCTCCCCCCAGCCAGCCAGCCCCGATCGGGACTGGGCGAGATGACCCCAATGGACCCCGATCGCCAGCCAGGCCTAGGGACACCACCCATGCACGAATTCATGCTCTGGGCCTCTATCTATATATATAAAAGGCTAATATGCAAAATGTCCCCTCAGGAGTTCGACCGAGAGACCGGGAGTTCGATCACTTGCTATGACATGTGCTGATAACCAGGGGCCAGCACAAAACCAAGGGAGGCCCCGGCCGGCAGCCAGAAGCCAGGGAAGGGAAGCCCTGGTTGGCAGCCTGAAGGCCCTGATTGGCCCCAATCGCTGACCAGGCCTAGGGACCCTACTTGTGCAGAAATTTCATGCATCAGGCCTTTAGTATCCTATCTAATAAAAGTGTAACATGCAAATTAACCATCACTCTGCTACACCCACAAGCCATGCCCACCAGCCACACTCACCAGCCAATCAGGAGCGAGTATGCAAATTAACCCCAACCAAGATGGCTGCAGCCACAGAGCGAGCAGGAGGGAAGCTTGGGTTTCCCCAGCGATGGAGGAAGCCAAGCTTTCCACACACCCTGGTGGGCCCAGGCCTCCACTCAAGGCTACAAAGTTTCAATTATAGAAGGTAAACAAATCCCAACAAAAATGGCGGCAGCCACGGAGCTGGAGAGAACAGGAGGCTAGGGTTGCCCCCGGCAATGGAAGAAGCCAAGCTTCTGCAGCCCTGGCCTGTCTTGGCCTGCGCTCAAGGCTACAAAGTTTCAATTATAGAAGATAAATAAATCCAAACAGAAATGGCTGCCACCACCAAGTAAGCAGGAGGCTTGGCTCCGCTCCAGGCTACAAAGTTTCAATTGTAGAAGATAAATAAATCCCAGATACCAGGGCCTCCACTTGGGTCGCCGGGGGGCGTGGCTGGCCTGCAAACCACCACAGGCCCCTTGCCCAGGCCACCCCACGCCCCAAGGGAACCCCCACCTTGATCCGGGACACCCTTCAGGGCAAACCAGCTGGCCCCCACCCATGCACCAGGCCTCTATCCTATCTAATAAAAGAGTAATATGCAGATTGCCCACCACTCCAACACACAAGATGGCTGCCCCCATGTGGTCAAAGATCCTGCCCCCATGTGGACACAAGATGGCCACCACAAGATGGCGAGCAGGGGAGGGCAGTTGGGAGGGACCAGGCCTGCAAAGGGAGGGCAGTTGGGGGTGATCAAGCCTGCAGGGAAGGGCAGTTAGGGGTGACCAGGCCAGCAGAGTAGGGAAGTTGGGGGTGACCGGGCTTGCAGGGAAGGGCAGTTGGGGGGGACCCAGGCCTGCAGGGGAGAGCAGTTGAGGGTGACCAGGCCTGCAGGGGAGCAGTTAGGCATCAATCAGGCTGGCAGGGGAGTGGTTAGGGGTGATCAGGCTGGCAGGCAGAAGCGGTTAGGGGCAATCAGGAAGGCAGGCAGGCGAGCAGTTGAGATCCAGCAGTTGTGGATTGTGAGAGGGATGTCTGACTGCCCTTGAGGGGTCCCAGATTGGAGAGGGTGCAGGCTGGGTGCTGGGCTGAGGGACACCCCCCTCCCGTGCACGAATTTCGTGCACCAGGCCTCTAGTAGTCAATAATATTGTAATAAATATGTATGGTTCCAGTTGTGTACTGAAAATATTAGGGGCAACACTTTGTAGAGCATATGATTATCTAGCCATTATGCTGTACACTTGAAACTAATACAAAATAATATGAATATAAACTGTAAATGAAAAAAAATTTAAGGAAAAAGAGTGTCAATTGTGAATTATTTGAGAGTCATGAGATTTTAATAGTGCTATTTTGGAACCGCATGGAACTCACAGACAATTTTAGATACCAGAGTTTATTTTCTCTGTTACTAAAGTATCCCAACAGTGAAGGTGTCATAGGTACCCACAAAACATTAGTCTCACAATAAACTGTGAAAAAAATCTTAAACTTGTTTCAGTCCCAGAATTCGTGAATACAATTTTCAGTATCTAAGCTATCACAGCACCTTCATGCCACAATCTTCAGTATCTAAGTTATCACATCACCCTCATGCCACATTTATATCCACCTGTCTTATTACTTTCCTAACAACTCTAGGCCATGACATTATTTGTAGTTGATTTAAAAAAAAAAAAAAATGAGTGTCTACAGCAGACCACACTCTCCTTGGCTCAGATCTTATGTGTTGAGGCAGTGGTCGGCAAACTCATTAGTCAACAGAGCCAAACATCAACAGTACAACAATTGAAATTTCTTTTGAGAGCTGAAAACTGACTTCTGCGCATGGGCCACGAAATTTCAATCGCACTGTATATGCGCGCCCACATGTGGTTTTTTGTGGAAGAACCACACTCAAGGGGCCAAAGAGCCGCATGTGGCTCACGAGCCGCAGTTTGCCAACCACTGTGTTGAGGAGAAAGAGGTGGGTTCATACATGACTACTCACTAATGCCCATGGTTTACTTTTTATGCTTACCAATTCTAAGAATCTTTGCTCCAGGGCTTTATACTCCAAAGAGTTTTTATTAAACAGATCTTCTGAAAACATCATGTTAGTCACTCGAAGGCTGAAGAAAACCAGCAATGCTCCTGTGGTCTGGGTATGATTTGAGTCACCTCTTTTTGTGGGGCGAGCCACAATAGCCATCTTTGTAGAGTGAACATTTGTAGACATTTCCACATAACTATCAACCTTGCCATTTTCTTCTGGGATTAGCTCAGGCTGATAGTAATCTGTGCCTATCCGGTCCAGTTCTAATGAAATATCCTGTACACCCATAATTACTTCATCCTCCAGCAGGGTGGGGCTTGTGGTTGGAGGCAATTCGGTAGACTGTGTCATGGAAGCTTTCAACCAGAGCTTGTCAATACTCTCTGGTGCACTTGCCAATGTGTCTCCAGACAGTTTTCCTAGCGAAGAAGTTTTTGCCCAAACTACATCTGATTCTGGCAATATGGTCCACAAAGATTGCATATCTGGCTTCAGTGTTGAAATCTTGCTATCAAATTGTTCACGATTAAATGGCTCTGTTGTTTGTTCCATATCATCCTTCAGAAATGGTTCTACTTGATCTGGTTTACGAGTAGAATCAGAGATTGCTGTAGCTGTCAGTAGAGGAGGTGTATTGGTAACTGAGTAATAATCAATGTCAGGTACCTCTGATGTGTGCTTGGAGAGAATTAGAGGTGCAGATTGAGTTGTGGTCTCTGCAGAGATGGGCACAGTAGGTCCGTCAAGGGGCTCTTCCTCTGCAAAGTGTGTGGATCTATCAAAATGCCCATATTTTGAGTGCTCAATACTTCGGTCTGTGGGATCTATTTTGTCACCTACAACTAGTTTCTCATCTACACTCTCAATCGGCAAAAGTGAATCCTCATCTCCCAGCCATGATTTGGTCAGTGGTTCAATGCTCTTCTCTAATGAGGTACCGCTCCATGGCCAAGTAATCCCACTCACCTTTTCCCCAGACCCTGAACCTAAGCCACTCTCAAATATGAACTCTTTTTCCATGGATGTGTCTGGCAGCAAAGTGCTCACTTCTAATTGGCCTTTAACTTTGGAGGCCGAAGGGTCCAGGCCAGAAGGTGTAGTTACTTCCTGAGCAAGGAGATCTAATGTGACAGAGGAGACCAGATATGGTGAGGATGTCAAAGACACTGCAGAATCTTCCTTAGACGGTATTGTTTCTTCTGGTACAGGATGAGTTAATGTACTTGAGGGTAAACGATCACCTGAAAAAGAATCTTCTGACCCTTCGACTTTGGTTAATCCTGAAAACAAAGTTTTCCATTAATTAATCTACAGTGTTACTAAAATATATTCCCAGTCCTCCAAATAAAACCAGCTTTCTGTTTCTTCCCATTAGATTAGTAAGGACAGTTGCTGACTTTTACTTTGCTAGATCCAGCAAACAACAGGACAATATGATTATGTTTTGTGGTGTGGTACAATCACTCATGAATATACCTTTCCTTGAGAACAACAAGATATAGGCTATTGAAATAATTCATCTTTAAACACTTGATTTTGTTTTTACTCCATGGAAATAAAAAACTGCTGATAACCACGTTGACAATAAACACTGAATCTAGTGAAAACTTAGGGAGAGAATTCCCTAGGAAATGTTATCTTTACACTTCCATTTCCTTGTTATGTTTATTGTCCATCATCTTTCAGGTTCACTTAATGTTCAAAATCCTGGACTTGTTGTTTATATCTTTGTTCATCTTCCTTTTTCTCAAGTATACTCCAGGCCTGAGTCACATTGATTTCTCCTTTCCTTCACAACATCTAAATCATCTACTTGATTTCATTCCTTAATCTCTACTATAACTTCCTTAGTTCAGGTTCTCCCTCCCAAATGAAGCCTAACGCAAGCTAAAAATCTCTACAATTAGTCCTATTAAAAGCTACTGGGATAATCTTCTTTGATGCTCTTTGTTTACCACTCCAATATTCAAATAAGTAAAGTAGTTATCTAATAGTAATTTAATTATATATATTTAATGGGACTTTCAAAATATTAATTGATCCTTACCCCAGTCTACCAAGTTCATTTCCATTCCAACCAATTAAATATGATTGTTCCCTTTCTCACACAATTTTCCCAAGACATTTCCTCCTAATCCACACAAGCATGATTTTCTATTAACCCCAGTCTTTTCCTCTCCTCAAAACCCTGTCATCTACACAATAAAGTAAAGAAATATGAACAGGAAGTAGAATTTCTTACCGTCTTCTAATAAGTAAGATCCAGAAGTCCTTTCCTCAGAAGCCACAGGCAAGCCAGTCGGCAGCACTGCTGGGGTGACAGAATGAAGAGTCAAGCTGCTGACCTCTAAAACCTCTGGGGAAGAATGGAGGCCCACCTTCGAGGGAAAGTCTAATTTGGGTGTAGACACTAAATCACCCAAAGGTCTTTCCGACCAGAGTTCCCTGCCAGTGTCTGAGGGAGAACCAGAGCTGAAATCAGGTGGTGAGATACTGCTGGTGGTGGAGTCATCAGCTGAGGGCCATGCAGCTTGAAGGGTAATATCCTAGGGGGGAGAAAAAGGCTAAATCATATCATAGATAAAAAGAAACACATAAAAATGATTCTAAATACCACCTATCTATCCAAATTCCCAGGTTTCCTAGGGATAAGAAGGCAATGTAATATTGGGTGGAAGGGAGACAAACAGATCTGTAATCAAATCCCAATTCACCACTTACTAGTTGCAAAATCTAGAGAAAAACCATGTGTCTCTTGAATCTCACCTGGAAAGTGGGGATAGATAAGATAACATATTTAAAAGATTCCAAACAAAGTGAGTTTGTGGAAGAAAATATTATTTTTCTTGCTTTAGATAATTAATTCCTTTTCCTCTATCTTAGCTTAAATACTTTAAATTCATAGAAGTTACTACTATCTGTAATTTGTTGTCAAAGACCTAACACATTTCCTACAGCAGAAAAGAACAATTAGCAATGTTATTCATCATTCTGAGATATTTAATTAATTAAGGTCTTTGTTTTGATGAGAAATGCCACCACATCAACATGAGATCAGGTTACTTCAAACAAATCGTAACATCTGTGACATGGGATCACACTTACAAAATACAATTTTTCTCTTCCCGGTGACTTTTTACTAATGTAATACTAATCTTATATTCAAATTCAGCTCCAGGAATAGAAAAGTAGACAGAAACACAATCCCTGTTTAATCTTATGAAGATCCGTCTATGTAAAAAAGTTTACCAGTGATGCTGACAGGCACAATGGCCATGACACCTGGTGGGAGTTTCTATGTTTTCATCTGTGCTGGGTTATGAAGTGCCATATGCATAGAATTCATAAAATATTTACTGGGTGAAACATGAAAAATAGAAAAGAACAATCATTCTCTAAATAGCATTAAAATCACACGGAAATTTTTTATGTTTTTATTTATTTTTTTAGAGAGAGAAAGGGAGAGGGATACAGAGAAACATGGATGAGAGAGAGGCATCATCTATCAGCTGCCTCCTGCACACGTCCTACTGGGGATCAATCTCACAACCCTGGGCATGTGCCCTGACCGGGACCTCTTGGTTCTTGGGTTGACTCTCAACTACTGAGTCACACTGGCTGGGCACATGGAAATTTTTTAAAAACATCAATGCCCAGGCCCCACATTCCAGACATTCTAACTTAATTGAACTTGATAATTTTTAAAACTCCCAAGTAGAGAATATAGCCTGGCAGACACCCGCGAGCCTCAGAAGCTTTTTAAACAAAAGCACACAATTTTAAGGTGACTAACTACAGTTCAATCCATGGCCATTAAATGAAACAGAACCTACTGGTCTATGGAGAGATTCAACCCAATGTCAAGACCTAATTTGTCCTTTATGTTTTGCCTACATTATCTCCCCTTTTCTTTCCATCCAGGGTCTGTGTGAGGAATCTTTAGATCTCCCAATCACAAGGAAAGGAACATAGGCAAGAAATCACTTGGCATGTCCTAATTTAACCCTTCTTCCAGTGACAAATGAACTGGAGAGATAGCAACAGTAGATCATGGGGTCTATGTAGAGATACCCTCTGTTTCATCTACAATTTCTAAACTGAAAGCACTCTGTCAAGTAAACTAATTTTCTTTGTGGAAAGACACCATCACTTCCTACCTTGTCCATGCTACTTTAATTAGATCCTTTCTTAAGTGTGTCACCATGCTGGTTATTCTTTATTTGCCACCACCCTAGATCCTCTTCTCTGCTCTCTGCACTGGGAGGCTAACCCCCACTAACTTCATCATTCCTGCTCCCTCACCATCTGCCTTCTGTTTGAGTTTGCCCATTTAGAAGCACAAGCAGAAGATCAAAGGACAGGAAGAGTGAGACGTTGGGGTGTTTCTTCCCTGCTCCCCCCAAGCCTCAATACTGCGTCTCTAGCAGTAGCTGCATCCCTCCACAGTTGCAGCTCCAGCTCTCCCTGGGCTCTGGTAACAGCACTCCCCGCTCCCTTGCCCTATAATCAAGTGGCTGGTATTGGCTTCTCACTGTTAGCCTCTGCATATCTCAACATCCCTTTCTTTCTGCCTTAATCCCGCATGCACTACCATCTGGGTGACTCTGTAACTACTGAGACCCTGGCTGAGCCATGTTTTGTAGTCCAGTGCATTTTAAAAACCCATAAAATTTTGAATCATTTCCATCAAAAGGTGATTACAGTTGACCCTTGAACAACGTGGGCATTAGGGGCACTGACCCCACCTTCCCACATAGTGAAAAAGTCTGCATTTTTACTCCCCCAAAGCTTAACTACTAATAGGCTACTGTTGACCAGAAGCCTTACCGATAACATAAACAGTTGATTAACACATATTTTGTGACCCAGCAATTCCACTTCTGGGAATATATCTGAAGAAACCCAAAATACTAATTTGAAAGAATATATAAACCCCTATGATCATTGCAACATTATTCACAAAAGCCAAGATATGGAAGCAGCCCAAGTGTCCATCCAGTAGATGAGTGTAAACAAGCTGTGGCACATTTCCACAATGGAATACTACTGGGCTATAAAAAAGAAGGATCTCTTACCCTTTGTGACAGCATGGATGGACCTGGGGAACATTATGCTAAGTGAAATAAGCCAGTCAGAAAAAGACAAGTACCTTATGATTTCACTCATATGTGGTATCTAATGAACAAAATGAACTAGAAAGAAAAATAGATTGCAGGCTAACTGCTGTCAGGGGTGGAGGGACTGGCTGGGGTGGGAGAGGGGAAGGATTGAGCAAAAAAGAAAAAAAGAGAGAGGAAAAAAAACTCAAGGACAAGGACAACAGTGTGATGATTGCCAGGGAGGGGGGAAGGGCAAGAGGAGGTGGAAAGGGGTATAGGGTAGATAAATGGCAAAGGAAGGAGACCTGACTTGGGGTGGTAAATACACAATACAGTGTACAGATTGTGTTGTTTAATTGTGTACTTGAAACCTGTATAATTTTGTTAACCAGTGCCACCCCAATAAATTCAATAAAAAGGAAAATAAATAAAAATAAATCTTAAAAAAATGAAGATAATAGCTGAGAACTTCCAAAATCTACAGAGAGATTTGACCATCTAAGTTCACAAAGCTCATAGGACCCAAGATAAATTCAATTTTAAACTATCTTCTCTAAGGCACTGCCAAAATCAAAAAACAAAAGAATCATAAAAACAGCAAGAGAAAAATAGCTTATAAGGTATAAGGGCTATCAATGGATTTCTCAGCAGAAACCATATGAGGCAGGAGAGAGTAGGATATATTCAAATTGCTGGGGGGAAAAGATGTGCCAACCAAGAATACTTGATCCAGCAAAATTGTCTTTCAGACATAAAGGAGAGATAAAGATATTCCCAGACAAAGAAAATCTGAGGGAGTTCATCACCTCTAGATCTGCCTTACAAGAAATTCTAAAATGAGTTCTTGAACCTGCAATGAAAAGATGCTAATAAGTAACATAAAAATATACAACATAGCCCTGGCTATGAAAAGAGGCTAATAAGTATATAAAAATATACAACATAGCCGGTGTGTTCAGTGGTTAGAGCATCGGCCCATACACCAAAGGATTCCCTATCAAGGACACATACCTGGGTTGCAGGTTCCATCCCTGGCCCATTCAGGGGGCATGTGGGAGGCAACCAATCAATGTGTGTCTCACATTGCTATCCCTCTTTCTCTCCCTCCCTCCTTCCTTTCCTTCCTTCCAGTCTCTCTAAAAGTCAATGGAAAAAAATATTCTCTAGTGATAATTAACAAAAAAACAAAAGAGAAAGAAAGAAAGAAAAAGAAAGAAAGAAAGAAAGAAAGAAAGAAAGAAAGAAAGAAAGAAAGAAAGAAAGAAAGAAGGAAAATATGCAACATACTGGTAAAGGTAAGTATATAGTCATCCTATCTAATAAAAGAGTAATATGCAAATTGACTATACCTCTGCTATACCCACAAGCCACGCCCAGCAGCCAATCAGGAGCAAGTATGCAAATTAACCCAACCAAGATGGCTGCAGCCACAGAGCAAGCAGGAGGCTTGGGTTTCCCCGGCAACGGAGGAAGCCAAGCTTTCCACCTGTCCTGGCCTGCCTTGGCCTCCACTTAAGGCTACAAAGTTTCAATTATAGAAGATAAATAAATCCCAACAAAAATGGCTGCAGCCACTTTCAATTATAGAAGATAAATAAATCCCAGATACCAGGGCCTCCACTTGGGTCGCGGGGGGGGGGGGGGGGGGGGGGGCATGGCCGGCCTGCAAACCACCACAGGCCTCTCGCCCAGGCCGCCCCACGCCCCAAGGGAACCCCCACCCTGATCCGGGACACCCTTCAGGGCAAACCAGCCAGCCCCCACCTGTGTACCAGGCCTCTATTCTATCTAGTCCTATCTAATAAAAGAATAACATGCAAATTGACCGTCACTCCAACACACAAGATGGCTGCCCCCATGTGGTCAAAGATGACTGACCCCATGTGGACACAAGATGGCCACCACAAGATGGCCAGCAGGGGAGGACAGCTGGGAGGGACCAGGCCTGCAAGGGAGGGCAGTTGGAGGCGATCAAGCCTGCAGGGGAGGGCAGTTAGGGGTGACCAGGCCGGCAGAGGAGGGAAGTTGGGGGAGACCTGGCCTGCAGGAGAGAGCAGTTGAGGAGGACCAGGCCTGCAGGGGAGGGCAGTTAGGGGTGACCAGGCCTGCAGGGGAGGGCAGTTAGGGGTGACCAGGCCTGTAGGGGAGGGCAGTTAGGGGCAAACAGGTTGGCAGGGGAGCAGTTAGGAATCAATCAGGCTGGCAGGGGAGTGGTTAGGGGGTGATCAGGCTGGCAGGCAGAAGCGGTTAGGGGCAATCAGGAAGGCAGGCAGGCGAGCAGTTGGGAGCCAGCAGTCCTGGATTGTGAGAAGGATGTCTGACTGCCCTCGAGGGGTCCCAGATTGGAGAGGGTGCAGGCTGGGCTGAGGGACACACACCCCCATGCACGGATTTCTTGCACCAGGCCTCTAGTGTGTAATATTGTGTGCTAACCACTTAACTTTAGTAAAAAGGATACACAATATAAAAAGAGGTAAATTGTGCCTTGGCCAGGTGGCTCAGTTGATTCGAGCATCATCCTGTACACCAAAATGTTGTGGGTCACATACAGGAGGGAACCAATCAATGTTTCTCATCTCTCTCTCTCTCTCTCTCTCTCTCTCTCTCTCTCTCTCTCTCCTCTCCCTCTCCCTCTCCCTCTTCCACTCCCTCTCCCTCTCCCTCTTCCTCTCCCTCTCCCTTCCTTTCTCTCTCAAAATAAATCAATTTTAAAAATATCCTTGAGTGAGGACTCAAAAAAAGAGGTAAAATGTGACATCAAAAGTATAAAGGTGGGGGAGAGTAAAAAAGTAAACTTTTTGTAGACTTTTGTAGTATAACCTGTTTTATGTAAGCTTCATGGTAACCACAAATCACAATACATAAAAGATAAAGAGAAAAAAATCAAAGCTTACAGAAATTTATCAATTTACAATGGAAGACACCAGCAGAACAAGAAAGGAACAAAGAAACTATAAAACAGCCAGAAAACAATATGATGACATTAGTACATTCTATACTATTAATCTTACTCCAAATGTAAATGGATTAAATTATTTAGTCAAAAGGCAAAGACTGTTTGGGTGGATGCTTTTTAAAGACCCAACTATATGTTGCCTACAAGAGACTTACTTCAGCTTTAAGGATATACATAGGCTCAAAGTGAGCGATAAGGTGCACATCAAAGTGCACACCAAAAAAAGAACAGGGATGCCTATTCTTATATCAGCCAAAATAAACTTTAATTCAAAAACTATAACAAGAGACAAAGAGGCAATTTTATAATGATAAGAGGGTCAATTTATCAAGAAGATGTAGCAATCATAAATATTGTAGCACTTCAATATATTAAGCAACTATTTGCAGACCTGAAAGGATAAACAGACAATACAATAATATTAGGGACTTTAATGCCTCACTTTCAACAATGGATAGATCATCCAGAGAGAAAGTCAATAAGGAAATTTGGGACTTGAACTATACTTTAGAGTAGACCAAATAAAGCAAACAAACATACATACTGCATTCCACCCAACAGCACCAGAATATACTTTTTTTTTCTTTTTCTTTTTTTGAGGAAGATTAGATCACTATTTTATTATAAGCTCAATTGGCACAATATTCACTGAAGATACATTTCACTTTTAAAAATCTATAAATAGAAAAATACATTGACTCACACAAATACAGCACTTCAAAAACAAATTTAAAGAAAGGATTACCAAAGACAATACTGGTTACTTATTTCAATAATTAAAGATGGTTCATGTATGTATACATGTTTGATTGTATATTATGTATAAGGCCAATGGAATCTGTAGCTAATTGTTCATTTGGTTCTTAAAAAATGCAAACATACAATATTAACCTCTTTTTAAATACACAAGTAGACCACATAAAATGCTCCCTGTTATGTAGATGCAAAAATATTATTAACTCCACTGACATCGTATGGCAACTTTAGAAGGCACTGCTTATGATTATGACTCTGCCCTTGAAGTCTCTGAATCTTTTCCCACTAGAATATACAACTCAAATGCATAGGACACAATTATTTCTTTAGGATTTAAAAGAAGTTTTCATTTTAAGGACAGAAATAAATAACATCTTAGTAGCTGCAGCTAAGTTTTTAAGGGAGTTGTGGAAAGGTAATGGAAAAAAAAAAAACAGGATAGGTACTCAATAAAAAGCTATCTATATATATAAAAGCTCAGCGACCTGAACCGCAGAATGACCAGAATGACCGGTGGCTATGACGCACGCCAACCAGCCAGACCCGGGCTCCAATCAGCCCCCATCCCTGGTCGGCCCAGCCCCTGATCAGCCCCCAGCTGGCCAACCTCCTGCTACCCCTCACCCTCACCAGCCCAGCCCAATGGGCCCCCATCGGGGCAAGCTGGCCAGACCCAACTCCTGCACGAATTCATGCACCGGGCCTCTAGTTTGAAAATAATCATGTAAAAGCAATTACTTTCCATAAAAGTTGTATTTTTCTAATTACACTTCTGGCAAACATTTGCCACTGTGAAATATATTTATTTTTATTCTTTATTTAAATTATAATGTATTTTTTTCCTAAATAGCTATTAAGCTTTTTGGAAATTTTAATCTATTTAAACCACTTTAATAAGAAGAATTTTCTCCTTTAACCTTATAAACTGCCAAGAATATTCATTCTTAAGTGCACATGGAACATTCTCTAGAATAGAGCATATGTTAGGTCATAGCAAATTTTAAAGTCTAAGCAAATTTTAAAAAGTTGAAATCATACCAAGTATCTTCTCCAACCACATTGGCATGAAACTAGAAATTAGTAACAGGAGGAAAACAGGAAAATTCACCAATATATGGGAATTAAACAACACATTCTTAAACAACCAAGGAAGCAAAAAAGAAATCAAAGGGAATTTTAAACATCATGAAACAAACAGAAAAAAATAGAAACACAAGATAGTAAAACGTATGGGATGCATCAAAAGCAATTCTAGGAGAGAAGTATAGTAATAAATGTCTACTATAAGAAAAAAGGAAGATATCAAATAAACAATTAACTTTATACCTTCAGGAACTAGAAAAAGAAGAACTAACTAAGCCCAAAGTTAGCAGAAAGAAAAATATATCAAAGAGCAGAGCAGAAAAGTAATAGAAACGAAGAGCCAGTCTTTTGGAAAAATAAATTAAATAAATAAATAAATAAATAAATAAATAAATAAATAAATAATTGAAAGATCTTAACTAGACTCAAAAAGAAAAGACTCAAGTTAATAAAATGAAAAAATGAAAAAGGAGACATTGCTACTAATACCACAGTTATACAGAGGATCATAACAGACTACTATAAACAAACATATGCCAATAAATTGGTGAACCCTTAAGAAACATAAATTCCTAGACACATACAACATATCAAGACCGAATTATAAAGAATTAGAAAATATAGCCCTAGCTGGTTTGGCTCAGTGGATAGAGCGTTGGTCTGCAGACTGAAGTGTCCCAGATTCTATTCCAGTCAAGGGCACATGCCCGGGTTGCGTGCTCGATCCCCAGTAGGGAGGATGCAGGAGGCAGCTGATCAATGATTCTCTCTCATCATTGATGTTTCTCTCTCCCTTCCTCTCTGAAATCAATAAAAATATATATATTTAAAAATTTTAATAAGTAAATAAGCAATTGGGCTGGTTTACCACTGAATGCAGGCCCTTTGTAAAAAAAAATAAGATAAACAGAAAATAGAAACAGACCAATTACTAGTAAAGAGTTTAAATCAATAACAAAACAAAGGAAAGCCCAGAACCAGAGGTTTCACCAGTGAACTCTACCAAATATTTAAAGAAGAATTAATGTCAATCCTTCTTAAACTCTCCCCAAAAAATTGAATAGGAGATGATACTCCCAAACTCATTTTACAAAGCCAGCATTACCCTGATAAAAAAAAAAAAAACATACAAAGACACTACAAGAAAAGAAAACTATAAGCCAATATACATAGAACAACAAAAATGTATTTATCATATATACTATCTATAATAATAAAAGTGTAATATGCTAATTAGACGAGACAAAGCCACGGCTGCGGGGCCAAGGCAGAGGTGATTAGGGGTGATCAGGCAAGCAGGCAAGTGGTTAAGGGCAATCAGGCAGGCAGGCCAGCAGTTAGGGGCATCAGGCAGGCAGAGTGGTTAGGGATGTAGGGGCAATCAGGCAGGCAGGCAGGTGAGCGGTTAGGAGCCAGTGGTCCCGGATTGCGAGAGGGATGGGGGGGACATCCTCCGAGGGGTCCCAGATTGCGAGAGGGTGCAGGCCGTGCTGAGGGACCCCCCCCTCGCTTCCCCCCACCCCCTCCCGCACGTATTTCATGCACCAGGCCTCTAGTACATTATAATAAAAATAATAAATGTGATATACCACATTAGTAGGATGAAAGATAAAAGATTATATGATCATCTCAATATATGCTGAAAAAGCATTTGACAAAGTGAAAAATCCTTTCATGATAAGAAAAACTCTCAACAAACTTGTCAAATTGTATGTACAAACTTATAGTTACAAGATGAGTAAGTTCTGGGTATCCAATGTACAACATGGTGACTATAGTTATGTGTTATATACTTGAAATTTGCCTAGAGAGTAAATCTTAAATGTTCTCACCCCCCAAAAAAAGAAAGTAATTATGTGATGGAGGGGTAAACTAACCCTATTGTGGTAAGCATTTCACAATAAACATCAAATCTTCACACTGTCACCTTAAATTTATACAATATCATGTATTGACTATATCTCAATAAAGCTGGCGGGTGGGAGGATGACCAGATGGAGAGAGTAAGAATTCAATTTCTGATAAATACAAAGACAACAATTGAAGTCCACAGTGTGGAAAAAAAACAAAATACAGTAGGTCCTTGGGTTACGTCGGAGATTTGTTCCTATGGCACGACGTAATGCGATTGTCAACGTAAGTCGGAACCCACCTACGTAAGCACCTATGTCACTCACATGGAGCACATACACAGCAGTAATGAAGTGAAACAGTAAAAAAAATTTTAAAGATAACAATTTCTGACCTTTACTTGTGGTAAATAAATAATAAAAAACATAAAGCACATATGTACATACGTCGAAATGATGGAACTTTTTTTATATAAATAAATGGGAGATGGCGACGTAACCACGAAATGACGTACGTGGAGTCCGACGTAACCCGAGGGCTGCCTGTAAGTAGCAATACCAGCTTTTCTCTTGCGAGAGGCTCAGGTACTTTATACTCTAGTAACGCCATCCTTTGGTTTATAAACACCTTACTAGTATGTTGGAAAGGGGGCCTGAGCATGTACATATGCATGAACATAAATTACCAAGTTTTATACTAGGAGGATTCTTAAGAATCATATACAGGCAGTCCTCAGGTTACATCGGACTCGACGTACGTCATTTCGTGGTTACGTTGCCATCTCCCATTTATTTATTTAAAAAAAAAAAACTTCTGTCATTTCAACGTATGTACACATGAGCTTTATGATTTTTATTATTTATTTACCACAAGTAAAGATCAGGAATTATATTTCTTTTAAATTTTTTTTTTTTTTTTTTTTTTTTTTTTTTTTTTTTTTTACTGTTTCACTTCATTTCTGCTGTGTATGTGCTCCATGTGAATGAGTAGGTGCTTATGTAGGTGGGCTCTGACTTGCGGTGAAAATCGTGTTGCTTGCGCCGTAGGAACGGATCTCCGACGTAACCCGAGGACTGCCTGTAGTCCATCCTTGCCTATTAAAGATAAGGAACTGAGCTTCATAAAAGTGAAACGCCTATGGTCACAAAAAAATAGAGAAAAAGTCAGAACTAGATTGTGAGTTTCTAGAGGTCTCAATCCCAGTGCTTTGCCCACTGTATCTGACTATTCACTGAGAGATATGTATATACAAGTGCATCTACCCAGATGGCGAAAGGATTCCCAGAGGAGGAACTAGAACCCACTGGCTGGGCAGTTCACTCTCATTCCAGCTGGAACATGTGCACAGGTGAACACGGGGTGGGGAGAGACCATTTTTAATATTTAATTGTCTGCTATGTTGAACATGGAGACTGTATAAAAGAAAAGTTTTTCCTTCCCCCATTTCTTCTTCTGGTATCTAAAGCCATATATGCATTCAGGGAAAAGTAAAAAGGCCATTTGCTCAATACCAAGTTCTGTTTCTCAAAAAAGTAGTTATGATGATGAGAGTCATACCATACCAGGGAATTCACTTTTTCTCCTCTTAATTATCTAAAATCACATCTAGAGATCTTGGGAAACAGAGCTGCCTGAGACTCGGATCCTGGCTTCTGACACAAACCAGGACCCTGCAGCCACTGGGGACAGAGAACTGCTATCACAGCTTCAGACCAACAAACAACAAGAATCCAGACTTCCCCGCAGATTTCCGTGAGTCAAAGAGCCTATCCCCCTCCCCGCAGGCGCACGGATAGCACCATAGTAACTGATAGACCCGCCCCTCCCCCAAGCTGCTGAGCGCCCACGGGCGCGCGGAAAGCGCCATAGTAACTGATAGACACGCCCCTCGCGCAAGCTGCCGAGCTTTGCGCAGGGACGCTCCCCTGTAGGGAATTTGAATTTGGGGCGCAGAAGCATCTCCCTGTAGGGGAAATCTGTCAGTGCGCACAGAGGGCTCCCCTTCAGAAAATTTGGGGAAATTTGGCTTGCGGGTCACAGCTCCCCCTTCGGGGATTCTTAGAGCGTGCACAGAGGGGTTTCCCTTTGGGGAATTTGGCGCGCAGGACGGACTACGCCCCCCTTCCGGGACTCTGGGAGAGTTCACAGAGCCAGCTCACCTTCAGGATTTTAAGAATGTGCGCTCTAGCCGGTTTGGCTCAGTAGAGAGAGCACACACAGGACGCAGCTCCACTTCAGGGAATTTGGCACGCCGGACACAGCTGCCTGGGATCCCTGACTCACAGCGCATTCACACTAAGAGCCAGCGACCCCAATTGTTGGTGCATGCACACACAGGGACCCTGATTCTCAACGAGAAACCGCACAAGGCAACAGAGACTTTGACACTCGGGTCTTGGTGCAGACACAGGGAAACTCTTGACTCCTGGCACATGCTAAGGATCTCATTTTCGGCACATACCAACAGTGTGGTGCAGACAGGGCCCCTGATTCTAAGTGTGCACACGAGACCACACGGAACACTGGGGACACTAACCCTGGGCAAGTCTGGTTCCCGCCAACCAAAGGCAGCCACACGTCCTAGTGTCAGAGTACTTCAGTGAAACTCGGGTGGAGCGAAGTCCCCACAGCACACGGCCCAGGTCCACGCAAACGGAAGCTTGAGCTTTCTGGTAATAGCCAGAATGGGGAAACGAAATAACTCACAGAGGAAAGAAAATTTGGAGTAGCCAAGAAAGGAAATTAGTGAAACTGAAGCTTGCAACATGACCGAAAAGGAGTTCAGAGTAATGGTCGTGGAATTTATACATCGGATGGATGAGAAAATCAACAACTTATGCAAGAATCAGGAAGAAATGAAAAGTGATATAGCTACAATCAAAAACACCATGGAAAGTTTCAACAGTAGACTACAAGAAGCAGAGGACCGAATTAGTGAGTTAGAAGATCAGGTACAGAAACAAGCTCAATCTGAACAGCAATTGGAGAAAAAAATTAAAAAGCAGGAGGAAAGCCTAAGGGAGCTTCGGGACAACATGAAACGAAGTAACATGCGTATAATAGGGCTGCCAGAAGGACAAGAAGAGCAGCAGGGATTAGAAAATCTATTTGAAGAAATAATGACAGAAAACTTCCCAGATATGGGAAAGATAAAAGTTACGCAAGTACAGAGAGTCCCAAGCAGGATCAATCCCAAAAGACCCACAACAAGACATGTCATAATTTCAATGGCAAATATAAATGATAAAGAGAGAATCCTAAAGGCGGCAAGAGAGAGACAGAGAGTTACCTACAAAGGAACACCCATCAGATTGTCAAATGATTACTCAACAGAAACACAACAAGCTAGAAGTGAATGGAAGGAGGTATACAAAGTGTTGCAAAGCAAAGGACTGAATCCAAGAATACTATATCCAGCAAGACTATCAATCAAAATTGAAGGGGAAATCAGGAGCTTTGCAGACAAAAAAAGCCTCAGGGAGTTTATCACCACCAAACCAGCAATGCAAGAATTGCTAAAGGGAATACTGTAAAAAGAAGAAATAAACAGGTAAGAAGGAATACAGACACAAAAATAGATATGACTACAAAGAAATACCTTTCAGTAATAACTTTAAATGTAAACGGACTAAATGCTCCAATCAAAAGACATCGAGTAGCTGAATGGATAAAAAAACACGACCCATATATATGCTGCCTACAAGAGACCCACCTCAGAACAAGAGACTCACACAGATTGAAAGTGAAGGGATGGAAAAATATCTTTCAGGCAAATGGAAATGAAAAAAAAGCTGGGGTAGCAATACTTATATCTGACAAAATAGACCTCAAAGTAAATGCCATAACAAGAGATAAGGAAGGCCACTTCATAATACTAAAGGGAGAAATCCAACAAGAAGAAATAATTCTGGTAAACATATACGCTCCCAATATAGGAGCACCCAAATACATAAAAAAACTCCTGGAGGATATCAAGGGAGAGATTAATAGCAATACAATCATAGTAGGAGACTTTAATACCCCACTATCACCACTGGACAAATCCTCTAAACAAAAAATCAGCAAAGAAACAGCAATCCTAAATGACTCACTAGACCAGATGGAATTAATTGACATCTTCAGAACATTTCACCCCAAAGCCACAGAATATACATTCTTCTCAAGTGCACATGGGTCATTTTCAAAGATAGACCATATGCTGGGTCACAGGCAAAGTCTCTTCAAATTCAAGAACATAGAAATTATATCAAGCATCTTCTCAGATCACAGTGGCATAAAACTGGAAATCAACTACAATAAATACAATCCAAAGAAATCAAACACATGGAGACTAAACAGCATGCTATTAAACAAGGACTGGGTCACCAGAGAGATCAAGGAAGAAATAAAAAACATCATGGCAACAAACGACAATGAAAACACAACAATCCAAAATCTATGGGACACAGCGAAAGCAGTCTTGAGAGGGATGTTCATAGCCCTACAAGCCTATTGCAAAAAACAAGAAACAATGGTAATAAATTACTTAACCCTACAACTCAAAGAGCTAGAAAAAGAGCAGCAAGAAAAGCCCAGTGTAACCAGAAGGAAAGAAATAAGAAAGATCAGAGCGGAGATAAATGACATAGAGACCAAAGAAACAATACATAAGATCAACAAAACCAAGAGCTGGTTCTTTGAAAGGATAAACAAGATTGATGGACCTCTAGCCAGGCTCACCAAGAAGCAAAGAGAGAGGACCCAAATGAACAAAATCAGAAATGAAAGAGGTGAAATAACAACAGACCCCACTGAGATACAAAGGATTGTTACAAAATACTACGAACAACTCTATTCCAACAAACTGGACAACCTGGAGGAAATGGACATATTCCTAGAAAAATATAACCTTCCAAAAATCAATCAAGAAGAATCTAAACAGCTCAATAGGCCAATAACTATGGACGAAATTGAAGCAGTCATCAAAAAGCTTCCGGCAAACAAAAGCCCGGGGCCTGATGGCTTCACAGGCGAGTTTTACCAAACATTCAAGGAAGAACTAAACCTATCCTCCTCAGACTATTCCAAAAAATTCAAGTGGAAGGAACACTTCCAAGCTCCTTCTATGAAGCCAGCATCACCCTAATACCAAAACCAGATAAAGACAACACAATGAAAGAGAATTACAGACCAATATCCCTCATGAACATAGATGCCAAAATCCTCAACAAAATTCTAGCAAATCGGCTCCAGCAGTACATCAGAAAGATCATACACCATGACCAAGTAGGATTTATCCCAGGAATGCAAGGATGGTACAATATCCGCAAATCAATAAACGTGATACATCACATAAACAAATTGAAAGATAAAAATCACATAGTCATATCAATTGATGCAGAAAAAGCATTTGACAAAATCCAACACCCTTTCTTGACAAAAACTCTCAACAAGGTGAGAATAGAAGGCTCATACCTCAACATAATAAAAGCTATATATGATAAACCCACAGCAAACATGATACTCAATGGACAAAAACTAAAAACATTTCCCCTAAGAACAGGAACGAGACAGGGATGCCCACTCTCACCACTCCTGTTTGACATAGTACTGGAAGTATTAGCCATTGCAATTAGACAAGAAGAAGAAATAAAAGGCATCCAAATTGGAAAAGAACAAGTAAAGCTGTCTTTATTTGCAGACGACATGATATTGTACATAAAAAACCCGAAAGACTCCGTCAAAAAACTAATAGACTTAATAAATGAATTCGGCAACATAGCAGGATACAAAATTAACGCCAAGAAATCTATGGCCTTCCTATACACCAATAGTGAACTTACAGACAGAGAGACTAAAAAGGCAATCCCATTTACCATCGCACCAAAAAAATTAAGATACCTAGGAATAAACTTAACTAAGGAGGTAAAAGACCTATACACGGAAAACTACAGGACACTGAAAAAAGAGATAGGGGAAGATGTAAACAGATGGAAGAACATAACATGTTCATGGATTGGTAGAATCAACATCATTAAAATGTCCATACTACCCAAAGCAATCTATAGATTCAATGCACTCCCCATTAAAATACCAACGGCATATTTCACAGACCTTGAAAGAACTCTCCAAAAATTCATCTGGAATAAAAAAAGACCCCGAATAGCCACAGCAATCCTGAGAAAGAAGAATAAAGTAGGAGGGATCTCAATACCAGATTTCAAGCTGTATTACAAAGCCACTGTTCTCAAAACAGCCTGGTACTGGCACAAGAACAGACATATAGATCAATGGAACAGAATAGAGAATCCAGATATTGACCCAAACCACTATGCTCAATTAATATTTGACAAAGGAGGCATGAACATACAATGGAATAAAGACAGTCTCTTCAATAAATGGTGTTGGGAAAATTGGACAGATACATGCAAAAAAATGAAGCTTGATCACCAACTTACGCCATACACAAAAATAAACTCAAAATGGATACAGGACTTAAACATAAGACGGGAAACCATAAAAATACTAGAGCAATCCACAGGCAGCAAAATCTCAGACATATGCCGAAAGAAATTCTTCACTGACACTGCACCTAGGGCAATGGAAGCTAAAGAGAAAATTAACAAATGGGACTACATAAAAATAAAAAGCTTTTTCACAGCAAAAGAAACCATCAACAAAACAACAAGAAGGCCCACTGCATGGGAGAACATATTTGCAAATGGCATCACTGATAAAGGTTTAATCTCCAACATCTACAGGCAGCTTATACAACTTAATAAAAGGAAGATAAATGATCCAATAAAAAAATGGGCAACAGACCTAAATAGAATCTTTTCAAAAGAAGACAGAAGGAAGGCCAAGAGACACATGAAAACATGCTCAACGTCACTAATTATCCGAGAGATGCAAATCAAAACAACAATGCGGTACCAGAATGGCTATCATCAACAAATCAACAAACGACAAGTGTTGGAGAGGATGCAGAGAAAAAGGAACCCTCGTGCACTGCTGGTGGGAATGCAGACTGGTGCAGCCACTGTGGAGAACAGTATGGAGTTTCCTCAAAAAACTGAAAATGGAACTCAACATTTGACCCAGTTATCCCACTCCTGGGAATATATCCGAAGAAACTAGAAACACCAATCAGAAAGGATATATGCACCCCTATGTTCATAGCAGCACAATTCACCATAGCTAAGATTTGGAAACAGCCTAGGTGCCCGTCAGCAGATGACTGGATCAGAAAACTGTGGTACATCTACACAATGGAATACTATGCTGCCATAAAAAAGAAGGAATTCTCATCATTTGCAGCAACCTGGGAGGAATTGGAGAACATTATGTTAAGTGAAATAAGTCAGTCAATGAAAGAAAAATACCACATGATCTCACTCATTTATGGATAATAAAGAACATTATAAACTTGAACAAAAAGATAGACACAGAGACAGTAAAGCATCAAACAGACTGTCAAATTACAGGGGGAAGGTTAGGGAGAGGTGGGGGAGATAAGAGATCAATCAAAGGACTTGTATGCATGCATATAAGCATAACCAATGGATGCAAAACTCTGGGGGGTGAAGGCATATATGGGAGTGGGGGGGGGGCAATGGTAAGATATGTACACATATAATACCTTAATAAAAAAATTGAAAATAAAATAAATAAAATAACATCTAGAGATGTGTTAAAGCCACTCATGCTTCCAGCAGAGTTAGGTATATTTAGATCCTTGCATATTCTAAATCTGCATTTTCAAAATTCCGAGTAAGATGCCTTAAGCCCTTTAACCTGTACTCAAGAAATTGAGTTTTATCAAACAGAGCCTATGACGTGACACATGTTAGGAGAGCAGCTGAATTATCAACGAAAAAGAAATCCTCAAGCAATAAATAGATAAACAAAATGGCTTTTCATCTCATAAAAATTAAAAGTAAAACAATAGACAACATCTTTAATAAAAGCTGTCACAAGTAATAAAATGTGGAAGTAAACAACTCAACTTTTTAAATAAAGAAGAATGGCTATCTATTCCAAATAAGTACGCTTTCCCCAAAAAAACAACATGGCATGGCAGTGAATCTCTCTCATACATTTTGAAAGGTGAACACATACATGCCAGGAATAGCACTTCATTTATTTTTATGTGGATAAATGCCACCACAGTAACAAATTCAACTCATGAATTCTTCTTTTAGTTCAATGTAGTATATTAACAAGTTTAATATTATATTGGCCAGTTTCACTTCTGCTAATGCCAATTGAAAAGCCTGCTACTGCTATGGAAAGCATACTGTGCAGTGATTTTTCCAATTCAGACTGCCAAACATATCAAATTCAATATCCCAACACTCTTACCTTTAAAATAATTTCTAAAAATCAAATTTGGTAAAAAAAATAATTAATTAATTAAATTTAAAATCTCATTAACAGTTTGCCAAAGAGAAAACCAGAAAAAAGAAGCAATAACCAGACATTTCTAATTAATTTTTTTCATGTTTTATTACAATCTATTAATACTTTTTCTGCAAATTGTTAATGAATACCATACAGTTATCACTATTCAAAAAACTAAGGGTTGGTGTAAATGCAAACTGAACCACATGCCAGGTAACACAAATAAGCCCCAGTAGGCAGTGCTGCCATCATTAAAGGGGCAGCTCCTTCCAGCCAACCTCTAGCCACTTTCTGCCACAAGGAAATATGAAATTAACGAACCAGATATTCCTGGCCTTTAAAAGAAGTTAGAAATCTGCCTTTCTATGCAAAAATCTCCTGGTTTTTTTAAATTTGGGGTGTGTGGTTTGCTTTTTGGTTTGTTTAGGTTTTTTTGCCCCAAAGTACATGCCTATATCTGAATCAAGCAGCTGGTCTCTGGTTTGCAACCCCTGGCTTATACAGAAGTTCCTGTCTTTATACTATCCTATACAATAAAACCCTAATATGCAAATCAACTGAACGGTGGAACAACCAGTCGCTTTGATGCACACTGACCACCAGGGGGCAGACGCTCTATGCAGGAGCTGCCCCCTGGTGGTCAGTGCGCTCCCACAGGGGGAGTGCCCCTCAGCCAGAAGCCAGGCTCACAGCTGGCGAGCACAGTGGCGGTGGCGGAAGCCTCTCCTGCCTCTGGTGCAGGTGAGTGGTAAGGAGCGAGGGGTCCCGGACTGTGAGAGGGATCCCAGCAGGCGGACATCCTCTGAGGGTCCCGAACTGCAAGAGGGTGCAGGCCAGGCTGAGGACCCCCCGCCCAGTGCACGAATTTCATGCACCAGGCCTCTAGTCTAAAATATCACAGCAGATCTCCTGTGTTTAGAGAAGCCCGAGATGGATGTGATTAGCAGAAACGAAGACTCATGTACCATGTTCACAGTGACTCACCACTCCCCGCCACTGCACCCTGGAGGGACTTCCAGGATGACGTCACTTTATTTGTGTAGAAGTCCCTCTACTACTGCCAGACTGGAAACTTCCTGTAGGCAAGGCCACACCTTATTCATCCCAGTTTTCTCAGCACTTGGCACATTAAAAGCACAAAATAAACAAATTTGAAAGAAGGAAGAAATGAATAAATAAGCACCAAGTGAATGTAATATCTGATGCCAATCCCCGGGGAAGGGCGTCTTCATCCTGTGTCTATGTGATAATAGAAGATCATGTGCTCGCCCTGGCTGGTGTGCCCAGTGATTAGAAAGTCAGCCTGTGTACCAAAGGGTCTTGGGTTCAATTCCGGATCAAGGGCATGTGCCTGGGTTGCAGATTTGATCTGGCCCCAGTCAACCAATCCATGTAGCTCTCTCACATCTATGTTCCCCTCTCTCTCTCTCTCTTCCTCTCTCTCTCCTCCTCCTTCTCTCCCTTCCACTCTAAAAATCCGTGAAAAAAAAATATCCGTGGATGAGGATTAACCACAAAAGAAAAGACCATGTGCTCATTTTAGACAGGTGAGTCTCAGTGCGGTTGTGATTGGGCTGTTGTCATGGTTGTTTCCACTGCACCTGAGGAAGCCACTTGCTTTTCTCCTGGATGCCTCCCTATAGAGTGGCAAGGGGGGCTCGGAGTGGGTAGAGGCGTGCCCAGGGGCGTTGGGTGGTAAGAACAAAAAGGAAAGTTCATTATGTGCTGTTTCTGTACAAATCCTGCTGTTTTTAGCCCAAGTTAAAAGGAGGCCTGACTTAGAGTCCCTGTCACTTGTCAGCCAGCCAATATTTTTACTCTTCCTTCTCTCCTTTCCATACACATATTGCTCTATACGTTGTGGAGTCTAAACTATTTCTTCAATACAACCCTAGGAACAAAAATCTATACTCTGTACCCATGTACATCACTTTATAGTCTTGACTATAAAAACTACTTCTGTGTAACTTTTAGAGAGCAACTCAGTGGGCATTAGAGCTTAATTATAACCAAACAGGTATGAACCATAAATAAGTTTTCTTCCCTGTGTGGAGTTTGGCAATGCCAAAGGTGTGGATTTCATTTAAGCACTGCAGAAAGTTTACATTTTCTAACCCAATACTTGGGACCCATGAGCTGACAACTAAGAATAATGTCCCAGGGATGATGTAAGAGAATACTTGGGAAATTCGTGATGCCAAAGTAAGCAGGGGAGTGTGCAAAGAAGAGAAGAAGCTTGAGGGCCTGGTTCTAGGCATATAATGTAGAAACACACTTACCAGAATAGACGGTGGGGTTGCCGGGAGACTTGCACTTTGGGGGTTCCAAACCAGGTCTTCAGTGGGGGGGAGAAAAACTCCTCTCACTGAAGAAAAACAATATTCAAGAACATTTTTAATTGATTTTAGGGACAAAAATTTTAGAGACACTATTGTACTTGAGGTTTAGGGACAACTAAACACCAAGTTCTTCCTTTTTACAGTTTAGATTTGGGCAGAACAGATAAGGGAGACTTGCTTAGAAAATGCTTGCTCCTTTATTCAGATATTTTACTTACATTAGCACCATCTGTCTGAATTATGGGACTCTAGCATAAAATAAATGTTCTTCCCATTATTACAGTTAGGACACTCTTATGTTATTTCCTTTTCTTTCTGACGCAGTTTTTACTCTTTTCAAGATTCCTATGAAGCAGTTGTTTTTAAAATTAATTTTTTTTTCCATTTTAATAAGAAAGTTGAACTGAAGTTCCAACTCATTTGATTGATGCTAACAAAAGAGAAAATTAAGCAAAACATTTCCTTTCTGGCAGAAAGTACCTTTGAAAAATGGACTACGACACCAGAGAGTTTATCACTATACCAATATTAAAGAGAGTAGATTGTATAATTTAATTCAACAAAAATTACTGAACCCTTACTAGTTATTACAGACTTTGATGAAGTGAAGGCTATAAATATTAATAAGGCTAAGTTTCTCCTGTGGAAGTATTTCATATGTCAGAGATAAGTACATGAGGGATACACACACACACACACACACACACACACACACACACAATATCCTATATAATAAACGCCTAATATGTAAATTGTCCCCTCAGGCAGTCATTCGACCAGAAGATTGGGAATTCGACCACTCACTATGACATGCGCTGACCAGCAGGGGGCGGCACGGAACATGGCAGGCGTCAGCAATGCAGCGCTGGCAGTGGGCGGCAGTGGAGACACGGCCAGTCCCAATAGGCCCTGACAAGAGCGGGACCGCTGCGGGATGGTGGAGCAGGTGGAGCAGGCCAAGGCTGGGTGCCAGGTGGGGCTGCAGGGCTGTGAGGCTGGGGGCGCCAGCTGGGGCTGCAAGGCTGGGGACGTGAGCTGGGGCCCAATCTCCGCAGGTCACCCCGAGGGACCCCACTTGTGCACGAATTCGTGCACTGGGCCTCTGGTATTTATCCTACATAATAAAATGGTAATATGTAAATTACCATCACTCCGCTACGCCCACGATTGGGCCAGCAGGAGGCGCAGGGGGTGGGACTCAGGGTGGCCGGGGTAGCTGATTGGGCCAGCAGTGGCGCCGCGAGCTCAGCGTCTGTGTCATGGCTGCGCCGGAGGCTTTCGGAAGGCCTGGGGCACCAGCGGACAGACAGCCAGCTGGTGCACCAGGTGCATGATTAAATCATGCACTGGGCCTCTAGTATATATATAAATTAATTTTCCCGAAATGGGAGAGGGAATCAATAAACTAAAAGAAGGGTTTGCCAGGAGGGTGAGCTGGTTTATGAACCAAAAACAGAAGCAGAATCTCTCATTATTTTCCTGTTCTTACTAGCCTGACATAGAGGAATTAATCAGAAGCCAAAAATCCTATTTGGTTTAAGTATTTTCCAAAACCCTTTTTCAGTTTATGTACAGTTATCTTGTCTTCTATGGACAACAAGCTCTAGGAAATCAAGATGAACATATCTTATGAGATGATGACCAAGTTACCTAGGAAGCTATGCCATTCAGAACTCAGAAGTTGTCATGACAATAGAAATAGATTTTAGGGACAAAATTCTGAGTAATTGAAATGTACATCTACAGTGGCTGCACCAGTCTGCATCCCACCAGCAAGAAAACAGTACGAAGTTTCCTCAAAAAAATATAAATGGAACCCCCATTTGACCCAGTAATCCCACTTCTATGAATATATCCCAAGAAATCAGAAACACCCATCAGAAAGGATATATGCACCCCTATGTTCATAGCAGCACAATTTACAATAGCTAAGATTTGGAAACAGCCTAAGTGCCCATCAGCAGATGAGTGGTTTAAAAAACTGTGGTACATCTACACAATGGACTACTATGCCACTATAAAAAAGAAGGAACCTTTACATTTGCAACAGCATAAATGTAACTGGAGAGCATTATGCTAAGTGAAATAAGCCAGTTGGAGAAAGATAAATATCACATGATCTCACTCATATGTGGGATATAATGATCAACATAAACTGATAATCAAAAATAGATCCAGAGACAAATGGCAGGGGTGGGGGTGGTTAGAGATCAACCAAAGGACTTGTATGCATGCATATTATCATCACCAATGGACACAGACACTGGGGCAGTGGGGGCTTGCCCTAAGGGGTGGGAGTAAAAGGGGGGTTAGTGGGGGGGAAAGGAGACTTATGTAATACTTTAAACCAGTGGTCGGCAAACTCATTAGTCAACAGAGCCAAATATCAACAGTACGACGATTAAAATTTCTTTTGAGAGCCAAATTTTTTAAACTTAAACTTCTTCTAACGCCACTTCTTCAAAATAGACTCGCCCAGGCCGTGGTATTTTGTGGAAGAGCCACACTCAAGGGGCCAAAGAGCCGCATGTGGCTCGCGAGCTACAGTTTGCCGACCACGGCTTTAAACAATAAAAAAAAAAAAAAAAATTTAAAAAAAAGATAAAATGTTCAGCTACTATATTTGTCCCCATTGAAGAATGTAGGTTCTCAGCCCTAGCCAGTTTAGCTCAGTGGATAGAGCATCGGCCTGCAGCCCAGGTTCGATTCCTGTCAAGAGCACATACCTTGGTTGCAGACACCTCCTCCACCCGGGCCCTGCTCTGGTCTCATGCAGGAGGCAACCAATCGATGTGTTTCTCTCACATCAGTATTTCTCTCTGTCTTCCCTCTCTCTTCCACTCACTCTAAAAATCAATGGGGGGATAAGGACACATATGCAATACCTTAATCATAAAGAAATTTTTTCAAAAATAAAAATAAATAAATAAATATCAATTGAAAAATATCCTCAGGTGAGGATTTAAAAAAAAAAAAAAAAGTCCTATGTAACCCAAATGAAGTCAAAGCTACTCTGTGGCTCTGTCTCAGCACACTGATACATTAAAGAGACATCAGTTCAGCAGCCTATTTTTTCAATTATTTTATTGAAAAGGAATTCAAAGTTTTAGCTTAGTCCAGTGATGGCGAACCTATGACACGCGTGTCAGCACTGACACGCGTAGCCATTTCTGATGACATGCGGCCGCTGAGGTGGCCACATGCCGAGGATGAAACATTTGCTGCTCCTGAGGATGAAACATTTGTTAAATAATGTTTTTTCCTCAAAGTGACACACTACCCGAGTTATGCTCAGTTTTTTGGCGAAGTTTGACACACCAAGCTCAAAAGGTTGCCCATCACTGGCTTAGTCCTCAAAAAATATGTTTTGTTTTGGTTTTTTATTGATTTGAGAGAGAGAGGAAGGGAGAGAGAGAAAGAGAGAAACATTGATCTGTTGTTCCATTTATGTATGCGTTGATGCTAACAATGGAGAAAATTATGCAAAACTATTTCCTTTATGGCAGAAAGTACCTTTAAAAAATAGGTTGCTTCTTGTATGCACCCTTATCAGGATCAAATATGCAACCTTGGCATATGGGAACAATGCTCTAACCAACTGAGCTACCCAGTCAGGGCAAAAAATATCTTATTTAGGAAGTAAGGAATCTACACTAATAAAAGAGAAACATGCAAATTAACCATCAGTCCACTACACCCACAAGCCACACCCACAAGCCAATCAGGAGCAAGTATGCAAATTAACCCAACCAAGATGGTGGCCGGCCACAGAGCTGGAGCAAGCAGGAGGCTTGGGTTGCCCCGGCAATGGGGGAAGCCAAGCTTCCCACCCACCCTGGCCAGCCCTGGCCTCCGCTCAAGGCTACAAGTTTCAATTATAGAAGATAAATAAATCCCAACAAAAATGGTGGTGGCCATGGAGCTGCAGCTGACCAGGAGGCTTGGGTTGCCCCTGGTGATGGAGGAAGCCAAGCTTTCCGACCTGGCCAGCCCTGGCCTCTGCTCAAGGCTACAAAGTTTCAATTATAGAAGCTAAATAAATCCTAGATACTTGCTTCTAGCCGGCCCTGGCCTCCGCTCAAGGAGGTGCTGGGAAAAAAAGAAAAAAAAGAAAAATGGAGGGGCTGAGACCTTGGGTAGCCGGGGGGTGATCAGGCCAGGATGGGATGGCAGGGGCTGTTGGGGGTAAGCAGACCAGCAGGGGGGCCAGTTGGGGGTGAGCAGGCCATCAGTGGGGGTCAGTTGGAGGTGATCAGGACAATGTGGGGGGCAGTTTGGAGTGAGCAGGCCAGCAGGGGGCAGTTGGGGGTGAGCAGGCTGGCACGGGGGGCAGTTGGAAGTGATCTGGCTGGCAGGGGGGCATTTGGGGGCGAGCAGGCCAGCAGGCAGAATGGTTAGGGGCAATCAGGCAGGCAGGCAGGCAGGTAAGCGGCTGGAGCCAGCAGTCCTGGATTGTGAGAGGGATGTCTGACTGACGGTTTAGGCCTGATCCCTGTAAACCAGCAGTAGGACATCCTTCAAGGGGTCCCAGATTGGAGAGGGTGCAGGCCGGGCTGAGGAACACACCCTACCCCCATGCACGAATTTCATGCACTGGGCCATTAGTTATATTATACAGAGTAAAATTTGTTTAAAATGTTTTCTCTCTGTCTTTTTTTTCTCCCTTGTGTTTACTTTTGTTTGTCTACACACACACACACATACACACACACACACACACACACACACACACACACACACACGAGGCCTAGGTGGTAGCTGCCTAAAAATATAGAGGCTTCTTTTCCCCTCAGGTTATGTAGCAGTTGGAGAGGCTATAAACATGCATCATGGTTAGTATTGCCTCTCATTTGTGGATTTTCCTCCTTAGCAGATGGTACTTCTCCTATGGGGTCGCCTCAGTAAAATAGACTCTGGACATTTTAAAAGTTCAACTACCAAGTGAATGTGGAGAAGTAAAATGAAGTAGCAAATAAATTAACAGGGCACCATGTCCCTGATGAGTTAAGCTCTGGACTCGGCAAGCTCTAGTCCCAGGTTGACTAGGTCACTCCTGACTAGGTCACTCAAACTCAGAGTAGTCCATCCTAGCCAGTTTCTCAGTGATTAGAGCACCAGCCCACAGACTGAAGGGTGACAGGTTCGATCCCAGTCATACCTCGGCTGCAGGCTCGATCCCTTGCCCAGGCAGGGCATGTGCGGGAGGCAACCAATCGATGTGTCTCTCTCACATAGATGTTTCTCTCTCTGTCTCTCCCCCTTCCTTCCACTCTCTCTAAATTTGGGGGGGAAAATATCCTCAAGGAAGGGTTAAATAAATAAATAAGCAAACAAACTCAGAGTAGTCAGCCCCTCCTGGCGGACCCCAGATCCACCTGTTGATTTGGGGTCATAACTGGACCTATACAGCCGCCTGAACCCAAACTTAGTGTTGGATTCTCTGGGATCCTGCCCAGCACCCAGTCTCAGTTCTTCTTTCCCAAGGTCTTCCAGCAGCTTCCCTGAGCTGCTCCTTCTCTTCTGCTCTCTGGCTTTTCAGCCTTGACAGCTGACCTGCCTCTGGAAAGTCCATGTCTTGGGTTGCCAGGGCAGCACTACAGCCTATTTCAATTCACACTTCCAGGTACTTCTTGACTTTTTCTTACAGTTTGCTTCCATATCTCTCAACTATTTCTAAATATCATGCTGTTCTCCACAAAGAGTGGCTTTCCCATCTGCAAATATTCCAGAGAGCCTTTGATTAATCTATCCCAAGTAGTGCATGGTTAACGTTCCAATCATCCCATTCAGTCTAGAGAATGCTCAGAACCATGTATACTTAGGGAAATTCATTTCACCAGAGCATACTAGAAAAGGAACCGAAACTATAGAGGACTTCATGATTGATAGCAAACTCACCACTGATGAGCTGAAGGGAGCCAGGATCTGGATTCAAAGAGGAGTTGCCCAGCAAAAAATTGTGATGCAGTGTCTCAGCAATATAATCTCTGAAGTTACTGATTGTATAAACAGCAGTGGGCTTATCATCCAATTCCACAAGACCATGGTTTTCCACCTTGTTGGAGTGAAGGCTGATTAGGTCCCAGGTGGTATTGCTGATGGCCTCTCCGTTGAAAGTAACTGCATAGTGAACATCTATGCCACTATGAATGAGAAGAGGGAACAGATGAGACCCTGCTAAGGAAGCACAAAGGAAGGACGATGAACCCAGGAGAACAAGCATTAGACTAGAGGGAGAGTTTCAGAAAGCATGGTTTCCATCACCATTCTGTAGGAGCAAAATGATTCCCAAATCAGAGCATAAAAATAAATTAAGTCCTTCCTCTTAACTTACTTATATATTCTTATACGTCCCTTGATTATAGCCTTTGTTGTTCGGCATAAAGATTTTGTTTACAGTGACTGCCTTTCAGTCTCTTCTTGACTTTCTATCCCCAATGTTCAGCTTGGTACCTGGGAAAGAGGGGTACCCAGTGCCTACTAAATGAACAGAAATCTATACTCATCCTATATAATAAAAAGCTAATATGCAAATAGACTGAACGGAGGAACGACTGGTCGCTATGATGCACACTGACCACCAGGGGGCAGGTGCTCAACGCAGGAGCTTCCCCCTGGTGGTCACTGCACTCCCACAGGGGGAGCGCCGCTCAGCCAGAAGCCAGGCTCACAGCTGGCGAGCGCAGTGGTGGTGGCAGTGGTGGGAGCCTCTCCCGCCTCCGCTGCAGGCAGGCAGTAAGGAGCAAGAGGTCCCGGACTGCAAGAGCCCTGAACTGTGAGAGGGCACAAGCCAGGCTGAGGGACCCCCCCCCCACCCTCCAGTGCCAGAATTTCGTGCACCGGGCCTCTAGTCTGAATATAAAAAGAGAACTGAATCCTAATCGAGGTATTCACTTATCTAAAGAAAAAGTATCAACATAATGGCAATGGTCTCGTGAAGTCTAGGAAAAAGGGAATTAGTCAATTAACTTGTGTTACTATTGAGTGGAATTCTTCTCACCAGTGTATTGTGTCTTCCTCAGAAGACAAATCCCTCGGCTGCAGACAGCTACCATAGGCTGGCATGGTTTGATGATACTTGCCACTAAAATCACCAACTTCCTCTTTCTGATTTCAAGTTTGCAAAGGAAACTTTTGATTATAACTTCCTACATATGTTCCTATAGGAAAAGAATACATGAGCCAGCCAATGCAATAATTGGTCAATTGGCAGATATATTTCTCACTTTAAATACATCAGCTGGCATCCTAGAGAATGCAGTGTGTTTTGTGGTTTGGGAAGCATGAATTGGTCTTAAGAGACCTCTCCTTTGGAGCCCTGCTTGCTGCAGATCACATCCTAGCCCACAGGGGACGCCTTGAAGGTGACATCCTTCCCTGCCATTCAAGCAGCCAGGCCTCTTTGAACTTCCTGTCTCACTCTGAGTAAGTTCAGTGAGGTTTCCTCCCAAAGAGCTGCCACTTCCAATGGGGTGGTGTGGGCACTTGAACATGGTAACTGAGCACTTCGACACCTGATGCTCTAAGTGGTGAGACATCTGCTTGTCATCAGCGTCCCTCAACCACTTAATTCTCCCCATGTCGGAATATGTTGAGTCAAGGGTAATTCCTGATCTTTTCTGTAAAGAAATAAATTCAGTAAAATATATTAAAATAACCAAAGGATGGCTCCAAGGTGGAATAAAACAGTAAGAGGGACACCTACTGGTCAGAACTCACTACACCATATATGCCCCAAGCATCTAGCACAATGCCTGGCTCATAGTAATTCAATAAATATATTTGAAAGTAATGAAAAAACAAACGGTCAATTGTATTCACTAATATACTAGTAAGCAAATAAGTGACAGTATGTGGCATTCCTGACTTAATCCAAAGGATTTTTAGTCTCTAAATAGGAGTAATTTTTTACCCTAAAGAGCATACGTATGATCTTCATACAAATGTGTCTTGTATGTAGTCATCTGGGGGCACTGCTCACAGCCAGAGCACAGCACTGTGAGAATGTGCACGCTCTCCCCAGCTCGGTGGAACGGACCACGCCCATATCTCCAGAAAGGGGAGCTTCTCTTTGGGGTCTTCGCACAACATGTTAACATGGCTCTGAGACAGGAAACAGTGATGAGGGGGAAATGGAGAAGACAGAAAAGGCTGAACCGGTTAGCACTGGAGTTGGTTTCTGGGCTATATGAAAATCAGAGAAGGAGAGGCAAGCCTTTACTAGGAGCCTATGATGTACCTTGCATGACTTATAAATATCATATTGGAGAAGGTCAAGAGAAATATTCCTGCATCAAGAAATCTATGCAAATCAGGCAGTCTGGGTTACATTACTAGCCTAACTGTTTGTGGGCAAAATAAAATTTGTTTCCCTTGAACATCTAAAAAGAACATATCTATTATAATCTACCATGTCCAGTGAGGATAAATTCATTAAAGAAGATAAAATCCTCAGAGAGATGCTACAATTTATTTCCATGTGTTTATCCTGGAAAGAGAACTCAAAGAAAGGCTTGAGCTTTCAGGAAACCATCTATTCTCAGAGCCGAGAACTTTCCTCTGACCCAGCACAGACTGAGTGCCGGCATGGCAAAGGGAGCACCGCGCTCTCTCGTGATGAGGGACCACCGAAAGGGAGCCGAGGACAGTCTGACGGAAGAAAGCTCTTCTGGCTCTCGGCGCTGACAACTCCACGGAACCAACCACCGTCACCCTTCGTCTTCCGAATGAGACGGAAACAGCGGCTTCCAAGAGGAACGTTTCTCTGTCTGACAGCCATTTCTAGAGATCTGAATCATGTGGGGGTGAAATGTTCCCTTTCTCATTCTCTCACCTCAAATGCCCTTGTTGGCTCTTTGACATGTGCAGATTTTAAATAGAAAAAAATAATGCAATCACATCTCATTAAGGTAACCGAAATAAAGGTTTTTCAGAGAAACTCAGATATCTTTCTTTTCTAAAACTTCCATTAGGAAGAAGATGCACCCTTACGAAGTCTGGAGCTGAATGTTTGAAGTGTGTACACCAGGCAAATATGTTGTTGATTCACTTCAAGGGAGTCCTACCAACTTAAAATAATGTGTGCATCTTGAAAGGGGTACAAAGCAAATAGAAATTTCATGTGCATATAAATGTTTATGTTTATAATATTTTGTTATGTTATGTTTATGACATGTAACATTTATACATGTTTATAAAGAGAGATTATATATCATATAAATAAACTATTTCTGCACCACACTTTTACTCACACACAACTCAGAATAAGAGTATACTGAACAGTTACGAATAAATGTCATTAACTACCTAACACTTGACAATTTTGGAAACTGCACTTAAGTTAACAATTTTGTCATAAAATCTAATGGCTTCATATTGAATTGTTGTCTGTATCTCTAGAGAACTTAGCACTCAGCAACCATTCTTTTGATCATAGGGTAACATCAGAGTTTGGGTTGTTTTACATTCAAATCACCCATAATCAGGCTTTTCGGTTGAGTATAGACAATCAACGAATGTGTCTATAACTAACACACACAGAGCAGTTTACACATACTAGGTCCTCAGTACAGAAACCCACATTCTGATTACCTTAGGTAAATATCAGACATATAGTCACGTAACACATGGCAAATCAATTTGCCTCCCTGAGGCAAGATTTCCTCAGCACCAAAATAGAATGAATATTAATTCTCATTTTCACTATTTCACAGGGATACAAGATAGTTAGATGGGGGGGAAAAATGAAAGAACCAGTACTTTGACATATCTCTGAAAGTGCTTTTCATTAGACTGTGTTCCTAGAGGGTGGAGACCAACAGCCACTAATTTTTGTAGACACAGGGTTTACCCAATTTGTAGGCACTTATTAATATTTGCTAAAGTGATATAAATGAAAACGAGGAAGTTAAAATGCCCTCTCCAAATATAAGGTATTAATTACGATGAAGGAGTATTACTGTAGCTCTAAACATGCCCACATTTAGCCCCTGAATATGCTTCATGAATTCTAGACTATACTTGTCAATCTTCCAAGAGAAAGTGAATGTTCAATAAATTTGGAACCCAAAGGCAAAAAATGACAAGCAGCCTTCACAAGGGGTATTGACTGTGCTTTTCTATTATTACACATGCGTCTCCTAAGAAATTCTAGAGAGCAGCTGTTTTTGCAAATGAACTCTTACAGAGATCTGCTTTCTTCCCTTCGTTTACCACTTAAAGTGACACTCGATTATATTATTGAATGCATAGGATACTTGAAAGTATTTACATTAATGCAAGTTTTTATTCCTATTTTAAATTAAGTATCTCCATACTGAGTGGGGCAGGAGTAGGTTTACAGTTGTTCATATGAAAATAATACCATAATTAATGAATAATAATATAAGAATAAACTCTGTTTCACATACAACTATAAACCTACTTTTGCCCCACCCTCTTTTTGTTTTTTAATCCTCACCTGAGGATATATTCTCTATTGATTTCTAGGGAGAGTGGAAGGGAGGGAGGAGAGGGAGAGAGACAGAGAGAGAGAGAGAGAGATCAATTGGTTGCCTCCCATTTGCACCCCTCCTGGGGCTGGGGAACCTGCAACCAGGAATCAAACCCAAGACCCTTCAGTCTGAGGGCCAACACTCTAACCACTGAGCAACCCAGCCAGAGCGTTCCCTCTATTTAAAAGTACTTGTCAGTATTCAGTCTAAAACAGAGGTCTGTAAACTACTGCCTGCAAGCTAAATCCAGCCTACTGTCACTGAATTAACGGATTTTATGGTTCTTAATGGTTGAAGAAAATCAAAAGACGAATATTTTGTGACATGTGAAAATTATATTTCAGTGTCCATAAATTAAGATATATTAAAACACAGCCACACTATTTGTTTTCAATTTATCGCCTATATCTACTTTCATCTGGTAGTATCAGAGATGAGTAGCTGCCAATAAAGACCATATGGCCTAAAAAGTTTAAAATATTTACTATCTAAGCCTTAACAGAAAATTTTTGTCAACCCCTGATCTGTACAGAGATGGACACTGATATTGGAAGTCATAAAAGATTTGAGCTACGCTCCCTTAAACCTAGGTCTACTACATTTTCTAAACTAACTCCTCATTCATTTGAAAGTACAGAAAGTACTAAAAAGTACCCTACCTGCCATTTTCCTCTGGGGACCTGGAAAAGAAAAAAAAAGTGTTAAGCAGAATTTTGAAATTGTATTTGTCATATCATTCATCAAAGTACAAGTTCTTAATATATTTCCTCTAAAATGTTTCTTTAAATGAAAATGCTTGCATAGTATCAGAAGCTGACAAATTCCTGTGGATTGAAGGAAGTGAGCAAAGGTGGAGAAAGTGTTCTATTTTAAAAGTCTTTACTCTCTTGAAACTTTATTAAAATACTTTTAAAATAATTCATATAAGGTTATCTCTTTATAAATAAACTTTTCAGTAGGTCAGCAGGGGACTCCAGTAGTTTGCATTAACAAAACTAGGAACACTTTTGGGGAGATGCAATGTGCTATGTAGTATTGAAATCAATGAAAACCAAATCAGGCAATATACAGTAAGGTGCTAAGAGGTTGGGGAAGGTCAGGACTGACTGACTTATAGGATATTGCCTTTAATATTTGTTGATTTTATATAACAGACACTATTAAGTTCTATTAAGAATTTCCCATGTGCCAGGAACTATGCTAAGCATTTTGCAAAGGTTAATTCAATTAATCCTCATTAAGATTTATTAAGGATCATTAGTATCCCCATTTTACAGGTCAAGAACCTGAGGGACAAAAATGCTAAATCATTTAAAGTATTTCAAAAGTGTTATTTAATAAAGCAGGATTAATACGTAAATGGTCTTTTTTATGTCAATGAGAAGTTAAGGCTTGGTAATTTACCCAAAACCAGCCAGCCAGCAGTGCCAAAGGCAGGGTTGGAACCTAGGAAAGTTGACTCCCAAGGCTATGTTTGCCTTCCCTCTGCTGCCAAGTGAGGCGGTCCCAAAGCCTCACACTCTCAGGTTCTCAGGGGAGCTTTAGTCACAGCTGGAGGTGGTATTCTGTGAAAAAGCGCTAAGGTTGAAGTGGAGAGACTGGTTGTGGTGTGAGGGTAGGTGGAGGGTCCATTTATCATGCTTGCCCTCTGCCCTGCACCAATAACTAGCTGAGTGTCCTAAGGTAAACTATTTCAATTCCCTGGGCTCTGTTTTACATAGCAGAAACAATGGGCATAATAACTATCTCCCAGCATGGCTGTTGGGGTTAAATGAATTAATATAGATATAGTGCCTGGTACACTGTAAATGCTATGTGAGTGATTGCTATAATTTCTGGTGAACCCAGAAGTTGTGACAAGAATATGCCACAGTTAAGATGTTGACCCTGTTAATGATGCTGTAAGGTGACTCAGTGGCCCTGCTCAGAGTCCACGGCACCCACTGCTGGGCACAGCAATCCCCCAGGTGCTCCGACCTCCCAAGTGCTGAATCTGGAATGGAGGTTCAGACAGACACTTTGCTTCAGATATACAAGCTCATTCACAGGTTCTCTGACTCTGGGCTAAGACTTCATCCCTTTAAACCTGTTTGCTGCTCTGTGAAATGAGTATCGATAATAATATTAATTCTGAGGGGGGGTGTGGAGATTAAGTGGGCTCAGGAGATTAAGTGCCTAATACTAAGTACTCACTCAGTAAATGTCACAAGTATCATGCAGTGGGTCTGCGCAGGGAAGAAATGCCTCCAAAGAGTTCTCTGACGTACTCACAACTATTATGTTTGAAAAGCAGGTGAGTGCAGAGTGGCCTTCCACCAGGACACCACTCACCTCAGTGAAACATGGACAAGCTTTCGTCGGACCTGGGGGTCACATCTAATCTGACTTCAGCCTCCCCTCGGTGCCAAATAAAAGCAGTGCAACGTGTCAGCAGCAAGCGGGGGCATGACTTACCCTGGCCCCACTACAAATCTAGTATGTCCCTTGAGTACATGATTTTGCCTTTTTGTAACTCAGTTTCCTCACCTGAAATACTAACAATAGAAATATAAATTTGCTAGAAATAGCACTGAATTACAGCATTTGAATTATTTTAAATTATTGCTGTGTATATAACATACACAAAAGGATATTCCACTTAAAATAAAGAGTGCGTTTTTAGAGTAAGTCTATTTACCTGAAGTCAAGTACACGGATGTCCTTATAGCCCGGTAACCCAGTAAATGCATTTTCAATCTGTTAAAAATAAAATTTATAAATAGGTAGAAATGTGAAAAAGGATGCAGAAAATAATGCTTTTAGGAGTAGAACATAATGTGCACCCTCTACTATTAGAAGCTTGAATGCATACACAGATACACGTAGATCAGAAAGTTACTAAGAAAATAGTTACAATATTAGAAAATAGTCTTTACCACAACACTGATAGGTTTTTCTTTTTCATTTTGTCTTTTAAGGTTTTAATGTGCTTTAATATTAATTTTTGTTCAAATTGTAAAGAGCATACTTCTTATTGGCAAGCACTGTTCTTTCCCCTATGTGATGAAACGTGAAAAAGAACATTAGTTGCCCAAGAAGCTGTAACAGCATTTCTAAATGTCGTGTTTGGATTGGGAGTCTGGCTGCAGCACACCGAGTGACAGTCAGGCGTTCATTTCCTAAGAGTGTCTGGGGGTGCCTGCTTCTTGTTCCTACAACCCAAGGGAACTGTGGACACAGTCAACATTAGGAAGAAATCTGCAGGTCTGGGCTTACCCTCCGGAAGGGAGGCCTTGTGCACTGGTTGCCGCAGAGATGACGAAGCAGTGACCAGTAAGTTGACTGGACCAAAGATCAATTTATGAGCACCACATTTGTGGGAACCAGTGTTATTACTGCATCTGTAGTATCCGTGCCCCCCCCCCCCCATGTAAATCAGTATCTGCTTAGTGACTGGAGCAGGAAAAAGAGAATTCTAGACTGGACTAAATAGCTAAAAATAATCAAGTTATACACAAATACCAAATGTTTAACAAAATTTAACACTTAACCCACCACATTTCAGAAGATGAAATCTGACCAGGTTAGTCACTATGGGGCTCACACCACAAGAAGGGAAGGAAGTTGTCAGTGAACTTGGGAACTGTTAGTGGATCTCTAGGCATCTGATTTTAAAACCAAGTCCTCGTATAATCAGGAGAGTGAAATTTTTTTAAAGTTTTGGTTCAAAACAAAATATAAACAAACTCATAGGTACAGAGAACAAATAGATGGTTGCCAGATGGGAGGGGGGTTGGGTGGCTAGGTGAAAAAGGTGAAGGGATTTAGAACTTGAGTTCAAGTTCAACTTGGTAGTTACAGAATAATCACAGGGTAGACAGCATAGGGAATATAGTCAATAATACTGCAATAACTATATATGGTTACTAGACTCATCAAATAATCACTTTGTAAGTTACATAAATGTCTAACCATTATGCTATACAGCTGAAATTAATATAATATTGAATGCCAACTGTAATTGAAAGAAATAAACAAATAAACAAACAAATCTTGGTTCACTGAAGATCCTCATGCCTTAAGGATACAGAATCCAAATACATGATAATAATAATTTGTTTTGTTTTATTCTCTGAGAAGCAAGAAAGTAGTGCTATAATTCTTAGAGGATGGGATGTGGATGGGATCCCAGGTCAAGGAATCTTAGACTGAGGGATAAGTCCCAGCTGCTCTAGCTGGCAAAGTGGCCATGCATGTCTCTTTTACAGAATTAATACTGCCCTGCTCACCAACCACATCGGTTTCTGTAAGATTAAAAGGAATGTAGCTGAAAGTACTCAATTAACTGCAAAATGCTATTTAATTGCCTATTTTTATTATTACTAAACCCACCTTTGGGGGGGCTTTGAGTATAAACATACAGATATTTTAATTCATCATATCCAGTTAGTTACTGTACAGGTGTTCAGGTGTAAGAAGTCATTTTACTTGACTAACATCAGATTAATAATAGATACAATGTATTGAGTGACTGCGATATGCCTGATTTTGCAATATTACTTCTAATCCTTGCAACAATCCCAAGAGATACATATTTTCCCAATTGTATAGATGAGAACACTGAGATGTCAACTAACTTACCCAGGGTCATGCATTTGGTGAATGACTGAATCAGAACTTATTCAGCCCCAAATCTCTCCAACACCAAATCCTATATTCTTCCCATCGAATTGCATGCCTCTTCCTCTTTCCCCTGACTCATAATAAATATGGTTTAGAACCAGGACCAGGACCGGGGAAACTGGGCAGCTCACCATAAGTTCTTACCTGAATTAAAATAAGGGGACTCTGTATGCCATAAAGGGAGGAACCCTGAAAGGAAGGAGGAGACCTGATTTCCCCTTCTACTCCAGGGGCTGACATGACCAGGAACCCGTTACTAGTCCTCCTGGGCCTCATCTATCAATGGATGCTGTCACCCACGTGGCTTCTGTGAGCAACCAGACGTCCTGCAGCCTACAGGACTCAGAGCAGTGTGCAAGGACCCTGGTTTGATACTGTAGCTGTCTTCACGCCCCACCTTTCCCGCTAATGTCATATTTGGCATTGTCCCAAGCTTATCTTACTCTTACTCTTCTCATGAAAAAAAAATAATATATTTTTTTCCTCAATCCCCCAAGCAGGCTTTGTTTTTCCCGTGTGTCTTCCAATATTGCCTAAGAAATAATAGCGAAGGCACCATCCCTGTGGCTGTGCCTGCAGGAGAGCGTTGGAGGGCCCCCTTCAGTTGGTAGTAAACATGGTGACAAGGCCTTTCAGAGCCTCAGCCCAGACCCCGCCGCCCCACACTAAGATGGCCCATCGGTAGATGTTTTGTTCCAAGTAAAGGGACAGGAATGCAGAGGCAGGCCAGAGAAGGAACTGTTTCACGGCAGGCCCAGACCCTTCAATACCTTCCAACCACCTCCAGCCAACAGCTCCCTACCTCATAAAGTCCCTGCAGGAGATGGTTTTCAGAGTGTTTATTAGACTGTCCTAAATACGCAGCCATTCAGAATATTTGTTTACCCAAACACTGAGGCTTATTAAAGGTTCTGTAACCCAAGGGCAGAGAGAACCAGACAGCTGATCCAAGACACGATCTGACACAAGGTGGCCACTGGCCTGGCTGACATTTCTTCCACATACCGTGCAGCCTCCCAACTTGGCCACACGGCTAGGAAAATGAACGGTCTGGCCTGCACTCCCCATGTCTGATGGCTGCAATGATGCTGTTTGGCTGAGAGGTGCATATTTTTATTTCTCATCTAGACACTGTGTCTAGGGAAGGAAATTAGTCCGAGGTAATGGAATTGAAAAATGTGGCCAAGAAGAACCCCATCAAGAGGGAATGGAAAAGAAATAAACAGGAAGGAATGGTGTGCCCGGTAACTGGAGAGAGAGGGAGGATGGACCCTCGGTGCCTTCCTACACGAGAGCAAAGGCATGCAGGGGACAAGTTGGGTCATTTTTGACTGAGAGAATCTTGAGTTCAAGTTCTGTATAGAATTCTTCCAGAAAGGAGAATTGTGAGATGACCTGTTGCCTGGGTTTTTAAAGAAACCCTTTATTAAAAATACCTACTGCAAAGGAACAGAGATAGGAGGTTCATGTACTTGTCACTGGGTGCCGTTTTGTCCTTTGAACTTGGCACCATGTTTTACCACGTTTGAACAGTGTGAACTGTTCAAAATTTTCAATTTAAAAAAGTAGAAATGAGTATGAAAACTAAAGAAATTAAATATAATGTTTCGCAAAGAAAGACAATGCATTGTATGTAGTTTCTCAAAGATGCTCATTTTTCACAGGACACATTCTTCCTTGGCTTTGCAGCAAATGTTGGAAATAGCATTTATTTGTTAGATGGCAAAGTCTTTGTGTGAAGACTTTGTTTCAATGAAATAACCCATCTGTCTTTCAGTGAACTTTTCACAGAGCTTTCTGAAGAAATTGCTAAAGCCATTACCCCTGAACAAAGCAGATGGAGAGCTTGAATCTAAAAGCTACCTCTAAGCATTGCTGCAAATATGGGAAATTTACCCCAGAAAACTGTCTTGCTTATTTAGAAAATGAATAAAAACAAACAAAAATCACTCACCTCTGCAATAAACTCTTCTACAAGGCTCTGGTGGCGGAAGCTAGAGGGATCCTGTAGTTCTTCCCTGTATTGCTCCCCAGAAAGGTGGATACTGAATTCTGCAACCTGCTCAGCTGCTGATTTTGTGGATTCTTCTGTCACAGTCTCAATTTCATTGCTAATCTGAATTTTTAGGAAAAGAACAATAAATGTCAATGTTTACTCAATCAACAAAAATGTATTAATTGTCTACTATATGCCAGATACTAGGCCAAAGGCAATTTCTGATGATGCTCTTCTATATAGTGTTTGGTTTTGGAACTAATCGGGTGGCCTTTCAGACATAGGTTAATATTAAAATTGCTGTGCATTTGTACATTCCTTTGAACACACAATGGTTAGTTCAGGGAAAGATAGAACATATTTCAAAGATACCCACCAAATTTGACCATTTGTGAGTTAAAACAGAGTTTACTGTGCTAAAATTATCATCTAGAAATAGCTTAGAAGCTTGCTTCTCAACATTGTTTATATTTTTACAAATTCTTTCATGTCTGGCTTAATGATGACAGCTGGATTCTCAAGTCTGTTTCTGCATTAATCAGTTCCAATATTTTGTTTTAGTTTAAGTATGCGAAGAAAATCTAGCCATACAGATAAGTATTGCAGAAGGAAGGAATATGTTAACAGCTTTTCAGGTAATTGTGGATTTCTTTCTAGATACTACACCAAGAGCAAGAGGCGATAGTTTCTTTTTTTTTTAATATGCTTTTATTTTTCAGAGAGAGGAAGGGAGAGAAAAAGAGAGATATAGAAACATCAATGATGAGAGAGAATCATTGATTGGCTGCCTCCTGCACGTCCCTTCTGGGGATCGAGCCCGCAACCCGGGCATGTGCCCTTACCAGGAATCAAACCGTATCCTCCTGGTTCATAGGTTGACACTCAACCACAGAGGCACACCAGCAGGGAAGAGGTGGTAATTTCTTAATTGTTAATTGCTATGTGGAATCTGAAACCATATCACCAAACTTTTTGTACTATGTATCATTAGAATCCAGGTTTTCCAGTGGCCCAGGCTTGGATAATTAGAGTGACAAAATGAATACTAAATTATAATCCAAATAATAAAATAAACATTCATGAGTCTAGACCTAGCCTGTTTGGCTCAGTGGATAGAGTGTTGGACCCCCCAGACTGAAGGGTCCTGGGTTCAATTCTGGTCAAGGGCACATGCCCAGGTTGCAGGCTCAATCCCCAGTGGGGGGGATGCAGGAGGTGGCCAATCAATGATTCTCATCATTGATGTTTCTACCTCTCCCCCTCTCTCTTCATCTTTGAAATAAAAATATTTTTAAAAAACACATTCATGAGTCCATGCTAATGTGATTTAATAAATAAATCTGAGAGAAATGATAATAGTTTCTTAAGAATTCCAATTAATAAATGCAGAAGGATTGAGGGAACTAGAAATCACTACTAGAACATACGGTAATAATTGCTTGAGCTCATCTAATCCAAGTCCCTCCATTAGATACACAGAAAACCAGGTATGGGAATGGAAGGTTGGCTGGCCTACGGGCTCATAGCCAATGGCAGAGTCAGGAAGAGAACATAAGGACTCTATCACGGTGCCATTTTCATCTCTGATGGGTCACATAATCAGCGACTTTCAAAACTTTAGAAGATCCCACCATGGCTTCTGATGCTTGAATTCTCTCCACACTCTCCCTGACAACAGCTGCTCATCCTCAATTTAAATGGCTCTGATGAGAAAGAGTCATGACCTTCAAAGGCAGACCATTGCATTTCCAAAAGAAGCTCTCCTGGTTGTAAAGTTTTCAATATTAAACTCAAATTTATTTCCTTGTAACTTAATCATTGATCCCAGCTCTGTAACCTGGGACACCTATAAACACTGTGGTCACCAGAGAACCCTTCAAATAAGTACAGGCAGCCATCATGCCTTTCCTGACTGCTCCCTTGTGCCTCTCCTGCAGACACTTCTCAGGCTTGTGATGTCTTCCTCAGAGTGTGGCACACACCAATGAGGTCCGATCGACTAAAATATGGTAGGATGACCACCTCCCTTGTGATAGATCCTATATCTGTATTATGCAACCCCAAATCACACTAGCTTTTACTAGGTGATTCTCCCCCCGTAACTGCATCATACTGCTGATTCATACTGACAGTAACACCAGCACAAACTCTTAGCCTTAAATAGAACTTTGTACAAGATTTTGAATTTTTCCATGTTAAATTTTACCTCACTAGATTTGGGCAGAAACTTCCATTTCCAGTATTATTTTATAAAATAAATATGCTTAGTAACCTTACTGCTACAGAATGCCTAAAATGCTGAATAAATATTTTTAATGTTTTGAAAGCATAGGTCATTTGCAAGAAAGAAATCCCCAATGGGTCAAGAAAGATTAGAAGAATCCAGGGAGCCCTGACCAGTTTGGCTCAGTGGATAGAGCATCAGTCTGCAGACTGAAGGGTCCCGGGTTCGATTCCAGTCAAGGGCATGTACCTTGGTTGCGGGCACATCCCCAGTAGGGGGTGTGCAGGAGGCAGCTGATCAATGTTTCTCTCTCATCGATGTTTCTAACTCTCTATCCCTCTCCCTTCCTCTCTGTAAAAAATCAATAAAATATATTTTTTTTTAAAAAGAAGAAGAAGAATCCAGGGAGGTGATTGAGTGTTGTTTGTGTACATGGTGTATATGCTGATCCCTTGAGGCCTTGGCTTTAGTTTTACCTTTTATCACAAAGTAGAAGGTCTGTACATGTTCAAAATCAGACCAAAGACTCTCACAAAAAGTAAGGATTTTAAAAGCTCTACAGACAGTTTGAAACAAATTAGTCTAAGTTGAAGGGAGAATTAATGAACTGAAAGACATATTTAAAAGCAAAACACAAAGACAAAGAAATTAAAATTATTAGAGAAATAAACATGAGAAATAAAATGAGGTCAGACATATCTAATCATAAGGGTTAATAGCTGAGAATTTCTTTTATAACCATTTTTGTGAAACTGAAGAATCTCAAATACTGTATAGTATTTTACATATATATAGTATATGAGATATACAGTAGTAGGGATTTTGCTGTTTTACAAAAATGGATATAGATGTATATTTATGTTTATTTATTTTTCTTTGGATTTGTTGTATTTCCTTATTGTGAGGCTTTATGTCTATCATACATTCTGAGAAATTCTCAGCTGTTATCTCTTGTGAGGTATACATATACATATATACACATACATATATATATATACACACACATATATATACTAGAGGTCCAATGCATGAAATTCGTGCAAGGGGCTCGGCCCTCACAGCCCCGGGTCTGTCCAGAAGGTTGTTCAGCTGTCTGGTCTAATTAGCATATTACACTTTTATTTTATATATATATATATATATATATATATATATATATATATATACACACACACACACACACACACACACACACACACACACTCACACTAGAGGCCCAGTGCACTAATTCGTGCACAGGTGGGGTCCAGCTGGCCCAGCTCCAATTGGGGTGGATCAGGGCTGGGCCTGTCAGGAGGAGGAGATGGCAGGAGGTTGGCTGGCTGGCCCGCCCCAATCAGGGCTTGATCAGGGCTGGGCCAGCTCAGGGAAGGGGCCGCAAGTGATTGGCCAGTGGGCCCTGCCCCCGATTGGGGTTTGGGGGCCGATTGGGGTGGGGCTGGCCATGCCCCCAAATGGGGTGGGGGGTACTGATCAGGGGCCAGCGGCCTGGGGGAGGGACCATGGGTCGTTGGCCAGCCAGCCCTGCCCCTGATGGGGTGAGGGGGCCCATCTGGGGTGGGGCTGGGTGGAGGGAGGGGCCGCAGGAGGTTGTCAGGCTGGCCTTGCCCCCTATTGGGGTGGAGGGTGCGATCAGGGGAGGGCTGGCTGGTAGGGCAGGCTGATGGGAGCGGGGCTGGCTGGGGGGAAGGGAGGGGGCATTAGGCTGGCTCTTGATTGGGGTGGGAGAGTCTGATCAGGGGCAGGCTGGCAGCAGGAAGGGGCCACAAGGTTGGCCGGCGGCCCCACCCCCTGATTAGCCGGTTCACTGGCCACAATGGGCGTCATAGCGACCGGTCATTATGGTCATTATGGCCATTACAGTAACTGACTTTTTATATATATAGATAGAGAGAAAGAGAGAGAAGACAAGGAATACTTTTAAAGGGGGAGCTCCTTTCAAAGGGATCACAATGTCCTGAAACAAGAGAATCGCCATGCAGTTAAATTTATTATTTGTAGTTCATTGATATATATTTACACTTAAGTTTATTGCATCATAAACTACATATAGTTCATTCCAATAATGCATGTTTTGCTTTTTAAAATAATCCTGTTTGTTGTCTTCATGACTTTCAAGTTAAAGAATCCCTTGCGGGGAAGAAAAGGAATTGTATTTGCTTGCATGTGCCTTTAAGAAGCCAGGAGCCTGGCTGGTGGCTCAGCGGTTGAGCATCGACCTAGGAACCAGGAATTCAGGGTTTTATATCAGGTCAGGGCACATGCCCAGGTTGCAGACTTGATCCCAGTAGGGGGCATGCAGGAGGCAGCAGATCAATGGTTTTCTCTCATCATTGATGTTTTCTATCTCTCCCTTTCCCTTCTTCTCTGAAATCAATATTTTTAAAAATGAAGTCTGGAATAATTCACAAGAACATAACAAAAGCAATTGCCTGATAAGGGTGTGGGGAAGGGGTAGTGTAAAGTGGAAACTGGGAAGATGACAGGGTAAATATGTGACCAATTATCTCTTATATTTGTAATTCTTAGGCCCATGTGAATGTAATATCCTTGAAAAAAATAAGCAAAAAAAAAAACAATAAAAGGACTTCCAAAAAAAAGTAGACAAAACAACCAGAAGAACAACTGAACTGACAGTTAAGTTCCCAGTTGTAACAATAAAAGTTAGAAAATCCTACCTAATAATAGACAAATATGCAAATTGACCATACCTTTGCTATGCCCGCGATTGGCCAGGAGGCGCGGGGGGGCGGGACTTGGGGTGGCCGGGGTGGCCGATTGGGCCGGCGGGATGCTGAGCTCGCATCGCCAGCGGTGGCTCGAGCTCAGCGTCTGCGCCATGGCTGTGCTGCGGCACAGAAGGGGCCTCTGGGGCAGCGAGCTCACGTCCCACCGTGGACCATCAAAAGCGGGGTAGCTGGGTGCCTGTCCGCTGGTGCACCAGGCCTTTCAGAAGCCTTCGCTGCACCAGAGGCTTCTGAAAGGCCTGGTGCACCAGCGGACAGATACCCAGCTCCCCCGTGATCGAAAGCGAAAGCGTGTAGGGGACCCTACACGTGCATGATTCAATCATGCACTGGGCCTCTAGTAGTGAAATAAACCTTGACCTCAAAAAAAATACCTCAATTTAGAATTTAATACAGATTTAAAATATTTTTCTAAAATAAGGGAATAATAAAGATATTTTCAGTTGATCAAAAATTGAGATTGAACCAGTGAGAGACTCTCACTAAAGTAATATCAGGAGCATATATTTCAGAAGGAAAATTAGCCTCGAATAGATGTCTAAAATGCAAAAAAATAATTTTAAGAAAAATATTATAAACATCATTTATCAGTGTATATAAATGTAAAACAAACTTTACTATATAAAACATAGTACAGTCTAATTTATAGGCATAAAAAGAAACTAAAATAGAGGGGGGAAAAGAACAAAAATACTGAAAATAGAATATAAATCAGTAGGGTGGTCATTTGAAGTACAGTGTTCTAATTTTCCCATATTGCTCAGGATAAGGACAAAGATTTTGAAACATTTAAATTTTGATAGAAAAACATATATTATAACTTATAGTGTAACTACAAAGAAAATAGAAAAAGTACATGATTGCTAAAATGGTAGATGGAAAAATGTATTAGGAAAAACTGAAATGCAAAATTGTACCTTGGGCTTTATTTTGAACTAATTCTTGTTAGGTATTTCTATAGTGTTTTGTTTTATAAATTGGCTTCAAATCTCCCTTTCTATTTGGGATATTAATGTTCCAATTGATTATACACAATTCCTTCATTTCTACTATAGTAAGTTTTATCTTGTTCTATAAAACTTTCCAGACCTAAATCATAATTATTCTGACTCAAATTTAGAACTACAGTATCACTTTTTATTCATTCATTTACAAATATTTCTCAAGTGGTGATATTTTTAGCACCATCAACTTGGAACACAGTGTTACTGAAAGTAAAAGTACTGATTTGGGCATCAACTCAGGCATCCCAATCTATTACCAGCCTTGTTCAGTTATAGGGAGGCTGGTGGGGCAGAGTGGGTGATTTATTCTGATTTTATATACGTTAAAAAGTTGAAGTTTAGGAAGAGAAAGTGCAAGGTAACTAAACTGTGCCTTTCTGCTGAATATGTTCAGACTTTGCTATATATTACATAATCAAGGATTTATGAACCCCAACATTTAAAAATACATATTTAACAACATTTCTAATAAAACATTTCTACTTTCCTGGACAGTGTGTACTTTTTAAAGAATCTGAATGTGGTAAAAAAAAAAAATCAACTTAATGTTGTACAGTGGCCAGGTTATGTATGTGAAAAGAATGGTGCTTCTAGATTTTTTTTAAAGTATATTTTTATTGATTTCAGAGTGGAAGGGAGAGGGAGAGAGAAATAGAAACATCAATGATGAGAGAGAATCATTGATCAGCTGCCTCCTGCAAACCCCACAATGGGGTCAAGCCCACAACCTAGGCATGTGCCCCTGACCGGAATCGAAACTGGGAACCTTCAGTCCACAGGCTAACACTCTATCCACTGAGCCAAACCAGCCAGGGCTGCTTCTAGATTTTTTAATGACATAAAATCTATATCCTTTTACTCTGAAGAAGAGGAAGCTAAGTCCTGGTCGATTTAGGGATAGAAGAATATAGGCAAAAATCCCCAAAGAAAATTATGTCCTGTAGCCCACAAGAGACGGTGAGTGGGCTTACCACAAGGACAGTTCCCCAGAACCCGAGTCATCTCATTTACAATTTGAAGCCCTCTCTCGCCAAAAGCTGTTTTACTTGACTCTCCAAGGAATCTTTTTAATGCACTGGTTTTAGAACCCAAAACATTTCCATCAAGGGACCCACAGGAAGTCCTGCGTACTCTGACAATGGCATAATAACCTCACTTAACTCCTGTTCTGTTTGGGATATTAATGTTCCAATGATTATACACAATTCCTTCATTTCTACTGCTGTGTTCTCCATGTTAGAAACTAAATAAAACAGAGCGTCACTCACACTCTCCTCTGGTCTCCCCAAGCGGCTCTCTGCGGTACCTGCCGAGGAGGTCACCCCTGGATATGGAACTCTGAGGGCAGCACCTAACAGAAAAAGAAAAGCATGTGCATGAATCCAGTCGCTGACCAAGCCAGAATCCATATCAGGAAATAAGGAACTGACTACTAAACCATTTCCATAAGTCATTTGCTTTTTCACTCTGGAAATTCTGTGCATTCTAACCTTAAGACACATTTGCATAGAGTCTTCCCAGGACAAGAGATTATTATGATTCATTCATTCATTCATTCAACAAGCATTTACTGAACACCTAGTACATGTCAGGCTCTGTGCAAGATGCTAGGGATTCAGACGAAGCCCCTGTCCTGGAAGAGCCCTCCAGGAAAGGAGACAGACACTGAAGGAAGTGACGCTGCCACAGAGGGAGGTGGGTGAAGGTTGGAGACTAAGCATGACTTGACCACTGTTGAAGCTGGGCCTTGTGCTATCCTAATCTTCGTGTGTGTTTGAAATTTCCAATAAAGTGAAGCTTTTAAAAAAATTAATAAAGAAAGCAACTACCAATTTACAGGAAATAGAGAGGTCAGAGGAACATGTTAAAGCACACGGCAGAATGCAGCCAGAAAACTCCTTACTCTGGGAAACTCTACAAGACAAAGGACAAATGCTGGGCCTAGGAAGGTCCTCCCTGTTGGCATGAGCAGTGGTTACAGAGTGTTTGCCTTACAATAATTCTTTAGGTCGTACATTTGTTTTAAGCAGTTTTCTGATTTGTATCATACTCAATAACTAAAGGTTTTTAAGTACCCACAGCATAATGCCATAAAATAAATGTTTTAATTACTTTTTCTTGAGGCTCTTGAACAACATATATATAGAGAGAGAAACACAGTATTTTTTCAAATGTGAGCTGAAAAATGTTTGTTTGCAAGATTGTGTTAAACCATAAATAATTTTGAAAGAAAAGTAAGTAAAGGCAAAAAGCATACCTTCCAATGTTGAGGTATCGCCAACAGGAACTAGAGATGACAACTCGGGGCTGGGGGGAAATGTTTGGGGTTAATAAAATGATAGAAATGTGAGGGCCTACGTGGTGCTTTCTTTTCCCAAGAAGGAGTTAGCTAGATTTCCTTTTTTTAATTTTTAATTGATTTTTAGAAAGAGAAGCATCAATTGACTGCCTCCTGCACATGTCTGCACACACCTCACACTGCCCCCACTGGGGATCGAGCCCCTACTGGGGGATTGAGCCCACAGCCCAGGTATGTCAAACCGGCAGCCACACTGGGCAGGGCAGGAGTTCATTAGATTTTCAAACAAGGATTCTAAATCAAAGTACTGAATAACAAGTTTTTTAAAAATAGTCTTCATAATTTATTTATTTTCTATTTATTGATTCCTGCTCAATTAGAATCTTGCTATACAAAGTACTCACCCACTTATTATATCATCCCTCCTCCATTTTATTTCTTCTCAGTTTTTATCACTATGTGAAATTATTTTGTTCATTTATTATCTACTAGAGGCCTCGCGCATGAATTCGTGCACTGGTGGGGTCCAGCCAGCCCGCCCTGATGGGGGCAATCGGGGGTGCGCTGGCTAGGGCGAGGGGCCGTGGGCAGGGCTGTCCGGGGTGAGGGGCTGCGGGCGGTTTGCCAGCCAGCCCCACCCACTTGGGGGCGGAGGGGGCCCGCTTGGGGGCAAGGCCGGCCGGGATGAGGGGCCGGCGGGGAGCAGTTTGCCAGCCGGCCCTGCCTCCGATCAGAGTGGGGGTATGCGCTCGGGGACGGGGCCAACCAGGGCAGGGCGAGGGGCCGCAGGCATTCTGGTCGTTCTGCCGTTTGGTAAATTTGCATATTACCCTTTTATTATATAGGATTTCTTTATTTCTGTCTCCAATCCCTTAATCTTCTAGGATGGCATTGTCTAATATGGTAGTCACTGGTCATATGTGGCAATTTAAATTAACTAAAACTGAATAAAGTTTAAAATTCAGTTCCTCATTCACAGTAATCACATTTCAAGTGCTCAATAGTCCCATGTGGTTAATGGCTGCACATTGGACAGCACAGTAAAGAGCATTTCCATTACCACAGTGAAAGAATGCCTTAAGGATCTAAACTCCTTGAGATCAAGGACTTTACCTGCCATGTTCTTGCTGCATCTCCAGCCTAAATAGTACCTGCTATTTAGTAGACATTAAATAGATCTTTTTTTAATATATTTTTATTGATTTCAAAGAGGAAAGGAGAGGGAAATAGAGATAGAAACATCAAAAATGAGAGAGAATCATTGATTGGCTGCCTCCTGCAAGGCTCACACTGGGGATCGAGCCCGCAACCCAGGCATGTGCCCAACTGGGAATCGAACCATGACCTCCTGGTTCATAGGTCAGGGCTCAACCATTGAGCCATGCCAGCCGGGCTTAAATAGATCTTTTTGAATGAATAAATAAATACTATTGGCAGAACAGTGTAGGAGGCATGTGTCATATAGTTGTTAACAAAACATCCATGGTCCATGAAAGTTACAGTCTTCTAGAAAATAGATAGCAAATAAATGATTATAAATACAACTAGAGGCCCCGTGCACAAAATTTGTGCACTTGCGGGGGTGGTCCCTCAGCCTGGCCTGTGCCCTCACACAGTCTGGGAGCCCTGGGGAGATGTCTGACTGATGGCCTAGTGGGCCTAAGCATCCTTAGCATTGCCACAGAGGCAGGAGAGGCTCCCACCACTGCCGCTGTGCTCGCCAGCCATGAGCCCAGCTTCTGGCTGAGCAGGGCTCCCTCTGTGGGAGCACACTGACCACCAGGGGGCAGCTCCTGCGTTGAGTGGTCAGCACGCATCATAGTGACCACTCATTCCACCATTCAGTCATTTGCATATTAGCCTTTTATTATGTAGGATACACTGTAGATGAGGCCCCTTAGAACCATAAGAAATGCAAAAAAAAATCACTGTTAACTCATTCTCGAATTGCCCCCACTTAAAATCAAATTGCACCCCCTGTGGGGCATGTGCTGCACCTTGGGAACCACTGGGCTTGACACTTTTCCTCTCTGAGCTTCATTTCTGAATACATACGCATATACCATGGGAATTGTAATCTCTTCTCCGCCTACCTCACTGGGTTGTCATGAGGAGGTTCTGAGCTAATAAACCTAGAAATGTTTCATCAAGTAAGTGATGTCTAAATGGGAAGGGATTGTTATTTTTAAGCTCACGGGTACCCTCGCAGGTAGCAGGTGCTGATTAGGGGAGGAGGGCATGATTGTTCCCTGGAACTGTAGCTATGGAAGCTTTGCAGAGGGTTCCACAGGCCTCGGAGGGGTGGGCTCTGGCCAGCAGCCCTGTAGCAGTGGTCATCCCTGGAGGCACTGGCAGGAGGTGGGGCATTAGGGGGGTGCTAGGGGGGCAGCGAGGCCGAAGGGGGAATAACTGTCAAACCTTCCTGCTTGGCACCATTCTTTAAATCGTACGTGGCTGTTTCACAGCTGTACCTGCTCAGGGCGGGGCTCCAATCTCCTGGAGCGGGGTGGGGACCAGGCCAGGGTGGAGCCAGGTGGCTAGGAGGGCGGGTTTAGCTGCACCCTCAGCGAGGTTCAGCATGCTTCCACCGCAGAGACAGTGCTGCTGCTGTCCTCGGGGGAAGAGTCTGACCCTGGGGGGCCACTCAGGCCTGCCTCCACCGGGTCTGGAGTTGAGGGAGGAGAGGTGTGCCCAGCCCCAGTGGAAGGGGCCCAGCAGTGACGGGCCGCAGGCCCCAGGTGCTTCGGGGGCACTGACGGGTGGTCGCCAGCATGCTATTGTTGTGGCAGGGGTGGCAGGGGAAGAGATCAGGAGTTGGAGGTGCGGGCTGCAGCTACCCGCAAGGCTGGGTCTTCTCCCTGTCCGGTCAGCCTCCCCATCCCCCAAGGGGTGTGGGGGCCGGGGTAGGGTGTCCGTCTATCCCCCTGGGGGTGCGGGGGCTGGGGTAGGGTGTCCATGCAGGGGAATTAGAAGAGCTCCCTGTGGCCGCTTCCTCTTCCTTCTTTGCAGTCCAGGCTCCTGTCAGGCAGTCTCCACAGACCGCCCCCTGCTGTGCACGCAGCCTCCTACTGGCCTGTCAATATTGGTCATTACTGTGACACCATTAGGACCAATTAGCATATTACCTCTTTATATATAGAGATTAGTACAGACTGGAAAGTACTAGCGTCTAAGGGGAACATACAAGCACAACTCTCATCTCATTTGAGAGATCGTAGAAATCATAAAATCACTTTCGATAAAGAAAGTCGAGCCGAAACCGGTTTGGCTCAGTGGATAGAGCGTCGGCCTGCAGACTGAAAGGTCCCAGGTTCGATTCCGGTCAAGGGCATGTACATTGGTTGCGGGCACATCCCCAGTGGGGGGTGTGCAGGAGGCAACTGGTCGATGTTTCTCTCTTATCGATGTTTCTGACTCTCTATCCCTCTCCCTTCCTCTCTGTAAAAAATCAATAAAATATTTAAAAAAAAAGAAAGTCGAGCTTGGAGAAATGGCTGCTGTAGGCCACTGCTAGTAGGCTTCAGGTCTGCCAGCTGTCCTTCCACCATGCAACTGCAAGCAGAGATCCCCACTCCGAAGGAAAGAAAGTAGGTTTCTGCAAGTCCAAATTTCCATACTCAAAAAGTATAAAAATTAAATTACAGTAATTCGGGGAGGTTTTAGAACTTTAAAATTTGTGTGCATGCCCTAAGGGAATGGGCTGTTTCCTTACCCTTTTTCAAAGGAGCTGGATGGTGATAACACCAGTTTTCAATTCATCGCAATTGAAAACTCTATTCAACTTTGCACAAGTCAGACTCCTAAGGCGATTCAATCAGTCAAAAATTTTCCCTCACAGACTTGCCAATGTGCCATGAGTCCCATCTTTAGAACAACTCCTTTGGATTGCCCTGCTGCCCCAAATTAGCTTATTGGGGGTAGGGGGTCAAAGCCACCAGATAAACATGGCACACATCTTCAGGCATCAATTTTACTTGATGCAGAGGCAGTTGGAGAGCTAAGTAACAACTGATAGATAATTTAAAATATTTTAATATTTTTTAAATGTTGCTATAGTATGGATATTATATAAAGTTTAAATAAATATTAAGATAAAATATGATAGCCGAAACCGGTTTGGCTCAGTGGATGGAGCGTCAGCCTGTGGACTGAAGGGTCCCGGGTTCGATTCCGGTCAAGGGCATGTACCTTGGTTGCGGGCACAACCCCAGTGGGGGGGGGGGTGTAGGAGGCAGCTGATCGATGTTTCTCTCTCATCGATGTTTCTAACTCTCTATCCCTCTCTCTTCCTCTCTGTGAAAAATCAATAAAATATATATTTTTTTAAAAAGATAAAATATGATAATTTAAAAGCATTTCATGCCTGGAACTGGAGTGGGGAATCAACAAGTAGAAAATTTGAGAAACACAGATTAAAACAAAGCAAAACAAACGAACAAAAAAACACGATTCTTCTGGCTTTTAAAGATACTATCTTTTAAACTATTACACCAAACCTATCACTATTAGTTATTCATAGTGCATTTGTAGGACACTGTTTACTAAGTGAGCTGTCATCTAGAAGGAACTAAAGGAATACGACATCTGGATAAGTCATTATGATGTGTGATGAGCTGAGGAAGCACCAAGAGGCTTCTTTCTCCTTTCTTTTTTGTTTCTTCTATTGATTTCAGAGAGAAGATAGGAGAGGGAGAGAGAGGTAGAAACATCAATGATGAAAATCATCAGTCGGCTGCCTCTTGCATGCCTCCTACTTGGGATCGAGCCCACAACCCAAGCATGTGCCCAGACCAGGAATCAAACCGTGTACTCCTGGTTCATGGGTTGACACTCAACCACTGAGGGACACTGGCAGGGCAAAAGGCTTTTTGCGCACAGGCTGGTGTGGTTCAGTTGGTTGGGTGCCATCCTGTGTATTGAAAGGTTGCTGGTTTGATTCCCAGTCAGGGTACATGCCGGGTGGTCCCCAGTAGGGGACGTGCAGGAGGCAGCCAATTGATGTTTCACTCTAACATCGATGTTTTTTTCTCTCTCCCTTTTCCTTCTTCTCTCTCTAAAAATCAATAAAACATTTTTTAAAAGAGTCTTCTTGGATTACAGGAGGTAGAGCTAAAAAGAATGAGATTCAGATGCATTTGAAACAGACATTAACATAATCAGTCCTGAATAGGGTCTATCAATTGTCCACAAGGCAGAACCCTTCCCATACCCTCACGTGATAGATGAAAAAATGAGGCCCACATGGGTAAAGCCACTTTCCCAGGGTCACCCAATAATGCAATATAACCCAAGGCCACGCCTAAATTTCTAACTGTATCCAGTTCCCCTTTCAATAATAATAACAGCAAGAATGATTACAACTAAATTTCTAAGCCCTCATTACATGTCAAGCACTGTGCTAAGTAGTTTATCTTAGTTAACTCGCAACAATCCTAAGAGGAAGATATTAGGATCCCCATTTATACAGGTGAGGAAACTAATGCTAGACGTGGTTAAGAATTTGCTCAGGTGACAAAGCCGGCCAGGGGAAGAGCTGTAACGTAAAACAGGCCCATTTGATTCCAGAAGCCTCACTCTTACCCACCTTAATTCCTCACGGCCTTCACGTGGCCCATAGTCTCTAGAAGGGCAACCAAGATGGTTTCACCTTATCTTAACGTTAGTGGCCTACCTAAACCAAACAACCTAAAAGTCAAAGTGCACACGGTCCCAGAGAAAGGAAGGGAAACCCAGTGAGAGCGGAAGAGCCATAAGCCACCAGGTATAAAGGCAAAGAGGTCAAAGGAAGGCAAAGCAACCAAAGCACAGCACAGTAACTAGAACAGGAAGCTGGGATGACACAGAGAAGCCAGACCTCCCCTGGGGTTGGTCAAATTGCCCCCCACACCAAAGTCAGATTTGTGCTCATTCTCTACATGAGCAATCAGACGGAGAAGTGTGCTTACTTCAGAAAAATTACTGAATTCAAAATAACATGGTTTTAATGATAGTAAGTAGGCAACTCTCCATAATTGAGAGTATTTGCCTAACACTCCAACACTTAATCCCTCCCCCGCCCCCTCTGTTTTCCAAAGACAGGAAAGAACACTTAACAACAAGAACCCTTTCACACGTTCTCATCAGGCAGGCCTCCTGCAGGGATCCGCTGAGGTGTCACTCACCACAGAACTAGAACAGAGTCATGTTGAGTTTGGAGACAGAAATGCGTCTTCATTTCCAAGCCAAACCACAAATTTGAAATTGTTCAGCTAAGACCTTTAGTTTAATACCAACAGCAAACAACCCCCTGTGGTCTCATTTCCTCAGCTCATCCAGCACATCATTTATTCCTCACTGCTGCTGCCTAACCATGTCAGTGGAATCCAGGTGGGATTGTGTCAGAAAATATCACAGCCACATGGAACAGAAGTGTAAAAATGTAGTGAAACAAGCCAAGCATAACCTCCTGTCTAGAAGACTACTCCCCTTGACAGTTTTCTATATTTTGCTTTGCTCTTAAATCTGTTCATTGTAATCAGCATGTGACAACAGAACTCAAGGCACCGAGCCAGGAATCCTGGGTGCTGGTCCCAGATGTATAATTAACTTTGTGTATGACTTGGAAAAAATACCTCAGCTGCTATGGGACTCATCTCCAAAACAGAACCACCTCCCTGCCCTACCTATTTCACAAAGGTATTGATGAAAATTAAATAAATATCATGTGCAGAGCAGTACGAAAAGTACTAAATGCTAAACAAATATAGGAGAAAACAGGGGTTACTGAAGCAGTGACATGGGTCATCCTACACAGAATAAAACATTTGCTTTAAAAAATGTATATTTGCCTTTGTGATCTATGATAGGCCCTCTCAACTACAAATGTAAGTAATTGAGATACTCCCCCTCATCCCCCGCAAAAAAAAATCCCAAAGAACAGTCCTTACACTGAAACTATCACCAGAGGTCTGATAATGAACTTGGGTGATTGGGTAGAAATTCAGTAATTCATTTAACAAATATTTAATGAGCACATATCCTAAACTGAGCTTTATACTGGTTATTGAGGATATGGTAAGACCCCATAGCAGGGGGTTAAGCAGCGACTGGAGCCACGTGGAGCTGCCTTCAAGATGTCTAGTTGAAAGATCTTGCATGCATATATGCATAACCCATGGACACAGACAATAGGGCGGTGAAGGCCTGGGGGAGGGGAGCAGGCTGGAGGCAGTCAAAGAGGGGGAAAAAGTGGACATATGTAATACTTTCAACAATAAAGACTTTTTTAAAAAAAAAAAAGATGTCTGTTTGTAATGGAGACAAGAGCTGGAGGGAAGGCCATTTGTAAAATAGGTCATGTGGCAGAGACTTGAGCATGTTTAAATACTAATGGGAATCCTATATAATAAAGAGGTAATATGCAAATTGACCATCACACCCTCACAAGATGGCAGCCTACAACCAGGCCGGCAGGGGGGTTAGTGAGGGACGACCAAATGACTGAACAAGCAAGCAGCGTGGGGCAACCAGGCCAGCAGGGGTGTTAGTGAGGGATGACCAAACGACTGAACAGCAGGCTGCATGGGGCGACCAGGCCAGCAGGGGGGTTAGTGAGGGACGACCAAACAACTGAACAGCAGGCTGCATGAGGCAACCAGGCCAGCGGGGGAGCCATGAGGGATGACCAGGCCGGCGGGGGGGGGGGGGGGGGAGGCAGTTGGGAGTGACCAGGCCAGCGCGGGGGGGGGGTGGGCAGTTAGGGGTGATCAGGCCGGCACGCAGAGGCAGTGAGGGGCAATCAGGCCAGCAGGGGTGGGCAGTTAGGGGCGCCAGGCAGGCAGGCACGTGAGCAATTAGCAGCCAGAAGTCCAGGATTGTGAGAGAGATGTCCGACTGCTGGTTTAGGCCCAATCGGTTCCCTGAGGGGTCCCGGAATGGAGAGGGTGAAGGCTGGGCTGAGGGGACCCCCGCCCCCTGTGCACAAATTTCGTGCACCGGGCCTCTAGTGAGTTAATACTAGGAAAGTTGAAGACTCAGGAGAAAGAGAGAAACAATGACAGGCAGAGATTTCTAAGAGGTAAGATGGATGTGAAGTCCTGAGTAAGGTGGGAAATGCCTTTTTTTTTTTTTTTTTTTTTTTTTTTTTGCTTTTTTAAAGATACTTGGCAGATGACAGTAGGGAAAGCTTAAAACAACACATAGCAGCCCAGCCAGTATGGCTCAGTGGTTGAGTGTCAACCTCTGAACCAGGAGGTCATGGTTCAATTCTAATCTCAGGGGAGTGCAAGAGGCAGAAGGCAGCCAATCAATGATTCGCTCTCATCATTGATGTTTCTATCTCTCCTTCTCCCTTCCTCTCTGAAATCAATAAAAATGTACTTTAAAACCTCAATACTTCTTCAGGTTAAGAGCCATATTTATTCCCTATTTAAGTACTTCTTAACCATATAAGATCTATAAAATATGCTATCATTTTTATCAGGTACAAACCATGAAGATTACTGGCACTGACAGGACTCACCAGACTATTTAGCCCACCGCCTGTGGGCAGCAATGGCCATCACAAGAAGCTCTGCCTCTCGGCGGCGAAGAGTCCGCACTCAGGAAACGACATGGCCCACATCTAAGTAGGTGCTCGGTCTCAGGCCCCAGCATAGACTCAGTGATAACATTAGCTGTATGACTACGTGGGACCACAAAGGGTCCTAGTTCCCTCCTATTTACTCATGTCTGATTTGAAACGTACGTGTACCACACTACCACCCACATGTACACCTCAACTATGCTTTCACCAGGACTCTGCTGTCAAGACTGGACACTGACTCACCTACGTGGTTTTTCCAATGTCCTTCCCTTTCATTTGATGCAAACTTCTGGACTCTGACCTGGATTGCATGCCCTAGCGGGGCTTTTCTAAATAATCCCTCATATGCTGGCATAATCTAGATATTCTGAGTATAGATAGAAGTGGAAATCTTTAGCTCTTGTAGGTTCAAAATCTCTCATTTTCCGTGACCTATACACTGAGTGGCCAGATCATTATGATCTCTGAATGCATAGTAATCTGGCCACTTAGTGTATATCCTATATAATAAAAGGCTAATATGCAAATTGTCCCCTTGGCCAGGAGTTCGACCAGCAGGCAGGCCGGCCAACCACCCATGTCCCCTCCCCCTGGCCAGGCTGGCCGGACCCCACCCATGAGCAAATTCATGCACCAGGCCTCTAATATATACATATACTGAGTGGCCAGATTATTATGCATTCAGAGATCATAATAATCTGGCCACTCAGTGTATTTTTCCTGCTACTGCTCACGAGTTGGAAATGACCTTAACTCTAAACCTAAAGACCAATAAAGCCAAGATTCATAACACTGGAGGAGTTATCAAGGTTGTGCTATTCTGATACTTCAAAATCATTATTATCATTCCTCAGTAAAATGATCCACACCACCACCCATCCTTTAATAAACTATCCTCCACTAAGGTGCACCATTTCAGAGCAATTTTATCATTAGCCTGAAAGGCTCAACAACAGTAGGTCATTCCATATTTCATTTCCAGAAATCTATTTTCTCACCCAAGAGACAGCAACAAGTCTGCCTCCTGGTAAGGTCAGACAGCAAACAAGCGCAGCGGCTGTGGTGGTGGTCTGGGAAGGGGAGTGGTCTCAAAGTGAGGAAAAGCATTTGGGACTTACCCACAGGCCTGGTCATTGCAGGAACTGGCAAAAAAATAGAAAGTGGCCATTAAATTTGGGGTGAGTCTTGGAGTAAGTATGATACACCTCTGTTGCCAAACATGAACTTAGGGGGGAAAAAGACACTTACCGGCTAACAGTTTCCTTTGTGTATGCCAGTTTCTAAGAAAAACAAAGATGAAAAAGAAAAGCTTATGTAAGTTAATGACAGTTAATAAGCTGTAAATAAAACTTTTGGCATAGAGAGCCTAATGCCTTAACATTATAGAATCTATGTTATTATTCTCATTGCTTAGACAAATAGGTAAAGCGAGGTACTAATGATGCCAAGTTTGTTTGGGACTGAGAACGCCCCTATGTGCAGTCTCTGTTTATGTGCCCAAAAGTTCCTGTGCTCTCCTTTAATGGACAGAGATTAACAGACTTTACCTGCTCCTCATTCCAAAACTGTCTATAAATCAGAGATTGGTAGAGTTTTACCTTAACCTTCCATGGACTTAGAATCAAAGAATTTTGTGATCTAACATATTTATAGTAACTCTCGTCCTAGAACAATATGAACATGTAGATAAAATAACTGATAAATCTGCTTCTCCAGAATTCAGACAAAAAGACAAATTCTATCAATTATAGGATTATGTCTCTGTTGCATTCCAAAGCAAATTGTCTCCAAATTTCCTCTAACTTAGTGGTTTTCTTTTGAGACCAATATGATAAAAAGAACACTAGTAACTAGAAGTCAGAAAACCTAGTTTCAGGTACTATAGAGGCAAATCTGGTGTTAGACCTCAATTTCCTCATCTGCAAAATGGGAAGACTATTACTCTAAATAACTCTGATATTTATAAATTACTCACTGCTCTTCTTACTCTACAGATTCTCCTAGAATAATCTCAGCCACTCTCGTGGTTTTAATTACCACCTCAAAGCTGGTGATGCCTCTAGCTATATTTATTACCCTGACCACTCTCCATATCTTCATACCTACATATCAAGTTAATTCATATTTCACAGATGGCTCAGATCAACACATTTGAGAGTGGACTCATTCTCCCTCCACCCACCATCTACAAAGCTGCTTTCCTGATTGAGTTCTCATTCAATCATCCGAGCTAGAAACTGGGAGGTTTCTTGGACCACTCCTTCCTCCTATCCCTCTCTCACCAACCCATGACTTTAATCCAAACAAAACTAGACATGACTAATCTTGTTTCCCACATGTCTCTCGTGTCCCTTTATCTCAAGGTCGCGTTAGGACCCACATCCCCTCGGGCCTGGAGAACTGAAGGAGCATCCAACCTGGTCTCTGCTCTAGTCGTGTCTCCTCAATTCCATCCTACAGTATATAGAAACTCTAATGGCCTTTTTAAAATGGAAAACTGTCAAATCAGCCCCTGTGACTCACCTACTTAAAACCCTTCAATGGTTTCCTATTATCTAGAAAGTTAAACACAAACTTGTAAGTTACCCATTTTTCCAGCCTGATCTCCTGTCACTTCTGTTATATTGGCCCAAGTCCTTCTCTACAAACACTTGGTCCATGTTGTCCCCTCTGCCTAGAATGTCCATTCCAAACTCCTTCTCATTTAGCTAATCTGTACTTGTTATTTAAGATGCCATCCAGGTAGCACATTATCCCCCTTGGTCTGCATGTTCTACTAAATAATTATTGAAAGTATATTTCCTATATCTTTAAAACTAAACTTACAAAAATTTCCACTTATAAGAGACACTTTCCAATTGTGGACCCTGAAAAACAAGATAGCAACTAAAAAGGGCTCCTGGTGGCTAATTGGACTCAAATTTTAAAATATACACTAGTGTAGACAGAGAGCCTAGCAGCCATTTCCACACAGGGCCTCTCGTGCAAACTGCACTTCAGGCAGAAGCCTGCACTGGACTGCCTGCCTTCGCTGTGTTTCTGCCACCTGAGCCAGCCCTTGTAAAGGAGTTCCTCAGATCCTGTGTCAACCAGTAGGACTGAGGCTTTCCCCATCCAATCAGAGCTCTGCAGCTATATCCCCATCAGCTTCTTTGCCAACCAATCAGAGGGGCTCCATTCTGACCAATCAGGACAGTGCCTTTTGGGCCAATCAAACTGCAAGGATTTGCATGAAGACAGACCAATCAGGGACCAAGGACCAGGGGTGGGGACTTCTGTCTAAGTAAGTCAGCTCCCCTCTGGCTCTGGGAGCACATTTTCCCTTTCCACTGAAGAGTGCATTTCCCAGGCTGAGCTGAAACACTGAAGATCTCTTGCTGGAGCAGACTATAGAGGAGCAGAGCAGAGCTGTCTAGTCAGAGAGGGGCCTGACCACAGGGCCACCTGGCCCCAAAGCAGTCTCACAGCCATGCTGTTTTCACAGCCTGCTGTATCACAATTGAACTGTTTTACAGTAAATAAAGTTTCCTTCTTCACTGCACCCCAAACTTTGGATTTCTATTGGCATTGAATCGACACCAATGTAACAGCACAAGAGGCTTTTGTTATGGTAATGATAACGCTACATCCTAAATATTTGCTGCTCTATCAGTTGATCTTATCAGGAACACAATGAGATGGACAATGCTGATATAAATGTGTGTGTTATTGAACAGCCATTTCATATTAGCCACTGAAATGTGTAAAACTGGTAACGACTGAAAGGAGGGCCCAATGGTCTAAGGGAAAGAACATGGATTTCGGAAGAGAACTGGGTCTGGATTTCAGCTCCAGCCCATCTGGCTTTGTGATATAGGCTAAGGGATTTAATAACTCTCAGAGATTTATGCTCTTAGCCTAAATCTTTGCCGAGTACTATTTTAAATATTTACATTTATAAACAATGCTGAGACTCATACTGAATTGATAGTGTTTATTATAATGGCCAGAGCTAGGGCTACAAAGACTAGGCCATGCCCCATGGCAGCTCACAAAAATAGCCTAATGCAACAAATCAGAGTGGATGCAGGGATTTGCCACTTGTTCTCTTTTTCTTTAGGCCCTAGCTATATATCTAACCCCTATAATTCCTTCCCTTTTTATTGTACTTACCTTCATAATTAAGCTTCTGTGTTCCATAGACTGACTAAAATTTGTGCCCATTTCAAATATAGTTGTGATTCCATCCTCACATAAATTCATCCAGTAATGATATTCCTCACGCCCAGGAAATCGATCCCAAAAAGTCCTAAAGGCTTCCCAGACAGCTTCTTGACACACTGGAAAACAGATGGACAGGTGTTTTAAAGAAAGGTTGATGTGCTTTGGGGTTCTCACAATGATCATGGGCCTGTTTGTTCAGATTCCTGAGACACTTGCCCACAGTGTCCTTTTTGGAAGGACATGGGAATGATTCCCAGTCAGAGCTCTACTGTTTCGGCATGTCCTGCTTTAACTTTTCAGCTCTGCAGAGAATGTTCATTCCCCATACTTTTCCCTTGCAAAGGGGGTTGGTTCACCTCCAAATATGCAGGGTGTATGTTTTCCCATCTCTTTCAGAAAATCCATTTTTATGTTTTATAAAAGTGGAGCTGATATTGAGCATACCTCAATAAGTAAATGGATAAACAAATTGTGGTACATCTATATGATGAAATATTATTCAGCAATTAGAAGAAATTAGCTTTCAAGCCATGAAAAGACATGGAGAAGACTTAAGTACTTATTGCTAAGTGAAAGAAGCCAATCTGAATGTATGATTCCAACTAGATGACCTTCTGGGAAAGGCAGAACTATGGAAATTGTAAATAGATCAGCAGTTGCCAGGGCTTAGGATTAAGGAGAGGTGACTAGATAAAGCACAGAGGGATTTTTAGGGCAGTAAAAGTATTTTGTATAATGATGTAATAGTGAATACATATCATTAGACATATGTCAAAACCCACATAATGTACAACACAAAGAGTGAACCCTAATGTAAATTACACACTTTAGTTAAGAATAATGTGTCAACATGGAAGTTACATAGCATGTTATTAAACATGAATGGTTTACCAAATAGATTAAGGAAGAAATAAAAAACATCCTAGAAACAAATAAAAATGAACACACAAAAACCCAAAATCTATGGGACACAGAGAAATCAGTCCTGAGAGGGAAGTTCATAGCATTACAGGCCTACCTCAAAAACAAGAAAAATGTTTAATAAGCTAGCTAACCCTACAACTTAAAAAATTAGAAAGAGAACAACAAGAAAAGTGCAGAGTAAGTAGAAGGAAGGAAATAATAATGATCAGAGCTGAAATAAATGACATAGAAACTAAAAAAAAAAAAAAATACATAAGATCAATAAAACCTCCAAGACCTGGTTCTTTGAAAAGATAAACAAGATTGATGAACCTCTAGCCAGACTTATCAACAAAAAAGAGAGAGTACCCAAATAAACAAAATCAGAAATGAAAGAGTTGAAGTCACAACTGACCCCACAGAAATACAAACAATCATGTAAAAATAAATACTATGAATAACTATATTTCAATAAACTGGACAACCTGGACATATTCTTTTAAAAATGCAATCTTCCAAAACTAAATCAGAAAGAGTCAGAAAACCTGAATAGACTGATAACTATAAAAGCCGTGTTCTGAATGGCTTCACAGGGTAGTTTTACCAAACATTCAAAGGAAAAATAACATTCATCCCCTTAAGGGGCTTAATCACAAGGAACAACAACAGCCTGTAATTATTGGAATTAAGGGTCTAGGTCAGTGGTCAACAAAATCATTAGTCAACAGAGCAGCAAACCTCGGCTCGTGAGCCGCAGTTTGCTGACCACTGCCTTAAACTATTCCAAAAAATGCAAAAGGAAGAAACACTTCTAAGCTCTTTTTATGAGGCCAACATTACCCTAATTCCAAAATCAAATAAAGACATTACAAAGAATGAGAATTACAGGCCAATATCCCTGATGAACACAGATGCTAAAATCCTCAACAAAATATTTGCAAATCACACCCAGCAATATATTAAAAAGATTACACACCATGACCAAGTGGAATTAGTCCAGGAAAGCAAGGCTGGTACAATCTTCACAAATCAATAAATGTGATATATCACATAAACAAATTGCAAGACAAAAGCATTAGACAAAATCCAACACACTTTTTTGATAAATACTCTCAGCAAAGTGGGAATAGAGAGATCATGTCTCAACATATTAAAGGCTATATATGACAAACCTACAGCCAACATCATACTCAATGGAGAAAAACTAAAACCATTTCCCCTAAGAACATGAACAAGACAGGGATGTCTGCTTTCACCACTCTTATTCAACACTAGTGGCCCGGTGCACGAAATTTGTGCATGGGGGAGGGGGGTGTCCCTCAACCCGGCCTGCAAATCTCCAATCTGGGACATCCCTCTCACAATCCAGGACTGCTGGCTCCTAACTGCTCGCCTGCCTGCCTGCCTGCCTGATTGCCCCTAACTGCTTCTGCCTGCCAGCCTGATCGCCCCCTAACCGCTCCTCTGGTGGCCTGATTGACACCTAACTGCTCCCTTGCCAGTCTGATCGCTCCCAACTGCCCTCCCCTGCCAGCACCCGGAGAGTTTCTTAAGTGGAGGCACAGCTACTTCAGCTAAGTGTGTAATGTTGAATTAGGCCACCCAGAGTCCAGATGCATAAGTTACTTCAAATAAACATTTTTGGGGTGTGTGTGAAAATTTAGGTCTCTGATATTGAGAGGAAAAATCTATTGCTTTAAAATAATGACAACACCTATTTCAAATATTGTAATGAAAGTATGAAAAAAAAAACACCTCACATAAAAAGGCTGTAAAAATGTTATTTTACTTTGAAGACAGTAATAACTGAAAATAACAGGTTTCTTTTAGGCCACATCCTAAAAAGGTAGCTGCTTTCTTATGTCTTAGGCCTATACAAAGGTCTTAAGAGACCCCTGACCTGCTTTATGAAGATTTTAGGTTAACACATTTGTCTTAAAAACTGTGAGGTGCCTAATTTTTAAAAACAACCAGCCACACCCCCTTCCTCAACCATATTGCCACATCATCCAAGTTATACTTTATAAACAGCCTTGATGTGCTACACATGTGCAAAAAGTACACAAAGTGGGTAAACTACTTTTCCTTAGAAGTATATATTTAGTAATCACTTAGTTACATTATTTTATTTTTGTGAAATGAGAACTGATCAACCAAACCTTTCAAACAGACCCACCAGATGATAAATATCACCATATGTTTGATTCACCGTACATGTGGGCATAAACACTTCAATTACAGCTTTGTGTTTAGTATAAAAAACCTATTCTTGTGTGTGTTTTTTTGCTACAGATACCTGGCTCTGGATTACATTTTGAAAACTGCCTATTACAGATAAAGCACCTTTCCAGGTACGCTTCTGAGAAACAGATGTATTTATGCACACAAAGGTGTGTGAACACCTTTTCACACACAAATGTCCATATGATGCCTGTGCCGTGCTCCCAGCACATGCCCAAAGCGTGTGTGCAGCCACACACCCAGGTCCCAGCATAAACAGGCCGCCCCCAAACACGCTGGAGCCCCGCTGGCCTCCCCAGCAAAGTTTTTGTATATTTGTTTTTTGTTTTGTTTTATTTTCTTTTTTTACTTTAAATAGTTTTTTTGGCTTATAAGACCTTTGCATATTAAAAAAATACCCCAGAACACTATGCAGTATTAAATCACAATTGCATTTTTTTTACCAATTAAAACTACCCAGAATATACATTTTTAAAGGGAAAAAAATCCTACAGAACTGAATTCTGAATTGACATTATAGTTTAAATACTATGACAAAATAAATAATTCCTTATAGCATTAATTCCTTACACAAAGCTGCCAGACACTTCCAAATGCATAACCATTGCAGAGTGCAAATGAACACAATTCAACATTACACACTTAGCTGAAGTAGGTGTGCCTCCACTTAAGAAACTCTCAAATTTTGGCACAAAAAGTTGGGATGTTTTAACTTTTACCAGGAAACCAAATTCACAATCCATTTACTCTCTTTCTGGCCGTTTCTATTAAGAAGGAGAAGACAGGAGGAGAACAGAGAAGAGAAAGAAAGAAAGAAAGAAAGAAAGAAAGAAAGAAAGAAAGAAAGAAAGAAAGAAAGAAAGAAAGAAAGAAAGAAAGAAAGAAAGAAAGAAAGAAAGAAAGAAAGAAAGAAAGACGAAAGAAAGAGAAAGAAAGAAGGAGGGAGGGAGGGAGGGAGGGAGGAGGAGGAGGGAGGGAGGGAGGGAGGGAGAAGGAAGGAAGGAAGGAAGGAAGGAAGGAAGGAAGGAAGGAAGGAAGGAAGGAAGGAAGGAAACATCCTTCTGCTGTCAGAGCCTCAAAGAGTCGGCATCGCCTCTGCTTGAAGAAATCCACTCCTCTCAATTCTTCGGGCAGGTATTCCTGGTCCACAGGCTCGCTGTACCTGGGGCTGTATTTGCAGCCCTTGCCATAGCCCAGGTCCTTCATGAGCCGGGTCAGCGCGTTCCTCAGGTGCAGCAGGGGAGGGGGGGAGGTGGGGAGGGGGGAGGGCAAAGCCCCTGGTGGTTCCGCAGACAGGCTTTGACGTTGTTGTAGGCGCTGTGCACCTCAATAGACGTTGGGGCTCTGGCAAAATAGACCACACACTGGGCCAGAAGCACCTCACATTCGGGCATGACTATGAAGTGACAGCCCTGTAGGCGGCCACTGCTTGTGGTAACGCGGATGGGTCTGCCAGACCTGTGTCTTCCCTGGCGAACCTCACCAGCCTCCTTGCCACATACAGCAGGTCCTCTCCTCCTTGGAGCATGCGTGCCAGCCAGTAGAGGGAGTCGATGAGCCCCATATCGACTGATGAGGAGCAGAGATGCGGTTGCAGGCTCTTCTCCTGCTCGGTCATATAACATGGGAGACCTCGGGAGGCCTCCCTTCACATCATTCTCAGCGACCAGAACTCTACTGGGAGAACAGGCTTGCCCACGCTTCTTACTAAACGTCTTCCCGGAGCCTAACCCGGCCAGCACCGCCAGCTGCGGTCCACTCAGTCCAATTCGGACTCCCCAGCCAAGTTCACGGGCGTCGCTACACCGGCTGCGGTGTGAACCCCTCCACCCCCACGGGCCGGGGGCCTGGGGCCACACCGCCCACCCCCACCCCAGCCGCTCAGCCTGGGGCTCCGCATAGGGTGGGTGGGGGTGGGGGCGGGGCGGCCAGTGCCGGGAGGCGCCTCCGAGCGACAGCGGGTCTTTCTTTATTTTTATTTTTATTTTTATTTTTATTAATTTAATTTTTTTTTTTTTTAGAGCAAAAGTCTATGATTTTTAATTAAAACTGAAAAACTGTCCGGGACAGGAATGACAGAGGACCTGTCCTAAGTTTTGACTTCAGGTTAAAGACATTAGTACATTATTAAAATGTTTTTTAAGTGTTTTTCCCTAAGGCGGTGGTCGGCAAACTCATTAGTCAACAGAGCGGCAAACCGATAGTTTGCCGACCACTGTCCTAGGTGGATGGGATCCTGGGGGTGGGGATCATTGTGGACACAGTTGTCAGAATTCAAATGGGGTCTGTGGATTGAACCTTAATACCGTTTGAATGGAGATTTCCTCACGTGGTCGGGTGGAGAATTGTTATGTAGGAGTGTGTGCTTTTGGGAAATACACAGGGGAGTATGTGGGCATCCTGGCATGTGTAGAGCATGCTCTCAAACAGCTCAGAAAAAGACTGGGGGAAATGGGCAGATATGTGTATAAATGCACACACTCACACACAGTCTAACCTTGCTATTTCCGACTCCACCTTTGTGCACCTGCCTTCTTGCTAAGATATGTAACTCCAGAACCAAGGCTTGCAGAGCTTCCTCGGCCATTGGGCCACGGCCAGGGTGCAGGAACCCTGCAGACAGACCCACGCACAGTCCCAGCTGAGGCCCAACAGGTGCCACTGTTTTCTTGTTTCCGCTCCAGTATGTGAATTGGGGTCTGTTTCGTGATGGGTTCCATTGGGGCTTTGGCATTTCTGTGCTTCCTGGTGGCGCCTGGCTGTGTGGGGTGGCCAAGCTCCAGTGGCTGCCGGTTCCCTGAGCCCGAGAAGACTGTGCGGTAAAATACGGAGAAAAGATCGTGTCGTAAGCAAGTTCAGGCTGCCCCATTGCAACCTTAAGGAATCCACAGCACCATCACCTACGGTGTCCTTTCCACGGAAACACAGAGAGCACTGCCCCGAGCACGCACGGTGCCTGCTCACGGGGCCCACAGACCACAGCGGTGGCCACTTGTGGGCGACATCGTGAAGTCGTGACGCTGAGACGACACCGGGGGTGAGTCTGGCAACCAAGGCCACGTCCTGGCCCATGTCTGGGCCTATGCCCCACAGTGAGGCCTGCGGTCGGGCACCGACAGGCGGCTCAGGGAACCGACATAGCCATGTCGGTACCGCCGCAGTTTCTCTATGCACGTTTAAACCATCCGTGTTCTTCCGGAAAGAAGGGCTTTTTCTCCCACTCTGGTCGGCCATGCTCCCCCAGCGGCGCCCGAGGACCTGGGGCCTACCTGGCACCCCAGCCTCGCTGACCCCGCGGGCCACTGCCCTAACAGCTCTGTACCTCTGGGGCCCTCCACGCAGCCCACCAGCGCCCTCCAGGGCAGTCCATCCATCTGCACGCCCCCCCCCCCCACCCCACCCTGAGGCCGCCCGGCCACATGCGCTGGGGCCCTCCCACCCAGACTCGGCTTTCCCGTGCCTGGTGGTGGGCCCAGTGCGCCTGCACAGAGCTGCGTCTCGGTGACTGCACTTCAAGAAGCTGCCCTTTCTTTGTCTTTAAAAGACTGCACTGTACACGCCTGGCCCCCAGCGCCGCCCGGCCTGGGCGAGCGGCTGCCAACAGCACCCCCGATCGTGGTGGGGATCCCCTCTAGGGCATTGGGCCGGCCTGGGCTAGAGGCCACCAGCAGTTTGAAGGCCAGCCACGCCCCCGATCCAGGCGGGGGGCCCCCTCATGGTGACCAGTTGTCCGTCTGGTCATGACAGCCCTAGGCTATTATTAGTATGGCTAGTACTGGATAGAAGTCCTAGCCATAGCAATCAGACAAGAAAAAAAACATAAAAGGCATCCAAATTTGAAAGGAGGAGGTAAAACTGTCATTATTTGCAGATGACATTATATTGTACATAGAAAACTGCTGGGGCTGACTGACAGACCATGAGTGACTGCCAGATGAATGATTATTTTGACGTATGTTTCTGTGAAAGAGAGGGCAAAGGGACTAGGTGGCTAAAGGAATCAGAGAGCCCCATTTGCCTGTCTTCTTAGGCTTTTATTGTAGCAACAGTTAGAACTAAAATTAACTACTAGCTACTATTAGCAGGATAAGTACCCTTGAGAAAACACAGGTATTTGTAGTGTCTTTTAAATAAGGACGTTTAAAGAATAAACATAGCGATTCCAGCAAAACATTCAGGGGCTCAGACTTGTTTGAAAAAGTCAAGGCGGGGTCTGCCACCTTTGGCAAGGTTCCCATAGAGGCCTCCGACCTTTTGGAGAATTTTCCTTATAGATTTTCCAACTAAGTCCCGTGCTTCCCCACAGAAAACCCTAAAGACTCCGCCAGAAAACTACTAGATTTAATAAATGAATTCAGCAATGTAGCAAGATACAAAATTAATACCCAGAAATCCATGACTTTTTTATATACCAATAATGAACTCTCAGAAAGAGAAACAAAAAAAGAACAACCCCATTTATAATCCCATTGCAATAAAAATAACTTTAAGATACTTAGGAATAAACTAAACCAAGGAGGTAAAAGACCTTTTTATTCAGAAAACTAAAGGACAGTGAAAAAAGAGATAGAGATAGAGGAAGATATAAACAAGTGAAAGAATATACCGTGTTCATGGATTGGTAGAATCAACATCATTAAAATGTCCATACTACCCAAAGCAATATATAGATTCAATGCAATCCCCATTAAAATACCAATAGCATATTTCACAGATCTAGAACAAACACTACAAAAATGTATTATGGAACCAAAAAAGACCCAAATAGCCACAGCAATCTTGAGAAAGAACAAAGTTGGAGGAATCACAAAACCAGATATCAAGTTATACTACAAAGCCACTGTAATCAAAACAGCCTGGTACAGGCACAAGAACAGACATATAGACAAATGGAACAGAACAGAAAACCCAGAAATCTACCCAAGTCATTATGCTCAATTAACATTTGACAAAGGAGGCAAGAGCATACAATGGAGTCAAGACAATCTCTTCAATAAATGATGTTGGGAAAACTGGACCAAAAAAAATGAAACTAGACCACCAACTTACATTATACACAATAATAAATTCAAAATGGGTAAAAGACTTAAATGTAAGTCGAGAAACCATAAAAATTTTGCTACTGTTAATGAATCCTAATGTAAATATCTGTGTTTTCAAAAAATCTTAGGTGACCCTGCTAGTGGTTCTCAACCTGTGGGTCGTGACCCACAGGTTGAGAATCACTGCTGTAGAGCCTAAGACCATCAGAAAACACAGATATTTACATTAGGATTCATTAACAGTAGCAAAATTAGTTATGAAGTAGCAACGAAAATAATTTTATGGTTGGGGGTCACCACAACATGAGGAACTGTATTAAAGGGTCGCGGCATTAGAAAGGTTGAGAACCACTGAATTAGAGGAAATAATTTAATATTGCTATTTACCCTTTCTCTATAATAGAAGTGTCAGAGATGAAAGAAAATTAGTAAAATATATATGAAAACCTTCCTCCTGTCAGAGTCTGGGGCTCACCAAGGGACCCAGAGTCAAGTCCCTGCCCACCCACATGCACCTCAAAATCGCGTGAGACCCAGACCCATCCACCCCCCAACCCCCAATTGGGCTAGATCCAGACCTGGCCAGTCCCACCCTTGTCAGGGGGCGTAGCCTCCGGTCCCCTGGCCCGGTGCCAGGACGGGGGGCGTGGCCTGAGGTCCCACAGCCCAGATATCTGTCTGGCGGCCTGGCTGTCTTGGCAGCGGCATTGGCTGGGTGTGGAACACTTGCGTCATTTTAACAATAAAGATCATGTACACAACTCCTGGCTGCGGAGGGCCTCTGGCCAGGGAGGGCAGTTGGGGGCCATGAGGCCAGCCAGGGAGGGCAGTTGGGAGCCATGAGGCTGGCAGGGGAGGGCTCTTGGGGGCCATGAGGCCAGCAGGGGGGCATTTGGGGGCGATCAGGCCAGCAGGGGGGCAGTTGGGGGTGAGCAGGCCGGAGTGGGGGGCAGTTGGGGGCAAGCAGGCCAGCAGGCAGAGTGGTTAGGGGCGATCGGGCACACAGGCAGGTGAGCAGTTAGGAGCTAGCGGTCCCGGATTGTGAGAAGTTCTGCGATGGGCGAGGGGCCGAGCCAGGCAGCTGAGCCAGTGCAGGGATGGAGGGAGGGAGCACAGGGCAGGGGCAAGCGGGCAGCCTTGGTTCCCTGAACCTCCTCCCACAGGCATAGCCCTTCCTGGTGTTAAGATAAAAAGAGTTGTGTTTTTCTAACTCTGTCCAGGTAAAGGAAACAAGTGTCTGTTGACTTCCGATCTTACTTTTCCAGCCACCAGTTAATCCCTTTGGATGCATCATATCCAATCTCCAAATGATCTGAGGGGCAGGTTCAACCTTCGTCCCACAGGTGAGGAAACTGACCAATAAACACATGGGTCTCATAACTCAGTGTCAGCTCCCACGGAAATCTCCAGGTAATAACTCAGATTGTATATCTAAGGGTATAGTTTCTTCTGTTTTCGTGTTTAATTCAACCCCAGGAATCAAATAATACAATAAAGAATAAAATGAGTGCAGAGGGCTCAGCATTGAATTCCCAGAGCCTTTGGTCCCAGGCAAACTGCAGAGCTCAGTTATCCTGAGATGAAAGAAAAGGAAAGAGAAACATGAAAGGTTTCCCAGCTCAGTCACAGAGACATCTCATAGCCACATACTAAGGACATAACATTAATCTAGGGGTGGAAAGGACACAAAAGGAATAGAAGATGGAGCCATTTCCGTTCAGATTCAAGCCAAGTTAACGAGGCAGAATAAACACAGGACGCCATTGAAGAATAAGATGAAATGGTCTGATAGGGAGTGTCACAGACCTCACAGGGACAGCACCTGGGGCTCTGGACATGATGAGAGGAGAGAGGGGGCTGGGTGAGAGGAAGTGCATGGAAAGGCCTGGGAGTAGGAACAAGAGGGTGAAATGCAGAAGGTGGGCCCCACAGGGTGATGATAGGGGGCAAGCCTGCGGGAGGTGGCCAAGTGCCCCCACCTCTGCTGAGGGGTGCATGCGTCTGTCCTGGGAGCTGCGGCTGATGGAGAGGGAGGTGATGGCTCTATGTGGATGAGTTGCCAATGAGAGCTTCCCTGCAGCCAGAGTACTCAGTGTCCTCAACACGGCGGGAGCACAGGATCACATACACAACGTAACGAAAGAAAAAGCATCCTATTCCCAACTTATTCACAGACTTCTGTTTCTGGTATCTATATTCCCAATGTGTCCACAAGTACATTTGGAAAAAGAAAAAAGATTTGTATGTGATATGACTGCATCTTTAGAAAACCCAAGTGATCACAGGCAGAGCACTTTTAACACCTAATGAGCCCAATACACTGATGAACAAAAAGAGACCCAGAGACACAGACGCAGTAACAGACCGTGGAACCTCAGAGGGAAGGCGGAGGAGGGTGGGTGGGTGGGAAAAGATCAACCAATGGCCTGTGTGCATATATGCATCACCCCTGGACACAGACAATGGGGTGGTGAGGGCCTGGGGGGAGGGGGGTAGTAGGCTGGAAAAGGTTAATGAGGGGAAAGGGGACCTATGTAAACCTTCCAACAATAAAGACTTAATAAAAACAGTAAAAAGTAAAAGAAAAGAAAAGAAAAGAAAAGAAAAGAAAAGAAAAGAAAAGAAAAGAAAAGAAAAGAAAAGAAAAGAATAACTGCCCTGGCCGGGTGGCTCCATTGGTTGGAGCTTCGTCCTATACATTGAAATGTTGTGGGTTTGAACCTGGGTAGGGGGTGTGCAGGAGGTCACTGAGCAAGTGGTGCCTGGAGGAGGGAGGCTCCTCAGACCTAAACACAGTCCAGGCCTCACCCATGATCCAAGGCCCGCCCTCTGCTGAGTGAGACCAGACCTCCCAGCTTCCTGTCTAATCCCTGGTCTTTGAGTCATAGGGCCGCTTACCCATGTTTCCCAGAATTCACTGCTCACTGTGAAAGGGTAATATGCTAATTAGACCAGACGTCCCTCCAAACAAAGCCACGGTGGCAGGGGCTGAGGCAGAGGTGGTTAGGGGGATCAGGCTGGCAGGGGAGAGCAGTTAGGGGCTACCAGGCCGGCAGGGGAGAGCAGTTAGGGGCTACCAGGCCAGCAGGGGAGAGCAGTTAGGGGCAATTAGGCCGGCAGGGGAGAGCAGTTAGGGGTGACCAGGCCAGCAGAGGAGAGCAGTTATGGGCGACCATGCCCACAGGGGAGAGTGATTAGGGGCGACCAGGCAGGCAGGTAGAGCGGTTAGGGGCGATCAGGCAGGCTGGCAGGTGAGCAGTTAGAAGCCAGCGGTCCTGGATTGTGAGAGGAATGTCAGACTGCTGGTTTAGGCCTGATCCCTGAGGGGTCCCAGATTGGAGAGAGTGCAGGCCAGGCTGAGGGACCCGCACCCCCCTCTGTGCACGAATTTCATTCACTAGGCCTCTAATTGCTTAATAATGTTTGATAGGTCCCAAATATAATCAAGAGATATAAATATTCTCCAAAAAAATAAAAGGTGCTAACACATTATGCCACTTTACCAAACAAAAAAACAAATATATAAATATATGTAATATCTGTTATTATTTTTTTATTTTTAAAACACTTGCTTTAGTGAGGGAGGATGAGTGGAAGGACAAAATGGAGGAAAATAAGGAGAAGATAAAGTAGCAGCTCAGAGTGAAGTAAATGCTAAATAAACATTTACTGAATATATTTAAACATGAATGAACAAGCCTGGTTTCACCATCACTTCATCATCTTTCTCCACTTTAATTTACTAGCATCACATCTATCCTATGGCTTTTTGTTGGTTCTTGAGGGGTAAAAAGCAGAGTTTGGGAGCCCTCCAAATATCTAAGGGATATATTATGGTCAATTAGGTAATTTTGGTTAGTAAATAGAGAAAACAGAGAATGACTTTACATAATAAAAAGGTATGAAATGAAATCCTGTTTAGCTAAAAATAAAATCCTACTTTTGTTGCAGTAAGGTCTATTGTGAGAAGTGCCATCATTTTAGATGTCAAAGTTTTATGTGTACCAACCAAATAACCAGCATGAGTCTATAGAATGTCTACACTATAAAATATTGAAATTGATACTTTATGTATATAAAGTAACTAACTGGTCAAATAGATAAGTATAGATATATTTTGTAGGTATATTTAGGCAAATTACTGTAATGAAGTAAAAATTATAATTCATTTATCCCATAACATAAACTGATATTTTTAAAGTGCTTAAAAAGAAGTAAATCGCCCTGACTGGTTTGGCTCAGTGGATAGAACGTCGGCCTGCAGACTGAAGGGTCCCAGGTTCGATTCTGGTCAAGGACATGTACCTTGGTTGCGGGCACATCCCCAGTAGGGGGTGTGAAGGAGGCAGCTGATTGATGTTTCTCTCTCATCGATGTTTCTAACTCTCTATCCCTCTACCTTCCTCTCTGTAAAACATCAATAAAATATATATATTTTTAAAAAGAATTAAATCATTTCCTCTCTTTAAAAAATGTCAACTTTCCTCTAAAGGTGTATAAATACTATATTCTTAGCAAGTCCCTTTTCCATAGCTAGTAGAAAGATATTTGGCTCAGTCCCTACCTAAATGATCACAAATTGTGAATTATAACGAGATACAACATGTTTGAATGCCATGTTTGATAACCATGTTTGAATGCCATTACAGAGTCCAAGGATTTGGATGTTTGCTTACCTCGGACTTGAAAATATTTCACATGGTTTGCCACGGCCTCTGTGACACTTTCATCAGGGCAGACTTTTACTCCATTGGGAAACAGAGTGGATCGCCTTCTTCTAAGCAACCAGTGTCTCTCGGCTTCTCTGTGGTCCCGAGGCCGTTTGTTCCCACGGGACAGGGAAGAGTCTGCGGATTCTGATTCAGTCGGGAGAAAAGAAATGGCACTCGCGGGTTCTTGGGTTTCTTCTAAAGATAAGTTGGTTTGTGCTACAGAGTAAAGGCATAAACAAGGCTTCTGATGATAAATGAAGATACAGTTCGAAAGGTAACAAAGAAAAACTGAAAGGTAACCCCCAAAAAATGACATTTGTGCCACATCAGGATTTTTCAAGACAATCTCAGATTATAGACATGTGTGCCTAAGAAGGAGAGGAGGGAAGTATTCAATCTTTTCTCCATTTAACTCCTACTCCTTCATTTCGAGATTGTTAGTTATTGAAGTCAAGTATACATCCAAATTCAATACAAGAAGTAAAAGGAAGTAAGGTTTGAACCAGGAAATACTAACGAAGAGGAAAACCAAAATTATTGGAGAGCTTTTAAAACAGTTTAAATGAATCAATATCAAAGATTAATAGAGTAGTATTTGATTCAATTTCTTATATCAATCACATCAAATATTATTTGAGAGAGAATACATTACAAATATAAAAAAGGATAAAAATAATGTCAATTTTAAAGTACCTGTTAATGATGGAAGGTTTTCTTCTATCAGGACAAATATCAAAATACCCAAAGAAATCTTCCCAGAATGAGGAAACATAATCATTTGGCCAAAACCAAAGAGATGAGGAGAGGCCAAAATTCTTAATTGAGCACCAAAGCCTTGAAGCTTCCAATAACAAATTGTTACAGGAAAGATCTAACATATAAAAAATTATGTTTGAGAATTGGCAAACATTCCAAAACCATTATAAATGAGCGTAAATAAAAACGGTGTCCTTTCAAAGTACCCCTCACTCTTCTCTCTTCAGCATGCTATGGAAGCAGGAGAGATAAGCTAATTAGGACAGATGGGGAGAGACAATTTCTTTATTCTAATCTAGCCCTCTAAGCTCTTTACTAACACTCCCCTTGCCTTTAATAAGCAGTTTGCTTAAAAATAATGTTTCATGTATATTTCACTAAGTTTTACAATTTTCATGAGTCTATTAGTCGAATCTTATCAATTCGACTAAATGTTCTCCGGGTTCTTCTAGAACCAACAATTTATAAGCATAAAATGTCCAAACTGACTATACCTGTCTATTTCGTAAGTACAGATCTATACACAAAATTAGTTTTCTTAAAGCTGTTTCTCTTTGTAATAAATCTACTGCACTGTCCTTAAATTTTCTTCCTTGATAAAAAATTTGAAGATCTTTCACTATAATCACTTACTATGTCTTCTTCCTTATCTAGAAAATGGGATAGTAGTAGTAAAGCTACTACTATGATAGAGCTATTGTGAAGATTTAATTAGGTAATATACAGAAAATGCTTAGAATAGTACTTGGTGCATACCACACACAATATAAATGATAGCTATGTGATAATAACTTTATTGCTTAATTTGGTAAGGCCCAGTGTGTTATACCGCATTCCAGAGGACCAGACAAAATTCTTTGTATTATTACAGTTGTTTTTATCAAATAAACCTAGAAAACAATTTCATTATAATCCTTGTGGAAGCTAGAATTTACTATCAAATAGCATTGAATTTATCTTATGTCATATACCTCAGGAGTTCTCTTTAAAAAAAAAAAAAATGTTTTCTAACAATCTAAAGCACATTTTCTCTGAAGAATCCTAAACTAAGTGAGTTAGTTAAATCATCCTTTGTTTTATGCTTTAGGAAAAGCTCAAGTGTATTTTTTAATACAAGCTCATACAAACCACATTTTCAGCCCTTATTTAAGCTCATAAATCTCAATGACCATTAAATAAATACATGTGCACAGAAGCATTTGCAAATATATTGGTAAGAATTTTATTTGCCAAATTATTGCTGAGTAGGAGGAAAAAGCTGAAAATTTTACTAGTAAGTGAAATTAGAAAGTTCAAAGAAAAGTTTCATGTTGATAATTTAGACCAAGAACGGCCTGGCCGGTGAGGCTCAGTGGAGAACTTTAAGGTAACAAAAGGCATGGGGGGGGGGGGGGGGCGGGTTATGAGGGGTTAAGGAAAAAAAAATTTTTTTTAAATACTGTAATAAAAAATAAAAATGAAAAAAAAAAGCTACTTGAAAATTCTTTTTGATGGCCTACTCCAACAAGCCAGGAGATCTTTTGAGATTCACAGTATTCTGGAAACATTTCTGTACTTAGAATGAGAAAAACCCTGGGCAACCCTGAGTTCAAAACCTGTTTTTACCACTTAATATTTGATTTTGGTGAACCTAAACTCCTTTAACTGATTCACTCACCAAAGAAATTAGGTATGATAATCTCTGTCTATATCACAGGGTTACTCGGAAAAAATAGGATATATGCAAATTCTTTGTAAACTAATATATACTATTTATCTTTCATTACAAGTGTTCATAAAGTTTTAAGAGGTTTCAAATTTTGGAACTCTCTTTTGTTCAAACTGCAGAATGAAATAAATCTTCTCTAATTTAAATTATATTACAAGTATTTACTTAAGAACTTTAACAATGGTTATTATATTCTATAAAAAATAGTTTGAAAGATTTCAGAAATCTGTACTTAAAACAATAGTATGAAAACTTCAGCTGGCTTCATTTTCTTCTAAATACATTTACCATTTTATCAATTCATTTTAACTTCACATTTAGTGTACTTTTTAACTGTAGCATTCTTAGAATAATTGCATCTATAACACAAGGCAGTATGTAATGACTACCATAAGGTTGTGCATGGGAACCCAGGAAAAAGATTAATTCCAACTGGAATACTAAAGGGGGTTTATCAGAGAAGATAACATTTCAGCGAGGCCTTGAATGGCCTGGTGCAGTGGCATTTCGGTGGGCAGAGGTGGAGCGGGTTAGTGGGAGGAGATGGGAGTTAGGAAAAAAACCTGGTCATGATCAATAAGGTGGAAAATTACACAATCTGTACAGAAAATAGGAAGATATTTGCTAAAGCAGGAACAGGAGACTCGGGGAAAATAGGTTGGAAATGAAGGAGGTCCATTATGAAATACCTTGAAAGTCTTACCAAGAATTTTGGTTTTTTTCTATAGATGAAAAGATTATCTAATTTTAATTACTCAGAGAAAATATTCCTTGAGTTTTCATTGAGATTCTTTTTAGGAAATATTTCAAAACCTCATCTGATGGTCCTGATGCTTCAAGAAATATACCCCCAATTATAAGCTGGTAAGAAATTAAACATTGTGCTTAGAAATAACAAGTACCAGGTTCTTTCATCCATTCTTTAATTCCAAATGAGTTGACAATCATTTATTGACTCAGCAAAAGTTTCCAGGTGTTCACTATATGCTACTAACATACTAAATACATCAAATGCAAAATGTTTGTCCTTTAGGAGTATGTCGTCTATAGGTGAAAACATGTATACAAACAATGACATAAAACTGATGAAAGAAGTATAAACAAGTCATTATGGGGGTACAGGAGAGGTAATGAATTATTCTGTTTGAGCAAATGTGGGGTGATGACATTTGAGCCAGATTTGGAAAAAAATAAAGTTGACAGGAAGTAGTGAAAGGGTGTTCTAGAAAGAAGGACTGGCATGTGCAGGCCTGAGGTGTGGAGCTGCAATGTTGCAACATCTATTCCAAACAACCACTGATGATCTTGGGTTCCAAGTGACGTTCACACTCACAGGACAACAGTCCATAACCTAGCTCCTTTCATTTGTATTTGATACACAGCCCAGAAACCAGTGCATCAAATAAAGCTATCTTCAACGGGAGTCTCTGTAGGAGTCCTGACCCTGATGTCTCCAGCTGCCAGAAGGGATGTAAGAGAGGAGACCACCTTATGCAGACCACACCAGACCGCATAAGGAAGCCTCATCCACCCAGAACCATGTCTTTTAAGACTGTGGGCACTTCCCAAACTTCCACACCCAGTTACAATAGACTGCAGAGGGAAGCAGGGTTTTATACAATCTGCTCCAGCAGGCCTTCCGAGCATGCATGTCCACTCAGTTCTCCAGCGAGACACAGTTAACCATTAAAGCTCTTTTTCACCATTAAAAATAAATGTTGACTACATCTGACAGTTCACATGTATTTAAGCTCAGCACGTTTCCAAAGAAACGGTATTGAAAAGAAAAAAACCCAAGGTAATTTCCTATGAATAAAAGGCTTAAGCTTGGTGTTAAGCCAAAAGTAATTAAGTATCCTACATAATAATAGACAAATATGCAAATTGACTGTACCTTCGCTATGCCCGCGATTGGCCAGGAGGCGCGGAGGGGCGGGACTCGGGGTGGCCGGGGTGGCTGATTGGGCCGGTGGGACGCTGAGCTTGCGTCGCCAGCGGCGGCTCGAGCTCAGCGTCTGCGCCATGGCTGTGCTGCGGCACAGAAGGGGCCTCTGGGGCAGCGAGCTCACATCCCACCACGGACCATCAAAAGCGGGGAAGCTGGGTGCCTGTCCGCTCAGGCACCAGGCCTTTCAGAAGCCTCCGGTGCGCTGGAGGCTTCTGAAAGGCCTGGTGCACCAGCGATCAAAAGCAAAAGCATGGGAGCTGGGTGCCTGTCCGCTCCGGCACCAGGCCTTTCAGAAACCTCCGCCGCGCCGGAGGCTTCTGAAAGGCCTGCTGCACCAGCGGACAGGCACCCAGCTCCCCCGTGATCGAAAGCGAAAGCGTGTAGGGGACCCTACACGTGCATGATTCAATCATGCACTGGGCCTCTAGTAAATTAATAATTTTATATGACTAAAAAGTAGGTCAGAGTGGAAAGATGAGGATAAAGATAGAAACCAATTTAGAAAGGGCTCTGTATGATGAGTCTAGACCTGTTTTCTCCCTAACAAAAAAGAAAAGCTGATTTAATCAATTCACTTTAATAAACTTTTTCCAAGGTGGTTGAATATCACTCTTTTTTAAAAGCTATCCTTTGCCTAGCTGGTGTGACCCAGCGGTTGAACGTCGACCCAGGAACCAAGAGGTCACTGGTTTGATTCCCAGTCAGGGAATATGCCCAGTTTGCAGGCTTGATCCCCAGTTGGGGGTGTGCAGGAGGCAGCTGATCAATGATGTTCCTCTCTATCCCTCTCCCTTCCTCTCTCTCTAAAACTCAATAAAAACGTATTTTTGAAAATCTACCATTTTACTTTTAACCCCAAGTGTTGTGAATTAAAAATAGTAGTATCTTCTTTAGGAAAGTTTTCCCTGTCCACCGACAACTCTCTCACTACCTCTCCACCTCTCCCTAGCACACAGGGTTTTACACACACACACACACACACACACACACACACACACACGGATGAACTCCCTCTTGTGGTCACAAAGAAACTTATGATTGCTTTTACCAGGGAATATTAAGATTGTTCATATGTCCACTTCTCCCATTATACTATAAAGAGTTCAGAAGATCTATCATTCATTTTATTGTACCTAGAAAATTCCCAAATGTTTCCTGAACTGACAATCAAATTAGCAATATGCTTGTTAAAACAGAAAGGAAAATTAATCTAAGCATCAGCCACATGATATGCACTGGCCACTGTAAAACTCAAAATTTATTTCTAAGACTGTCACGCATTTCTTTAAAAAATTATACCTCAATCTAATGAATTGTAAATATGTTTAATAGAAAATGTTGATATTCTCAAAGCATTTCCACATGAATTTAGGAAAATGAATTTTAAACAATCTTCAAAACATGATAAAAGACAGTGGTATCTTTGAAAAACACACAAACAAAAATGTTAAGAAGTCACAAGAAAATGTATTATATATTTACTTTACCAAAATTCAATGTATGAAACCATTAATAGTCACCTAAAAAAGTCCCCTCCTACACACACATAAATTGGGAATGAAACATGTAATTATAAGATTCTTTATAGGAAACTTCCAAAAGACAAATACCTTTAACAATATAAAGATGGTGACAAGATTAACAAAAGCTTAAAAACACTGAGGCTTAACTGATAATTTCAATTCACATGATTTTGAAATAAAATGTTCCTACTTTTAGCTTTATCTGAAATTTCCTTTGTTTCACTGCTTTATATACAGTTATAATGTAAATCCAAGAGATGCTTAAAACAGAAGATTAAAATATTCTTTAAAAAAAAACCATTTTCCTTATCTGAGAAAATACATTATAATTGTCCCCTCAAAATATTCTTGATAACATTAGAGGGTTGTGAAGTATTTCTATAATACCACCCTCAGCACATGAATTTATAACTGTTACCTAAACATTTAATTTAAAAAAGTAAGCTCCATGGGAATTACAGGTCTCTAAAATGTCCAATTTAAAAATATAAAAGCAATGATAACAATCTGGCTTTACAGATGAATACTGGGTAACAGAGTTATAAAATTATGTATTTAGTTCTAACAATAAATAAGACTTTGAGGGTATTTTTTAATTAAAATTATAAGGACACCAATTTTATCTTCTATACTTACATAAATTGTGTACATATATTCTGGGGTAATGTAGCAGTCAGTATATAGCTATACTTCAAATTGAGTTACATATATAATTTTTAAAACATTTTTTGTTACAAATTTCACCCTGAATGAATGAACTAAATTCTCAGTTCCCCACATATGAAATTAAAAAAAGGGAAAAAATTACAGCAGAGTAATGGTTCCATTTAGCAGATGAGAAAAATAAGCTGCGCTTTGAAAGACTGGATTTTTATCATCTTGCTAACATTATGTCTTCTTTTACACATACAGAAGGGATGCCATAAATGGCACTTTCTGAAGCCTTGATACTAAATTCATTAAAAAAAAATACACAGTATTCATACTGCATGCTTGAGCTGCAAAGAATAGAATTACAATATTATGTGACTTGTCAAAGAATTTGACAAGCACTGGGGCTGTTAGCAGGGAGGACCTAGCTCCCCTCAACTCCCGTTATGTGGAAGTACAGATCACATAGTTTTATTATCTACAAAAACATTCCCACATTACATATGCTATTGCATAATCCAAGCATATTAAATCAGAAAAATATCAAATATTTATGAAATTTCCATTTCTATCTAATAAGTTTATGTATCTCACCCCCATTTCCTCTCCATCTATAAGATCCCAACAATCTAATAATACACCTTATATATTTTAAATAAAGGCCAATGACTTATAAAACTACTACAAGTTATTTTCTTCTCTGTGAGCTGGCTAACACAAATGCTGGTAAGCAGCTTTCCTGTAATCGTGTAGAACATCTGTCATCTTTGTACAGATTAACTAGCTACTGCTGCCCTTCTGCTGCTGCAAATGAAGTTTCAAAATGAGCTCTCGAATATCCTCCCGTTTGGTCTTTATTACATGACGAGGAAACCATTTCTCCAAATGAATTGGAAGTTCAAAGTTAACAATAGGATCCTAGAGAAAAGAAAGAATACAATCATTTTAGTGGTATGATTCAAACTTGTTTGAATTTCATTTTTATGAGAAATTGCCAACTTTATTTAAATAACAACTTTGTTAAGATATCATTCACATACCGTAAAATTCACCTAAGATATGCAATTGAATGGTTTTCAGTATATTCACAAAGTTGTGCAACCATCACCACTATCATTTTAGAACATTTTCATTAAATTGTTAACTTATGAACATCAAAAATAAATCCTGTTTGTTCTGTTACAATGGTGTTTAACTGATTAGTGCAAAACAGATCAGTATTAGAGAATGATACAGCTCAATGCAGAAGTCAGGTTGATTTGAACACAATTTTTTCCAACATGTTAATATTTTGAAATTATTAAAACAAAGAGAAAGTCTTAGCAGTAAATGAAGAATCTCAGATTTAAAAAAACAAAAAAACACATCAAATTCTGAAGAAGTGCCTTCTTTTAGTGCAAAAAACAGCCAATTTATTGGCTTCAAGAACTGCTGCATTTTCCATTATGTTAAGCTTAATAAGGAAGTTGCAAGTTTTTTAAAAAAATAACTGCTGAAGAAGGCTACCTCTAGATCAGGTTTATAAATTTGATGAAACTATTAGAAGCCAGATATAAGAAGGATTTACAGCTTGAAGAAGAAATTAAGAGTCCCAGGGTATAATGCTGAAAAAATGGACTATGATGCTCAGAGCAAATGTCAGTGGTGATTTAACTATGCGAGTATTTTAATTAGAATTAATATTGTTTTTGTTAGGGCTTAGTTACATGTTCCACAGGTTTTGAGTAATCCATCCCAGACCTATATTTTTTCCACAAATTTATGAACAAATTTGTAAAACATGTGGTTTAGTTTTTTTTAGTTTCTCCCCCACACCCCTCCCCCCCGCCCCAAAAATCTTACAACCTATATTAGAAGCATATTCTACTAACTGAGGCTATTAAAGTAGAATTATGTAACAAACTCAAAATATGTAATAAGGAACTTAGAATATTCTAAAAATAAAACCAAATCTCTTTGGAAAGAGTATTAGAAGACTAGAATTGGCTCCCTTTAATGAACTTCCATTGTGAAAAAAATATTTACATATTTCAGTGACTTCCATAACATGTATCATATTCTGCTATGTTATTCCTCTCCAATTATACCAAAAGTTGTAACTGCACCTTATAATCCTTACTTTGAAAGTACTGTAACCTTTAAAGGATTTTCCAAGCAAGTATAAATAACCTGCTCAATATACCAACAACACTGGTAATGACTGAAGTAATAAGCTGACAGTTCAAAAAGCAAAAAGTGATTCCTTGCTATTTAAAAATTCTTCTTTAATATTGCTGCAGTTTCAATGGTGTCTCTTGTGAGCTAGAAAATAACACCCATGCTTGTCATTGTACTTATCTAGTTCATGGTTTTCTGAACTACTTGAATACATGAATCTAGTTCTGAAATTTTTTCTTCAAATTTCTATCTGCCTTACTACTCTCTGCATGCACCCCCCACCCCCACCAGTAATCATTCTGGAACTCCAATTATATGTAAATTAGACTTTTTGACTGTATCACACTTATCTCTTATGCTCTGTTCTTTACATTCTTTTTCCTCTCCAAGCAAATTGGATACTTTCTAATGTCTTTTTCTTTTTTGAAGTTCACTAATCCTATCTTCTGCTTTATCCAGTCTGCTATTAAACCTATCCAATAAGTTCTAAATTTCAGATATATCATTATACATTTTCAACTCTAGAATGTTCACTTGACTTTTTTAGATTTCATCTCTTCATTCATTTTGTTCATCTTTGACTTTTCTCTAACATATTAATCAAATCATTTCTAAGTTCTTATCTGCTAACTCCCATATCTGAATTATCTGTGGTTCCATTTCTTTTTTTTCTTTCTTTCTTGATTACCTATAACATTTTCTGCTTCTTTGCTTGCCCAGTAATTTGTGATTGTATACTGGTAACTGTGAATAAGAAATTTATTTATATTTTTACATACCTTAAAGAAGCTTTCCACATATTGCAGTAAATATACTCCACAATCACTGCTATTATCTTGTTTAGGAACTTTAGGGCATAGGTCCACCATGTTTGTTTTGCTGAATTCACGGTGAGTTTTTCGTTTAACTTCCCACTCTACCTCTAAATACCTTAAATCATCAAAAAGTAGATTGACTTGAATAGAAATCTCTTTACTGTTATGTAACACTTTCACACAAAAACATTTGTTGGCTCAAGCTGAATTTCTAAAGACAGAACTTTAACAGTAGAAATTACAATAAGTGAGGCTTCAAAAGTCCTACTTTAAAGAAAATCATCTTAGTTTCTAACTAAATGCTAGACCTTTTCTAACAACTCAACTTTAACAAATCAAAAATATGAAGTTACTTATATAAAAAAGATTAACAAATTATTTTAAAACTTTAGCTGCTAGTTTTTTCCAGATCCTTAAATTACAAAATTACACGTACACACACACACACACACACACACACACACACGTAATAAGAATGTAAGGTTTATTTCCTAAAGTATTACTTTTGATAACCACTAACATTTGCACTGTTCCTTTGTAAAGTTGTGCTTTTGTTCAATTATGAATACAAATTTTGAATTTACTTTTCACATAGTCCTTGAGAAATATTAATACTTAAATTTATAGGCCTCATCTAAATACATAATAAAATACAATTCTGACATAGCATTTTCAGTAATTCTTAAAATATCTTCAAAATTATTGAGATTTTTAGGTAACAAACTAAAGGGCAAACTGTCATTACTTACTCTCGTAAATTCTGAACTGTGTTTTGTATAGAAGCAGCTTTCAAGGAGTCTAGTATGAGAATGCACGGCCTATTAAGAGCAAAGGAAGAAATCAAGATGTATGTATTTGTATATGAAGTGAACCTAAATATCTGAAAATATCATTATAGCATGTACCTACCTTTTGCACACTTTCTTTGGTATTGACATACTTGTCTCAGTACTCTGAAATAACATAAATTTTTATGACTTTACAATTAAAACTAGTTTGAATAAATTAATATTCAGTTACTTTCTAAAATGTTTCAAATAACTTTGAAATTAAAATTTCAAATGAGTTATTTTCATCATCAAAAGTGAGCTAATTGCACTTTTCAAAATTCACTGATTTATTTTCTTACTAGAAGCCTGATGCATGAAGATTCATGCTAGAATGGGCCTTCCTTTCCCTGGCTGCTGGCACCGCCTTTCCACTCCGGCCCTGCCTTCCCACGCTGCCCAGAGGCCCTGAGAGACTGGGGTGGGGTGGAACGCCTGCGTCGTCGCCATGATGACAATGCAGGCATCCACGCCAGTCGCTCAGCGCCTGTGTATGCAAATTAACCGCCATCTTTGGTGGGTTGGTTTGCATACTTGCTCTGATTGGCTGGTGGCGTAGTGGAGGTATGGTCAATTTACATGTTTGTCTATTATTATGTAATATACTGGTGAAACAGTAGTTTATACAGTTTTACATGTGGCCTGAAGAAGTTATGAACCTTTAATATGTCCTAAAAAATAATCTGGAACTTTAATTAATTACTTCTATTCAGAGTTATCATCTTCAGCAAAGATAAGCAAATTAATTTAATCTATGCTTACATACATTCTCTACCTCAATAAATAATGTCGGTAGAGACACATTTCTTCCCTCTGAAGCACAAAAAGCAAAATATTAATGTATATTAAGCAAAAAAGATGGATATTTTTGTTGATAAATTTGAGAAACAATAGGTCAAACAAACATTTCTTTAAAGCAGAACTTCTCAGTATCTTTATTATCTATATAATAAAAGCCTAAGCGACTATTATGGTGAAATGACCAGAATAACCGGTCGCTATGATGCGCACTGACCAACAGGGGGCAGATGCTCAACACAGAAGCTGCCCCCTGGTGGTCAGTGCACTCCCACAGGGGGAGTGCCGTTCAGCCAGAAGCCAGGCTCACAGCTGGCGAGCGCAGTGGCAATGGCGGGAGCCTCTCCCGCCTCTGTGGCAGCGCTAAGGAGCAGTGAGCCCAGCGGTCAGGAGCAGAGAGCAGGCGGGCGGTAAGGAGCGAGGGGTTCTGGACTGTGCGCAGGATGTCCGCTTGCTGGCTGAAGAACCCCCCACCCCCACCAGTGCACCGGGCTTCTAGTTCTAATGTAACGGTGAATCTCTAAAACAAAAATAGCATCCAGGGTTTACCCAAATTAACTGACCTTAGAATCCCTTTTTATCATAAACTGCATCTTAGAACAAGTATTCCAAGAAACCCAATTTGGGAAACCTGGCTTAAAAGCAAGAAAGAACTCCCTATCCTGCCACTATGCCAATAGAGAAGGAAACACCTTCCTTCTGCCTACCCAATACCAGTGACAGTTAAGACACAGGCCTATGCCAGGGAGGCTGCTGCTATTTATGCTCACCAAAAATTAATTTGGTGGCTACCTTAATCGATTTAAGACACCAAATATAGACCATGCATACTAGTTTGGAGGCCCTTATATAGAAAGTTAAAAGTAACTACCTTAGTCTCAGAAGCCATGTGGGTTGGCCTTGATTCTATTTTGAATAATTTTTATCAACAATTCACAATAGAAAGTAGGATATAAAAATATGCTTGCTTAGTTTATTAATTATGCTAAGTTCAAAAAATTGCTAACATAAGAATAAAAGTAAATCTGACTCAGAGAAATGAGAAAAGTAGTCAACTAAGATGATCAGATAAACTACTATAAAACTAAACAAACCTAAGGAGTCAAAGTAAGATAAACAGATACAAAAAGAATGATAATATCTCATGTTCTCTTTTCTACTCCCACAAAATCCATCAAAGAATCATAGATAGCAAAAATTTAATTATGGGCCACCAATGTCCCACAGCCACCTAGCTATGCTGTATTTAATTTGCACTCGGATGTCGAGTGTGACTCTACTCGGTTAGCATTAGAATAAAGGAATTGAGAAAAAAGCAAGCGAGTGCAAAGGATTAACAGATTCATGAGTTTCCCTTCCTTCAAATCTATAAAGAACACACTTACTTGGGAATCCACTGTACCCAAGGATAGTACTGAAGTAGTACGTAGATCTTTATCTAGTTAGAAATAACAAAGCAGTTATGAGTCTTTATGTCTAATACAAAGTATTTAGATAAGCATAAATTCTAATTTGTATGTATATAGTATTTAAAGGGGGAAAAATACCTGGAATCTATTTAAACTTTTTCATGGTTGAAGTTATAAACAAAATTCCATCAACAGAGAAAACTGACTATGGTCAGCTATTATCAGACAATACATAAACCCCAGAGCCAAACCTGAAATACCATTTAGCTGAGTCTGTTTCTTATAAAAAGACAATCTTTAAAAATCGATCACTAATCAAAATATCTGCTGTTTCTATTTATTTTTTAAATATATTTTTATTGATTTCAGACAGAGGAAGGGAGAGGGAAAGAGAGATAGAAACATCAATGATAAGAGAGAATCATTGATCAATTGCCTTCTGCATACCCCAACTGAGGATTAAGCCCGCAACCAGAGCATGTGCCGTGACCAGGAATCGAACCATGACATCTTGGTTCATAGGTCAACACTCAACCACTGAGACACACCAGCTAGGCAAAATGTCTGCTGTTTATAATGTGGAGGAGCATTAATTTGCCTAGTAACAGTTCTTATAACCTATGATCATAGAGTGTTTCATAAGTATACTTTTTAAGAAGAGGATGATTAGAGAAAATTTAAAATAATCAGTTGCTTTATCAGATACACCCCCTCCCACACGGATTTTGGTCAGTGTTAATGATAATGACTATTATTAATTCTGCTTGTTGCTTGGGCTACAGCTACAGAACATATAATTCTGATTTTTCTTCTTCAAAGAAAGTAGGCTTATTTGCTTGCTTAACTGGGTTGTAACGTAAGAAAAATCAAGGCAGAATTCTAAGAGACCCATATTACCTAGCCAAATTACTGTGTCAACAAAAACTTTATATTAAGAAAAAATGGGGAATTTCAAGCTTGACTGAAGATCCACAGCATGGATCCTTAGTCATGCTGGCAAGATTATGCTATAAAAAGTGCCATGATGAAACTCGATATAAAAGTATATCAAGAATTATATACTGTCTATATAGGAGGCTGGCATATATCATGAAAATTTCAGCTTTCTTATTCTTCTAGTAAGTTTAAAGATAATAAATAACTATGTTATCTTTTAACGTCATAATGTTCCCTCTAATCATTCCATTGTTGTTGCCATTAAAAACACCATTTACATTATGTTTATCACCTATTGTTTTGTTGTTGTGTTGGGATTGCTGAGCCTGGGATTGCTGGGATATGGTTTGTGGAAAATCTTCATACACAGCTTCTTCTAACCACGGAAAACAAATGACTGCAAGGTACCAGTGAGACCTGTCGAAAAAGAAATACAATCTTAATAACACAAAATCTAAACAATGCCGAAGAATACATCCTAGAACTACAGCTAAGAAAGGGGGTGTGACAAACTTTGCATTAATTTTGAAGAAGTCAATTATAATATCTGATATAATATAGAACACACATCCCAAAACTAATTAAGTACGAAGTAAGACTACTTAGGATAAAATCTGAGTAATTCAAACTTATTTACTTTCCTATAGTCAGTGTTTTCTGTCGAGGATCTGCTTTAATAAATAGACTCGAAGCATAATCATTTTTCTATTAGTTCTTAAAGAGCTTACCCTCAAATATTTGAAGATTCATGCTAACATCTTTTGATCTTTTCTTGAGTTCAAAAAAAATTCAATGCCTCAGTCATTACAGTTTTGTGCTCATTTGTCATTTTATTTTTTTCACTATTATTTACAATATAACCACTGTCAAAACAAAATCCAAGATACATAACTCATTGTTTTAGCTAATGAGTGGATTAAAAAACTATGGTACATCTACACAATGGAATACTTTGCTGCTGTAAAAATGAAGGAACTCCTACCATTTGCAACAGTATGGATGGACCTGGAGAGCATTATGCTAAGCAAAATAAGTCAGTTGGAGAAAGATAAATATCACATGATCTCACTCACTTATGGAATATAATGAACAACATAAACTGATGAACAAAAACAGATCCAGAGACAGAGAAGCATCGATCAGACCGTCAAACCTCAGAGGGAAGGCAGGGGAGGGTGGGGGTAAGGGGGAAGAGATCAACCAAAGGACTTGTATGCATGCACATAAGCCTAACCAATGGACACAGACACCAGGGGGGTGAGGGCATGAGGGGGGGTGGGGGGGCAATGGGGGATAAGGACACATATGTAATACCTTAATCAATAAAGAAAAAAATAAAAATAAAATAAATAATAATAACACCTGGGATTAATATACCCACACTTTTTACTGATTATCTATCTAAATATACCACAAATACTTTTCTGCACCCTCTCCAATTTTCTTTTGAAATAATCCGAAATACTCACGACTCATTTACAGGCACAAAGATGTAATCTTTATTAAAGATGTTTATGTTGCGAGTCCATGTTCTTACCCTTTTATGTCTTCTTTGTGCCATTCTGGGAATATGAAAGATAGATATATTTGATATATAAATAATTAAAAATTTAAGATAATGATTTCAAGAGTCATTTTTATAACTGAAAACTGCTAGGTTTAGTTTACCTAACCATCCTTTTCAAGCTATATAACACACTAGAAAATTATCTCCTTTTATTAACTCCTGGGTATTCTTAAATCTGATCCCTGTTTATAAATAATGTAATAGAAGGCAACAATTTATAAAATGTTATGTAGATTCTACAAGTGGCACAACTGAATATAAACAACTATACTTTTTATTCTGTTTAGTTTCATCTTCACATGGTATAAAACACTATTATTAAACCTTAACAGAATTGTCTAAATGTTATATCTGTGAATAAGGAGGTGTTTTAAAACATAATGAAAGAGGAAGAAGGAGGCAGATGTTCTTAGATTTTTAAAGCTGACACTTGTTTCCCTTCATTTGTTATATAAAGAAACTATAAGACAATGAGTTAAGTATATCCATCTTTCATTTTATTTCTTCAACAAATATTTATTAGGTTCCTAAGAACAAATAATGACATCACCCACACTGACCTAAAGGAATTTATTTTAAAATGAGGGCAGAAAAAAAACCCCACAACAAAAATTAAAATATAAGTGTCATAAGGAATGACATTACAGCATCTAGAAAGCCACCTATAAAAGGGTTGGCACACACACAAAAAACAAATACGGAATAGTTTATTTTCTTTACATCAGGGGTGGGGAAAGTCCATGGGCCCAATAAGGTTTGAGAAATCATTTGGTCTGGTCCTGCCAAGGCAACCGCAGGTAGGACTCGAAATTCAATAAATCTAGGAGCTTTTTTTTCATAGCAGCATACATTTATATTAAGTGAATTATATTAAGTGAATGCTATTATAAATATCTAAATGGCCCTTGGCAGAAAAAAAGTTCCCCACCCCTGCTTTACTAAATCCATCAGGGAAGATATCAAACCAAGTTTGGATGTCAAAAAATAATTTTAGGAAGGGGATGGCATTTAACAGTGGCATAAAGGAGGTGGTATGTGACTTCTGGATCAGGGATCCATCCCTAGAAGAACCTCTTTTTATGCAGGAAATTAAACAAATCATTAAGTTCTTAAAGGTTTATATACCAAGTAATATAGGAAATAGACATCTTTGCCCAATACCTGTTCATCTGACTAACCAAACTTGCAAGGGCAGACATGGGAAATAAGATGGGATCCAGAAAGGGCTAAAAGATGTGATAGGAATGAACATTGTATGTAGAAGACTAACTTCATAAAATAATATGGAGTCATATGTTCACTGAGTTTTTTTATTTAAGAATGGCCCAACCATTACAAGATTATAAACAACTGCTTTCCTCTCTCTAGTGTATAGTCTATTAATTTTCCATTTGAAAATCACAAGGATGCCAAGTTTTCTGTGTTATGTTGGTGTTTGGTAGATTTCCTGATTATGTTAACTTTATTTGATTGGGAATATATTACACATGGGATGGGGCAAGGAGAATAGGAAGGAATATGGGAGCCACAAATTAATCTTATTCTCAGTTCCTAACTGTGTAGAAAATCCTCAATCAAATGTCTAACAGTTCTCTCCCCATTAAATGATACACATTATTATTTATCGTTTTATTTGAGTTCTTAGCATGTACCAAGCACTGAGAAAAAGGCACCAGGGATAGTAGAAAATAAGGCAGATAAAGTCCCTGACCTCATGGAGCTTATACTTTAGGGTGAGAAACTGCCAGAATTACTGCCCAAGGTGGAAGGTAAAGAAGAAATCACCTAGTTCCTTCCTTCCTTCCTTCCTTTCCAACTCCCAGTGTCCCCCAAAGGAAGTGCAACTGGAAATGCAGCCTGCAAGAGTCGGCCTCCCTTTGAGAGGGAGCAGTACCATGGAGGGGTGAGAAATGTCTCACAGAACAACAGACCCAGCACCTGCACAAGTGGTAATATTACTCACTCAAGGGAACACTATACGAGGTTATTTCATTAGAAACATCAAAATGGTATATTTGCCTCTCAAAACATAAGTATAACGTAAGACAGACTTACGAAAGATTTGGATTATCTTCTGTTAAGTTATTTTCCTTTCTCGTCAAGCATTTATAGAAAAAGCTACTAAAAATGTGACTTCGTTCAACAAGTTCATTTGATGCCTTTTCCAATATAAGATACCTGGTAAAGTAGCAATACCACAAAATTATATTATTTTTAGATTTCACCTGATCTCCCCCCAATTATCTTACGTGTTCTGGGAATCTTCATTTTTATATCCAATTAGATTCAAAGCAATCTTGCAATTTGCTCTAATTTCAGTTCTTTTTGTTTTTTAGTTACTTCAAAGACCTGCACCAAGACTGTTTAAAGCAGAAATTGCCCACTTATTCATTTATTCACTTAACAAATATTTATCAAATACCTAACATGTGTTGAGTACCATATTTATACTACAGACACAAAAGAAAAGAAAAAAATCTTAATAATTCTGAGACATGACTAATCGCTAAATTCTTAGTCCATTTCTATACTAAAAGTTCTTCAACATAAGATTATAATTCAATCATTGAATAATTAAACCTTTCATGATTAGAGAATTCAACTATTCCTTTTTTTGTTTGTTGTTAAACCTCACCTGAGGGTATTTTTCCCACTGATTTTTAAGAAAGTGGGAGGGAGGAAAAGAGGGAGAGAGAGACATCAATGTAAGAGAGACACACTAATTGGTTGCCTCCCACACTGCCCCAACCAGGGCTGGGAATCGAACCCAAGACCCTTAGGTACCTGTGCCTGTGCTCCAACCACTGGGCAACACAGGCTAGGGCAGAACTCTACTATTTTTAATGTTTAATGTTTATGCAGGTTTGAAAATTACCTTATAATTACTTTTTTTTAAAACATAACAGACAGAGAAAATGTGAAGTTTTTCTATAATGTGGTTATGGGATAGATATACTACAGGGAAGGAGACACAAAGAATGCTTGGTCTGAATGATGATTAAGATGGGTGCATACATATGTGAACATCAGCTTTATACTCTAGTACTTGAAAGTTATTCATCAATTTAAAAAATAAAGCTAGAATCCCCTCTGAAAATAAGGAACACAGATATAGGCAGTTACGTGAAAAGGAAATATAGGAAAATACTATTAAATCTGTATTAAAAATAAAATTTTATTAATTAATTCCAAAAAACATTAAAATACCAAAAAATGATCCATTTCATCTCATAAAATATAAATTTGATAACTATTACAGGATACAAAAATAAGATTCAAAGTGCTTAACCTTTGGAGGGAGAATGATTATAAAACTACCAAATAACTTTAAAATAAGGCAAAATAGTATAAGTACCATAAAAGAGATGCAAATGAAGTTTTATGGAAGTTAATAATATCTGTTTAGAAGATCAGGAAAAGTTTCACAAAGGTACCACTTGAAAGGAACCTTGAAAGGGAATAAAATTTCAACAAGTTTAAATAAGAGGTGAGAATTCCAGGAAGCAGGAAAAACAGAGCAAGGGATGGGCTTTGTTTAGCAAACTGTGTATAATTCAATTTTGCTGGACTATGTAGTACATATATGTAGATGGCTGAAAAGATAGATTGGTGTCATATTATCAAGATCCTCAAATGCCAGACTGTGTTTGAACTCATTTTAACAGGTAATAAGATACTACTAAAAGTTCCTAAGAATTGCTTTCTTAGAGCAGTTTAAGAAAAATAAAGTTAAAAAAACAGAGACAAAAGATACAGGAAGACTACTTAAAAAGGCAGAATGACAATTTAGGTGAGATAAGGAGTGCTAGAAAGATCATGACAACAAAAGAAAGAGATTAAATGAACTTGAGAGACAGAATCTGTTAAAATTGGCAACTCAATATGTAGAAAGCGAATTGGGGGGGGGGGGGGGAGATAAAGAGTCCATGATAATGGAGACTTTCACTCCCAGTCTAGATTGAATAATATGGACCAGATTTACCCTTCTGCTTGAAAAAAAAATGAAACAAAATATTTAAAACCATCGTTTTTAAAACCCTGGACATCAGGCAACAAAGCACAGTGATCTCTGAGAAACGTGAAACAAGGTAAGCTCCACTACTGCCCTCAGGACTGCCTTGTCAGTTTCCAGGCTGCAGCACAAGGAGTAACCCACTGAGGCCTGACAGACTCCCCGAGGTGAAGAGATGGATGCGAGTCAGAAGAGACCAAGGCAGCCAGGGTTCGCAGATGTGAATATTGGAAAGAAAAGAACTGTCTGCATAGAGAACTCCAAACATCTTCAGAAAGTTCTCAAGTAGTCAGCAGCATATTGATCATTGTACGAGGGTAAGGAAAATACCCAAGGCTGGGGGGGGAAAACTACCTGAAAAGATGAGATAGAACGGTACCCAGCATTTCCACAGGCCATGGGAATAATGCCTTTTCCTACCAGCCAGCCTGGAAAACCTCATGATTCATGAGGCACCGGGTAGAACACTCTGAAAGGTCTTTCCTCAGAGGTGGGGATTAATTTGATGATCTTGGCTAACAAATCACAAAAAGCATGATCCTTAAAAGCATCAAACTGCTTCCAAACAATCTGTGTTCCATAATAAAATTCAATTAATATTTATAGGAATACAAAAATGCCCAGCACCCAATAAAAAAAAAATCACCAGACATGCAAAGAAGCAAAACAAAACAAAAAACACTCACAATGAAAAAGAAAAACTGGTCCAAAACTGACACAGGTGTTAGAATAAGTAGAAAAGGACATTGAAACAGTTATTGTAACTATATTCCAAACAGTTACTATAACTAGATAGATACATGGAAGATAAAAAAAAGGACCCAAATTAAACTTCTAGAGATTAAATCTACAATGTTAAGGATAAAGAGTAAATGCTAGTGTGAAATTTGGGGCCTGAGTGACTAGACTAAATACCGGATTATCAGTAAAATAGGGCTTAGGTAAAATGACAATAAATTTAGTTTGAGAGGGGTCAATGAAATAATTAGAGACAACTAAAAGAAATGAAGGGATACAGTACAAAATAAAGGCTAGAAACAAATTACCTTTGCATGAAAGTTGATAAAACTTGCCTATCTATTCCTTCAGCTTGGCTATACAAAAATTTGAAAGTTTATTTTTAAATAGTGATATGGATTTTTAAAATGACTGTTAACTCTTAATTGTGCTTAAAGACACAATAGATAACTACCCAGAGTTGCTTCTTTTCAGTTAGTTCCTAAAGTGATTGTAATTATGTAAGTAGTTCCTTCATCACAATAATAGTCAAAGAAGAATAAATCTAAAACAAACAAAAACTAAAACAAACTAAAAACAGTAGCTCTTCGGAATTACATAGTATCTATTGGAAATAAGGGAATACAACTGAGTTAGTCAACTCTAGAAAACGTTTGTAGACAAAAAATTTTCAAATCTAGTATCTTGGCAGGTTACTTTTATCTAGAGTTAAATACTTCAGATATAAAAACATTTACTTTAAGATTCACATCAACACCTGTAAAGCAAATGAGATCATTTAGCATTGTACTTACTTAAGGTAGAAATCAATAATTACATCATTAAGAAACTCCCCTTCTTCTAAGCACTCCAGATCTTCACTAGTTACTCCTAATCCCCCCTTGGTAGGTGGTGGAGGATATACAATCAACCTTAAAAGTAAAAAATAAAGTTAAAGTATATTGGTATTAAAAATTCTAGTATCAAAAAGATTTGTCATATCGTACAATAACAGGGTAGTAGTATTCAATAACTAAAATACGTAGAGTAAAAAATATTTGACAGGATACGAGCAATTATATTTTCCTCCCTTTATTTTTATAAGCTACTTATAGTAGTCTCATTGAGCATCTTTTCCTTTCCAATTCTTCTCATGTAGGCTGGTCTCAATATCTGTTAAATCAATAGGTTATATCTCACAATCAATCACAACACCATTGAGGATGTCTATCTTCTGCATAATTTTTAACTTTCAACAAACTGATATAGTAAAACCATGGATGATTTTCCTATGGTATACTTTCCAACTCTAAGTGAATCCCTATTCAGATTCCTAGTTCCTTTCTATTCAGAAGAGCCAGCAATCAAAAACTATACTCTACTGGTGGCTAGTCTAAGCCAGCAGCTGGGTAATGGAAATAACAGAGAGCTTAAGGAGGCAAGTTCCCTATAATAAAGTGCTTATAATGTAAAACTTAAGAGAAGATAAGGGAAAAAAATAATTAGAACACAACCAAAAAGAAGTAGAAAATAGATGACAACTAATTAGGCATCTTTCTTCTAGCATCCTCTCTTGAAATTCAGAAATAAGACCAGTAGCAGCTGTGAATTCTTGACTATAATCTTGGCATAGACAGGTGCACAAATCTATACTAATAAAAGGATAACATGCAAATGGTTGTGACGCTCTCATGCTATAACGACCGATCAGCAGGAGGCTGCGTGCACGGCAGGCACGGGTGGGTGAGGCTGGGACGTGAGGCTGCGTGTCTTGCCTGGCGCCGGCCGGGGACGTATGCTGTTATTGTTTATTTATTAATAAATGTATATATTATTTCATATACATTTTACTAATTTTCTTTCATCTCTGACACTTCTATTATAGAGAAATGGCAAATAGCAATATAAAATATTTCCTCTAATTAATTCCCTTTTAATGTGCACAAATTTCATGCACTGGGCCACTAGTATAGTAAATAATAAAGGTATAATATTTACTTCTTGAACTAGGAAGATTTAAGAAGATAAAAGTCATCCGCAATTGACTTAATCTTGATAAGCATGACACCTAAACCAAAAAAGACGGAAAATTTTAAATGCTAATATTATAGTTTCTATTTATCAGCTATTTTCCTATCCTGTGCTTTCAGGTGGTGTTTTTTTCCCCTAAAACACAGAAAATGAATACATAGAGGAATAAAACCACCCTCAAATGCATAGACTCCCAATTCTGCCTTCCCACCATGAGAAGATATATAAAAGATGAAATATAAACCAAAAAAAAGCAATTTCTGAAAGGGAAGTTCTGACAAATTCTAAAATACCTTAAATTGAGGCACACTTTAATAAAGTAATTTAATTTTCCTATTATATGTTCAGATATAAAATATATAATCTTAAAAATCATACATTGCTATTTAAATATTTTCAATAAATGCTTTAATCTTACAAAATTTGATAGTTTGGCTACTATTTCTGTCTTATTAACATAAAACTAAATGAAATGGCACACCTGTTTTTCTTAATAAAATTTTTTAACTTTTCATAAATTTAGAAAAAACATTATTTTCATTATTAGCCATTTAGTGTGAAAGTAAAACTCAAACATTTAAAAAGGTAGACTACTTAAAATGAGCCACATGAGTGAAAAGGACTAGCGTGCCCACCTATTGCAAACGGGACATGACACAGTACATACTTCTGAACAGGTCCAGTGTGCCTGACTTCTCGCCATTCTTCATCTGGGTTAGTTGTAATAGAAAGTGAGTAGCAACCGCTACTTTGCTTCTGCAGGAAGGTGTAATTAGGTTTGGCTGCATCTATATTTGAGGGCTGACAGGAAAAGGGGAGAAAAGTCTCCTTATAGATACATAAATACATATTAACTCTGAAAAGAACAGTCAAAACCTAGACTTGTAAGAGAAAATGTGACTAAAAAAAATCCAAATCACGGAATTATATCTATACTTTTAGAATTTCTGCAAAGATATAAGCATCAAAATAATACTATTGATCAAAAGATATTGTACATAATGAAAGTTTCAGTTGAAGTGTTACTTATAAATCTGAGCTTTATAATTAAAAGAGAATCTGTGTAGCTCAAAATGAACAAAAGAGGTGATAATAGAAAAAAAATTTTAAAGAGGGACTGAAAGAGTTCATAATAATATAAATTGATATTCTATTATTAAATGGAAAAGTAGAATGTAAATTTGTATATACAATATAGTTACCATGCAAAATTGTTACAATCCTATCTAATAAAAGAGTAATATGCAAATTGACCATCACTCCAACACACAAGATGGCTGCCCCCATGTGGTCAAAGATGGTTGCCCCCATGTGGACACAAGATGGCCAGCAGGGGAGGGGAGTTGTGAGGGATCACGTCTGCAAGGGAGGGCAGTTGTGGGCAATCAGGCCAGCAGGGGAGGCCAGTTGGGAGGGACCAGGCCTGCAAGGGAGGGAAGTTGGGGGCAACTGGGCCTGCAGGGAAGGGCAGTTGGGGGGGGACCCAGGCCTGCAGGGGAGAGCAGTTGGGGGGGACCAGGCCTGAAGGGGAGGGCAGTTAGGGGTGACCAGGCCTGCAGGGGAGAGCAGTTAGGGGCAAACAGGCCTGCAGGGGAGGGCAGTTAGGGGCAAACAGGCTGGCAGGGGAGCAGTTAGGCATCAATCAGGCTGGTGTGGGGGGGGGGTTATCAGGCTGGCAGGCAGAAGCAGTTAGGGGCAATCAGGAAGGCAGTCAGGCGAGAAGTTGGGAGCCAGCAGTCCTGGATTGTGAGAGGGATGTCCAACTGCCCGTTTAGGATCGGGCCTAAATGGGCAGTTGGACATCCCCCGAGGGGTCCCAGATTGGGCTGAGGGACACTCCCCCACCCCCGTGCATGAATTTCGTGCACCGGCCTCTAGTGTGTACATAAAGAACGAAAATCTCACACCTTGTCTTTCTAATGTGGCTTCCTACAAGCCTTCTAAATAACAGATTAGCCCCTGACCAGACAGACTGTCCTGTGTGTAGGTATACATGCACATGCATGCTCCACAGCAAACTTAATAAACACTTCTCTCTAGAGTTTTTTTTTAAAAAAAGAGCATATTTAAACTTACTATGAATTGTTTCAAGGTAATTTTAGACTTACAGAAGAGTTGCAAAAAACAAGCCTCTCCCAGATTCCAGTTAATATTAACATCTTATATAACCACTAGTAGCCCTGCATATGAATCCATGCACCAGTAGCTCACCAGTAGCTCGCTGCCACCCTCCAGTGGCTCTCCATATGATGCCCCGCCCTCCTATAGCTCCCCCATCCCCCATCCCCCGCCTCCCCTCATAGCTTGCTGCCCTGCCCCCTCCTTTAGTTCTCCACCACCCGCTTATAGCCAGTAGCTCGCTACCGCCCTCCTGTAGCTCTCCGCCCACTGCCCCGCCCTCCTGTAGCTCCCTCTGCTCCCCAGCCACCCTCATAGCTTGCTGCCCTGCCCCCTCCTGTAGCTCTCTGCCGCCCACTTGTAGCTCGCTGCCCCACCCTCCTGCTGATCCGTGATCTGGTCATTACATGGTCGGTCATTACACTTCACGGCGTAATGACCATTTGCATATTACATCTTTATTATATAGGATAGTACAATTATCAAAACTAAGACATTAACCCTGGTATAATATTATACGGTAAACTACAGACTTTATTCTGTTTCAACTAGTTTTTCCACTAATATCTTGTTCCTGTTTCAGGACCTTACAATGCTTCAATCTTCCCTTATCTTTCATAACCTTGGTATTTTTAAAGAGCATCAATCAGTTATTTTGTAACCAGGTTTCTCTGGGTTTTTTCTCATGATTAGATTGAAGTTATACAATACTGGAAGAATACCACAGAAGTGGTGTACCCTTCTCGGTGGATGATGTGACAGGTATTATGTCAGAATGTCTTATTACTGGTGGCATTAACTCGGATCACTTGGGTTAAGGTGATGTCTGCCAATATTCTCCACTGTTACTACTTTATGTAATTAATAAATATATTGGGGAAGAGATTTTGAGATTATGCACATATCCTGTTTCTCCTTAAATTTTCACCCATTAACTTTAGCACCCAATCAAACTATGATTTTTCTAATGGTGGTTTTATATTTCTCTCATTCTTTATATTTATTAATTGGAATACTTTTCTAAGAAAGACGTGTCCCTTATCCATCATTTATTATTTATGTATTCATTCATTAATTCAGTTATTTATTTATATCAATATAGATTTTTTGGTATTCATGTTATTCTTTAGTTATAATGACACACTATCATTATTGAGTTTGCTGATCAAACTGTTCTAGCTTTGGCACTGGGAGTTCTTCAGGTTGGCTATTGTGCCCTTTAGACAAAACAGCATTTTGAAATCAGCTTAATTTCAATCAAAGAATTTTCACCAAATCTTCTCCCACCCCCTCACCAATTATATTAATCATATGCTAACCTGAGATATTGATTGCATCTTTATTTCTTCAGCAGCAGCAGCAAGGAAGGAACAAGTTGAAGCACAGTAATAATGAATAAAAGAACTTTCTTTCGAAGAAAGGTTCTGAAATAAAGGAAATGCCTGAACCCAAGACAATGGGTAAGAAAGCTCTAATTCTCCAGTGGTTGTACTTATTTCTGTCATAATATCTTTCAATTTCAATTCTTCTCTTTGTGAAATAGGATTGGGTAGCTCAAGGAAAATGAATTCACTGGATTTTGCTATTAAAAAAACAACAACAACAATTTTTATCAATAGCATTACTTTTCAAGGGCATTATAATTAAAATAACTTGACTATTATTAACAGTAAGGTTGGTATATAACCACTAGCAAAGTAATCCAGGCTAATTAAATCCCAAAATAGGCCATTAGTAACTAGAACCAAAACTGACAATTTTTAGACTCCTTACTGCATTAGAATGTAAACTCCACAAGGATTTTGACCTCTGTTATTTCCAGGACCTGGTGCTTAGGAGGTCTAGTAAATATTTGTTACTGGATGTATAAATAAATGAATGAATGGTAACAAAGCAATTAATTAGTTTTCTCTACCCTCCTCCATATATCAAATTTATTCATTTTAAAAATGTTCCAATCAAACACTTCCTTCAATATCATTTTCTTTAATCAATCATTTCAACAGTGGTCTCAAATGACATTCTCTTCCCCGAAAATGATTATAAATGGCTAATTATATTTCTCCAACTTCTTTGCTATGCAATCATAAATCTTCCCAATTAATTTGGAATTAGGATAGCAAGATAACTAATTTTAAATATGTATGTGTATATATATATATATATATATATATATATATATATACATATACATACACACACACATATATATATATATATATATATATATATATATATATATACACACACACACATATATATATATATGTAAGTATAATGGGAGCATACAGAAAAGTACTCGTACTCAATCCAGTCTTAGAGAAAGGATATATAAGTAAACTGAGCTTCTCTTTAGGAACTGAAGAAAATGTTGAAGTTAAATACTTCTGCATTTTATTTAACTTTGTCACTAATTAGCTCAGTCATAGTTCATTTTGAAATCAGGGCAAACCTCATAAGAAAGGTAGCCAAGGATGGTAACTGACTAAAAGATAAGGTATTCCTTTTATTTCAGAAAATAATGTCATTTGATTGAGTAAAAGAAGTATCAGGAGAAATTATGTGAATAAATAGAATAATTTATCTTACATATTAAGGCATAAATTTTTTTAATTCAATGAACTTAATTTCAAATCAGTGAAATTACATCTTATTAAATTACTTCAGAAGAAAACTACTTATTTACAGGACTTCTCAAGTTATCCTGACATTCAGAAATAATTTTATACTCACATTGCTGGCTTAACATAGAGTTTTCTAATTGGGTCTGAATGTCCTGAAGATAATGTGATGAGACCCAGAGGAAAAGGATAGCAAGACTCCTTTTACTGTGATCATCATCCTTACTTTTCCATAATCCAAACCTCTTTAAATGTGTGGTATCCACTAGCAATAAAACCTCATTCAAGGACACTAAAACAAATAAAATATAACAAATTAATAAGTTAATGTATTTAGGAATACAACACTTATACACTATCTAATCTATATATATATATATAAAAGCCTAACTGACCAACCGACCAAACAACCAACGACTGGTCGACTGCTCACTATGATGCGCACTGACCACCAGGAGGCAGACACTCAATGCAGGAGCTGCCCCTGGTGGTCAGTGCACTCCCATAGCGGGAGCGCCACTCAGCTGACTGACGAGTGCCAGACGCAGGGCTCACGGCTGGCCGCTGCAGCCCCGAGACTGCAGCGGAGCAGCAGCAAGCCTTCAGAGCGGCGGTGACGGCGGCGGTGACAGCGGGGCCGGGATAAGCAGGCAGGAGCAGCAGGTGGCATTGGACTGCAGGTTTTGGCCCGATCCCCGCAGGCTATGCTGAGGGGCCCCACCGGTGCACACCGGGCCTCTAGTATACTATATTTTCAAAAAGAATTATTTTTCAAAAGCATAATTTCCAGTGCACTTCACTGAACTTAGCTGAAATTCCCCAAACAATATTATTACAGTAACAAATATCACATTACAATTAGAAAAGACCAAATAATTAAATGTAGCAATTTAGTCTCTCACACTTATATGATCTCAGTTATATCCAGGAATGTAAAATATTAAATTTCCATAGCATAAAAAACCTTATCCAGAGAGATTTCTTACTAAGGATTCCATTAATACTAGCAAAATGGGAAGAAAGAAAGAAAAAAAAAAAAAAGACTATCTTACTAATGCAGAAAAGCAAGCATAATATAACTTAGAAAATTATGTATTTCTATCTTGGTCAATACTATCAACCAGGCCTCCAAATGCTATCATAAGCCAATTTATGCCTCTCTTTCTTCTCCCAAAACACCTGCAGTCTAATTCTACTATACAGATTAGCCACTATGAAAAGATTCTCAAGAAGAGTATATATGAGCTTCTGGGTGGTCTTAGATGATATTTCTTTTTAAATTCTTGAAGGTTTTACTTCTCAAAATTTCTAGGTAATCACTCTGAATTATCACTCTTCCTCCCTCTTGCTATCCTAAAAGAATCCCCTCTGAGGACCCTTTTTTTAAATTCAAAGAAATATATAAATTGGTATAAAGAAGTCCCAAAGGTCATCCAGTACAACTTTAAGAAAACAAGCAGCTAAACTAGGAATATAAATATCAGCTAAGTAAGTATAAACCCAGGATAGGTACTGACTTGAAATAAATTTCTTAGCACTCCTCCCCTCATTATCTTTTAGAACCTTCCTACTCAAATGTAGTCCTCAGCCTCCGACATTGACATCACCTGGGAGCCTGTAGAAATACAGAAAATCAGGCCCCACCCTAGATCTACTGAATCAGAATTGTCAGTTTAACAAAAAATCCCAGGTGATTCATATGAACATGAAAGTTTGAAAGCATTTTACAATAAGCATTCAAATACTTATTAACTAGTTATCTTAATGTTCCCTTGCCAGCCATTCTTTTTTTACTTTTTCTTGTAAGTTAACCCATTTTAAACATCTCTTTATTTCATATTTCCTCCTTCTTTCTTTCATTCTTTCCTTCCCTTATTCCATTTCTCCATGTCTTTTTCTTGTTCCTTTCTGCATTTCTTTCTATTTACCCTCTGGGCCTGTCTGCATGCATACCAGCCTACCTTTTCTCTCCTCCTATCCTGTCCCATCCTACACTATCTCCCCTCTTTCCTTTACTCTCTATTTACTGGCTCCTTTCCATAGACTATCAATTACCTATCTATGGCTCTATCTATATTTTATATTCCTACCTACCTAACCTTCCTATCTATCATCCATCCATCTTATATTTTACTGTAATATTTTAACTGACTTCTTTTTAGATTTCTTTCCCCACTGTCCAAAGTTGCACTTAATTTTCTTACTAGTTCCTCCTTTTCAAACCCTCTCATGCTCACATTTTCTTTCACTTTTTATATTTCACTCTTTCCTACTGACTCATCACTCTATTTAAACTTCTTTCCTCTCACGTCCTCCCTTTGTATCTTTCCCCTCCCTTCTTTTATAGCCTTTTTCAATCTTTCCTCACTCCATTTCGTTCCTTGTCTTTTTCTTTCTCTATTCCTTGCCTGCCTGTGTCCTGCATGCCTGCCTGCCTTTTCTTCCATTTCCTTCCTGACTTCATTCCTTCTTCCCTCTTTTCCTTCACTCTTTATCTCTCCCTCTCTCCCTTCCTCTTTCCCTCTTCCATTCCTCCCTCCCTCCCTCCTTCTCTACCTTTCTTCCTTCCTTTCTTTTTTACTGGTTCTTCTTTTAAAAAAAATCGTTATTTTCATCTCTATCCCTTTTGTTCTCTTTCTAATTACTTTGTACAGTCTTTTATATTGGCTTACAGCTTTTAAAGTCCTCTCTCTCTCTCTCTCTCTCTCTCTCTCTCTCTCTCTCTCTTTCTCTCTCCCCCTCTCCCTCTCCCTCCCTCTCTCTTTAGCTATCCTTCTTTATTTTACTGTATTTTTTAATACTGACTCCCACTTTTTTCCAGCTTACCCTATATAATAAAAGGTCAGCCACCATAAGCATAATGACCAGAATAACCAGAGACCAGAACCACCATGGCCCCTCTCTGGGCCCCGCCCCCAAGCAAGTGGTTAGGGGCGATCAGGCAGGCAGGCAGAGTGGTTAGGGGTGATCAGGTGGGCAGACCAGTGGTTAGAGGTGATCAGGTAGGCAGATCATCAGTTAGGGGTGATCAAGTTGGCAGGCAAGTGATTAGGGGTAATCAGGTAGGCAGACCGCCCCTCCCCGAGCTGGCTCCACCTCCAAGCAAGCAGTTAGGGACAATCAGGCAGGCAGGCAGAGTGGTTAGGGGTGATCAGGTAGGCAGGCGAGTGGTTAGGGGCGAACAGGTAGGCAGATGGCCCCTCACAAGGCCGGCCCCACCGCCCAGCAAAGAAAGAGGGAGGCCCAGGCCAGCCAAGCCATTGCACACCAGCCTGTTGCCTGCAGAGGGAGGCCACTGGTGGCAGGGGAGGGGGGGGCGGCGCTGCACAGGTGGCAATCAGTGGCAGCAGCGGGGATGGGGCCAGCTGCCTGCAGCTGGGGGAAGGAAAGCCCCGATAGGCCCTGATCTCAGGCTAGGACTAGGGACCCTACCCGAGGGGTCCTGGATTGTGAGAGGGTGAGGGCCAGGCTGAAGGACCTCCCAAATGCACAAATTTTCGTGCACCAGGCCTCTAGTTAGATATAATTGACATATAACACTATGAGTTTAGGTATAAAACATGTTGATTTGATACACTTATTTATTGCATTGCAATACCACCCTAATGTTAGCTAACACCTCCATCACATCACATAATTACCACTTCATTTTTGTGCTGAGAGCATATAAGATCTACTCTCTTAGCTACTTTCAAGTATATATACAGTATTATTAGCTATAATAACCAATCTGTATATTAGACCTCCAGAACTTATTCATATTTGAATTCAGTTTTTACTCTAACCAACATCTCCCCATTTACCCCAATCAACATCCAAGCCTCTGCCCTGGTAACCACCATTCTACTCTCTGTTTCTGTGAGTTCAGCTTTATTAGAGTTCACATATAAGCAATATCATGTACTATTTGGTTTCTCTCACTTATCATACCTTCAAGGTCCATCCATGTTGCCCTTATTTCTCATGGCTGAATAATATTCATGTGTATGTGTGTGTATGCATGTGTGTGTGCGTGTGTGTGTGTGTACACACTACATCTTTACCCATCTGTTGATAGACACTTTGATTTTCCTATACTTTGCTACTGTGAATAATGCTCCAATAAACATGGGGTGCACATATCTCTTCAAATACTGTTTGCATTTTCCTTGGATGTATACCCAGAAGGATTACTGGATCGTATGATAATTCTACATTTAATTTTTTGAGAAACCTCTATATTATTTTCCATAGAGACTGCACCAGCTTATATTCCCACCAACAATGCACAACACTTGTTATTTCTTGTCTTTTTTATGACAGCCAATCTAGCAGGTGTGAGGTGATACTTATTGTGGTTTTGGTTTGCATTTCCCTGTTGATTAGAGATGTTGAGCATCTTTTCATGTGCTTATTGGTCATTTGTAACTCTTCTTTGAAAAATGTCTACTCAATTCCTCTGCCCACTTTTCAATCAAAACTTTGTTTTTTTGTTTGTTGGGAGGATTTTTGTTTGTTCGTTATTGAATTAAATGAATTCTTTATATATTTTGGATATTAACCCAAAATCAGATATGTGATTCGGAAGTATTTTCTTCCATTCTGTAGGTTGCCTTTTCATTTTGTTGTTTCCTTTGTTGTACAGAAGCTTTTCAGTTTAATGTAGCTCCACTTGTCTGTTTTTGTTTTTGTAACCTTTGCTTTTAGTGTCAAATCCAAGAAAAGCATTGCCAAGATGGATGTTGAGGAACTTACTGTCTATATTTTTTTCCAGGAGTTTCAGGTCTTACTTTCCGTCTTTAATGCATTTTGAATAGTATATCATAAAGGTAGAGGTTCAGTTTCATTCTTTTGGATGTGGCTGTCCAGCTTTCCCAATACCATTTAATGAAGAGACTGTGGTTTCCCCATTATATATTCTTGGCTCCTTTGTTAAAAATTTATTGACCATATACTGGCCTGTGTGGCCCAGTGGTTGAGCGTTGACCTATGAACCAGGAAGTCATGGTTGGATTCCTGGTCATGGCACATTCCTGAGTTGCAGGCTTGATCCCCAGTAGGGGGCATGTGAGGCAGCTGATCAATGATTCTCTCTCATCACTGATGTTTCTCTCTTTCTCTCCCTCTTCCTTCCTCTCTGAAATCAGTAAAAATATGTTTAAAAAAAGAAAAAGAAAAACAGCTTTTAAATTTTTCCCTTAAAAAAGAATTTTAACACTACCCTGGCTGGTGTAGCACAGTTGGTTGGGCATCTTCTTGTGCGTCAGAGGGTTGCTGGTTCGATTCCTGGTCAGGGCATATGCGGGGTTACAGGCTAGGTCCTGGGTAGGGGATGTGCAGGAGGCAGATGATCAATGCATCACTCTCACATAGATGTTTCTCTCCCTCTCTTATTCTCCTTCTCCCTCTAGAAAATCTTTTATAAATAAATAAAAAAAGGAATTTAACACCATCATAAGAAATACTTACTTTATTACCAAAATTTCCCCTAATATTTGGTTTATTCTGTTATAGAGCTATGGCAGACATTGAAAGTGGGAGTTGTCTATCACTATGCCTACCCACTAATAGGGACCTTAGCAATAGAATCCTAATTTTATTTAGTAAGCAAGGTACCAAGCTTTTCAAAGCTCTATTTCCTAGCTTCCTTGGCAAATAGATGTGTGGTCATATAACTAAGTTCTAGCTAGCAATATGTAAATAGAAGAAGTTAGGTAGCATGCACATCTAAAAAGGCTCCTTTAAATTAAGGTCAAGAGATACGTGGTATGTGCCCTGTTAACCATTTCCCCCTTCCTCCTGCTTTCTACCTGGAACACTAACAGGATGACTGGAGTATAAGCTGCCATATGGACCATGAGACAAAACTGAGGATGAAAGTTACATGTCAGAAATGAAAGAGTTAAAAAATAAAAAAGCCTGTGCCCCTCATGACCATAATACACTATACCAGCCCTCTCAGCCTACTTCTGGGTTTCTTCTATGTGAAGAAAAAAAATCACAGCCACACATAATTAATAGCTAATATAAATATGGGTAAATCAAATCTGCCCTCAGCTGCTATAGAAAAAGAATAAACATTTAGACCCCTAGCTTTCCCATCTACAAGAAAAAATTTATATGCATGTCTTGTTCTTTTAAAAAAATTGTATACAGAAACTTAGCATAGATTGGATTTGGGGAAGAAGACTAATATTGTCTTCTTCCATTATAAAATCAAAAACCCATTACCACTGACAGAATATTTTTCCATCGTCTTTTAAAAATAATACAGCAAATAGAGAACCAGTATTGCTTTTCCCAACTTGTCCAATATTTATAAAAATAAACCTTTTCGAAGATTTTTTTAAATCATATGGAATAGGAAAATTATTAAAGAAAGCAATATTTGAGACAAATTAGAAATATTAACTATGAAAACCTAAAATGTCATTTTTGAAATTTGTATCGTAAGAATATGAGAGGTAGCTCTACTACACAGGTAGAACTACATCAAACTAAAAAGCTTCTGCACAGCAGAGGAAATCAACAAAATAAAAAGGAAACCTACAGAATGAGAGAAAATATTTGAAATCATATACCTAATAAGGGGTTAATATCCAAAATATATAAAGAACTCTTACAACTCAAAAACAAATAAACAGTTCTATTAAAAAGTGAGCAGATAAATTAAATAAATATTTTTCCAAAGAAGACATATAGATGGCTAACAGGTACATGAAAAGGTGCTCAACATCACTACATGCAAATGCAAATCAAACCATAGTAACATATCACCTCACACCTGTTAGAATGTCCATCTTCAAAAAGATAAGACATAAATGCTGGTGAGGATATGAAGAAAAGAGAATCCTTGTGCACTGTTGATGGAAATGAAAATTGGTGCAACCACTGTGAAAAATAGTATGAAGCTTCCTTAAAAACTTAAAAATAGAACTACCATATGATCTAACAATTCCACCTGGGGTATTTATAAAAACAAAGCAAAAAACACTAATTCAAAAAGATATGTGCACTCCCAGGTTCACTGCAGCATTATTTACAATAGCCAAGATATGGAAAGGACCTAAGTGTCCGATGACAGATGAATGGATGAAGATATTGTGTGTGTGTGTACACACACACACACACACACACACACACACACACACACACACTGGAATACCATATAGCCATAAGAGAATGAAATTTTGCCATTTGTGATGGATGGACCTTGAAGACAATATGCTAAGTGAAATGTCAGACAAAGAAAGACAAATACGCCCGGCCAGCGTGGCTCAGTGGTTGAGCATCGACCTATGAACCAGGAAGTCACAGGTTCAATTCCCAGTCAGGGCATATGCCCGGGTTGCGGGCTTGATCCCCAGTAGGGGGCGTGCAGGAGGCACCCAATCCATGGTTCTCTCTTATCATGGATGTTTCTATTGCTCCCTCTCCCTTCCTCTCTGAAATCAATAAAAAATATATTTTAAAAAAAAAGGACAAAAACCACATAATGGCACTTATGTAGATTCTAAAACAAAAAAACAAACAAACAAACAAAAAACACCAAGCTCAGAAATTGAGATCAGATTGGTGATTCCCAGAGGTGGGAGAAATGAGGTAAGTGAAATGGATAAAGGGTCAAAAGGCACAAACTTCCAGCTATAAAATAAATAAATCATAGGGATTTAATGTACAACATGGTGACTATAGTTCATAATACTGTATTGCATATTTGAAAGTTGCTAGAAGAGGATATCTTAAAAGCCCTAATCACAAGGAAAAATAATTTTTCTAAGTTCAAATAGGAATGCATATTTACTAGATTTATTGCAGGGATCACTTTGCAATACAGTTTATCTTTGAACAACAAGAAGGTTATGGGTGTCAGTATCTAGTACCCCTCCCCTGCCAATACCAGCATCTGCAAATGCTCAAGTCCCCTATATAAAATGGCATAAAACAATGGCTCTCTGCATTCCAGGATTCCCAACCATGGATCAAAAATACCTACTTTCAATCTACAGTTGGTTGAATCCTCAGGTACAAAACACAGAAACATGTAGGGCCAACTGAAAAAAAAAAATCCATGTATATGTGGACCTCTACAGTTTAAATCCATATTGTTCAAAGGTCAACAGTATATACAAATATCAAGTCATTATGTTGTATACCTAAAGTTAATATAATGTTATATGTCAATTATACCTCAATTTAAAAAAATTTTAATACATAACTCTGTTACACAGGTCTTTATAGCTTATCTTTTCTGAAATTGTTATTTCCTTTTAAATCACAGGTCTTTGTTTCTGCTAAGTAGCTAATGTTATATCATCCCATAATAACTTACTAAAATTTCCTAATTAGGACTATCAATATATTTCTTCTTTGCCTTATATATTCTTACTACTTACAGTAGCTTCCTAATGAATAGATTCACTATCAAACCACATAGCTGTGATTTCTGTACATGGGTATCTGGGGAGTTCAATTACATTATTTTGATCACATCTTCAGTCTTGGAACAAAAGCTTCCTGTTACCTGGTTCATTTCTAAAATGCTATTTGTGTATATATTTTCCTTTTCATTCTTCTCTCTCACAAAGCATCTTTTATATTGCTTATTACTTGGTTTCTTAATGTCATTATTTATTATGAAAGTTTTTCAGTTGGAGAGAGAATGAGAAAATGGCCTGAGTCTCTACAAGTTGCAGGTATATTTCCCAATCTACTTTGCATTATTCAGGTAAAAAAATGGTATTTTTAAAAAAATCTCTCTTATAAAACATTTCATCTGTTTGTATACATTAAAATTTCCCTTATGCTTCTTTCCTTACAGTTCCTATTTTTCCCCTTTTTATATATACCAAAACATGTCTTGCTATCAAAACATCATTTCTGGGAGAAACCAAGATGGCGGCATAGGTAAAGACCTGAACTTGCTGCCTCGCACAACCACTTCAAAACTACAACTAGAAGACAAAATCAGGGTTTTAACACAATTTCCAAGGACCCCCCCCCCCCCCCCCCGCCCCAGCTTTCTCTCTCCACTTCTGCTAACATCTCATCTCCCATACCTTAATCCCTGGTTCCAGCCCAAATGAAGTACTTCCACTTTAGCAATGCCTGTGGTCTCTCACCTCCAGCCCTTGCCATGGACTCTCCCACATAACTCTTAGAGGATCTTGTTAAGAGTTACTTCCACCAAGAAGCCTTTTCTAAGCCTATCTATCCCTTTCCTCCAATTGGATGCCCCCAAGGTGCTTCAATAGTATCTTCTGTCATTCCAAAGGAGGTACTTACTGGCTTGCTTATCTATCTTCCTAATAGGTAAAGGGAGATGATACTAATAGATAATATGCCTTGTTCACCTATATCCTAGTGCCTAGCTCTACTTGTTAATCAATCAACAAAAGGTCTTATAAAGTATTTCACATTCATCAAATGAGGCTCTAACATGAATAAAATGAATTTTATCTACCATTACTGAGTAATATTGGGAAAAAAAAACAGAAAACTACAACTAAAAGACAAAACAAACATCATTCAGAACCACAGGAAGGCTGGCTAAGTGGAAATTCTACAACTACAAGGGAAGAGAAAAGCATGCTGTATGGAGGCACGCGCATGGGGAGGGCTGGCAACTGAGTACGTGGCTGGCTTTTTCAATCCGCAGGAAGACACAAGCTCCCGACTGCTCTGAACTCCAGTTCCAAGTAAGACTCTGGGGACCCAGACTCATACGGGGAGAAACTGGACTGTCTGGCAGTGGGCGGAACTCAAGGGCAGCTTTCTCTCAGAGGTGCTTGCAGCGATTACCGAGGGACACTTAGACCTGGGGGCCTCTTAGGGCAGGGCAGACAGGAAGCCATTGCTGTTTGCTCCACCCTGAGACTCCGCCCCATCCAAGCTGTGCACAGAGGCTTTTGCATATGAATGGCCTGGGCTTTTGAAATCTAAACTTACCTAACAAACTGCAGTTGAGTCAGAGAGACCCAGAACATCTAAAAGAAGGCCCAAGGCCCCACAGCAGCTTGCATTGCTTCACAGCTGGGCCTCATCTGGGCACCTCCAAAGCCCAAACAAAGAAGAGGAATCTGCAGATCTCTCCGTAGCTCCTGCTGACTGGCCTCAGACAGAGGCTAAATTAGCACCTCCTTGGAGATCCAAGAGCCAGTGTACCCAGGGGTCAGAGTAGGACCATCCAGATTACAACTCCTCAGATACATAAGGGACATACTCAGGAGGCAGACTCAGTGAGCACCAAAGCCCCACTAAAGCAAGTCTTGCCTCATAAGGGTGTCTCCAGCACAGAAGTTCTCCCATTGTAGACACAACTGGTCCTCACAGCCAATTGGCCTGGAGGTCAATTCCTCCCAGGGTTACCAACAACAATCAAGGCTTAACTACAACAAGACTGTGCACAGAGCCCACAAAGGGGTGCACCAAGAGTGTCCACCTCAGGTAACTGGGGAGGCTGAGCCACTGGGCCCTATAGAACACCTAGCACACAAAGCCACTCTATCAACTCAGGGAAACAGCCAAAATGCGAAGACAAAGAAACAGATCACAAATGAAAGAAATGGAGGAAAGCAAACTACTGGATATAGAGTTCAAAACCACGGTTATAAGGTTTTTCAAGAATTTTCTAGAAAAGGCCGATAAATTTAGTGAGACCCTCAAGGATATGAAAAAGGACCAACTAGAAAGTAAACATACACTGACTGAAATAAAAAATAATATACAGAGATCCAACAGCAGACTAGAGGAACGCAAGAATCAACTCAAACATTTGGAATATGAAGAAGCAAAAAAACACCCAACTGGAAAAGCAAAAAGAAAAAAGAATCCAAAAATATGAAGATAGTGTAAGAAGCCTCGGGGACAACTTCAAGCGTACCAACATCCAAATTATGGGGGTGTCAGAAGAAGAGAGAGAGCAAGATACTGAAAACCTATTTGAAGAAACAATGACAGAAAACTTCCCCCACCTGGTGAAAGAAATAGACTTACAAGTCCAGAAGCGCAGAGAACCCCAAACAAAAGGAATTCAAAGAGGACCACACCAAGACACATCATAATTAAAATGCTAAGAGCAAAAGACAAAGAGAGAATATTAAAAGCAGCAAGAGAAAAACAGTTAGTTACCTACAAGGGAGCATCCATACTATTGTCAGTTGATTTCTCAACAGAAACTATGCAGGCCAGACAGGAGTGGCAAGAAATATTCAAAGTGATGAATAGCAAGAATCTACAACCAAGATTACTCTACCCGGCAAAGCTATCATTCAGAATTGAAGGTCAGATAAAGAGCTTCACAGATAAGAAAAAGCTAAAGGAGTTCATCACCACCAAACCAGTATTATATGAAATGCTGAAAGGTATTCCTTAAGAAGAGGAGGAAGAAGAAAAAGGTAAAGATAAAAATTATGAACAACAAATACATATCTATCAACAAGTGAATCTAAAAATCAAGTGAATGAAAAATCTGATGAACAGAATAATCTGGTGAATATAAATAATAGAATCAGGGGCATAGAAAGGGAGTGGACTGACAATCCTCGGGTGGAAAGGAGTGTGGGGGGGTGCGGGAAGAGACTGGACAAAAATCATACATCTATGGATGAGGACCGTGGGGGGGGGGGAGGGTAAAGGCATAGGGGGTGGGAACCGGGTGGAGGGGAGCTATGGGGGGAAAAATGAGGAACAACTGTAATAATCTGAACAATAAAGATTTAATAAAAAAAGAAAAGAAAAAAATCAAAGCTAAAAAAAATCATTTCTGTTAAGCCTAAGAAATTATCATGAGTCCCTTAATATTACTTGACTTGAAGTTATTAAAACAATAGTATACTATTTTCAGTATTTTAAAAACATGTTAACTCCTTTTGAAGCTGCTAAAAAAAGTGTTATGTTGAAAAACATTACTAACCTTGGTTTTATTTAAATTCTATACCGGGGGAAAAATGGAAAACTTGTTGCAGAAAGATTTCAGAATTTTTGCTGACCAATTACTTTATACTACAAATTACAGTGAAAAGTGGTCATAAGACAATGATAGCTTACCTTGAAATGGGATCTTAACATACTTCGGCGTGAACTACAGGAAAAATACAAAAACTGAGTTACACTTAAAATGTTGCTAATATTCAAATTTTCAAATTTTATTTTCAAAATTCAAACTCTATACTAAAAGTACTCCAGCCTTTTTATCAATAAACCAAGAATATGCTTCACTGTAAATACTTAGTTTTATGAAAGTTTAAGAATCCTGAACAAGCATTATTTATAACTAGAGGCCTGATGCACAAAATCCGTGCAAGGGACTCGGCCCTCGCAGCCCTGGCTTCGTCCAGAAGGTCACCCAGAGGACTGTTGTTCTGTTTGATCTAATTAGCATATTAGCTCTTTATTATATAGGATAGCCCAGATTTGGAAGCATCCCAAGTATCCAACAGTAAATGAGTGGATAAAGAGCTCTGGTACATTTACACAATGGAATACTACTCAGCTATAAAAAAAAAAAGGGTGGGGGGAGGAAATCCTACCTTTTGCAACAACATGGATGGACCTGGAGAGTATTATGCTAAGTGAAATAAGCCAGTCAGAGAAAGACAAGTACCATATAATTTCACTTACTAGTATATGTGGAATCTAATCAACAAAATTAACTAACAAACAAAATAGAAAGAGACTCATAGATACAGAGAATAGAATGACAGCAGTAAGAGAGGAGGGGGTAGAGGACTGGGTAGAGGAATGAGTAAAAAAGGTGAAGGGATTAAACAAACAAATAAATAAATACCTCACAGACAGATAACAGTATTGTGATTACCAGAGGGAAAGGGGGATGGGAGGGGAAAGACAGGAGAGGTTAAAGGGAAATAAATGGTAATGGAAGACTTGACTTAGGTGAACACACAATACAGGTGATTATAGAATTATACCCCTGAAGCCTATATACTTTTATTAACTAACTAGAGGCCCTGTGCCTGCCCCCTCTCACAGTCCAGGAGCCCTCAGGGGCGGGAGGAAAACCGGCGATCAGGGGCGGGAGGCAACCGGTGATCAGGCAACCACTGCCAGCAGCACAAGCCTTGGCCGGCCCTGGTTACCTGAGCCTTGGGTGGCCCTGGGTGGCTGGGCAGCCGACATCCGAGGCTTGCCTGCGCCTTGGGCCGGCCCTGGGCAGCTGGGGGGCTGAGGGCGTGTCCGGCCACACCGTGCTCCTGCCACCCATCCTCCGCCGTGGGGCTGAAAGGACCGGGGGACTCCAGCTGAGCTGAGGGGACTGAGTACCACCATCTTGTGGCTATGGACACCACCATCTTTGTGACAGTGTGACAGTCAATTTGCATATTCCCTCTTTATTAGATAGGAAATAAATTAAATAAAAAAGAACCCTGTGTAAATAATTTAAATCTCAATGTGCTCTTTTTAAAAAGCAAGTAAGTTTACTTAGTATATTTTTCAAAAATGTTTCCTGAATTTTTAAAGAAGAAATAAGACAATTCAAAAGAAACTGCCAAGAGATGTCACTGACTTGGGTAAATAAGGTGTCACTGACTAGTAAATAAACCAATCACAAAACAGGGTGTAATTTTTGACTTTGTTGACATTCCCAGCATTCATCTTTCCTTGTTCCATGCTCCAAATTCCCTTCCGACTAAGGGTTCGACTAAGGGTTCAGCAAGGTTCTTGCTCTTTCTGCTCCTTCTGCCAGGACACTAATTTTCTCTAGGTACCTCGTCGAGATACCTAACTCCTTACACGTTGCTTTTATGATAAACTCTCAAGAGTTGTATAGCACCTAAATCTTACATGTACCATCTAAAATAGGCTTGTTCTTTTACATTTGTTTTTCCATTAATGCCAAATGAATTCATGCTTCTTTATTTACTCATTAGTTAGGTTTCTCTTTTGAGCAACAAACACATTTATAAAATTGTTGACCAAATCAGGGGTACAGTCTGTGAGCACAAAACAAAATCAAACATGGTCTTGGTACATGGGTACCTAAATTAACTGTCAACAGAGTTCCAAATAAATAAGAAACAATATTCAGTGAAATCACAGATTTACTGTGACTCCCTTACTTTTACCAATTTAAAAATTATTTCATATTGTAGTTTCACAAATATAAAACTCATATTTCATAGTGTAAGTTAGGCACTAAAGCAAAATTAGAGCAAAATGGCACATAAATTAAAAGCTGATCTTTGGGTTCAAATCCTGCCTCTATTATCTCTACTAAAACAAATAGCAAGTAGATACTTAAGTAACTTACTAAACTTCTCTCTGCTTTAGGAAAGTCCCTTAATCAAGGAGAACTATTATCATTAGATACTAGCATCTGATTAATAGCATCTGATTAATAAGAACTATTATCATTAGATACTAGCATCTGATTAATGTGCTTATTAATCAGATGCTAGTATCTAAATTAAATTAAATATGACTAATTTAATTTAGTCATATTCACCTTATTATTCTCACTTTCACACAACTGCTACATATAGGGTTTCCCCAAAAATGTACACACACTTTAACAGCTGACAGCTGTTAAAGGAGAGTGAAATGTATTTTAATAAATACTGCCTTTATAATTACACTCAGTGTGTGTATACACTTTGGGGGGACACCCTGTATATCTGACGTGTATTTTCACTGCCAAATTCTTTCTGACATGTTTCACTGGGTCTTTAATCTCATAAAAGATATCTTAGCAAATGAAAATAACTGGTGATAGAAAATGAATATAAGAGTGATGCTTTTAAAATTTGATAGTCATTACTACAAAATTATGAACTAGTAGTAGTGCATCTATGTATCTTTGGCCTCTACTTTCTATGTTATTCACTCATTCTTTCACTGTAAGTATTCTTGTCCTATCAAACCTTTCAGCTTGGCAAGAATTTGATATTCACTTATACCTTTGTATGATGATTAAGCCATCACGTAACCTCTCTGAAAGGCAAAGCCCTATTTCTAGCAAAAATTTAATCTCCAGGTAAGAAAAGGAGAAAAATAATTTTGTGAGAGAAAAAAATGATGTTTTTGTGGCAATAAGGTAAACCAGTTCTCTGAAATCATTTCACATCTATCTAACTTAAGAAAAAGGCTGAACATGAGTGCTATTTTTATAACTTGTTACAATAGCCAATAGAGTTCTCTGAACATAACAGATACTTAATAAACATTTTCCTGCTATCAACAAAGTTGAGCCCTAAACACAAAATGTTCACATCTATTGCAGCATTCTCTACACCAGCGATTTTCAACTGATGTGCCGTAAGAATTTTTAAAACATTCAATACTGACTTTAGATCTCTTTTTCCCTTACATTGTCAAATTAAAAAATTACAATAGCCAGCACAATAGCCATCCAGTGTGAATGCCCTGTCTTGAACCATAAATATATATATCAATATATATAAAAGGCTAAGCAACCATCCGACTGACCGGCCATACGACCAGCCAGTAGGTACGATATGCACTGATCACCAGGGGGCAGACGCTCAATGCAGGAGCTGCTGAGCTACAGCAACTTTGCAGAGTACTACCCTCTCATTTTCCGGGACCCCTCAGGGGATGTCTGAGAGCCGGGTTCGGTCTGATCCCCGGAGGCCAGGCTGAGGAACCCCACCTACCAGAGGGACCCCACTCACTCCACAGATGACCTTCGAGCCACGGTGCCATCCCAGGTGCAACAGCCAGGGAGGGACTGTGGGAGTTGGGCTCTAGGGCATGTCTGCCTGTCTTGCTAAGTCCCGCCCCGCTGGCCACCTTCTAATTTCCTTTCAATATGCACCAATCCATGCACTGGGGCACTAGTGTTATTTATATAATAAAAGCCTAAGTGACCTTTACGGCGGAACAACCAGTTGCTATGATGTGCACTGACCTCCACGGGGCGGACACTCAACACAGGAGCTGCCCCCTGGTGGTCAGTGCGCTCCCACAGGGGGACTGGCCACTCAGCCAGAAGCCGGGCTCACGGTGGCGAGTGCTGTGGCGGTGGCAGTGGTGGAAGCCTCCCCTGCCTCTGTGGCAGCACCAAGGAGCAGCCAGCTGAGCAGTAAGGAGCCTGCCGCTAAGGAGCAGAGAGCCAAGCAGTAAGGAGTGAGCAGGTGGGCGGGCGGTAAGGAGCGAGGGATCCCGGATTGCAAGAGGGATGTCCCGGACTGCAAGAGGGTGCAGGCGGGCTAAGGGACCACCCCCCCCCCCAGTGCACAAATTTCATGCACTGGGCCTCTAGTATAATAGAATTGCATCTTATTCGTCATGTTGCATAAAAATGTTGTATCTGATTGGTTAATTATTGGTACCAGAAATCCTTATATTCAAGTGTAGGCACCTGATTTTTTTAAAAGTCACTTTGGAGCAAAAAGGGTAGATAATTACTACTACTACTTTTGTAAATCAATCAAAATTATACCTATTTTTTGTCAGATAGGCAAAAAATTGTTTTTGGTGTGCTGCAGAATTTTAGTAATTAGTTTATGTGTGTCATGAGATGAAAAAGGTGCGAATCATTGCTCTACACTAAAAAAACGTAGTAGTAACTTCAATGTCCAATTATTTAAAAATGGCTCTCACTTATATAATAGTTTACCATTATAGGCTTTTTCTAGCTCAGCTAAAATGTAACTATCATGAGAGTGAGAACAATATCTCCAGTGTCTGCAACAATATATACCCATTAAGCATCTGGAAAATGACTGAATTTAATTCTCTAATAGATTTACCCCCTCCAAAGAAATTCTTTAATTTCTAAGTTACAGAGCATTGTGAACTTTGTCTAAAAAAGAACATATTATTAAACGTGTTTTGAGAACTCAAAGGTAAGACTTTTTAAATTTTTAATTTAATTATTTTTGTAATTTTTTAAATTGTTTGTTCTCTCCATTATAACATAGCTGTTTTATTTTTTAATTCTTTTCAGTCTTTGCTCACATGCATATATTTTACCTGTATATATTTGCTTTGATTTACTAAACCACTTTCTTATAATCAGACATTTAAGTTTTTTTACTTTAATAATAAGAAGTGTTCCAAACAACAGATTTTTAAGACATATTTTATGACATTTATTGAATATTTGCAGTCCCCTACTATTTAAAATACTGGGAGACCTGAAATGTCTAACAGTCAAGAATTAAGGACAAGGGAATCCAAGTATCCTAAATCAGGTACATTAATTAAATTAATTAAGTATGGTGAGTTACAAAACAGTATGTATGTTTTAAACATATATATCTAATATGAAGAATATAGAATGATATACAATTTAGAATCAGGGGCAGTTGTCTCTAGATAAACAAGATTATAGGTGTTTTTTTAATTACTCCTTTATTCATTTCTAGTTTTTTGTTTGGTTTTATTTTTTTGACCATAACAAGTCCACCTGACTGTGTAATAACAATTAATACATTAATTAATAACAACCCACTGTTGAATATTTATATTTGATTTCCCTCTCCAGCAAATCAATTATCATATATTGAAATGATCCAATTTTTTGCCATTACAAAGAACTCAACAAATTGGTTAAACCTGAATTTAAAATAAAAAAGTAAAATGCAGTGGGAGCAATGAAAAGTGGGGGAAAAAATCCCTTGAAGAAGAATTGTAAAATCACCCCAAGTATGTCCAAAACATTAATATCTGAAAACTAGTGATCAGGGAACACTGCTCTTGAGCTTTCAATCAAAGCGATTTTTAACTATCTCACAAGCTATCATTATTTATAGTTCACAGGATATGTTGGATTTGTACAGAATGTTTACTCTATTGGGATTAGGTTTTACCCCACACTGTCACCAAGTAAACATCTACTTTATGTCTTAAAGCATGCACTGTCTTCTCTGTGAAATAGCCTGATTCCTCCAGACAGATACAGGTACTCATTCCCATATGTACCCTTTTTGTACATATTTTCATTGTACATTTTACCATAATCTAAGTCTCTATTTATGTGTCTGTTGCTTCCATCCTATATAATAAAAGGGTAATATGCAAATTGACCCTAACTGTGGAATGACCAGGAACAACGCATACTGTATGCGCTGTGATGCATACTGACCACCAGGGGGCAGACGCTCAACGCAGAAGCTGCCCTCTGGTGGTCAGTGCGCTCCCACAGGGGGAGCTCTGCTCAGCCACAAGCTGGGCTGACAGCTGTGAGCGCAGCAGCAGTGGCAGAAGTGGCAGAAGCTTCTCCTGCCTCCTCGGCAGCACTAAGGATGTCCGACTGCGACTTAGGTCCACTCCCTGGAAGCAGACCTAAATCGCAGTCGGACATCCCTCAAGGGCTCCCGGGCTGCCAGAGAGATGTCTGACTGCCAGCTTAGGCCCAATCCCCCAGGGGTCCGGACTACAAGAGGGCACAGGATGGGCTGAGGGACCCCCCCCTCACCGTCCCCCAAGTGCACGAATTTTCATGCACCGGGCCTCTAGTTATACTATAAATTCCTTGAAAGCAGAGGCCATGTCTTACCATTTTTATATTCCCTGCCCTATTTCTAATACAGTGAAACATTAATAAAACTTCTAGGAAAATACCTGAGTTATAATCTGATGTATTCAATTCATTTTAACTAAAATGTATAGGGCCTACTTAGAGTTTAGCCATTTATGGAAGGATAAAAAAGTAAATAGAAACATGGCTCTTTACCACAAGAAGCTTAAAGTCTAATGGAGCAGTTCAGGCAAGAATATAAACAATTATAAACACATAGAATAAATATTATAATAGATATACAAACAAAGTGCTATAAGTACACAGTAAAGGGAGAAGTTAATTCTGGCTAGAAAGGAGAAATCACAAAAGGATTCCTGGAACAGGAAGTATTTCACATAAGCCTTAATGATACTCCTTATTTGCGCTCCCAACAATAACCTGAATAAAAATATAATTTACCACTAAATTACTTTTATAGCTCAAAAAATATCAATATGTAGTTTTTATACACGATTTTCATTAGAGTAATCAAATCAGAAATATAATTTTAGGACATTCTCCTGTGATTTTAGGACTCCCCCTCCAATTAAAGACATGTTTCAAAGTACGTATGACAAATCTAAATTGTCCCATGTCAAATTATTCTCAGTTCTATTTTCACTTGCACTAAGAAAAGAGCAGATAATATAAAACTTTGTCTAAGATCCAAAACTAAATAAAGAAAAAAAATCTAGATATACTTACTGTAACACAACCTTTAGAAGCTCCTTTTATTTTACCAATATAAACAGAAGTAAATATAAAATCCAGTTGTAGATCCATCTCATTACTAGGCATAATACAGGAAATGTTTTCCATGGCAGGACATAATTCAGATGAAGCCTAACAAGGAATATATTATAAAATTCTTATAACCTTAAGTATTATATAAATGTTGACAATGCTCTTCCAAAGTCAGATACTTCTTTAAATTACTATTAATGGAACTGGAGAATTTTTTACTGTTCTTACTGTGAGGAAATATTACCTGGATTACTTTTAAAAACTTCATGATTTACCTTGAGAAAATTACTCCAAATAGTTGAATCCTAAATTAATTCCAGGTCTAAGTTCTAGAAATCAGAACTGTATCAATCTTCCTCTATATCAAAGGCATGATTTCAAACTCAATATTCCCTTTATTCACTGTTAACTCAATAGAAGTAAATTAAGATTTATATAGCGATTTAGTTTAAAATGAGTTTTTAAATATACACTCTCTTTCATCCCCACAACCACTCCATGAAGTAGTTCTCTCTTTTTTCACTTCTTAAGTTAATCGATGTTTGGGTTGGTTAAGTGACTTGCCCAAGGTAATGCAGTTAGTAAAAAGCAGAGCTAAGACAAATTCAAGTCTCTATCTCCAAGTCAAGGGTTATTTCAACCACATAAAATTGCTTCCAAAAACAAGATGATACTCTTAGCTACTGAGAGTTTAGTGAGCAATAAAGGGGTGTAAGTACCAAAAACCATCAGTTTCATGAAATCTATGTTTTACTATATGATCTATGTCTAAGGATAGCCAACCAGTTGCCTAAAACTTCAAAATTCATACCACTTCCACACAAACAACTACAGAACTCTGCTTTTAAATGACAACAGATGACTAGGCAGTATCAGCAGTAGCTGCTGCCCACAACCTCTCCTGAATTCTACACTGTGCCGAAATGACTTTTTCAACTCCATGTTTGCCTTGACTTTGCACATTATCTTGCTTTAAGCCTAACATCACAAGTAACCAAATAAAGTATCACTTAGAGCAATTATGCATGTGTATTAACTCTCTACCTATCTACAGAAAATATGATTAGTCCTCATCTAAAACTTACACAGTACTCATTATTTTTTTAAATACATTTTTATTGATTTTTTACAGAGAGGAAGGGAGAGGGATAGAGAGTTAGAAACATGGATGAGAGAGAAACATGGATCAGCTGCCTCCTGCACACCCCACACTGGGGATGTGCCCACAACCATGGTACATGCCCTTGACCGGAACCGAACCTGGGACCCTTCAGTCCGCAAGTTGACGCTCTATCCACGAGCCAAACCGGTTAGGGCAGTACTCATTATTTTTAACCCAGTTCATAATGACTGCTTAATGGAATGTTTTGTCATTCTTGTCTTTTATTGTTTACTATATACTATTATCCCCTAAGTAAAAAAGGGAATCAGTTGGAGAAAACTCTGTCTCTCTGTTTAAGTAATAAAATTATAAGACAGAATAGAAATAATTTCTTATTGGGCATCACAGTCTGTAAAGACTAACTGCCTCCCAAAAATGAGCAATCCATGTTTCTCATAACTTCACCTGAAACTGGAAACAAGGAAGAATGTGGAGATGTTATGATTCTGCCTTATAGATGTTGGTAGGTCTCCACATTCTTTGCTATTTGGCTGTGATCATATTCTGTCAGTTCTACATGAGATGTTATTTTCTTTTAATTTTTATTTATTGATTGGTGAGAGAGAGAAGAGACAGAGAAAGACAGAGAGAAGAGAGATTTGTTGTTCCACCTGTTTATACATTAGTTGCTTGCTTCTTGTATGTGCCCTGACCAGGGATTGAACCCACAACCTTGGCGTATTGGGACGACACTCTAACCAACTGAGCTACCCAGCCAGGGCCTGTTATTTTCCTATAATATGATCTTTCATACTGCTTTGTAAATTTATATGCTGCCAAAGGAACTATAATTCATCTAGAAAAGGGATGGGGAACCATTTTTCTGCCAAGGGCCATTTGGATATTTATAACATCATTTGTGAGCCAAAATTATCAACTTAAAAATTAGCCTGCTATATTTGGTCAAACATTTAACTAACTCCCACCTAATGCTTGGCAGGGCCAGACCAAATGATTTTGCTGGCCTTACCCAGATGTTCCCGACCCCTGATTCCAGAAGTTTGGACTCATTATCAACAATGACACTGTTTTAATTACAAATACAACTAACACATCAAGTATGCTATTGCCCAATGGGCAAGAATGGTTATATTTTAACAAAAATTCAGAACACAGTTGCTGAGGTGATCTCTGTATGGAATTCTTAATGCAATAGAAATACTGGTGAAATTAGAAATACTGGTGAAACTAATCACACCATCAGACTGTTTTTATAAAACTGACCAAATTCTTTTTCACACTCTACAGAATAACAGCCTCTGACATTATTTAAAAACAAGCCAACAGAAGTTTACCATAATTCTGTACTTGTGGTCACTGATAATCATTTCTTAAAAAACAACATAATCAGAGGTTCATAATATGGACAAAAACTGAGAATAAATGACTTGAACCTTACTTTAGAGCTAGACTCTTCAAAGTGCTATGTCAAAAACACAAGTGGCTGACAGTAAACCATCAGAGACTATCATTTATTATGTTCTGTAAGAAGGAAGATAAAAAAGAACTTAACAAACTGATGACAGAGGCAGGATTTGAACACAAGTTTGTATATCTCCAGAAGCCATGCTTTCTCCTCTATATTGCATTGCCTTAATAGAACGTGAGGAAAAGGAATAAGTCCAAGTGGTTATAGAATTGCAAGACCAGATAAATATTGGAAACTTTTACCCTAGAAAGTTTCGATAAAGTTCTTAAATGTCTAATGAGAACCATTAAAAATATGTATATTAAAGTAATAGAATATAAATGACCAGAAAAAATGGTATAATCCTTTCACTTCAAAATAAATACATTATTTCTCTAAAACTAACCTCAAAAATAAAAAAAAAATAAGTAACTTTTATTACAATATTTTCCTTGATGAAACAAAAAATAGTTTTAGCCAAAAGTGAATATTTCACTATTTATCTACCAGAAGGCAGAAATAAATTACCTGTACTGATTCACATGTAATCAATGGTAGTTCTGACAATGCTGATTCAGAAATACTCTCATTCTCATTAGTGACATCATGGTCTTGCTTAGATTGTAACTTGAGAATTTCTGAATTTTTATGTTCAATGGGTCCTTCTTCATCACTGGAAACAACAACTAAAAAGGAAAAATGTAAAAAAATAAAATAAAAAGGAAAAATGTATTTTTTTAAATGTGTCTCAATAATCACTTATCAGAAAGAGAACTTCTAATTAATGCTATATACCTTTGATAATCCCATTAAATTAAATCATCCAACTTTATTCTAAATTTTGAAATTGGCCTATCACTCATTCATTATCTGATTTATACTAGTTATGTGCAATAATTTCAAATTAGTACTATTATTTAGCAGTTACCTGCAGATATAAAGCCATGAGAAGAACTTAGGAACAAGTTCTAGTCTTGATAATGTATTGTACCATCACTCTAACTTGTACTTTAAATCCTATTACATTAGCTGCTTTCAGGACAGGTAAATGGATGGCTAGGGAAAGATGTGGAAGACTATTCATTGCATATCCTTTAGAACATTTTATGTACCATGTGACAACATCAAATACTCAAAAATTAAATAAAAATTAATGACAATAATTAAATAGCATCTAAACTCTGTACTTCAGCTTCATCAACCAAATGGCAATAATGATGATTCTTATAGGGTCTTTTAAAATCTGATGAGATGAACTACAGTATACTAATCTAAAAAAAAACACATTACTTCTGCTTCCAAGTACTCCACTGTTTTTACCTAAATCAATATTATAAACTTCATGAAGTCCCAAAACCCCAAGTCTTCTTTTTCTAAAGTTAATATATCTCACAGTAATGTCATAAATGTCTTCTTGCCTTAACCAAATTTGTTCAAGAGAAGAAATAAAATAACTAAGTAGAACAGAAAAAATTAAGACCTTTATAATCCTCCTGTTACTTACTTGGTTCAGCTGAGATCAGTGATTGGTTGCCTTCACTGTGTTCACTTAAAACAGGCTTTTCTACTGTGTTCAGCTTACTCTCATCCTTCTCAACCAGGGCAGCATTCCCCAAAGTGTCAGTGGAAATAGAGCTCTCAACAGTTTCAGTAACTGAACAGTCAGAAGTGCTTTTGGGAGCAGCACTCAAAGCCAATTCCTGACCAGCAAGTGAAGATCGCTCAGTAAAGTCACTTTCCATAGGTTCAGGTGTAATTTCTTTAAGCAGTTTTGGATCTTGATCATGGTTTTCACTTGGCTTTTCAAATTCAGACGATACTGTTGAGTCATTTTCTTGTTCTTTCTGAACATAAATAAATGCATACAAAAAATTAGCATTTTTCAAAATTGGCTAGCAGAATGAATTTTTTTAAAGTTTAAATTCCTAAAGGAGAATATAGAAGTAAAAATATAATATCATTTTTATAATAAAGGGATAGGAAACTACACAATTATACTACATTACTCTTGTAGTTGTCTCCCAAGTATAAAGATATACTGTCTAATCAGATGCCTAAACAGTTTTTAAAAGGATAGGATGGTGAGGCTCCCATATTTACAAGGGCTTCAGATGGTCTTCCATGATCTAAGTCAACTTTAGAATGAGAGAATTTTTTTTTAAGTTTTGTTTTATAAAATTAAAGAGCCATATGACATCATGTCTATATATCTTCAGGAGCCATGCTCTCTCCTCTATATTGTAGAGAAGTAGCTAGTAACAAGAGCAAAAAATTAAAAACTTAATCAGATAACAATATAAAAAATTATGAAAATCAATCACTGCCTTCACGTTACTGTATAAATCTAAATCATGTTTATAATTATAATTCAAAGATACTGTAGTCCTGAAATGCCTTGTGAATCAAGGAATCCAAAGCTGTCTTCTTATATTTTTACTAGAGGCCCGGCGCGTGAAATTCGTGCACTCGGGGGGGGGGGGGGTCCTCAGCCCACCCTGCGCCCTCTTGTAGTCTAGGAGCCCATGGGGAGCGGGCCTAAGCCATCAGTTGGACATCCTTAGTGCTGCCGTGGAGGCGGGAGAGGCTCCCACCACTGCCACTGCGCTCGCCAGCCATGAGCCCAGCTTCTGGCTGAGCAGCGCTCCCCCTGTGGGAATGCACTGACCACCAGGTGACAGCTCCTGCATTGAGCATCTGCCCTCTGGTGGTCAGTGCGTATTATAGCGTCCGGTCATTCTGCCGTTCAGTCTGTTTGCATATTAGCCTTTTATTATATAGGACTGTTACCCAATACTAAGTCTTTGAAAATAGGTGCTATATGCACTAAATATGATAATTCTTTACTTACAAACTCTAGATAAGAGAAGCTTAAAGAAGTTGGTAAGTAAATTTCTACTGATAAAATAAATCTGATAATTTTACAGACCAAGTGAAAAAGCAATTAATTGGACAGCACAAATAGTATTTGGCTAAAATAAAGATAACAGAAAACACGTGTAAAGGAAATGTATACCAATGTAACAAGTGGAATCAAAGGAGGAGCAAACAACTTTTTAATTCATTTATAATATTTAAAATTTGTTTCAATAACTGTATTAAATGCAAAAATGTTTCATTTAAATCCTTTTTTAATTAAAAAAATAGAAAAAGAAATCTGATGATAAAAGAATAAAGCTAGAAAAACATCATTTGGCTATGGTCAATTCATTTTTATCAAATTACTTCATGTCACATCTAAATACCTCTACTTACAGTCAGTTCTGCTGATTTATACAAAGAAGTAGAATTATGAGAATCAGGTAAATTACTTCTAAGCCTTTTCTTTCTCTTCCTGGAAATCATAGTGGGTTCCATTTTTGAATCAGAACATGTACCATTCTTGTTTCTGCTCCCCTCTTCAAGATGATCACAACCTCTACTTTCACTGTTAAGGTCTTAAAAAACAAGAGTCATAAACATAACCAAAAAGTACTGAAAGGATTCCTTTTAGAAGAGCTTCAGAAACATCATCAAAATTGTTATACTACTTCCAAAGCTAATGTAAAAAAGAAGTCCACTGTAAAATTCTCATACTGACATGGATGAGTATGAAGAGATGCCCTATTTCAAACTGCATACATAAAGTGAGTATTCTTTGTATAATAAATATGAGAAAAATATGTAAAAAGGTAGTATTCATTAGTAACCAAAGCAAAGCAACCACACCATGTTTTTATCTTTTGCTATAACTGCATTCAACTGTACAACCAAAAAGGATTTTTTTTTTTTTGGGGGGGGGGGTCCTTAATAAAATGTGGAAAATTCATGTCTTAAAATATTTGTATAATTCATTGTGATTTTAGAAATTAGTTGTCTTTAAAATATAAGATATACTGTATATAGATAGACCAGTAGCTCTGCACACAAATCTGTGCGCCAGTAGCTCTCTGCGGGGCCTGGCCGCTCCGCGTCCGCCGCCCAGAGGCTCTCCGCGGCCCAGAGCCCCATCCACAGCCGGGCGTGGAATGCTTGCCTCGTCGCTGCGGCGACAAAGCAAGCATTCCACCAGGCTGCTCACGCTGCCTGCTCTCAGCGGCCGCCCCCCCGGGGCTGGGGGACTCCGGCGGGGCTGAGAGGACTGGGTGCCACCATCTTGTGGCTATTGGCACCACCATCTTTGTGACGAAGTGATGGTTAATTTGCATATTACCCTTTTATTAGAAAGGATAGATATATAGATATTGAAAAGGGACAATAATTTGAAAGAGAATTGATCACTGTTCTTTTAAAAGGAGCCAAAATACCTTTCTTCAGCATCTGACTGTGATACATAATCATTCCCAATAATATCAATTTGCTTTACAGTTACTTTCATCTTTTTAAAAATCAAGACCCTGTCATTTGAAATGTCCAATAAATTTACTACCCTACAGAGAAAGAAGTGTTCCCTTTTTCCAGTCAAGAAAGCATTCTTTTGAAACCCATGGCGATTATTTTAAAAATGCTTAATATTTCAGTTATCAAATATATGTATTGTACAAAAATACCTTCCAATAGATTCTAACTAACTGAAGGTTATCCTGAATTATTTTGCTTTCTGAATCTATATCAAACTAAAATACAAACTCAAAGTTTATGCACAGCAAGTCCCAAGCAGCTTCCTTGAATTCATAATAGACTTCATGTCACACTAACTAGCCTGACCTCTCCATTCATTCAAAGTTCCTTCAATACTACAAACTATTCTTGCTCCTACTCTAGCTTCATAGACACCTAATGACTAACAGTCATAATACCTTTGTTGTTGCTTAAAACACAGGCACTGGGACAGGTTTGAGGGCAAAAACTCCAAGACAGTCAATAATCTTCCAATTTTCCAAGAAAATGCTCTTTGCTTCCTCCCCCAGGAAAACAACCTCCCCCCCCCCCCGACCAAATCATCAACACAGTATTTTGAAAAGCACATTATTAACTTTGTAAACTATAAAAGTAGTTTACACAGGAATTTTTCCTTAACCACTTTACTATTTGCACATCTCCCAAAACTATCTCATGGAAAACAGAAATAAATGTATTAGATTGAGACAGATATTGTAAAAATAGGATTCTACTTGCATAATATATACAACTTAACTTGCAAATATTACTAGCATATAAAGTCAAAGAGATGAAAAATTTCTGTAAACAAAAAATATTTAATATTTTATTGTATTATTTTCTTAAAAACAATTTCCACAAGAAAAACTTAATTTGCTACAAAAGAATGGTAAATGTGGGCTAAAATTCAGAATTCCCATTAATTTATGGCCTTCTTTAAACAACTGGTATGAGACACAGTAACCAATAGTTATCAAAATATGTTAATTTTTAATAACATTTCAATACCTAATTTTCTTTTTTTTAATATTTTTTTATTGATTTCAGAGAAGAAGGGAGAGGGAGAGAGAGAGAAATATCAATGAGAGAGAATCATTAATCAGCTGCCTCTTGCACGCCCCCTACCAGGGTATAGAGCCCACAACCCAGGCATATGCCCTGACCAGGAATTGAACCGTGACCTCCTGGTTCATAGGTTGACACTCAACAGTTGAGCTACATTGGACAGGCAATACCTAATTTTCTTAAAATCACTTTACCTATGAGGAGAACCTTCAGGAATACTAAGAAAGTATAAAGCATTTCTTTTATCATTCATTTTTTTTCCTGCTGTAAATGTAAAATTCCACTGTGACTTTGGAGTATTTAGGGCACCAATCAGAAAGCAAAATTCAACTATTCCTATTCTACCTAGAAAAGCAGGGGAATGTGAGGGCTTAATGGTGTCTTAATAATATCTAAACTGAGCCCATTTGTACAAATACTGATATTTGATAGCTAAAGGTAATTATTGCTGGGAAAGCACAATTCATAAGAAAAGAAATGTCTTTCATTATATTCAAAGATTATGAATATGGAGTCACATGTTTTCTATATGGACTGCCCTCATAAGAGTTACAGCTGGTGTCTTGTATACCTCAAAGTTATTAATGTAGTGTCCTTTTAATTTTGTCTCTTCTATGAAAAAGCTAATTAAAAATGTGTAAAGAGCTGTGTTTCAAAGGAACTACAAAGAAATTTGGTGGTGTCATTACAGGACCATCTTTTCTTGTGAATAACTTAAAAATAATCCTATATAATAAAAGCCTAGATGGTGTCACACAACGCCTTTGCACAATGTCATCACAAGATGGCCACCACGACATCACAAGATGGCTGCCACAAGATGGCCACCACAAGATGACCAGCAGAGAAGGGCAGTTGGGGGCAACCAGGCCTGCAGGGGAGGGCAGCTGGGGGCGATCGGGCCGGCAGGAGAGGGCAGTTGTGGGAGATCGGGCCGACAGGGCAGGGCAGTTGGGGGCAATCAGGCTGGGAGAGGAGCAGTTAGGCATCAATCAGGCTGGCAGGGGAGCGGTTAGGGGGTAATCAGGCAGGCAGGCAGGCAGGCCAACAGTTAGGAGCCAGCAGTCCTGGATTGTGAGAGGGATGTCCGACTGCCAGTTTAGGCCTGGGCCCGGGGCTTAAACCGGCAGTCGGACATCTCCCAAGGAGTCCTAAATTGGAGAGGGTGCAGGCCGGACTGAGGGACACCCCTCCCACCCCATGCACGAATTTTGTACACCAGGCCTCTAATTTAGAAAATAAGATACCTCACTAATTTGAGCTAGCAATAATCCAAGAGATCCATGAAGATGTTAGTTTCACATCTGACTAATGTAGTAAATTACTCTTGTGAAAATTTTTGAAAATTATTTTAAATTCTTAAAAGAGAGACAAAAAAAATAGTTAATTTATTAATCCTACAAATCAAGAGGCCTATAAAGAATTTTCAGTAGTCTGGGATGTATTTACCTTTAAAAATGCTAATAATGGCTTGTATTGGCATCTTCCTAGCATTGAGAGAAATTCTAATGAATTCTAATGAATAAAATATATATATTTCATAAGAGGATAGTGGGAAGCTAATAATAATAATAATAATAATAATAATAATAATAATAATATAGTTAGCAGTAGTAATAATCCCAAACATATCCATGAAAACAACACTCAGAAATAGCTAAACTAACATTATAAATTTATAGGTATATGCCCACCCCCAACAACAACATAATCAAATTTACTTTTGGATTTAATAAATAGATCAAGAAATATATACTACAGGATACAAATTGTAAATTTAGCTATTTTCTTTGAGTTGCTAAAATAATCTCCCTTTATTTTCACATATCCTTCAAACATAAAATTAAATCAAGTTATCCATAAATTTTAAAATTATTACAAATGCACCCTGGCTGTTGTGGCTCACTTGTTCAGAGCGTCATCCTGAAGGTGGTGGGCTCAATTCCCAGTCAGTCACATATGGGAGGCAACTGATGAATGTTTCTCTCTCACATTGATATCTCTCTCTCTCTCTCTCTCTCCTCTCTCTCTCTCTCTCCTCTCTCCCCCCCCCCTCTCTCTCTCTCTCTCTCTCTCTCTCTCTCTCTTAAAGTCAATTTTAAAAAATTATTACAAATGCAGTACACAAAAATTTAGATAACAACAGTTTTCAAAGTTAAACAAACCTTTAGACTGAGCATCAGACACTACAAAAGAAATGCCATCATTACCTCTTCTCTTTTCTTTGATATGTGTAGCCCGCCTTGAACAATTCTTATCTACTGGCTTATTTGGTTGAGAACCCCTGAAAAACAAAATAATAATATACTCAATTCTTTCCAACCCAAATAAATTTTGAAGCCAGCTGTCATATATTCACGACAAAAAACAGTGATTTATAAATACAGTCCCACATAGAAGAGTACATGATCTGAACAGTAAAAAAAATAATGAACTAAGATTTGAGAAATGAATTCTCATGCCTGTTCTACATTTACATTCTCCATGTTTCTTTGGGGAGCAGAACACAAGACACCCACACCACATGATTCTGCAAATACAAAATGAGCAACAGAATAACATAAGCATTAAATACATCAAATTGATTTAAAAAGTAAAAATTTCATGAACACAAGATAATGATAACCACATCTATGTGTATTTAAAAAACTTATAAGTTGAAGGTAATTGCTAATATGTTTCAAGCATGGATCATATATCAAAAGTACAAAATAAAGTTTGGAGTATGGTAACAAATTTTACCTATAAAGGAAATAATTTAAATACAAGGTACCAGTTAAATACATAAAATATAAATTTTTTTAAAAACAAGTTTTAGAGGTATTTGAAATATCATACCTCAATACCACATTTTCAATAATGGATAAATTATCCAGACAAAAATCCAACACGGAAACAGTGGAATAGAAACATACTTCAGATCAAATGGACCTGACATGCATTTGAACATGCCTTCCACCAGCACCAAAATACACTCTTTTCAAGTGCACATGAAACATCCACCAGGATAAATCATATGACATGCCACAAACAATCTTAGCAAATTTAAGAAGATTGAAATCAAACCAACTACCTATTCCAAGCACAATATGATAAATCAAGAAATCAGTAACAGGAGGAAAGCTAGAAATTTCAAATATATGGAGATACTAGAGGCCGGGTGCACAAATTCATGCACGGGTAGGGTGCCTTGGCCTGGCCGGCAATCGAGGTCTATCGGGGGCCCAGCCAGGGGGAGGGACTGTGGAAGGTTGGCCAGCCAGCCTCCCAGTCAGGGCCATCAGAGAGACCAGCCAGCCAGGGGAAGGGACCATGGGAGGTTGGCCTGCTGGCCCTCCCATCAGGGCCGGGGGAAGGGACTGTGGGAGGTTGGCCCACCCCAATCGGGACTGATAGGGGGGCCAGCCAAGGGGAGGGGCCACAGGAGGCCAGCCAGGGGGAGGGGCCGCTGGAGGTTGGCCAGCTGGGGGGGAAGGGCGGCAGAGGTTGGCCAGCCGGGGTGGGAGGGGCTGCAGGAGGTTGGTAGGCCAGCCCCCCCCAATGGGGCCAATTGGGGGGGCCGGCCAGCAATGGGGAGGGGCCGAGAGAAGGAGCTGAGGGAGGTTGGTTGTGGGAGCACACTGACCACCAGCGTCACAGGAACTGGTCGACTGGTCGTTCGGTCATAATGGTAACTTAGGCTTTTATATATATACTAGAGGCCCAGTGCACGAAATTCATGCATGGGGGGGAGGGTCCACAGCCCAGCCTTCACCCTCTCCAATCCGGGACCCCTTGGGGGACATCCCTCTAATGATCCTGGACTGCTGGTTCCTAACTGCTCACCTGCCTGCCAGCCTGATTGCCCCTCACTGCCCCCCCCCCTGCTGGCCTGGTCACCCCTAACTGCCTCCCTACTGGCCTGATCGCCCCAAACTGCCCCCCCCTGCCTGACTCGTCGCCACACGCAGCCTGCTGTTCAGTCATTTGGTCGCCCCTCACTAACCCCCGTGCCGGCCTGGTCTCCCAACACATCCTGCTGCTCAGTTGTTTGGTCACCCCTCACTAACCACCTGCCGGCCAAGTCACCTACGCAGCCTGCTTCTCGGTCCTTTGGTCATCGCTCACTAACCCCCCTGCCGGCTGGGTCGACCCACGCAGCCTGCTGTTTGGTCGTTTGGTCATCCCTCACTAACCCCCCTGCCGGCCTGGTTGCCCCACGCAGCCTGCTGCTCAGTCGTTTGGTCGTCCCTCACTAATCCCCCTCCCAGACTGGTCACCCCATGCAGCAAGTTCGGTCGTCTGTTCGGTTGCAATGGTCGCTTAGACTTTTATATAGACAGATTAGTGGCCCGGTGCACACAATTCATGCATGGGGCAGGGGGGGAGTTCCCTCAGCCCAGCCCGCACCCTCTCCAATTGGGGACCCCTTGGGGGATGTCCGACCACCGATTTAGGCCTGATCCCATAGGAATCAGGCCTAAATTGGCAGTCAGACATCCCTCTAGCAATCTCTGACTGCTAGCTCCTAACTGCTCATCTGCCTGCCTTCCTGATCACCCCTAACCTCTCTGCCTGCCTGCCTGCCTGCCTGATCGCCCCTAACTGCTTCTGCCTGCCTGCCTGATTGCCCCTAACCCCTCTCCTGCCTGCCTGACCACCCCTAACTGCCGCCCTTACTGGCCTGATCTCGCCCCCAACTGCCCTCCCCTGCTGGCGTGGTTGCCTCCAACTGCCCTCCTCTGCCAGCCTGATCTCACCCCCAACTGCCCTCCCCTGCTGGCCTGATCTCGCCCCCAACTGCCCTACCCTGCTGGAAGAGATTAACCGAAGAACATACTAGTATATGCATAACCCATGGACCCAGACAATAATGTGGTGAAGGCCTTGGGGGTGGGGGAGGCTGAGTGGAGGAGGGAAACAGGGGACAAATGGAAATGGTTACATCTGTAATAGTGTCAACAATTCAAAAATAAATAAGTCCATATATATATATATATGGTCACTTAACTCCTATATCCCCCCTCCATCCCTCCCTTCCATTCCTCTCTGAAAAGTAATGGAAAAAAACATCCTCAGGTGAGGATTAACAAAAACAAAAACTATCAGCAATGTATCAAAAAGAGAAATTAAGAAAACAATCTCATTTACAATTATATCAAAAGGAATAAAATCCTAGGAATAAATCTAACCAAGACTGAAAAAGACCTGTACACTGAAAACTATAAGACATTGATTGATAAAAGAAATTGAAGACAACACAAATAAACAGAAAGGCATTCTGTACTCATGGATTAAAAGACAACATTGTTAATATGTCCAAAGCAACCTACAGATTCAATTCAATCCCTTTCACCATTACAATGTCCTTTTTCACAGAAACTGAACAACCCTAATATTTCTATGGAACCGTAAAACACCCCAAGTAGCCAGAGCATCTTGAGAAAGAAGAATGAAGACAAAGGAATCAAACTTCCTTATTTGAAACTATATTACAAAGCTACAGTAATCAAAATAGTATGGTATTGGTAGAAAAACAGATACAGAGTTCAATGAAACAAAACAGAATCAAAAATAAATTCATACAGAACTGCTGTTTGACCCAGTGATCCCAATTCTGGGAATATATCCTAAGAATCCCAAAATATCAATCAGAAAGAATATATGCACCCCTATGTTCATACCAGAATTATTTATAATAGCCAAGATCTGGAAACAGCCCAAGTGCCCATCAGTAGATGAGTGGATAAAAAAAGCTGTGGTTCATTTACACAAGGGAATACTACACAGCTGTAAAAAAAAAAAAAAAAAGGAGGAGGAGAAGGAGGAGGTACTTTTACCCTTTGCCACAGCATGGATAGACCTGAAAATTATTATGCTAAGCAAAATAAGCCAGTCAGAGAAAGACAAATATCATATAATCTCACTTGTATGTGGAACCTAATGATTAAAATAAACTGACAAACAAAATAGGACTAGAGGCATGGATACATAAAATAGACTAACAGATCTCAGAGAGGAGAGGGATGGTGGGGGAGTGGAGGGTGGGGGTAGGGGGACTGGAAGAGATTAACCGAAGAACATACCAGTATATGCATATATGCATAACCCATGGACCCAGACAATAATGTGGTAAAGGCTTTGGGGGTGGGGGAGGCTGAGTGGAGGAGGGAAACAGGGGACGAAGGGAAATGGGTAACATCTGTAATAGTGTCAACAATTAAAAAATAAGTAAGTCCATATATATATGGTCACTTAACTTATGGTAAAGGAGCAAAGAATATACAATGGGAAAATAAATGTTGTTGGGAAAGCTGGACAGCCACATGCAAGAAAATAAAACTGGACCAATATCTTCAATTAAACACAAAAATCAACCCAAAATATATTAAAGATTTCAGGGTAAGACCTAAAATCATACAACTCCTAGAAGAAAACATGGGATTAAGCTCCTTGACATTGATCTTAACAATGATTTGTGGATTTAACAGCAATGCAAAGGCAAAAAAACAATCCTATATATATATAAAAAAGCATAATATGCTAAGTGTCTGGTCATCCAATCAGCTATTCAACCAATCAAAGCATAATATGCTAATGATATGCTAAGGCCACTCAACTGCTCGCTATGACATGCACTGACCACCAGCAGATGCTCCAACCAGTAGGTTAGCTTGCTGCTGGGATCCGGCGGGACTGAGCAAGACAGGCCAGACATGCCCTGGAGCCCTCCCTCCATCCCTCCCCGGCTGGCCAACTTCCTGCATCCCTCCCTGGCCCCAACATAACTGGTGGAGACCCTCAGCCTGGCCTGCACCCTCTCGTAATCCGGGACCCCTCGGGCGATGTTGGTGAGCCGGTTTTGGCCCGATCCCACAGGACAGGCCGAGGGACCCCACTGGTGCACGAATTCGTGCATGGGCCTCTAGTGTAAACAATATATCAAATAAAAAGTTTGTCTTCAGTGAAGACAACTATCAACAAAATGAAAAGGCAGCCTATAGAATGAGAGAAATATCTGGAAATCATATATCTGAAAAGGGGTTAAAATCAAAAATATATAAAGAACTCAGCACTGGCGAGTGTGGTTCAGTGGTAGAGTATTGGCCCTCACACGGAAGGGTCTGGGGTTCAATTCCCTGTCAAGGGCACATACCTGGGTTCATTCCCCAGCCCGGGTTGGGGCGCATACCAGCCATGTCTCTTTCTCTCTCATATCAATGTTTCTCTTTCTCTCTCTTTTTCCCCATCCCTCCCTTCCACTCTCTCTAAAAATCAATGAGGAAAATATCCTTAGGTGTGGTTTAACAAAAAATAAATACACACACATATATCCCAGCCAGTGTGGTTCAGAGGTTAAGCGTAGATCTATGAACCAAGAGGTGATGGTTCAATTCCCGGTCAGGGCACATGCCAGAGTTGCAGGCTCGATCCCCAGTGGAGGGGCGTGCAGGAGGCAGACAACCAATGATTCTCTCTCATCACTAATGTTTCTACCTCTCTCCTCCTCGCTAAAATCAATTTTTTTTTTAATTTTAAGATGGCCAACAGGTACATATAAAAAAGCTCAACAACACTAAACATCATGGAAACCATGATGAGCTATCACCTCACACCTGGTAGAATGGCTATTATCAAAAAGAACAAGAAATAACAAGTGTTGGTGAGGATGTAGAGAAAAGGGAATCCTTGTGCACTATTTGGTAGAAATGTAAATTGTTGCATCCTCTACAAAAAATAGTATGAAAATTCCTCAAAATATTAAAAATAAAACAACTATATTAGGCAGCAATTCAATTACTGGATATTTATTCTTAAGAAATGAAATCACTATCTCAAAAAGATATCTATGTTCCCGCTCACAGCAGCATTACTTACAAGACACAAACAAAAACTGTAACTGTCCATAAATAGATAAATGGATACATAAAATGTGGTATACACACACAATGGAATATTATCCATGGATGGACCTTGAGGGCATTATGCTAAGTGAAATAAGTCGACACAGAAAGACATATACTATCTGATCTCACACATATGTCGAATCTAAAGGAAACAAAAAACACCTACATATAGACAACAGATTAGTGGTTGCCAGAGCTAGAGGGGACGGGGGGGGGGGGGGGGGAAGGGGGGAGGGTGTGAGGGAGGTGCAAAATAGCTGAAGATGGTAAAAAGGCACAAGTTTCCATGATAAATGTACTGTATAGTCGAAAGTTACTAAGACAGATCTTAAAAGTTCTCATAACACACGCAAAATATTATAGCTGTGTATAAGTGATGGATGTTATCTTAATGTTAATCATTTCTCAGTTATTACATACTAAAGGCCCGGTGCATGAAATTCTTGCACTGGAGGGGGTATCCCTCAGCCCAGCCTGCACCCTCTCCAATCTGGGACCCCTCAGGGGATGTCCGACTGCCGGTTTAGGCCCGATCCTAAACCAGCAGTCAGACATCCCTCTCACAATCTGAGACTGCTGGCTCCCAACCGCTCGCCTGCCTGCCTGCCTGATTGCCCCTAACTGCTTCTGCCTGCCTGCCTGCCTGATCACCCCTTAACCACTTCCCTGCCAGCCTGATCGACGCCTAACTGCTCCCATGCTGACCCGATTGCCACCAACTGCCCTCCCCTGACGGCCTGGTCGCCCCTAACTGTCCTGCCCTGCCGGCCTGGTGGCCCCTAACTGCCCTCCTCTGCAGGCCTGGTCGCCCCTAACTGCCCTCCCCTGCCAGCCTGGTCATTCCTAATTGCCCTCCCCTGCAGGCCCGGTCGTCCCTCACTGCCCTCCCGTACAGGTCTGGTCACCCCTAACTGCCCTCCCCTGCAGGCCCGGTCGCCCCTAACTGCCCTCCCCTGCCAGCCTGGTCATTCCTAATTGCCCTCCCCTGCAGGCCTGGTCGCCCCTAACTGCCCTCCCCTGCAGGCCTGGTCGCCCCTATCTGCCCTCCCCTGCAGACCTGGTCGCCACCAACTACCCTCCCTCCCCTGCAGGCCCAGTTGCCTCCAACTGCCCTCCCCTGCCGGCCATCTTGTGGCAGCCATCTTTGACCACATGAGGGCAGCCATCTTGTGCGAGGGCATGAGGGTCAATTTGCATATTACCTCTTTATTATATAGGATAATAAATTTTGTTGTATACCTAAAGCTAATACAATATTATCTATCAGTAATCTACCAATTAAATTCACTAATTAATTTTTAAAAATAATTGATATAAACCACTGGGAAATCATTATGTTGCTATTTCAAATAAACAAAGAATGATTAAATCTTTACACATCATACTTTCTCCCATGATAATTATTTATGAAAAAAACTATCATATTATTTAAGTGAGTAAAATTTTTGAAATAAGAAACTACATAAAATTATTAACATAAAACATTCCTTTATAATAAAATATATATAGTAATTACTACATTTTCAAAACTGTTTCAACCTAGAAATTTTTACAATACCATTTATAAAAGCATTAAAAAATCAGATGCCAAAAGTTAATCAAAATTTTTGTACAGTAAATTATAAAACACATACCAAGTGACCTCCGGAAAATTATGGATAAGGAAGCATCTATCATTCTCACCTAGACAACATTTGCACTGGCAAAACTTGTCTGATGTAACTATTTTGGAACTCTAGAGTCTATTAAAGGCTTGCAACTTCTAGTCAAAAGTTTTGACAAAAATTTCAGTTAATTTTGGTCAACTTCAGGTCTTAAATTGGTAGCAGCTAACCAACCTTCCCACACCCTGAGCTCCAAGGCAATCAGTTATAACCAAGCTCCTAGAACATTTTCATGGGCTTGCAAATGGGACAGTAAGCAGTCTTGACAAGGTCCTCCAAATACTGCAAATCTGTATTCTGATCACTGACTGAGCAAATAGACAGCAATTATTGCAAAATCCACCTCTCTTGTTGCAACACTCTCCATCCAACTAAAATGACTTCCAGAAGATTTAAAGGGCTAGCACCTATTCTCACTCTTCCTCCCTATCCCCCTTCATTTTTCTTCTTTCCTTCTTTTGGAAACTAAATGCATAAGGACTAGAACATTAAAAAGCAATCACAAATACAAGGTAATTCAGAAAGTCATGACCAAGAAAAGACGCAGACTTAGAAATGACCTAAAAAAAAAAAAAAAGAAAGAAATGACCTGGGACCTTATGTTTACACATAACAGAGACATGTTACAACAACAAAAACAACAAAAACACAGAGAGCCCGGCCATTGTTGCTCAATGGTTGAGCTTTGACCTATGAACCAGGAGGTCATGGTTCAAATCCCAGTCAAGGCACATGCCAGGTTGCAGCTCCATCCCCAGTAGGGGGCATGAAGGAGGCAGCCAATCAATGATTCTGTCTCCTCATTGATGTTTCTATCTCTCCCTCTCCCTTCCTCTCTGAAACCAATAAAAATATATTTTTTAATAAAGAAAAAGAAAAAAAAAAACAGCAAATCCTGGGGAAGGGGAGAATCTTACTATATTATAAGATTTAAATGTCAAGTGTTCAACAGAAAAATGCCCAGGCGTACAAAAAAAAAGTAAAGTATGGCAAAACAAAGAAAAAATATAAATCAACAGAACCTGTCCCTGAAAAAATCCAGATGACAAACTCAATAGACTAAAACAACTATCTTAAAAATCTTCAAGGAGCTGAAATAAGTCTTGAAAACAGTAAAAAATGTTATTTATGACAAAATGAAAATATTCATAAAGAGATAAAATATATAAATGAACGAAAAGGAAATTCTAGAGCTAAAAAGTACACTTAACTAAAATGAAAATTTCATTAGAGGGATTTGAAAAACAGATTTGGACAGAAAAACCAATCAGTGAACTTAGAAACATGCTCATGGAAATTATCAAATCTGAGGAACTGAAAAAAAAACAGTATAAAAAATAAACAGAGCCTAAGGAATCTGTGGTACACCAACAAGTACTAATATGCAAATTACTGGAGTTTCAGAAGGATAAGGAAGAAAGGGGCAGAGAGACTATTTGAGTAAATAATCATCAAAAAAATATTCCAAATTTGATGAAAGACATGAATATAAACATCCAAGAACCCCCAGGAACTATTGACAGAATAAAGTCAATGAGGCCTACACCAAGAAATATTATAATCAAACTATTTAAAGACAAAGGCAAAAAGAGAATCTTGAAACCACCAATGAAAATTGACTTGTCACATACAAAGAATCCTCAATAAGATCTTAATCAGATTTCTCATCAAAAAGCATGCAGCTAGAAGGCAATGGGTTGCTTATTCGAAGTACTGAAGAAAAAAACTCAACCAGAAACCCTACATCTGGCAAAGCTGTCCAGAAATAAGGACAAACGTAAGACATTCCAAAATAAAAACTGAGGGAGTTCATTACCACCAGACCAGTCCTATAAGACATGCTAATGGGAATGCTTCATGTTAAAATGACAGGACATTAGACAGTAACTGGAAGCCACATGAAAAAATAAATATTAATGATAAAGTAAATACATGGACAACTATAAAAGCTAATATTGCCCTAGCTGAGTGGATCTATTGGTTGGAGCATCATCCCATACACCAAAAGGTTCCAGGTTCGATTCCCAGTGAGGGCACATACCTAGGTTGCAGGTTAGATCCCTGGTCAGGACACCTATAGGAGGCAATTGATCAATGTTTCCCTCCAGTATCTATCTATCTATATCTCTCTCTCTCTCTCTCTCTCTCTCTCTCTCTCTCTCTCTCTCTCTCCTCTCTCCTCTCTTCTCTTCTCTTCTCTTCTCTCTCAAATCAAGAAAAAAATATCCAAGGGTGAGGATTACAAAATAATAATAATATATATTGCCCTAACCAGTTTGGCTCAGTGGATAGAGCGTTGGCCTGCGGACTCAAGGGTCCCAGGTTCGATTCCGGTCAAGGGCACCAAAAAATAAATAAATAAATAATAATAATAATAATAATAATAATAATATATAATCATCATAATAAAAGGCTAATATGCAAATGGTCATCACGCAATGACACCATAACGCCGTGATGCCTTAAGGACCAATCAGCAGGGACCTCAGACTGCTTGGCACCAGGCTGGGGCTGGGGGAACTGAGGCCACGCCCTCCACCCTGGTGCCAGGGGACCTGAGGCTGCGCCCCACCCCCCCTGACGCCACGCTCCCTGAGGCTGAACCGCCCCCCTGCCCCAGCGCCGGGATGAGAGGCTGTATCCCCCGCCCAGCAGGGCTTGATGGGGGTAGGGCCGGCCAGGTCCTGGTGTCACCCAATGGGATCGAGCCCACAACCCAGGCATGTGCCCTGACCAGGATTCGAACTGTGACTTCCTGGTTAATAAGTCAACATTCAAACACTGGGCTACACCAGCCTGCCAGACTAAAGCATTTTTAAAAACTATTAAGACTATGATTTTAAACACACAATGCATAAAAATATGATTTTGTGATGTCAATAATTGAAAGGAGGCAAGAACAAAGCTGAAAGGAGCAATTTTGAATGCTATTAACATTAGGCTGCTATTAATTCAAATTAGTGTGTTGTAACTTTAGAATGTTAAGTGTAAAAACCCATGATAACCACAAAGGAATCATCTATAGAATAAAGACAAAAGGAAATAGAAAGGAAATCAAAAAGTTTAATTACAGAAAAGCAAGGAAATATAGAAAAAGAGTTAATCAGAAAATAAGGGGCGAAAAAACACTATAAGGCATACAGAAAACAAATATCAAAACAACAGAAAAAGTCACTCTTATCAACTGCTTTAAATGTAATTAAATTCTCCAAACAAAAGACAAAGATTAGCAGGATGATTTTAAAATATATGATATCCAACTATAGGTTGTCTACAGAAACTCACTTTAGATGCAAAGATACAAATAAGTTAAAAGTGAAAGGATGGGAAGAATGTATTTTATGTCAATACTAGCCAAAAGAGAGCAGGCATAGCTATACTAATATCAGACAAAATAGACTTTAAGTCAAAAAATTTAGCCCTAACCAGTTTGGCTCAGTGGATAGAGCCTGTGGACCGAAGGGTCCTGGGTTCCGTTTCAGTCAAAGGCATGTACCTTGGTTGCAGGCTCCTCCACAGCCCAGGTCTTGGTTGGGACACATGCAGGAGGCAACCAATCAATGTGTTTCTCTCACATCGATATTTCTCTCTGTCTTTCTCTTTCTTCTACTCTCTCTGAAAATCAATGGAAAAATATCCTTGGGTGAGGATTTTTTTAAAAAAAGTTTGAGACCAATGACATTATATATTAGTACAAAGTTCAATAAAACAAGATTATTTACAGATAACAGTTCACCCTTGAACAACATGGGGTTTAGAGTGCCAACCCACATGCAGTCAAAAATCAACATAATTTTTCACCTCCAAAAAATATTAACTACAGTCATCCCTCAGTATTAACAAGGATTGACCCAGGACTCACCATGAAAGCCAAAATCCGTGAATGTTCAAGTCCCTTGTATGAAACTAGAGGCCCGGCACAGTCATGGACTGGGACCCCTCTCACATTCTGGGACCCCTCACTCCTTACCACCCGCCTGCTCACTGCTCCTTAACACTCGGCTCACTGCTCGAGACTCCTGCCGCCGCCACTGCTCTCGCCAGCCGTGAGCCTGGCTTCTGGCTGAGCAGCACTCCCCTTGTTGAGCGTCTGCTCCCTGGTGGTCAGTGCAACCAGTAATTTTGGTCATTCTACCATAACAGTCGCACGCTGAGTGCAAGCAGTAGGTGACAAAGGTCTGGTGAGAGGGGTGCTACGGGATATCATCCCCAACCTCCCTGCCATGGGATGGTCCCACCTCCTCAGGGCACCTCCCTGCTTCTGCCCCGTCTCCAGAGCAACACAGCGGCTCTACCCCACTGCACACGCAGCCTCCTGCTGAACTATCGTTATGGCTTGAGGGCGTCATGACCATTAGCATATTAGCTATTCACTATATAGGATACTAGAGGCCCAGTGTACGAATATTCGTGCACTTGGGGGGAGGGGCGGCCCTCAGCCCAGCCTGCACTCTCTCATAGTCTGGAACCCCTCAGGGGATGTTCACCTGATGGCTTAAGCCCACTCCCCAGGGGAACGGGCCTAAGCTGGCAGTCAGACATCCCTCTGGCAGCCCAGGAGCCCTTGGGGGATGTCCACCTGACGGCTTAGGTCCGCTGCCCGTGGGGAGCAGGCCTAAGCTGCAGTCAGACATCCTTAGCACTGCCAAGGAGGCGGGAGAGGCTCCCGCCACTGCCGCTGCACTTGCAGCCATCAGCCCAGCTTATGGCTGAGCGGAGATCCCCCTGTGGGAGCACACTGACCACAAAGGAGCAGCTCCTGTGTTGAACATGTGCCCCCTGGTGGTCAGTGTGCATCATTCCAACCGGTCATTCCCAGTCATTCTGCCATTAGGGTCAATTTGCATATTACCCTTTTATTATATACGATAGTGTAGAACAATGCATACAGTTAGCCCTCTGAATCTGCAGATCCCCAACCAGAGATAGAAAAAACAAAACAAAAACTGTTTTTGATCTACTGTTCATTGAATTGTAGATATAAAACCCAGGCGTACCAAGGACCAACTGTACATTTATTGGGGTGGAGGAGGGCATATACAGAGCACTCCACTCTAGCCAACAACAACAGAATACACATTCTTCTCAAGTGCAGATTGGACATTCTCCAGGAAAGACAATACTGTAGACAACAAATTGAGTCTCGATATGTTTAGAAAAATAAGTAACATACAAAACATCTCTGACCACACAGGAAGAAGTTAGAAATCAATAATGCAAGGAAAACTAAAAAATTCTCACTTGTGGAAACAACACACTTATCTTAAACAACCAATGAGTCCATAAATAAATCCCAAATAAAAGGGGAAAATGAAAATAAAAACAGAGAGCATTATCTCAATGCATTGAGATTTTGCTTCCCAGCAATTGTCAACTATTTGGCTCAAATAAACTCACAAAAATTCTTTAAGAAAAAAATATTCAAACATATGTGATGCAGCAAAAGCAATGCTAAGGGAGAAGTAAATAGCTGTAGATTTCACATTAAAAAATAAGAAATAACTCAAATCAGCAACGTAACTTATAACTTAAAAAACTAGAAAAAGAAGAACAAGGAATAAGACAAGAATGCCCACTTTCACGACTTCTAGTCAACACAGTACTGAAAGTTTTAACCAGAGCAATTATGCAAGAAAAAGTAATAAAAAGCATTAAATATTGAAAGGGAAGAAATAAAATAATCTGTATTCACAAATAATATATGTAGAAAACTCTAAAAGTATACAGACAAAAAACTGTTAGAGTTATAAAGTTAAAAAATTTTAAGAAAACAATTCTACTTACAACAGTCTCAATAAGAATTAAAAACTTAGCAATTAACTTAAACAAGAAGGAAAAAGAATAAAAACTACAAAACATGACTGAAAAAAATTAAAGTGGAAATTATACATGGAAACACATCCCGTGTTCATGGATTAGAAGACTTAAGATGTCAATACTAACCAAAGAGATCTATAGATCAATGCATTCTTATCAAAACTGCAATGATATTTTTTGTAGAAAAAGAAACCTAGATGTGGTGGAGTTCAGAAACTCTCTGCCTGCCTCCTCTCATGAAGACAGCAAAAATTACAACTAAATTACAGAACCATTTATTGAGAACCACCTAAGACTAGCTAAACAGAACTCCTGTAAATAAGGATATAAAGAAGCAGTCACATGGAGACTGGTAAGAGAGGAGGAGATGCAAAACAGGCTGATCTCACACCCACAGGTTGTGGTCAATAATCAGAAGAGATATCTTGGTTATACCAGGCATACCAGTTAATAATGCGGATTTTTTTTCAATACATGGAGTTACACATATGTTGATATACTGTATATGCGATTTGATATGTATGCTACTTTGTTGTATTGACAAGCTTCAAAGTTTCATATGTCAAATTTGCTGAAGGTGTTAACATTATAGATATTTTTACCCTTAAAAATGTCGAATTTCGTGCCAAAAAAAGAGCATTTGTGGAAAGTTTTAATTCATTACTTTATTTTGAAGAAAAGTGCTGCTGAAAGTTATTGTATACTTCGGGAAGCTTATGGTGAACATGCTCCATCTCAAGATACTTGTGAACGCTGGTTTAAACGCTTTAAAAGTGATGATTTCTATGTGAAAGACAAAGAATGTCCAGGTCAACCGAAAAAGTCTGAAGACCAACAATGACAAGCATTATTGGATGAAGATGTGTGTCAAACTCAAAAGCAACTTGCAGAAAGATTAAACGTTGCTCAGCAAACAATCTCCGATTGTTTACAAGCAATGGGAAAGATTTTAAAGAAAGGAAAATAGGTGCCACATCAACTGAATGAAAGACAACTGGAAAACGGAAAAGTCATCAGTAAAATGTTGCTTCAACGGCACAGAAGAAAGTCTTTTTTGCATCGAATTGTGACTGGCGATGAAAAGTGGATTTATTTTGAGAATCCCAAATGCACAAAACTAGGGGTTGATCCAGGTCAACATCAACATTGACTGCAAGGCCAAAACGCTTCGGAAAGAAGACGATGCTGTGTTTGGTGGGATCAGGAAGGTGTGGTGTATTATGAGCTTCTAAAATCAGGTGAAACCATTAATACTTATCTCTACTGACAACAAGTAATTAATTTGAACCATGCTTTAATGGTGAAACGACCAGAATGTGCCAGAAGACATGGCATAGTAATTTTGCTTCATGATGATGCACCATCATACACTTCAAAACCAGTTAAAGACACGTTAAAGGTCATGCCTGGGAAGTATTTACCCACCCGCTGTATTCACCAGACCTTGCTCCTTCATATCACCACTTGTTCCAATCGATGGCACACGCACTTTCTGAGCAGCACTTCAAAATGTACAAAGAAGTGGAAAATTGGGTCTCTGAATGGTTTGCCTCAAAACAAGAAAAGTACTATTGGGACAGTATCCACCAATTACCTGGAAGATGGGGGAAATGTGTAGCTAGCGATGGACATTACTTTGAATAAAGCACTTTTGATGTTTCTCTTGAAATTATCGTGTTTTCTTTGATTACAAAATCTGCATTATTAACCAGTACACCTGGTAGAGGTCCCCCTTGAAGAGCGAGGAATCCCAACTCCACACCAAGCTCCCCAGCCCACGGTTCCAGAGCTGGGAACAGGAGTCCCAATAACATGTGCCTGTGAAAAGGAGCGAGGGTTGTCCCAAGTGTTCCTCTTAAAGAGTCTACACATGGATTTACTAGTTGAAAGATTCACACACTCTGAGCTCCAGGACTGGGGCAGCAGCTCAAAAAGCTCCAGGGACATATGGGGAAGAACAAAATTGTATGGCTTCAGGGCAAGGACTGGAGGAACAGCTCTATCCTGAAGAGAAGTGTTGCCAGGCGTCATTGTTCCTTTGTTGAGCCCTCCGCTTACCTACCCTAAAATGTATGCTAGTCCACATCTGAGTCTCCATTAATCTGGAAAGCTCACTCCACCACTGTGAATCCCTGAGACCCTTCCTCACCCAACTTGTAGAACCCCCCAAGCAGCTTCCAGTGGCTTTTCAATACAAACACCAAGTCTCTGCTCGCACTGCAAACTTCCCTAAGTCTCTCAAAGGTTCGCAAACACCGAACAATCAGCATCTAACCTTGACATGCCTTATACCTCTTGCTAAGTGACTCCAAGCCTGGCACTAGGAGCAGCCAGGCTAGGTTCGCAGCTTAGCCTCTCCCAGACACCTCCAAACCCAGCACAATAAGATACCAACCAAAGATCACTGTGTAGCACATATACTGATGGCAATATATGTGGTTTATATATAGCATCAGAGAAAAAGTCAATAAATTAAATGTTTAGAAAATTAAAGTGTATTTTTAAAGCTCTAAACTTTTTAAATTGGTGGGATTCAAACCAAATGTACTATATAACCCTCGTTTCTTAAACCAAAAGGTAATACTAGTATGGTTATGACAAATGCCCTTCGCAGTTCTGGTATTAGCAACAGAAGTAACGATAATCTCAGGAAAAGAGCCCTGGCTGGGTAGCTTGGTTAGTTGGAGCATTATCCTGTACACCAAAAGATTGCAGGTTTGATTCCCAGTCAGGGCACATACAGAGGTTACAGGTTTGATCCTGATCAATGTTCGTTCTCTCTCTCTCTCTCTCTCTCTCTCTCTCTCTCTCTCTCTCTCTCTCCCCCCTCCCTCCCTCCCTCCCTCCCTCCCTCCCTCAAATCAATAAAAGCATATTCTTGGGTGAGAATTATTTTTAAAAAGAAAAAAATCTCAGAATAAGACACTAGCATCCCCAACATAGAAGATTTAAGTATCATCGACTACAACAACCTTTAATGGAGTGTTTGATATACGCAGTGATAAGATACAGAAAAATAATGACTGCCAGGCAGGCATGGCTCACTGGTTGAGCATCAAGCTATGAACCAGGAGGTCATGGTTCGATTCCTAGTCAGGGAACATGCCCAGGCTGCAGGCTTGATCCCCAGTAGGGGGCATGTAGGATATAGCCAATCAATGATTCTCTCTCATCATTTATGTTTCTATCTCCCTCTCCCTTCCTCTCAAAATCAATAAAAATATTTTTTTAAAAGAAAAATAATGACTACCATTTATTAATCACAAATATTGACTACCATTTATTAGTCACATAATGACTATCATTTATTAATCACATACTAAGTTATATAGCTTATCTCCTTAAATCTGCATAATCCTATATAATAAATAGGTAATATGCAAATTGACCATCACACCATCACAAGATGGCAGTGCCCACAGTGGGAGCGGGACCGGCACCAGAGTCCCCTCAGCCCTGCCAGGGTCCTCGGGTCTGAAGAACTGTTGCCCAATTCAACAGTGCCAGCATTCCAACTTTGTTAAACCTACCAACATCTTAAATGGACTTTCTGTGGTGGTACCCTTTAAGAGGCGGATGAAAACTACTACATCAGTTTGCACATTCTAATCACTTTTCAGTATCACAAGAGAGATTTTTACTTATATAATAGCCCTAGTATGTGCATCTGGTAAAACCAGAGGCTACAATCCAGTATTACTGCTAAGAGACATTTTCATACACCAATGTTGTACATGTATGAAAATGGTGTACTGTATACTATAACACGCCCCATACTTTGTTTTGGAGAGTACAATAATGTAAATCCTGAAAGCACCACTATTTTAGCATAATAAAAGAAAGTCCAAAGAGCTCCTATATAGACTACTCCAGATAACTTTGCTTCTTTGATACTATTGTAATTTCTTTAAAGAAAATCAAGGTCATTATCATTGTATTGTACAAATAAGCGCTTTGATTAACACAGCTATATAGTTTTTTTTAATTTTTAAAAAACCTGTGGAGACAGTGATCTTGTCTTTAAAAATACAATAGTCCTTTCAGTATAATGTCTTAGATTAAAGACATTGCCTTTAATATCTGTTGGGAAGAAATGTCCAGATTTTTCAAATCTCTTATATGTTTCCTTTTTTGTTTACATAGGGAACAATGTTTATAGTTGTGTGTACAGTGGGGGTCTACAACAAGAAGTGTATATTTTCAAACAATTTTTTAATGATTTAACAATTTTTGTAAATCATTTTCAGGCTTCTGCAACTGTAGATTCTCACTGTGAATCCCTTGCTTGCTCATGCATAAGTGAATTTGCAATACCAAATATACAGGTTTAGTATTTTTGCCTGTTAGTGATTGTTTCACATGTGTAATGTTTTGGTTGAGATGTTAAATGGTGGATGAGTACTGTGGATGTGAATGTGGGAAGTAATTTTAATCATGTATAATTGGTCACAAAGCCCAAGTTGCAGTAACTATTCCTGTTTTATTTAACAATGCCTTGTTGCTTTGTATGCATTAATGTTTGGGTGTAAAGATTGTGTCTATCCAAGAGGGAGCCACAGTATTTAAATTGACCAACCTAATGTTGAAACTACTTAGAGGTGGCCAAATGTAAACTAAAAGCCTTAATTAAAGTGGTGCAATTTTGTATAACTTAGCATCAGTAGTTCAATAAATTTGGATTGCCATGCAAGGGCTTGCATTATAATTACTTGCCACTTGAATGTGTTTTGTGTAATGTTTAACAGTGCTAGTAAATAAATATATATTTAACTTCTTTTTAAATCTAAAAAAAATAAATAAATAATGACTACCATTTATTAATCACAAATAATGACTACCATTTATTAGTCACATAATGACTATCATTTATTAATCACATACTAAGTTATATAGCTTATCTCCTTAAATCTGCATAATCCTATATAATAAATAGGTAATATGCAAATTGACCATCACACCATCACAAGATGGCGGTGCCCACAGTGGGGGCGGGACTGGCTGCTCCACACGCCTGCTGCCAGAGTCCCCTTAGCCCTGCCAGGGTCCTCGGGTCCTTTTGCACCCCCCACTGACTAACAGCTCACCCAGGCTCCTCCAATGAGCTGCCCATCCCTCTCTTCCTCCCTCCCCCAAAGCTAAAGCCTGACTGTGGTGTCCAACAAATTGGAAGTTATAACTCATGTCATTGAGAGTATCCTCCATTCCTCAGCCGGGGCTGGCCACTCCGCACGCCTGCCATCAGAGTCCCCTCAGCCCCACCGGGGGCCTCGGGTCCTCCAGCACCCCACCCCCCCCCGCACTGACTGAGGCTCAGGCAAACCGCAAATGGCGGCAGCCGCTGCCCAGGGCCAGCCCAAGGCACAGGCAAGCTGCCAATTGCAGCTGCCCAGCCGCCCAGGGCCACCTGAGGCTCAGATAACCAGGGCTGGCCGAGGCTTGCGCTGCGGCAGTGGCAGCAGCAGAGGTGTGATGGGAGCGTCGCCTCCCCGATTGCCGGGCGGGTCGCCTCCTGCCCCTGAGGGCTCCCAGATTGTGAGAGGGGGCAGGCCAGGCTGAGGGATGCCCCTCTCCAGTGCATGAATTTTCATGCATTGGGCCTCTAGTAATCCTATAAGAGTGCATTACCCCTGCTATAAAGAAAGAATAAATAACTTGTCCAAGATAAGCCAGATTGTTAGGAATACTGTTAAGATCTGAATCCAGGTATCTGTCTTCAAAGTCTATACCAGGGGTGGGGAACCTTTTTTCTGCCAAGGGCCATTTGTATATTTATATCATCATTGGAGGGCCATATAAAATTATCAACTTAAAAATTAGCCTGCTATATTTGGTCAAAATTTAACTAATTCATTACTTATGCCTTGGCAGGGTCAGATCAAATGATTTTGCAGATCATATACGGCCCACAGACCAGACATTCCGCACCTCTGGTATCCCATTCCAAATGCAAGAACCAAAGAAAATTACCACCCACAGAATAAATTTTCAAGGCCCACATCAAATACCACCTGGAAATTTCATAAAATGAATTTCAAGAAGGAATATATCTGCCAAGAAGGACCCCTCATGGTTAACTGGTAACAAATTCATAACTAGAATCTAGCAGCCATTACCAACAGAAGCCTCTCATACACACTACATTTAGGAAAAAGCAACAGGCTGAACCTTCAGTGTCTTGCACTTGCCCCTGCTATAGAATCAATGCTCATAAATGAGTTCATGGTATCATCTTGCAATCAATGGACTGAGACCTGCCCCTTCCAATCAGAACCATGCAACTATCTCCTCATTTGCATCTATACTGACCAATCAGAACTGCTCCATCATAATGACCAATCTGACCTATCAAGACCATGCTACTTGGACCAATCAGAACTTTGCTATTTAGATTCCTCTTCTGAACCAATTAGGAACTAGGGTGCAAGCTTTATAAAAGACAGCTTCCCCTTTGTCTGGTGGAGGCCACTTTTGGTTTCCAAGGTAGGCTGCTTTTCCCTAGTTTGCAAATTGTTCCCTTGAATAAAGTTTCTCCTCTTTCCATAACCCATATTGGGGACTCCTATTGACATTAGCTTGGTGGCAGCAAACTTTTGTTGATCACAACTATTTAGAAAGAACTTGAGGAGAGCTAGAGTTCTTATTTTATAGACTAGAAGCCCGGTGCATGAAATTCGTGCACGGGGGGGGGGGGGGTAGTCCCTCAGCCCAGCCTGTACCCTCTCCAATCTGGGACTCCTGGAGGGATGTCCGACTGCCCGTTTAGGCCTGATCCTGGGATCGGGCCTAAACGGGCAGTCGGACATCCCTCTCACAAAACAGGACTGCTGGCTCCCAACTGCTTGCCTGCCTGCCTTCCTGATTGCCCCTAACCGCTTCTGCCTGCCAGCCTGATCACCCCCTAACCACTCCGCTGCCAGCCTGGTTGATGCTTAACTGCTCCCCTGCCAGCCTGTTTGCCCCCAACTTCCCTCCTCTGCCAGCCTGGTCACCCCTAACTGCCCTCTCCTGCAGGGTTGATCACCTCCAACTGCCCTCCCTTGCAAGCCTGGTCCCTCTCAACTGCCCTCCCTTGCAGGCCTGGTCCCTCACAACTGACCTCCCTTGCAGGCCGGGTGCCTCCCAACTGCCCTCTCCTGCTGGCCATCTTGTAGTGGCCATCTTGTGTCCACATGGGGGCAGGATCTTTGACCACATGGGGGCAGCTATATTGTGTGTTGCAGTGATGATCAATCTGTATATTACTCTCTTATTAGATAGGATAGAGGCCTGGTGCACGGGTGGGGGCCAGCTGGTTTGCCCTGAAGGGTGTCACAGATAAGGGTGGGGGTTCCCTTGGGGTGTGGGGCGGCCTGAGCAAGGGGCCTGTGGTGGTTTGCAGGCCGGCCACGCCTCCTGGCAACCCAAGGGGAGGCCCTGGTATCTGGAATTCATTTTCCTTCTACAATTGAAACTTTGTAGCCTGGGGCAGCAGCCATTTCTGGGGCGGCAGCCATTTCTGTGGCAGTTAATTCACCTTCTACAATTGAAACTTTGTAGCCTTAAGCAGGTGAGCCCGGCGAGGGTGTGTGGAAAGCTTTGCTTCCCCTGTTGCCGCCGGCAACCCTGGCCTGCTTTCTCAAGCTCCATTCTACCACCATTTGTTTGAATTTGTTTACCTTCTATAATTGAAACTTTGTAGCTTGAGTGGAGGCTTAGGCCTGCAACGGCTATGGAAAGCTTGGCTTGCTCTGTTAGCTGGGAAACCTTGCTCTCTGTGGCTGTAGCCATCTTGGATTGGGGTTAATTTGCATACTCGCCCTGATTGGCTGGTGGGCGTGGCTTGGCTGGTGGGCGTGGCTTATGTAGCGGAGTGATGGTTAATTTGCATATTACCGTTTTATTAGAGAGGATTTCAGACAGCCAGAATTTTTCGACTTATTATTATTAAACCTTAACCCCAAATTGGTATAAAGCTTGAAAAGTACATTCAATGTGATAGTTTCATAGAATGCTCACAATTAGCATGAATGTGTGTTGATGTCATTTGAATTCCCTAACAGTACATCATAAGTAATCACTATGATTAAATCACCCCAAATGCTTTGGTAGAGCCAGAGCAAATGATTTTAATCACTATGACTACTTATGATTACATATCTGAGTACTTATGATGAACAATTACCATGAAACTCAAATGACGTTAAGTCTTACATAAGCCTTCAGTTATAACAACACTAGAGGCCCGGTGCATGAAAATTTATGCACTGGAGGGGGGTGTCCCTCAGCCCAGCCTGCCCCCTCTCACAGTCCGGGAGCCCTCAGGTGCAGGAGGCAACCTGGCAATCAGGGGAAGGCGACGCCCCATCACACCTCTGCTGCTGCCACTGCCAGCAGCACAAGCCTTGGCCGGCCCTGGTTACCTGAGCCTCGGGCGGCCCTGGGCGGCTGGGCAGCCGCCATCCGAGGCTTGCCTGTGCCTGGGGCCAGCCCTGGGCGGCTGGGGGGCTGAGGGGACTGGGGGACTCCGGAGGCAGGTGCGTGGAGCAGCCGGGCCCACCTGGGGGCAGTCCCAGCCTTGCTGCATGCCTACCGCCCCGGCGGGGCTGAGGGGACTGGGCACTGCCATCTTGTGGCTGTGGGCGCAGCCATCTTTGAGGGTGTGGCAGGCAATTAGCATATTCCCTCCTTACTGGCTGTGGGCACTGCCATCTTTGCCATGGTACGAAGGTCAATTAGCACATTCCCTCTTTATTAGATAGGATATATGTATATACATATACTAGTAGCCCTGCACACGAATCCATGAGCGAGTAGCTCGTTGCCACTTACCTAGCTGACCACCCAACCCACCGCCACTGGTAGCTCTCTGCCACTCATAGCTCGCTGTCCCGCCCTCCTGTAGCTCTCCACCCATTGCCCCGCCCTCCTGTAGCTCTCTGCCGCTTGTATATGGGTTATGACATTATGGCATCCTGGCTAATTTGCATATTCCTCTATTATTTTATATATATATGATTCTCACATGTGAAATTTAAAAGAGATAATAAACAATCTTGTGAGGCAGAAAAGTCATTCAAAATTATTTGTTTTTACAACTCAGGAAACCAAAGCTCAAAGTTAAATGGTATAATCATTAACCCAAGTGCACAAAATTAAAATGTATTGAGCTAACCACTGGGTATAAGTGCAAATAAGACATGGTATCTGTCCTTAAGGAGCTCATGGTCCAGTAAAGAAGGCAGAAATAAACACCTACAGTATAAGATGATAAATATACTTCTAATAATCTCTAATTATACATCAAATTTATTAGTAACTAGATAATACCACTGAAACTCTCTCTTTTTTTTTTTCAGCAATTTCAGAAAGAGATCTACTAGAGTATAAAGTTAAAATTGTCATTGATAATTCACTAAGTAGAACCTCAGTGAAAACATAAAATATCTTCCAAAGGAGAAAAATGCATAAAATTTTTAAGTTCATAAGAAATAAAGTGAGTTTATAAAATGTGTTAGAAATTTGTTATAGATCTTTAATGAGGCAACTATAAATACTCTTTAATGTAATTAGGCTTACAAGAAAAATACAAACCAGAAGTTACCTCTGGATGGTTCAGGGGTGGAAGGGGAAGGGGGAAGTAAGACTGGATTATGACTATTTATTGTACTGGCTGAAAGCAGAAAAGTAAAAAGAGAAGTTCATGATAAAGTAAAAGTTTAAAGATCTATTAGTATCTGCTAACTGACATCCCCTAGCTTTTTCCCATACTTTTTTTTCTTATTTACAACTAGGGGCCTGGTGCACGAAATTCGTGCACTAGGGGTCGGGGGTCCCTCAGCCCAACCTGCCCCCTCTCACATACTGGGAGCCCTCAGGGGATGTCCTACTGACGGCTTAGGCCCGCGCCCCACAGGGAGCGTACGTAAGCCGCAGTCTGCTTCCCTTTGTGGGAGGCAACCGGGCTGGTCAGAGGAAGGCAACAGCCCCATCACCCCACTGCTGCAGCCACTGTCAGTCACCGCAGCCACCAAGGTGTTTTCATCAACACAGACTGCAGTCCCTTCACCAAGAAAAAATGACAACTTTCTTTAGGCATTTTCAAGATGTGTCTTTCATAGGATATGGATTTCTTTATTTATTTTTTATCCTCACCTGAGGGTATGTTTCCATTGACTTTTAGAGAATGTGGAAGAGAAAGGGAAAGACAGAGAGAAACACTTTGATTGGTTGCCTCCTGCATGAGCCCTGATCTGGGCCCCCGCCAGGGAGGAGCCTGCAACCTAGGTACATGCCTTTGATCAGAATCAAACCCAGACCCTGCTGTCTGCAGGCTGAGGCTCTATCCACTGAGTCAACCCGGCTAGGGCAGGATATGACATTTCTTAGCCCCTCCAGCAGCGGACCTTCGTTTTTTTCTCCAGGAGTGAGGTGGAAAAACCCTAGATCACCTTTTTGAATTCTTATTACCCAAGTTACTAAGAATATTACCAGTGGCATACAGGAAGCTTAGCCAATGTGCAGTCAGAAAAGGTGTTTCCTCTATAGTTCACACCAATGGAGGGCTGGGCCCTGCCCAGGCCTAAAGCCTCTGGCCGAAGCTTTAGGCCTGGGCAGGCCTCTCCAGCTCCCTCTGATCACCGGCTCAGCCCCTGCCCAGGACTGCACACACTGAAAGCCTTTTGGGCAGGAGCGGACCCCCAGCTCCCTACAATCAATCGCAGGGGTCCGCTCCTGCCCAGGCCGAAAGCAGACCCCAAGCTCCCTGCCCAGGTGATCAATCGCAGGGGGTCCACTGGTGTACCAGGCCAAAGAAACCCCCAGCTCCCTGCAATCGATGGCAGGGGTCCGCTCGTGCAACCAGGCCAAAAGCCCCTGGCGGAGGCTTTTGGTCTGGTGCCAGAGCAGACCCCAGCTCCCTGCAATCCGTCGCAGGGGGTCAGCTCAGGGAGCCTATGTATGCAAATTAACCGCCATCTTGGTTGAGTTTATTTGCATACTCGTTCTGATTGGCTGGTGGGCGTGGCTTGGCGTGGCAAAGGTGTGGTCAATTTGCATATTACTGTTTTATTAGGTAGGATCCCCACTCTTCTAGAACTTAAAAAAAAAAGCAACTTCAATTTCCATTTCTCTTATTGGCATAGTAAGCCACTTTTATTAATGGAATTCAGCTATCTCAAACCATTTTTTGTGAGAAATGCACTCAGCCGTTCATTCAGCAGATACTTACTAAGCACTAAGTGCCAGGTACAGTTCTAGAATCTGGATATAAAAGCAGTAAATATGGCAATATGGAGGGATGGAAGAACAGGATGACAGATGGATGAATAGGACAGAGAAGAAGGAAGAATACACAGATGTCAGGGAAATGGATTTCAATTACACCAGACAAATTAACTGAAATACTCAAATAGTTAACTAAATTTTCATTAAGAGTCTGTATCCATTTTCCCAAAATACAAGTGGAATAATTGATGGTTTTTTAAACTGGTTATTAGCCATGCATGGAGTGTTGGTTCCAACACCCGTTGCAGCCACCAGGAGAAAAACGTCACACTAGCCATCAGAGCACATTTGCCTCACATTTAGTAATAGCATATCTGTTGGGGAAGAATAGAGGAGGGCTCAAGAGAATATTTATGTTGAGTAAAGTTATCACTAAACATACCTTTCATTTAAAAAGAAGCTCTTGTGAGGATTTAGATTTTGACAAGATTCTAGGCTGTCATCAGATGATGAAGAAAGCTGCTCTGATTGCAAGTTGTCTGTATCACCCAAAGTGGCCTCAGTTACAGGAGAGATCTTTATGTATTTTCTTCCTAAATCCGTTCCCAGGACATTCGTCAATATAACTCTGGGTATCCTGTCACACAAAATAACAAACACTGTTCTGTACTGAAGTCTGCAGTATCAAATATATTCTAAGAGGTTGAATTTTCAAACATTTTCATCTTAACACAAGTGAGCTATAAGAACTATACCACCCTAGAAATCAACCTGTAAATATTCAAAATTTTGGATAAACACACTCTTTTTTGTTTGTTTGTTTCTAGAAGTACTTGTGTCTTATTAATTTGCATAGATTACCCTACTACTACAATGGCTTTAACTGTCATATTGGCTGCTAAAAATTTTAAACGATTTTTCTCAAAAAATGCTTTCTTTCTCTTTTACAGTCATTATTAGAAATACAGGCCCTAACTGGTGTGGCTCAGTTGTTTGAGTGTCGTCTCATGCACCGAAAGTTCGCCAATTCTATTCGCTGTCAGAGCATGTGCCCAGGTTGTGGGTTGATCCCTGGTCGGGGTGTGTGCAGGAGGCAACAGATCAATGTTTCTCTCTCTCCCTCTCCCTTCCTCTCTCCTCTAAAACCAACTAAAAAATCTTAGCTTTAAAAAACAACAACACATTACTACAAACCAATTCAAGAAATCATTATTCTTTTCACTAAACATAAAGGTAAGAAATTATATACTCGTAATTGGCAAATGACAAATGCTAAATCCAACAAGAAAGGCACCATTCAGATTGCAACTATGATAATGACAGATGCCATAAGTAAAACAGCACATATACTGATGGTAATATATATATATGTTTTATATAATAGCATCAAGGAAATAGTTGGTAAACATTCAGAAAATTAAAGTGTATTTTTAAAGCTTAAAAAAAAATTTTAATTGGAGACGTTCATATCGAATGTACTATGTAACCCCAGTATCTTCTTAAACAGAAGAATATAATCTTTTCTTGGTTAGCCAGTTTTTTTTATGAACAACTGATGTACTTTGCCACACTACACTGATGCCCTCAAGGCTACTATTTGGCCCTCAATTGACTGGCCCAAGCAAAATTATTATAATTTTTTAAGTTTTCATATCACTGTTATCAATATGTCATTAGCAGCACTTTAATGATCCTTTGTGAGAAACAACAGATTAATACTTGTAAAGGTCAAAGTACTTTTAAGTTAAAAATGTGACCTTCCTTATACTTTATTTTATTTGCAGTAGTACTTAGAGAAGTACTCTATTTTTACTACATAGGGGCACTATGTTCTTTTCACAATGTTCAAAACAGCATAGAATTTCAGATCTCAGGAGAATTTTAAAATAATTTGGTTTTCTCTTTACTTCAAACATGAAGAACTAAAAGCTCAGAAAAAGTACTTGCCATGTATTAGTAACTCTTCCTAGTAGAAGAATCTCACCCTATTGTTTCTTTGGTTTTTTATTTTACTCGATTACACCGTCTTGTATCCACAATACTAGCATGCCAAAGGATTCAGATAACTAAGCTTTTCTATCAATAAATACTTCAAGATACCTTTAAAAATATCCATTTCCATTAAAACCACCACAAAAAAGTATTATAATAATTAAGTTATATTTATGATCTAAAAACAGACATAGTAAATAGTACAACACACTGAACTCAGTTTAAGTGAAGAAAGAAGGGAAAGGAAGTCTGTCATCTAATACACTTATTGTGAGGAGGGGAGGGCAGAGACATTTTCCTACCTTCTTGCATGATTAAATCTCTAAGGATCCCATTTATTATTGTCTGGTTTGTATATCTGATGCCTGATAGAACCCTCCTTAAACAACTGGATTTGAAATGGGAATAGAGACAATATAGGACCAGTAAGGAGTCTCAAGATTTCTTTTACCTGACCTCACACTACTATTAATTGCTATAAAATGAATTGTTAAAGAAAACTCGCCTCGCTGGTTTGGCTCAGTGGATAAAGCATCAGCCTGAGAACTGAAGGGTCCTGGGTTCAATTACGGTCAAGAGGACATGTTGGGTTGCAGACTCGATCCCCAGTGGGGGGTGTGCAGGAGGCAGCCGACCAATGATTCTCTCTCATCATTGATGTTTCTCTCTCTTTCTCTCTATCTCTCTTCCTCCTTCCTTCCCTCCCTCTCCCTTCCTCTCTGAAATCAATAAAAATGTATTTAAAAAAGAAAACTCAACTGTGGTTCTCAATACTTTAGAAAAAATACAAGGATATTAGTAGAGAAAATTTTATTCAGGTTAGACCTATCCTTTTCTAGATAAATATTATAGTGTAAATAAAACTGTACTTTAATAAATAAGAGAATCTAAAATGCAACACACTGATGTACTGCGGGGGAGAGATTAATCAATGAACTTATAGGCATTCTAGAGACCCGGTGCACGAATTTGTGCACAAGTGGGGTCCAGCTGGTCCGCCCCAATTGGGGCTGATTGGGCCAGCCGGGGGGAGGGGCTGCAGGCAGTTGGCCAGCCGGTCCCACCCCCTGGTCCAACTCCTGATTGAACTCCTGGTCGAGGGGATAATTTGCATATTAGCCTTTTATTATATAGGATATGCATAGCCCATGGACAGACAATAGTTTGGGAAAGACCTGGGGAGGGGAAATAAAAGACTGTATAATTACAAAAGACTTTGACTACAAAAGAAATAAAAGACTGTATAATTAACCTTTAAAAAAAGAAATGAGCCGAAACAGGTTTGGCTCAGTGGATAGAGCATTGATCTGCGGACTGAGGGGTCCCGGGTTCGATTCCGGTCAAGGGCATGTACATTGGTTGCAGGCACATCCCCGGTGGGGGGTGTGCAGGAGGCAGCTGGTCGATGTTTCTCTCTCATCGATGTTTCTAGCTCTCTGTCCCTCTCCCTTCCTCTCTGTAAAAAATCAATAAAATATATATTTTTTTAAAAAGAAATGAGAGAAACTGATATACTAAATTGGTTATTCATTTTAAGAATTATATCTTTACTAGTGGGCCCAGTGCACAAAATTTGTGCACAGAGGGTAGGTTCCCTCAGCCCAGCCTACACCCTCTCCAATTGGGAATCCTGTGGGATCAGGCCTAAACTGGCAGTCAGACATTCCTTTCGCAATCTGGGACCACTGGCTAACCGGTCACCTGCCTGCCTGCCTACCTGATCACCCCTAACTGCCTCTGCCTGCCTGCCTGATTGCCCCTAACCCCTCTTCCTGCCTGCCTGATTGCCCTTAACTGCTCTGCCTGCCTGCCTGATCACCCCTAACTGCCTCTGCCTGCCTGCCTGATTGCCCCTAAACCCTCTTCCTGCCTGCCTGATTTCCCTTAACCTCTCTGCCTGCCTGCCTGCCTGCCTGATCACCCCCAAATGCCCTTCCCTGCCGGCCTGATCTCGGCCCTAACTGCCTTCCCCTGCCGACCTGATCTCGCCCCAAACTGCCCTCCCCTGCTGGCCTGATCTCACCCCCAAATGCCCTCCCCTGCCGGCCTGATCACCCCTAACTGCCTCTGCCTGCCTGATCACCCCTAACAACCCTCCCCTGCCAGCCTGATCTCGCCCCCAACTGCCCTCCCCTGCCGGCCAATTTGGTTCTGATTGGTCAGTTTCTATGCCAGTCAGCATCAAAAGCTCTGCCTCCAAGGCAGCCATTGGCTCCTCACAGTTCACCCAGATTTGGTTCTGATTGGTAGGTTTCTATGCCAGTCAGTGTCTCTGGGCCTACCTCCAAGCCTGATCAGAGAGGCAAGGCTTGGAGTTAGGCCCAGAGACACTGAGGCCCGGAGAGAAACTGAGGTGCGGCTGCTGGTGGAGCCCGAAGAGAAAGAGAGAGGCAACGGCTGATCAACAGCTGCCACGGAGGCTGCAGATCAGACCCTGCCTCTCTATCCAAGCCTCTCTCTGGGCCTGATCCGCAGCCCACTCGGCAGTCAGTGCTGGTTTATTGTGCCCACACAGGTGGCAGTCAGTGCTGATTTCTGGTGTTCGGTCTAGCCTTCAGTCAGTCATTATGGACCCTGTGTTTTTATATATTAGGATGATCCCCTATCATACCAAATTCTAAAATATGACTCATACTAAAAATATTCAGAAACTATAATATTTAAGTCAAGAGAACATTTGGGATATATAAAGAAACACATCAAAGTAGTGTCAGCTATCATTTAGTATCCCTTTTAAATGTCTGATTATAGTATGTTTAAATTTGTTTTAAACTACTGAGTCCCTAAAAAAGCTGTCTCTCCAAATAGGGAAGCTATTGTCCATAAAGATTAGTCCTATACAAAGTGTTAAATATAATCTACAACAATAACAAAAAGTACAAATATCAGCAAGGAAAGGTTGAATTTTTAAAGATTATGATTCTCTTCTGAATAATAAATCATCCTATTCTTGTAAGGTTTGTTTTGTAACCAGACAACCAAGTGATCTGGGCTGCCTGTCACTACTTGTGTCAATTAAGCAGAAACAGGGTTGAATCATATATAAGCATTTATTCAATAATGCAGGTAGTATGGAAGAGCCACAGATCATCCACAAAAATCTGCTCTGTACCCCACCATAAACCAGCTGCTTATATTGGGTAGAAGTACAAAGATTACGTAGGAAAGTAGAAATTACAAGTATGGAGAAAGTGGGCACAGGATAATCATTAACAGTTACAAATCATGTAGGCTGGGGGAGGGTGGTGTCACAGGAGGGCGGGTGCCTCCAGGCACCCTGAGACCAAATTACAGATAATAGGGGATGGGAGTTGTGAAGAACAGGTGCCCCTGTACTAAATTGTTTCTGCCACAAGGTTGTAAATATTTCCATAATGATAGGCAGTTCTCAGAAGTAGGATGGACGGCATTCCAATGTTAACTCCCATTCCCAGGGCATACAACTCTCAGCGAGGTTAGAATGTGCTTTCTCTAATCAGAACAGAACCATCATGATTAAAAGAGCATGATTAATATTTCTTATAACTGTAGCTGGTCCCCAATATTCAATTTCTGCCCCTAAAAGTTTGGTTGCTAGATTTTTAAAGAAAGAAATAGTAGTGAGCCAGTGTGGCTCAGTGGTTGAGCATCGACCCATAAACAAGGAGGTCACCGTCAGAGCACATGCCTGGGTTATGGGTTTGATCCCCAGTAGCGGGTGTACAGGAGGCAGCCAATCGATGCATCATTGATGTTTCTATCCCTCTCTCCCTCTCCCCTTCTCTCTCTGAAATAAATTTTACAAAAAGAAAGGAGGGAGGGAGGGAACAGAAGAGATATGAAAAAATAACTTTGGCAGAGAAATAAGACCTTTTAAGTTGAACAAATAGCTCAAAGTCTTTCCTAGGATAAAAAAATTTCAAAATTTTACCCAAAAACCATTTGAAAAGATTATATACCAAACTGCAGTAAAATCTGCATCTTTCAAGCACAAGAGCCCTGGAGGTCCTCAAAAGCTATCAGAAGGTTAAAGGAACTATCTCAGCATGTCTACCACAGTATGTCTTTCAATTAAAAATGACTCAATTAGAACTAATTCCACAAGGAAAAATGTAAAGTAATATACCTAAAGGGTTAATGAAATGGACATCATATAAATATATATAACAAAGTCTAAGTCTTACTTTACTTATAAAAAAGAAATTAAAGTCATTAAAGTGAAAAGCAGTATAGCACAAGAATTAAGAGCAAGCATTCTTCTTTTATTTTTTAATCTTTATTGTTGAGATTATTACAGATGTCCATCTCCCCCCCTCCCGACCCCATGGCTCCCCTCCACCTGGTTCCCACCACACCCCAGGCCCTCGCCCCCTATTGTCTGTGTCCATAGATAATGCATACATGAATATAAGATCTTTGTTTAATCTCTTTCCACACCCCCTACCCCCTCCCTCTTCACTCTGAGAATCGTCAGTTTATTCCATATTCATGCCCCTGATTCTATTTCATTCACCAGTTTATTCTGTTCATCAGATTTTTTATTCACTTGATTTTTAAATTTACTTGTTGATAGATATGTATTTGTTGTCCCTTTGTTGTTCATATTTTTTATCTTTACCTTTTTCTTCTTCCTCTTCTTAAAGAATACCCTTCAGCATTTCATATAATAGTGGTTTGGTGGTGATGAACTCCTTTAGCTTTTTCTTGTCTGTGAAGCTCTTTATCTGACCTTCAATTCTAAATTAGAGATTTGCTGGGTAGGGTAATCTTGGTTGTAGGTTCTTGCTATTCATCACTTTGAATACTTCTTGCCACTCCCTTCTGGCTTGCATAGTTTCTGTTGAGAAATCAGCTGACAGTCATATGGGCACTCCCTTGTAAGTAACTAACTGTTTTTCTCTTGCTGCTTTTAAGATTCTCTCTTTGTCTTTTGCCCTTAGCATTTTAATTACGATGTGTCTTTGTGTGGTCCTCTTTGGATTCCTCTTGTTTGGGGTTCTGTGCGCTTCCTGGACTTGTAAGTCTATTTCTTTCACCAGGTGGGGGAAGTTTTCTGTCATTATTTCTTCAAATAGGTTTTCAATATCTTGCTGCCTCTCTTCTTCTGGCACCCCCATAATTCGGATGTTGGTACACTTGAAGTTGTCCCAGATGCTCGTTATACTATCTTCATATTTTTGGATTCTTTTTTCTTTTTGCTCTTCTGGTTGGGTGTTTTTTACATCCTCATATTTAAAATCACTGATTTGATTCTTGGGATCCTCTAGTCCAGCAGTTGCCAACCTTTCGGACCTCACAGACCACCAGTGGTCCGCAGACCAATGGTTGGTGACTGCTACTCTAGTCTACTGTTGAATCCTGTATATTATTACTTTAGTCAGTGTATGCTTAATTTCTGACTGGTACTTTTCCTTTTTTCTTTTTGGCATTCTCACTAAGATACTTGAAAGTCTCACTAAGTTCCTCGGAGGTTTCTAGATTATTGAGTAACCTTATAATTGTGGTTTTGAACTCTGTCACCAGTAGTTTGTTTTCAATCCATTTATTTCATTTGTGACTTGTTTCTTTGTCTCCACATTTTGGCTGCTTCCCTGTATTTGTTTCTATGCATTGGGTAGCTGCTAAGTCTCCTTGAGTTGATAGAGTAGCCCTGTGTAGTAGGTGTCCTATAGAGTCCAGTGGCTCAGACTCACCAATCACCAGAGGTGGACGCTCTTGGTGCACCCCTTTGTGGCTGTGTGCACAGTTTTGTTGTAATTGAGCCTTGACTGCTGTTGGTGTCACTGGGAAGAATTGACCTCCAGGCCAATTGGCTGTGGGGACCAACTATAACTGCAGTGGGAGAGCTGCTATGCAGGAGACACCCTTATGGAGCAGGACTTGTTTCAGTGGGGCTCTGGTGCTCGCAGAGTCTGCCCCTTGAGTGTGATGCTTATGGATGTGAAGAGTTGTAATCCAGAATGGTCTCACACTGACCACTGGGTACACTGGCTCTTGGGTCTCCGGGGAGGTGCAAAGTCAGCCACTGCCTGGGGCCACCCAGCAGAAGCTACAGAGACATCTGCAGATCCTCCTCTTTGTATCAGGTTTGGAAGTGCCCAGACAAGGCCCAGCTGTGATGCAAGGCAGGCTAGTGCTGGTGCCAGGTCTTGGACATTTTATTGGTAGCTCTGAGGCTCCCTGACCCAGCTGCAGCTTGTTTGACAGATTTTAGGCTGAGAAAGGACAGGCCATACATATGCAAAAGCCACTGCTCACAACTTAGGTGGGGTTGTAAATTGGGTGGGGCGGGGTCTCAGGGAATCACCAGGGCAGAGCAAAGAGAAATAGCTGCCAGTCGGCCCTGCACTGGGGAGGTCTCAGCATGGGAACAATGACCACTGCAAGCACCTCCATCTGGAAGAAAGCTGCCCCTGAGTTCCTGCCCCGATGCCAGACAGTCCAGATTCTCCCCGTATGTGTCTGGGTCCCCCAGAGCCTCGTCCAGCAATGGAGCTCAGAGGAAGTGGGAGCTTGAAAATGCAGTTTGTGGTACCAGCCTTTTAAGAGGATCAGCTAGGTTTCCAGCAGCCTCTGTGTCAGCCCAATCCACACTGGTTTTTACAGCCCTTAGTTCTTACTGCCCGTAGGGACTTCTTTCCCCAGCTCTGGAACCCTGGGCTAGGGGCTGGGACTCCTTGCTCCTCCAGGTGGCCTCCACAGAAGTGATCTCCCTCCTGATTAAAAAGTGGCACAGTCAAGTGCAAGACCAGCCTGTTCCGCGCCTCTGCACCTCTTACCAGTCTCAGTGTGCTTTCTTCTTTACTTGTCTTATTGTAATACTTCCACTCAGCCAGCTTTCCGATGGTTCTGGATGATGGTTGTAATGTATTTTAGTTATAATTTTGATGTGGTTGTGGGAGGCAGCAAATACAGACGTTTACCTATGCCACCATCTTGGTTCTCACTTTAGCATTTCTTGCAGTGCTGGTTTGGTGGTGATGAACTCCTTTAACTCCTTTTTTTGGGGGGGTGAGGTCTGGGGAGCTCTTTATTTCTCCACCTATTTTGAATGATTGCCTTACTGAATATAGTAATCTTGGTTTCAGATCCTTGCTTTTCTTTGCCTTGAATACTTCATGCCATTCTCTTCTGGCCTGTAGAGTTTCTAATGAGAAATCAGCTGACAGCTTTATTTAATTTTGTTACCTTTGTAGGTAACAAATTGCTTTTCTCTTGCTGCCTTTAAGATTCTCTCTTTAATTTTTGACATTTTAATTTTGATGCATCTGGCCATGGACCTGTTTTGGTTCTTATTGCTTGGGACTCTCTTGCCTTCTAGACTTATGTGACTTTTTTCTTTCCCCAGGTTAGAGAAGTTTTCTGCCATTATTTCTTCAAACACATTCTCTATCCCTTGCTCACTTTCATCCCCTTCTGGCATCCTATTATGCAAACATTGTTATGTTTCATGTTGTCCCTCAGCTCCCTTAAGTTGTCCTTCTGTTTTGTAATTGTTTTTCCCTGAGACTCTTTTGAAAAGCAGCTTCAACTCTCTTCCAAATGACAATCGCATCGTCCCCTCATTTAACCTGTCCTTTTTCAGCTAAACTGCAATGTTTCATCTAGTAAAAAGAATAGTTTTTCTCACCAGGAAGTGTTAGTAGCTAGATTATATGTTCATGAAATTTAAATATAAAGGAAGAGTCCCAATAAGATTCTAATTTGTTTTTTACTGTGTGTGTCTGCTTTTTTGTGTGAACTACCAGCCAGTATAGAACTTTTTATCTGAGCTCCAGGTTTTGTAAATTTAGCTTGTTCAATGTGAACGAATCATCTTTGTTTTCAGACTTGTTCCTATATCTGTATCTTCTTCCTGTCTGAGTATATGACTCCTCTGTACACTGTTCTCCAAATTAGGACTTTGTTATTGTCCTGATTCCAATTTCTTCTTTACCTTTCATATCCAGTCATTTATCATGTCTAGTTAATTTTATCTCCTAAGTCTCAAAATTTTCTCCTTTCCATGTTTATTGCCACTGTCTCAGTTCAAACCCTAAAGACTTTGTGTCTTTATTACTACCATAGTTAACTGGGTAGGGCTTTCTGTACAAAGTCTTTTTCTTCTTAGTTATTTCCCTATATTGTTGCCTATATTGTATTCATTCTAAAAGCAAATATAAATTGCCCTATCTAGCTAGTTTGGCTCAGTAGATAGAACATTGGCCTGTGGACTGAAGGGTCCTGTGTTCAATTCCAGTCAAGAGTAAATGCATGGGTTGCATGCTCAATAGCCAGTAGGGGGCGTGTAGGAGGCAGCCAATGAATGATTCTCTTATCATTGATGTTTCTATTTCTCTCACCCTCTCCCTTCCACTCTGAAGTCAATAAAAATCTACACTAATAAAAGAGAAACATGCAAATTAACCATCACTCCGCTACACCCACCAGCCAATCAGGAGGGAATATGCAAATTAGAAGGAGAAAGATGGCAGCAGCTCAAGGTGCAGAGTGGCCGGGTGGGGCAGGACACCTGCTATGAGAGGGAGGGCGGAGGGCGAAGGCAACTACAGGAGCGGCACTCTGGCCACAGCGAAGACGAAGACTGCAGACTCTGGCCGGAGTCTGCACAGAAGACGAAGATGGCAGACTCAAGCTGGAGTCTGCAGCAAAGACAAAGACGGCAGTCTGCAGCGAAGATTGCAGACTCAGGCCGGAGTCTGCAGTGAAGACGAAGGTGGCAGACTCTGGCCAGAGCCTGCAGCAAAGACGAAGAAGGCAGACTCTGGCCGGAGCGAAGGCCTGGGTCCCAGGTGCCGGAGGAAAACCGGTGCTGGAAGCCAAGGGAAGGAAGGCCTATTGCACGAATCTCTTTGTGCAACAGGCCTCTAGTATAATTTATAAATAAATAAATAAATAAATAAATAAATAAATAAATAACTGACACATTGGATCAGATGAATTTAACTGACATTTATAGAACATTTCACCCCAAAGCTGCAGAATATACATTTCTCTCAAGTGCACATGGGTCATTCTCAAACACAGACAACATTTAGGACACAAAACAAGTGTCTCTACAAGTTCAAGAAGATTTAAATCATATCAAGCATCTTCTCAGATCACAGTGTAATGAAAATAGATATCAACTACAGTAAAAACACCCAAAACATTCAAACACATGGAGGCTAAATAGCACGTTATTAAACAATGAATGGGTTACCAAAGAAATCAAAGAAGAAATTTAAAGACATTCTGGAAACAAATGAAAATAAAATATAACACTCCAAAATCTATGGGACATAGTGAAAGCAGTCCTGAGAGGGAAGTTCATAGCACTACAGGCCTACCTCAAAAAACAAGAAAAACTGGAAATAAATTATCTAACCCTACAACTTGAAGAACTAGAAAGAGAGCAACAAGTAAAGCCCAGAGTAAGCAGAAGGAAGGAAATAATAAAGATCAGAGTGGAAATAAATGACATAAAGACCAAATAAATACAAAAGATCAATAGAACCAAGAGATGGTTCTGTAAACGGATAAACAAGATTGGTGAACCTCTAGCCAGGCTCACCAAGAAGCAAAGAGAGAGGACCCAAATAAACAAAATCAGAAATGAAAGAGGTGAAGTAACCAACCCCACAGAAATACAAAGGATTGTTAAAAAAATATATACTACAAAAAACTCAATTCTAACAAACTGGACAACCTAGGTGAAATGGACATATTCCTAGAAAAATACAATTTTCCAAAACTCAATTAGGAAGAATCAGAAAATCTAAATAGGCTGATAACTACTGATGAAATTGAAGCAATAAAAAATAAATACTCCTAGCAAACAAAAGTCCTGGTTAGGATGGCTTCATAGGGGAGTTTTATGAAACCTTCAAAAAACAACTAACACCTATCCTCAAACTATTCCAAATAATCCAAGAGGAAGGAACACTTCCAAGCTCTTTCTATGAGACTGGTATTATCCTAATTCCAAAACCAACTAAGGACACTTCAAAGAAAGAGAATTATAGGCTAATATCTCAGATAAACATAAATACTAAAATACTCAATAAAATATCAGGCAAATCGGATCCAGCAATATATTGAAAAGATCATACACCATGACCAAGTGGGACTTATTTTGGTGATGCAAGGCTGGTACAATATCAGCAAATCAGTAAACATGATAGATCACATAAACAAATTGAAATAAAAAAATCACATGATCATATCAACAGACTCAGAAAAAGCATTCAACAAAATCCAACACTCATTTTTTATAAAAATTCTCAGCAAAGTAGGAATAGAAGAAGTATATCTCAACATGATAAAGGCCAGATATGACAAACTACAACAAACAGCACACTCAATGGGCAAAAACTAAAACGATTTCCCCAAAGAACAAGAACAAGACAGGAATGTCTGATTTCACCATTCTTATTCAACATAGTACTGGAAGTCCTAGCCACAGTGATCAGATAAGAAGAAAACATAAAAGGCATCCAAATTGAAAAGGAAGAAGTAAAATTGTCATTATTCACAGGTGACATGATATTGTACATAGAAAACCCTAAAGACTCCACCAAAAAAGACTACTAGATTTAATAAATGAATTCAGGAACATAGCAGGATACAAAAGTAACACCCAGAAACCGATGGTATTTTATACACTAATAATGAATTTCAGAAAGAGAAATTAAACAAACAATCCCATTTACCACTGAAATAAAAAAATTGAGATACTTAGGAATAAACTTAACCAAGGTGGTAAATGACTTGTACTTGGAAAACTATAGGACATTGAAAAAGAGATAAAGATATAAACAAGTGGAAAAATATACCATGTTGATGGATAGGTAGAGGTAATATCATTAAAATGTCCATACTACACAAAGCAAGTTATAGATTCAATGCAATCCCTATTAAAATACCAATGGCATATTTCACAGATCTAGCCCAAATCTATATTGATAAAAGTGTAATACGCTAATTAGACCAGACAGCCAAAAGACCTTCTGGACATCATTCCGGATGTCCTTCCTGACAAAGCCGTGGCAGTGGGGGCCGAGGAAGAGATGGTTAGGGGTGATCAGGCAGGCAGGCGAGCAGTTAGGGGCGATCAGGCAAGCAGGCGAGTGGTTAAGGGTGATTAGGCAGGCAGGCGAGTGATTAGGGGCAATCAGACAGGCAGGCAGAGGGGTTAGGGGTTATCAGGAAGGCAGGCAAGTGATTAGGGATGTTCAGGCAGGCAGGCAAGTGGTAAGGGGCAATCGGGCAGGGTGCAGCAACAAAGCAAGCATTCCGCAAGGCATGCAGGCAGAGTGGTTAGGGGTGATCAGGCAGGCAGGCAGGTGAGCAGTTAGAAGCCAACGGTCCTGGATTGTCAGAAGGATGTCCAACTGCCAGTTTAGGCCCGATCCCAGGACATTCCCCAAGGGGTCCCAGATTGCGAAAGGGTGCAGGCCGGACTTAGGGAACCACTGCCCCCCCATGCACAAATCTTGTGCACCGGGCCACTAGTACTCCATAAATTTATATGGAATTTTAAAAAAGAAAGATAGTGACATAGGTAATCATCTACACTTGCTACCTCTCACAACCACATCAAAACCACAACTAAATGGCAGAACAACTACCACCCAGAACCGCAGGAAAGCTGGCCCATTGGAAGTTCCACAACTAGAGAGGTAAAGAAAGCGCACTGAGACTGGTAAGAGGTGCAGAGGCTCTGAAAGTGCTGGCACCTGGATGTGCTGCTCTTTTAACCAGGAGGGAGATACAAGCTCCAGCTTGCTCTGAACTATAGTTCCGGGCGAGACTCTGGGGGACCGAGACCCATAAGGGGAGAAACTGGACTGTCTGACATCGGGACAGGAACGTGAGAGCAGCTTTCTCTTAGAGGTGCTCGCAGCGATCATTGTTCCTGCACAGGGGTGTGGGACGCAGAGAACCAGGGACTTCTCCGATTCAGGACTAACTGGCAGCCATTGCTGTTTGCTCCGCCCTCATGATTCCCAGAGACCCCGCCCAACCCAATTTACAACCCCACCCAAGCTGGGCGCATCGGGTTTGCATATGAATGGCCTGTCCTTTCGCCTAAAATCTGTCAAACTGCAGCTGGGATAGAGAGCCCCAGAGCTTCCAAAAGAAGACCCAAGGACCGACAGCAGCAGCGGCCTTGCTTCACAGTTGGGCCTCGTCTGGGCACTTCCAAACCCCATACAAAGAGGAAGAATCTGCAGATCTCTCTGTAGCTCCTGCTGGGCAGCCCCAGACAGTGACTGACCTTGCACCTCCTTGGAGATCCAAGAACCAGTGTACCCAGTGGTCAGAATGAGACCATACCGGATTACAACTCTTCACATCCATAAGAGACAAAGGGGCAGACTCAGCACCAAAGCCCTACTGAAGCAAGTCCTGCCCCATAAGGGTGTCTCCTGCACAACAGATCTTCCAGTGTAGACATAGCTGGTCATCACAGCCAATTGGCCTGGAGGTCAATTCCTCCCAGTGATATCAACAGCAATCAAGGATTAATTACAACAAGACTGTGCAAATAGCCCCAAAGGGGTGCACCAACAGCGTCCACATCAGGTGACTGGAGAGGGTGAGCCACTGGGCCCTATAGGCCTCCAACCACACAAGACCACTCTATCAACTCAAGGAGACTTAGCAGCTACCCAATACATAGAAACAAACACAGGGAAACAGCCAAAATGAGGAGACAAAGAAACAAGTCACAAATGAGAGAAATGGATGAAAGGAAAATACTGGATATAGAGTTCAAAAACATAATTATAAGGTTACTCAATAATCTTTTAGAAACCTCCAAGAAATTTAGTGAGACCCTCAAGAATATGAAAAAGAACCAATTAGAAATTAAGCATACACTGACCGAAATAAAGAATAAAATGCAGAGATTCAACAGCAGACTGGAGGATCCCAAAAATCAGGTGAAAGATTTGAAATATTTAGAACCAAAAAACACCCAACCAGAAAAGAAAAAAGAATCCAAAAATATGATGAATATGATGATAGTGTAAGGATCATCTGGGACAACTTCAAGCATACCAACATCCGAATTATGGGGGTGCCAGAAGAAGAGAGAGGGCAAGATACTGAAAACCTATTTGAAGAAATAATGACAGAAAACTTCCCCTACCTGGTGAAAGAAATAGACTTACAAGTCCAGGAAGCACAGAGAACCCCAAACAAGAGGAATCCAAAGAGGACCACACTAAGACACATCATAATTAAAATGCCAAAGGCAAAAGACAAAGAGAGAATCTTAAAAGCAGCAAGAGAAAAACAGTTAGTTACTTACAAGGGAGTGCCCATATGACTGTCAGTTGATTTCTCAACAGAAACTATGCAGGCCAGAAGGGATGGCAAGAAATATTCAAAGTGGCCCTAGCTGGTTTGGCTCAGTGGATAGAGCATCGGCCTGTGGACTCAAGGGTCCCAGGTTCGATTCCAGTCAAGAGCATGTACCTTGGTTGCAGGCACATCCCCAGTAGGGGGTGTGCAGGAGGCAGCTGATTGATGTTTCTCTCTCACCGATGTTTCTGACTCTCTATCCCTCTCCCTTCCTCTCTGTAAAAAATCAATAAAATATATTTTTTTTTAAAAAGAAATATTCAAAGTAATGAATAGCAAGAACCTACAACCAAGATAACTCTACCCAGCAAAGCTCTAATTTAGAATTGAAGGACAGATAAAGAGCTTCACAGACAAGAAAAAGCTAAAGGAGTTCATCACCACTAAACCAGTGTTATATGAAACTAGAGGCCCAATGCACAAAATTCGTGGGGAGGGTGTGTCCCTCAACCCAGCCTGCACCCTTTCCAATCTGGGATCCTAGAGGGATGTCCGACTGCCCGGTAGGATCAGGCCTAAATGGGCAGTCGGACATCCCTCTCACAATCCAGGACTGCTGGCTCCCAACTGCTCGCCTGCCTGCCTTCCTGAATGCCCCTAACCACTTCTGCCTGCCAGCCTGATCACCCCCAAACCACTCCCCTGCCAGCCTGATCAACACCTAACTGCTCCCCTGCCAGCCTGATTGCCCCTAACTCCCCTCCCCTGGCTGCCTGGTTACCCCGAACTGCCCTCCACTGCCAACCTGGTTGCCCCTCACTGTCCTTCCCTGCAGGCCTGGTCACCCCCAACTGCCCTCCCATGCAGGTCTGGAACCCCCCAACTGCCCTCCCCTGCAGGCCTGGGTCCCCTCCAACTGTCTTCCCCTGCGGGCCTGATCACCCCCAACTGCCCTCCCCCGCAGGCCTGGGTCACCCCCAACTGCCCTCCCCTGCAGGCCTGGGTCCCCTCCAACTGTCCTCCCCTGCAGGCCTGATCACCCCCAACTGCCCTCCCCTGCAGGCCTGGGTCCCCCCCAACTGCCCTCCCCTGCAGGTCTGGTCACCCCCAACTGACCTTCCCTGCAGGCCTGGGTCCCCCCTACAACGGTCTTCCCCTCAGGCCTGGTCCCCCCCCAATTACCCTCCCCTGCAGGCATGGTCCCCCCAACTGCCCTCCCCTGCAGGCCCGGTCCCCCCCAACTGTCCTCCCCTCCAGGCCTGGTCCCCCCCCAACTGCCCTCCCCTGCAGGCATGTTCCCCCCAACTGCCCTCCCCATAGGCCTGGTCCCCCCAACCTCCCTCCCCTGCAGGCCTGGTTCCCCCCAACTGCCCTCCCTTACAGGCCTGATCCCTCCCAACTGCCCCCCACTGCTGGCCTGATTGCCCACAACTGCCCTTCGCTGCCGGCCATCTTGTGGTGGCCATCTTGTGTCCACATGGGGGCAGCCATCTTTGACCACATGGGGATGGCCATCTTGTGTGTTGGAGTGATGGTCAATTTGCATATTGTTCTTTTATTAGATAGGATGCTGAAGGGTATTCTCTAAGAATAGGAAGAAAAAGGTAAAGATAAAAAATATGGACAACAAAGGGACAACAAATACATATCTATCAACAAGTAAATCTAAAATTCAAGTGAATAAAAAATCTGATGAACAGAATAAACTGGTGAATATAATAGAATCAGACTGACAGTTCTCAGGGGAAGGGGGCATGGGGGGTGCGGGAAGACATTGGACAAAAATCGTACACCTATGGATGAGGACAGTGGGGGGGGGGGTAAGGGCAAGGGGTGGGGTGGGAACCAGGTGGAGGGGAGCTATGAGGGGGTAAAAAGAGGAACAACTGTAATAATCTGAACAATCAAGATTTATTTTTTTAAAAAAGACCCAGAATAGTCACAGCAATCTTGAGAAAGAAGAACAAAGTGGGAGGGATCACAATACAGATATCAAGTTATACAATACAGATATACTACAAAGCCACTGTAATCAAAAAGACTGCTACTGACACAAGAACAGGCATATAGATCAATGGAACACAGCAGAAACCCCAGAAATCAACCCAAGCCATTATGCTCAAATAGCATTTCACGACAGAGGCAAGAGCATACAGTGGAGTTAAGACAGTCTCTTCAATAAATGATATTGGGAAAATTGGACAAATACATGCAAAAAATGAAACTAGAACACCTACTTGCACCATACACAATAATAAATTCTAAATGGGTAAAAGATTTCAATGCAAGTCGTGAAACCATGAAAATCTTATTAGAAACCGTAGGCAGCAAAATCTCAGACATCTCTCATACCAATATGTTTATGGATACATCTCCTAGGAAAAAATAAACTAAAGAGAAACTAAACAAATGGGACTACATCAAAATAAAAAGCTTCTGGGAGAAGAGAAAATGGCGGCGGAATAGACAGATGGGTCCCGAGCCTTGTCCCAGAGCAGAAAGAAAGAGCAGCTGAGGGTCGCAGGGGGAGGATTTGTTGGAGAGTTAAAGGACAGCTAAACTCCCAGAGAAGGTGGGGGACTGCTGGACGTGGTTCCCCTGACTGGGCAGCCCCCACTGCTGCTGGGTTCCCTCTCAGAGCGACCAGATCACACACAGAGACTGCACCATCCTGAAGGGGAAAGTGGATCTTATCGGAAGCTTGAGAAGCCACAACTGAGGCAACCACCAAACAGCTGCGAGTCCCAGAACACTGGTCCCAAATTGACACAAACACGCGGATTCAAAGGAGCTCACACTCCACCATGGAATGGTCAGATTTCACCTGGGATAAGGAGAGAGAGAACTACATAACCAGACATCCGAAAAAGACAGACCATGGAGAGACAAAGAAACAGCCCGCATATGAAAGAAAAGCAGGCATCACCAGAAAAGGAAGTAAACAAAATAGAGGCAAGCAACCTGTCAGAGAAAGTATTCAGAGAAATGGTCATAAGGTGGATGAAAATAATGGAAGACAAACTCGACAATATGAGTAAGAGCCAAGAGGAAATGAAGAAGAACCAAGAAGAAATGAAAAATGACAGCGCTGCTCTAAAGAACTCAACAGAAAGCATCAAGAGTAAACTAGAAGAAGCAGAGGACCACATCAGTGAACTAGAAGACAATGTGAGAAAAAATACCCAATTAGAGCAGCTTCTAAAAATATATTAAAAAGCAGGAGAGCCTAAGGGAACTTTGGGACAACATGAAACAAAACAACATCCGCATAATAGGGCTTCCAGAATGAGAGGAAACTCAGCAAGGAATAGAAAACCTGTTTGAAGAAATAATGACAGAAAACTTCCCTGAAATAGGGAAGAAAAAAATCCACACAAATCCAAGAAGCTCACAGAGACCCAAGCAAAATGAACCCCAAAAGCATGACACCAAGGAAGGAACCAAGATGGCGGCAAAGGTAAACAACTAAACTGCCGCCTCGCACAACAATTTCAAAACTACAACTAAAAGACAAAACGTCTACCACCCAGAACCACGGGAAAGCTTGCTGAGTGGAAGTTTTACAACTGAGAAGGAAGAAGAAAGGAGCACAAATGCTGAAAAGCTGAGGTACGGAGGCGTGCAAATCGGGCTGGTGGCAGGCAATTGGGCACACGGCTTTTTTTCAACCCAAAGGGAGACAAGCTCCCGATCACTCTGAAATCCAGTTTCTGGGGATACGCAGGGGACCCAGACGCCTACGGGGAGAAGCTGGACTGTCGGCCATCGGGTCGGAAAGTGAGAGTGACTTTTTTGCAGAGGTGCACACAGCAATCATTGTTTACTGCGCTGGAGTGTGGGACACGGGGACTTGGAAACACAGAAAGGCAGAGACGGCTGACGGCAGCCATTGCCGTTTGCCATGCCATAGCCTAGTGACGCCCTGAGTCCCCGCCCTGCCATGAGATCCCGCCCCGCCCGGAGACCGCGCCCGCACATCCTACAAACCCACCCAGGCTCCACACAGCGGCTTTTGCATATAAATGGCCTGTTCTGTGGAAGCTTAACCAAATAAACTGCAGCTCCAGTCAGACTGCTCCAAAACCGCCAAACCACAAGCAAAGAGGAGAAAACTGTAGTTCTCGCTGTAGCTCCTGCTGGGTGGCCTCAGACAGTAGCTGACCTGCACCCCATTTGAGATCCAGGAACTAGTGTATCTAGTGGTCCGTGTGAGACAACACCAGATTACAACTTGAATGTGTCTCTTAAGGGACACATTCAAGAGGCAGACTCAGTGAGCAACAAAGCCCTACTGGAACAAGTCCTGCCCCATAAACGTGTCTCCAGCACAGTAATTCTTCCGTTATAGACACAGCGGATCCTCACAGCCAATTGGCCTGGAGGTCAATTCCTCCCAGTGACACCAACAACAATCAAGACTTAACTACAACAAGGCTGTACACACAGTCCACAAAGGGGTGCACCAAGAGTGTCCACCTCAGGTAACTGGGAGGCTGACCCATTGAACCAATAGTACAGCTAGTACACAAAGCTACCCTACCAACTCAGGGAAGCAGTGAAAATGAGGAGACAAGGAAACAGATCACAAACGAAAGAAATGGAGGAGAACAAACGACTGGACATAGAGTTCAAAACCATGGTTATAAGGTTTTTCAAGAATTTCCTGGAAAAGGCTGATAAATTTAATGAGACCCTCGAAGATATGAAAAAGGACCAACTAGAAATTCAACATACACTGACTGAAATAAAAAAATATTATACAGAGACCCAACAGCAGACTAGAGGAACTCAAGAATCAAGTCAAAGATTTGGAATGCAAGGAGGCAAAGGACATTCCTCCAGAGAAGCAAGTAGAGAAGAAAATTCAGAAAGTTGAAGATAGTGTAAAAAGCCTCTGGGACAACTTCAAGCGTACCAACATCAGAATTATGGGGGTGCCAGAAGAAGAGAGAGAGAAAGACACTGAAAACCTATCTGAAGAAATAATGACCGAAAACTTCCCCTACCTAGTGAAAGAAATAGACTTACAAGTCCAGGAAGTGCACAGAACCCAAAACTAAATCAGGAAGAATCTAAACAGCTCAATAGGCCAATAACTATGGAAGAACGTGAAGCAGTCATCAAAAAGCTTCCGGCAAACAAAAGCCTGGAGCCAGAAGGCTTCACAGGGGAGTTTTACCAAACATTCAAGGAAGAACTAAAACCTATCCTCTTAAGACTGTTCCAAAATAATTCAAAAGGAAGGAACACTTCCAAGCTCCATCTATGAAGCCAGCATCACCCTAATACCAAAACCAGATAAAGACAACACAATGAAAGAGAATTACAGGCCAATATCCCTCATGAACATACATGCCAAAATCCTCAACAAAATTCTAGCAAATCAGATCCAGCAGTACATCAGAAAGATCATACACCATGACCAAGTAGGATTTATCCCAGGGATGCAAGGATGGTACAATATCTGCAAATCAATAAACGTGATACATCACATAAACAAATTGAGAGATAAAAATCACATAGTCATATCAATTGATGCAGAAAAAGCATATGACAAAATCCAACACCCTTTCTTGATAAAAACTCTCAGCAAGGTGGGAATAGAAGGATCATACCTCAACATAATAAAAGCCATATATGATAAACACACAGCCAACATCATACTCAATGGGCAAAAACTAAAACCATTTCCCCTAAGAACAGGAACAAGACAGGGATGCCCACTCTCACCACTCCTGTTCGACAAAGTACTGGAAGTATTAGCCATTGCAATTAGACGAGGAGAAGAAATAAAAGGCATCCAAATTGGAAAAGAAGAAGTAAAGCTGTCCTTATTTGCAGATGACATGATATTGTACATAAAAAACCCAAAAGACTCCATCAAAAAACTATGAGACTTAATAAATGAATTCGGCAATGTAGCAGGATACAAAATTAATGCCAAGAAATCTATGGCATTTCTATACACCAATAGTGAACTTACAGAAAGAGAGACTAAAAAAGCAATCCCATTTACCATCGCACCAAAAAAATTAAGATACCTAGGAATAAACTTAACTAAGGAGGTAAAAGACCTATCTATACACGGAAAACTGCAGGACACTGAAAAAAGAGATAGAGGAAGACGTAAACAGATGGAAGAACATACCATGTTCATGGATTGGTAGAATCAACATCATTAAAATGTCCATACTACCCAAAGCAATCTATAGATTCAATGCACTCCCCATTAAAATACCAACGACATATTTCACAGACCTAGAAAGAACTCTCCAAAAATTCATCTGGAATAAAAAAAGACCCCAAATAGCCACAGCAATCCTGAGAAAGAAGAACAAAGTAGGTGAGATCTCAATACCAGATTTAAAGCTGTATTACAAGGCCACTGTTCTCAAAACAGCCTGGTACTGGCACAAGAACAGACATATAGATCAATGGAATAGAATAGAGAATCCAGATATCGACCCAAACCACTATGCTCAATTAATATTTGACAAAGGAGGTATGAACATACAATGGAGTGAAGACAGTCTCTTCAATAAATGGTGTTGGGAAAATTGGACAGATACATGCAAAAAATGAGACTACATCATCAACTTACACCACACACAAAAATAAACTCAAAATGGATACAGGACTTAAACATAAGATGGGAAACCATAAAAATACTAGAGGAATCCACAGGCAGAGAAATCTCAGATATATGCCGAAGCAATTTCTTCACCGATACTGCTCCTAGGGCAATGGAAGCTAAGGAGAAAATAAACAAATGGGACTACATCAAAATAAAAAGCTTTTGCACAGCAAAAGAAACCATCAACAAAACAACAAGAAAGCCCACTATATGGGAGAACATATTTGCAAATGTTATCACTGATAAAGGTTTAATCTCCAACATCTACAGGGAACTTATACAACTTAACAAAAGGAAGATAAATGATCCAATAAAAAAATGGGCAACGGACCTAAATAGAATCTTTTCGAAAGAAGACAGATGGAAGGCCAAGAGACACGTGAAAACATGCTCAAAGTCACTAATTATCCGAGAGATACAAATCAAAACGACAATGCAGTACTATCTCACACCTGTCAGAATGGCTATCATCAACAAACGACAAGTGTTGGCGAGGATGCGGAGAAAAAGGAACCCTCGTGCACTGTTGGTGAAAATGCAGACTGGTGCAGCCACTGTGGAGAACAGTATGGAGTTTCCTCAAAAAACTGAAAATTGAACTCCCATTTGACCCAGTAATCCCACTCCTAGGAATATATCCTAAGAAACTAGAAACACCAATCAGAAAGGATATTCATTGCAGCACAATTTACAATAGCTAAGATTTGGAAACAGCCTAGGTGCCCGTCAGCAGATGACTGGATCAGAAAACTATGGTACATCTACACAATGGAATACTATGCTGCCATAAAAAAGAAGGAATTCTTACCATTTGCAGCAATCTGGATGGAACTGGAGAGCATTATGCTAAGTGAAATAAGCCAGTCAATGAAAGAAAAATACCACATGATCTCACTCATTTGTGAAAAATAAAGAACCTGATTAACAAAAAGATAGATACAGAGGCAGTAAAGTACCATACAGACTGTCAAATTACAGCGGGAAGGCTGGGGAGTGTTGGCGATGGGGGGGAAGAGATCAACCAAAGGACTTGTATGCATGCATATAAGCACAACCATTGGATACAAGACACTGGGTATTGGGATGAGGGCATGCGACAAGGGGTAGGGGAGGATGGAGGGAAGTCAATGGGGGGGAAAAAGGAGATGTATGTACTATATTAATACTTTAAACAATAAAAAAATAAGTTATTATTGAAAAAAAAGGAATATATACACCCCTCTGTTCATAGCAGCGCGATTGACAATAGCTAAGGTCTAGAAACAGCCCAAGGGCCCATCAGTAGATGAGTGGGGGAAAAGCTGTGGTATATTACACCATGGAATACTATGCAGCCATAAAAAAGAAGAATCTCTTACCCTTTGAGATAGCATGGAGGGTCCTGCAGAGTATTAGGCTAAGTGAAATAAGCCAGTTAGATAAAGACAAGTATCACACGACCTCACTCATATTTGGAATCAAATGAACAAAATAAACTGATGAACAAAATAAATCCAGAGACATAGAAGCATGGAACAGACTGTGGAATCTCAGAGGGAAAGCAGGGTAAGCTGGGGGGAAGAGATCAACCAAAGAACTTGTATGAATATATTAAAGCACGGGCACAAACAATCGGTGTTGAAGGCCTGGAGTAGGGTAGGGAGGGGGCATGGAAGGAGGGGGCTAGAAGAGGTCAATGGGGGAAAGTGGGAGACATTTGTAATACTTTCAACAATAATGATTTTTTTAATTAAAAAATAATAATCTCAGGATTATAATGGCCGTTCCTTTAACAACCCTCTTTATCTATCAGAACAATAAGGGAATAGTTCACCCATACTATAAAGGAAAATGCTAGAATCCAGAAGAATGAGAATAAACTGCTTCATGAGTTACTGAAGCTAAGCTGTCTAAGACTTAGTATTCTTTAGAAAGTTAGGTTTATATCAGGTATGACCTAATAAGGAAATTCTCGTTACTTGGTTTTTTATATTTTTCGCCTTTTTTAAGAGAAGTGCCCTTTCTAAATTAATGTAGAATATTTTGTCCAGGTGTTATAACAAAGTTCTTTTATTTTTAAAATAACTGTGTTGAAAGTGGTTTTTATCTGGATCTTGACTTAAAACTCTTATAGAGTGTCATTCAATTACAGACCATATAAAGTAAGCACTAAGTATCTAATGATAGGTTAGACTAAATGCAAGCAAAGTACCTCCCCCAAAAACTATTCACTTAAGGGTTAAAACTGTACATGGAAACACATTAAAAATATTATGTTACAGATCACAAGTTCCCAGAACTAATTCCTAATGTCCGGCCCCAAACTCCATACATAATTCTTTTAAAAAATAAAAAACAAATCTGGTCTTGTTAGTTTTCAAAATTAAACTGCATGTTTATATTAAAAACTTGGTGGTAATATTTCAATATCATCTTTTTTTAAAAAAACAGCATGTAAAATAAAAGAAAGTTCAACAAAGTTAAGTGGTAAGTACTTAGATTAAATAATATCTAAAAAGTATGTTAAAGATGCAGAAAATAGAAAAGATGTGTTATCATATCTTTTAAATGTTATTTAATCTAGGTCATTACCTATTTGTATACATCTCTTCATTTTATATCATATATGAATCTTAAAATATGTATATGTTAATCAAATCAAGTAAGTTAAATGCATTGATACTTGTTTTTAAAAATAGTTCTGTCAATCTATTTAATCAAGTATGGAACTATCATTAAGTTTGTGAATTAAGATTGTCAGCTTTAATATTTGCTACAAATTGGGTGCACCTGCATATGAAGATTTTCTTAAAGATCATTTCCAACAATCTTATTTTTAAGACTATTGGAATTATTTCTAACTGTGGTAAGCTGAACAAAATCAATACTGAACAACATACCTTTCAGATAATTTAAGGCTTTGGTGGAGAGGTTCTAATTTTTGACATGTCTCTAGGCTGTCAACAGATGTCGAAGGCAATGAGTCTGATTGCACCTTGTTGGCATCACATAAATTAGCATCGTTTCTAGGTAGAATCTTTCTGAATTTTCGTCCTAATTCCGTCCATAGGACATTCGTCAACATAACTTTGAGTTGCCTGTTACACACATAAATAATTAACACTAAACATTGTATAATACATGAATGCATCACAAATAATAACAAATGAAAACCTCCAGGAATTGTAAATTTCAGTTCTTGAAGCAATTAAATAGAATAGTAAACATCATAAGTAAAAAGTTTGCCTAACCACTCTCAAATATACATTAAAAAGTAAAGCCTATTTCACTTAAATTGGGATTGTCTTCAGAATTCTGTCCGTTATACTACAACTGTAGTCACACACCTTGTACAGCTGTTGGATTCCTGATAACCCATCTGTGTCTATTCTCACTGTTAGTGGAACAACAAAACACATCTGCACATATCATCACAGGGGCAAAAACTTTCTGCACTAAAAAATTTTTTCTTTTAGCATTTATTTGGAAAACATTGTTACAACTAAGGGTGCAATGGTAGATCATCTACCATCTTAAGCCTATATAATCTTAAAATACAGATTTAATTTTACTTTATTTAAAATAGGTCAATTTAAAACATTTACTTTTATTGTACCTATAACAATTTCAAAAGTAAAACTGCACCCTAGCTAGTTTCTCAATGGTTAGAGCGTCAGCCTGTGGACTGAAGGTTCCTGGGTTCAATTCTGATCAAGGGCACTTGCCATGGCTGCAGGCAGTTCCAGCCTTTTGCCTCATTACGTTTTGCCCATTAATCATTCAATACATCATTGAGCTGATAATACTGGAACCATGGAATATAGTTTTTGCAGTAGTGTAAACAGGCTACCAAGTAGACTTGGAACAATGTCAAATGAGGAATGGCTGAAAGATTTGGAAATATTTAATCATATTATTCTCCCTGGTACCAGTTTTAGGCACCAGTTTGTTTGTTTGTTTGTTTGTTGGTTGGTTGGTTGGTTGGTTTAACAAACATGAATATTAGGAAACAGAAAGCAAAATGCTCATGTATTTGTGTTGTTGTTGTTATTAATCCTCACCCAAGGACATTTTTCCATTGATTTTTAGAGAGTGGAAGGGAGACAGGGAGGGAGGGGGGGGGAAAGGGAGGGAAGGATATATATATATATATATATATATATATATATGAAGAGAGAGAGAGAGATCAACTGGCTGCCTCACATACACACCCTGACTGGGGCCAGGGATCGAACCTTCAACCCAGGTTTGCGCCCCTGACTGGGAATCAAACCCCAGATCCTTCAGTGCATGGGCAGACGCTCTAACCACTGAAAACACTGGCCAGGGCAAGTGCTCATCTATATATATAAAACCTTAAGTGATCAGTTGACTGTTCGACCGGTCAACCATTTGACCGGTCGCTATGATGCGCACTGACCACCAGGGGGCAGATGCTCAACACATGAACCGCCCCCTGGTGGTCAGTGCACTCCCACAGCGGGAGCACTCCTCAGCTGACCGTGGGGCTTCAGACGCTGGGCGCACAGCTGGCAAGCGAGTGCAGCTGCGGTGGGGCGAGCCTCTCCTGCCTCTGCACAGGAGGGCTGGGATAAGTGGGAGCAGCACAGCACCCAGCCTGGCTTGGGCTCCTCCCCGGCCACTTGCCGCTTGGTGCAATACTACATCCCGTGGGAGATGTTGGACTGCCGGTTTCTGGTTTCGGCCCAATCCCCACGGCAGTCCGACATCCCCCAAGGGCCTGCAGGGATCAGGCAGAAACTGGCAGTCCAACATCCCCTATGGGGTCCCAGATTGTGTGAGAGTGCAGGCCAGGCTGAGGGACCCCACCGGTGCACAAATCCATATACCAGGTCTCTAGTATATTTTAAAGACAAAACAGATCTCAAATAAATCACTTGTTTGCAGCAGCCACTTGGGTCTATATATTCAGACCATTGGAAGGAGGGGGTTATCAGTCTTCAGGGGACCTCCACAAAAAGCACTGAAACTCCAAACATTTTGAGATTTTAAAATATTAATCTTTAGAATTCTTATTAAGGAATAAAGAGATGAGTGGCATTTCTCTGAATGAATAAAAAGCATTCTTTTTTCAACAAAGACTTACTAAAGACCTGCTAGCAGAACAACTCTCTAGAATCTGAGATTCGGCAATGAACAAGATGGTTATAGTTCTGTCTTAGAGAGCTTACATTCCAGAGAAGAATTACCCAATTAATTACTTAATTACAATTGTAATGAGTGATATGAAGGAAAAATACAGATGGCTGCACTTGATCTGAACCAAGTCAGGAAAGGTTTTACTGAGAATATGGCTTTGAAGCTGAAACCTCAAAGAAGAAGAGGTATTACCCAAAAGAAGTAGGTGGAAAATGGAGAGTTCTCCGAAAGGGGGAACAAAATGCAAGTGGCTCTCTGATATGAGTAATGTTTGTTTTAAGGAAATTACAGGACTTACCTGGTTCAAGTGCTTTGAGTGAAAAGGAAATCTATACAAGATAAGGATGGACAGTTAGGTGGGACCTGGTGAACTATATTACATATTTGAGACTTTACATCAACAACAGTAGAAACCTACTAGTTTTAACAAAAGAATGAGGAGATCATAAATGCATTTTTAAAAGATCACTTTATGAAGAAAGGAAATGAAAGCACTAACGTCTCTAGGGAAATAAGAATGGATTTATATACATAACTAGTGGCCCAGTACACAAAATTCGTGCACATTAAACGGGAATTAATTAGAGAAAATATTTTAATAGTGCTATTTGCCCTTTCTCTATAATAGAAGTGTCAGAGATGAAAGAAAATTAGTAAATGGTATATGAAAATCTCCCTCCCGTCAGAGTCATGGGCGCACCACAGGACCCAGAGCCAAGTCCCCGCCTACCTGCGTGTGCCTTGAAATCACGCGAAACCCAGACCCAGCTGGCCCCACCCCTGTCAAGCCCTGCAGGGCAGAGGGCGCAGCCTCAGGTCCCCCGGCCCGGCCTCAGGTCCCCCGGCCCCAGCGCGAGGGTGCAAGGGCATGACGACCATTTGCATATTAGTTCTTTATTATATAGGATGGTGACTATCAGGGGTAGGTTAGTGGAATGGTGGGATCAGAACACAATGGGATAAGTAAAAGGAAAAGGAGGAAAGGGATACAAAAAATATAGCAGTTGACATATGGCTGTGAATAGAGGATACAGGACAAAAGCTGAAGATAGATGTGAAGTCCAGGAAAGATTTCTTAGTAATTGGTTGATTAGTTAGTTAGCTTAAGATAGAACATATCTGCGTAAGTGCTTATGGGAAGAGGTGAACAGAGTGGGAGAAGTTGAAGATACAGGAAACAGAATAATTAACAAAGTTTCCTAAGAAATGATATAAGAGCTAATATTTGCATGGCTGGGTGGCTCAGTTGATTGGAGCATCATCCCATACACCAGGGGATTGTGGGTTTAATTCCCACTCAGGGCACATGCCTGGGTTTCAGGTTCGATCCCAATCAGGATGTGCATGGGAGATGGCCAATCAATGTTTCTCTCTTACATCAATGATTCTCTCTCTTTCCCTTCCTTTCTCTCTCTAAGTCAGTGAACATATCCTCGGGTAAGGATTTTTTTAAAAAAGAAAAGAAGAGCTAATATTTATTGAGCATGCACTATATATCAGGCACTATGCTGAACATTTATAATAACTTACTTCATTTAATCCTCACAACTACTCTATGAGGTACAATAGTAACTCTTCTTCTTCTGTAAATGAGAAAACCAAATAGAATGATTAATAACTACATGGGTGAGTAGGCAAAGTGGGATCCAGACCACACACTCTCAGCTCTATTGCCAGCACTTTAACTGTTCCACCATTCTGATTTGTGATGGGAGAAGGGGCATGAAGGAAAAGGAATCAAAATCTTCTTTCCAAAGTGATATGAGAGCTAAAGGAAAACGGGCTTGAAAAAATAAAAGGTTTCAAATCATCATTGTTGGGGAGAGGTTCCTGAACACAAGCTGGCTAGAGAAGCACAAAAAGATTATCTTGCAGTTTAGGAATCTAGTGATAGCAATAATCATGAATTTATAATGCCACAAATATACTATTTTGTAACTTCTTTTTCAGTGCTCAGCCACCTTGGTGTCAGCACAACGCAAACAGATAATTAGGTTCACAGGTGATTATTAATTACAAAGGAGAAAGGCACCTTTACAATGGAGAGAGATACAGCAGCTACCATATTAACCAACTGATGAAATACAGGACCACCAACAGCAAGACAAGCAGACATTATGTATCCCTGATATGATGCAATAAGCTATGAAGTACTCTTGCAAAAATGTAACATGAGACGGAGTGACTGGCGCAGGTGCAGGCGCAGGTGCAGGTGCAGGTGCAGGCACATGGCCGACCTGGGAAACTGGGGTGGGGGTGGGGAGAAATTAGGGGAAAAAATGTAACATGAAACTAATTAGTAGGACAATCCCAGATAAATCATAAAAATCTAGAATGTAGGACATTCTATAGGACAACTAGCCAGAACTCCAAAAAGGTCAATTTCATGGTTTAAAAAAAGGGAGAGGGAGGGAGGGAGGGAGGGAGGGAGGGAGGGAGGGAGGGAGGGAGGGAGGGAGGGAGGGAGGGAGATTGGAGAGGCTGTTCTAAGATTAAGAGAATAATGAGGCATAATAACCAAAAAATATAATGCAAGAATGTTAATTTGATCCTAGATTTCAAAAATAAAACAAAAGGCATTTGGAGGACATTCATGGAATTCTGATTCTAGAATTAATATAAGATGATAATATGAAATCATAAATTTCTTCACAATTTATTGTGGCAATTATGTAAGAGAATACCTGGTTGTTATAAAATGCAGGCTGAAGTATTTAGAGGTAAGGTGTCAAGATGTCTGCAACTTACTTTCAAATGGTTCAAAACAATGTGTAATAGGGGCTCAGTGCATGAAAATTCGTGCACTCGAGGGAGGGGTGTCCCTCAGCCCGGCCTGCGCCATCTCGCAGTCTGGGAGCCCTCGCTCCTTACCGCCCACCTGCTCGCTGCTCCTTACTGCTCAGCACACTGGTCCTTAGCACTGTCTTGGAGGCAGGAGAGGCTCCTGCCACCGCCGCCGTGCTTGCCCAGTTTCTGGCTGAGTGGCACTCCCCCTGGAGGAGTGCACTGACCACCAGGGGGCAGCTCCTGCATTGAGTGACTGACCCCTGATGGTTAGTGCACATCATAGCAACCGGTCGTTTCGCCATTCGGTTGATTTACACATTATCCTTTTATTATATAGGATACGTGATATGCACTTACATAAATGTATGAAGAAACTAAGAGAAAGCAAATGTAGAAAAATATTAACAACTGGTGAAACTAGATTAAGGATATAATATTATGAGTATTTGTTATACTCGTCAAAATAATTCCATGTCTGAAATCCTGTACCATGAAAAGTATGAAATACTAGAGGCCCGGTGCATGAAACTCGTGCGGGGGGGGGGGGGTCCCTCAGCCCAGCCTGCACCCTCTCCAATCTGGGATCCCTCTCACAATCCAGGACTGCTGGCTCCCAAGTGCTCACCTACCTGCCTTCCTGATTGCCCCTAACCGCTTCTGCCTGCCAGCCTGATCACCCCTTAACCACTCCCCTGCCAGCCTGATTGATGCCTAACTGCTCCCCTGCCAGCCCAATTGCCCCTAACTGCCCTCCCCTGCAAGCCTGGTCCCCCCCAACTGCCCTCCCTTGCAGGCCTGGTCCCTCCCAACTGCCCTCCCTTGCTGGCCTGATCACCCACAACTGCCCTCCCTTGCAGGCCCAGTCCCTCCCAACTGCCCTCCCCTGCTGGCCATCTTGTGGCAGCCATCTTGTGTCAACATGGGGGCAGCCATCTTGTGTGTTGGAGTGATAGCCAATTTGCATATTACTCTTTTATTAGATAGGATAGAGGCCTGGTGTACAGGTGGAGGCTGGCTGGTTTGCCCTGAAGGGTGTCTCAGATCAGGGTGGGGGTTCCCTTGGGATGTGAGGCAGCCTGGGCAAGGGGCCTGTGGTGGTTTGCAGGCCAGCCACACACCCCCAGCGACACAAGCAGAGGCACTGGTATCTGGGATTTATTTATCTTCTATAATTGAAACTTTGTAGCCTTGAGTGTAGGCCAAGGCAGGCCAGGGCGGGCAGGAAGCTTGGCTTCCTCCATCGCCAGGGGCAAACCAAGCCTCCTGCTCTCTCCAGCTCCATGGCTGCCACCATTTTTGTTGGGATTTATTTATCTTCTATAATTGAAACTTTGTAGCCTTGAGTGGAGGCCAGGGCCAGCCAGGGCGGGCGGGAAGCTTGGCTTCCTCCATCGCCGGGGGCAACCCAAGCCTCCAGCTCCGTGGCCGCTGCCATGTTGGTTGGGTTAATTTGCATAATCGCTCCTGATTGGCTTGTGGGTGTGGCTTGTGGGCATAGTGGAGGTACGGTCAATTGCATGTTTCTCTTTTATTAGATAGGATAGGAGAGTTATGCATAAAAACATACATTATGGTATTATTTATAAAGGCAACAGGCTAAAGCAACCATAAATAGCCAGTAATAGCAGAATAATTAAGTTAACCATGGAATATTAGTTTCTTAAAATCTTCTACTTTAAATTTTAAGGATAGCTGATTATCTCTGTATTTTCTGTTTTCTACTTGCCTTTATTTCTATTTTCTATACTAAGCAAGCACTATTTATATAAAGCCAAATGTCAACTAATTATTTTTTTTAAAGACTGGTAAACATTTCAGGTTTACCTAACTAAAACCTATCAATCAACAAGTGAAATGAATATATATTCTTGGCATTCAGTAAATTAAGACTATTCTATTTTTCTTTAATCTTTAGTATTGAAAGTATTACATATGTCCCCTTTTACCCCCATTGACCTCATCCAGCCAGCCCCTGACCCCCACCCCAAGGCTTCACCACCCTTTGTCTGTGTCCATGGATTATGCATACATGCATACAAATTCTTTGGTTGATCTCATCCCTGCCACCCATCCTTCCTGCTTTCCCTCTGAGGTTCAACAGTCAATTCCGTGCTTCTGACTCTGGATCTATTTTGCTCAGCAATTCATTTTGTTCATTAGATTCCACATATGAATGAGATTATGTGACACTTATCCTTCTCTAACTGGCATATTTCACTTGGCATAATGCTCTCCGGATCCATCCATGCTGTTGCAAATGGTAAAAGTTATTTCCTTTTTACAGCTACATAGTATTTCATTGTGTAAATGTACCTCGGGTTTTTATTCACTCATCTGTTAATGGACACTTGAGCTGTTTCCAATTCTTAACTATTGTAAATTAGAAACCCAGTGCACGAAATTCGTGCACAGGGGGGTCCCCTCAACCCAGCCTGCACCCTCTCCAAGGGACCCCTTGGGGGATGTCCGACTCCCGGTTTAGGCCCGATCCCGGGGATCGAGCTTAAGACATCCCTCTCACAATCTTGGACGCTGGCTCCTAATCGTTCACCTGCCTGCCTGCCTGCCTGCCTGGTCACCCCTAATTGACCCCCCTGCCGGCCTGATCGCCCCTCACTGCCTCTGCTTGCTGGCCTGATTGTCCCTAACTTCCCCCTCCCTGCTGGCCTGGTTGCTCCTAACTGCCCACCCCCCACAGGCCTGGTCACCCCCAACTGCCCCCCTCTGCTGGCCTGGTCGCCCCCAACTTCCCCCACCCGGCTGGCCTGGTAGCCCCACACAGCCTACTTGTTCAGTCGTTTGGTTGTCCCTCACTAATCCTCCTGCTGGCCTGATCGCCCCACGCAGCCTGCTTGTTCAGTTGTTTGGTCATCACTCACTAACCCCCCTTCCGGCCTGGTCATAGGCAGCCATCTTGTGAGGGCGTGAGAGTTAATTTACATATTACCTCTTTATTATATAGGATTATAAAGGATTGCGCTGCTATGAACATAGGGGTGCATATATTCTTTCTGATTGGTGTTTCTGACTTCTTGGGATACATCCCTAAAAGTTTAATCACTGGGTCAAAATGGAAGTTCCATTTTTAATTTTTTGAGAAAACTCCATACTACTTCCACAGTGGCAGCACCAGTCTACATCTGACCAGCAGTGTACTAGGGTTCCTTTTCTCCACATCTTCACCAGCACTTGTCATTTGTTGATTTCTTGATGATAGCCATTGTGACAGGTGTGAAGTGATACCTCATTGTCATTTAGATTTGCATCTCAGATGATTAGTGACTTTGAGCATTTTTTCATATGGCTCTTTGGCCTCCCGCACATCCACTTTGGACAAGTGTCTATTTAGGTCCTTTGCCCATTTTTTATTGGGATTGTTTGTCTTCCTTTGCTAAGTTGTATGAGTTCCCTGTATATTATGGAAATTAACCCTTTATCAGATACATTATTGTCAAATATATTCTCCCATGTAGTGGGCTCGCTTGTCATTTTGTTGGTGGTTCCTTTGCTGTGCAGAAGCTTTTTATTTTGATGTAGTCCCATTTGCTTATTTTCTCCTTAGTTTCCTTTCCCCTCAGAGATGTATTTGTAAACATATTGCTACAAGAGATGTCTAAGATCTTGTTGCCCATGGTTTCTCTTAAGGTTTTTATGGTTTCACATCTTACATTGAAATCTTTTATCCATTTTGAGTTTATTTTTGTGTATGGTGCAAGTTGGTGGTCTACTTTCATTTCTTTGCATGTATCTGTCCAATTTTCCCAACACCATTTATTGAAGAGACTTTCTTGACTCCATTATATACTCTTGCCTCCTTTGTGGAATATTACTTGAACCTAATGGCTAGGACTGATTATTGAGTTGTCTGTTCTGTTCCATTGGTCTACATGTCTGTTCTTTTGCCAGTACCAGGCTGTTTTGATTATAGCGGCTTTGCAGCATAACTTGATATCTGGAATTGTGATCCCTCCCACTTTGTTCTTCTTTCTCAAGATTGCTGCAGCTATTCGGGGTCTTTTTTGGTTCCATATAAATTTTTGGAGTGTTTGTTCTAAATCTGTGAAATATGCCATTAGTATTTTAATAGGGATTATATTGAATCTATAGATTGCTTTGGGTAGTATGAATATTTTAATGATGTTGACTCTACCAATCCATGAACACAGTGTATTTTTTCACTTGTTTATATTTTCTTCTATCTCTTTTTTCAATGTCCTGTAGTTTTCTAAATATGGGCCTTTTACCTCCTTGGTTAAGTTTATTCCTAAGTATCTTAATTTTTTGTTGTTGTTGCAATAATAAATGGGAATGCTTTTTTAGTTTCTCTTTCTGAGAGTTCGTTATTAGTGGGTAAAAATGCCATAGATTTCTGGGTGTTAATTTTGTATCTTGCTACATTGCCAAATTCATTTATTAAATCTAGTAGTTTTGGGTGGGTTAGGGTTTTCTATGTACAATATCATGTCATCTGTGAATAATGAGAGTTTTACTTCTTCCTTTCCAATTTGGATGCCTTTTATGTTTTCTTCTTATCTGATAGCTATGGCTAGGACTTCCAGGATTATGTTGAACAAGAGTGGTGAAAGTAAGCATCCCTGTCTTGTTCCTGTTCTTAGGGGGAAGAGGTTTTAGTTTTTGCCCATTGAGTATGATGTTGGCTGTAGGTTTGTCATTTATGGTTTTTATTATGTTGAGGTATGATCCCTCTATTCCCACTTTGCTGAGAGTTTTTATGGAAAATGGGTGTTGGGTTTTGTCAAATGTTTTTTTCTGCATCAATTGATATGGTCCTGTGATTTTTTTTGTCTTGCAGTCTATTTATATATCACATTTATTATTTTTAATATATTTTTTATTGATTTCAGAGAGGTAGGGAGAGGCAGAGATAGAAACATCAATGTTGAGAGAGAATCATTGATTGGCTGTCTCCTGCATACCCCCTACTGGGGATCAAGCCCACAATCTGAGTATGTGTCCTTGACCAGAATTGAACCCGGGACCCTTCAGTCCACAGGCCAATGTTCCATCTGAGCCAAATGGGCTAAGGCTATCACATTTATTGATTTGCAAATATGGTACCAGCCTTGCATTCCCGGAATAAATCCTACTTGGTCATGGTGTATGATCTTTTTAATGTATTGCTAAATCCGATTTGCTAACATTTTATTGAATATTTTAGTGCCTTTGTTCACCTGGGATATCAGCCTGTAATTTTCTCTCTTTGTAGTGCCTTTACCTAGTTCTGGACTTAGGGTAATGCTGGTCTCATAAAAAGAGCTTGAAAGTGTTCCTTCCTCTTGAATTTTTTGGAGTAGTTTGAGGAAAATATATGTTAGTTCTTCTTTAAATGTTTGGTAAAACTCCCCTGTGAAGCCATCCGAACTAGGGCTTTTGTTTGCTGGGAATTTTTTTGGTTTTGTTTTGTTTTTGTTTGTTCATTTTGAGATTTTTATTATTATTGCTTCTATTCATCAGTTGTTACTGGACTATTCATGTTTTCTGATTCTTCCTTACTGAGTTTTGGAAGATTGTATTTTTCCCAGAATATTTCCATTTCATCCAGGTTGTCCAGTTTGTTAGAATATATTCATTCATAGTATTTTTTAATATATTTTATTGATGTTTTTACAGAGAGAGGAAGGGAGAGGGATAGAGAGTCAGAAACATCGATGAGAGAGAAAGATCAATCAGCTGCCTCCTTCACACCCCCTACTGGGGATGTGCCCACAACCAAGGTACATACCCTTGACCGGATTCAAACCTGGGACCCTTCAGTCCACAGGCCAACACTCTATCCACTGAGCCAAACCGGTCAGGGCTCATAGCATTTTTTTAAAATCCTTTGTATTTCTGTGAGGTCAGTTGTTACTTCACCTCTTTCATTTCTGATTTTGTTTATTTGGGTCCTCTCTGTTTCTTCATGAGTCTGGCTAGAGGTTCATCAATCTTGTTTATCTTCAAAGAACCAGCTCTGGGTTTATTGATCTTTTGTATTGTTTTTTTAGTCTTTATGTTATTTACTTTAATCATTTTTATTTCCTTTCTTCTACTTACCCTGGGCTTTTTGTGTTGTTTCCTTTCTAATTCTTTAATTTTTAGGGTTAGATAATTTACTAGAAGTTTTTCTTGTTTCTGAGGTAGGCCTGTAGTGCTGTGAACACTCCTCTCAGGACTGCTTTGACTGTGTCCTAAAGATTTGGGGTTGTTGTGTGCTCATTTTCATTTGTTTCCAGAAAGTTTTTTAATTCTTTCTTGATCTCCTTGGTAGCTCATCCATTAATAACATGCTATTTAGCCTCCATGTGTTTGAATGTTTCTGAGTATTTTTATTGTAGTTGATTTCTAATAGCATGCCATTTTGATCCAAGAAGATGCTTGATATGACTTTTTTTTTTCTCCATGATTTTATTACTATAAATATATGGTAAAAATGAACAAAAACTAGCCAATCAGAATACATGAAATGATAGTATGTGTACTAGGCAAGTCCAGGACAGGGCAGTCTGCATCCTGTCCTTCAGAGTACTGGCACCAATGCCAATGGCGAGAGGCCAGGTTGTTGGTGGGTGATGAGGGTGAGGAGAGGGAAACAGCCAGCCTGTGTGCGTGTGCACATGTGTAACCATGAGCATGCCAGTGGGCGGGTGGGGAGGGGAGACAGGGAGCCAAGTGGCTGAGGAAGGTGGCCTGAGCGTGGCCAAGAGCTGTGCATAAGGCAGCACTCTGCTCACAGCCCACTGGAGAGAGAACAAAAACCCTATTGGACAAAGCCACCAGCTGTGTAGAAGCTCTGTGGACAGCTGCTGGCCACCCTGGAACCATCATCCTCAGAAAGTGAGCTCCTCTGCATCCCCCAATCCAAGGCCCAAAAGTGTTGGCTCCCTGGGGAGCAGCACACAGACCCACCCACCCACCAGGCCAAGGTCCCTGCTTGGGTAGCCTGTGCCCTGCTGTGCCAGGGCTATATACCCGCTCTGCTTTTCTAATGCCCAGGTGGTTTATCTTAAGAAAAAGATGAAGCCACTTCAAGTGGGACCCTTCGCATGAGCCCCAGACAGAACAAATCAAAGAGAAACACAAAGTGATATTTAAATGGCACAGAGGGAGCAGAGAAGTTGCTCAGGTGGGCGGACAAGCTGAGAGAAAGCCCCTCCACCTGGAGGGGGTCTGAGGACGTGTGCAAACCGACCTCTGAGAGGTGCAGGAACTGGAGAGGGGCCACTAGACCAACTGCGGCCAACAGACTGTGCACCTGCACATCTGCCCCAGGAAGACCCAGACCCAAAACCAGATCCGGGCATCAAGTGCAGAAACCCAGGCTGCACAGAGGCAGGGCGTAGGGAAGGGCTGCAACCTATAGGAGACAGCCCTGCACCAAAGGGCCTGAGCGAGAGAGTGAAGCAATAGAGGACACAAAGCAGCAGTGCCAGCCAGGCCACACACAGAGGGGAAGGGAGCAGGCACTGTTTCCTTCATTGACTGTGACTCGGACCCCCCTTCATTTCCTTCCCCAACAACAAGCCCCTCAGTAATACCTCCTGTGAACACAGTACTTCATCCACGGATCAATTCTCTCCTACCAGTTTGCTTAGTTCTCAGGGTATCAACCCCTCCACTGGCTGGGACCTGTGGGTGGCTGGTCTCCAGCCTCCAGCCCCAGCCACTCAGCCAACAAGGCATTTAGGGGAACCCCAGAGCTCAGTGCCTGAGATAGAAAGGGGCTGTCCTTCATCTTGTACCATTTAAATATAGATAGCACAGAATAAAAGGATTTTTCAGAGGGGACAGTCCACTGTGCTCTTCAATCAAGCGTCACAGGGCCCCTTGGAGCGGTGGCTATAAAGGGTGTGCAGATAGGAGAGGCCAGGGACAGCCCCTTGGCAAAGTCTGGGGAGCTGAGGGTTCCGTGCTGCCGGCCTGACCAGGCTCTCAGAGTTGAGTCAGTCAGTGGCTTCCATGTCAGGATGGGGGCCAACAAACAGGCTACATGGGGCCAGTGGTGAGGAGGCTACCGGCGTCTCCTGGAGGTGGGCCTTCCAGCTTACTCTTCTATGCCAACAGAACAGAAGTCGGGCCCTGAGCAGGAAGGTAGATGTCGGTAGGTGGGCCAGGCTGGCAGCAGCCGCAGGGCTCAGGGCTGCCATCCTGGAGGACGTTCTCAGTGGAGGGTATATGGCTCCCTTGCTTTAGCGATGACCTCCGCTGTGAGGAAACTCTCTGGGGAGCTGCTCAGCACCAGCCCAGCCCCACTCAGCAGGAGAGGGGCGTCCAAGTTCTGGGAGAGATTCTCCTCATCCTCTTCGTGAATGGGGGATGATGGGAACGGAAGGGTGCTGTCTGGGGATTTGCTCCTCGACCTGCCCTTCTGATGGCTGCTTTCCATGATGCAATCAAGCCCAGCAAGTAGGCAGCAGACCTGGGACAGGCCATCCGAGACACCCGAGTAGGTGATCTCTTCATAAAGGGGGTCTGAGGGGAGGGCTGGGGGGATAACCCGGAGGCCGCTGAACGCCTCAGAGAGATGGGCTCATAGCCCGGTGGGATGCTGTCCAAGCTAAAGTGCTCATCGTAGCCCACTCTCTGGGCCCGAATGGGGCTTAAGGAGAAGGGGGACAGGGCTCCTGGCTTCTTCCTCACTGCCCAGATCTGCAAAAGGGCCCGGAAAGGCAGGCAGCCAGCCAATGGGGCAGTTGCTGGCCAGGCAGCGCAGGAGTTGCACAGACACAGGTGGTAGCAGGGCAGGATCAGCATGTCCCGCAGGTCTCATATATATGAGTCATGTTTTTTTATCCATTCAGCTACCCTGTGTCTTTTTATTGGAGCATTTAAGCCATTGGGCACACCACACTCTCATTGCTGTTGTCACTGTTCTCGTCCAAAGGCTTCATCTCCTGGTTGTTCTTGTTCTCGATGCTGTAGATCTCCTGCAGCAGGTAGATGACCCGGTCTACAATTTGCTTCTGCTTCGAGGCTTCACAGAGAAACTGCCATCAACATGCTCTTCAAAGGCAGCCAACAGCACGTGGGCATGGCCAGTCACCTCAACAACTCCTTCGTCCACCACGGCCTGGATGACCACTGGAAACACTCCCCGGTCCAGGTCAAAGTTCAGCTCATGGTCCTTCTACTCTGAGAAGTCAATCTTGAAGGAGGGCAGGAAGAATTGCTGGCTCACCCCCCTCTTATAATGGACAGTCTCGGACTGCAGGGTAGGGCCAGGGGGGCTGTACACAGCCATCCCGCTGAGAAACTCCTCCACTGCCTAGCAGAAGATGGTGATGGCCACCCGGACATCAGCATCGAAGGTGAACTCCAGGCTGTAGAGGACATGGGGCTTCTTGCTGTCCTCGGTGGGGCTGTTGGCACCATCTTTGTACCTTACGAGCCGGATCAAGTCCTTTTGGATGTTCACTAGGTTCCTTAACATCTTCACCGGTTCATGGGGAGCAGGGGTGACATAAGGAACTGGACTGGGCGATTGCCCAGGAAGTTCAGATCCAGGTTTCCTCCAAAGAGATAACCTTTAGGGTGGGGGGGTGTCAAACTTCTCACCTCCCATAAAAAGTGTGTATCAAAGTAGTTTCCGCACTTTGGGAGATAGCAATAGGCCGAGTTTGCCTGAAAGTCGATGTCCTCCACGCCCACAATGCGTTGGCTCAGGATGGAGCCCATGGTGCACAGCGGGCCAGCCCGTGCCAGGCCAGCCAGGACCAAGTGGGACAGGGGCGGCAGCAGCGGCATCTTCACACACACATGGTCTGGACTAGGCCACACGGATGCCAGCCTATGGCCACTTGATATTATTTTAATCTTCTTGAACTTGTAGAGACTTCATTTTGGTCCTAACATGTGACCTCTCTTTGAAAATGTCCCATGTGCACTTGAGAAGAACGTATATTCTGTAGCTTTGGGTTGAAATGTCTGTAAAAGTCAATTAATTCCATCTGATCTAGTGTGTCATTTAGGGTCACTGTTTCCTTGTTGAATTTTTTGTCGACATCCATGGATGTCGGTGGGGTGTTAAAGTCTCCTACTATGGTTGTATTACTGTCTAATTCTCCCTTAAAATCTTCCATAAGTTTTTTTTAATATATTTGTATGCTCCTGTATTGTGTGCATATGTTTACCAGTTATATCCTCTTGTTGTATCAATCCCTTTAGTATTATGAAGTGTACAGAAAGGGCTCTTTGACCTCCCATTTCTACCTGGAAGCCAGACATAAAATTTCCCATGACAAAGTGCCCTCTCTGTACCACGAAGACATTCTTATCACTAGAGACTGGAAATCAACACTAAAATGAAATTGTACAAACAAATCTACTAAAATAACCCTTATCTTCCATTCGTTTCTCCCATATTATTTCTAGTCACTTTACAATTTACTGCACCTAGAAACATAAACCCTTACCTTTTGTTTTTTCACAAATTTATCATTCTTTGTTAAAAGGTATATAAGGGGGGAGGTAGAAGAAGGTAAAGAGGGGGATAAATGGTGACAAAAGGAGACTTGACTTTGGGTGGTGAACACACAATACAATATACAGATGATGTATTATAGAATTGTACACCTGAACCTAATATAATTTTATTAACCAATGTCACACCAATAAAATCAATAAAAAACTTTCTTTAAAGGTATACAAACCCGGCTTGTGTAGCTCAGTGGTTGAGCACTGACCTATGAACCAGGAGGTCATGGTTTAATTCCCGGTCACGGCACATGCTGGGGTTGCAGACTCGATTGCCAGTTGGGGCATGAAGAAGGCAGCCAATCAATAATTCTCTTTCATCATTGATATTTCTCTCTCTCCCTCCCCCTTCCTCTCTGAAATCAATAAAAATATATTATTTGTAATAATAATAAGATAAAATAAAATGGCATGTAAGCTCTCAGTCCTAACCATACCTTCACGTCTTCATTTCTCCTACAAGGGTTCTGTGTGCACATAAAAATCTATCATAATAAAAGTGTAATATGCAAATTGACCAAACAACCAAACAGCACAACCATCCAAACGACCTTCTGGACGACCATGCTATGACACGCACTGGCGCCCGGCCAGCCAAGGTGGTTGTGATACGATTAGTCGGGGGGCCCTGGCATTGCTCCACGATCGCCCTGCAGAGGGAGGCCCAGGCCACCCTCTGCGGGGCAATCTATGGGGGGCTCCACGATGGATCATCCCAAAAAAGGAGGCCCAGGCCACCAGTCGACAGGGCAATTGATGGGGGGAGCGGTTCCACGATCACCCCAAAGAGGGAGACCCAGGCCACCCTCTGCAAGGCAATTGATCGTGGAGCCCCAGTCAGGTGGACACGGCCTCCCTCTGCTGGCCAATCCCGCAATCAATTGCCCCAAAGAGGGAGATCCAGGCTACCAGGCCAGCAGCGCTGTGGCAGGTGGGCGGGGCCTCCCTCTGTGCAGTGATCAATTTGGGGCCCCACGATCGATCACCCCACAGAGGTAGGCCCAGGCCACCAGCCAACGATGCTATGGTTGGTGTACAGAGCTGGCCAGCAATCGCCCCACAGAGGGAAGCCCATGCCAGCCAAGCAATCGCACCCACACCTGTTACCTACAGAGGGAGGTGACCAGTGAGGGGGGGGATCCAGTGCTGCACAGATGGCAAGCAGTGGCAGTGTGGGGGCGGGACCAGCTGCTTGCAGCTGGAGGAAGGAAAGCCCCAGTAGGTCCTCATTGCCAGCGAGGCCTAGGGACCCTACCTGAGGGGTTCCGGACTGCGAGAGGAGTAGGCCAGGCTGAGGGACCCCACACACACAAATTTTGTGCACCGGGCCTCTAGTATTAAATAAAATGTGTATGCTGCCCTGGCCAGTTTTGTTTAGTGACTAAAGCATTGGCCCATGGACTGAAGAGTCACAGGTTTGATTCTCAGTCAAGGGCATGTACCTCGATTGCAGGTTTGATTCCCATCCCTGGTCAGGGGGCATGTGGAAGGCAACGAATCGATGTGTGTGTGTGTGTGTGTGTGTGTGTGTGTGTGTGTGTGTGTGTGTCTCTCATCAATGTTTCTCTCTCTCCTCCACCTCCTCCGCTTGCTTCTCCTCTTCCCCCCTCCTCTTCCTTCCCTCCCTCCCTCCCACTCTCTTTGAGAATCAATGGAAAAAATATCTTTGGATGAGGATTAAAAAAGTATATATTTTTTCCTGTTAATCTGTCTTCTATCAGTTTAATTCTCAGGCCCAGCCATGGAACCTAAGAGGGTAGAGGAAAAGTTTTTTTCACTGCAACAGATAAAATAAGGTATCCTATCTAATAAAAGAGTAATATGCAAATTAATATCACTCTACTACACCCACAAGCCACACCCACCAGCCAATCAGGACCAAGTATGCAAATTAACCCCAACCAAGATGGCTGCGACCACGGAGTGAGCAGGAGGGAGGCTTGGGTTTCCCCAACGATGGAGGAAGCCAAGTTTTTCGCACACCCTGGCCGACCCAGGCCTCCACTCAAGGCTACAAAGTTTCAATTATAGAAGATAAATAAATCCTAACAAAAATGGCGGGAGCCATGGAGCTGGAGAGAGCAGGAGGCTTGGGTTGCCCTCGGCGATGGAGGAAGCCAAGCTTCCCACCTGCCCTGGCCAGCCCTGGCCTCCATTCAAGGCTACAAAGTTTCAATTATAGAAGATAAATAAATCCCAATAAAAATGGCGGGAGCCACGGAGCTGGAGAGAGCAAGAGGCTTGAGTTGCCCGCGGCGATGGAGGACGCCAAGCTTCCCGCACACCCTGGATGGCCCTGGACTCCACTCAAGGCTACAAAGTTTCAATTATAGAAGATAAATAAATACCAGATACCAGAGCCTCCGCTTGGGTCGCCCGGGGGCGTGGCTGGCCTGCAAACCACCACAGGCCCCTTACCCAGGCCACCCCATGCCCCAAGGGAACCCCCCCCTGATACGGGACACCCTTCAGGGCAAACCAGCTGTCCCCCACCCGTGCACCAGGCCTCTGTCTTATCTAATAAAAGAGTAATATGCAAATTGACTGTCACTCCAACACACAAGATGGCTGCCACCATGTAGGCAGAAGATGGCCACCACAAGATGGCCAGCAGGGGAGGGCAGTTTGGAGGTACTAGGCCTGCAAGGGAGGGCAGTTGGAGGCAATCAAGCCTGCAGGGGAGGGCAGTTAGGGGTGACCAGGCCGGCAGAGGAGGGAAGTTGGGGGGGACCCATGCCTACAGGGGAGGGCAGTTAGGGGCAAACAGGCTGGCAGGGGAGCAGTTAGGCATCAATCAGGCTGGCAGGGGAGTGGTTAGGGGGTGATCAGCTGGCAGGCAGAAGCGGTTAGGGGCAATCAGGAAGGCAGGCAGGCGAGCAGTTGGGAGCCAGCAGTCCTGGATTGTGAGAGGGATGTCCGACTGCCCGTTTAGGCCCGATCCTACCGGGCAGTTGGACATCCCTCGAGTGGTCCCAGATTAGACAGGGTGCAGGCTGGGCTGAGAGACACACACACCCCCATGCAAGAATCTCGTGCTCTGGGCCTCTAATTTTCATATAATAGAATACAACTCAGCAATAAAGAGAAATAAACTACTGATATGCCCAACTGTAAGGACAAATCTCCAAAGCATGCTCAGTGAAAGAAGCCAGATACAAAAAGAATATACATACTATGTTTTTATATATTGGAAACTCTAGGAAGACAAACCTAATTGTGGTAACAGACATCATATTAGTGACTGCCTGAGGTTGGAAGTGAGTGAGTTGGGGGAGAAGTGGGAAAGGGCAGATGGAAAGTATTTAACATAATGGATATACCATAGATTGTGGTGGTGGTACTATGGATGTGCTAATTTGTTAAAATTCATCAAAATATACACACAAAATACATATATTTTATTATATGTAAATTATACATCAATAAGGTAATTAAAAGTCATTAGGAACATGTAAAAATATTATTCCCTAAAGAAAACGAATCTACCTTATTACTTTTCTTCATCAAAGCCAAATCACAAATTATCAAATGACTAACATTTTTATTAATTTATACAAGTACATTTTGCTGAAATTTGGGTTGAAAAATCCATTAGAATAATTTCAGGGGCTCTAAAAAATAATCATTACTATAGTCTGCCTTGGACACCATCTTCCCAGTACAGGAATTTGTTACCTGGCAACTGACCAAAGTGTTAGCAAGCATCTTTTGAATGAGAAAGGTACTGTAGCTGATTCTGTGAATTTAAAACACTGATACTTAACCCATAGAAATACTTGCTTTGGACTTTAAGTCAAGTGAATACTTTTAATCAATAATGCATATAGTTAACAGAATAAATTGCATACCTCTGCCTTAGTTCCTTTTTATCATGTCTTAGTACTCTCGCTATAATAAAAATACCGTAGACTAGTTGGCTTAACAACAAACATGTACACCTCACAATTCTGGAAGGTAGGGAGTCCAAGATCAAGGATCGGCCAATTCAGTGTATGGTGAAAGCCTATTTTCTGGTCCATAAACAACCATCTTCTCGCTGTGTCCTCACATGGCAAAAGGGATAAGAAAGGTCTCCGTAGTCTCTTTTCTTTTTTTTTAAATATAGTTCTTTATTGATTTCAGAGAGAATGGGAGAGGGAGAGAGAGATAGAAACATCATTGATTGGCTGCCTCCTGCACGTCCCCTACTGGGGATGGAGCCTGCAACACGGGCATGTGCCCTTGGCCGCAATCAAACCCAGGACCCTTCAGTCCGCAGGCCAAAGCTCTCTCTACTGATCCAAACCAGCTAAGGCTGGAGTCTCTTTTTGTAGGGCATAAATCCCATTCATAAAGGCTCCACCCTCATGACCTAATCACCTCCCAAAGACCCCATTTCCTAATACCATCACATTGAGGATTGGGATTTTTAAAATATGAATTTGGGGGAAAGAAAGGGGATGACACAAACATTCAGTCCACAACACATACTTAATTTCAGCCCTACTATACTTCAAGTTTCTTTACCACCTATTGAATATAATATTTTTCCTTTGAAGCTGCTATTAGTACCCATTTCCATTATATTTCACTTGCATCCAGCACCAGCTTCATGCAATCTGAACAGTATAAAGGGCCCTGAGCTCAAAGCCCCACACTTGTTTTAAAGGTCTCCTGCTGCTATTTGAAATTCTTAATTTTGTCTTTGAACTTGTGTTTTGTAAGTAAAATTCACAGGACAAAGAGGCATTCACATGAGCAGAGAAGATATTCATAATATGTATATCCACCATTCCCGGCTGCTCCATTCACATATAGTACTTGAGATGTCCATGAGGAGAAAATTCTGGTGGACTCAACATGTGTGAGAGTTCTGTGAGGTTCAAAGTGAGAACAAGACAAGCAGAGGCACTGAAAGTCCTAAAAGGCTACATAGTTCATTTGAACCATTAAATGGTTCCAACACACACAAAAGTAATACCAGCCTATGAAACACAAATAACCAAGGTACTCTACTATACCCATTCTTACCTGTGTTAATTCCTGGTATTGGGCAACTACTTACACTGAAATGATGACACTACAGGAAAGGGAATGACAGGGCAACTCTGGGTTCCTTTTACTTTCAGTTATTCCTTAGACATCACTATGCTAAAGGTACAGAGTATTAATGAAATGTGGAGGTACCAAAAGTAAAATGAGCCTAGCCAGCGTGGCTCAGTGGTTCAGCATCAACCTATGAAAGTCATGGTTTGATTCCCAGTCAAGACACATGCCCAGGTTGTGGGCTCATTCCCCACCCAGTAGGGGCCATGCAGGAGGCAGCCAATCAATGATTCTCTCTCATCATTGATGTTTCTATCTCTCTTTTCTTCTCCTTTCCTCAATGAAATCAATAAAAATATTTATTTTTTAAAGTCAATCAAACAAGAGAGTTAATGTAGAAAAGGAGGGACAAAATAGCTCTAAGGCATATAAAATATAGCAATGACAGAAATAAGTCACTCCTTACCAATAATCACCTTTTTTTGTGCAGTTTTATAACTTTATTGGACAATCAGCAGTTAGTTCTCATCCACATCAATTGGTTGTACATTTTTGAAAGCGGTGCCAGGTACATAGGTGACCAATGTGTAGAATTTGTTTGGTGAATCTTCATCCTCATTACATTTTCTAGACAACTGTACCTGTATACAGTATGAAATATTCCTTATTCCTTTGGCCCAGACAGCTTTGTTCAGCCTGGTGTCAATGCATACATCTGGAGTTCCCATCTCGTTCCCGGAAAATTTCCAGATCTCCTTGAGTGCCCAAAGGACACGCTTTTTGAAAGCCACTGCATGGATACACTAATGAGTGTTGGTATATTCTCTGGTCACTACCTCGGTGATAACAGAACAGCCCCTCTCTTCTCGCCACCCTTCTTTGCAGTAGCCATTTTCCCTGACCCAAGTTGAAAATCTAATTACTATAAAAGAAAAACAAAGTTGGGAGAGAAACCAAGATGGCGGCATAGGTGAACACCTAAACTGCTGCCTCGCACAACAATTTCAAAACTACAACTAAAAAACAAACGGACATCATCCAGAACCACAGGAAGGCTGGCTGAGTGGAAATTCTACAAATAGAAGGAAAGAGAAAAGCACATTGAGACTCACAGGAGCTGCGCAAGGTAGAGGTACGGAGGCGCGCATGCAGAGAGGGCTGGCAACTGAGTACGCGGCTGGCTTTCTAAATCGGGAGTAAGACAAAAGCTCCCGACTGCTCTGAACTCCAGTTCCAGGCAAGAATCTGGGGACCCAGACTCATACGGGGAGAAACTGGACTGTCTGGCAGTGGGCGGAACTCGAGGGCAGCTTTCTCTCAGAGGTGCTTGCAGTGATTACCAAGGGACACTGAGAACCAGGGGCCTCTTAGGCCAGGGCTGACAGGAAGCCAATGCTGTTTGCTCTGCCCTGAGACTCCGCCCAATCCAAACTGAGTACAGAGGCTTTTGTATATGAATGGCCTGGTCCTTTGAATTCTAAATTTACCTAACAAACTGCATCTGAGTCAGTAAGACCCAGAACATCCAAAAGAAGGCCCAAGGCCCCACAGCAGCTTGCATTGCTTCACAGCTGGGCCTCATCTGGGCACCTCCAAAACCCAAACAAAGAAGAGCAATCTGCAGATCTCTCCATAGCTCCTGCTGGCTGGCCTCAGGCAGAGGCTAAATTAGCACCTCCTTGGAGATCCAAGAGCCAGTGTACCCAGGGGTCAGAATGGGACCATCCAGATTACAACTCCTCAGATCCATAAGGGACACACTCAGGGGGCAGACTCAGTGAGCGCCAAAGCCCCACTGAAGCAAGTACTGCCCCATAAGGGTGTCTCCAGCACAGAAGTTCTCCCATTGTAGACACAACTGGTCCTCACAGCCAATTGGCCTGGAGGTCAATTCCTCCCAGTGATACCAACAACAATCAAGACTTAACTACAACAAGACTGCACACACAGCACACAAAGGGGTGCACCACGAGTGTCCACCTCAGGTAACTGGGGAGGCTGAGCCACTGGGCCCTACAGGACACCTAGCACACAAAGCCACTCTATAAACTCAGGGAAGCAGCCAAAATGCAGAGACAAAGAAACAGATCACAAATGAAAGAAATGGAGGAAAGCAAACGACTGGATATAGAATTCAAAACCACAATTATAAGGTTTTTCAAGAATTTTCTAGAAAAGGCCAATAAATTTAGTCAGACCCTCAAGGATATGAAAAAGGACCAACAAAAAATTAAGCATACACCAACTGAAATAAAAAATAATATACAGAGATCCAACAGCAGACTAGAGGATCACAGGAATCAAGTCAAAGATTTAAAATACAAAGAAGCAAAAACACCCAACCAGAAAAGAAAAAAGAAAAAAGAAAAAAGAATCCAAAAATATGAAGATAGTGTAAGGAACTTCTGGGACAACTTCAAGCGTACCAATATCCGAATTATAAGGGTGCCAGAAGAAGAGAGAGGGCAAGATACAGAAAATCTATTTGAAGAAATAATGACAGAAAACTTCCCCCACCTGGTGAAAGAAATAGACTTAAAAGTCCAAGAAGCGCAGAGAACCCCAAACAAAAGGAATCCAAAGAGGACCACAACAAGACACATCATAATTAAAATGCCAAGGGCAAAAGACAAAGAGAGAATCTTAAAAGCAGCAAGAGAAAAACTGTTAGTTACCTACAAGGAAGTAACCATATGACTGTCAGCTGATTTCTCATCAGAAACTATGCAGGCCAGAAGGGAGTGGCAAGAAATATTCAAAGTGATGAATATCAAGAACCTACAACCAAGATTACCCAGCAAAGCTATCATTTAGAATTGAAGGTCAGATAAAGAGCTTCACAGATAAGAAAAATCAAAAGGAGTTTATCACCACCAAACCAGTATTATATGAAATGCTGAAGGTTATTCTTTAAGAAGAGAAAGAAGAAAAAGGTAATAATAAAAATTATGAACAACAAAGTGACAACAAATACATATCAACAAGTGAATCTAAAAATCAAGTGAATAAAAAATCTGATGAACAGAATAAACTGGTGAATATAATAGAATCAGGGGCATAGAAAAGGAGTGGATTGACAATTTTCGGGGAGGAAGAGGGTGTGGGAGTGCAGGAAGAGACTGGACAAAAAATCGTACAACTATGGACGAGGACAGTGGGGGAGGTAAGGGAAGGGATGGGGTGGGAACCGGGTGGAGGGGAACTATGGGGGGGGAAAAGAGGAACAATTGTAATAATCTGAACAATAAAGATTTATTCAAAAAAAATATTTTTTAAGTAAAAAAAAACACTCAACAAACTAAGAACAGAAGGAAACTACTTAAACATAATGAAAGCCATGTATGAAAAACTCAGTGAACATCATACTTAATAGTGAAAGACTGAAATCTTTTCTTCTAAAATCAAAAATATGAAACAGCCCTGGCCGATTTGGCTCAGTGGATGGAGCATCAGCCTGTGGACTAAAGGGTCCCAGGTTCGATTCTGGCCAAGGGCACGTGCTCATGTTGCAGGCTTGATCCCTGGTTGGGGGCATGCAGGAGGCAGCCAACCAGTGATTCTCTCTCATCATTGATGTTTCTATCTCTCTCCCTCCCTCTCCCTTCCTCTCTGAAAACAATAAAAAATATTTTTTTTAAATATGAAACAATACCCACTTTTATCATTTTTATTCAACACAGTACCTAAGGATGTTACTTTATTTGGAAACTAGAGGCCCGGTGCACAAAATTCATGCACTGGGGAGGGTGTCCCTCAGCCCAGCCTGCACCCTCTCTAATCTGGGACCCCTTGTGGGATGTCCCCGTGGGATCGGGCCTAAACCTGCAGTCAGACATCCCTCTCACAATCCGGGACCACTGGCTCCTAACCGTTCGCCTGCCTGCCTGATTGTCCCCTAACTGCTCCTCTGCCGGCCTGATTGCCCTCAACTACTGTCTCCTGCTGGCCTGATCACCCCCAAGGCTTTTATTAGTATACATATGATCCTTCACAGAAAATTTTACTAACCCTGCTTTACAATAAGGGTTTGACGATTGAATCATTGGGACCAGACACCAAGATTTCCTTTCTTTGAATAGTGGAGGGAATAATTATCTTGTCTTTAAGTTGCCCTGAAATTAAAATGAGATAATGACTTAGAAAAGTATAAAAGCACCATATAAAGACAACTGTCTTTTTCATGTACAGAAAAGACAATAAAGTGGTAAAATGAAAAACACTATTTTTATTCTCCTCCTTCCTTCCTTTACAGCCTTTATTTAAACTTTGAAATTTATAAAAATTGCACTCCAATTTTCATTTCTTTACATTCAATATTATTTTGTATTAGTTTCAGACTTTATATTAGTTACAGAATAGTGGTTAGACAATCATATACTTTACAAAGTGTTCCCCAATATTTCCAGTACCCACCTGGCATCATACCATCATTACAACACTACTGACTATATTCCCTATTTAAGTGACAATGGGTTTACAGGTTCCTTCCAGTCTTTCTTTTTTGTTGTTCGCCTTTCCTTTTCTTTCTCACTTCTTCCCTCATTTTCCTTATATAGTATCTCAATTGGCCATCAAAGCTCAGTGAAGGCACTGGGACACGCCAGTTAGCACTGGGAGCTTCTCTGAATCACATCAGTCAGTCCGGTACCCTGCAGTGCAGCACCCTTCCACTGAGGTGGCACCGCCCCTCAACCCCCACTTCAGGGCTGCGGGTCCTTGCCCCTCCGCCCCAGTGTCCTTCCATGCCCCTTGATCCCTGGCCGGGCCCACTCGCATCTTGGGGCCATTGCAGAACCTCGCTCTCTGCAGGCGAGGTAGATCCCTGCCCGCTGGTCCCCTGCCCCAGCCCAGCCCAGCCCCCTCTGGTGCACCCCGCCTCGCCAGGTTTTTGCCTTTGATCTATGGCATTGGTGACAGCACACTCATAGCAAGCCTGGTACCCAGAGGGGCAAAGGGTCAGTTCTTTGCCCAGAATGTTAGAGGTTGCAGTAGCATTTGCAGATGTCGCCCAGAGACTGCTGGCGAAGGCAGCGCCTGTGTGGGGTGTCCTCATAGAGGGATGGTGAGGCGCTACTCGGTGCCCCTTGGAATACCCGCCTCCTGGCCAGCGGCTTTGCCAAAGCTGTGGCACTCTCCCTGGAGCCGCCCCTCAGGCAGCCCCGCAGTCAGGCCTCGTGCCTCTTCTTCCTCATTCGGCCTTCATCCATCCCTCTCTCCTGCAGTGCTTGCGCTCCAGGCCCAAAGGAAAAGGACCAAGACCAAGAAGGACAAAGCCCAAAGGAAGTGAGTCTTGAACCCCCACATCTCATTCTCTGGATTTCCTCCCGCACCTCCTCTCTGTGTCACATCTTGAACAGGCACCCTGTGGCCCAGCCACATGGCCACTGGGCTGCCTGGTAGAGTCTGTCTCCGTGAAGCTGTGAAGCTGTGAATCTGTGGCCAGAGGCCCTGTCTGGGTCTCAGCAACCCCATGCCTGCGATGTTCCCCGGAGCTCCATGGGAGTGGCTAGGCGGGCCGGCCATGCCACCCCTGCGCTGTGATGTTTCTGGGGCCCCACAGGAGTGGCTAAACAGGCCCAGCCGCTCCTCCCCGGGGTGGCGATGTTCCCAGGGCCACACAGGCGTGGCTAGGTGGGCCCGCTGCCCCTCCCAGGGCCTGCGATGGACCCGGACCCCGCAGGTAATGTCTGGCGCTGCCCACCCCGCCTCCCAGGGTTCCAATGGACTGGTATCTTGCCAGCGGTGTCTGGCCTGCCCGCCAGGCCTCCCCTGCCCCGATGGACCTGGACCCCAGGGGCGGGCCATGGCGCTGCCCACCCCACCCACGTATGCAAATTAACCCACCATCTTTGATGGGTTAATTTGCATGCTCACTCTGATTGGCTAGTGGGCGTGGTTTGGCGTAGCAGAGTGATGGTTAATTTGCATGTTTTTCTTTTATTAGTGTAGATGTTGATTTTACAGAAGTAATCATGTTAAAATCACATCAACAGTTTGGGTCCTAATACATTATGACTGGTGTCCTTATAAAAACGGCAGATTCGCCTGGCCAGCATGGCTCGGTGATTGAGTGTCAACCTATGAATGAACTAAGAGAGGTCATGGTTCAATTCCCATTCAGGGCACATGCTGGGTTGCACAATCCCCAGTGTGGTGCATGCAGGAGTCAGCCAATCAGTGCTTCTCTCTCATCACTGATGTTTTTATCTCTCTCTTCCTCTCCCTTCTTCTCTGAAATCAATAAAAATATATTTTAAAATAATAAATATATAAATAAATAAAAAACAGCAAATTGAATATAGAAATAGGCTTACACAGAGGGAAGATGATGTGAAGACACATAGGAGAACATGTAAACATGGAGGATTGCAGTGACACATCCAAAAACCAAGTACTGTCCGAAGAAGATAGGAAAAAGACATGGAGCAACCCTTCCCTAATGCCTTGAGGAAGCATGGCCCTGAAGGCACTTGATTCACAGGAAATGTGAACACATTAAACAATCAAACCAAAAAGCAGAGATTGTCAGAACAGATGGAAAATCAAGATCTGCTATGTTCTAAAAATTTGTTTTACCCTCCCCCCACCAAAAAAATTCTCTATGTTAAACTCCTACCCTCCAAAGTGATCACATTAGGAAGTGGGGCCTTTGGGAGGTAATAAGATCATGAGCCCTCATGAATGGGGTTAGTGCTCTTATATAAGAGGCTCCAAAGAAACCCCTTCCACCTTGTGAGGAAAGACACAGAGAAAAGATAGCCATCTATAAATCAGGAAGCCCTCAGCAGACACTGAATCTGTCAGTACCATGATCCTGGATTTCCCAGTCTCCGGATTATAAAAGACTAGAGGCCCAGTACATGAAATTCGTGCACTCGAAGGGGGTGGGGGGCCTCAACCCAGAGTACAAGAGGGCGCAGGCCAGCCCAAGGGACCCCATTGGTGCACTATCAGGGCCGGGGAAGGATGCGGGAGGATGGCCACCCAGAGAGGGACCACAGGAGGGCTCCAGGGCATGTCCAGCCTATCTCACTCAGTCCTGATCAGCTGGACCCCAGCAGCAAGCTAACCTACCAGTAAGAGCATCTGCCCCCTTGGTGGTCAGTGCATGTCATAGCAAGCAGTTGAGCGGCCTTAGCGTATCATTAACATATTACGCTTTGATTGGTTGAATGGCCGACCGAACAACCGGACACTTAGCATATTAGGCTTTTATTATATACTAGAGGCCCGGTGCATGAAAATTCATGCACTGAATGGGGGGTCCCTCAGCCCAGCCTGCCCCCTCTCACATTCCAGGAGTCCTCAGGGGCAGGAGGCAACCCAGTGACCAGGGGAAGGTGACGCCCCCATCACACCTCTGCTGCTGCCACTGCCAGCAGTGCAAGCCTCGGCCAGCCCTGGTTACCTGAGCCTCAGGCAGCCCTGGGCAGCTGGGCAACTGCCATCTGAGGCTTGCCTGTGCCTTGGGCCGGCCCTGGGCAGCTGGGCAGTCAACATCTGAGGCCTGCCTGCATCTCGGGTGTCAGCTGGGCAGCCACCATCCAAGGCTTGCCTGCACCTCGGGCTGGCCCTGGGCTGCTGGGGGGGCTGAGGGGTGTGGGGGACTCCAGAGGCAGTCAATTAGCATATTCCCTCCTTACTGGCTGTGGGCGCCGCCATCTTTGAGGGTGGGGCAGTCAATTAGCATATTCCCTCCTTATTGGCTGTGGGCACCACCATCTTTGTGATGGTGTGAGAGTCAATTAGCATATTCCCTCTTTATTAGATAGGAAGTGTTGCTTTTAAGTCACCCAGTCTATGGTATCTTGTTATAGCAGCCCAAAGAGATGAAGACAAGATCAAACTACATGCTCTCAACAAGAGACACACTTGTGCCCTAACTGGTTTGGCTCATTGGTTCAGTGTCAGCCCACAGACTAAAGGATCACGGGTTCAATTCCAATCAATGGCACGCATGGAGGCTCAACCCCCGGCCCCAGTCGAGCGCATTCGGGAGGCAAGCAATGTGTCTCTCTTACATAGATGTTTTTCTCTCTCTCTCTAAAAAAGAAACGCAATGAAAAAAATATCCTAGGGTGAGGATTAACAAAAAGAGAGAGAGACAGAGATTTGGGATTCAAAGAAATGCATAGGTTCAAAATAAAAAATGAAAAAAGATATTACAGGCAAATGGCAACCCAGTAGCTGTATAAATATCAGACAAAATAGGCTTAAGAGTCCTGCCAGGTGGCTCAGTTGATTACCGCGCTGTCCCAATATGCCAAGGTTACAGGTTTGATTTCTGATCAGGGCACATACAAGACACAACCAATAAATGCATAAATAAGTGGAACACAAATTCATCACCCTTCCTCTCTCTCTCTCTTCCTAAAAATAAATAATTAATTAATTTTTGAAATAGGCTTTAGAAGGAAAAAATGCTAGCAGAGACAATAAGGGAAAATCCCTGAGAAAAAGCTTACTTCATCAGGAAGCTATACCAATTATAAATATACATATACCTAATACAGGACCATAAAATACATTAAGCAAAAACTGACAAAAGGAAAAAGATGATAATTCAACAATGATAGTTCAATGCTTCAAAACCCCAGTCTCATAATGCATAAAACAACTAAAAGAAAATCAGCAAGAATACAGAACGTTTGAATAATACTATCAACTCAACCTAATGGACATTTACCTCCACCAAAGCAACAGAATATACATTCTTCTCAAACACATGAAACATTCTCCAAGAAAGTCCATACACTAGGCCTTAAAATAAACCTCAATAAACTTACAAGAGGTGAAATTATATAAAGGTTCTCAGACCACAATGGAATTCATTTAAAAATAAACAACAGACAAATAAGTCATGGTGATGTAATGTGCAGCATGGTAACTATAGTTAATACTATATTGTATATTTGAAAGTTGCTAAGAAAGTAAGTATAAAAGTTCTCATCACACAAAAAAAGTGTAACTACATGTGGTGATGGTTATTAATTAGACTTATGTCCAAAAGAAGCAGAACAAAGAAAATAAGATTACAGACAGTCCTCGGGTTACATCAGATTCGACATATGTCCTTCCATGGTTACGTGGTTCCGTCATTTCGACGTATGTACATATGTGCTTTATGTTTTTTATTATTTATTTACCACAAGTAAAGGTCAGGAATTGTTATCTTTCTTTTAATTTTTTTTTACTGTTTCACTTCATTATCGCTGTGACATAGGTGCTTATGCAGGTGGGTTCCGACTTACGGCGAAAATCGTGTTACATTGTGCCGTAGGAATGGATCTCCAACGTAACCCAAGGACCTACTGTATAATGAAATAAATTAAATAGAATATGGAAAACCAATAAAGTTGATGAAACCAAAAGTTGGTTCTTTGAAAAAAATCAACAAAATTAACAAATCTATAGGTAGACTGAACATAAAAAAGACTCAAATTACTAAAATCAGGAATGGAAGAGGAGTCATCACTAATAATTCTACAGAAATTAAAAGGATTACAAGGGAATACTATGAACAAATATATGACATCAAATTAAATAACATATAAAATGTAATTCCTAGAGACACAAGCTACCAAAACTGATTCATAATAATAAAAAAATCTGAATACAACTAGAACAAGCAAAATTTGATTTGTAATTTGAAAACTGCACACACACACAAAGCTTGATGACCAGATGGCTTCACTGGTGAATTCTATCAAACTTTATTTTTTTACTAAAGTCTTCTTTAAAGAAGAATTAGTACCAATTTTTCAAAAACTCTTCCAAAAAGCAAAGGAAGAAATAATATTTCCCAACTCATCTACAGGCCAGAATTAGCTTGATACCAAAGCCAGACAAAGATAACGTAAGAAAACTACAGATGAATTTCCCTTCTGAATACAAGCATAAAACATCCTCAACAAAACCCTACTAAGTTGAATTCAGCAATACATGAAAGGGATCTTAAATCAGATTCAAGTGGGATTTATATCAGGAATGCAAAGTTGTTTTAAGATCTAAAAATCAGTCTATGTAATATATTGTTTTAATAAAAGATACAAATTACATTATATAAATATAGGAAAGGAATTTGACAAAATCCAACACACATTCATATTAAAAAGCCTCCAAAAATTAGGAATAGAAGATAACTTGCTCCACATGAAAAAAGGCATATCTTAGTCTGTTTGGGTTGCTATAACAAAATACCACAGACTAAGTAACTTATAAACAACAAGCATTTATTCTCACTGTCTGGAGGCTGGGAAGTCCAAGAGCAGAGTGCCAGCAAACATTTCAGGTTCTAGTGAAGGTCCTCTTCCAGGTTGCAGACAGCCGACTTCTCACTGTGTCCTCACATGGCACTAGGAAGCTCTGTGGGGTCTCTTATTTTTGTGTGTGGGTAGAGTCTCTTTTATAAAAGCACTAATCCCATTCATAAGGGCTCCACCCCCATGCTTTAAACACCTCCCCAAGTACCCTACCTCCAAATACTACCACATGGGAGATAAAGATTTCAACATATGAATTTTCGGGAGACACAAACATAACAGGGCATCTATAAAAAAACCTATAGCTGTTCTTTGACAATGAGGTATCACCTCACACCTGTTAGAATGGCTACCATCAACAAATCAACAAATGACAAGTGCTGGCGAGGATGTGGAGAAAAGAGAACCTAGTACATTGCTGGTGAGAATGCAGACTGATGTAGCCATTATGGAAGACAGTATGGAGTTTCCTCAAAAATTAAATATGGAACTCCCATTTGACCTAGTAATCCCACTTCTAGGAATATATGCCAAGAAACCTGAAACACCAATCAGAAAGGTTATATATACCCCTATGTTCATAGCAGCACAATTTACAATAGCTAAGATCAGGAAATAGCCCAAATGCCCATCAGCAGATAAGTGGATAAAAAAGCTGTGGTATATTTATACCATGGAATACTATGCAGCTGTAAAAAAAAGAAGGAGCTCTTACCCTTTGAGACAGCATAGAGGGACCTGGAGAGTATTATGCTAAGTGAAATAAGCCAGTCAGAGAAAGACAAATATCACATGATCTCACTCATATGTGGAATCTAATTAACAAAATAAACTGATGAACAGAGTGGATCCAGAGGCATGGAAGCATAGAACAGAGTGCAGAATCTCAGAGGGAAGGTGGGGGAGGATGGGTGGGTGGGTGGGAGGTAATCAACCAAAGACCTTGTATGCATATATGCATAACCCATGGACACAGATAATAGGGTGCTGAAGGCCTAGGGTGGGGTGCGGGGCCAGGCTGGAGGGAGTCAATGGGGGAAAAAGGAGGACATATGTAATACTTTCAACAATGAAGATTTTTTTTAAATAAAAATACATTTTTAAAAACACTTCTCTTTGTTTTAAAAACATGGTGATTATGGTCACTGCTGTGCTCTTAGGTCAATATCGACTGCTATTAAATTTCAAAAATATTTTTTTTTTATCTTCTAACAATGTCATTAATGGACATGATAGTACTAACACAGATAACAGCCTGAAAATCGGTAACTTTGGAACATAAATCACATGTGGTAAATTCTGTAAGAAAAGCCAAACAATTGCCACTTTAAGCTGGGATGATAATTTAGGAAAGAACGGAAAATATTAGAGATACTTCCAGAAAATTAAAAGGCAATATTAAAGAAATAATAGATTGACATCCTCAAAGAACCTGTTCCCACCCCTTAAAAAGCATTCAGCCGAAACCGGTTTGGCTCAGTGGATAGAGCGTCGGCCTGCAGACTCAAGGGTCCCAGGTTCGATTCCGGTCAAGGGCATGTACCTTGGTTGCAGGCACATACCCAGTGGGGAGTGTGCAAGAGGCAGCTGATCAATGTTTCTCTCTCATCGATGTTTCTAACTCTCTATCCCTCTCTCTTCCTCTCTGTAAAAAATCAATAAAATATATTATTTTAAAAAAAAAGCATTCATATAGAAAAATGAGACTTGAATTATATAAATTTTGAAGTATGCAAAGTTTTTAGGATATCTCTCCCATAAAATAAAACAACCTGGTTCGTGCAAACCCTCAGAAAATGTTGGCTAATTTCATTTAAAAATGATTCCTCTACTTCTAGTATTCCATCATAATAATCTTTGGAGAAACTAAGTCTATAAATTGAGTTAATAGTTATTCTGAGGCTCAAAGCATAATCATTGCATATTTGTCATGACAATGTATCCCTTGTATGGTAGAGGGTTAGGAGGTATATAAACTTCTATGGAGTCACCAATATATTTTTATATTTCCTAAAGACAGGGGAGAATAAGACCAAGTACTCTGACATAAATGCAAGAATTCCAATTAGCCTTCTAATTTGTGTGGTCTCCTAGTAATTGTAATTTTTACCTTGCTGTTATCATTTTTTATTCATTTGCTATTCTAAAAAAGAAAACTCAATACCCTTTTGTCAAATAACAACTTTCTAATCATTTGCTGATGTCCAACGCTTATATGTTCTAAGTTCCTTCTGATAATAATCACAATCAGAATCCCCATATATATATAATTCCAGTATATTCACATTTCATTAATACTATGACTATAGAACCCCAGTTGATAAATGGAGCATCTTTTTCGCTGCAGATGATAAATGAAAAATCAAGCATTATAGTAAGTCTATATGTAACGCTTGCATTATCAGCTAAAGCTTATCAAGATGTTCCAAATGCACAAATACAAGGAGTTCAGGGAACTTATAATTACAGAAAGATAGAGCTTGTGAGGAAGTTTAGAGGCCATTGAATCTAATCCTTATATTTTAAAGGTTGTTTTAATTGAGATCCAAAGAGAACAAATCCACCACCCATTATCACACTATTTATACATAGTATAAGCCCATCCTAGTCACATACACATGTATCTTACCTTTCTGATGATGTCTTAGAAGTGACAGGACGCCCACGAACACCTTTTTTACTTTTACGGTCTAGAGAAAGGACGTTGTTTCTTCGGCTTCTTTCCCACTAGGGAAAAAAATGGAATTTTAATAATAAACATAGCAATCCTATATAATAAAACCCTAATATGCAAATGGACCAAATGGCTGTACAACCGGTTGCTATGATGTGCACTAACCACCAGGGGGCAAACGCTCAATGCAGGAGTTGCCCCCTGGTTGTCAGTGCGCTCCCACAGGGGGAGCACCGCTCAGCCAGAAGCCAGGCTCATGGCTGGCAAGTGCAGCGGCTGTGGCAGGAGCCTCTCCCACCTACGTTGCAGGCAGGCAGTAAGGAGTGAGGTGTCCAGGAATGCAAGGGGGCGCAGGCTGGGCTGAGGGACCCCCCCCCCACCCCGAGTGCATGAATTCATGCACTGGGCCTCTAGTATGATAATAAAAAGTCACTTAAATGTTTGTTTTATTTAGAAATTCAAAATAGTCAAATTCATAGCTGTTCACAAAGAGAAGGAAATCTACAAAACAATTGGCTCTTTTGCTAGTATAGAAATATAAATCCACCAAAAAGTAGTAGAAATAAATGTTAACAAGTTCAAGGTAGCTTTAGTTAGAAAATCAACATTTTGAAATTCTAGAGCTTATATAACTATAAAATTTTTGCCTGTGTCTAAAGGAAATAATAAAAATTATTACATGGAAAGTTAAATAGTGCCTATGATTCTGAATTACCTGAGCTTATAACATTTGGAAGAGATTAAAATTGGTTTCCTATGAATTGCTGCATGGAAATTTTTAGGGAAGAATTGACATCTTACTGACAGAAGTAGGGTGTGTGTGTTTTTTAAGAGAATTATTTTATTTTATTTTTTTTAATTGATTTCAGAGAGGAAGGGAGAGGGAGAGAGAGATAGAAACATCAATGATGAGAATCAATGATCGGCTGCCTCCTGCATTACCCACACTGGGGATAGAGCCTGCAACCCTGGCATGGAATCGAACTGCAACCTCCTGGTTCATAGGCTGACGCTCAACTACTAAGCGACTCGACTTGGCCAGAGTTTAAATTTAATATGACCATAAACAAAAGTTGAAATTGATTTATTTAATATACAGTGTGAATCTAGACAAATAAATTCTTTATCTTATTTCTATGCATTAGTCTCCTGTTTGAAAACAAATGTAATAGTAGCTTATCTCACAAGGATGCATAATGATTATATACATAGTAAATTTAAAACACTCTCTTCCTTGCCCCGGCCAGTTTGACTCAGTGGATAGAGCGTCGGCCTGCAGACTGAAGGGTCCCAGGTTCGATTCCGGTCAAGGGCACATGCCTGGGTTGCAGGCTGGGTCCAACGTGCAGGAGGCAGCCAATCAATGATTCCCTAATCAATGATGTTTCTATCGCTCTCTTCCTCTCCCTTCTTCTCTGAAATCAATAAAAATATATTTGGGAAAAAAAATTTTAAACACTCTCTTCCTTGAAGTGATATTTGTACAGCCATATTCATAACAGCATGTTCACAACAGCTAAAAGGTAGAAGCAAATCAACTGTGTTCCATCAATGGATGAACTGATAATCAAAATGTAGTGTGCACATACAATGAAATATTATCTGCCATTGAAAAGAAAGGAAATTCTGACATAACATGGATGAAACTTGATGACTATGAAATAATAGAAAAAAACATTATGGTCTCTGCCCCCAGCTCTTGGCACACAACTTCTAAAGACCCTTGAAAATTGCCTAAGCAATAAGAGAACAAAGTACATAGTCAGCAACAACATAACTTTTTTTATTTCCCAAATATTTTCAATTCGTGGTTGATTGAATCCACGGATATGGAACCCACAGATATGGACAGCCAACTATACATAATATATATAATTTGTATTCCACAATAAATTCAATATACTAAAACATAAAATAAAATATATAAATGCAAAGAGACAAATTTTTCTTAAAATAATAATTTTTGCCCAGTTGAAGTGGCTCAATTGGTTGAGCGTAGTCCTTCACATCAAAAGGTTGCCAGTTCGATTCCCAGTCAGGGCATATACCTGGATTGCAGGTTCAATCCCCAGTCAGGGCATGTACAGAATGCAACCGATCAATGTTTCTCTCTCACATTGATGTTTCTCTCTCTATCTCTCTCTCTCTCTCTTCCTTCCCCTCTCTAAGTATGTCCTAGGGTGGAGATTTAAAATATAATAATTTTTCTCTTCCCATTAAATTGACAACAATCTTACTGTGTGATAACACCCAGTGCTAGTCAGTTTGTAGAAAATAGGAGCTCTCATTGGTGGCAATATAAATTAGTGCCAATTGTCTGTGTGACAATTTTGCAATTTATTAAAGTTTAATATAAAAATTCTTTAGACCCAGTAATCCCACTCAAAAATGGTTCCCTATATATGAAAAATGATGTTCACTACAACATTGTCTCTATTAGTAAAACTGGGGAAAAAACAAACATCAGTGGGGGGGAGGGGTGCAGGAGGCAGCCAATCAATGTCTTTCTCTCATCGATGTTTCTATCTATCCCTCTTCCTCTCTCTCTAAAATCAATTTTAAAAAACATATTTAAAAAATTTGTTCCACTCTCCAGCTCCCCCAACAAAAGGACTTTTTTAAAAATGAAAATAATTTGTGTGAGGCAAGAGCAAAAATAATACATAACAAGTACTATCTTAAGCCTCATTATGAGAATCTGCAATAATGCTTAATACTGATAAAATTAAAGTCCCAATTTATAATCAAAATATCTTTTGGAAAAACAATTGTGTTACCCTTTAAAATAAACCCTCTCAAATTTACAAAATGAGAATAAAAGAGCATCTGATTCTAATAAGCTTAATGTTCTCATATATTTAAAATAATTTCTTTTACAATGATATTTGCATTTGATGAAGAAAAATAATGCATAAGGTGTACTTATATTTAAAAGAAAGACCTTAATCTCAAAGCATCAGTTCAACATATACCTGAAATAAACTAATTTAAAACCTACAAATAAATAACAACAACAAAATACAAAAGGACATATAAGAAAATAAAAAATTCAGTTTCACTAAAATGTTTTAAGCACACCAATAACATTATATACTTAAGAGAAGTAAGTTTTTATTTACCCCCTGCAAAGGGAGATCCCACCGTTCTGAGCTTCTGAGTTTGGACAGTGGTGATTTCACACGAACATCTTCTGGGTTTGCATCTAATATCTTTGTTATCTGAAACCAGAATGAGAAAATAATCAATTTAATTAAAATATAAATAAAAGCTGAATTAGCTAACAGAACCATTACCCTGCATTAATATTTTGCTATTAGTTGTAAAGAGTTTTAAACTAATTTAAACTGCTTAATTTATAGGCAGTTAAATATAATTTTATTTTTAAAAACCTATCATTCAATATAAAGGTCAATAAATGAAGTATCACAATAGCTCCATAAATATTATCTTACCTATAGTCTCTTCCCCTTCTAATCTTTCAAAGGCTATCCTCAGAGTTCTCTAATACACCAACCCAAGTATGGCTACAATACTTAAACTATAATAATGAAACCCGTTACTTATAGATAAAATTCTTAACAATCTAGGCTTTCACATCACTCACATATAAACACAACCATCTTCAAACACGTCACATATCTCAAGAACTTTGCATGAACTACTCCCTCAATCTAGAATGCCCTTTCCTCTGTTTCTCCCTTGTGAAATACTTCAGATTCTGCTCAAATTATTCTTTTATCCATATAACCATCACTCATATTTATACATTTCTTGGTTGCTTCTTGTATGTACCCTGACCAGGCACATATAAGAAACAATACACCAAAGTATTCCTTTCTCTGGGTATTAGTACTTGGTACATTAATATTACATTATTTATATTACATGTAGCATACTATATTATAACTATTTGTCTACTAGTCTATCTTCCTCTCCAGACTGTGGATGTCCTTAAAGAGAGGGCCCTCATTTAGTCACCTTTATTATTATTTTTTACTCTTAGTCACCTTTATATTTCCAATGTGTATGGCTCATGATATGCTGAATAAACAAATTAATCCATCTTAGCCACAAGTTTGAAATCACCTATTTTTAACTTAAATAATTTTCATATTAAGGGAAAGTTATCAATAATGGGTAAGCATAAAGTTCCACCTACAAAATATAGCATATAATAAGCACTATGTGAACTACAAACAGTGACAACCTAAATTAATTTCAATGAGAGTAAAGCATAAGTCAAAAGGACAGAATAAATTTGAAGTGTATCTCAGCTCTTTTATTTCATGAGCAACTCTGAATTAATCCTCCTGTGTACCAGTAATTTCTTAATTATACCTATTCTGTATAACAATGTACCTCTTTGCCCTGACTGGGTAGCTCAGTTGGTTTGAGCATTGTCCCATTATGCCAAGGTTGCAGGTTCAATCCCCAGTCAGGGCACATACAACAACCAAGGAATGCATAAATATGTAGAACAACAGATATTTCTCTATCTATCTAACTTTCTCTCTTTTTTTTCTCTTTCTCTCTCTAGTCCCCTCTCTCCCTAAAATTAATAAAAATAAATAAATACTTTAAAATATATAATTGAAATTTACATAAACTAAATGCATGTATCTTGTGACTACACTGTAGTCCATATGAGTATGGTTACCCTTAACAGTGACTTGTGTCCTTTTAACCACTTCTCAAATCTCTTATTATATTTTCTATTTTAGAGGCTAAGCCACATTCTCTTCTCCTAACAATAAATTGGAATGCTATTTGATTGTGGGCTGTCTCGTTCTAAATATCAGAATGATTCATAATTTGACCCTAATCAAAGATTAGCCATGTCCAAAGATTTAAAAGCTATTATAGTAGGAGCACCTAAATATATAAAAAAGCTCTTGGAGGTCTTTAAGGGAGAGATGGACAAGCAATACAGTCATAGTAGGGGACCTGACCACTCCACTGACATCATTAGATAGATCTTCCAGACAAAAAAATCAACAAGGAAACAGCTACCTTAAATGGCACACTAGATCAAATGGATTTCATTAACATTTACAGAACATTTACCGCAAAGCTGCACAATATGCATTCTTCTCAAGTGCACACAATACATTCTCAAAGACAGACCACATGTTAGGACACAAAATAAGTCTCCACAAGTTCAAAAAGACTGAACTCATTTTAGCATCTTCTTGGATCACAATGGCATAAAACTAGAAATCAGCAATAAAAACACTGAAAAACATTCAACACGTGGAGGCTAAATTACATGTTACTGAACAATGAATGGGTTAACAATGAAATCAAGGAAGAAATCAAAAGATAACTTGAAAAAAAATGAAAATGACCACAGTCCTCAGTCCACACATCAGGCGAGAAATGAGGCAGACATAAGTTGAAGTACATCCATGAGACCTGGAGCGAGACCAAATATGAGTTCTGAAGACTGGGCCTTGTGAAATTATCAGCTAGGACACGTCTAACTTCTGACACCGCTGCAGCCAAGAGATCATGGGCACCTGCCAGCCAAGGTTACAAGCCCTACTCTCACTCAAGGAATACCACCTCTAGAGGCCACTGCCACCGCCTTCTGTGACCAGGCCTCATCGTCCCTCTGACAGAGAGCAAGGATCTCTTGGCTCTAAAGGAAAATCTTCATCCCACCTCAGCATGAAGCGGTTATAGAAGAGACCTTGCGCCCATTTTCTCTGGAAGAATTCAGAGACGAGACCCTTAGACAGACCTGAGCAGATCAAGGATGATGAGCCAACCTGAGGAGAAATGGATGAGAGCCTGAGGCATGCTTCTCACCACTCCAACTGCTCTGAAGCTGGCAATGGAGGAACCTGTGTAGAACTGACCTTTACATTTTGCTGAGTAGGAGTTGGAACACCTATTAATAATATATAGAATTGCCCTAACCAGTGTGGCTCAGTGGATAGAGCGTCAGCCTGCGGACTCAAGGGTCCCAGGTCCGATTCCGGTCAAGGGCATGTACCTTAGTTGCGTGTACCCAGTAGGGAGTGTGCAAGAGGCAGCTGATCAATATTTCTAACTCTCTATCCCTCTCCCTTCCTCTCTGTAAAAAATCAATAAAATATATATTTTTAAAAAACACATATGCGTCATAAAATTTCTTTTTAAAAAATAATATATAGAATTATCCCATTCATTTTGGGAACTTATATTCAGGCACCTTTATATGTTGGAACCCACTGTCTGGGAAAAGATGCAAGGATGTTTCCTCTAAAGCAAGCATGTCAAACTCGTGGCCCATGGGCTGCATACAGCCCACAACGAATATTTTTACGGCCCAGCCAATATAACGTTATGTAAGAAATGTTTTAATAAAAATTTCATAACTTAACTTTTACAATATCCTGTTATACATAATCCTATATAATAAAACCCTAGTATGCTAAGTGTCCAACAGTTCGTTTGACCATTCGACAAGTTGCTATGACGCGCACCAACTGGTAGGTTAGCTTGCTGCTGGGGTCTGGCTGATCAGGACTAGGTGAGATGGGCCGGACATGCCCTGGAGCCCTCCCTGGTCCAATCATGCACCAATGGGGTCCCTTGGCCTGGCCTGCGCCCTCTCACAATCTGGGATCCTTCAGGGGATGTCGGACAGCTGGTTTCGGCCCAATCCCCACAGGCCACGATTGTGAGGAATTTCCGTGCACTGGGTCCCTACTTATTAATAACAAACTACAACGTTCACTAATGACTGATTACTATAATCATGTTGCTTTCATTTCCCTTACGCACCTTACATGCAGGCGTACCATTTCTCTTCACTAATACTAGCAGTGAATATTTTAGCCGCTGATTGCCACGTCATTAGTCTTGTACTAGCTTGTTTGGTGTGCGCAAAAGGAAACATTTTGCTTTCGGAGAACAAGAAAAATAGATTCACATTATGCTTATTAATTTGTGCAGTTATTCAGTGTCTGGTAAGTTAATGTTCAAGAAAATATATTAATTTTTATTAAAATGTTCTATTATTTTATGTTAACGATTACTCATCTATTTCAACCCTTTGTATCCAGCATGTCTCTATCAAAATAAACCTTCATTTCTATGAAAATTGAAGCTTTTGTTTCTTTTGCAGCCCACATAAACTCAAAACTTGTTTATTTGGCCCGTGTTAGCCTTTAAGTTTGACTTGCTTGCTCTAAAGGTTACAGCAGTAGTTCCCTGTGGTAAATGTCTGACTCTTACTGAGTATTCTAGTTATTGTCTTTCAGTATCTAATAACTACCTTATGAATTGTTCTGATAATGTCACCTTCCCTTCTAGTAATGGACATACTAAGCTGCTAGCTGGCTGGTTTCTGATACGTGGGAGAACTATTTATCCCTGCTAACAGCACCAGGGGCCCTGTTCCTTATGATGACCGACTGTCTTTATGCCTCAGAAACATCACAGGGTCTGAACCAAAAGAGACTTTCTCAAGGCCATGGCACGGGACTGCAATGATCATCTCCACCTGTGGAGCCCTGCTGACTGTATTGCTTTGTTATGCTGGCATTGCTTCTACACTCCCTTAATGGAGAAGTGACCCGGCTGGATTGTAGCGTGGTAAAAGCCCTGGCATGCCACCTTCCAGGGCCATACATGGGATAAATCAAGAGCTGATCCAGGTCAGAGGCAGTTCTAGAAAATCTGGCAGCAATAGATTATTTGCTGCTGCAGCATAACCATGATTGTGAGGAATTAAAGGAATGTGCTGTTTTAATCTTTCTGGCAATTCTCAGTTGATAGAAAACATATCCAAGATCCTGCACTTGGTGAATTCCAACCCTAGGAACTGCTTTCAAGGCAGAAGAAGATGCAGTCCAGCAGGATGAGACTTTTCATCTAAAAGTAATTTTATAGATATGAGGTGATAGAAATAGAAGTGTGGAAATGTTAGGGGCAAAAACAGAATATTGGAGACTAGCTATGATTATAGGAAATATTCATCATGCTGTTAACCATGATTGCCTTGTGTTGGTTAAAGAAAGGACATTCTGACCTGGCTCGGAGTTGTAAGCCCCCAGGACCTGGGAGTCAACCTTGAACCTAGGAGTCAACCTTGGAATCATTCTCACTCAAGAACTGCCTATTATGAAAAGACTAGAGGCCCAGTGCATGATTTAATCATGCACCTGGTGCACCAGCTGGCTGTCTGTCCGCTGGTGCCCCAGGCCTTCCGAAAGCCTCCAGCGCGGCGGAGGCTTTCGAAAGGCCTTGCGCCGGCGTAGACAGACAGACAGCTCCCCCGCTTTGGCTTTTGATCGCGGGGGAGCCGGCTGTCTGTCTGTCCGCCGGTGCCCCAGGCCTTCCGAAAGCCTCCAGCGCGGCGGAGGCTTTCGAAAGGCCTTGCGCCTGCGCAGACAGACAGACAGCTCCCCCGCTTTGGCTTTTGATCGCGGGGGAGCCGGCTGTCTGTCTGTCCGCCGGTGCCCCAGGCCTTCCGAAAGCCTCCAGCGCGGCGGAGGCTTTCGAAAGGCCTTGCGCCTGCGCAGACAGACAGACAGCTCCCCCGCTTTGGCTTTTGATCGCGGGGGAGCCGGCTGTCTGTCTGTCCGCCGGTGCCCCAGGCCTTCCGAAAGCCTCCAGCTCCGGGGAGGCTTTCGAAAGGCCTTGCGCCGGCGCAGACAGACAGACAGCTCCCCAGCTTTGGCTTTTGATCGCGGGGGAGCCGGCTGTCTGTCTGTCCCCGGTGCACCAGGCCTTCCGAAAGCCTCCAGCTCCGCGGAGGCTTTCGAAAGGCCTTGCGCCGGCGCAGACAGACAGACAGCTCCCCCGCTTTGGCTTTTGATCGCGGGGGAGCCGGCTGGCTGTCTGTCCACCGGTGCACCAGGCCTTCCGAAAGCCTCCGGGGCAGCCATGACACAGACGCTGAGCTCGCGGCGCCAGTGGCGCCGCGAGCTCAGCGTCCTGCTGGCCCAATCAGCTACCCCGGCCACCCTGAGTCCCGCCCCCTGCACCTCCTGCTGGCCCAATCGTGGGCGTAGCGGAGTGATGGTAATTTACATATTACCATTTTATTATGTAGGACTAGAGGCCCAATGCCCGAAATTCGTGCAAGAATAGGCCTTCCTTCCCCCGGCTGCCGGCACCGACTTTCCTCTGGCACCCGGGACCCAGGCTTCCCTTGCAGCCCCGGCTTTGTCCAGAAGATCATCTGGCAGGATGTCCGGAAAGACATCCAGTCTAATTAGCCTATTACACTTTTATTATGAAAATATTAACCATCTTGTTGCCCAAACAATGGAGTCCCACCCCAACCTCCTACTTCCCATGCCTGTAATCCCTACTTCCCCATGTTATCCTTGTCCTACCCTACATAAGCAGCTGACTTATGGAGGGTTACAGAGCAGATTTTTTTAAAACATATTTTTATTGATTTCAGAGAGGAAGGGAAAGGGAGAAAAGGATAGAAACATCAATGATGAGAAAGAATCATTGATTGGCTGCCTCCTGCAACCTGGGCATGTGCCCTTGACCAGAATCGAACCTGGGACCTATCAGTCTGCAGGCCGGCACTCTATCCACGCAGCCAAACAGGCTAGGGCTGAAGAGCAGATTTTTGTGGATGACCTGCTGCTCTCCCATACTGCTGCCAGTATTGGAATAAACGCGCATATAGGATTCAAAAAAAAAATGAAAATGAGAAAACAGCAACCCAAAATCTGTGGAACACAGGGAAAGCAGTCCTAAAATGGAAATTCATAGCATTCCAGGCCTATCTCAATAAACAAGAAAAAGCTCAAATGAACAATCTAACTTTTCACTTATAGGAACCTGAAAAAGAACAACAAATGAAGCCCAGATTTTAAGTAGAAAGAAGGAAATAATAAATATCAGAGCAGAAATAAATGAAGTAAAATCTAAAAGAAACAATTCAAAAGGTCAATGAAACCAAGAGTTGGTTCTTTGAAAAAGTAAACAAGACTGATAAACCATTAACCAGACTCATCAAGAAACAAAGAGAGAGAACCCACAAAGTAACAAGTGACATCACAGAAATACAAAGGATTATAAGTAAACTAGAGGCCCAGCGCATGAAATTCATGTGCAGATACCATCCCTAGACCTGGCCTGTGTTCAGGGCCATCTTCCCTGGCTGCCTGCAGCCGGCCCTGTCCCCCGCCACCACCCACCTCTGGTTCCCTGTTCGCCATCAGGCGATTGGAGCCTGCCGGGCAGGGAAAGGGACTGAGAGGTGGTCAGTGCACCTTATAGTGACTGTTTGAGCAGTTTTTCTGATCGTTCCGCTGTTAGGGTCAATTTGCATTTTACCCTTTTATTATATAGGACTAGAGGCCCGGTGCACGAAATTCGTGCACTGGGGAGGGTGTCCCTCAGCCCAGCTTGCACCCTAATATGGGATCCCTCTGGAGATGTCCAATTGCAGGTTTAGGCCCGATCCCTGTGGAATCGGGCCTAAACCTGCAGTTGGACATCCCTCTCACAATCCGGGACCACTGGCTCCTAACCGCTCACCTACCTGCCTGATTGCCCCCTAACTGCTCCCTTGCTGGCCTGATTGCCCCCTAACTGCTCCTCTGCGGGCCTGATTGCCCCCAAATACCCTCCCCTGCTGGCCTGATCACCCCCAAGGCTTTTATTAGTATAGATATGACCCTGCACAGAAAATTTTACTAACCCTGCTTTACAATAAGGGTTTGACGATTGAATCATTAGGACCAGACACCAAGATTTCCTTTCTTTGAATAGTGGAGGGAATACTTATCTTGTCTTTAAGTTGCCCGGAAATTAAAATGAGATAATGACTTAGAAAGGTATAAAAGCACCATATAAAGACAACTGTCTTTTTAATGAAGTGGCAAAATGAAAAACACTTTTTATTCTCCCCTTCCTTCCTTTACAGCTTTTATTTAAACTTTGAAATTTATAAAAATTTTACTCCAATTTTCATTTCTTTACATTCAACATTATTTTGTATTGGTTTCAGGTTTTATATTAGTTACAGAATAGTGGTTAGACAATCATATACTTTACAAAGTGTTCCCCGATATTTCTAGTACCCACCTGGCATCATACCATCATTACAACACTATTGACTATATTCCCTATTTAAGTGACAATGGGTTTATAGGTTCCTTTCAGTCTTTCTTTTGTGTTGCTTGTCCTTCCTTTTCTTTCTCACTTCTTCCCTCATTTTCTTTATATAGTATCTCAATTGGCCATCAAAGCTCAGTGAAGGCACTGGGACACGCTTAATCCATTTTACAGACCAGGAAACTGAGGCCAATTCCAGTTGGCTGTGGAACTTGACTCAGCACACAGGAAGCCCTCAGAGCCATGCTCTTTGCGCTTCCTAAGGGGCAGCGGCCCAGCAAACAGAACAAACCTTCCATTCAGGCTTCCGAGCCTCTTTCTCAAGCACCTCTTCATTATGGATGCTCCACATTGTTTCCTCTCCCCCCATTCTTTACTGCCCCCCCTTCTCCGAAGCAGGTGGAAGGCTTCCCACTCACTGCCTAGGCATGCTCTGCTATGGGGCAGGGTGTAGCGAGCTTGCTTTTGGGTCAAAGCAGGAGCAGGAGTCACTGCCTCTGAAGTGTGAAGGCCGCCTGAGCGAGGCCCGTTAGCACTGGGAGCTTCTCTGAATCACATCAGTCAGTCCAGTACCCTGCAGTGCAGCACCCCTCCACTGAGGTGGCACCACCCCTCAACCCCCGCCTCAGGGGTGAGGGTCCTGGCCCTCTGCCAGGAGTCCTTCCATGCCCCTTGATCCCTGGCTGGGCCCACCCACGTCTTGGGGGCACTGCAGAACCTCTGTCTCTCTGCAGATGAGGCAGATCCCTGCCCTAGGTCTCCGCAAAGCTATGAATGTGTGGCCAGAGGCCTGGTCTGGGTCTCAGCAACCACATGCCTGCAATGTTCCCAGTGACCCTGGGAGCGGCTGGGCGAGTCCTGCCACACCTCCCCGGGGTTCCGATCTCCCCAGGGACCCCTGGGAGAGGCTGGATGGGCTGGCTACACCACCCGGGTTGCTGATATCCCGGCCACGCCCCCCCCAGGCGGCCGATCGCCCCCGGGACCCCGTGAGGGGCAGGAAGGGCCCGGCCACGCCCCCCCCAGGCGGCCGATCGCCCGCAGGACCCCAGGGAGGGGCGGGAAGGGCCCGGCCACGCCCCCCCCAGGCGGCCGATCGCCCACGGGACCCCCAGGAGGGGCGGGAAGGGCCCGGCCACGCCCCCCAGGTTGCCGATCTTCCCGATACCCTCTTGAGTGTCTGGGCAGCCAGGTCTCGCCTCCCCGGGGCAGCGATCTCCCCAGGGACCCCCGAACTAAGAGGACTGGGCGCCGCCATCTTGATCTTCTCAACGGCCGGATAGGCCACCCGGAGTCCCGCCCCCCAGCCTCCCGCTGGCCCAATCGTGGGCGTAGCGGAGGTGTGGTCAATTTGCATGTTTCTCTATTATAAGGTAGGATACTATGAACAACTATATGCCAACAAATTGGACAACCTTGATGAAATGCAAAAAATCCAAGTACAGAAAAAAATATGGAAGAATATACACAAATATCTTTATCAGTGATTATCTCTGAAAGTTAAGAAGTGATTTTTAGCCGAACCCGGTTTGGCTCAGTGGACAGAGCATCAGCCTGCGGACTCAAGGGTCCCAGGTTCAATTCGGGTCAAGGGCATGTACCTTGGTTGCGGGCACATCCCCAGTAGGGGGTGTGCAAGAGGCAGCTGATCGATGCTTCTCTCTCATCGATGTTTCTAACTCTCTATCCCTCTCTCTTCCTCTCTGTAAAAAATCAATAAAATATATTTTTTTTAAAACAAGAAGTGATTTTTATTTTCATTTTTTTGTTTTCTTAAGTTTACAAATCCATACAGTTATTAAAGGCAAGGAACAAAAAAACATTTAAAGCTCCAGAAAAAATCTATCTTTCAGCTTCCTGGTCAATATAATTAAGTCTCTCACTCTAATACTGTATATGAATGGCAAGCAGATTTCAGGTACAACTAACTACTGTCAATTTTTTCTATATTCAATTTTTTCTTAATCATTAGCCAGTCAAAAATATGTAAGCCTTTTTGCAACAATCTAACTTCTTCTTAGACAAATTTTAATCAGAGTCTCAACTGTGTACAATTAACAAAGATTCCAAGGTATTGATTCAACAAAGCATCTTTTACAAGAATCAAAATTGACTTCTAATATATAAGTATTTTTAATAGTCTCATTATACTTTAAAGATTGAAATTTAATCTTTTAAGGCAAAATGGGTTCTAAATTCCTTTCCCTTCAAGTAATATTTACATTGATAGAACTCTAATAACTTCCCAAAAACAAAGCTCAAGAACCTTTATTTTTATTTATTAATGTTCAGATGTAAAACTACACAAGCCATTTAGCAAATCAATTCATAGTTACTTTGAGGTTCATTTCAAACCTAATTCATTTTAATATATCCTCAAAAAGAGAATGCTATCAAAAGCAGATAATCCAGGAAAAAAATATATGCTGGATTATACTGAAACTAACACATTGTTAACACATACTTTTTTTTATTATTGATTTGAGAGAGAGATGAGAAACATCAATATGTTGTCCTATTTACTTATACATTCATTCATGCTTTTTGTATGTGCCCTAACCAGAGATCCAACCCACTACCTTGGTGTACTGTGACAACGCTCTAACCAACTGAGCTCCTGGCCAGAGGCTAACATATACTCTTCAAACTATTCAGGCTGAACTGGTCTTTGCCGTGTTCTTAATATAGAACTTGAATATCTTAATCACATAGTTGCTCAGATACTACATAGATATAAATCTATTCTTTGAAGAAAATTGGAGGTTTGCCCACAGATATGGCTATGACTTACCAAGGAAAAATTTAAGTCTTGTTTTCAGTGTTCAAACTAAAATATCAAGGGGTGGAGGGGGATGGGTGGAGGTAGAAGATAGCATAGAGGGGATAAATGGTGATGGGGGAAAAAATTAAACTAAATTTGTTTTTAAAATACAGTATCAAGTTCCCCGTGTACAAATCCAAAGACTATGGATCACCCCATTAGCAGAATTTAAAGTATTCATACTCTTTACTCCACATCTATCCAGAGATCAGCCTTGAATCAATCTACATCCAGCTTCCATCTAAAGGCCAAGAATAATTTAGTAATGATGTTCCAAAGATTTAGTGACAAGAATGACTGCAGCACTATTTATAATTTTTTTTAATTTGAAAACAACTTAAATTATAACAACAGGATATTGGTTAAATTAACTGTAATACACTCATATAAGGGAATGTAAGGCAATCATTAAAAATGTTTACAACTGTGGCCTGAGGGGAAAAAAGTTCTATATGGACATCCACATTTAGCTGGTACAGAGACATGCAGGTAAACACTGGTTTTCCCTCGAAGTTTGTTCACTCTACAGATTTCAAATTAACATGGGAAATTGGTCCTCCAAGGACAACAAGCCCACTATAGTCAGGCTCCCATTTATAACTAAGATGGTCAAGATGAGGAACCTTTGATATTTCTAAATTAATCTTTTGCACACACAATTAGAAAGAAGAAAAATATGGCTATAAAGTTAGGCAGAATGAGTGGGGGATAAAAATTATTAGAGCCCAGTTGGTGTGACTCAGTGGTTGAGAGTTGACCCATGAACCAGGAGGTAATGGTACCTTTCCCAGTAGGGGCATGCCTAGGTGGGGGGCTTGATCCCCAATAGGCGGTGTGCAGGAGGCAGCCGATCGATGATTTTCATTGATGCTTCTATCTCTCTCTCCCTCTCCCTTCCTCTCTTTGAAATCAATAAAAATATTTTTTTAAATAAGTCCATGTTAATAATTGACATTTGTGTCTATGAAAATGTTTCTAGCCCTGGCCGGTTTGGCTCAGTGGATAGAGCGTCAGCCTGTGGACTGAAGGGTCCCAGGTTCGATTCCAGTTGGGGTCACATGCCTGGGTTGCAGGCTCGATTCCCAGCAGGGGCGTGCAGGAAGCAGCTGGTCAATGATTCTCTCTCATCATTGATGTTTCTCTCTCTCTCTCCCTCTTCCTTCTTCTCTGAAATCAATAAAAATATATTTTAAAAAAGAAAATGTTTCTAGAGGTTATAAAAATGTCCAAGCTAAAGAATGCTGATTACTTCTTAGTTTTCTTTAGGCATGGAGGTTTTAAGGGTTAAAAATCTCACACACACACACACACACACACACACACACACACACACACACACACACACGTGGCCCGGTGTAAGAAATTCATGCGCAGGGGGTGTGTCCCTCAGTCTGGCCTGCACCCTCTCCAATCTGGGACCCCTTGGAGGATGTCTGACTCCCAGTTTAGGTCCAATCCCACAACTGTGCCCCACCCCCACCCCCCACCAGCCTGCTTGCCCACAACTGCCCCCCCCCCGGCACCGGCCTGATCATCCCCAACTGCACTCCCCTCCTAGCCTGATCGCCCTAACTGCCTCTGCCTCAGCCCCACCACTGTGGCTTTGTCCGGAAGGAGGTCCAGAAGGTCTCCTGGAAGGTGTCCCGGTCTAATTAGCATATTATCCTTTTATTAGTATAGATATATATATAGAAAAACTTTTAGGATATGTTGCATGGGTAAACAATAATTTTAAATTAAATGAATAGTAGAGGCTACGGGAAACCTAAGACAGCTGCTTGGTTTCCCTGCTCTCTGGCTCCCCATTTTTTTGTTCTTTTGCATTCCTTCATGAACCACAGTGCATTTAAGCTGGACTTAGATGAAGAAACTTACGAGCTGCCATTACTTAAAGGAGACATACTATTGCCAAAGTTTGATAGTCGCTTCAAGAAAATGCCAATGCCCTGCTGGTTTGGCTCAGTGGTTGAGTGTTGACCCATGAACCAGGAGGCCAAGGGTCTGATTCCCAGTTAGGGCGCATGCCTGGTTTGTAGACTTGATCCCCAGTAGGAGATGTGCAGGAGGCAGCCAATCGATGATTCACTCTCATCATTGATGTTTCTCTCTCTCTCGCTCTCCCTTCCTTTCTCTGCAATCAACAGAAATATTTTTTAAAAGAAAATGCCAAGTTGGTAACCACTTCCTTTCATAGCAAGATCATAGAGCAAAGACTTTAAAAATCACTGACTGTCACCTAGAGATTTTTGTGTTTTTTGGAAATGACATCAAATAAAAGATACTCTCTAACCTCATTGAAAGGAAACTTATCAGGCACCGAACCACAAATGCACATTTACTCCTGTCTATGGATATCAACGATTCATCAAGGATCAGAGGCAACCAACACCAGAAATAAGACAGTTATCCTATGACATCAACAAGGCCTATGCACCTATGAATTAATATTGAACTCAGAATCCATTTTGTTGTTATTGGTTTTTAAATATGTTTTTATTGATTTTTAGAGAGAGAGGAAAGGAGAGGGATAGAGAGATAGGAACATTAATGAGAGAGAAACATCATCAATCGGCTGCCTCCTGCACACCCCCCACTGGGGATCGAGCCTAACAACCCAGGAATGTGCCCTTACCTGGAATCAAACCAGTATCCTCTTGGTTCCTAGGTCAAAGTTCAACAGCTGAACCACACCGGCCATGCCAGAATCCGTTTTGTTTGATTGTCTTTCTCTGTCTGCTAATGCTATTAGTCATAATTGTTACACTTGTTCTTTGGGTTTCTCTATATAGTCCAACTTTATGATTACTCAACATGTGTAAAATAACTGTTAATAATACTGTTTTATAGTCTATGTAAATGTTATACTAGACACCAAGTATGAAAAAATGGGGCAGCCCAACCGGCTGTTGAGCATCGACCTATCAACCAGGAAGTCATGGTTTGATTCCCAATCAGGGCACATGCCCGGTTGTGGGCTTGATCCCCAGTGTGGGGCATGCAGGAGGCAGCTGATCAATGATTCTCTTGCATCACTGATGTTTCTATCTCTCTCTCCCTCTCCCTTCCTCTCTGAAATCAATAAAAATATATTTTTTTAAATGTTAAAAAAAGAAAAAATGGGACAAAAGGCAAAACTCGGATCATGATAGTTGACAGGATAGAAATAATCCAGAGCTGTTTCTCTCTCTCTCTCTCTCTCTCTCTCTCTCTCTCTCTCTCTCTCACACACACACACACACACACACACACACACACACACACAGTGAAAGCCATAAGACCTGACTGCCTTCCATTTACCTGCCCTTCCCATTTGAGGAAAACTTGGCCTCAACACAGATCCCATGGTTACAGTATTGTGCCATCTCCAATGGTAAACAAGACAACATCAACACTGAAACTTCCTAGGAATGAGCCTTCCTAGCACTGTGAGTTCACACTGTCTGACCAAAAGGTTGGTCATCAATGCATCCTTCAGATTTACAAGCAAAAAGGGGAACTGTGGATAAAAGTAACCTCACAGGGTGATCTGAATAAATTCCTAACTCAGCAGGTCATATAGGGTACTCATGCCCTAAGCCTATAACTTCCTTAGATAAAGGTTTTAAGCAAACCCCGTCCACATTCTTGTGCAACCAGGTTAACAAAGCTTTGAAATATCGAACACCCCTCGAAGAGGGTATTAACCCTCATAACAATTTTTTAAATTTTATTTATTGATTTTTTTTTATTGATTGATTTTTTTAAGAAAGGAAGAGGGGATATATATATATATATATATATATATATATATATATAGAGAGAGAGAGAGAGAGAGAGAGAAGGAACATCAAGAGAGAAAGAGAGAAACATCAACTTGTTGTTCCTTGTATGTGCCCTGACCAGGGATCGAACCCTCAACCTTGGCATATCGGGACAATGCTCTAACCAACTGTTACTCAGCCAGGGCAACACTCATAACATTTTGAAAGCACATAATCTTGTTAACTATCCTATAATTTATTCCTCACCTTCCTTTCTCCAATCTTCCTTACGCCCCTCCTTAATTTCAAATGCATAAAAGAAGCTGACAAACTGTTATTCTCTGGAGCATTTGAGCTAGCTCCCCAGATGTTGTCAGTTTTGCTCAAATAAACTCTTTTCTTTTTTCTATGTTTACCACTGCTTCCCTGGTATACTTATGTGTGTCTAATACATGTTAAGCATTCAATGCATATCTAACGGAGCAATGCCTTGAATTTGATTTTAGAAAATGATATTCACAACATAATTAAGTAGAAAAAGCAAATTATAAAACAGTATTTTGTGGTTTTCTGTTCTTTTAACATATAGATGGGCAAATTAGAAGGCTATACAACAAAGTATTAATTTTGGTTGTGTCTGGGAAGACACAACCCAACTGAATTTTTGCTCAATGGAATTTTCTAATTTCTCTGCAACAAGCTAGTTTTGCTTTAGAAATATTTTTAAATACTTTACACTCAAAATAGTATCAGTGTCTTGTCCTTATATCCATCAATGCTCTAATCCTTTCAGTAATTTATTTCCCTAGCTGGCTTAAGAGAAAAGGCAATAATATAAACTACTAACATGAATTTAATATGCCGATTTCTTAAGAAATTCCACATTTTTAAAATGCAATAGTTCAGGCACTCTCCCTCCCAGGAGCACACCCGTGCCTTTCTCTTGCCCCTCTTCTTCCCCCTCCCTCACAGGCATACATCTCCTAAACTCTAAGGGACCCTCCAAGGCTTGTGACCAGGGGAGCAATGGGCAGCAGCAGCTCATCCCTAGTTAACCACCCAAACCTATCCCCAAGGTCCCCTTTTCTCTGATTTCTTAGTGAGGCAAAGCAGCTGAATCTAGGTTTATTTCCCCACCTAGTCTCTTCCCTGTTGCTTCTTGTTTTAGGCCCTTCCTTGTTTCACTATCCCCAGCTTTAATAAATGTCCTCTAAAAATCACTAAATAAGTAAATAAATAAATAAAAATAAAATGCAGTAATATAACTTTATATGTATATTATTGAACAACTAATATATTTGTAGATAATGAGAGAGATTTTTTAAAGTTAAAAATAAGGAAGGGGGGCCTGGCCAGTGTGGCTCAGTTGGTTCGAGTGTTGTCCTGTATACTAAGGGGTTGTGGGTTCAATTCCTGGCCAGGGCACATACCTGGGTTGTGGGTTTGATCCCCCCTGGCTCCAGTCAGGAGGCAACCAATTGATGTGTCTCTCACATCAATGTTTCTCTCTCTCTGCCTCCCCCTTCTTCCCTTCCTTCCACTCCTCTAAAAAAAAAAAAAAATCAATGGAAAAAATATCCTCAGGTGAGGATTAAAAAAAAAAAGACAGGACGTCAATGGGGGGAAAAAAAGGGACATATGTAATACTTTCATCAATAAAGATAAATTTAAAAAGGACAAAAGCATACTTGTATAGATTCAAACTATCTCTCCCAAGGTATCTATTTATTACAAAGGGAAGGAGTAATTTTACAATGAAGTAACCAGGCAAACACCATCTTTTTTTTTTCTTTTTTAAATATATTTTATTGATTTTTTACAGAGAGGAAAGGAGAGGGATAGAGAGTTAGAAACATCGGTGAGAGAGAAACATCAATCAGCTGCCTCCTGCACAACACCTACTGGGGATGTGCCCGCAACCAAGGTACATGCTCTTGACCAGAATCGAACCTGGGATCTTTCAGTCCACAGGCTGACGCTCTATCCACTGAGCCAAACCAATTAGGGCACAAACACCATCTTCAGCAGATGATCAAGATTGACAGCACCAATAAGACTTATGATCATCACGTACCCATGATAGGATACACTGAGAAGGGCACATCACTTCTGTTGTATTCTTCCCAAAACCCATAACCTTAATTTACTCATAAGAAGCTTGAGACAAACCAAAATTGAGGGATATTTGACAAAATACTGACCAGAACTCTTTAAAAGTGTCATAATCAAAGAAAAAAGACTGAAGAACTGTCATAGACTGCAGGGAATCAAGAAGACATGACAACTAAATACAATGTGAACTCCTTGATTGAATCCTAGAACAGAAAAATGACATTAGTAGAAAAACTGAAGAAATCCAAATAATGTCTATAGTTTAATGTAAAGTATTGTACAACCCAGGGATGCCAAAAATAAATAAATAAAATAAACTATTGTAGCCCTGGCCAGGTGGCTCAGTTGATTAGAGCATGGTCCTGATATACCAAGGTTGCGGGTTCAATGCCCAGTCAGGGCACATATAAGAATCAACCAATAAATTCATAACTAAGTGGAAAAACAAACCAATGTTTCTCTCTCTATTTTTCTCTCTCTAAAATCAATAAATTTTAAAAATAATAAAGTATTATACCAAAGTTAATTTCTTAATTTTGATCATTATACTAGAGTTACTAAGATATTAACATTGGAGAAAGTTGAGTGAAAGGTATACAAGAACTGTACTATTTCTGTAATGTTTCTATAAATTACAGAAATTAAAAGTTACTTGAAAAAGTTGAAATTACTGTAGGACATCTAAAAATAAGAAAGAGAAATGTATTTACTCAATATTATAAATTTCTAATAGTGGAATAGTAGAAAAACTATTTCAGATTAAATTGTATGAAGCAATATCGTAAAGCAGACAGAGCATTTTCACTTCACTGAAGATATTAAACAGAAAAGGAGAAATAGTCAGTACACAGGTACTTAAAACTGGGTATAATAGCAATGTAAGATCTTTTAAAATCTCCCTCATTTACCCCACTTAAGCTAAATCCAGAATTTTACATAAAGAAACCACGTCTAAATTCCAAAGTGTAAACTTTGGGACACAGAAACACAGGCTAGGGGAGATGACTAGATAGAAAGCACTGCTTTATTCATTTACCTCCCAGCCCACAAAAAAAAAAAAGAAAGAAACCACACCCTGGCCGATATGGCCCAGTTGGTTGGGCGTCCTCTTGTGTACCAAAGCGTTGCCAGCTCAATTCCTGGTCAGGGCACATACCCAGGTTGTGGGCTTGAACCCCAGTAGGGGGTACACAGGAGGCAGCCTATCGATATCTCGCTCTCACATCAATGTTTCTCTCTCTCTCCCTCTCTTTTCCCCTCTCTCTCTAAATAAAAAAAAAGAAACCACATTCCAAAGATCTGAAGTAAGCCAAGGTAGAAATAAAGTATCTAAAGTCATGCTGTTGTGTGGTCTTATAAGATTCTCTTGATTCCCGCTCATAGCCTTCCTTGTTCCACAAAATGTACCAAATTAAAGTTCTCTGTGCCAAAGAAAAGTCTTCTGTGTATAATTTGAAATGCTTCAGAGAAAAGACTCTAGTAAGTTATCCTAATATATAAAAACCCTGGGTCCGTAACGACCAGTAACAACCGCAGCTCGACCGGACGCCAGGCTAGGGAGCTGAGGGAGCTGGAGCTGTGGTCCCCTGGCCACCCGCAGTGGTGCTGGGAGGAGGGAGCAGTGGTCCCAAACGACCAAAGGACCAGTCCGGCTCTCACAGTGTGACTGGGCGGGACTGCGGAGGCTGAGGAGCCTCGAGGGGCAGGGGCGGGGCAGTGAGCATGGAGCTTCGCAGGGCAGTGAGATGGAGGAGAGTCACGGGGCGGGGGCGGTGAGCACGGAGCGTCGCGGGGCTGCTGAGGCAGAAGAGCGTCGCGGGGTGTGGGCAGCAGAGGCCGAGGAGCCTTGCGGGGTGGGGGCGGTTAGCGTGGAGGTTCATGGGGCAGGGGCCACGGAGGTGGAGGAGTGACGCTGGACAGCGGACATGGCCCTGATTGCAGCTAGGCCTAGGGAACCAGCACGATTTAATCATGCGCAGGGCTACTAGTTGTAACATAAATCAGGGTTTCTACTACATTTAAATCACAAAATTCTAGAGGAGAAAAAGATTATCTTTCTAAAAATGGATAAATTTTTTTAAACACTTCCTAAATAGGTAGAAACTTCATTTTGCTTGTTTTGCTACTCTTGGCTTATAAAGAATGAATGAATGAATGAATGAATGAATGAATATTTAAAAGGACATATTACAAATAGCAATTTCAGTACATAACTTGAGTATAACTCTTAGACACTTACAGTATTAGAATGAATGAATGTGAGGCAGTCATCAAAAAAATACTTTCTTATGTTTTACATAAAATCTATAATGGGGCCTGGAAAATATACTGGTACATCTTACAATGATTTCAAACAAGGCTGGTCCTAGAGAAGGTTTCCTGGCTAACCCTCTGTTAATTAGGATACACCATTCTCATAAAAACACTAGTTACAGTTTTGCATTACTTTCTTTAAAATTTTATTTAAAAGACAAATACCAAAATACTTTCAATATTAGTAACTCTAAAGATAATGAACAGGTTAAAAGGAAAACTCATGCATACCTTATGTAACTCAGAAGATGAAGTCTTTTTCCTTTTTCCTTCTGTGACAATTTCTACAAAGACATGGTAAAAGTTATCATTTAATATCTAAATAAGATAAACAATAAAATAAAAAATCCTTTCACAGCCATCCTTTGCTTTAAACTAACTTCTTGATAGATTTATAATTTATATTGATACATTTTACAGAACCTGATGAACTAAAAACATAAAGGTCAAAAAATAATAAAAAGAGTAGCAGATTCTCACAAAAGGTCTCCATTAAACAATATATATATGATGACCATTTTTAAAAAAATAAAGGCAAACTTGGGTCTAAGAACTAAATTATCTGCCAAAAGTCCTAACATCTGCCCTAGCCGGTTTGGCTCAGTGGACAGAGCGTCGGCCTGGGGACTGAAGGGTCCCGGGTTCGATTCCTGATCAAGGGCATGTACCTTGGTTGCGGACACGTCCCCAGTAGGGGGTGTGCAGGAGGTGGCTGATCAATGTTTCTCATCAATGTTTCTAACTCTCTATCCCTCTCCCTTTTTCTCTGTAAAAAAATCAATTAAATTTTTTTTTTTTTAAAGTCCTAACATCCAATAAGTATTTAATAAATATTGGTTGAGTCGAAACCGGTTTGGCTCAGTGGACAGAGCGTCGGCCTGTGGACTGAAGGGTTCCAGGTTCGATTCCGGTCAAGGGCATGTACCTTGGTTGCGGGCACATCCCCGGTAGGGGGTGTGCAGGAGGCAGCTGGTCAATGTTTCTCTCTCATCGATGTTTCTAGCTCTCTATCCCTCTCCCTTCCTCTCTGTAAAAAATCAATAAAATAAAAAAATATTGGTTGAACCATATAACCAGACAAATTATCAAATTATGATGATGAAAAGTGGTGGGGGAGAAGCACAAGTTGAGAGCTAAAAGTTGGAAATATTTTACAAAAACACTTTTAATTCTACTATTTAATCATCTATGTACCTGGGAACAGTTTATGTGTTTCCTCACCAACATTTTTCAGACTTCCTGTAGATTTTATTTTTTTAGAATATTTCTTTTATATATACTACAGGCCTGATGCATGAAATTTGTGCATGAGTAGGGTCCCTAGGCCTGGCCGGCGATCAAGGCCGATCTGTGGGGCGACTGGCCATCAGGGGCCCCCCTGGCACCCGCCTTGGCTGGCCTGGGGCCTGCAGGCTGGGGGCAGCTCCTGTGTTGAGCGTCTGCCCCCTGGTGGTCAATGCACGTCATAGCAACCGGTCGTTCCACCAGTCATTCCTCCACCATTTGGTCGATTTGCATACACAGTCCTTGGGTTACTTAGGACTCCATGTACGTCATTTCGTGGTTACCTCGCCATCTCCCATTTATTTATTTAAAAAAAAGTTCTGTCATTTCAACATATGTACATATGTGCTTTATGTTTTTTATTATTTATTTACCACAAGTAAAGTTCAGAAATTGTTATCTTTCTTTTAAATTTTTTTTACTGTTTCACTTCATTACTGCTGTGTATGTGCTCCATGTGAGTGACATAGGTGCTTACGTAGGTGGGTTTTGACTTACGGCGAAAATCGCATTACGTGGCACCATAGGAATGAATCTCCAACGTAATCCGAGGACCTACTGTATTAGGCTTTTATTACATAGGATTTTTTTATTGATTTAAGAGAGGAAGGTAGAGGTAAAGATAGAAACATCAATGATGAGAGAGAATTGCTGATTGGCTGCCTCCTGCACACCCCCCACTGGGAATCTAGCCCAGAACCGGGGCATGTAGCCTTGACCGGAGTCGAGCCCGGGACCCTTCAGTCCACAGGCTGACATTCTATCCCCTGAGCCAAACCAGCTAGGGCTGTAGTTTTTTTGTGTTTTTTTTTTTTTTTTATGATTCATTCAATCAGCAAATATTGATTGAATGTCTATCATTTGCCTGGCACTCTGTCAGGTAATGAGTACAGTGTACTGAGCAAACTACTAGTAGATACAGTTCAAGCTTTCCTATAACTTACAATTTACTGGAATATATCACATAATAATATTATATTTCATAACAAAAATGAGTGATAAAAATCCACACATATATGGTCATCTATTTATGACTAACACACCATTGCAATTCAGTGATAAAGGGATGGTCTTTTCAATAAGTCATGCTGAAGCAATTTGATAACCAAATGGGAAAAATAAATGAATAAACAAACTTGACCTCTGCACTATACACAAAAATTAATTTTAAATGGATCATAAATTCAAATGTCAAAGAAAAATAAATAAAGCTTCCAATAAATAAAGGAAATATCTTCATGACCTTGGGGTGGGCCAAAATTTCTCAAACAAGACACAAGAAGTACTAATCGTAAAGAAAAACATTAATAAACTAGGCTTCATTCAAATTAAGAACTTCTGTTCATCAAGCCTCATCGTTAGGAGAGTGAGAATGTAAGCCACAGACCGGGGGAAAAATGATTATTTATAGTACATATACCTATGTACAGCAGAGTGACTATAGTCAATAATACTGAATAATTCATACACCTGACTCATAATCAGAATGTATAAAGAACTCCTACAAATCAAAGACAAGACAAAACCCAATCTTCAAAATGGGCAAAAGTCCTAAACAGAGAGTATCTAGGGAGGAAAGGAATATTGACTGGGACAAGACACAAGTTAACCTTTTGAGATGCTGAAAATGTTCTATATCTTGATCTAGGTGATGACTACACAGGTATGTGTACATAAGTATAAAAAGTCATCAAACTATGTATTAAAGGTATGTATAAGAATATTTAAAAAAATAAAATTTACAATGTACTAGTATACTAGAGATATGTACTAGTATACTCTGCTGTATGTAAATATCTCAATTTAAAAGTGTTTTTCTTAATTTTTTATCTTTCACTGACTGGCTTATTTCATTTAACATAATGCTCTCCAGGTCCATCCATACTGTTGCAAATGATAAGAGTTCTTTCTATTTTATAGCAGCATAGTATCACATTGTGCAGATATACCAGTTTTTTAACCCACTCATCTGCTGACGGGCACTTAGGCAGTTTCCAAATCTTGGCTAATATAAATTGTGCACATAAAAACATAGGGGTGCATATATTCTTTCTGATTGATGTTTCTGATTTCTTGGGATGTATTCCTAAACAACAATTATAATAAATGAATTATAGTTTATCCAGAAATTTATAAAGTAAAAATAACTTCTCTTAAGTTCATGGTACATAACATTAATTTCACTATATTCATTCCTTGAAGCAAACACTGATGTAAAAATTATTTTAACCTCTATATGTAAGCTTTCAATCATCTTAAATAATTTTTAATGAAATAGCATTCCACAGCTGGCCAGCATGGCTCAGTGGTTGAGCATCGAACCTATGAGCCAAGAGAGCACCATTCGATTCCCTGCCCAAGTTGCAGGCTTAATCCCCCAGTGTATGGGGCATGCAGGAGGCAGCCGATCAATGATTCTCTCTCATCATTGATGTTTCTCTCTTTCTCTTCTTCTTCCTTCCTCTCTGAATAAAAATATATTTTTTAAAAATAAAACAGCATTCCTTAGAGACAACCAAAACTAAGTAAATTATATATATATATATATAAAAGGCTAAGTGACTGACTGTACGTCCATCTGACCGTCCGACCAGCTGGTATATATGACGCGCACTGGCAATTTAAAAATAAACACTGACTCGCGCATGTGCGATACATATAAAGCTCTCGCTGGCACCAATCGCAAGCAACACCAGAATGTACCTGAAGACCAACTATTGGCACAACATACCAGGGTTTTTAATATTAAGCTGAATGCTCTTTTTTTTTTTTAACTATTTTTGTGTGTTTTTTGTTGTTGTTGTTTTTTAATATATTTCATTGATTTTTTACAGAGAGGAAGGGAGAGGGATAGAGAGTTAGAAACATCGATGATACAGAAACATCAATCAGCTGCCTTCTGCACACCCCCCACGGGGGATGTGCCGGCAATCAAGGTACATGCCCCTGACTGGAATCGAACCTGGGACCCTTCAGTCCACAGGCCGATCGATGCTCTATCCACTGAGCCAAACTGATTAGGGCATGAATGCTCTTTTAAATGATATATGTAAATTCGATTTATTTAGCAAAGTAATAACTAAAATTCATGTCATCGAATTTCAGAAATGCCAACTGTCTCACATTCACATATTATTGGTATTAGACAGCGAATTCAAATTACGAATGGAAGATGACATTAACCATATAGTTAAGGCAGAAATTCCAGATGAAGACCAGTATTACTCCTTCAGGAATGCTGTGTCATAATTTAAAATTGAAAGTAGGTGCAATCATCATGCTACTGAGAAATCTCAGGAGTAAATGGGGTCTTTGTAATGGTACTAGATTTATCATCAAAAGATTGTGAGCTAACATAATCAAAGCTGAAGTATTAATAGGATCTGCAGAAGGAGAGGTTGTTCTGATTCCAAGAATTGATTTGTCCCCATCTGACACTGGCCTCCCATTTGAATTAATTCAAAGAGTATCCTGTGATGCCAGCATTTGCGATGACTATTAATAAATCATAAGAACAAACGCTAGATAGAGTAGGAATATTCCTACCTGAACCCGTTTTCAGACAAGGTCAGTTATATGATTGCTTTCTCTTGAGTTCAAAGAGCGTGTGACATTAAAGTTAAAGTTGTAAATACTTCATCACAAGGGAAATTAGTCAAGCACTCTGAAAGTGTTTTTACTCTTAACAGGGAGATATTAGAATAAGTTTAATCAATTTATCAGTCATTGTTTTTATTAATATTGTTTTATATCATGTTTTTGTTATTTTTATATCATGTTATTATTTACTTATTAATCAATTTATATATTATTTTCATATACATTTTACTAAATTTCTTTCATCTCTGACACGTCTATTATAAAGGGCAAATAGCAATATTAAAATACCTTGTATTTTAATTTTATAATACTATTATATACTATTTTGACATGTAATTTTTTGCAATAATGTAATTACCATACGAATCTTTCTTCTAATTAATTTCCTTTCAATGTTCACGAATCCGTGCACTGGGCCACTAGTTTTTAAATAAACAGTCAGAGGAGAAGGGCACTGTAAGGCTGGGTGAAGAGGATAAAGAGATTAAGAAAAGAAAGAAACCTCATAGACAAGTGTGGTGATTACCAGAAGGAAAGGAGGGTTGGGGGATGTTAAATAGGATACATTGGGGATAAATGGTGAAGAAAGGAAACTTGACTTGGTGTGGTGAACACACAATACAACATACAGATGATGTATTATAGAATCGTACCCCCTGAAACCTACTAGTATATAATTTTATTAACCAATGTCACCCCCATGGGCCACTGATTTACTTTCCAATCCTCTGCCTTCTATCATCAGGCCTAAGGATCACATTATTCACCACCCCAATAAAGTCAAATAAATAAATGGTAAGAAAGCCTTTACCTTACATAAATTCACTTTCTAGTCAATTTTTTAAAAATCTTTATTATTGAAAAGTATTACCCTTTTCCTAGTCAGTTTTTTTGTTTTGTTTTGTTTTTATTTCAGAGAGGAAGGAAGAGGGAGGGAGAGAAACATCAATGATGACTCATTGATGGGCTGCCTCCTGCATGACCCCCACCCTCTCGGGAATTGAGCCTGCAATCTGGGCATGTGCCCTGGTCAGGAATTGAACTGGCTACCTCTTGGTACATGGGTCGACGCTCAAACACTGAGTCACACCAGCCGGACTCTAGTCTATTTTAAATTTAATACAATTTTTTTTCAATATATGTTTTTAAAAGGAGTATCAATTGCTTAAATGATAATTTATAGATTACTATTCCCAGACTAATTTATTGAGTTAAAAGTGCTTCTATACTGTTTTGTAGCATGTTACCCTGTTTCTTTAATTAATAGTACTGTGACTTCCCAAAATTTTAGGTGTTTTTATAATAGACTTGCTCCAACTTATACTAGGTTGGTTTTTGGAGCATTTTAACAAATATATGATGTGCCTCTTCTTGTAATTAGGTTGGTTTTTGGAGCATTTAACAAATATATGATGTGCTTCTTGTAGTATAGCATAGTGCTCAAGAGTACAGATTTTAAAGCCAGACAACCTAAAGTTATATCTTGCTTACTAGCTGTCACTACTCTAAAACTCGGTTTCTCATCTCTAATACAGGGCAGGATACCCAGCCTTTTTTTTTTTTTTTTTTTTTTTAATAGAGAGAGAGGGAGGAAGGGAGAGAGAGACATCAATCAGCTGCCTCCAACATGCACCCCGACCAGGAATAGAGCCCACCACTTTTTGGTGTGCAGGACAACACTCCAATCAAGCTATATCAGCCAGCCTTCTAAATTAATGAGGACTCACATTAGACTTACCCATCTGGGAGGCAGGTTTGAGACAGCAACACAACAAAGTGCCAGTCTAGATCTTTGGAGCTACTCAATCCTTCCCATAACCCAGTGATCAGCAAACTCATTAGTCAACAGAGCCAAATATCAACAGTACAACGATTGAAATTTCTTTTGAGAGCCAAATTTTTTAAACTTAAACTTCTAATGCCACTTCTTCAAAATAGACTCGCCCAGGCCGTGGTATTTTGTGGAAGAGCCACACTCAAGGGGCCAAAGAGCCGCATGTGGCTCGCGAGCCCCAGTTTGCCAACCATGGCCATAACCCATTTCCTGTGTTACCATGGGCCACTGATTTACTTTCCAATCCTCTGCTTTCTATCATCATGCCTAGGGATCACATTATTCACCACCCCAGATACCGCTCTCTATGGCCTTACATCTCTTAAGTATTCAACTCCACCCTTTCATCTACCTTCCTCTCTCTCTCTTCTCTAGCCTACTAAATTCCTTTGCAGAGTAATACAATTTCCTTAAATTCTGAATCTTCTTGAACATTTCCTCCACCTTAGTTTAACTGAATCCTAGATTTTTATTGACTACACTATTTTTTAAGATACTCTCTCAAGAAGCTTCTTCTCCCACTTACAAAATTATAAGTTAACAATTTACTCCCCCAATCACCACTTCCAATGAATAGTCTATCTTTATTGCAATAATTCCTTTTTTTATTCCCATAAATTAGATATATTACTTTACCCATACTTGTGATCGCCATGTACTGAGCCAAGACCAGCTCTCTAACATTCCTAGAATATTCTGATACTTGATTCATAGTTTTCCTATCATTACAATCTACCATCATTCTGAATCTCTAACACTTCTATTAATCAACTCAGTCAATACAAAGGACTGACCTTAATTTACTCTAACAAGCTTCCTCTACATGTCCCCAATTCAGAAACATGCGCTCGTGAATGGATTTAAGGAATAGTGTTGTACCTTTCAAGTTCTCAAATGAGAACCTCTCATTCTACAACATACTGTCCTCTCACCTTTCCATTTCCTCACTCACACTAAACCCATTTTTGCCCCCACATCTTGTCATACCCTTTAACCCTAATTAAAACTAAATTCACTGGGGACAGCTGGGGAGAGGTCAATGGGGGAGAAAGGAGACTTATGTAATACTTTTAACAATAAAGAATTTTTTAAAAAAACCAAATTCACTTTTCTTCCAAATTCTTCTTCCTAGGCCTCTTAGCACTGCTGAAAAAAGACACATAATTATAAGAACTGCAGCTATTACTACTACACACTCAAACTTGTTTTAACAAAGATTTTTAAGTTACTTAATAGTTCGTATATTTATCCCTAATTGACCTCCTACTCTATTTTGAGCTCCCAATACTTGAAAGTCTCTCTTTCTCAAAAGATGATTTTGCCTCCTATTTCCCTAGATCCTCAAGCATGTCAAACTCACAGCTGGCGGCACGCCCTGTTTAAATAAATGAGGTGTGGATCCCGCTGGCCTGGCCGGGAGTTTGACATGCTTGCATGAAACTGGGGAAGGAGGGAAGAGTTTCAAAATCAAGCAAGTCTGAAAATCACTGCATGCTCAGTCACCTCTTGGAGAAGCACAATGTATAATAGCATAACAAACACCCTGTAAAATCCTGTAGTAAATACAATTTTCTTGTCAAACATAATTGTCCATGGAGCCTCCTTTTTTCCAAGCAGGCTCACTAATGTCCTGTGACAGTAGAAGAGGTTAAAATTATACATTTGTAGTCAGGAAGACCAGACTTTGATCCCTGGCTCTGCTTCTTACTGTTGCTTATGGTTGCTAACCCTCCCTAAGTCCCAGTCTGCTCATCTGTAAATTAGAAATAATAACTACCTTATAAGACTTTAGAAAGAATGAAAGTTTGTAAAATTTTTAACATACTGCTTAGTACCTAAGTACTAAAAAAAATTTTTTTTTATTTAAAAAACCATATATAGCCCTGGCTGAGTTGGTTAGAGGGTCATCCCAATAAGCCAAGGTTGTGTGTTCCATATCTCAAGGCACATACAAGAAGCAACCAATGAATGCATAAATAAGTGGAACAACAAATTTATGTTTCTTTCTCTCTCTCCCCCTAAAAAATAAAAATAAAAAACATGTACACTTAACTCAAAAAAGAATGAACAAATGAAGAATGCTGTCTGAAGCAATCAGTTGAAAATCTGAAGTTTAAACTTTCCTGTTTTAATTCAAAAACCCATTTATGAATTGTTTTGTAACTCTAATATATGTTTACATTTTTTGTTGTCGTTAAATGGTCATTCTTCCTTGAATGATCCATGAATTTAATTATTGTTTCATTCAACTGTCAGGAAACCTGTCTCTGGTGCCAATTATTTTTTTAACCTGTCCCCAACTAATTTACTGCTTTTGGTACGCTGTGAACTTGGAAATAATATAGTTTTTGCAATAATTCCTTTTTGCTTATGAATAATTTTAAAATACAGATTCAATGTACTCTGAAGAAAGGCTTGAGAAGATCCTCATGAGCGAATTTTAAACCCTGAAGTTGTGTTAGGAAGCACACAAATGACATCACATGAACAGTGTGCATTTTCCTAATGGGTCCATTTTACTTGAAGGTTTTAGGGGAGGAAGAAAGTACTTTAAAACAAATACTATGATCCATTGGAGGCATACACACTTTTCTCTACATCCATATATGTATTTTCAAATGCAAAGACTATCTCTAAAATACACACACACAAAAACGACGATACTGGTTGCTTATGAAAGGAATTTCAGGTTTTCAACTGCTTCAGGCAATGTCCCAGCGATCTGGGTTCACTCTCCATTGCGGATAAGAACAGGAAAAAAAAAAAAAAAGTTTTGAGATACACTGCCACCAGGGCATTCTTAAATAAATTTGGAATCGTTAAGGCTGTCTCTGCAAAAATAAAAGGTACAATAAAAAATGAGAAAACGACACAAAATAATTGATTCATCAGATGTTAGTTTGTGATGTAGGACCCCAGACTGAAGATAAGTCATTTACACCGTGAGGCATCCCAGGCCGGGGAGCTCAGTTCCTTAGATGGTCAAGATTGAGGGTTCAATACCCAGTCAGGTCGGGGCACATACAATAAACAACCAATTAACACATAAAAATAAATGCAACAACAAAAACCGCTTTCTCCTCCCCCTCTCCTCTCTCAAAAATAAATAAACCGTACAGCAATTTCAAAAACAAAAACATGCTGAGAATAAAAGCACACGACTTTTTCATCGCTTTTAGGAGCAAGAGGAGACTGGGAAAAGTAGGGTTATTGAAGCGGGCCAGTGCAGGAGGAGGAAAACGTGCTGCAGCATTTATCTGACGAACTGAGAGTCAACTGGCAAGCCGCGCCGTTCCACTCCAGCGGCCGCTCCCACCGACACGGAGGTAAGAGGGCCGCAGAAAGAGGCAGCACCGAGACCGAGGGAGCCGAGGAAAGCGGAGTGAGGCGCTGGGGAGCTGCAAACGAAACTGGGACGCGGGAGGAATTACGAGGAAGGCGTGGCGGGGTAGCGGCAAGCCAACGGGGAAGATCTGCGGGCGATAAGGCTCCTTCCTGCAGGGCGCTCCCGACTGGAGGGAAGAATTAAAGGGCGTCACGGCGAAGCGCCGCCGAGGCTTCGGTGACAGCTCCGAGTCGGTGCAGGGCCCGCAGGGGCGGGAGCGACCTCCGGGTCTTCCATTGTGCGCGCCCCTCCGCTCCCTCCCCTCCCCTCCCCACCCCACCCCGCCCCCGCCCCCGCCGGAGCGCGAGCCCTCGGAGCTCCCGGGCCGCAGCACCCGCCACCGGGCCCTCCCATTCGCCCGGGGAGGCGATACTCCGCTCAGCCCTCCGCCAGCCGGTCCTCACCCGGTGGAGATCGGCGTCGCCCGGCCTTCCTCCTGTCCATCTTCTCCTCCCGCTGCTGGAGTCGCAGTTGCAGTCGCTGTCACCTCAAGACCCCTCAGGCTGGGGGAGGGAGGGGGAGGGGAGGGGAGGGGGGGGGAAAACAGGAAAGTGTCAATCGCGCTTGCGCAAGAGTCGGCGTGTGCCCGCAGACCGGAAGTCATCCGTGCCTCCCACCTCCACCCGGAAGTTACTTCCCCGGACTTGTTTTCTTTGCGCGTTGCCACTTTGTAGCGGTTTGGTTTGGGGAGGGGGAGGGGAGGGGGTTGTTTTTTGGTGTGTGTTTTCAGGGGCGCTCTTCTTCATTGTCTGCCCCAGCGACGAAGGAAGGGGGCGAAGTTTTCACCCGAGATCTTCAAAAGGCTTTGCCAACTGGAAAACTAGCTTGACTGAAAAGCGGGAGAGGAACATTTGAGTTCCTGTTCCCTGGCCAGCTCCCTGGCTTATGTCCTTCGTTTGGCTCAAATAAAGGCGTATAACAACTCTCACAAAAACTCTGGCTGGCTTGGCTCAGTGGATAGAGCGTCGGGTTGGAGACCTAAGGGTCCGGGTTTGATTCCAATCAAGGGCACATGCCTGGGTTGCGGGCTCGATCCCCAGTAGCGGGCGTGCAGGTGGCAGCCCATCAATGATTTTCATCATTGATACTTCAATCTCCCTCTCCCTTCTTCTCTGAAATCAATAAGAACATTTTTAAAAATAATTCTCACACAAAGTGAAAAAATGGCAAACTAGGAATTCTGCTGGTTCACTAGATCCCGTGAGGTGGTGAAAAAAAAGTTATTCCTTTTGCAGTTTTACTTTCCTCGGGATCTCGCCTATACCTTGGTCCTCACCGTGCTTCCTCAAACAAACAAAAAGATCTAGCAGTTGATTTAGCAGTTTGAGGGGAAATAAAGTACGTCGGTTGAGAAGAAAAAGTCAGAGGATCTCTTTAAATTCAAGCTCCTTATTTTTAAAGGCGGGGGGGCGGGGAGGAGACTGAACATCAATTTTTTAAAACATAAAAATGCTGAAATGATAGAAAGTGGGTGGATGTAAACGAATTCGTTCAACTAACTTTCATTACTGTACTTAAGGGCATAGCTTGTCCTCAATGAACTCAACTTATAGACTGATTATTTTTTATCCTTTCAAAGAACCCCGATTATTGGCCTATTTGGCTGTAATATACATATTTGAATTTTTTTTTAATGTGTAAGTTTTAATAGCAATAACTTTATCAAAATTCAGCAAAACACTCTAGTCAGAGGCAAAATAACTGTATTTGCACTATTCCAAGCTAGAAGGAACCCTGGAGATATTTGAGTTGAATGGCAGCTTTGCTCTCCCCATTGTACCAAGGTCAACAAAAGGACTTTCCCAGCCCACCACTAGAGCCCAGACTCACGCTTCTTGAGTCTGCGGACTAATTACTGTGTGGTCCGTGCTGAGGGAGAGCTAAGCCTCCAGGTGCGAGGCCTATTGGGCTGGGGGCTGTGCCTTACTGAGCTGGAATGACTGAAAAGCAGCAATACTTAAGGGGGGTGACTGAGGTTGAAATTCACTACAGGGTTTCATTCAGAGGCCCTCGTGTGTTTAACAAATAACTTTGCTTACTGAAAAATATCTGAGTTTTAAGTTTACTCCTGAACCAACCTTTTTGGATAATTTAACTAACGCAAGAACTAAACCGGCTTAATTAGCCAGTTTTATAGGAAACAAGTTAACTGCCAAGATGGAAATAGAGCAGAGAGATGGAAACATAAAAAAGGAAAGTGTAAGTATGCCTAATCCGTTTCCCCCCAAACTAGCAGCTTCCGTGAACAGCGGTTTTAAAGTTTAGCAGTAAGAAGTAAACTTATGAGATATGAAATTATAAGAAGTTAATAAAATTATTCAGCCAGCAAATATATTCAAATTTGTCACTTCTGCTAAAAAAGACTTAGTGAGCCAGTTTGTTTCTTTGAATTGGAGCTTGTTTTGAATAACATATTTGAGGATAAATGACCTTTAAGCTCAAGAATTTCAAAGAATAAGAGGAAAAGACAAAGAATGAGACCTCTTTTAACCAATATTTTTATTGTTTTAGCTTTACCAATCTACTGCATAATTGACTGTATTGCAAACAACTAAAGGGCCAAAAAGTTCAGTTTCTACTTTTGAGGGAGTCATTTAACAACCTCATTTTGCCTTTTATGAAAGACTAATTAAAGGATTTTTTTACAGTGTTTTATGAAGTTCAGTGGAAAGCTTCCTAATTTAAAAATATGAACAAAGACCCCCAAAAGTGATGCTTTTCCTTAGTGTATTCGGGGGTAATGTCATTTCTTTTATGTACACTTAGCTCACACCGTATAGAGCCTTCTTTTTTAAAATATATTGCTTTTTTTAGAAAAGGAACGAAACATCAAATCGTTCCACTTATTTATGCATTCATTAGTTGCTTCTTGACTAGAGATTGAACCCACAACCTTGGGGTATTGTGACAACACTCTACCCAGCCAGGCTAGAGCCTTGCAAATTAAAATATTTTTGTTTGTTTTGTTTTGTTGGTTTTATTTTGTTTGTTTTTTTAATCCTTACCCAAGGATATTTTTCTTTTGATTTTTAGAGAGAGTGGAAGAGAGAGGGAAAGATAGAAATATCAATATGAGAGAAATACATCAATTGGTTGCCTCCTGCTTGCACCCTGACCAGGGTCCCAGTTGGGCAGGGCGGGGGAGGAGAGGAGGAGCCGAGGTACAGTACCTGCCCTTGACAGGAATCAAACCCAGGACCCTTTGGTCCGCAGGCTGATGGATGCTCTGTCCAGTGTGCCAAACTGGCTAGGGCTAAATTAAAATAATTTGAGAATAGAAATTCATCAGTCCAACATTTATAAGAGAAGAGACGATGGACTGGTTTTATCATAATGGGTATGGTTCTTTATTGAGTGTTAGAAGTATGTATTAAGTATTTAAATTAGCTGTTCATTATATTTTTTAAAAGCAGTGGGTATAGTCTTAATAGTTTCAAGATCTAGGGGCAATGTGAAATTAATCAACCCTTTATTTTACCCCTTGATTAAGTTTCTTTGAAGAGAAATTAATGAAATCTACAAAAGCCCCTTTCTTTTCACAAGTGAATTAACTTTAATCCTTACTAGAAGATATGTTTTCATTGATCTTTGAGAGAGAGCCAGAGAGAGGGAGAGAAAGAGAGAGTCTTGGAGTAATGTTTCATGGTGCTATTCACCTCATCTGCACTAGTAATTGATTCTTATCTTTAAAATATTGAGAATTTTTATGTGAAGGAAGTTTTTCTTCCACAGATAAAGTAACATGTGATTAATTAAAGATAAAGATAAGTTGTTTAGTTTCAAAGATAATTTTTCAGGTTGCCTTCATTTTTATTAAATTTATTGGGGTGACATTGGTTAATAGGATCATATAGGTTTCAAGTATACATTTCTATGATACGTGATCTGTATTTGACTTTGGGTGGTGGGAACACGATAACTTTCCTTTTAAGGTAGTCAATAATTGCAACTTAAATGGAATAGCCTGTTCCCAGAAGTTATGAGAACCTGCAGTAACTCAGGGTATTTGAGCAGCAGATGGGTAATCCTTTGTCCGGGAAGCTATGGGAGGAATAGTGTACGTGCCAGCAGTGGTTGGGGTGATGTCTGGCTGAAGACAGCACTTGGCCAGAGACAGTACTCTGCACCCCTCCCCCCCCCTTCCTGTCTTGCTTATAGGAATGAATTCAAAGGAGATAGAAAATAGCAGCAAAAGAAGGCGAGGATTTATTTGTAGGAAAGAAATATATTCAGAACCTGAGCGGGCAATTTAGCCTGCTGAAACCAAACCAAGTGCTCTGCTTAGGTGAGGTTCGGGATACTTATAACCCTAGACTGGAGGATCCCTCGATAAGTCTCCCCTTCCTTTATTTCTCAAAAAAAAAAAAAAATCTTTAAGCTATAAGGCTCCTTCACCCAGGTGGTATGCCACTGGTTAGACCACATTCTGGAGGAGTTCTAAATCTTTCCTCTTCACCTAGGGATCTGCCACCTGCATTGTCTATTTTTGGTTTGTCACGTCTCACATATTCCCTCCAAGCCCCAAGTACCTTTCCCAGCCCCTGTCTTTCTAACTGCCTACTGTAACATATGCATAAAGGGCTCTAAATTTTCATTTGGCCTGAGGACTGAGCCCAAGGTATTCTGTACATATACCACTAACTTCTTTGCAATGTTCTTTCTTAAAATGTGTTTTTTTAGCATTTCTACTACTTAATACATTTGGTTGACTTGAATAGAAAAATTCATGTTATCACTTAGTAAAATTGAGACTTTAGGTAGTCTCATCTTCTTTATCGTTTAACTTTTGGTAACCACTTACCTCTGAATAATTCAAATCAAGGCCCATAGGATCTAGGATTGGACTGTCAGTAAATCCAAAATGTAGCTCTCAGAATTACTTGGGAGCTTTTTTTTTAATTACCTATTTCCAAGTCTCACCTCAGACCTTTTGAATCAGAATCTCCTAAAAGTGGGGCCTAATAATCTGTATATTTAAAAGGTTTCACAAGAAGAGGTATCAGGTTGTTGTTGTTATTTTAAGTATAAAACTAAACTATAGGTCCTAGGGCTGCATATTCGGGAGATAAAATCAAAAAGAAATACAAAGCAATGGTTAGTTTTGAAGCAAGGGCGCTTGAAGGCACATTGGGGATGAATGAATGGTAAAGCCAGCCTAGGATAGTTACAAGAGTGTTTCTCTCTTTTTTGTTTTTAATGGAAAAAAAAATGAATCACCTAACAAATATGCAAGGAAATATAAGACTCGTCTTACTCTAGGAACCTCCTGTCCCTGTTCCCAGTTCCTCTACCCAAAGGCAACTGTTAATGGTTTCTTGTGTATCTTTTCAGAAATGGTTTCTTGTGTATCTTCTCTGTCCACACAAACATATATGTGGATATGTGGTCCCCTATTTTTTTTTTCTCAGTGACAGCTGTGTGATGTTTCTCTTTATAATAGTTCACTAAGCTATTAATTTTGAAAACTTTCCTTGGGGATTCTGTTGCATACTCAAACTTGGAAACCGGAAGATTTGGTGACATCTTTTTTTTTTTTTTTTTCTTTCTGGCCCCATTATCCTATTTTCTATAGGTCTTTGCCTCAGGTGGATTAAATTCAGCTTCTTTTGCCTTTCCTAGGGAGAGGTAGGCAGGGGAAAGGATACTATTTAGTTTGCTCTTTTTTGAACACCTGCATGTATAATTTCATAAGCTCTATCATTTTTTACTACTTTTTTTAAATGTATATTTATTGATTTCAGAGAGGAAGGAGAGAGATAGATAGAAACATCAATGATGAGAGAGAATCATAGATTAACTGCCTCCTGCACACCCCCCACTGGGCATCGAGCCCACAACCTGGGCATGCACCCTTGACCAGAATTGAACCCAGTCCCTCAGTCTGAAGGCCAACACTCTATCCACTAAGCCAAACCGGCTAGGGCTCTACTATTTTCTATATTAACTAAATGGAATTGTATACAGGCATAATTATTTTTCTTTAAAAAAACCTCATAGTTAAAAAACAAAACTCATAGTTGCATTCTGTATTGGGAAATAAAAATAGTGCTTTTGGCCTGGTCAGTGTGGCTCCGTGATTGAGCGTCAACCCAGGAACCAAGAATTCACTGGTTCGATTCCTGGTCAGGGCACATGCCCAGGTTTCGGGCTCAATCCCCGGTAGGGGGCTCTCTATCACTCTCTCTTCCTCTAAAAATCAATAAAGACATTTAAAATAATAATTATAACCACACCTACAACAAAACATAGCTGTGTCACCACCTAATCCAGATTGCTAGAAGGACCAAATTTGAAATTCTCATTATTATATACTATTCTTTTTTTATTTCATTAAATGTAAAATAACTAGACTACTTAATATAGGAAACTAAGTGTCGAACAAATTCCCTCACTAAATTTTTGGTGAATGAATTAAATAAACAGTCAAATAATATGCATTTTTAAGATCACTGGGCTCTGGCTGGTTTCCACAGTGGTTAGTGCATTGGCCTGCAGACTGAGGGTTGCAGGTTTGATTCCGGTCAAGGGCACATACCTTGATTGCAGGCTCCATCCTGGTCAGGTTGTGTGCAGGAGGCAACCAATTTATGTGTCTCTCTCCCATCGATGTTTTTCTTTCTCTGTCTCTCCCCCTCCCTTCCATTCTCTCTAAAAATCAATGGAAAAAATATCCTCAGGTAAGGATTTAAAAAAAAAAATCACTGGTAAAAATTAATTTTCTCCCAAGCTCATAGACCTTCTTTGGGCATGTCATTTTACCTTTATAGCCTTTATAAAATAAAGTTCTCTATAAAATAAATATATTAGCTAAGAATATCAATTGCATCCCTTGCAGCTCTGGCAATCTCATTCTTTTCTTTTTTAATATATTGATTTTTTTTATTTTTTTTTTACAGAGAGGAAGGGAGAGGGATAGAGAAACATCGATGAGCTCTGGCCAGTTTGGCTCAGTGGATAGAGCATAAGCCTGCGGACTAAAGGGTTCGGGGTTCGATTCCGGTCAAGGGCACATGCCCATGTTGGGAGCTTGATCCCCAGTGTGGGATGTGCAGGAGGCAGCCGGTCAATGATTCTCTCTCATCATTGATGTTTCTATCTCTCTCTCCCTCTCCCTTCCTCTCTGAAATCAATAAAAAAAAATATTTTTAAAAAAAGAAACATCGATGAGAGAGAAACATCCATCAGCTGCCTCCTGAACACCCCCTACTGGGGATGTGCCTGCAACCAAGGTATATGCCCTTGACCAGAATCGAACCTGGAACCCTTCAGTCCACAGACTGACACTCTACCCACTGAGCCAAACCGGTCAGAGCTAACAATCTTATTCTTCAAGCTAAGCTATCTTATTCCAATCCATTCTTTAGAAAACTAAGTACATAAAACAATTTCATTCTCTCCTTTATTTTAATAGCCCATCTTGATTTGCAAAGGAGAAAACAAATATATTTAGATGTGTAGGATATTCTGTAAAAATAATTCATAAATTTACTTTTTAACAATTTATATATTTTAGAGAGAGGAAGGAAGAGAGAGAAACATCAACTTGTTCCACTTATTTATGCAATTATTGGTTGATGTTGTGTGTGCCCTGACTGGGGATTGAACCTGCAACCTTGGCATTCGGCCAGAGCATAAATTAATATTTATTAACTTTAGAATTATAAAAAAAAAAGGCTCTATAATTGTTTAAAACTATGGATGCATCTTTCTTCTGTATATACAGCTACAGGACTTTTGTTCTTCCTTATGCCCTTAGCAAAAATCTAAAATCCTAACAACAATATTTAATTGCCTACTACTCACTAAGCACTATTCCAAGAACTAGAGCTACAGTAGTGAACAAAACTAAGTCCTTGTCCCTGCTCTCATGGAACTTACATTCTAATGGGGGGAAACAGACAATAAGCAAGTATATGTCACTTGGTAGTAAGTGCTAAAAGAAAAGAAAAAGAGAGAGAGAAAATAATGAAAGAAAAGAGGAGAGAGAGAAAAAAGAATCATAGATAGGGAGTGAGGAAAGCTAGACGGGAATGCCCTTGTAGATAGAATGCTCAGAGAAAGTTTGTCTGATCAGTGAAAAGGTGTGCAGAAACTAAGAAAATGATGCCCTATTGATATCTAGGGAAAGAGTGATCCAAGCAGTAAGCATAGCAAGGGGGAATGCCATTAAACAGGAGCTTGCTCCACAAGTTGGAGGCAAAGAGGCCAGGTGTGGCTAGAGTGAAGTAAGCAAGAGAATGATTGTAAATGACACCTAAGAAAGAGCTAAGAACCAGGTCATGTAACTAGATGAGTAAGCAAGTGAGAGAATGGAAAGAAACGACACTGGAGAGCTAAGGGCAATGTGGGACCTTGTAGGCTGTGGTAAAGACAGGCTTTTATTCTGAGTGAGGGGAAACCATTGACAATTTTGAACAAGGGCATGAGATCCAATTTAGATGTTTTGAGAACATCTAAATTGGATTTACTATGTGGAAAACAGAGAGCAGGGAGATAAGAGCTTATGCTACTTGTTAGAAGTGGGTTGTAGACTCCCAGTGTTAAAAAATTAAGGAAAGAGACTATTAATATATTTGTTAAGAACATGAATTTTAGCCCTAGCCGGTTTGACTCAGTGGATAGAGCGTTGGCCTGCGGACTGAAGGGTCCCGGGTTCAATTCTGGTCAAAGGCATACCAGGTATGCCCAGGTTGTGGGCTCAATTCCCAGGAGAGGCCATGCAGGAGGCAGCTGATCAATGATTATTTCTCATCATTGATGTTTCTATCTCTCTCTCCCTCTCCCTTCCTCTCTGAAATCAATAAAAATACATTTTTAAAAAGAAAGAGCTTCAGCCTGTGCATTGAAGGGTCACAGGTTGAATTCGGTCAAGGGCACATACATCAGTTGCAGGTTCCCAGACTCTGGTCGGGGTGCTTGCAGGAGGCAACCAATTGTAACAGAAGTTACTGTTTAGCTTCCTGGTCACTAGAGGTAGCAGCCTGACTTCCTACAAATCTTACAGCAGACTAGCTTTCTGAGCTGTTTATTATAGATAAAAGGTTGTTTTCCTGGGCAAGTTGTTGCAGGTTGTGGGTCAAAGTTCTCTTTTGATATATGGCCTGTCTATTGTCCCTTAGTATGTTCAGTCTCACTTTGCATCATTCACATTATTTTTGAGTTAACACATTGCAGACAGATCACGAGAATTCTCGCTTTATATTACACAGTGTTTTACGAAGTATCTACTTTAAAAAGATATTAGCTTGCCCTAGCCAGCTTGTCTCAGTGGATAGAGCATCGGCCTGCGGACTGAAGGGTCCCAGGTTTTATTCCGGCCAAGGGCACATGCCTGGGTTTCGGGCTTGATCCCCAGTAGGGGGCGTGCAGGAGGCAGCCGATCAATGATTATCTCTCATCATTGATGTTTCTATCTCTCTCTCCTCCCTTCCTCTCTGAAATCAATAAAGAAATATATATTTTTTAAAAAGATATTAGCTTGTAAGAAAATGTAATAAATAACGTCAAAATGCAATGGGTATTTAATTTTAAAGCGTGCCTTTAACATTTATGTAAAACTTTTTTTGTACTCATTCAATAGAAACTTATCTGGCAACTGGGTAAAGCTAGCAATAAAACTACTGGTCTGCAATGTGTTAAAGTCTTTATCATAGGCTAAAAGGTTAATGTCTTTGTGAAGTGCTTAATTTAGCATGATTCCCCACCAGAAGAATTTAGCAAGCTTAAATTTTTATTTTTTTCTAGCACTAACATATTATTTTCACTTTCAGTGGTTACCAATGACACAGGAACTGAGCTTTCAAAAGTTTATTGAACAATCTGACTTACTAGAAGAACTTCAATATGACTTCAATGAAAAAACTGAGTTGAGACACATCGAGACACAAAGGCCTTTTGTCTTTAATTATTATAAAAATGTCCCTGAGAGAAATAGCAAGCGCTACCAGGCCCTTGGCCATTTGCTTGAAAAATACATGTATGAGCTTTTGGAGAAAGTGTGCAAATTACAAAAAGTATACATCACACCAGAGGCTGATAAGGAATCAAGAAGCTTCTTTTTTATGAGTGAGAGAGCATTAACAAATCATCATTCTGCTCTTCTTGTCCTTCTTCAAGACCAGGGGGTCCTTCGAGCTGGTCAATGGAGTCAGCAGGCAATAATATATCATGGTCTAGAACATGGAAGTCAGATACCATGTATTCAAATGGCATTGCAGGCACATTATGATGTAATTGTGTTAAACCCCAATGACAATTTTGTGGACCTAAAAATGGCAAAAGAGTGGAAAGGCCTTTTACCACAAAATATTGAGTCCTCTTCTCTAAAAATGGTTCAAACTGAGAGCTTTTTATCTCTCCAACAGCCTCTCCGATGTATTCCAAAAAGATGCAGCAACACCCCTGAAGAACACATGACTTATATTTGGGATTACTTCATTTCAAAGATTGAAGACAAGAATGTTGCCTTCATTGTACATGGTTATGGAGGCTTAGTTTTTATGGACTTGCTTGTTCGTAGGAAGTGGGAAGTAATGAACAAAGTATATGCTGTTGCACTTATTGACTCGCAACATCATGCAGGACACCAGCTGGGAAGTGATGTACAGTTATCAGCATGGATAAAGCACCACTGCCAGGAATGGGTGACAAGTCCTAAGCCTTTGAATAGACCTGCAGCTACTGTTTTGAAAAAAGAATTTCCTATGGTTTCTGCAGGCACTGAAAAACATGACTTAGCCATTTCCTCTAGCCTTCAGTCTATTTTTAAATACTTTAAAAAAGCTTTGAAAGCCAAAACAACTATTAATTTCTCTCATGTGCCAATGGTAACTAGAAGCTCCACAAAAATAAATCAAAGTGCTTAATTTACTTTTTTGTCATGTATGATTTTTTTTTTGTCCCACTGAAACTTTGCTAATGTCGATACTAGAAGAAAAGGAACACTGCTAGCTCAAACACAGTATTATATTCTGGATTAATGTTTGATTTGTTAATTTTTCTAAAGCAAATACGTTTTTTGTAGCCTATTATGAACCAGGAAGTCAGTCCATACCATCGTTAATATTTTATAGTATTAGTCAAGTTAGAGGACCTTTCTTTTGAAAAGCATCTTTCTTTTGGCTTAATAGAATGGCACCAAAACTGTAGTCAATGGAAATTAAATATTAAGTCAGTCTTTGATTTATATAGTATTAATGCCATATTAAAATTATAAGTGAACATAAAAATTAAATATCACAAGCAAATCCTATTCTTTGTGTGTGTGTGTTCTTTTGTTTAAATTTTTTGGTTATGTATGTTTATTCATACCTTCAGCTAATATTTGAGTGTCTCCTGTGTGCCAGTCAATACTAGGTATTGGAGACACTGGCAAACAAGGCCAACGTGGCCTTTATCCTTATGTAGTTTACAGTGAAAAGCAAATTGCAAGCCTGGCCAGTGTGGATCAGTAGGTGAGCATTGACCTATGAACTGGGAGGTTCAATTCTGGTCAGGGCACATGCCAGGTTGCAGGCTCAATCCCCAGAAGACAAACCAGCTAGGGCAGAGAAGGGGGTGTGCAGGAGGCAGCTGATCAGTGCTTCTCATCATTGACATTCCTATCTCTCCCTCTCCCCTCCTCTCTGAAATCAATAAAAATATTTCTTTAAAATTGCAAGTGTGAAATAAAGGGTGCTGTAGAACATCTAGCATAAGAGCTAACAAGCCTCACCCTGACTGGTTTGGCTCAGTGGATAGAGCGTTGGCTTGCAGACTGAAGGGTCCCAGGTTCTACTTCAGTCAGGGGCATATGCCTTGTTTTCAGGCACATCCTCAGTAGGGGATGTGCAAGAGGCAGCTGATGGATGTTTCTCTCTCATCGATGTTTCTAACTCTCTATCCCTCTGCCTTCCTCTCTGTAAAAATCAATAAAATATACTTTTTTTAAAAAGAGCTGACAAGCCTTTAGGTTCAAAGAAGATTTCCCTGATAAAATAAACATAAATAAAGCAAAAAAACAAAGTACTACCCTGAGATGAAGGTGCTTAGTTTAAAGAACAGTAGTAGTTATCTGAGAAAACAATCGTAGGCAAAGGAACAGTGTAGGCAAAGATCTGGAGGCAGGAGGAAAAACTCTGGTTCAACTAAAGCTAAAAACTTACGAGGGACTAGAGTTAAAGAAAACATTATTGTCCAGCTGGTGCAGCTCAGCTGTTGAGCATCAACCCAGGAACCAAAAGGTCACCGCTCTGATTCCCAGTCGGGGCACATGCCCGGTTAAGGGCTGGGTCTCCAGTAGGGGTGCACGCAGGAGGCAGCGGATTGATGATGTTTCTCTCATCAGTGTTTCTATCCCTCTCCCTTTTTCGCTGAGAATCAACAAAACCTATTTTTTTTTAAATAAAGCATTATTCATTTACATTTGTTAAAGACAATAAGAAAGACTATATTCAAGAGGCATTATTGCTTCCCTAGCCGGTTTGGCTCAGTGGATAGAGCGTCGGCCTGCGGACTCAAGGGTCCCGGGTTCGATTCCGGTCAAGGGCATGTACCTTGGTTGCAGGCACATCCCCAGTAGGGGGTATGCAGGAGGCAACTGATTGATGTTTCTCTCTCATCTATGTTTCTAACTCTCTCTCTCCCTTCCTCTCTGTAAAATATCAATAAAATATATTTTTAAAAAAGAGGCATTATTGCAAAGGGGGTTTTGCAGTGTGGGTTAGAGATTAGGATCAACCCCAAATACAAGGAAAAGTCGGGGGATTTGTAGCCAAGAAGCAGGGTAAAGGTCAATGGGTCAATGAATGGAAAATTACTAAGTGATAATATCAGGGGGGATGGGAGATTCTTGCTAGACAGATTTAATGGGATTCTTGCTGAAGGAAAGCCAGGGTGATATGATGTTGAGAGTGGAGGATGAGGAATTTTATCAGATACAAATAATGATCCAATAACAAGGGTGGGAGATTTTCGCTAAACTGACTCAGCAGAATACTTGCTACAACTATACTAAGCCAACTAAGGGCAGAGCCCAACAGTGGAGCCCAGTTGAAAGGAGGGCTCAGAGGAGAGAGGTTCATCAGTTAGAGGTTTATCAGGAAAGTTAGAGATGTAAGCAGAGGCAGGCAGCTTATGCAAGGCTGCATTGTCCATGGTTAAGATTTATGACTTGATTCTAATGACAATGAAAGCCCTTGGATAGTTTTAAATAGAAGAATATTATCAGATTTACATTTTTTAAAGAATATCCTGGTTGTTAGAAGAAGGACAGGCTTGGAATCAGGGAGACCAAATTAATTTTGGCAGTAGTTTGAGAAGTACTTAATACTTCTAATGAATAACATTTTATTACTGATTGGAGGTCAGAAATGAGGAGAAGGAAATGACATGGATCACTACCAGATTTTCGGCTTGAGTGACTAGATGTATAGAAATTCTGTTTGCTGATACAGGGACTTACTTACTGGTGAAATTTTTATTTTGGCTGTTCCAGAAAGTTTTAAAAAGAGAAAAAGCAATATCTCACAAATTATTTTTTAGCTCTGTCCATAGATGAATAAAAGAAGAACCTATTCTAGACATTGCATTTAAAAAATTGACTCTCAGCCCTAGCCAGTTTGACTCAGTGGATAGAGCATCGGCCTGCAGACTGAAGGGTCCCAGGTTCGATTCTAGTCAAGGGCATATGCCTGGGTTGTGGGCTCGATCCCTAGTAGGGGGTGTGCAGGAGGCAGCTGATCATTGATTCTCACTTACCATTGATGTTTCTCTCTCTCCCTCTCTGAAATCACTAAAATTATATATATATATCTTATCTTCTTATCTAATAATAGACAAATATGCAAATTGACCGCACCTTCGCTACGCCCAAGCCACGCCCACCAGCCAAGCCACGCCCACCAGCCAATCAGGATGGGTATGCAAATTATCCCAACAAAGATGGCGGCTAATTTGCATATCAAGACAGCGTAGAAAGAAGCCAAGAGCTGCAGAAGGGAGCAAAGCTACAGAGAAGCAAGCAAGCCAGGGGGGAGGAGAAGGGAGGAGCGGAGGCGGGGCCGGGGGAGAAGGGAGGAGAGCGGGCTGGCGTAGAAGGGAGAAAAGCAGGGGGGCTGGTGGAGAACTCAGGGCAGGGGACAAGGGAGGAGAGCAGGCAGGGCGGGGTAGAGTGCAGCAGGAAACCCTATTGCAGGATTTTTCCTGCAACGGGAACGCTAGTATGTATATATATATATATATATATATATATATATATATATATATATATATTTATCATTATTATTATTTTTTTTAATTGACTTTCTCTGCCCTAGCTGGTTTGGCTTAGTGCAGTGGTCGGCAAACTCATTAGTCAACAGAGCCAAATATCAACAGTACAACAATTGAAATTTCTTTTAAAAGCCAAATTTTTTAAACTTAAACTTCTTCTAACGCCACTTCTTCAAAATAGACTCGCCCAGGCTGTGGTATTTTGTGGAAGAGCCACAACTCAAGGGGCCAAAGAGCCGCATGTGGCTCACGAGCCGAAGTTTGCCGACCAAGGCCCTAGGGGAAAGTGACCTTGCCTGAAATAATCCACACTTTTAATTTCTTAGTCCCACCCTCTTTCTGCTTATAAAAATCATCCATTTTGGCCCTAGCCAGGTTGGCTCAGTGGATAGAGCATCGGCCTGCAAACTGAAGGGTCCCAGGTTCGATTCTGGCCAAGGGCACATGCCCAGGTTGTGGGTTCAATTCCCAGTGGGGGTCATGTAGGAGGCAGCCAATCAATGATTCTCTCTCATCATTGATGTTTCTATCTTTCCCTCTCCCTTCGTCTCTGAAATCAATAAAAATGTATTTTTAAAAAATATATTTGATTGATTTTTTACAGAGAGAAAGGGAGTGGGAGAGAGAGTTAGAGACATGGATGAGACAGAAACATCAATCGGCTGCTCCTGCACACCCCCCACTGGGGATGTGCCCACAACCAAGGTACATGGCCTTGCCTGGAATCGAAGCTGGGACCCTTGAGTCTGCAGGCCAATGCTCTATCCACTGAGCCAAACCGGTTACAGCAATAAAAATGTATTTTTTTAAAATCGTCTATTTTGTATAACTCCTTAGAGCACCTTTTTAGCTGCTTGATGGGATGCTACCCCATTCGTGAATCTGTTAATTAAAGCCAATTAGGTCTTCAAATTTACTGTTGAATTTTTGTTTGTTTTATAAATTTTATTTTTTCTTTAAAGATTTTTTATTAATTTTTTTAAATATATTTTATTGATTTTTTTACAGAGAGGAAGAGAGAGGGATAGAGAGTTAGAAACATCGATGAGAGAGAAATATCAATCAGCTGCCTCTTGCACACCCCCCACTGGGGATGTGCCCGCAACCAAGGTACATGCCCTTGACCGGAATCGAACCTGGGACCCTTGAGTCCGCAGGCCGACGCTCTATCCACTGAGCCAAACCGGTTTCGGCAAAGATTTTTTATTAATTTTTAAAGTGAGGAAGGGAGAGGGAGAGGAGCATCGATGTGAGAGGGAAACATCAATCAGCTGCCTCCCACACACACTCCACTGGGGATCAAGCATATTCCCTGATTGAGAATTGAACTAGCAACCTTTTTTTTTTTTAGGGGAAAGCGTGAACACAGTCCCCCCATTACCACAAATTATACAGTCGAGTTTCCCACATTCGGGGAAATCGCAGGGGTCAGCACATCTGGAGTGCAATGGATAAGCCTCGCCCTGGGAAAACCACCTTCGTGATCATGGTAGCTCCCCTGCCAGGTAAGTATGAACAAGCAACCTTTTGATGCACAGGTTTACACTCAGCTAACCAAACCACACTGGCCAGGACTATTTTTATTATTTTTTAAATAAACAGTTCTCTAAATGCAGTACAGAAGAGCCATCTTTTCCATTCATGAACAAACACTCCACTCATTCTATCCTGCAAGTATCATGTATATGAATACTAGAGGCCTGGTGCATGGGCAGGGAATCCCTCAGCCCAGCCTGTATCCTCTCCAATCCGGGACTCCAAGAATCAGGCCTAAACTGGCAGTCGGACATCCCTATCACAATCCGGAACCGCTGGCTCCTAACTCCTCACCTGCCTGCCTGCCTGATCACACCTAACTGCCCCCGCCCCCCGCCGACCTGGTCGCCCCACGCAGCCTGCTGTTCAGTCATTTGGTTGTTCCTCACTAACCCCCCTGCCGGCCTGGTTGCTCCACACAGCCTGCTGTTTGGTTGTCCATCCAGTTGTTTCAGTCGTGATGGCCCCTGGCTTTGTATATATTAGGATAACATGTGCTTAAACACTTCTCTAAATATAACAACAAAGAGCATATCCACAATATTTATTATTGTCTTTCTTATAATAGTGTAAATGTAAGGACATCCAAACCTGTAGAAAAAATTTTAAGAGTTTATGAAAGCCAAACAAAGGATATGCCTGGAAGCAAGATCTCAACAGACAGAGAAAAAAGCTTTTTAGAATGACAGTTTGCAGAGTTTTTTTTAAATGCATTTGGAATTAAGGAAGATTAAATAAAGATGGGAGAAAGCAAGATGGGGATTGGGTTACAAGATAATTAAGATTTTGTGCTCCCTTGGTCACAACAGTTTAGGGTCTGAAAAAGAGGATTACTCTGGCATTTCAAAGTGTATTAATCTAGATGTACAAGAACAATGGCCGGGGCTTGCTTAAGGCAAAGATAAACCTAAATTCTAGTCAGTTTGGCTCAGTGGATAGAGTATCAGCCCAGGTCCTGGGTTCCATTCCGGTCAAGGGCAGGTACCTCAGTTGCAAGCTCAAAAATTGAGTGCAGAAAGCAACCAATCAATGTGTCTATCTCACACTGATGTTTCTCTCTCTCTCAGTCTCTCCACCTCCCTTCCACTCTCTCTAAAAAATAAAAGAAAGAAAAAGAAAATCAATTGAAAAATATCCTTGGGTGAGAATTAACAACAACAACAACAAAGTTACCTGCCTGGGGTGTAACTACCCATCATGACCTGCCCAATTGGAAATTTTTGATCAGGTTACCATATATATATGTATATATACACACATATATATAAAATATATCCTATATAATAAAAGCCCAATATGCAAATGGACCAAACAGTGGAATGACCAGTCGCTATGACGTGCACTGACTACCAGAGGGCAGACACTCAACACAGGAGCTGCCCCACATGGGGAGCACCGCTCAGCTAGAAGCCAAGCTCATGCTGGCGAGCACAGCCGCAGTGGCAGGAGCCTCTCCCACCTCTGTGGCAGCGCTAAGGAGCAGCAAGCCAAGCGATAAGGAGCAGTGAGAAGGTAGGCAGTAAGGAGCAAGGGGTCCTGGACTGAGAGAAGGATGTCCGCTTGCTGGCTTAGGCCCGCTCCCCATAGGAGAGCAAGCGGACATCCCCAAGGGGTCCCAGACTACAAGAGGGTGCAAGACAGGCTGAGGGACCGCCCCCCAGTGCATGAATTTCATGCACCGGGCCTCTAATATATATACATATAAAAGTCTAAGTGAACAGCTGACCAGCTGGTAGCTATAACACACACTGACCACCAGGGGGCAGACGCTCAATGCAGGAGCAGAAACCACAAGCATGGAAACATGGAACAGACTGATGAATCTCAAAGGGAAGGGGGTGGGGAGGGCGGGAAGAGATTAACAAAAGATCTTATATGCATACTAGAAGCCCAGTGCATGATTTAATCATGCACATGTAAGCTGTCTGTCCACTGGTCGGCAGCTCCGAAGTCCCTGGGCCCCTAGGGCGAGGCGGGGCGGGGGCGTGGTCCTCCTGCGGCCGGAGCCCAGGCCAGGGTCTTGCCTTTGCCTCCCGCCCAGGAAGGCTGGGGCCGCCACGTGCTCCTGCGGCCCAACTGCCGCCAGACTCCTCCCCGGGGAGCCGCGCTGCCCGCCCGCCGCCCGCCCACCGCCCGCCGCCTCCAAACCTCCAAAAGCCAGCTCGGCTCGCTGCCCCAGAGGCCTGTCTGTGCCGCAGCACAGCCATGGCGCAGACGCTGAGCTCGCGTCGCCGCTGGCAACGCGAGCTCAGCGTCCTGCCGGCCCAATCACCACCCCAGCCACCCCGAGTCCCGCCCCGTGTCACCCGCTGGCCCAATCATGGGCGTAGCGGAGTGATGGTAATTTAAATATTACCTTTTTATTATGTAAGACTAGAGGCCTGAGGGACCCCAATGGTGCACGAATTCGTGCATGGGGCCTCTAGTGTGTGTGTGTGTGTGTGTGTGTGTGTGTGTGTGTGTGTGTATATGTGTTGATTTCATATATATAGTTGATTTCAGAAAGGAAGAGTTATAAACATCAATGATGAGAGAGAATCATTGATTGGTTGCCTTAGACTTGTCCCCTACTGGGGATCGAGCCTGCAACCCTGGCATGTGCCCTAACCAGTTGAACTGTAACCTCTTGGTTCATAGGTTGATGCTCTACCATTGAGACACACCAACTGGGCTCTCATTGCAGTTTTGATTTACCCTTTCCTAATGATTAGTGATGTTAAACATCTTTTCATGTGCTTATCGGCCATTTCAATATGGTCTTTGGAGGAATGTCTATTCAAGTTATTTGCCTTACTGAAGTTCTACTCAAGTACTTTTGAATTGGGTTGTTTTTGTTGTTATTCTTTATATGTTCTGGATAGTAATCTTTTATTAAATATGTAAGTTGTAGTTATCTTTTTACTCTGTTGATAGTGTTCTTTGATGTACAAAAGGTTTTAACTTTGAAGTCCAAAACGTCTATTTTTTCTCTTGTTGCCTGTGCTTTTGGAATCATATCCAAGAAATCATTGCCAAATCCAATGTCATGACATTTCCCCCCTATGTTTCCTTCTAGGAATTTTATCGTTTTTTATTGTCACATTGAGGTCTTTGATCCATTTTGAGTTAATTTTTGAATATATTTTATTGATTTTTTACAAAGAGGAAGGGAGAGGGAGAGTCAGAAACATCTATCAGCTGCCTCCTGCACACCTCCCACTGGGGATGTGCCTGCAACCAAGGTACATGCCCTTGACCGGAGTCGAACCTGGGACCTTTCAGTCCACAGGCTGATGCTGTATCCACTGAGCCAAACCGGTTAGGGCTTGAGTTAATTTTTGTATATGGTTTTAGGTTATGGGCCTAACTATGTTTAATTTTCACCTGACTGTATGTTTTTCTTAATTTTTTTATTTTTATTTTTTAATGTTTTTATTGATGAGAGAGAGAAAGGGAGAGAGAGAGAGAGAGAGAGAGAGAGAGAGAAAGTATTATCAATCATTTCAGTTGCCTCCCATACCAACTGGGGACTGAATCTGCAACCTGGCATATGCTCTGACCAGGAATCTAACTAGCAACCTTCTGGTGCACAGAAAAACATTCAAACAACCCACACCAGCCAGGGCAGTTTTGTTGATTTTTTAGAGAGAGGGAGAGGGAAAGTAAGGGAGAAAGGGAGTGAGGGAAGGGGAGGAGGAGGAGGGAGATGAGGAGAGGGGGGGGGGGGGGGGATTGGGGATTGAACCCACAACCTGGTATGTGCCCTGACCAGGATTTGAACCTGCAACCTTCAGGTGTACCAGAGTATGCCCCAACCAACTAAGCCACCTGGCCAGGGTGGATCTAATGATATTTTGCAACATTCACTGAAAAGAGTATCCTTTCCCCAATAATGTTTGTGCCTTGTTTTGTAATGACAACTAAACCAAAACACTTTAATTTGCTTACTAAACAAAACACCTACAGACTTGATTTTGGCCCAAAGCCCAGTAATTTACAGTAGTGTCTTAACTTCATTTTCACATTAGATTTTCTAAATGAGCTAAGGCGAGTGCGAGATATTTAGTGTTGCCTATCAGGAGCCAAGCAATGCACCAGGTACTGGTGATTAATTGGTCAAAAAAGTAACTTAAAGTCCTAGCACCAAAGAGTTTAAAGCTCAGTGAGACTTGAGAAAACATCCTTTTATTTTAGTATTATGGGAATAAACAAAAGGACTAAGTAGCGAGTAGGTTCTGAAAAGGGGATTAGCCCTGGCAGGGTACCTCAGTTGGTTAGAGCAAAGATCAGATACACCAAGGTTGTGGTCCATCCCTGGTCAGGGTACATACCAGAAACAACCAATGAATGAATGAATAAATGGAACAACAAATCAGTATTTCTCTCTTTTCCCCTTTCTCCCTTCCTCTCTCTTTCTAAAATCAATAAATAAAAAAAATAAAAAAGAGAAGATTAGAATTTTAAATAATGGACGGGGGGGGGGGGGGTAAAAGGAAAAAAACGGAAAAAGGGGGGTAAAAATGGGAGAAGAGAACAAAAAAAAGAACAGCTAAACTGCCCACCATTGAGAGGATGGTTGGCAATGGCGCAGGGGCGGCAGCCAGCCTCTCCCACAGCGCTGCTTTCCAGGACGGAAACCTGCCCCTACGCCTGACGTCATAAGACTGCGCCCAGTGGGGGGCGGGATTTCCGGCCGTGGGTCAAGGGTCAGTGACGGTTCCTGCGCGAACTGATACGCGAGCTGTGGGTCAGTTTGGCGGTGATCGGTGCGAGTGCTCTGCTTCACCGGCGGAGCCACGGTCCCTGCAGTGCTGGTATGGGCGTTTGTTGTCACCCTCCCGAGAGTGTGTGTGTGAGTGTGTGAGTGTGTCTGTGTGTGAGTGTGTCTGTGTGTGTGAGGGGGGGCGGGGGAGGACGCGGGGGACGTTCAAAGATAAGACTTAGCGGAGCATGTGCCCTCAGAAGGCCCACAGTTCAGAGGAAGCCCATATCGATGCATAATGTGTGACGTGTTTTCTTTCCTTTTTGAATTTTTGGAAACTTTAGCTGTGCTATCAACTTTGGGGAAAGTATCCCAGTGGTACCGTGCTGGGTTGGCATTGTACAGAAATTAACTGCCATATTGGTCTTGAAATGTTACATTTTTTTCCATTTGTACAGGGGTAATGCGCTGTATTAAATATGTAAGGTCTTATCTACATGGGTTTGATTGCAGAAACTAAAAAAGTATTCTCTAAGTCATAATAAAAAAGGAAGCCCAGTGACTTAAGAAACTATAAGTACTACAATATCTGGAACAAGAACAGTGTTTCCCAAAATAATACCCTTTTTCACTTTTTTATGTTTTCGGTTTTCATTTCTATGCTATCCCAAAAATCTTTACTAGTTACAGAGACAAAACTCAAAAAACTTTTTTTCTGAAATCATTGTTTCTCATATTGAGGCTGAGGACTCCAGTTAAATATTCCAAGGAGTCTAAAATAGTTTGGTTTTTTTTTTTAAGTTGTCTGAACAGCCCTAGCCGGTTTGGCCCAATGGATAGAGCATCGGCCTGCGGTCCTGGGTTCGATTCCAGTCAAGGGCATGTACTTTGGTTGCATGCTCGATCCCCAGCCCTAGTTGGGGAGCATTCAGGAAGCAACCAATCCATGTGTCTGTCTCACATCGATATTTCTCTGTCTCTCCCTCACCCCTTAAGAAAGAGAGAAAGAAAAGAAAATGGGGTAGAAGAGAAGTGAATGGATTCAAGAAGTATTTAGAAAGTAAAATGAATGTAACTCAAATGGATATGATATGCTGTGTGTGAGAGAGGACAATAAGGAATAACTCCCAGTTTCTGGCTTCAGCAAGTAAATGGATAGCAGTGTCCCTCCCTAAAACAATGAGGCGGGAGAAGCAGATTGGGAAGGCAAAGCAGAGAGATTATTTCAATTTGTTGCATTTGAGGTCTTCTGATTCATGGTGACTGAAGCCACAGAGATAAATCCAACCCCTTAGAGAAAATGTTTAGATTGAAAAACAAGGCTAAGGACAGAACTCAGAGGCACATCCACCTTTAGAGGGGGTGAGAGGATGGGGCATCTGAGCATCAGTGCATAGGTCAGAGGAAGGAGACTCAGGAGCATACAGAGTCACTAAAGGAAGAAAATTTTCTTTTCAAGTATTTTAGTTGCATTTTGTAAAAAGTTGAATTTCTTCCCTCCCACCCCCCACCCCTTCAAAACTGGCACTAGTTTCACATCTTTAAGGGTCTTCATTGTCTTGTGGACATCCCGACCTGCAGGATAAACTGTGGAGCTTATATATTTTTTCTCTCATTTTGGACATTTTGTTTGGCAATAACATTATTTGCTGCAAAATAAAGTCTGAACTAGGGAAAGGAGGTTTGTTTTAAAATCAGTAGATCTCTTTTTACTTCTGTTTTGATAACATGAGAACCTTGGTACAGAAGCTCCCAAGTGCTTTTTTACCAGTTGTCATATTCTGTAACTTTTCAGCCCTTGGTCTTCACGTGTTGCTTACGGTACAGATCTTGTGTTTGGGTCTGTACAGGATGGGTGTAGTATAGAATGGAGAAGAATACAACATCATGACCTTAGCCACATCAGTGGTGTATAACTGTTACGTAGTAATAATTGATTTTCTGGGCCCTGAAGGAACTTCAAAGTATCCTTTTGCCTAAAGCAATAGCGAAATTCATGTCTAAAATAAGAACCCAAATAAGTTTTACACTTTTACCTAGTGAGTGATCATAGGCTCTAGGCCACAGGAGTCTAGGAAAAATTAATGGTGCAGCAAATAAAGTTGTACTCAGATTCCACTTTGTGTTTCAGAAATTGATTGCATTTAAATGTCTCAAATTTATACTTGTAGATAGAGGGTTTTTTAATCTTTAACTTTTCATTACATTTTTCTTCTTTTATAGGGGTTTTCTTATATGCCTGTTTTCCTCAAAATGAGTATTGGTATCACCTTCATAAGACCTTTTGCCAGAGTTTTGGTGCCATTTACCCTTAATAGGAAGAGAAGGGTTTTATATTCAACGATTCTACAGAGATACATGTCTTCCAAAATACCAGCTGAATCCTATCCTAAAAAAGAAACCACATCACCTGAACAGCTGGAATTGGATGGGTGGAAAATTACAATGAAATCTAGTGTGCAAGAAGGTGTTTCAACAGTCTCAAGTGCCAAGGATGAAGATCCTGTAGCTGCCACTAGGGAATTAATTGAGATGTGGAGATTGCTTGGCAGAGAAGTACCAGAACACATCAGTGAAGAAGAGCTCAAAACCATTATGGAATGTGATTCTAAATCATCAAAAAAAAAATATTTAAGATATTTATATCTTAGGGAGAAAAAGAAGAAAGCTAATCAAATAAAAAAGGAAATTAAAGCAGCAGCAAGGGAAAAAGCAATACAAGACCAGCTGCTAGAAACCACTAACCAAGATAAACAGCAAGACTTTCTATTTCTACGACTTTGGACTAGGAGTATGGACATAGCAATGGGCTGGAAGGGTGCCCAGGCCATGCAGTTTGGACAACCTTTGGTTTTTGACATGGCTTATGATGATTATATGAAACCAAAAGAACTGCAGTATACTGTTTCTCAACTTCTAGAAAGTGAAGGATGGAACAGAAGAGATGTTGATCCTTTCCATATTTTTTTCTGCAATCTTAAACCAGATAGCCCTTTTCGTAGAGAGTTAATTAAACGATATGGAGAAAAATGGAACAAATTGCTTTTAACAGCAACAGAAAAGTCTCACGTAGATTTATTTCCAAAGGACAGTATTATATATTTAACTGCAGATTCTCCCAATGTTATGACTTCTTTCAAGCATGACAAAATTTATATAGTGGGATCTTTTGTTGATAAGAATATGCAGCCAGGTGCATCCCTAGCCAAGGCAAAACGGCTGAAGCTGGCAACAGAATGCTTTCCATTAGATAAATATTTACACTGGGACACTGGGACAAAAAATCTCACCATAGATCAAGTAACACGTATTTTGTTATGTCTGAAAAACAATGGTAGTTGGGAAGAGGCTCTGAAGTTTGTTCCTAAGAGAAAACATGCTGGTTATCTGGAGATTTCTCAATACCCTCAAGAATTTGTCAACAGAATGAAGAAGTCAAAGACTATTAATTCATTTCCAAAAGGCTCTCTAAATATATACACACAGAAAAAGTGACTTGAAAGAGAAGTATTTGATAGCTTAAGAAGTAAATGGATTGGAAATACAGTTTGTTTTGTTTCTTCCTGAATGGAATTCACTTGCTCTTGAAAGAGTCGTCTTTATAAACTAACAAGTATTGTATCTTTCCCCAATTTATTAAATATCTGCAAACTTTGGAAATATATTTTGTTTACATAAAAATAGTTTTAGAAAGTAAGAGAGTTGTTCAAGTTTGTTGAGCCCAGTAAAACAGTTGTATCATTGGTGTGGCTTTTTTATGAATACATGCGTCTCAGACTCTATTTTCCTTCTTAAATGTTCTTTTAGCCATGAAGTGGGGAACCAGGGTGGGTGGCAGGGGGACCAGGCTGGCTGTCCGTCCCTTGGGATCTCCAGCTCAATCCTGGCTGCTCGGGAAGGGGGGTTCCTGCTAATTCACCTCCAGGCACATGTGGCTGGTTGGGGGCTCAGGCCGGTGGGAAAGCGGGCACTGGCGACTTCATCTCTATGGGCGTGGGCCGGGCTGGCTGCTGATGGAACGTGCTGCCCAGTCGGAGCTGCTCATGCGAGTGCTGCTGCTGCTGGGGCTTGCAGCTCTGACGGGAGCTTCGGGGAGCGCCTCCAACCTACCCACGCTGGTAGCGGAGGCGGCTGGGCCTAGGGACTGGTGAACGGGCAGAAGATGGCCCTGATCGCCGGCTAGGCCTCGGGACCCCATCATGATTTCGTGTGCTGGGCCTCTAGTAAAGATATAAAATGTCAGATGGTAATAAGTGGTACTAGTTTCTCTCCCTCTCTCCCCCTCCTTCCCTCCCCCTCTAAATCAATAGGAACATGTCCCTGAGTGAGAACTAGAAGAAAAACCCCAGTATCTATAAATAAATACATAATTTCACATTAAAAAGTCTCATGTTTGGCCGAAACCGGTTGGCTCAGTGGATAGAGCGTCGGCCTGCGGACTGAAGGGCCCCAGGTTCGATTCCGGTCAAAGGCATGTACCTTGGTTTCGGGCACATCCCCAGTAGGGGGTGTGCAGGAGGCGGCTGATCGATGTCTCTCTCGTCGATGTTTCTAGCTCTCTATCCTTCTCCCTTCCTCTCTGTAAAAAATCAATAAAACATATATTTTTTTAAAAAGTCTCATGTTTGTCTCTTTAAAAGTGAGAGTCTCCGTGATTAAATAACTTGTGAAGATCACATCTGGGGAAAATAAAACACACATGAATTAATTACCTGCTCTATGTAAAATATTTTGCTGGGTATGTTTACATATACTATCATAAGTGATGGACCGGGACTTCAAATCACCCAATCACCAAACCACCCTGCTTTTGTCAGGAGACATAATTTCTTTCTCCATTCTCTAAACTTGGAACCTGAGGAGTCATCCATCCACAAACACTGAGCACTGTTCATATATGAAATGCCCAGTACAAAGTGCTGTGAATAAGAAAATAATGGTCTGTGTTGGGGGGAATAAAGGTCTTTGTTGTCAAAGAACTTTTGAGCCATGAAGGGAAACCACTTTTTTTTTTAACACATACTAAAGGAAGTATAAAGTTACCAAACAATGCTATATAGAAATCATCTCACTTGGTCCTCATGACCGCCGTTTGAGGAGACACTATTATTTCTATTTTACAGAAAAGGAAGTGTAGGTCCTGTTGACAGTAAGAAACCCTTAAGATTTACTCAGCCAATAAGGGGTAGATCAGGGTATTCAAAACCAAGTTCTGACTCCTTAAGACCAGTTTCTGTAATACTCACTGTATATTGTAGGGCAAACCCGGAAACTCCAGTTCCCTAGGCAAGGAATAAACCCTGTATAGCAAAAGGGCAGTATAATATAGGAAAAAAGGGAAAATGAGGCTGTAAAGTTAGACTGGGGCCCCATATAACGCTTGGACTTCATTCTGCAACACTCAGGCAGAAATTACTGCAGTCCCCACTTAATAAAGTAACTTCTGTTAACTTGATACAGAAATTGCAGCCTTTAGAAATAGTGGTTTTACCACCTGGCTACCGTGTCCTTGGACAAACGACTCTCTGGCCTCAACTCACAATAAAGATAATTCCGCACTGAGCTCTCCTGGGGAGTCAACGAAATAGTGTCTAACACAAGAGGGCGCTCAATAAACGCTAATTTCTCCTAAAAAAAACCCAAACACGCTAATTTCCCTCTCAAGTAGCGAAAAATACGGCCCTACATTTTTTTTCTTTGAGTAGGCAAGGCGATCCAGCAACACCAAAACGAGAGCCAGCTAGCTTAAGCTGCAATTACACCCGTCTGCAGAAACCTTACTCGATTCTACCACCGCCCCCGGGGTGATGCGCCCCCGCCCCTCACTTCTCCGGACCGCGAAAACAAACCCGACGTCCAGTCAGAAGCCCGCACCAGTCCTCACAACAGGGCCGCCCCGCCTTCCCCGCCCCGCCTTCCGAGGCCGCTGGGCTACCCAGTCCCCTGCACTTCCGTTTTCACTCTCCGGGGCCGCTCTAGGCTGCCGCCCGCCCGCGGCGCCGCATCTCCATGGTTACTGGGCGGGGCCGTGACGTCCTTGGCGTGGCTGCAGGGAGGCCGCGGCGGGGAAGATGGCGGACGGGAAGGCGGGAGAGGAGAAGCCGGAGAAGCCGCAGCGAGCTGGAGCCGCCGGAGGTGAACACAACCCCAGCGTCGCGGGCTGAGCGGGATGCTCTGGGTCTTTCTTTGAGCTCCCGGGGTGGAGGGCGGGGGGTGCGGCGAGAATGGGCGGACCTGGCGCTCACCCGGCCAGGTGCTGGGCCCAGACGAACCCTGGGCGCGCCCGGTGCGGCCCGCGGGGATCCGGGCCCGCATCACCTCCTGGACGGGGGATAGTCGGCCCCAGTTCATCACCTCCCGGCCCCCCGGAGGCCCCGCCTCCGAGGAGAAGGGAGATGGGCACCCAAAAGGGGAACAAACTCGGGTGGGACCCGGCGCCGCGGTGCCGGAGGCGCTACCGCCACCCGGGAGACGCGCCTCGCACGGAACACGGGCGCGCTCCGGGGGAGGCCCCGCCGGCGGCCGAGGGGCCGGCCGCACGCCAGGTTTCCGCCTGGGCCGCCCTCTCGGTTACACCTAGCGGGCAGCCTGCTGCTTGGCGCTGGGGAGGTGGGCGACCCCGGCCTTTTCTCTCTTTCCTCTATTTTCAAGCCGAACACTGACCCCGTGACGGGATGGGGGTCGAGGCGGTGGAGAAAAGGGGGACACCTTTGTCTGCCGGCTGGTTGGAGCGGCGGGGTGCAGGGTTAGGGTTCGGCCGCCTCGCTTTGGAGTGTCCACCGTTTCCGAGTCAGACTCTTGCCCGCTGTCTGCGTGCCAGACGCTTAGGTGCCAGCACAGGCTAGGGTAACTCTCCCTGCGCTTCGTGGCGATACAAGCTCGGCCTGTCTTTGTTGTGCCCCCTCCTCCCCTGTGCGTTTAGGTCTTGTGCCTTAAGGAAGAGAAACGTAATTCCTCCGGCCACCCTTTGTCGTAACAAGGCAACTAATTGAACACGTGCGAGCCGATCTTAGCATCTTTAGAACGTTTTCGGTATTATTCTCTAACTCCCTCAGGTTCTTACTCCTGGAAGTATTTAGTATGAGAAAACACAGCACATTTAATAGCATTGGAAGGCAACTATTAGGAACGATTAACGTGATGTTTAATGTGAATTGCCTTGAGAAAAGTGTAATGCTCAGTTACTTTTTAAAATTTCCTTTTTAAAAAAATATGTACCGTGGTATTAGTTGAGCCATACTCCTCCCTCCCCTCTCCCCTGGTTATTTACTACCTAATTAGGGACTTTTTTTCCCCCCCCCCTCAAAAATTGTCTTGGAAACTATCGAGTAAAATTACATTTAAAAATTAGTTATTTGAAGAAAAAAATTGGTAGCCTAAACAGTCTTACCTGGATATAAACTGGCTTTTTTTTTAACTCTCTTGACTGAAAGTATAGGAGATGTATTTAATATGCTGTCAAAGTATTAGCATAATTCCACTATATAATTTTTCCACCACCCCTTCAGTAGGGATAATTAGCTTTAGTATGAATATTGATGTTTCTGTTTTAGCATGTTTTCGGGGGGAGTAGTAGTGATATAAAGTTATCTTTAGTAATTGGTATTAAAATTATTGTGGTCACCTTATAGATGACAGAATAAGTGATAACTCTTAATAACTTCTTCATAATTTGTCTTAGGTGTGCTTTCCTTTACAAGAAAATAGTGCTGTTGCACATAACCTATTTTTATTTTTTAAGAGAAGGTACCATTTTGTTTATTTAATTGTGGGGGTTTTGTTGTTTTGAGGGAGAGAGAGAAACATCTATTCTTTGCCTCCCTCACACACCCAACGGGGCATGAAATCTGCAACCTGGGCATGTGCCCTGAGTGGGAATCAAACCCACAACCTTTCTTTTGGTATAGGAACACGTTCCAACCAACTGAGCCACACCAGCCGGGGCACATATGCACAATTTTTAATGTTAGATATTTTTAAAAAATATATTTTTATTGATTTCAAAGAGAAAGGGAGAGGGAGATAGAAACATCAATGATGAGAGAGAATCATTGATCAGCTGCCTCCTGCACACTCTCCACTGGGGATCGAGCCCGCAACCCAGGCATATGCCTGACCAGGAATCAAACCATGACCTCCTGGTTCTATAGGTTGAGGCTCAACCATTGGGCCACACCAGCTGAGCTAATGTCAGGTATTTATAATGAAGTTGTACAAAGGAATCATAGTTAAAATATTTAATAGAGTGGGTATTGCTGAATTGATCATTTTGTGGCCAGTTGCCACTGTTTTGGAAATACTATGAAGTTATTTCAAGGGTTTATTTAGAGAATATTCTGATTTTTAATTCCTATTGAATAGTCCAATAAGTTGGAAGTATAAGTATTTTTTGTGAGATTACTTTCATAGTTAAGATGGATTTATGTGAATAAGAGGAGAGATAATGCTAAGGGTGAGGCCTTAGGTAGATTTTTTTTTCTCCCTATGGCTGAATTTTTGTATCTCCTTGAAATAAAGAGAAATTTTAGAGAAGAGCTATTCATATCATAATAATGGCCATTTCAGGATATTGTAGGTATCTAAGATCTATCTAATGAAATTGACATTTTTTATGCCAGACACTAGGAGGGTCTTGAATATGTTCTCATTTAATCTCTCAGAGCAGTGGTCGGCAAACTCATTAGTCAACAGAGCCAAATATCAACAGTACAACGATTGAAATTTCTTTTGAGAGCCCAATTTTTTAAACTTAAACTTCTTCTAATGCCACTTCTTCAAAATAGACTCGCCCAGGCCATGGTATTTTGTGGAAGAGCCACACTCCAGGGGCCAAAGAGCCACATGTGGCTCGCGAGCCACATGTGGCTCGCGAGCCACAGTTTGCCGACCACAGTGTTAGAGAGATGGCTGCGTGCCCTTTTTTCAGGTGAAGAGCTACCAGTGTGTAAATGGGTCATGAAGGATACCCCTAAACTTTCTTAATAGGTAATTTTTTTGAAAGTATGATACCTTTATGCCCTAAGGCACTCCTCTCCCCAACCATTCAATGGGGGGGAAAAATGTTTGTACAATGTGTAATTTAATTTCATATTAACTAATCAACACACTTTGTTCAGAATGATTATAAACTAGATAAAATCCCTTTTATTAAAATATCCCTTGATAAAAAATATAGTAGTTTGATATAACTGTCCCTGTTTTGTTATACATTTTTTAAAGTTGACCATATACTTATTCATCCTTTAAAATATAAGTCACATTGCCAAAAAATTTTCCAAAAGTCTATGGTCATCCAAAATTTTGTTTTCCAGAGTCTCAAAATAGGAAACATCTCATTAAATACATTGAAAACAGCAGTTTTTATTAAAACCCCTAATATTAAAGTAGCACATGTTGTGTTTAAAGGAAGGTACTTAATGGAATTAAGAACTGATGTTGATATTTAATGGTATGTTTCAAAGCTTACGTTAGGTTGAAATAATATTCTAAAGAGCTCTCTCTATATATAATTGTAGAAATTATAATAATCACACTGATAATAACAGATTTGGCTGTCACATTCCCCCCTCACATCATTGCTTACTTCATTTCGCTGTATTTCCTAAATGTTTCATATATCTTACTACATAATTATTAGAAGAGGATTGCATGAAGAGAAAATAACAGTTCAGTCAATGAAAGGTGTAATGAGTACTAATAGTGCACCCACCTTCCTTCACTCCTTTTCCCCCTACCTTTTTATTGAAGAATGTTTTCTAAAGCTACTAAGTATTTACAATTGCTTTCAAAAAAAAAAAACAAAAAACTTACTGAGAGTGAGCAAGGCTAGTTTTCTATATCCAGAAATAAATTGCTGATCTGGAATCAGCCATGTGTGGAAATGACCTAATAGACATAGTATGCTTTAATCTTCAGTGTGCATCTGAGATGTAGGTGATCTTTATAGTATGCTTCTTCAGATGACAAAAATACAGACATGAATATAATTGAGTTGCTGCCAGTTGATTACTTGCTTAATGATAGTTTCCCAGCTCCCCTTTTCATGCTACCTTTTTCTAGAAATCTTCCCTATAGCATGATGCAATTGGACAGGTACTGTTGTGTTCCATGTATTAGCACGTTACTAGTTCAGCTAGTTATCACACAATGTTATTAATATTATAGTAAGAATTATATTTTCACTCCCCACTATTTATGCTTTAATTTTTGAAGATTATTTTTTGTTTCAAAAATATTTTCTGGATAACGGGAGACCTAGAATTAGGTGAAGATGGGTTTTAAAAGAACAGGAAATCTTGACTAATTATAACCCTTGAGTCACAATTCAAAGCAGTTATACTACAATTAAGACTAAATGTTCTTTGCACTATTTGTTTTCGTTTATTTTCAGAATATATATTCCAATTTGAAGAGTTTTCAATTTTAGCTGTGTATCAGTCACAAAGAAGTTATCACTGTTTGGGTTTACTGTAAATATACATCATTAAAACTATAAATAGATGGGGGCTTGCCCTTGGGGGTGGGAGTCGCTGGAGGGGTAAAGATGGGTTTTAAAAGAACAGGAAATCTTGCACTATTTGTTTTTGTTTATTTTCAGAATATCTATATATTCCAATTTATAAATAGATGGGGGCTTGCCCTTGGGGGTGAGAGTCGCTGGAGGGGTCAGTCGGGGGGGGGGGGAGAAAGGAGACGTAATACTTTAAACAATAAAAAAAACTATAAATAGAAAGCAGAATAAAATTTAGCATAAACTATTTTAGTTATAAACTTAGACTTTGAAAAAACTTTACATAATACTTTTATTTTTTATTTATTTTAAATTTATTGGGGTGACATTGGTCAACATGAACATATAGGTTTCAGGTGTGAGTTTCTGTGTTACAAGATCTGTATATTGCACCATGTGCCCACCACCCAAAGTCAAATCTCCTGTCACCATATATTGGGACCCCCTTTTCCATCTCCCCCCTTCCCTCTGGCAACCACCACATACATAATACTTTTTTAAAAGAAATTCTAAATTGAGTTCTGCATTTTAGCTATTGAATAGTAATCTATCTTTCTTCAGGTACTTTTGTAATTTCATATCTGAGTAAGTAAATGGCACCTCCTGGGGAAATCCCAAAACCTCATCCTGCTTAATCTCTTTCCTACATTGTCATTACAACTCTCACCCCTTGTCCAAAGGAAATTAAAGAGTTATTTTTCCTCTCAACAAAATCAGATGTTCTGTTCAAAGTGCTTATTAACTAGAGACTCTACAATTCCAAACTATATAGATTTAGATATATAGCCTCTCCTTTTTTAATCAGTTACTTGTCAGTCTGTTTATGTTTACTTTCCTTCCTTCCCCTCCATTCAAGCTTTTTGTCCTGTTTCTTAACTATTGTCAGGGCTATCCCTTAGAGCAGTGGACGGCAAACTCATTAGTCAACAGAGCCAAATATCAACAGTACAACGATTGAAATTTCTTTTGAGAGCCGAAAACCAACTTCTGCGCATGGGTCACGAAGTTTCAATCGCACTGTATGTGCGGGCGCACGTGGTATTTTGTGGAAGAGCCGCACTCAAGGGGCCAAAGAGCCGCATGTGGCTCGCGAGCCACGGTTTGCCGACCACTGCCTTAGAGCATCTTCTCTTTCTCCATAAATAAATCATCCATTGTAGCAGAATACATCCCATAGAGTGAATTGGTAAACTGGGGAAAGAAAATACGAATTTTAATAGTAGTCAACCTTCTGTCTTACCTCCCGATATGTTCTTAGCCTTGTATAACATACCTGAGAAATTCAAGATATGAACTAATTTCATCATTTATTAATGCAAACACGAGCAAAATTACTGAAAAACATCTTGTATGTATGCCTTCTGCTGTTTGAAATTATAATTAGCTCATCTGTCTTTCATGATTAAAAATAATGTATAAACCTAAGTATGATTGTTAAAAGCTCTTAAGGATAACTTAAAACAGGTGATAATAACCACGCTTTCAGAGTAGAAGTACTCAAAAGGTGATAACCTTGTAGTCTTCTTTAAAGTTCCTTTACAAGTAAAGATTGTGTGAGATGTACATGAGGAACACATCACTCAAGAAAGTTATTCCAGGCTTAATAATATTGTAGTTCAGGTAATAATGGCTGTTTATAACTGTAGTTCAGGTAATGTTTATAACTAGGTACTTTGTATAACTAATAGTACATTATTGAAGAATATTGGAACTTATTAGTCATATGTATTATCCTGTGATGTGACTAATTGCCCACAAACTAGTTTGTTAGAAAAATTTACAGATCTTAATTTCTAAACAAAAATCTCACAAATAACCAGATTATCGAACAACTTACAGTGTTTAGTTGAAGGGTCTTTACTTTCTGTGAACTCTGTGTTTATAATTTTAAATTGCTCTGTATTTTATGCTAGTTAATTCATGGGAGCTTCTTCTACTGCCACAATCTCAGTTCCTGTTATTATACTCTAACAAACAGTGGAAGAGGCTGTTGGGTCAGTAGGTGACAACTGCAGAGGTATCTTCCTTATAACGATGCTTTTTGAGGTTGCTGCTCCCGTCAGTCTGCTCAGTAAAAATAGCTCATCTTGGTAAGTTGTTTCGACTTCACCAGGACCTGAAGAAGAAGCAGAAAAACCTGTGAAAACTAAGACTGTTTCTTCCAGTAATGGAGGGGAAAGTTCCAGTCGCAGCGCTGAGAAGCGATCAGCTGAAGAAGAAGCTGCAGACCTCCCAACAAAGCCTACAAAGATCTCCAAGTTTGGATTTGCCATAGGTAGTCAGACGACAAAGAAAGCCTCAGCCATATCCATCAAACTTGGATCAAGTGTGAGTTGTTATTTTATATATGATATTCGTAATGGGTCTTAAGAATTTGTTTTGGAAACCTGTTTTCACTGAGTTAGGTAAATTAAGGATTAAAATGTACATGTAGGTATTTACAGAGTTATTAGCTCCATGTTCAAGAAAGACCTGGATGAACTAAACCTTAATAAAGCTTTTTTTTTTAAAGGTTTGGAATATAAGAAACAACTACAACTAATAGCTTAGAATTTTCCTAAGTTGAGCAAAACCAACTTTTTTCAGAAAGAATTTTTTTCAGAAAGAATTTCAGCTTATTTTTAATTTCTTTCAATTCTAGCAATATTAAAAATAATATCTCTAGAAATCAATTTATCTTAAAAGGTTAATACTAGCAAAATATTCCTTGATAAGAAGAGCTTCCTGATTATCTTATTTTTGGAGCTACACGAGGATCTTCATTGATATCCTGTGACAGTAGTTCCTTACAAATCAACTTTTGATCCCTTGTGGGGTTTTTTGCACGTGTGGTTTTTTTAAAATATATTTTTATTGATTTCCGAGAGAGGAAGGGAGAGGGAGATAGAAACATCAATGATGTTGGGGAAAAAAATAAAAAAGAAACAAACACTAGTGATGAGCAGTGATGAGAGTGAATCACTCATCTGCTGCCTCCTGCACACCCCCACACTGGGGATCCAGCCTGCAACCTGGGTATGTGCCCTGACCGGGAATCGAACCATGACCTCCAGGTTCATAGGTCATTGCTCAACCACTGAGCCACGCTGGCAGGGTTTGAGCAGTTGTTTTAATATGTAAATCATAAATCAATTCTTATGAACTATTGAGTATCTGGAAAGTATTTGAAATATTAGATGATTGGTGATTATATAATCAGGGTAACCTTATTCTAGTTGAGTGAGGAATCACGGAGAATGGTAAAGGAGGAAGCCAAATTGCAGTGGGTTGAAGACTGAATGGGTGGTGAGAGGATTGGAGATACTGAGGACAATTTACTTCAAACAGAAGAGATGCCATGAAGCATGCTTATAGGGCCGGAAGCTAGCTAGTAGAAAGATGAGTCTTGGTGTCTTTTATGTTCCCAAGGATACACTGTACTTAATTTTAATGTTACAATGGAAAGTATTACTGATAATTTTCTCTTACCTGTCTCAGGTGCCCCTTAGCTAAATGATACTCAATTATAGGTCCTAACTAGGAAATCTTTTATAAGAGGGAAAAAATGGACAATAAAGTAAAAAGCTACCCATTGATAACCCACATTTTCAAAAAGAAAGAATGGATTTATCCAAAGTTTTTTCTGAGTTTCTTACTATTTCTATTAAAACATAAAGTTTAATATTTGCTGATAAATTATTTATATCATTAAACAAGCCTGTGTAAATGTTATATCATACTCTTTAATATGTTTTTTCTTCAGAAACCTAAAGAAACTGTTCCAACTCTTGCTCCAAAAACCCTTTCAGTAGCAGCAGCTTTTAATGAAGATGAAGATGTAAGTTGACACCCAGTTTTGTTTATTTTACTTGAACCAATTCTTTAAGAAAGATGTTAGTGGCAGATTATAGGTTGTATTAATGGTACTAGTGAATTTCCTTTGCAAGTCTGATCAGTTTCTGTGTGTGAGACATCTGCGAAATCTGGATGTTGCTATTTATTATATTTGGTTGCAGGGTTATTTAAAATATTGTTAACTCTGGGGGGAAAGGAACTTAATCATCAATAAATGCTTATTATGAACTAGAGGCCCGATGCACGAAATTCATGGCGGGGGGGGGGGGGGGTTGGCGGTCCCTCAGCCTGGCCTGCGCCCTCTCGCAGTCTGGGACCCTTCGCTCCTAACTGCCTGACTGCTTGCTCCTTACCACTTGGCTCGCCACTCCTTAGCGCTGCCACGGAGGCAGCCGCTGCGTTCGCCAGCCGTGAGCCCAGCTTCTGGCTGAGCGGTGCTCCTGCTGTGGGAGCACACTGACCACCAGGGTACAGCTCCTGTGTTGAGTGTCTGCCCCCTGGTGGTCAGTGCACATTATAGCAACCGGTCGTTCCACCGTAAGAGTCACTGGGCTTTTATATAGATAGATAATATATGTATGTACTAGGAAGTATGTAGTATCCAAAAACAAATTGAATACTGCTGCCTTTAATAATTTTTATAGCTAAAGTCTTCAGTGATGAGACATTTTAATAATACAAGTGATTCTCCATTTATCCCCATGAGGCAGCTATAGTGTTTTCTCCCTTTATCCCTATGAGGGAAAACAAATAGTGGAGGTGATTCTGCCAGAAGTTTCAATAAACTCATATTCCAGAGTAAGCATAAGATGCTTATCTGCTGTCTTAGGCAGTCCTACTCCCTTCATGCCCCTCATAGGGTCGCTCTCTTACCATGCTTATGAATGACTATGGAATTTTAAGCATAATTTTGACTTTTCCTTATACTCTGACTTTAGAACCTAATCCTCATTTTAAGATGTGACCCATTGAAAAACAATAAAGTGTTACTGGATACATGAGTAATTGCTCCCAAAAAGAATCTGCATAAGAATTACACATTCAGAGGAGCACAAACACTGGGGTAGGAGTGATTGGGAAGACTATATAAGAGAAGAAATATGAGTTGGGTATTGAAACATTAGGTAGGGTTATGACAAACCAAGGAATACTTTTGTAAGCTAAGATGTCAATTTTCAAATCACGGTGGTAAATACTAAGCAGCTCCATTTGACTGTGCTGGAGATTTTTGTAGAGGAGTTTGGACAAGGATAAATGTGAAATGCTCAGATCCCAGGTGAGTAGGTAAAGAATAACTAGTCATCACTGTATTCTTCTTTGGACCTTTACTCATTTTACACATTTGAGTGCTTTCTATATGCTAGGCACAGTGAGATTACAAAGATAAATCAGACCTGTTTCTCTAGGAACTCAGTCTTTTAGAGCAGAGACTTATACATAAAATAGCACAAAATAAAAATCAAAAGTACCTGGAGATGAAGTGATGTGGAATTCAGGGAAAGAAAGAGGCTGGTAACTAGATGCCTGAAAAGACCACTAGACTGGATTTTTCTCCTGTTTGTCCAGTTCTTAACCAGTAGAAAGCCTGCGTTTTTGTGGGGTTTTTTTTAATTTCTTTATTGATTAAGGTATTACATATGTGTCCTTATTCCCCCATTGTACTCCCCCCCCCCCAACTCAGGCCCTCACCCCCCTGTTGTCTGTGTTCCTTGGTTAGGTTTATATGCATGCATAGAAGTCCTTTGGTTGATCTCTCCCCTTTACCCCCACCCTCCCCTGCCTTCCCTCTGAGATTTGACGGTCTGATCGATGCTTCTCTGTCTCTGGATCTGTTTTTGTTCATCAGTTTATGTTGTTCATTATATTCCATAAATGAGTGAGATCATGTGATATTTATCTTTCTCTGACTGGCTTATTTCGCTTAGCATAATGGTCTCCAGGTCCATCCATGCTATTGCAAATGGTAAGCATTCCTTCTTTTTTACAGTATTCTATTGTGTAGATGTACCACAGTTTTTTAATCCACTCATCTGCTGATGGGCACTTAGGCTGTCTCCAAATCTTAGCTATGGTGAATTGTGCCGCTATGAACATAGGAATGCATATATCCTTTCTGATTAGTGTTTCTGGTTTCTTGGGATATAGTCCTAGAAGTGGGATCACTGGGTCAAATGAGAGTTCCATTTTTAGTTTTTTGAGGAAACTCCATACTGTTCTCCATAGTGGCTGCACCAGTCTGCATTCCCACCAGCAGTGCACAAGGGTTCCTTTTTTTCCACATGCTCACCAGCACTTGTCATTTGATAGCCATTCTGACAGGTGTGAGATGATACCACATTGTTGTTTTGATTTGCATCTCTCAGATAATTAGTGACTTTGAGCATGTTTTCATATCTCTTGGCCTCCTTCTGTCTTCTTTCGAAAAGTATATATTTAGGTCCGTTGCCTATTTTTTGATTGGGTTGTTTATCTTCCTTTTGTTAAAGTTGTATGAGTTCCCTGTAAATGTTGGAGATTAAACCCTTATCGGTGAAAACATAGGCAAATATGTTCTCCCATGCAGTGGGCTTTCTTGTTTTGTTGATGGTTTCTTTTGCTGTGAAAAAGCTTTTTATTTCGATGTAGTCCCATTTTTTTATTTTCTCTTTAGTTTCCATTGCCCTAGGAGCGGTATCGGTGTAGAAATTGCTTCTGCATATGTCTGAGATTTCCCTGCCTGTGGATTCCTCTAGTATTTTTATGGTTTCCCGTTTTATGTTTAAGTCCTTTATCCATTTTGAGTTTATTTTTGTGCATGGTGTAAGTTGGTGGTCTAGTTGCACTTTTTTGCATGCACTTTTTTGCATGTATCTGTCCAATTTTCCCAACACCATTTATTGAAGACTGTCTTTGACTCCATTTTATGTTCATGCCTCCTTTGTCAAATATTAATTGAGCATAGTGGTTTGGGTCAATTTCTGGGTTCTCTGTTCTGTTCCATTGATTTATATGTCTGTTCTTGTGCCAGTACCAGGCTGTTTTGAGAACAGTGGCTTTGTAATACAGCTTGATATCTGGTATTGAGATCCCACCTACTTTGTTCTTCTTTCTCAGGATTCCTGCAGCTATTTAGGATCTTTTTTTATTCCAGATGAATTTTTGGAAAGTTCGTTCTAGGTTTGTGAAATATGCCGTTGGTATCACTTTACCTTTTTGGAGCTGTAGTTTTTAAACTGTGAAATGAAGGTTCTGATTTTTAAACTATTTTAAATAGATTTTTAAACTATTTTTCAGAGTTCTGGTGTTCTCTTGAAATGTTTCAGGAGCTACTGTGCTGGAAGGTGATGATGCCTAACAAGCAGGGCTCTGGTCTCCTGCCCTGTTTACTTACAGCAATTCTTTTTTTTTTCTTCTTTTTTTTTGCAGCAATTTTTTAAAAATTTTTTATTGATTAAGTTATTACCTATGTGTCCTTATCCCCCCATTACCCCCCATCCCCCCCACTCATGCCCTCACCCCCCTGTTGTCTGTGTCCATTTACTTACAGCAATTCTTGTATCTGTTCGATAATTGGGAACCCAAGTGAGATTTTGTTGAAGAAAAAATGTATTTCATTGCCCCATTCTCCCCAGGAAGGTTTAAAAAGTACTAACATAATATTTACTGTTTTCTGTGATTCTGACATTCTTAACAGATTGTATGAGGACAGTATAGGAAGAAGGAAACAGCATGTGTAAAAGTGGAGAGGCTGGCAATTATAAGCAATACATAGTAGTAATTGCTTTCTTTGTTTTGGGGGATTTTTATTATTATTATTATTTTTGTTGATTTTAGAGAGGAAGGGAGAGATAGAAACATCAATGATGAGAGAGAATCATTGACCGACTGCCTCCTGCACGTCCCCTACTGGGGATCGAGCCAGCAACCTGGGCATGTGCCCTTTACCGGAATCAAACCCGGGACCCTTCAGTCCACAGGCCCATGCTCTTATCCATTGAGGGCAGTAATTGCTTACTCTGAATACCTAACAATTTGGATATCTTTACATAACTTTATTTTACCCTCCATATATTCCTGTAAATCATGTGGTACAGTTATTTTTATTTTGCAAATCGAGAAGTTAAGAAGTTAAAGTATGCATTAAGTATGTGCTGATGCACACAAATGTTGAACTAAAACTTAGGTCTTCTGGTTTCTAGTCCTCTGTTCTTCGCATCATCCCTTACTGCTTTCTCTAAATATTTTATAAAGAAATTTTGGACAGGTTCAGGCAACACTCTTTCTCTGCTATAAGATGGTAATGATAGGAAGGGATAAACTTGTCCCTTAGATAAAAGAATGCATTGTGCCCTAACCGGTTTGGCTCAGTGGATAGAGTGTCGGCCTGGGGACTAGCGGGTCCCAGATTCGATTCCGGTCAAGGGCATGTACCTTGGTTGTGAGCACATCCCCAATAGGGGGTGTGCAGGAGGCAGCTGATTGATGTTTCTCTCTCATCAATGTTTCTAACTCTTCATCTCCCTTCCTGTCTGTAAAAAAATCAATAAAATATATATTTTTAAAAAACAGAATGCATTGCATCTAAAATCTATCTGGGGAGCATTTGAGATCTTGCTCCCCTGTATGTTATCAGCTTGGCTCAAATAAACTTACCTAAAAAACATTTTCCCCATACCCTAAGTAAAATTGACTAATTAGATTGTACCAAAATTAAGGATTTCTGTTTAATAATATTGACAAAGTTAATGATGAAAGTTGGAACAAGATATTTGCAAATGTCTAAAATCAACAAAGACAGGGCCCTGACTGGTGTGGCTCAGTTGTTTGGAGCATCGTCCTGTACACCAAAAGGTTATGGGATCGATTCCCGGTCAAGGGCACATACTCTGCTTGGGTTGCATGTTCAATCCCCAGTCAGGGTGCATGTGGAAGGCAACCAATTGATGTTTCTCACACCAATGTTTCTCTTTCCCCCTTTCCTCTCTCTCTCAATTTAAAAAAAAAAAAAAAAGTCAATTTAAAAATACCAAAAATAATAAAACCAACAAAGAGGGGGAGCATTTGAGATTTGGTCCCCAGCACATGTCAGTTTGTCTCAAATAAACTCTCATAAAAATTCTAAAATAAGTAAAAATAGCCAAAACCGGTTTGGCTCAGTGGATAGAGCGTCCGCCTGCAGACTGAAAGGTCCTGGGTTCGATTCCGGTCAGGGGCATGTGCCTTGGTTGCGGGCGCGTCCCCGGTGGGGGGTGTGCAGGAGGCAGCTGATCGATGTTTCTAACTCTTTATCCCTCTCCCTTCCTCTCTGTAAAAAATCAATAAAATATATTTTAAAATAATAATAACAATAAAATAAGTAAAAATAAAATCAACAAAGGACTAATATCTGAAACATACAAAATAAAATCTTTATCTGGTTCTTTTTCTGTAGAAACATGGTTAAGTAACCTCGAATATATATCTGAGCCTGAAACATATTGGACAAAGGGCATTTTTGTATCTCCTTTAGAGTCTAATTTGGACAGTCTCTGGATCTTACTGTATATTTCATGGCATTAACATTTTTGAAGAGTTCAGGACAGTTATTTTATTGTTATTTTATTATCATTATTTTAGACCAGTTATTTTGTAGCATGTCCCTTAGTTTGAATTTGTCTGGTGTTTTCTTATGATTAGATTCACATTTCTTTTAGCTGGAATACCACAGAAGTAGTAGTGCCAAGTTCTCAGTGCATCATATCAAGGAGCACATATTGTCAGTATGGCCCATTACAGGCATCATTAACTTTGATCATTTGGTTAAAGTAATGTCTGTACTGTCAAATCACTGGTGTGTTTTTTTTTCTAATTAAAATTTACCTTATTGGAGATAATGGTTTGAGAAGGTATATAAGCATTTACTCTTTTCTTTTCTTTTTTAAATAAATCTTTATTGTTGAAAGTATTACATATGTCCCCTTTTTTCCTCCAGTCCGCCCCCACTGCCCCATTGTCTGTGTCCATGGGCCATGCATATATGCATGCAAGGTCCTTGGTTGGTTACCTCCCACCTGCTCACCCTCCAGCACCTTCACTCCGAGATTCCTTACTCTGTTCCATGTTAAGCATTTACTCTTGAGTGTTAACATCCATTGGTGATTCTTGCCAGAGTCAGTTATTATAATGTTTGCCAAATGATGACTTTTCTAATTCTTTCATCCTCTCTATGTTTATTGATTGTTACTGTTGAAATGTGAGGTTCGGGAGCAGATTCTTCTTGTGGGTTCTTGTCCAACGAAGTTGAAGAATTCGTGGACTAACAGATTTCTTTAATAAAAATGTAGACGTTTATTAGAAGCAGATACAAACTCCATCTGGGCAGCGGGGGCCCCCAAATGGGAAAGGCCTGTGCTTGCGCGCGCGCGCGCTCTCTCTCTCTCTCTTTCTCTCTCTCTCTCTCTCTAATGGGAAAAAAAATCTAATCTGAATCTACTGAGTCTCTTTGTCTCCTGTGCTTTCCTCATTGGTCATTCTGCTACATAGTATTGGTATCAGAGCTCAAAGCCCACTTGGTGCTCCCCTCCTTCTCTCCCCTTATCTTGGAACATTCCTCTGTCCTTTGTGAAAATAAGTTTCCTTCCCGATATCCTGTGACTTTTCTTTATCCTCTGTGAATGTATGTCTTCCTTCCCCCTTATCCTGTGGCATTTTTCTGTCCTCCGTAAAAGTAAGATAAGCATTTTGGTGCCTCCAAGCCCCCATCTATGCATTCCTCTCCCATGGACCCTCTCTCAGTTGTCCTGGCTGGAGATGTTTTATTACCCCTATGGCTCTCCCAACTGCTCAGGTCAGGCTGCTTTTAATTGCTCAAGCCAGAAATGCCTTCATCCTTTCTGGACCTTCCCTCCCCCCACACCCCCCTTCCTATCTGCCTAATTAAGCTGGCTAACTAACCCTTATCACTGTAAAGAAGAGCTTTCCCTTATTTATATGTGTGGTGGGTTCATGGATTCTTATTTTATTCAGTTGGTTATGATGCTCTGATTGTCCCAGATTTGACCAGTAGAAACTCCTTTAATCTTCAGGACTGCCTTTAAAAAAAAATAAGCTCATCGGCAAAATTTATACTTAAAAACTTACATCATTGTAACTTATCCATAACTATAAATAGGGAAAAATAGTAAGCAAAGAACTTTCAAGATACCTTTTAGTCAAGGAGACATTTTTGAGAAGGAACAATCCAGTAAAATGATTAAGAGTCTTTGTTTTGGCACTCTATTGTTTTGCTGTTTATTAGCTTTGTGACCTTAAGACAAGTTCACCTTGTTTATTTCACCTGCAGAGTGGGAATGATGATAATCATATCACCATGTACAATTGTTATAGAGTTTTAAAATATCATGCATATTAAAGCATTTAACACAATGTATAGTACATAATCAACAAATGGTTTTAATTCTAGAATATCTCGTTTTTACCAAAAGTTTTAATGCAAAACCAGCACACTAGAAGTATATTTATTTTTAAAATGTAGTTAAGATAAATAATTTTATTCTTTTATCAAAATTTACAAAGTTGAAAATGCTAAAAGACTTAGATAAAGAATTTTGCATATTGTAATTAAGTGAATTTAATAAATCTATAGGCAATCATCTCTATTAACTTCTGTTTTTCTTTTTTATCTCCAGAGCGAACCAGAGGAAATGCCTCCAGAAGCAAAGATGAGGATGAAGAATATTGGAAGGTATTATAATTTTTCATAAATATTGTAGAAAATTACAGAGAATTAAGAGCAAGAATAAATTATACATAATCTTTTGGTATTCAGGCTTTTCTTGTGTATTGAGCATAACAGTTTTTTGAGTTATCAGTGATCTTATGAGTATTTTAAGAAAATTAACAATTTAAGACTTTTTAGATACATGTAATCTATATATATATATTTTTTCAAATAAATAGCTATGAGCAATATTCTGATTTAAAATTTATATTGAATTTTTTTTTTCTGGTATAAAAAGAAATGGCTTTGACTCATTTCATTTATGATAGCATTCTCACCACTTAATCTTGATCATAAATACCCTTTTTTCCATGGTCACTTAAATGTCAAAAACCAAAATAAAGCAAAAGTATTTTAATTTTTCTTTATTGTTTCTGTTGTCATGGAAATAATGTTAATTTTAAATTAACATGATGTTCAGTTTCCTGTCTTTGTACACATAAATGGATAATTTAGAAGCTAGTAAGAAAGCTTAGCTTTAAATTGACCCATACTATGTCCCCATTTCTACTTAATGTATGTACTTCCAAAGAACTAATTGCTAAGTCCATAAACAGGTATTAGCCTTCAGATTTTCGGTCTATGATTCAAATGGGAACAGTCCCAGTACCTTCATTTTATACTGGAATCTAAGACATTGTAACCCAATCTAAACACATCTATCTAAATATGTAAAATTAAAACAGAGTTCATAAAATGACCTAAATCTTTCTGTGTGGTACATATTCATGTTTTTCTTATGTTTAATTTTTTAAATATATTTTATTGATTTTTAAATATATTTTATTGATTTTAAAAAATATATATTTTATTGATTTTTTATAGAGAGGAATGGGGAGGGATAGAGAACTAGAAACATCGATGAGAGAGAAACATCGACCAGCTGCCTCCTGCACACCTCCCACTGGGGATGTGCCCGCAATCAAGGTACATGCCCTTGACCGGAATCGAACCTGGGACCCTTCAGTCTGCAGGCTGACGTTCTATCCACTGAGCCAAACAAGTCAGGGCTTATGTTTAATTTTTTATAAATGCTGATTACAAGCCAGCAAATTAATTTCATGACCTTATTAATGGGTTGCAAGCAACAGTTGTTTTGTGGTTTTGTATATGTATATTATTTTATTTCAAAATGGGTAAAGGACTTGAACGTAAGATGAGAAACCATAAAAATCTTAGAAGAATCCATAGGCAGCAAAATAGCAACCGTTTTTTCAAACTATAATGGTTGCCACCATTAGCTATCCTAATATATAAAAACCCAGGGTTCGTAACGACTGAAGGCTCAACCGACCAGAAGTCAGTCCTGCAGTCAGTGCTCGGTGGCCGTGGCTGTGGGCACAGCGACCCAGCACTGACTGCTGAGGGGGCTGCGGGTCAGGCCTGGAGAGAGGCCTGTGGGGAGAGAGGCCCGGCGGGGAGAGAGGCAGGGTCTGATCCGAAGCCTCCATGGCAGCTGTTGATCAGCCGTTGCCTCTCTTTCTCTCCGGGCTGCTGGCGAAGCCACGCCTCAGTTTCTCTCCGGGCCTTCATGGGGGCTGCTGATCAGCCCCGCCTCTCTGATCAGGCCCAGAGATAGGCCTGGAGACGCTGACTGGCATAGGAACCGACCAATCAGAACCAAATCTGGGTGAAGTGTGAGGAGCTAATGGCTGCCTAGGAGGCGGAGCTTTTGATGCTGACTGCATAGAAATCGACCAGTCAGAATTTAATCTGGGTGAACTGTGAAGGCAGAACCTAAGGTGGGGACTGAGGAGGGGTTTTAAGGGCAACAGCTGTTTGGTGTAAGGTGTAAGAAAGCAGATCAATTTTTTAATGACTGGTTTGGCAGTATAGTGCATATGGCTGGCTATGAGTCCAGATATAGGGATTATGTATTTTTGTCTGCCAATAGCATCTCCTCCTGCTGAAAAAGGCTACCCCCCGCCCATAGCAGTCCTATTCTATATAATCTATACTACTAAAAGGATGATATGCTAATTAGACCAGATTGACCGGCCATCTTCCGGACGTCCAACTTCCTTCCGGACAAAGCCATGGTAGTGGGGGCAGAGGCAGTTAGGGGTGATCAGGCTGGCAGGGGAGGGCTATTGGGGGTGAGATCAGGCCGGCAGGGAAGGGCAGTTGGAGGCGAGATCAGGTGGCAGGGGAGGGCAGTTAGGGGCGAGATCAGGCCGGCAGTTAGGGGCGATCAGGCAGGTGAGTGATTAGGAGTCAGTGGTCCCAGATTGCGAGAAGGATGTCCGGCTCTCGGTTTAGGCCCGATGGGTCAGACATCCCCCAAGGGGTCCCCAACTGGAGAGGGTGCAGGCTGGGGACCCCACTCCCGCCCCTCCCGTGCATGAATTTCATGCACCGGGCCACTAGTCCTATATAATAAAAGCCTAATATGCTAAGCGGCCAGTCGGCTGTTCACCCAATCAAAGCGTAATATGCTAAGGCCGCTCAACCACTCACTATGATGTGCACTGACCACCAGGGGGAAGATACTCTTACCAGTAGGTTAGCTTGCTGCTGGGGTCTGGCCAATCACGACTGAGCGAGACTGACAGGAAACGCCCTGGAGCCCTCCCACAGTCCCTGGCTGGCCAACCTCCTGTGTCCCTCCCTGGCCCCAGTCGAACAGAGTGGGGTCCCTCAGCCTGGCCTGCGCCCTCTCACAATCCGGAACCCCTCGGGGGATGTTGGAGAGCCAATTTTGGCCTGATCCGCAGGCTAGGCCAAGGGACCCTCCCACTGGTGCATGAATTCCTGCACCGAGCCTATAGTGTATCATCACCTCAGATGTTAAAACTACAAATTGTATCTGTTCCTTCCTTAAGCCTGAATCTGACATTTTAGAACTGGGTCTATGGAAAGTATATTTTTTAAAACCTTTGTAGGGGCTTCTGATGTTCAGCCTATATTTATAAATTTCTTTTCTTTTAACACAGGGATACACCAACATCAGCAGGACCAAACTCCTTTAATAAAGGAAAGCATGGGTTTTCTGATAACCAGAAGCTATGGGAGCGAAATATAAAATCTCATCTTGGAAATGTCCATGACCAAGACAATTAAAGGATATGTTTTGAAATTGGGGTATGGGGTGGGTGTAAAGTTAAAAGGAACAGTTTCCTTTTTAAAGAATGATATAAGACTATCTTTGGAGCCGCCTTTTTTTTTTAAGATTGAGTGGTACACTAATAAATGAGAGTTTGAAATTAGACGTAATTTATGTTTTATATACAGATTTCAAGACATTTGCTAATTTTGTAGTTTCATGTAATTAGTTTCCAAAGGTTACAGATAATTTAAAAAAAATCAGAAATGGTACCTTTCTAAGAATTGCATATTTTTTTAGACACAACTATTAGCACATTAAGAGGGAAGCAAAAAAGTTATTGTCTGTTTAAACAGCAAGCAATTACTCTAACTTAACTCCCTTATTAACCTAAACTTTCTGGCTCCCAGGAACAGCCTTATAAAGAGGGAGTACTGTATTGGGAGGAAAATGTTACTGGAGTATTGACTGAAAGTGAATTGGATAAAATTAAAATATTGCTTTTTTTCCTAATGGGCATTTGTTTTGTTTCAAGTCAAACTAGATATTGCATTGCTATCAGTGGATACAGAGGCTTAGCTCTTTAAAATAAAATTTTTTTTAATTTTATGTAAGCTGTTGAGTATTTGATATAGCCCACTTCACCTTAATGGGTCTTGTCTGCCTTCATTAGTCTACAAAGAACAACCGTTTGCTACCAAAGTAAATCAGTATTTTGAATGTGCTTCTCTTGGTTTTTGTTATTTAGCTTAGTTCCTGTAAGCATTTCCACCAGACTTGAGGCAAGTCATAGGAAGCTGTTTCTTTTAAAATACAAACCACCACCAAAAATTTTAAATGTACATAATACTTAAATATTTGGCTGTTTTTATTTTTTAAAAGGTAACAGACAGCAAAAAAGCAACATTGTGTCAAGATGGAAAATGAGAAAGATGCACTTTCTGTAATTTTGTCATACCATCTCAGTTACTAATTTGTGAATTCCATTTTGATTTGTACTTAACTACAGGAATCCTTATTTAATACAATAAAATGGTTTATTTTAAGTGTATGCATATTAACCAGTGGCCTCTCAAAAGCACATTTTCGATATTGAAAATAGAAAGAAAATGCATCTTTAAACATTTTATGGAATCTTTGACCACATATACTTTGTTAGAGCTATGTGTTTAGGGTTTTATTTTGTTTTTGTATTTTTGTATTGTATATGAATTCTTTTTTAATGTGACAAACACATCTTTAAAGGTATAGTCATAGATAAAAGAAAAATGCAGTATAATGATTTCCTTGAAAACTTCTACAATGTTAAATTTGCAGGCAGCTTCAGACTGTCTTAATGGTGGTAACTAATTGCTCAGCTCTTTTAAAAGGTAGTAATTCCAGAGAAGCAGCCTGTATATATTCCTAATACTTTGTTCACTTTCATTTATTAGAGTAAGTCCCAAGAAAAACAATGGAAATGTATATAGAACTGTTAGTTCTTAACTACTTGATTTAATGATATCAAGATACATGAATTTAACTTGCTTTAATGTAGGCAAACTTTTCATTTTTGTCTATTTTACTGTTAAAATAAAATCCCTCTCCTGCATATTCTTTTCTTGACTCAAACGAAATATTAGCCTATGGTCAAGATGGGAGAGAGAAATAACTGAGATGAATGTCTTTACTAAAATACCAATAAATTTGTCAAACTCAATAGTGTTCTTATTTTCTCTTATGCTTAATTGTTGCTGGGTTTTGTTTGTTTTTTAACAAATGTTACAATTGTTGCTTTTGCCCAGATGGTTGGCCAAGGTAATGGAAGGTATTAAATTATTGTTCATTAGACTCTATCTAATTTAGCATTTACTTCTATAGCATCCTTCTCCTCCCCTGCCAGAGTGTTTGTCTGCCCTGTGCTGTAGAAAAGCCTGCCAAAGTATATCTAGTGCTAGAAGGTATTCTCTTACTAGTGTCTACCATCCATTAGCTATACATATTTTCTTTGATTTTTAGTGGGAAAGGAAAGGAGAGAAGATAGAAACATCTCTGAGAGAGAAACATCGACCTGCTGCCTCCTGCACGCACCCCCACTGGGGATTGAGTCTTGAAACCAGCAACCTGCTCTTGCATATAGGTCAATACTCAACCACTGAGCCACACTGGTCAGGCTCGATATATTTTCTTAATGCTGTTGCCCAATAGTTCAGATCTTAACCGAATGATTGAACTTAACCTAGAATTAAGATTCATATGTTGTTTGACTAATTACAAATGGAAGCTGTGACTTTCTATTTTGTATCATTTCTTCTACTTTTGGTGTTTTTTCTTTTAATGATCAAGATTAGCTTGACACACTGGGGAGGGATTGTTAGTTATTTTTCTGGTCAAGTGAAAATACTTTAAATTTTTTTTAATTCATTTTGAAAAAATCAGACTTAATATGTGAAAATTATAAGGTATTTTCATATTCTCCAAATGCTAACCTCTTTTTTTTTTAATATATATCTTTATTGATTTCAGAGAGGAAGGGAGAGGGATAGAGAGATAGAAACATCAATGATTTGAGAGAATCATTGATCGGCTGCCTCCTGCACGTCCCCTATTGGGGATCAAGCCCACAACCCAGGCATGTGCCCTTGGCCAGAATCGAACCTGGGACCCTTCAGTCCCCAGGCCGACGCTCTATCCACTGAGCCAAACCGGCTAGGCCCAAATGTTAACCTCTTATAGAACAACTAGGGGCCCGTTTTGCAGGAAGATTCCTGCAAGATTTCCTGCGGGCTTCCCTCCTGCCACCGGCACCTCTCCCATCCCCCTACCTCTCCCGCTGCGGTGGGTGCCGCCTCCGCGGCCCTGAGCGCCGCTGCGCGCTCCACTCCCCCGACCCGCCGTGCCTGCCGCCGCCACCTGCCGCTGCCCACCTCTGGCTGCACGTGCCGCCTGCGCTTTCCCTCCAGCAGCCGCCTTGCTTTCTACTTTCCCTCCCTCTTCCTTCTATGGTTTCTTCAGTCTTCACTCCTCCCTCCCTCAGTGTATGCAAATTAGCCGCCATCTTGGGTTAGTTTGCATACTCACCCTGATTGGCTGGTGGGCGTGGCTTGGGCTTAGCGAAGGTGCGGTTGATTTGCATATTACCCTTTTATTAGGTAGGATTGTCCAGATCAGGAGATTAATATTATTATAATACTTTCATTTATTACATCATCTTATACTGTTGTTCTACAGACCTTATTCAGATTTAATCACTTGCTCCCCTAATGTCTCCCTAGTCAAAGATCCACTTCATTATCATATATTGTTTGTCTTCTCTCTTTAGTTCCTTTAGTTGGGACACTTCTGTGTTTGTCTTTCATGACCTTAGATGTTTTGAAAAATACAGGCCAATAATTTGTAAAAGATCTATTATTGGGGTTTACAATTAATATCTTGTGGGAAAATTCTTGGGATGACATAAGTATCCTATTTCTCATCATACTTTTGCCCATTAATTGGTAGGCAGTCATACTGCTCACCCCCTGGATTCTTTCCTGAAACGATTGTTGGTGTACTATTTGCGAAATGATGATTTTCTATTTCTTACTCTACTTTTAGTAAAAATTCTACTTCCCTTTTTTTATATGAGCATTTTATTTATTTTTTTATTTTGTTACTCCTCCCCCAAGGATATTTTTCCATTGATTTTTAGAGAGAATAGAAGGGAGACAGAGAAAAACATCTATTGGTTGCCTCCTGAACGCACCCCAACCAATGCTGAGGATCGAGCCTGCAGCCAAGGTTTGAGGATCGAACCCAGGACCCTTCAGTCTGCAGGCCGACACTATCCACTGAGCCAAACCAGCTAGGGCCCTTCTCTATTCTTTATTCAGTTTTTGTTTTTTTTATAGCAAAGATGGGAGATTTTTTGAAGAACAAGTACAGACTCCCACGTAGGGAGGGGGAAGAGTCCCCTTTATTCAGTTATTTTATTGATCATGTGCTCAAGTATTATGTTATTCTGTAGTTTATAACTCATTATTACCATTGTTTTGTTACTCAAAATGTTCCACATTTGCCCATGCAAACTCCTTTCATTTATCGCTTCTTGAACTTTTGGCTAAGACCAAGTGTAGTATCTGTTCTTATCAGTTTAATATCTGATATGTCTCTATCCAAGGACAATATATTAAATAGATTTAAAAAGAAAAAAACTCAGCAACTCAGAAAAAATTTAAAAAAAATCATTTGACACTCAGGTCTTTTTGACACACCCAGCCTTTTAAAAAATACTTTATTAATTTTTAGTACCAGAAAATATACTGGACTCATTTTCTCTTCAACATTTTTACCAGAGGAAAGTAGTCAGAAACCAAAATTGGCACTAGATGTGTATTAACTCATTGGTACTAAGGTGGTATTGCTTCTAGCCTGCTTAACAGCTAGAAAATGTATGTGTATATACGTCTATATTTCTAGGTCTATATGTATGTGTACTGTATGTGTGTATCTCCATGAGTTCATATTGATACTTCCTATACCAGACCAACACCACAGTTCATTCTAGTCTTTCTCCTTTCTATATCTCTTATCCAGCAGTAAGAAATCTGACTTAGATTCATATGTTCACTTAATTGCTTAATTTCTAGAATATACAAAGTAGTTTTCAGAACTACTAATCTATATATTTTCCTATGAAAAACCAGTGCAGTATTTGCATATGGTTCTTTTGTTTTAGTCTCATTCCATAATCAAAATACTGTTTTACAGCCCTAGTTGGTTTGGCTCAATGGATAGAGCATTGGCCTGTGGACTGAAGGGTCCCGGGTTCGATCTGGTCGAGGGCACATGCCTGGGTTGCAGGCTCGACCCCCAGTGTGCAAGAGGCAGCCAGTCAATGATTCTTATCATTGATGTTTCTCCCTCTCCCTTTTTAGAAATAAAAATTTTAAAAAATACTGTTTTATAAAGTTATGCTGGTTCTTTTCTCTGCTCCCCCTTTCAGTATGGTTATGTTACTCATTTGTAATGCAGTTAATTTGTATTTCATAAAGCCTGCCCATTCCTTAACTCTTTACATGTAAAACAGCATAGTTCTAAAAGAACTATCTTTTCTTACTCTCTTCTGTCATTTCTATCCTGATTACCTATAGTGTCTATGGTATCCAGTTTATCCTATTTTTTAAAAAATAAATGAATAGATGGGTGTTTTTTCTTACATGAAATATAGCATATTGTACTCTTTTGTGTGTGTGATCTTTACAGTATACCATAGAAATTGCCAATTCATAGAGATCTTTATCTAAAATTTTTTTAATAGCTACATAATACTCCAATTTGTGAATATATGAGTTTATTCAAATACTTGTCTATGTGTGGGCATTTAGGCAATTTCCACTATTTTGCCATTACAGTGCTGCAATTGAATAACCTTGTGCATATATGTGTTTATATTGTTGGGATGTATCTTCCTTCAGGTAAATTCTCAGAGGTAGGGCTGCTGGGTCAACATATAAGTGGATATGCACTTGTGTTAGACATTGCCACATTCTCCAAAGGGATAATACCAGTTTGTTTTCCCAGTAGGAATGCATGAGAGTGCCTCTTCCCACAGCCTTGCCATCAGAATGTCATGCTCTTAATTTTTGTCAAATCTGATAGGTTTAAAATTATATTTCAGAGTAGTTTTTAATTTGCATTTCTAGCTATGAATGAGGTTGAATATCTCTTCATTTAATGGCCATTTGAATATCTTTATGACCAGTCTATTCATGTTATTTTCATTTTACTATTGGATTTTTGGTCCTTTTTCAATTTTTAAGAATTCTTTATATATTAACTGTTGTTATATGTGTTATAAGTAGTGTCTCCTAATTATTATCTTTTGGCTTAGATTATAGTACGTTTTTGTAATGTGAAAGCTTCCATTTTTTACATAGTAAACTTTGTTAATCTGTATTGCCTCTCGATTATATGTGAATACTTAGAAAGCCTTTCTCTATACTGAGGTTAAAGATGAATTCACCTGTTTGTTTGTTTTTTCTAGTTTGTTTCATTTTTGTTTGTTTTTTCTAGTTTGTTTCATTTTTAATTTTAAATACATTCCTGATCCATTTGGAATATATTCTTCTGCATTTGTGAGATTGGGATCTAATTTTAGTTAAGTGACATCTTTCTGATATTAAGCCTAATCGAGAACAGTCTGCTTTAGCCTCTTTCAGGAGTGTTTTTAAATTTTTCTTACATAGCTTTTGCATATCTCTTAAGTTTATTCCTAAAGTATGCAATTTTTTTGTTGCTGTTGAAATGGGATTTTCTCTATCTTGTGTGCTGGTTATATTAGGATATGAAGGCAATTAAGTTCTGTGTGTTAATTCTATGCTTTCCTATCTTAGTTACTTTATTGTTTGCATTTTATCATTGATATTTTTAAAATATATTTTTATTGATTTCAGAGAGGAAGGGAGAGGGAGAGAGAGATAGAAATATCAATGATAAGAGAAAATCATTGATGGAGCTGCCTCCTCCACGCTCCCCACTGGTGATTGAGCCTGCAACCGGGGCATGTGCCCTTGACCAGAATCGCAACCTGGCACCCTTCAGTCTGCAGGCCAATGCTCTGTTCACTGAGCCAAACCAGCTGGGGCTCATTGATTCTTTAAGACTTTCCGGGGTGTATCATTATATCACCTTCAACTAAAGATGGTTTTACTTCCTTACCCGTTTTTGTGCTTCTGATTCATTTTTCTTGCCTAATTGCATTGCTTAATACCTCTAGTACAATATTGCATAGTAATAGAAATAAGGGCATCCTTGCCTCATTATTATTCTCAGTGGAAATGTCTCCAATGTTTTGCCATTAAATAAGATGCTACTTTAGGACTGAGGTAAGTATTTTATGTTAAAAATATCCACCAATTCCTACTTTCTGAAGTGGTTTTGTCAGAAATAGGTGTTGAATTTTGTCCAAGGCCTTTTCAGCATTGTATCAATGAGGGAAACCTTTAATAAAAAGGATTGTTAACATGAAACTCAGGTATAGCAGAAGTAGCAACTGCAGGAAGAAACTACTACCCTTAGGGCCAATGAAATAAGTGAACAGGGATAAAGACTTAACATCTTAGAGAAGGGGACTGGAGGCCGAATTTCAGATCTTTGAAACGTGCAGATGCTGCAAGGAAGAGCAGCATACCAAGCGGCCCATCACCACAATGAAGACATTTTTGAAACCCCATGATCAGATTTCATAAAAAATCTCTCATGATATGTAGCCCTCCACCCCCACAGGAATCCACTGTCAGCAATAATAGTTTTTAGTTTTACTTTTCATTTTATCCAAATTTCCTACACTGACCCTCCATTACTTTGATAATTGGAGAAATGGGTGAGGAGTAGGGGTATCCCTAATGTGAATTAGGTTAGCTGTTGTGCTAGGGCTTCAGATAGGTGAGAATGTTCTCAAACTGTCCTGAGAAAATTCTATCACAATAGATAGCCACTTACTTTTTGTGCATATTTACACCTCTGTACTTTGTTAATATAATACAAATGTGCCGGTATACTAAATCTTTGTGTGTGTTTTTCTAAGAGCAAGTCCTCTGGGAGCATTTTGTCTACAATATCCATTGAATCCACATTGTTTAATATTTAGGAAAAGTAAAAACTTATATACCATGTAAATATCAAGGATGACCACTATAACTGCTGCAAGAAGTTACCTGAATTCATGTGTATCTGTATCACTGACATATCATACTCACACCCCCCAAATGAGTTTCACTCAGAATCTAGCATTGTCTTGATCTCATGCTATCATATAGCTGGAATTAGTTATTTTATTCCTACTTTTAGAATTCCAAACTAAATCATAGTTGATGTAACACTTGAATGAGAATCATTAGAAATGAATTTATCCATGTAACCATAACTGAAAAGTTTCTATATAATATACAGGGTGGACCAAAGGTTTACAGTTGTTCATATGGAAAATAATACAATAATAGATAACACAAGAATAAACTTGTGTACTCACAACCTACTTTTGCCTCACCCTGTATATAGAATATATCAATATACTCTATCGGAAAAAGAGGTCAACACAAGTAATGCAAGGAGTAACATTGAAAGAATGTGAGAATTAATGTTGAAATATTTGCAAATGATTGAAGCAAATTAATTGAAGATGCAATTGAGAATGAAAAGGTGTATGTGTGGGGACATGGGGCATATGGGAACTTTGTTCCACTCAGTTTTGCTATGAACCTAAAACTGCTCTTAAATAAAAGCTGCTTTTTAAAAAGTCAAGGTGTGAGTAGTGGTTTCACTCAGATTCATAAGTACCTCTCCACCATAAATAGAATTGTAATTGTGTGTAACCTGTCCCCAAATATTAACATATTATATACATACCAGCAAATTTCCCCAAACAGGATTTAAGTGTAGTTATGTTCTCAAAGGAAAACAGAAAAGTTGCTTTCCCTGCTGATGCTAAACAAGTGTTTCTTCTGTTCTATTTGAATTCTATAGCAGGCATTGTCAGGGAAGAAAATCATGAATCAAAAATACGACTCTTACCACAGATCTTGCTTTCTCTGGTAGGAGTAACATGCAGCTGCTATACTGTGCCAACTTTTAATATTTTTATTATTGACTAGAGGCCCAATGCACACAATTCTTGGGGCAAGAGGGGGTCCCTCAGCCCGGTCTGCGCTCTCGCAATTTGGAATCCCTCTCGCAATCTGGGACCCCTTGCTCCTAATCGCCCACCTGCTTGCTTCTTACCACTTGGCTTGCCACTCAGCACTGCGGCAGAGGCGGGAGAGGCTCCTGCCACCGCCACTGTGCTTGCCAGCCGTCAGCCTGGCTTCTGGTGGAGCGGTGCTCCGGCTGTGGTAGGGCACTGACCACCAGGGTGCAGCTCCTGCGTTGAGTGTCTTCCCCCTGGTGGTCAGTGTGCATCATAGCAACTGGTCATTACACTGTAACTGTCACTGGGCTTTTATTATATAGATTTTAGAGAGGAACGGAGAGAAACATCAGTTTGTTGTTCCACTCACTTATGCATTCATTGGTTGGTTCTTGTAAGTGCCCTGACCAGGGATTGAATCTTCAACCTTGGTGTATTGGGACAATGCTGTGACCACAGCTCCCCGACCAGGGCCCTGTGCTGACTCCTAAAATAAAGGGTACTGAGTAGTGTCGCCATGCTGAAATGGATAAGGATTGTGATAACAGTCACCTCTTGTCACACAGTTACTTTCATTCCTACGGTGGCTTGTTTGCTTTACACAGCCATTAGAAAACCAGGGAGCTTCCAAAGGAAGGGCAGTTTCAAATTCTCTGGAAGTCGTGTGTCAGACAGGAAAACAGGGCAAGTGTGAGAGCAAAAAACTAATATGTTGGTAGTATGCTGCATGCATGAGTTTATATGCATGGAATTAGCAGGAATGGAATAGAAGTAATAGGAATTCAGTGGCTGAATCAATGATGGAAGAAATAAAAGCATCCTGGATGTCTAGGGATTTAGATCCTATGTCCTGGAAGAATGGTAGATCCTGAAGAGCCACCCATCCCACCCCCCAAAATTGACATATACAGGGTAACCTTTAAAGTTTAAAAACCTCCAGCCAGAATTTAGGTAAGTAGGAGATAGTGATTGAAAGTCCATAGAGCTAGTTTTCAAGGGGAACTAAGATACTTGAAAGAATGGAGTCATCATGAAACCTATGTAATGGTAAGTATCATTGATATGGGAGTCGATAAACTTTTGCTGCTTTTCTCTGCTCCCACATCTGTGAAACGGGGTTGATATGTATCTGAACTTGTGTGGTTTTACAGTTTATGAAGTAGAATACACCCTACCAAGAACTTTAATGTGATGTCTAAACTACTAAAACAATAGTTAATGTAACTAACAAGTTAAAAGAAATGGAATGTTTGAAAAGAAGAGAAAAGGGAATGTAAAGCAGGACAAAAGCAAACAGTAAAATGACATAAGTAAATGTATCAATAATTACATTTTTAATTGGACTAAATATCCCTATGAGAAGACAAAGATTGGCAGTCTGGATAAAAGATACACCTTAAATATAAAAATATTAAGTTGAGCCCTAGCTGGTTTGGCTCAGTGGATAGAGCATCAGCCTGTGGACTGAAGGGTCCCAGCTTCGATTCCGGTCAAGGGCACATGCCAGGGTTGTGGGCTTGGTCCCCAGCCAGATCAATGATTCTCTCTCATCATGGATGTTTCTATCTCTCCCTCTCCCTTCCTCTCTGAGATCAATAAAAATTTAAATACACACACACACACTGAGTGGCCAGATTATTATGATCTCTGAACGCATAATCTGGCCACTCAGTGTATATCCTATATAATAAAAGGCTAATATGCAAATTGTCCCCTTGACCAGGAGTTCGACCAGCAGGCAGGCCGGCCAACTACCCATGTCCCCTCCCCCTGGCCAGGCTGGCCGGACCCCACCTATGCATGAATTCATGCACCGGGCCTCTAATATATATATATATATATATATATTGAGTGGCCAGCTTATTATGAATCAGAGATCATAATAATCTGGCCACTGTGTGTGTGTGTGTGTGTGTGTGTGTGTGTGTGTGTGTGTGTATAATGTTGAAAGCACAAGGATTGGAAAATGTACCACATGAATACCTGAAAAGCTGATGTAGTATTTTAATTTTAGTCAAATTAGACTTGAAGGCAAGAGCATTACCAATGGCACTTCGTTTTATCCTTTCATAATGACAAAAGTTTCATCTTACCAGGAATTCTACATTATATGCACCTAATAATAGCTTCAAGATATATAAAGCAAAAATTGCCACATACATAAAGGGATAGTTTAACAAACTACTCTTTGTAACTGATAGAACAAGTTAGAACAAGCAGACAGGAAGGGAGAGGGAGAAATAGAAACATTAATGATGAGAATCATCAATCCATCTATCAGCTGCCTCTTGCACGCCCCCTACTGGGGATCGAGCCCTCAACCTGAGCATGTACCCTGACCAGAATCGAACTGTGACCTCCTGGTTCATTGGTTGAAGCTCAGCCATTGAGAGCCACACTGGCTGGGCTGCAATTGGACATTTTAGATAGTATATCAATCATGGCAACAATGGGTACTGGTCCCCTGCCCCTTCCCCTCCCAAGGCCAGGTTATTTTTATTTGCTTGTTTGGGGACAGGCTGGATTATTTTAGTGAAGTCTATTTCCCCTTGCACTGCCTAAGCCTCGGATGTTTCCGGCAGGGTTGTGCGGCTGTATGGTTCCAGTTACCCTGGGATGACACTGATTTTGATAGTGCTTTCTTCCTCTCTGTCCATGATCACACCCAGCTGCTAAACACCACTAATTGCTGCCTAGTTGCTAAATTATTATTTTTAAACTATTTTTTTTTTATTGATTTCAAGAGAAGAAGGGAGAAGGAGAGAGAGATAGAAACACCAATGGTGAGAATCATTGATCAGCTGCCTCCTGCACACCCACTACTGGGGATCAAGCTAATATGCTAATATGCTCTTGGCTGGAATCGAACCTGGGACCCTTCAGTCCACAGGTTGACGCTCAATCCACTGAGCCAAGCCGGCTAGGGCTGCTAAATTATTTTGAATAATACCCTGGGATTAGATTATCAGGACAATAAGTTACAAACTAGTCAATATGCACATTGTGGTTCCTTTGAAAAAACGTCTGCCCAGCTGGCATGGCTCAGTGGTTGAGCATCAACCTATGAACCATGAGAGACAGTCAATCAATGGTTCTCACTCATCATTGATGTTTCTCTCTCTTCCTCTCTGAAATCAATAAAAATATTTTTAAATAATAATTTCTGAGATCAGTATTTGTTCTGGTTCCAGGAGGGCTCCTCCCATCTGTCTCATTTCCTACTTCTGTCCTACACACTAGCAGGCCTACAGCTTATCATGTATCTTGAATCTCCTCCCAATCGCCTCTCACCTTAACCTCCACTGAGCTTGAGTGCCTCTTAGGCTTCCATATCTTCAGACTCCATTGCAAATAAAGTCAGTCTTTGGGAAGAGATCAGCTCTCTGTTTTACAGTCTGCTCCTCTCTCCTGGCAAAGTCTCTGAGCCAGGGTTCTGAATCTGGAAGTGGGGACCTTGGCAAGTTTCTGAGTGACACCCTACTTTGCAAGCTGAACATTTATTTGGTGAAAGGGATGGCAGCAGCCTGAGGCCCTCTCAGCTGGGAACCACCTCTTCATGAACAGACACAAGCGTGGTCAAAGCCTCAGTCTTCTCAGCTCACTTTGCCCAGATTAGAACCTCTGTTGGACAAGTGGGGGTTGGAGGGCAGAAGGGAGTCCCCTCTCAACCACACTTCCCCAGGCCTTATCTCAGAGCAGAAGCTTCCGTCCCTTCAGGGTGAGCCACCCACTGGTTCACCCCCCAGGAAACTCTGAGCATGATTGATTGGATTAATGCATTAGTGATCACACTGATTAAACTCAGTCTCCAGCCTCTCTCTCTCCTCCCTTAGAGGCTGGGGGTGGTGGTTACTGTAAGTTCAAACCTCTTATTCACACAGTTTATTTTTTTGGCAATAAGCCCCCCACCCTGAAGTTATCTACCCCACCATGTGTAGCTGATTTTCACTCTGTGATTCCTATTTAACATTATACTAGACACCCAATACAGAGCAATAAGGCAAGCTAGAATTGAAATAGGAGAAATACAGTTTCATTATTTGCAGATGACATAATTAAGTATGTAGACAATCCAAACTATTTAAATTAATAAGGAAATTTTGCAAGGTTGTTGATGGGTCTTATTTTCAATCATAGAAAAATCTTCAATATTTCACCATTTAGTATTTTTTGTTTGTTTGTTTTGGTTAATCCTCACCTGGGATATTTTTCCATTGATTTCTAGTGAGAGGGGAAGAGAGAGGGAAAGACAGAGAGAAACATCGATGTGATAGAGACACATTGATCGGTTGACTCTTGCATGTGCCCTGACCAGGGGGGAGCCTGCAACTGTGGTATGTGCCCTTGACCGGAATCAAACTTGGGACCCTTTGGTCCACAGGCCGATGCTGTATACACTGAACCAAACTGGCTAACACAGTTAATTCATTTCTATTGGCAATACATATACATTAATGACAGCAATGATACAAACTGCTTAGTAGCAGCAATAGTAATGACTTTTTTTAAAAAATGTATTTTTATTGATTTCAGAGAGGAAGGGATAGAAACATCAATGAGTGAAAGAATCATTGATTGGCTGCCTCCTACTGGGGATCAAGCGCACGACCCAGGCATGTGTGACCAGAGTCAAACCCGGGACCCTTCAGTCCACGGGCCAATGCTCTATCCACTGAGCCAAACCAGCTAGGGCAGTAGCAAGCAAATTTAACCAGGGGATATCCACACTGTTTGGGGAAAGTCATCTGACAACAAAACAATGCATTTCTAAACAGAAATCCTTATAAATATAGAAGTTCCCCCCATCCTATCTAATAAAGAGGGGAAATGCAAATTGACCGTCACACTGTAACAAGATGGCTGCGCCCACAGCGGAGGCCGAGTTCCCATAACAAGCCTTAACAAGCAATCAGCAGGGACCTGAGGCTGCGCCCCCCACCATGTGGGGCTTGACGGGAGACCCCGCCCAGGGGAGCTTGACGGGAGAACTCAGGCTACGCCCCCCGCCCCAGCACCAGGCCGGGAGACCTCAGGCCGTGCCCCCCGCCTGGTGGGGCTTGAAGGGGGACCTCAGGCCGCACCTTTTGCCCTGGGCTGGGGGACCTGAGGCCGTGACCCCTGCCCCGGCACCCGGCTGGAGGACCTCAGGCCGCGCCCATTGCCCCAGCGCCAGCTGGGGGACCTGAGGGTGTGCCAGGGCACCTGAGGCTGCACCCCCTGCCCAGTGCTGGGCCAGGGGACCTGAGGCTGCACCCCCTGCCCAGTGCTGGGCCAGGGGACCTGAGGCTGTGCCCCCTGCCCGGCAGGGCTTGACAGGGGTGGGGCCGACCAGGTCTGGATCTCGCCCAATGGGGTTGGGGCCGGCTGGGTCTGGGTCTGGTGCGATTTCGAGGTGTGCGTGGGTGGGCGGGGACTTGACTCTGGGTCCCATGGCATGCCCCAGACTCTGACAAGAGGAAGATTTTCATATATATTTTACTAATTTTCTTTCATCTCTGACACTTCTATTATAAAGGGCAAATGGCAATATTAAAATATTTCCTCTAATTAATTCCCTTTTAATGTGCACAAATTTCATGCACCGGGCCACTAGTGATAATATAAAGCTGTATTTTTGGAAATTTAACACTGGTTTCTACATGCAATTTATGTAATTCTACACATTTAAATTATCCAAAGTTGGCAATTACACTAAATTTTGTGATTAGATTATGTTTAAGAGTAAGAAGTTTTAGTATTATTATGTGTTCCCCAAATGGTTCTTTTTTAAAAAATATATTTTATTGATTTTTTTACAAAGAGGAAGGGAGAGGGATAGTTAGAAACATCGATGAGAGAGAAACATCGATCGGCTGCCTCCTGCACATCCCCCACTGGGGATGTGCCTGCAACCAAGGTACATGCCCTTGACCAGAATCGAACCTGGGACCTTTCAGTCCGCAGGCCGACGCTCTATCCACTGAGCCAAACTGGTTAGGGCCAAATGGTTCTTTTTTAATGTGTTCTATTCCTCTTCCCTTTAAAAAATAGGTTAACTTGGTAACAGATCAAATAACAGCAACTGATTTATGAATTGGAAATAGTGACCAGCTCAACTCCAAAGCTTATGCTTTTAAACAAGTTTCAACATCTTTTATTTACATGTTTATGACATACATCAATGGCCATATACAATTATCTAAATCTAATAACAATGGTGGGAATGAAACATAAAAGACACAATTTCAAATTTTAGTCAGGTTGAAATACATTTTCACTAACCAAAAGATACAATAAACAAACAGCCATTATAGAGTTATAGATTGTATGTCAATTCACTTAAAACTGAAAGTCAGCCACACAACTATTGAAATGGGAAATTTGCGAATACAAATATTACATATGCAAGTATAATGCATGCATGGCATCACATTAATTCTTTATCTATGAAGCCATTTTTAAAGTGAACTGGAATTAAGTATCTTAATATATGTACATCAAGGCACATTATTTTCCTGTGCTTTAGGAATGATTTACATATGATTTGCTTATATCTTAATTTTATACCTTATATTAGCTTTTAATACTTAAATGTTTGACTTTAACAATTATAGCTTGAGTGGTAGCTTCCCAGAGGAAAGAAATGGTTATTTTGAAAATCAGAAAATAAAAAAATAAGATAGCTTAAAGTGGGAATTTAAAAATAAAAAACGCAAATTAATATCATTTAAATCTCAGGTAACTTTTTATAATAATTTACTTTCAAAAATTTGGTGAGCCATAATTACTTTCTTTAAGTAGTATACTATAATGAGAACGGAATTGAAGACTTTTCAATTATTGTACAATTAATTATATGATATCCACAGGGCCACCATAGATGTCTACCTTGTTATCCTGTTTCTAAATTGCAGTTTTTCAACAAAATTGAACAATTAAACATGATACAAAAAAAAAAAAAAGAGGGCGAAAAAAAGGAGAGAAAACAACAAACAAAAAAGAACATGATACAAAAGCTGCAAACAAAACAAACCTAGTTTTAACTTGTTCATTTTTCAGCAAAAGAATTATAATCCCCCCCGCCCCCCATGTATTGTTATCCAGGAGAAATTATTTTATCAACAGAGCTTAATAACAGCATTTTTTTGCTTATGGTCTATTTACTTGCCTTGGAGAGTATAGTAAGGCTTTAATAGGCATTTCATGCATTTTAATGGCATATTTAAAATCAGCTATTCATTTAAAGGTGCCCCATATAGGTAAGTATACTGTGCAAACTTGATTACAATATGTAACTCATTAAGTGCTTTAAAATAAAGAATCCCTGACTTATAAGGGCTTAAAATAAATAGTAAATCAAGAATCACAGATTTGAAGCATTTTAAAAATGTAATATACCTATTCATCTGACTAAAATGCTTTATATTAGAATTTTAAATCTATAAAAAGGCAAATGAAATCACAAAACTTCTATATTTTGAGAATAAAAGAGAAGAAAAGCTTACTGGTGCAGCCTTTTAAACTCAAAGTATGTAATAATGTCAAAATGCAAATGAAACTGTACAGTTTTTCATTTATGATAGTCCTTTACACACATTAATTCATAAAAAGTATACCATGATAAACCACGGCCATCAAATAGATATTTTCAATTTCTTTACAGTAAATGGACTTTAGCTGGACAAACCGTTCAGAAATGTTAAAACATCATCAAACATCCCAGAATTTTCACATACAAAGTCTAAGTGGAGAGTCACATAGTATTGTAAACAAATGTCCTGTGAGTTCAGTACACACGAGATGTCACTTTTACAAATTCCCATTACTATATTCATTCTGCTTCTGAAATATGTGCCACCTCTACTTCAACAGTCTGAATAGCTTCTGCAACTTCAGATAACTTCTGTCCTTGCTGTTGTGCCAACACATAATTAACCACCTGCATAATACTTTGGTCAGAGAGTGTAGATACAGACGGATACTCTTCAGTGGCTGCAACGGCTTCAAGAGCTTCCATAGTTTCTCCGGTCACTACCACAGTCTCAAGTTCTTGAGGATCACTGCTTTCCTGCTCATGAATATCTGCTGTTACGATGCTAACAGCATGCTCCACTTGAGTTCCTTGGTTATGAAACTGAAGGGTATCTTTTTCCAGCATAATTTTGCAAGGCACATAATCTCTGTGGAATTTAGTCATATGTTTTCGGAGTGTCCGAGCATCTATGTAGGCTTCACTGCACACAGGGCAAACATAGGGCCGTTCACCAGTATGTGTTCTGACGTGGCGTTTGAGAGATCGGGCATCAGCCCAAGCTACTCCACATGTTAAGCACTCAAATGGCTTAACTCCTATTAAAAAAAAGAAGAAGAGATGTGTGTGTATGATGAGGTGTGCAAGTACCAAAATATATTAAATTTGCCTGATAAATAATGCTTTTATTAAAATACAGTAGTGCATAAGCCTTTCTATCTTAACTATGGCAATCTTTTATTTAGGACCTCATGGTTTACCTTAGAATAAACCAGATTCTGTAAAATAATCTCTCTAAGATGTGCACATGGATAGAAGTTACTGAGGCAATTCTGAGTTTCTGTGCACAGTCTCATTTAACCTTCACAGCAACCCTATAACCGAGGATAAGAAAACAGAGGCATGGCTCAGCGGTTGAGTGTCAACCTATGAACCAGGAAGGTACATACCTGGGTTGTGGGTGCAGGAGGCAGCCAATCAATGACTTTCTCCCATAATTGATGTTTCTATCTCTCTCTCCCTCTCCCTTCCTCTCTGAAATCAATAAAAAATATATTAAAAAAAGAAAAAGAAAAGAAAGCAGGCTCCAAGTAGCCCATGAAAATGTTGATAGAGAATATTAAGCTCACTAAGTTAGATACTCAGGTTCAGAATCACCTCTATCATTTGAAAAAAACTTTTATGATATGGAATATATCTTTTATCAAGGAAGGTGAGGTAAAAAAACAAGAGGGCTGATAAAGGGAGTACCAGTATTGGATTGTCTTTTATGCTCTATATATTTATCTATATTGTATAGCCATATAGTTACCTTCATGATTGTTCATGTGTCTCCTATACTCTCTCAGTTGAGTGAATTTCCTTCCACATCGTTCACACACCCGTTCTAGGTTTTGCTTTGCTCTTCCTTTTTTCCCATGGGTAGCTTTCTTTACATGCCTTCTGAACAATGCTTTTTCATAAAATTCTTTGCCACATATATTACATCTAAAATGGAGAGAAAAAAATTAAAAGCATCAGCATCCATAAAAATTAATCCAAGTATATGTGTGTGAATATATATATATATATTAGAGGCCCGGTGCACAAAATTTGTGCACTCAGGGGTGGGGGGCGTTCCCCAGCCTGCCTATGCCCTCTCACAGTGCGGGAGCCCCGGCATCGATCTCCCCTAAGAGGTAGGCGCCACCCACCCATCCAGGGCTCCTCGATGGATTGCTCCAAAGAGGTAGGCTGGAGCCAGGGGACCCCAGGCTTCGCCACATGGAGGTAGAGCCGCCGGGACCCGCCTCCGCGGCTCCGTGTGGTGAGGCCAGGACCCGCCTCTGCATGCAGCCCCGCCCATCTGTGCGCACCCACTGCACACACAGCCTCCTGGTGATATATTGTCCCCATGTGAGAGCATCACGGCGTGAGGGCATCATGGCATGAGGTCGTGATGACCACATAGGTTTTTATTAGTGTGTGTGTGTGTGTGTGTGTGTGTGTGTGTGTATGAATAAAGTTCAGATCCTCCTCAGATTTACTCACCTATAAGGTTCAGTGACAGAATGAGACTTCACATGGGAATACCAATCTTTCTTCCAACTATAGCACTTATCACAATATTGGCACTGGAATGGCTTCACACCAAGATGTTTGTTCATGTGCTGACGAAGATCTCTAGCTTCAAAGAAACTTTTTTCACATCTGCAATAATAAAATTCAATCACCCAATTGGATCATCTTATTATTCTTTTAAAACAAGCTTCAAGAATTTAGTATATTCTTGGGTTTCTAGAACTCCACAGGATGATCCCAATTTTTAAAAAAATATATTTTATTGATTTTTTACAGAGAGGAAGGGAGAGGGAGAGAGAGTTAGAAACATCGATGAGAGAGAAACACCAATCAGCTGCCTCCTGCACACCCCCCACTGGGGATGTGCCCGCAACCAAGGTACATGCCCTTGACTGGAATCGACCTGGGACCTTTCAGTCTGCCGGCCGACGCTCCATCCACTGAGCCTAACCGGTTAGGGCAGGATGATCCCAATTTAAGACAAAAGAGTTCACTAGTACTCCAATCTTGTAATAAGGCTGCAGGATGTTAAGTTCTTTTGGCCCTACCTAGAAACATTTTAGAAAGAATCATGCAGACCTCCCAAAGGTTACTACAGACAACATATACTTTTTGTCTCCTCCTCAGTCCCATCTGATCTCCTTCTTTACCATCTCCCATTCTCTCTCCATGTGTTGGGAGTAGGCCTCACCTTAACTATATGGATGGAGCAACTGACTCAGCCTGTCAATCAGAGGAAAAATGCTTTGGGGAATAAGGGCTTTGAAAAATTCTCACGAGCCCTAACTGGTTTGGCTCAGTGGGTAGAGCGTCGGCCTGTGGACTGAAGAGTCCCAGGTTCGATTCCAGTCAAGGGCATGTACCTTGGTTGCAGGCACATCCCCAGTAGGGGGTGTGCAAGAGGCAGCTGATCGATGTTTCTAACTCTCTGTCCCTCTCCCTTCCTCTCTGTAAAAAAAATCAATAAAATATATTTTAAAAAAACACAAAAAACTCTGGCGTATTCCTGGGAATCTAGAAGGGCTGTGTACACACTCAGGAAAGACCTGAAAAGGCCCTAAGCTCTCACCTCTGGTTGACTCTGCACAAACAGGAAGAGCAAACCAAGACAGTTGTGAACTGCCTGGCGGAGTGTTGAAGGCATTCCGTCATTAGAAAGTGGTAATGCTGCCCGGCTGGTGTGGCTCAATGGTTGAGCATCAACCCATAAACCAAGATATCACAGTTCAATTCCTGGTCAGGGCACATGCCCGGGTTGCGGGCTTGATCCCTAGTAAGGGGTGTGCAGGAGGCAACGATCGATAATGTTTCTATCATCAGTGCTTCTGTCTCTCTATTCCTCACTTCCTTTCTCTCTAAAAATCAATAAAAACATATTTTTTTAAAAAGAAAGTGGTGGTGGGGCAATGGGGGATAAGGACACATATGTAATACCTTAATCAATAAAGAAAAAAGAAAGTGGTAATGCTTGCACAACAGTGTGAATGTACTAAAAGCCACTGAATTATACACTTTAAAGTGATAAATTTTATGTTACATGAATTTTACCTCAATTAAAAAAACAATTTCAGGAGGTTTTGGAGAAATCAAGAGAGGCAGAAAGTAAAGGAGTCTGAAGGAAGGACAAACTAGCAGAGGGCCCAGCACTTCAGAGAAACTGCCTAGAGAGAAACTCTGGCTGGCCCCAGGGATCATTCTTCCCTACATACCATGTGGTACCCAGGTACTATATTTGAAGACTCTCTTTCAATCACATATATTTATTTTGTGATGGAAGGGTCAGGTTTTAATGTCCTGGTCCTTGGAATGGTGTCCAGCACCAGGTCATTCCCCGTGGTCCGGCTGCTCATTCGAGCTGCCAGCTTCATCAGGCACCAGTTCCATGTCCAGCTCCAGCTGACCCATGTAGATACCCACAGCACCGGCCCAGAGCAGGCCATTGGCCAGTTCGGTGCCCACACCTGTGGTCACACCCCCACCCACAGGCAGCCCAGCAGGAAGAAGCCAGAGGCAGCTTTGCAACCCATGCCACTCTGCATGAAGGAGATGACCCTGATGCTGGATGCCAGGAGGCCATTTAGAAACCAGGAGAGGACGGCTGTCTCCTGTGCCTTCTGGAGTACCCAGGTGTCTATGGTCCAGCTCGGCCACGGGATGGGCAGGAGGGACGGCGTCCCTGTGCCAGGGGCCCTGACTGGGGGAAGGCCCCCTGGGCCTCTGGCTCCGGGGCTGCGGCAGCAGTGACCCCATAAGGGCAGCCGGGCCAGGTGGGCAGCCTAAATCGTTTTAAATGGGAATTTGTATGGTATGTGATTTATTTCCAAATAAAACTTTAAAAAATAATAAGTAGAAATATCTAGGCAAAAATGGGGATTAAAATCAAGAAGAAACAAATAACAATTTAATATTATTTTAAAATATTTTCTTTTTTCTCCAGCTTTATTGAGGTATAACTGACAAAAAAAATTTAAAGATATTTAAAGTGTACATGATGATGAATTGATATATGTATACTACATTGTGAAAGGATTCCCTCCATCTAGTTAATTAGCACATCTAGCCTCTTGGAGATATATATATATATATATATATATATATATATATATATATATATATATATATATATGTGTGTGTGTGTGTGTGTGTGTGTGTGTGTGTGTGTGTGTGTGTGTGTGTAAGTTCTACTCTTAGCAAATTTCAACTATACAATGCAGGTGGTTATCAACTACAGCTACCTCAAATATTTTCTTTTGAAAACAACTTTCAAACAAACCTAGCATGAACATAAGGAAATTAACTGAATGGCTCACCCATTAAACACTTACTGAGTACAGTGATAGCCTCGAACCTCAGGCTTTGGCTGGTGCTTCTTTTGGTGCTTGCTGAGTCCAGAGCCCCTGTGAAAAGACTTTCCACAAACTGAGCAATGGTACTTGGACTCTCCTATAAAAATAAAACCATGTCACAAATCCAACAATCATGTACTCTTCCAATAGAATATCTTACATCATATTTCAGAGGTTATTTTATCAAAGGGACATGGAAGATAAAACATTTGGCAGCCACCTTCTAAGAATAACAACAAACCACATCAAAATCCCTATTTCCTCTCAGCTACAGTGCTAGCAAGGCTACTGCTACACAAAGAATGTGATACACTTCATAATCATCTGGAATGTAATAGTAAGAGCTGAATACAAGTTCTAGAGGAGATATCTACCCTTCATCAGGCATTTCCACATAACTGCTTTGAGCATTTGAAAATAAACATGTGTAAAATAATAATTCTAATGAAATTATAAGCCACATAACATGTTGACAGTTACATTTGCCTACTGCGTAACTTTTTAAAAGCATGACCATTTCTTTAGGTACCTCCATCTAAATTACACATGATTTGCCCGGCTGGTATAGCTCAGTGGTTGAGCATCAACCTATGAACCAGGAAGTCATGGTTCAATTCCTAGTCAGGGCACATGCCCGGGTTGCTGGCTCAATCCCCAATGTGAGGTGTGCAGGAAGCAGCTGATCAATGATTCTCTCTCGTCATTGATGTCTCTATCTCTCTTTCTCCCTTCCTCTCTGAAATCAATAAAAATATATTTAAAAAGTAATTAAATTACACATGATTTAACATTCAGTATGTATTTTTCTATGCTGAGGAAAACAATGAATATTTTTACACAAATAATATAGCTCTAAAACTAGATTTAAGAACATCTTTTATTTTTTTATTTTTTATTTAAATATATTTTATTGATTTTTTACAGAGAGGAAGGGAGAGGAAGAGAGAGTTAGAAACATCGATGAGAGAGAAACATCAATCAGCTGCCTCCTGCACACCCCCCACTGGGGATGTGCCCGCAACCAAGGTACATGCCCTTGACTGGAATCGAACCTGGGACCCTTCAGTCTATAGGCTGACGCTCTATCCACTGAGCCAAACCAGTCAGGGCTAAGAACATCTTTTAGCTTTACTCTCATTAATGAAACACTGCACACATATAGCCATCAGTATATCAATATAATTTCTGAAATAATCACAACATAATCAATATAATAATAAATTAATAATATATAATATGAACAGGGTGGGTTTAAAGTAGGTTTACAGTTGTTCCTATGGAAAATAATATAGCAATTAATAAATAATAATACAAGAATAAACTCTTCTCCATGCTCACAATTATAAACCTACTTCTGCCCCACTCAGGAATTATGTCAATAGAAATAGAAATTCCTCATTACCTGTGTGAATACTCATATGTTCTTGAAGACTCCGTTTGGTAACAAATGACTTAACACATAGTTCGCACTGGAACTGCTTTTGTGATTGATGGAGACTCTGGTGTAATTTTAGACCATGCTTGTAGATGAAAGTCTTTCCACAGACCTAAGACAGCACAGGTATTCAAAACAGTAAAACCGAAAAGCAGATAGAAGCTGCTTCTGAAGAATGAAGACAGAGAAACCTTATGCCATTTTAAATTAAAAACTTAAATTAAGGAATTAGCTGGTTGATCATCTTCTGATTCCAAAATATTACTATTTTTCTTATACCGTGATCACTGGCAGAGCTCAAAGCACTACAAAAAACCTCACGCTGTTTTTGAGAGATTAAACAGTATATATACTGTATTAAAAGAGACATGGGAGCTCAATAAAAAATATATATACTAATTTCCTGCTACACCAGCTAGAAAAGTGCTTCTCAAACTCTGTGATGAAGAACCAGTCACTCCTCCCCTCTCCCCGGCCACCGCAACCCACTGGGGAAGAGGTTTTTGTTAAATGCAATAAAAATGTCACAACAATGTAAAATTGCCATAACAGTGTTAAAAAGCTTATTCTCATTTCTGTAGTTATCTTCCATAGACCACACATTTTGAATAGTGCTATACTAGAAGACCAGAGGCCAAATAATACTTAGTTTGACAGTTGACCCTATGTTGATAACTATTGAATCTGGATGAAGGGTACATAGGACCTATTTCATTCTCTTATATTCTACTAGAGGCCCGGTGCATGAAAATTCATGCACTGGAGAGGGGGTCCCTCAGCCTGACCTGCCCTCTCTCACAGTCTGGGAGCCCTCAGGGGCAGGAGATGACCCGACAATCAGGGGAAGGCAACACCCCCATCACACCTCTGCTGCTGCCACTGCCGGCAGCGCAAGCCTCGGCCAGCCCGGGTTACCTGAGCCTCGGGCGGCCCTGGGTGGCTGGGCAGCCGCCATCTGAGGCTTGCCTGTGCCTCCGCCGGCCCTGGGTGGCTGGGGGGCTGAGGAGACTGGGGACTCTAGAGGCAGGCGCGAGGAGCAGCTGGACCTGCCTGGGGGCGGGCCTGGCTGTGCTGCATGCCAGCTGCCCCGATGGGGCTAAGGTAACTGGGCACTGCCATCTTGTGGCTGTGGGCGCCGTCATCTTTGAGGGCATGGCAGTCAATTAGTATATTCCCTCCTTATTGGCTGTGGACGCCACTATCTTTGTGAGGGTGTGACAGTCAATTAGCATATTCCTTCTTTATTAGATAGGATTCTCATGTAACAAAAAGCTAAAACAAAACAAAAAAAATGAGAGAAAGAGAATAGCCTAATGTTGGCTAATCATAGGATTATTTACTTAGGAGTCATATTTTGGTATTTGTACCCTCAGTCCTCCTCAGCACTAGTGGATACATAGCGCAGAGGATTTAGCTGAGGAGATTTGTTAAACCCTAGGTTTCTTTTGAGTCCAGGTTAGTCCTGCTAAAGGTTAAGGGATGACTGGGATGATGATTCTCACCCAATACATCCCCTATATCTTAATGAATTCCATAAACATCCTAAATAGATTCATTTCAAATTACAATAAATTAAACAGCAAATTAAAGAACACAATTAGGAATCACCCTTTACCCAGGCAACAAACTCAAAAAGTCATAGAATTCCTTGTGACATTTTTTAAGAGTAAGGGTGACTCCAGAATCAACCAGTCTCCTCGCCACTTAAGTTTCAATCTTCTTTATATAACAAAGTAAATGTTATGGCTTTACCTGGCATGCATGTGGCTTTACACCAGTGTGCTTTAACATATGTATTCGAAGAGAATATAATTTAGGTAATGTCCTTCCACATATGGAACATATAAATTCTCGTTTGGTCCTGCCCTTCTCAGACGATGTTCCTGATGCCTCATTAGATGTGAAATTGGAAGATGATGAAGAGGGTGCAACTTTTCTGGTATGTCGAATAAGGTGTGCTCTCAAGGAGGCACTGTACTGAAACTGTTTCTTACATAGCTAAAAGAAAAAGTAAACAAAATTTTGTCTAAATGTAATTTCATTACAAATGTTAAGTGAAACTTGACTCATATGTCAACTTCCCATTTCTATGTTACAATTATATAAATCAATAAACACATAGACTATGTAAAAGACAATATGCTATAGGTACCAGATTATAAAGATGAAAAGGGTAAGGCCCAGCCTCTACTCTGGAGAGATTTATAATCTAAACACAGAAACTGGATTTATACATAAATAAAGGTAAAGTATTTAAGAAGGAGTAATCTGAATAATAAAGGCCTCACTGAGGAGGCTAGATAGATCTGTCTTAAAGAAATTGTAGGACAGAGACAGAAACTGAAGAATGCTATCATTATAGGAGTATTAATAGTTGTTAGTAGCGCAAAAATAGGGGTTTGAAAAAGTAGAAAAATAAAACTGTGGCAGTCATTGAATATTACCCAGTAGTTACTGGGGATTCATGAAGTCAAAGTTATATATGCTCACCATTTACAAAACTTATTTTTCAGCATTTTTTAAAAATATATATACTTTATTGATTTCTGAGAGGAAGGAAGAGGGGGAGAGAGAGAGAGAGAGAGAAACATCAATTATGAGAATCATTGATCAGCTGCCTCCAGCACATCTCCCACTGGGGATCAAGCCCGCAACCCAGGCATGTGCCCTTGGCTGGAATCGAACCCAGGACCCCTCAGTCCACAGGCCAACACTCTATCCACTGGGCCAAACCAGCGAGGGCAGCATTGTTTTTTAAAAATATATATATTTTTATTGATTTCAGAGAGAAAGAGAGAGGGAGAGAGAGAGAGAAACATCAAAGATGAGAATCATCGATTGGCTGCCTCTGCACACCCCGCACTGGGAACCGAACCCACAACCCGGGCATGTGCCCCTGATGGAATAGAACCCACGACCCCTCAGCCTGCAGGCCGACGCTCCATCCACTGAGCCAAACTGGCAGGGTTACAAAACTTATGGTTAAAAAAATAAATAAAACTCGTCTCTTGATCCACTACCTCTTTCACTTGTTTTTTGTTTGTTTACTCTCTCATGATGCTTATCTTTGTAACTCCAAGTAACAGTAATAATAGACGATGACACTCTCTCTCCCTTACCCCCATTCTCCACACATATGCAATATTATCCTACTTTTTCAATATTATAATTTTTATTAGATCTACTTCAGTGTTTACGTTATTTGGATGATGTAAATGTTATTACATATGGTACACTACGATTCTCTTTCCTTTCTTTTTGTTTTCTGTTTTGCTTACTGCTCTGTATTTACTGCTAATTAATCATTAAACCCTTTCCCCAAATGTCTACTGAGAGGAGATTTAAAACACATCATCTTGGATTAACAAAAAAACAAACTAAATAAATATTTAGCCCCAGCCTGTTTCACTCAGGGTCTGGTCTGCGGACTAAAGGGTTGAAGATTCAATTCTGGTCAAGGGCACATACTTCGGGTGTAGGCTGATACCTTTTCCCGGTGCAGGTGTGTGCAGGAGGCAACCAATTGATGTTTCTCTCTTTCTGTCTCTCCCCCTTCCCCCTCTCTTCCACTCTCAAAAAAACCCTGGCCGGTTTGGCTCAATGGATGAGGGGTCCCAGGTTCAGTTCCAGTCAAGGGCATGTACCTTGGTTGTGGGCACATCCCCAGTGGGGGGGGGGGGGGGAGCGGTGTGGGAGGTAGCTGATGGCTGTTTCTCTCTCACTGATGTTTCTGGCTCGCTATCCCTCTCCCTTCCTCTCTGTAAAAAAGCAATAAAATTCAAAAAACAAACAAACCAAAAACAAACAAAATCAATGGAAAAAATATCCTCCAGTGAGGATTAACAAAACACATCATCTTATGGGAGATCTCTATCTACCAAAGCACTATGCCGTTTCCTACACTTGGACTCTATGGAATTGGACCTCAAGTTTCCCATGTCTTGCTCATTTTAGTGGAACACCTTTGTCAACAGCTTCCTGAGAAAGGGAGTTTGGGAGGTAAAATGTCCAGAAATGTCCTATTCTACCATCAGAAGTAACTGACAGTTTGGCTACAGATTCCAAGCTAGAAATCATCTCTCTTTTCTCCACATCCTTATATATGATAAATCGCTTGCCTCCATTTCATTTAGCTCTTTTTCTGGAGAGTTCTCCTGTTCTTTCATTCGGGACATGTTTCTTTGTCTCCCCACTTTGGCTGCTTCCCTATGTATTGGGGAGATCTGCTATGACTCCCAGTCTCGGTAGGATGGCTTCAAGTAGCAGGTGTCCTAGGGGACCCAGTGGTGCAGGCTCCTTGATCACCCGACCTGGGTGCTCTAATGATGTCCTTTGTGTGCACTGTGTGGACCCTCCTGTTATAATTGAGTCTCCATTGTTATTGGCCCTTCTGTGGAATTTTAAAGACACTGTGCCTTTGTCTTCTACTTCTATTGTTGCTGGTGAAAAGCTTGAAGCCATTTTGACTCTTACTTCTTTTCTATGAGACTGAGCATCTTATTTCTGCCTTGCAATTTATAAGATTTTTTTCATTGTCCCTTGATTCTGAAATTTAAAAAAAAATTTTTTTTAATTGATTTCAAACAGGAAGGGAGAGGGAGAGTGAGAAACATCAATGATGAAAGAGAATCATTGATCAGCTGCCTCCCACACACCCCATACTAGGATCAAGCCTGTAATCTGGGCATGTGCCCTGACCAGGAATCGAACCTGACCTCCTGGCTAATAGGTTGATGCTCAACCACTAAGCCACACCAGCTGGGCAATTATGAAGTTTTATAATATACTAGAGGACCGGTACACGAAATTCGTGCAAATTCGTGCACGGGGGTGGAGGGGGTCCCTCACCCCTGCCTGCGTCCTCTCACAATCCGGGACCCCTCGGGGAATGTCAGGCCTAAACCAGGAGTCGGACATCCCTCTCACAATCTGGGACGCTGAATTCACCAGTGACCATACTTCTCATACAGGTGAAAAGCATCTTGCTGTTGTATGGGCAGCTACATTTTTTTGCCCTCATTATAAAAAGTAGTACATAACATGATCCTTCTGAGGCAGTAGTACCATTTTCCCCATCTTATGGGTGGAAAAACTGAAGCAGAGAGAAGTTAATTGGCTTTGTCACACAGTTATGTGTCAGAATCAGGGCTGACCACAAAATGTGCAAGCTAGAGTCCATGCATGTCATTGCTGCATCATCCTGTTATTTCAGTGTTAAGAGTAGCCTTGCCATGTTTTAATTTTTAAATCTAAGAGACTGTTCCCAATGTATACGGTAGGGTCCCTAGGCCTGGCCGGCAATCAGGGCCATCTGTGGGGCAACCGGTGGGTGGGGCAATTGGAGGGCCCCACTAGCACCTGCCTTGGCTGGCAGCCTGGCGCTGCCTGCTGTCCAGCCCCACCCCCCAATCGCCACCACCAGTCACCTCCCTCTCAGGGGGCAGTGCACGTCATAACGACCTGCCATTCTACAGTTCGGTCAATTTGCATATTAGGGTTTTATTATATAGGATCTTGATATAGGTTTATTTTCATCTATGATTCTAGGCATTCAACCTGTCCTTTTAACAAGAAAACTTCTATACTTAAGCTCTGAAATTTTTCTTCATTGCATCAATGATTTCCTTTTTTCCATGTTCATTTGGAATTATGTGGATATTATATATCTTAGACCAATCCTCTAAATGTCTCTCACTCCCATTTTCTAACTTGTCTTTTTGCATTACTTTCTGAGAGATTTAGTAAATTCTATTTCCCAACTTTTCTGAGCTTTTTATATTTATTTTATATTTTTATATTTATTACATTCTTAATGTGCCCTTTTTAAAAATATAGTACATAGCCCTAGCTGGTTTTGCTCAGTGGTTAGAGTGTTGGCCTGAAGACCAAAGGGTCCCAGGTTTGATTCTGGTCAAGGACATGTACCTCGATTGCAGGCTCCTCCCCAGTCTGGGCCCTGGTTGGGGTACGTGCAGGAGGCAACCAATCGATGTGTTTCTCTCACATCGACATTTCTCTGTCTTTTTCTCTTCCACTCTCTCTTTAAAAATCAATGGAAAAATATCCTCAGGTGAAGATTAAAAATAAATAGATAAACAAATAAAAATATAGTACCTGGTTATTGTTTCTTTGATGTAACTTTTTCATTTATTTCTGATGTCATACTTTGTAATTTGTTTTTTGGGGGACAAGGAGATTTCATTTTCTTACATTTTTTTCTTTATTGTTGGCACTATTACAGATGTCCCCCATTTTCCCTCCTCCACCCAGCGCCCCCCCACCCCAAGCCCCTGGCCTTCGCCACATTGTTGTCAGTGTTCATGGGCTATGCATATATGTTCTTTGGCTAATCTCTTACATAATTTACACCTGCATGAATACTCTGTAACTACCAGTTTGTACTTCTAAATCCCTTCACCTTTTCACCCAGGCTCCCCTTCTTCTTTTTAAAGAATCTTTAGCCTGGCCAGCATGGCTCAGTGGTTGAGTGTCAACCTAGGACACAAAGAACATGCCTGGGTTGTGGGCTCAATCGCCAGTGGGGCATGCAGGAGGCAGCCGATCAATGATTCTCTCTCATCATTGATATTTCTATCTCTCCCTTCCTCTCTGAAATAAATGAAAAATATATTAAAAATAAAATAAAGAAGACCCTTTAACATTTCATATAATAGTAGTTTGGCGGTGATCAACTCCTTTAGCTTTTTCTTGTCTGAGAAGCTCTGTATATGTCCTCAATTCTAAATGATAGCTTTCCTGGGTAATCTTGGTTGTAATTCCTTGCTTTTCTTAACTTTGAATATTTTTCTTTTTTAAATATATTTTATTGATTTTTTACAGAGAGGAAGGGAGAGAGAAAGTTAGAAACATCGATGAGAGAGGAACATCGATCAGCTGCCTCCTGCACACCCCCTAATGGGGATGTGCCCGCAACCAAGATGCATGCCCTTGACCGGAATCGAACCTGCGACCCTTCAGTCCATAGGCCGACACTCTATCCACTGAGCCAAACTGGTTTCAGCTGAATATTTCTTGCCAGTCCTTTCTGGCTTGCAATGTTTATGCTGAGAAATCTGCTGACAGGCATATGGGGAAGCTCCCTTGTAGGTAACTAACTGCTTATCTCTTGCTGCTTTTAAGATTCTCTCTTTAGCCCACCTGGTCTGGCTCCACAGTTGAGCATTGACCCAGGAACCACAGTTCCATTTCTGGTCAGATCACACACCCAGGTGTAAGCTCAATCCCCAGTAAGGGACGTGCAGGCGGCAACTGATCAATGTTTCCCTCTCATCTATGTTTCTCTCTCTCCATCTTCCTTTCTCTCTAAAATATTAAATAAAAACATTAAAAAAAACACACACAACTCAACAGTTTAGCTCTTAAAAAAAATAAAAGGATTCTTTGTCTTTAACCTTTTGCATTTTACTTATGTGTCTTGGTGTGGGTCACTTTGGGTTCATCTTGTTTGGGACTCTCTGTACTTCCTGGACTTGTATGTCAATTTCCTTCACCAGGTAAGGGAAGTTTTCTATCATTTTTTTCAAATAGATATTCAATTTCTTGTTCTCTTTCTCCTTCCAGCACCACCAGGATGCAAATGTCGATGTGCCTGAAGTTGTCCTGGAGGTTCCTTACACTATCTTTATATTTCCGGAATCTTTTTTTTTTTTTTTTTTTTGCTGTTCTGACTGGGTTTTTTGCTTGTGTGTTCCAAATCACCGACTTCTCATTGTCATCTCACCTACTATTGATTCCTTGTAAATTATTCTTCATTCCAGTTATGTATCCTTCATTTCTGACTGTTTCTTTTTTATGGTTTCTATATCCTTTTTCATGCTGTTGAAGTTCTCACTAAGTCCTTAGAAATTCTCACTAAGTTCCTTGAGCATCATTACAACCATATTTTAAAAAACTCTGTATCTGGTAGTTTTCTTGCCTCCATTTCATTTAGTTCTTTTTTTTGAGATTTTTCCTATTTTCATTTGGGACCTGTTTCTTTTTCTCCTTATTTTGGACGCTTCCCTACGTTTGTTTCTGTTTATTAGGCAGAGCTACTATATCTCCTGTACTTAGAATGGCCTTGTATAGTAAGCATCCTCCAGTCACCTGAGTTGAGTGCTCCAAGTGTGCCCCTCTGTGGGCTGTGTGCATTGCCCCATTATAATTGACTTTTGATTGCTGTTGGCATCACTGGAAGGGAATGACCCCCAGGACAATTGGCTGTGAGGACTAGCTGCGAGTACAGCGAGGGAGCTGCTGTGCACAGACAACCTTACAGAGCAGGACTTGCTTCAGTAGGGCTTTGGTGCTTACTGATTCCCCACTTTCAGTGTGTCTCTCATGGAGGTGGTAGGGTTATAATGTGGTATGGTCTGAAGCTGTCCAACAAATGCACTGGCTGTGGTGCTAAGTCAAACATCATCTATGCCCTGCCTGGGGCATAGCTACAGAGCAATCTGCAGACAGATGGCTGCTACTTGTGTTGGCCTTGGAGATGCCCAAGAGAGACCAAGCTGTGAACCAAGGCAGGCTGCAACTAGTGATGGGTCTGTGGCACTTAGCAAGAGGCATGGACTATGCAGAGGCCGCTTGAGAGTTTTTAGGAAAGTCTGAAGCAGGTGGCAAGAGGGGTCAGTTGTATGGAAAAGCCACTGGAAATAGCTTGGATGGGCCTGAAAGTAGGTGAAGGGGGCCTCGAGGAATCACCAGTGCAGAGAAAACAGTGTGAGCCAGGTTGATGGAGTCTCAGATATGATGCCTATCTGTCAGCTCTATGGGTGTGGGTGTCTCAGAAAAGGAACAATGGACTCTACCAATACTTTTATCTGATAGAAAACTCATGCTGGTGCCAAAAAAGAAAAATAAGTTCCTCCCTGTATATCACGGTTCCATTCAAGCTGCTGCCCCAGCACTGGAGCTCAGAGAAAGTGAGTCTGAGTTCAGGCCCTTTAAGAGGAACTGCCTGGGATTCTGGCAGCCCTCCATTCCACTCAACTACACATGCCTCCCCCGCCCCCCACACCGGTTTTTATAGCCAGTCCTCTTCCTGGCACTGGGAACCTGGGTTGGGTATCTGATTGAGGCTGGGGCCTCTTACTCCTCAGGGGGGACCTCTGCAGCCAAGATATCCCTCCCAATTTTATTTATTTAATTTTAAAGAATAGTTTATTGATTTTTTTAAAGAGGAAGGGAGAAGAGAGAAACATTGATGGGAGAACAACATCGATCTGCTACCTCCTACACACCCCCTACTGGGGGTCAAGCCAGCAACCCAGGCATGTGCCCTGCCTGGTACTCAAACCAGAAACCTCTTGGTGTAGGGATGATGACCAACCGAGCCATACCAGCCAGGCCATTCTTCCTGATTTAAAGCTGCCACATGTGGGTGTGAGACCAGCCCGTTCTGCATCTCTGCCCCTCCTCTCAATCTTGGTGTGGCTTCTTCTTTAAATATCTAGTTGTAGGACTTCCATTCAGCTAGATTTCAGGGGGTTCTGAATGATGGTTGTTCTGTATTTTAGTTGTATTTTTGATGCGGGTGTGGAAGGACTCGAGTACCACACTTACCTACCATCTTCACTGGAAGTCTGTTTTATGTGTTTTTTAAAATATATTTTATTGATTTTTTTACAGAGAGGAAGGGAGAGGGATAGAGAGTTAGAAACATTGATGAGAGAGAAACATCGATCAGCTGCCTCCTACTGGGGATATGTCCACAACCAAGGTACATGCCCTTGACCAGGATCGAACCTAGGACCCTTCAGTCCCCAAGCCCACGCTCTATCCACTGAGCCAAACCAGTTAGGGCTGTTTTCTTCTTTCTGCATAGTCTTGGATTCCTCAAAGTTGTTTTTCCTCTTGAAATGTTTATCATGAGTCTGATTATCCCTGGTGCCCATTCACATTTCAGAATAAGATGTTAAAAAGATCAACTGGAATTTCTGTGTAAGTGGGGGAGTGGGCGTTAACCACGGGCAGCATCTTTAGGTCTTTTTTTTATGGGCTTTGGATTTGTCATCTCTGAAGTCTTTCTGCTTTCAAGTTAAAAACCTGACTGTTAACATGCTGACAATTGATTAGGGAAAGACAACTTAAAAAGTCTTAATATTCAGTATGGAAGTTTTTACTTTTCCTTGTTTTGGGTATAGTACATTTACCCTCTCTATACACAGTGTTCCCCAAAACAATTATAATTTTATCTTTTCTTGAATGTAAAGGATGAATCTTTGTCTGAGGAAGTGGTGGTGGGGACTTAATTGCCTCTCAAAAAGACTTTTTAACAACCGGAATCACTTCCACTTTTAAGATAGCTAGTAATACTAATTCCTAAGCTGTTTGGTAGTTCTGCAATACAATTTTGACCGACTCTTAGCTTTCCCCACTGAAAGCCTGGCAATGAGCCCTTTTAAATAATCTGTAGAATCAGTTATTCCATCTATTTATCAGAGTCTAGAACAGTGATGGGCAACCTTTTGAGCTTGGTGTGTCAAGCTTCGCCAAAAAACTGAGCATAACTCGGGTAGTGTGTCACTTTGAGGAAAAAAACATTATTTCGCAAATGTTTCATCCTCGGCATGCGGCCGCCTCAGCGGCCGCGTGTCATCAGAAATGGCTACGCGTGTCAGTGCTGACACACATGTCATAGGTTCGCCATCACTGGTCTAGAATTTAGTTGCTAAGGTCTCCTCTCCTATTCTCTTTGAGCTTATTTATTTTTTCCTTCCATGGACACTGTGTGTGCTCTGCTGGAAAATTTTTTCTTTAAATATATTTTTATTTATTTCAGAGAGGAAGGGAAAGGGAGAGATAGAAACATCAATGATGAGACAGAATCATTAATTGGCTGCATCCAGCATGCCCCACACTGGGGATTGAGCCCATAACCCGGGCATGTGCCCATGACTGGGATCGAACCTGGGACCTTTCAGTCCACAGATCAATGCTCTATCCACTGAGCCAAACCAGCTAGGGCAAGAGCTTACATTTTTAAATGATAATTTTACTGTCTCACTGGTATCAGGAAGAAGTAGAGGTATATCACTAAATATATTTTTTATCAAGGAAATACAAGTACAAATCAGACGATGAGTCTTATAGTAATATAAGGGAGACAGACACATAGAACACAAATGGCAGAATAACAATGAAGCAGTAAGTTAGATTCCACTTTGATGAAGTTAGACAATCTTCAATTAGTTTTCCAGATACTTACCGGGCATTTGTAATCTCTAGATCTTTCATGTTTCAGTGTGTGCATTATAAGCGTGTATCTTCTCTGAAAAACCATTCCACATTCCCCACATTTATGCGATGCTTCTTCTTCAGTATTCTCTTTAGCATCCCTTTTTGGCTGTTTCATCTTTTTTCCTCTTTGAACTAATTTCTGGGCTACCTAAGTAAGGGATAGAAAACACAATCTAAGTAAATATTAATCATTTTTATTTTTAAGTCATGAATCATAAATAATGCAAATTCATATATCTTATTATACTGGTATTAAACTTGAAGTTGCTTTCCTATACTTATCCTCCACCCCATAATTTTCACCATAGACTTAAGTTTATCCATTGAATGCTTTCAAATTAAAGCTAAAACTACAAATGCCAACTCTTCATCATACCTGTTGAACTGCTGACTTGGGAGTGGCTTTCCGTTTCTGCAGCTTTTTCTCCATTCCTTTGTGTAGTCGAATATATCCCCCTTCATTAATAGAGCGCTGTCGAAGCCTGCTTCTATAAGTATCATCATCAGGGCTGAGGTCTGTCTTTGCAACTACATTTTCCTGATCTTTTAAAGATTGGTCAAGGTTCTGCCTATGCTCTGGAATGTCTTCATCACAAATATCCTCATTTGATGTATCATTTCCCATATCACTGTTTTCTGGAGAGCCATCGATTACATTCTCTTTGGAAAGTTTGGGATAAATATTAGAAACTGTGCTACCTTCTCTGCTGTTTAAAGTTTCTAGTTCTGTCTGGTTGTTTTTTGTTACTAAATCAACAGACTCCACTTCAGGATGAGAATCAGTTGCACAGCCTATAGGTGAAGGTGACAGAGCAGCTTCAGCCTCTGCAGAGACCTGGGGCTCAGGCTGCTGTCTGAGCTCTCCATGCTGCTCAGTTTCTGGCACTTCTCCATTCACCAACAGTACAATTTCACAATCCCCAAGGTCAGTAGGTAAAGCTGTGGTGGTTCCCTCATTGTTAACCACAGGAGGTGCTGTATCTCCGTTTTGTTCTGGTAAGTCCTGGGTAGATGCAACTGTTTGTACTTCACCCTTCTTATATACCGTTAGCTGCTTCTCTTCCATTAGTTTATGTACACTTTCACAGATTTCTAAAACTTCTGACATGAAGAGATGCCGAGCCAAGATGGCTACATCAGCCATGCTACAGAAATCAAAACTTAGCACAGAAGTATAGGCAAATTCCAGTAAAGGCAGGAAGCTTGCTTTACAGAAACCTATATGAAACAAGACAGATGGGGGACAAAAAAGTCAAATCACCACTAACACACCTTGTAAGAACAATTAATACACGATTATGACAATATAAAATAGAATATAAAGGCAAACATGACCATTTATTCTGCAATTAAACACCCTGGATTTGTTTTTGTGTTCTGGTTGCGTATTAAGCCTTGACTAACTCACTTCTATAAGCCGAGTCTCTCAATACCTAAAATAGAAAATAATATCAGACTTACTACCTCAAAGAGTTGTTGTAAGGCAGTCATTTTCAAACTGTACTCCTTAGAACCCCGGGGGTTCCTCAAATTCCCCTCAAGAAACAGCTGCTGGAGAATGGAGGGTAAAAAAAGAGAGGGATGCAGGTGAGTAGGCAGGGTTCAACCAACTTGTCTCCTAACCTCACTTCACATGTATAGCTGTATATTTTAATAGAAGTCCATATAAAAATTTATTGTGAACAATGAGTTCTACTACTAAATATTTAAAAACAAGGTATAAGGCAGGATGTTATTAAAATGTTTCTGTAGAGAATCAGGTAACAGTACAGGCCATAAAATGTCTGCAACTACTCAACTCTGTCATTATAGCTAGAAAGAGTAGTCATAGATAATGCATATACAAATGGGTGTGGCTGTGTTCTAATACAACTTTATTTAAAAAAAAAAACACAAGAAAAAGGAGGATTGGTTTGCCTATTCCTGGTCTAAGGAACGAAATAATTACTGTACATATTACATTCCTATTTTATGTGAAAAAAATAAGATCAGTTTATTTCTTTTCTAAGTTCTCAATACTTCGCTTTCAAAAACCATTTTAATTATATTCATGATTCAAAAATCAGAAAATTATAGTGATATGTCTAACTCCATCTCCATAACCAGTATTTTTAAGAATTTGTATAGCTTTCCAGAGTTTCTTTATAAAGTCAAGCAAATATTATTATTTTCCTTTTTTTACAGGAGGTATCTTATTACATTCTACTGTGCCTTACTTTTCATATGTAATAATTTATCTTAGAGAACTTTTTAAAATATTTTAAAATTAATTTTAGAGAGGGAGAAGGAAAGAGACAGAAACATCAATGATAAGAGAGATTGATTGATTTCTCCCCCACTAGGGACCGAGCCCAAAACCTGGGCATGTATCCTGATTGGGAATCAAACTATGACCTCCTGGTTCATAGGTTGACGCTCAACCACCAAGCCACACCAGCTGGGCTATCTTAGAGATCTTTTATTAAAATATAGAGAGCCAGCCCTAGCTGGTTTGGTTCAGTGGATAGAGCACAGGCCTGCGGACTGAAGAGCCCAGGTTTGATTATGGTTAAGGGCACATACTCAGGTTGCAGGCTCCATCCCAAGACAAGGGGGCGCAGGAGGCAGCCGGTCGATGATTCTGTCTCATTTATGTTTCTCTCTCTCTGTCTCTCTCTCTCTGTCTCCCTCCCTCCCTCCCTCTCTAAAATCAATAAAAAATTTAAAAAAAAAAAAAATAGAGAGCGCCAAAGCAACCTTTTAAAAACACACATTTGCTGCATTATTCAGTTTTGACTCAAGCTACATAAAATGCTGTCCTTTTACATAGGCAGATGGGGTGCACAAGTATACATGGAAGCCATGAACTGTGAGATACATTAGGATCAGGTTGAAAACTGAGGGAACTACACACCAACATTATCATCATGGCTATTTCTGCCATTCCTATGAAAGCTGTAATTAAAGAGACTATAACCATATTAATAATGCTATAAATTATGAAACCAAGTTAAATAAGCTTGAAGAAGGAATATTTTTTTAAATATATATATATATATATATTTTTTAATATATTTTTTTGTTGATTTTTTACAGAGAGGAAGGGAGAGGGATAGAGAGTTAGAAACATCGATAAGAGAGAAACATCGATCAGCTGCCTCCTGCACACTCCCTACTGGGTATGTGCCCACAACCAAGGTACATGCCCTTGACCGGAATCGAACCTGGGACCCTTGAGTCCAAAGGCCAACGCTCTATCCACTGAGCCAAACCGGTTAGGGCTTTTAATATATTTTTTATTGATTTTAGAGAGGGAGGGGGAGGGGAAGAGATAGAAACATCAATGATGAGAGAGATTCATTGATCAGCTGCGCCTCACACTCGGGATCAAGCCTGCAACCCCAGCATGTGCCCTGACCAGGAATCAAACTGTGACTTCTTGGTTCATAGGTCAGTGATCAAACACTAAGCCACACCAGCTGGGTAGAAAGAGTATTTCTTTAAAAAACACACACATACCAACAAAATAATGTATGCTGGTATTTTACCTACTATCTTTTTAATTTCTAAGTTTGAAGCCATAAGAAAACTTTTCCACAAAAGAATTAACACTGTTCCAAATAACACTTCGACTATCTAAAACCATTTTTTCAAAGCTACAAGTTATGTTTATTGTAAAATACTATAAGACAGCCCAGCTGGCATGGCTCTGTGGTTGCGCTTCGACCTATGAACCAGGAGGTCATGGTTTTTGATTCCTGGTCAGGGCATATCCCGGAGTTATGGGCTTGATCCTCAGTGTGGGGCACAGTGGATGAATGAATCTCTCTCATCATTGATGTTTCTATCTTGCTCTCCATCTCTCTTTCTCTCTGAAATCAATAATATCTTTTTTAAAAAAGAACCACTTTTTAAAAATACTATAAAACACACACAAAATAAGAAAACAAAAATAAAAAATCACTCATAATCTTACTGTTAAAAGGTAAGACAGATAATTTTGGTATTCTGTTTTTACCTCTAGCCTTCTTACATACACATATACACACTCTGTAAATGAAAAGGAAACGGGTAGTAATTTTGCAAGATGAAACAGATGTGAGAGAGACATATCGGTTGGTTGCCTCCTGTTCACACCCTGATCTGGGTTGAGCCTGCAAGTGAGATACTTGCCCTTGAGTGGGAATCGACCCTGGGAGCCTGTTTTGCAGGTTGATGCTCTGAACCACTGAACAAACCAGCCAGGGCTTCTTTTTATTTTATTGATTTTAGAGGGAGAGAGAGAAGGAGAGGGAAAGGGAGAGAAACATGGATTTGCTGTTCTACTTATTTATGCATTCAATGTTTGATTCCTAACCGGGATCAAACCTGCAACCTTAGCTATGGGGATAATGCTCTAGCCAACTGAGGTACCAAGCCAGGAAATTTTATATTATGTGTTTTTATGAAAATTAAATGGACAACACGCCCAGCTAGTGTGGCTCAGTGATTGAGCATTGACCGATGAGCCAGGAGGCTATGGTTCGATTTCGATTAGGGCAAATGCCTGGGTTGCAGGCTTGATCCCCAGTGTGGGGCGTGCAGGAGGCAACCAATCGCTGTGTTTCTCTCACATCAATATTTCTCTCTGTTTTTCCCTGTCTCTTCCACTCTCCCTAAAAACCAATGAAAAAATATCCTCGGGTGAGGATTAACAAAAATTTAATTTAATTTAAAAATAAAATAAAATGTAAAACTAAACCCTACACATAAAAAATAAAAACTTATGACAGGTTACTTCCACATCCAGCATACAGTATGGTAGACTAAGATGCCCTGAAGGACCCATACATATACTTGAAAAAATACTAGATAAAAATATTTTAAAATATTATTCTAAATATACTCAGTGCCCCACCAAATTAAGCCAAGCTTAATTTAGCACTTTGATAGTCATAAAAAAACCTTAAGATGAGAATTTAAAGTGGTCCCAGACTACTAATGCCCTCAGTATCTAAAGAAGCAAATACTTTTCTAGGACCATCAACTTAGGACTCAAAGATTTCCCATAAAATTCTAAAGAATATGAGTTCAGTATATACAGGGTGGTTTTCTTTTTAATCACAAAGAAACAAGACACAATGAACAAAAGTTAGTAGAAACAAACAGCATAAGTCAAACCAGCAAAGAATATATGTATTGCTATGATCAGACATGAAAAACAAAGGGTAGCATACCAGTAGAACAAAAGGCCATAAAAAGGAGCTCCCTAAAAATGATAATCTGAACTAAAACGAAAAAGAACCTCTAAAATGGAAAACATAAATTGGAATAAAAAAATCAATAAATTTCATAGCAAATCAGACACAGCTAAAGAGTGAGTGAACTAGAATTTTTCAGAATAATCTACAAAGAAATGAATAAATTATGAAAGAGAGATTAAAAGACACAGAATATAAAGTGAGAATGTATCAAAAAGTTTAAAGTACCGCCCTAGCTGGTTTGGCTCAGTGGATAGAGCGTCCGTCAGCCTGCGGACCAGAGAGTCCCAGGGTCAATTCCAGTCAAGGGCACATGCCTGGGGTTGCAGGTCCCATCCCCAGTAGGAGGCGTGCGGGAGGCAGCCAATAGATGGTTCTCTCTCATCATTGATGTTTCTATCTCTCCCTCTCCCTTCTCTGAAATCAATAAAAAATATTTTTAAAAAACAAAACATATTTGCTTAACATATCCTACATAATAAAAGACTAATATGCAAATGACCTAATGGTGGAATGACGGGTCACTATGATGCACACTGACCACCAGGGGGCAGACACTCAATGCAGGAGCTGCCCCCTGATGGTCAGTGCATTCCCACAGGGGGAGCACCACTCAGCCAGAAGCCAGGCTCATGGCTGGTGAGCACAGCGGCAGTGGTGGGAGCCTCTCCCACCTCCGTGGCAATGCTAAGGATGTCCAACTAATGGCTTAGGCCCACTAAGCCATCCATTGGACATCCCCCCAGGGCTCCCAGACTGCGAGAGGGCACAGGCCAGGCTGAGGGACCCCCCCCGCCAAGTGCATGAATTTCATGCACTGGGCCTCTAGTATAAAAATAAGCATATGGGATGAAGAATAAATGAGTTTGTTTTTTTTTAATAAAGAGGTTGTATTGCAGTTATTTGGGGGCAGACATTTAATTTACTACAAACTACTGGGAAACTGGAAAAGAAAAACACTCACACTTTTTTCTGCTTCAGATGCAAGAAAGAAAAAAAAATTCCAAAGCTAAAATATAAAAAGACTCTATCTGTGATGAGTTTTATTAAGATGGCCCAGTATAAGGAGTATTTTCTCCTGAATCACCAAACACAGAAAAAAGCAAACTCCACTAATCTAGAATGTGACACAACTCTATGCTCCATAAAAGTTTTTGCTCACCATTGTATCCCTAGAGCTTACATTAGTTCATTACACACAGTAGATGATTAATAAATTTTTAAAAAATATATGTTTTTATTGATTTCAGAGAGAGGAGGAGAGAGAGAAACATCAATGATGAGAGAGAATCATTGATTGGCTGCCTCCTGCACACCCCCACTGTGGATCAAGCCTACAACCTGTGCATGTGTCCTGGCCGAGAATCGAACCTCCTGGTTCATGGGTTGACGCTCAACCACTGAGCACATGAGTCAAGTTTTTAATAATTAAGCACATATAAGAAAAAAAATATGTATTTGGGTTTCCAGAAGAAATGAGTTTAAAAATTATAAGGTAGAAAAGGATCAGTGGTTAACTAGGTTAAGTGTTAATATACCTGGACAAAACCACATTTTTGTTTCAGAAAGAAGAAATGACACTTTACACAGTGATGTCAGTAATTTAAGAGTTGCAGCAAGTTAATATTATGAGAAAATGAATAAATAAGGTTAGCTATTTTAAATATATTTTTATTGATTTCAGGGAGGAAGGGAGAGGGAGAGAGATAGAAACATCGATGAGAGAAGCATTGATCATTGATCATCTGGCTCCTGCACGCCCCAGCTGGAGATGGAACCCTCAACTTGGGCAAGTGCCCCGACCGGGAATTGAACTGTGACCTCGTGGTTCATAGGTCAATGCTCAACCACTAAGCCATGCCTGCCCAGCAGGTTAGCTATTTTAATTCGTACTAAATTTTCATTTATTGATTCCTAAGCCCTTATATAAGTTCTAATAAGGCCAAAAAAAGTCAAATTATTCATTTACAATAACAATGAAACAAACAAAAAACCCTCTACCTGAAATTCTCATTATCCTACACCAGTGATGGGCAACCTTTTGAGCTTGGTGTGTCAAACTTCGCCAAAAAACTGAGCATTAACTTGGGTAGTGTGTCACTTTGAGGAAAAAACATTATTTCGCAAATGTTTCATCCTCAGGAGCAGCAAATGTTTCATCCTCGGCATGCGGCCACCTCAGCGGCCGCGTGTCATCAGAAATGGCTACGCGTGTCAGTGCTGACACGCGTGTCATAGGTTCGCCATCACTGTCCTACACTGACAGTTTGATTATTGAACCTAATGAGTTCTAATGATTAATCTTAAAAAACAAAAGCCAGACCTACAAAAGTGCTCTATCATCACATATTCCACAACTTAATATATAGGCAGTCATTTTTTAAAATAACATAATTACTTAGTGTAATAACATTGATGCAATCATGGACTTCTCTCAAACTGTTTTTAACAGTGTAAATCCCAGCCGAGACCGGTTTGGCTCAGTGGATAGAGCGTCGGCCTGCGGACTCAAGGGTCCCAGGTTCGATTCCAGTCAAGGGCATGTACCTTGGTTGCGGGCACATCCCCAGTGGGGGGTGTGCAAGAGGCAGCTGATCGATGTTTCTAACTTTCTATCCCTCTCTCTTCCTCTCTGTAAAAAATCAATAAAATATATTTAAAAACAAAAAACAAAAAACAGTGTAGATCCCAGATAATCTTCTACTGCTACAATTGTCTCACCTCAGAGGCAGTGGATAGGAAATGACAGCCTTTTCTATAAATCCACCTTGGAAACCTTGCTAACAGTTTTCAGTTCAGCTTAGTCTGCTGCTATAAGTGGGCTTCTCCCACTTCAGCATAAACCCTGAGTTTGTAAGAAACACACACACACACACACACACACACACACACACCCCTCTTCCAGTATGTACTTATAAATAAAAAGCAAGAGTATTAGAAAATTCTTACCGGAAAGATCCACCACAGCCTCATGACTGGAAATAGCTCCTTTCTCAATAAAAAGATCTCGAAAATATTCACTATTAGCTGACAAAACAGATTTATGAGCTTTGTATTCTTCTCCTTCAATTAACAAAGTAACATCACAGAACTGGTTGGAGAGTCTCTGTTCATTCAGTTGCTTTAACACAGCCTGACAATGTTTTGGAGAAGAACGTTTCACCACTCCTTTGGTGTCAACCTATCAAAATAAGTGTGAGACCAAGAGTTGTATTATATATCATCTGTATGTCTATCCTTAACAGAATTTAAGACAAGACACATCCTTCCCTTTTAAAGATACCACTAATTAAGAAATAGCCTGATAGTTTTTCTTTATTATCTATGTATTTAAATGAAAAGATATGTTGTTCTCACTCTCTTCTGCTATGTTCATTCTACTTGACCCAATGAAAGCCTGCATCTCAGTTCTTGCTGCCTCTTCTTACTAGTCTGAAATTTGATGACATATGAAACTAATGCATGCAAAAAACAAAGACCTAGCCAGCTTAATTTTACCTTGCTTCATGACCCAGAGACTGCTTTCAGAAGTGTATTGTCTATCTGTACCAATATACCATTAAAAAAGAGAGGAGTAGTTAACAAGTTACATTCTGAAGAGAACAATAGGAATACTTATGATGAATGAAGAGGAAATATTAGCATACTTTTAGTGTATATAACAACATAGTACATTACTTTAGACGCAGACCTGCTTAAATCTTCAATGTCAATGCCAATAACTCAAGCAGTTTTAGTAGTTTAAGAAAAAATTCACAAAGCCTACAAACACTAATACACTAGTTAACATGTTAAAGCTGAATGAAAAGTTCCACTTACAAATACAAGTTCATGTTTAGATATTGGCTTCTTTTTTGCAGGCTTGGAGGCTGTAGTTGGAGTTGAAGTAAAGTTGCTCAGGTCATCCTCTGATTCATTACTTTCATCTCCAGATTCAAGGTCTAGTCCTAATTCTTCCAACATTTCTGAAGTATCTGATATTGGACGGGAGCGATCTAGTTTCTCCTGGCATTTGCTACACTGTTTAATGTAATCTTTGACTTGCTTTAATATACCTACAATAAAAATAAAAATTAACAAGTCAAATTTAATATTTTTCTCATTTAAAAATCTAAAAATATATTATTTTGTTTATTTAGTCTGTGTATACTTAAGTATCTTCCAGTGCATGCATGTTCCAGTAGACACAAACATGCCCCATCAAGTACACAGAGTTCTTTAGAATTTAAGATACATTTTTTTTCAAAGATATAAGGTTACAAACAATGGTTTCTTTCCATGCTGAAGTAGACTGTTTTGTTGTTTATTTCTAGTTATTCACTTCCCCATCACTATGTAGCATTGCCCATTTTCATGTGGGCTGCTACTCATTCATGCATTAGGAGCTACATGAAACTGCTAATATTCAACTGTTTTTGACCTTCATAAACAGTAACATAATGTGGCTCAAGCTAATACCTCTTCACCTTACTAACATCAGGTTTGACCATGCAATTTGCTTTGGTGAATGGATATGACATGTGCCATGTCTCATTAGAAGCTTAAGAGGCACTGTTGCCCAGCCGGTGTGGCTCAATGGTTGAGCGTCCACCTGTAAACCAGGAGGTCACAGTTTGATTCCCAGTCAGGGCACATGCTCAGGTTGTGGACTCAATCCCAAACATCAATGATGAGAGAGAATCATTGATCAGCTGCCTCCGATCAATGATTCTCTCTCATCATTGATGTTTCTATCTCTCTCTCCCTCTCCCTTCCTCTCTGAAAAAGAGAGAGAGAGAGAGAGAGAGAGAGAGAGAGAGAGAGAGAGAGAGAGAGAGACTGTTTCACCTCAGTTCTCTGAATTTCATCCCCTTTTAAAGAACATGTTCCTGATGGATGCTGTCCTTTAGCTTGAACTGCAGATGAAAAAAGACAGGTAGGACCAATCTGCAACCTGAACAGGACTACAACCAAACCTTGTAATCATATTATAAAGAAATCTCATGTTTTTGAAAGCTATGACATTTTAGGTTTTCTTTTTTTTTTATTGTTGACACTATTACAGATGTCCTTCCCTTTCCTACTCCCTCGAGATTTTAAGTTTATCTGAAACAATAGCATTTACAACTAACAAAAGTTGAATGTACAAAAGGCACTCTCAAAACTCTATTTTGAATTTCAACTTCCAGACCAGCATGTTGGGGTGGGGGTAGGGAGCAGGGAGGAACATGTTTATTTTATTTTATTTTATTTTATTTATGTTTTCTTTTTAATTTTTGTTTATTGATTTCAGAGAGGAAGGGAGAGGGAGAGAGAGAGAGAAACATCAAGGATGAGAGAGAATCATGAATCTGCTACCTTCTGCACGCTCCACCCTAGGGATCGAGCCCGCAACCTGGGCATGTGCCCTGACCAGGAATCGAACCCTGACCTCCTGGTTCACAGATCGATGCTCAACCACTGAGCCACCCCAGCCGGGCAGAACACGTTTTATATATAGCAGGTCTTTGCCTTGAATGACATTGTTTTGTTCAATGTTAGTTTGTTACAACATTGACGTGATGAAGAGTTAAATAGGAACTTAACTCTCAACCTATGGAGGACATTAAATGAGGATTTACTGTATACACACACACACACAATCATCCTTACAAATTAGGACCAATTAATTCTCATTCTACAGACTGGAAGAATGAAGCCCTAAGAGGTGAGTAACTTGTCCAAAGTCACACCTAGTAAGTTGCATACTGGGCCTCCAGAAGCCATGTAACCTTTCCCTATATTATACTACTTACCCAGGAACACATTTGTCCATCCCTGTGCCAGAAACTTCTTTCCCCACAACTCCCAAATAAAATGCAAATGAAAAGGCTCATTCATTAGCTAAAATGATACAGAAGTATATAATAAATTCCGGAAAAGTTTCAATATATCAAAATATACCAAGTTCCTTGCTTTCAACTTTCAGAAAGTAGTCAAGCAGTATTCCTCAAATTAATTATGTCCCATACTTACTAAAAAGTACATAGTGGAGTAATAAACTCAAAAATTATATTCTCATTTTAGATACACACAATGGATATTATTATACTAAAAAGCTCTAAGTTCTATAGTAAAAAAAAAATCCTGCTTAACCTAGGAATTTGCCAAATTTGTTCACAGAATACCATTTTTTAGCAGACATAACTTATAAAATAATGGATTAGGAGTAAATATAGCTTTCATAAAAAAGGTATTTATGCCCTGTCCGGCCTGTCCGGACTGAAGACTCCCAGGTTCAATTCCAGTCAAGGGCCCTGCCTGGGTTGCTGGCTTGATCCCCAGTAGAAGGCGTGCAGGAGGCAGCTGATTCATGATTCTCTGTCATCATTGATGTTTCTCTCTCTCTCTCTCTCTCCCTTCCTCTCTAAAGTCAATAAAAATATATTTAAAAAATAAATAAAATTAAAAAGGTAGTTACATGTGCATAGATTTAGAGAGCAACAGAAGTTATATTCTAGCATCTGAACATATTAAAGTCAATAATAAGTCTATACCTTTATGAGACATAAGTAGATTTAAAAATAAATAAAATAAAAAGACTGGACAAATATATATTTTACATACAATTAAGAGGAAATGAATCCTAGCTGGTTTGGCTGAGTAGACAAAGTGTCAGCCGGCAGACTGAAGGGTCGTGGGTGAGATTCTCGATCCCTATAGTAGGGACTGTGCAGGAGGCAGCTGATCAATGATTCGCTCTCATCATTGATATTTCTACCTCTCTCTCCCTCTCCCTTCCTCTCTGAAATCAATAAAAAAATATTTTTAAAAAAGAAGAAGAAATGAGAAAGATGTTCATTTTCTCTGTAAAAAAAAAAAAGATATTCATTCTCTGTGTAAAACAAATGAGAGTAAATGGGTTGGAATGATGAAAAATTTCTGAAGATGAATAGTTGTGATTACATAACAATTTGAATGAATGTCACTGAACTGCACACTTAAAAATGGCTGAAATGGTACATTTTATTTATTCATATTTTACTAAATAAAAAAAGGTAAATGGGTGTGTGAATGGGAGAAGAAAGATGTAAGAGAAGAAATTCAAAGTGTCCCCAAAAAATGTATACACACTTTAACAGCTGATAACTCTATTTTGAAAATGATATATATTTTAATAAACACTGCCTTTATAATTATTCAAATTGTATATGTACATTTTTTGGGACACCCTATATATTTCTAAGTAAAAAACATTCTTAGAGAATAAGAAGCGCTGCTATGCCCAGCTGGTGTGGCTCAGTGGATGAGTGTCCATCCATGAACCAGGAGATCATGGTTAGGGTTTGATTCTGGGTCAGGGCACTTACTCAGGTTTCCGGCTTATTCCCATTAGGGAGCAAGCAGGAGGCAGCCAATCAGTGATTTTCTCTCATTGATGTTTCTATCTCTCTCTCCCTTCATCTCTGAAATCAATAACATATTAAAAAAAAAAAAGTGCGGCTATGGAAATTTCCATGTCCAAAATAAACAAAGAAGAGGCAGCTTTTCTAATTAATTTTGATTGTATTACTAGACATTTTATGATTCTACACAATTTAGTACATTCTACATACAGCAAAGGTTTGATTAAACTATTCATTGGTTGAGTTCAAATGGTATTTGAGAAACTATACAGAAGCATTTGAACACGGATGAAAAATAATAAATACTGCAGGGGGGAAATGGTATTAATGTATGATAGTAAATCAACTCTCTCCAAAATCACCCTATTATGTTTTACAAGTCCTTTAACTTGAGTGGTAGTGTTTTGATGGGATCATTTTATTTTATTTTTAAATGCCTGTATTTTATTTTTTTAATCCTCACCTGAGGATATTTTCCCATTGATTTTTAGAGAGAGTGGAAGAGAGAAGGAAAGACAGACAGAAACACATTATGCCTCCTGCACAAGCCCTGACCAGGGCCCAGGCCGGGGAGGAGCCTGAAACCGGGACCCCTCAGCCCCAAGGCCCAGGCTCTATACACTGAGCAAAACCAGCAGGGCTCCATGGGATCATTTTAAATCCAACTTTACAGATCCAGGGTTGATAAGCTGAAAGGATCTGACTCAAGTTAATCATTCAAGAACCATCAATGTGTAAACATAGTTAATTTACTATTTAAGAGTGGGGATTACTGCAAAGGGCTGAAATTACTTATGCAGAAAAATCTGAATCCTCTAACTAGCTTTGTGACTATGGCCAAGTCCCCAATCTCTCGGTGCCTATGTTTAAATGTTACTATTTATAATAATAATAAGAAGAAGAAGAATAATAAATAGTTACTATTTATAAGCACTTTGGACAGTGTCTGACACACAGTAACTACTAACTACTACACAAGAGTTTGTTAAGTAATGCTCACTGGTCAACCTCTCTGGGACCAACAAAAAAAGTCCACATAAAACACCAAATTACCATTAGAGGGTTCTTTAGTTAGTAAAGGCTCAGAACAAAGTAAAATGAATGACCTTAGCGGGTAGTCCTCTAATAAAACAACTTGAGGAACAGCTTCTTACCCCAGAGCAGTTTCTCACCCTCTGCAGTGTTGACATTTGGGGCCAGATGGTTCTTGGGGGGGGGGGGGGGGGGCGTCCTGCCCTGTGCATGGTGAAGGCTCAGCAGCCCCGACCTCTACGCAACCAGATGCCAAAACAGCCCCAGTCACCACCACCACAGCTGTCTCCAGACATCGCCCTGGAGGCAAAACCGTCCCGGCTGAGCCACTGCTCCACAGACCGCCCTACGAAGCGGGACACTGTGCTCCCGCCCGCTGCTCCACAGCCTCCTTCCGTCGGTGCGGGAGTCACTGGGCATCCGCCCCCCCGTCCGGTGACTCCACGGCTCAGCTCTCCTCCCCACGCTGGTTCCCAAGCGTCGAAAACCTTCAGATTTATCCTTCTGACTGTAACCATCACAGTAACCGCATTTTTTCAAGGCATACATAGTGCCTCGCAAAAGCTCCAAAGCGCTTTTCACAGTATTAGAGGGAAGAACCTAAAAAACATTCAAACTAGGAGAACCGGCTGTTCTTTACATTGAATTCTTGCCCTAAAAAACGGAAGTTCCAGAGGACTGTCTCCAGTGACCCCAAATCACTTCTGCACGTAACTACATTCCTCCTCCCTCACAACGCAGTGCCGCAACGTGAGGAATTCGAGGGAGCGGGTCCCGAGAACCCCAAACCCAGAACCTCAAACCCGCTGGCTCAAACCCTAGGTGGGGGGAACACGCCGGAAAAGGGCGCCGGGCTCGGGGCGGACCCTCCCCCAAACCCGCGGCCCGGCCAGGCTTTTTAAAGGCACAGCGCGCAGCCTCGCCAACCGCCGCCCGGCGCCAGCACCTTCCCCGAGGGCAGGCGGCCGGCCCCGCCCCGCCCCGCGCGCGAGCCCCGCCTCCGCCCGCCCCGAGGAAGCCCCTCGCCCCACCCCGGGCCAGGGCCCGCCCCCAGCCTCCCAGGCCTCCTTCCTGTGGGAAGTGCGGCTCCCTTCCCGTCCCTCACCCTCTCGGCTCCGCCCGGCAGCCGCTCCGCCGCCGAGCGTAGGCTGAGCCGGCGGGGGGCGTTCGGAAAGCGGGGTGAGGGACCCTCCAATGTGCAGTGCTGCAAACAGGCCCAGGCCCGCCTCGGCCGTCCTCGGGCCCTGTCTGTGGACGCACGCCGCCAGCCCGCCCTCGCGCCGCGGGCGAGATCCTACCTCGCCACCAGTACGTCTTGGACAAGTCGTGCCAGGTCTGATGCTGGGTGTGGTGAGTGCCGCCCGGGCCCAGGTGCGCCGCCTCGATGAGCCCCCAGCGCCGCTCGGGCTGCAGCACCACCTCCAGCTCCGCGAAGGTCTTGCGGTGCCGCTGCCGCCGCTGGTAGTACAGGGTCCCGTCGCGCACCACGTAGCAGGCGGCCGCCTTGCGGATCTTGCGCTTGACATTGCCCTCTGTGCCCGGCGCGTACGGTTCGCACTCGTTCGTCAGGTAGCGCAGGATGGCCCGGTAGCTTTCCTCGCTTGACATCGCTGACCCGGGCTCCCCGAGGGCGCCTGTCAGTGGCGAGGGAGGAGGACAGCGGCTCTAGCCCCGGGCGGAGGTCACAGCTGCGCGGACACTGCAGGGAGGAACGGCTGTGTCGGTGGTGAGTGCTCTTCGGCCGCGCCCGCGGCGCGGAGGGAGGACTAACGAGTTGGTAACTAGGGGGAACTGCACTTCTCCAGCGCGCGGGATCCGCTGGCGACTGATAAAATGGCTGCTGCACCACCGGAAGTGACGTAAACCAAGGGGGTGCGGGAACGAGCCCTGATTGGAGCCCAGTGGCTCTCCGGCTCGGCGAAGCCCGTCGAGTGACGTCAGGACTGCGGGAGGACATTTTGGAAGCGGGTAGGCCCTTCCTGGGAGCTCGGACTGGCTTTGGTCAGACATCTTAAGTCCTGGCAGTTTCCCTTTTAATTTCCCCCTCCTTTCCCAGACTCTGAGCATGTGTAAGATCTGGTGGGCAATTGTTATTCCATCCGACATGCCCTCAGGTGTGAAAGAGTCTGTTCCCCTCCCCCCCGGCCCTACCTCCTGAGACACCTGAAAACATAAGAGTATCAGATTTTAAGTCTTCGATTGAGATACTAGCCTACGAACACAAAACCAAAGAAACCCCATTCACACGGAAATGCAGCTTCCAGTTAAGTGTTATAAAAAATCAAAGTCCAGCCGAAACCGGTTTGGCTCGGTGGATAGAGCCTCGGTCTGCGGACTGAAGGGTCCCGGGTTCGATTCCGGTCAAGGGCATGTACCTTGGTTGCGGGCACATCCCCAGTAGGGGGCGTGCAGGAGGCAGCTGGTCGATGTCTTTCTCTCATCGATGTTTCTAGCTCTCTATCCCTCTCCCTTTCTCTCTGTAAAAAATCAATAAAATATATTTTAAAAAAAAATCAAAGTCCATTGATTGATAGGAGTTATAATTTATTTCTAAACTTCAGCCACTAGCTTCAAACTACCCATGGAATAGTCACGATTTTTCAGGAATGGCCTGATTATATAGAGACTGTTTTCTACAGAAGAAGGTAATATTGTTGGCAAGGAGTGTGGAGGATGGCTAACACTATTTTCTTAACCTCGTTTACATATTTTTACATATGCTTAGGCGGGGTGTTGGGGGGGTTCTCCATTTCCCCTCCTAAACAAACAAACTGTTTTCCAGTGTGCAGTGTAGGTCCAGTTTCCTATTTTTAGCTGGTAGTCCAGAGCCCTGGCCCTAGGTTGGATCTGCAGTGCACACACGAGCCACAGGCCAATACGTGGCTAGGCTACTGAGGTGGGATACTGGCCGTGCTTCTCTGGGTCCTGAAAACTGCAGACCAACACCTTCCTCTCCCAGCCAGGAGTCTGTCAGGTGGGGGGCAGACTGGGGAATGCGGTAGGCTCACAAAACAGGATGCACCCAGTCTCCAAGGTACTGGGGTGGGGGTTGAGAAGTTTCCAGATGACCCAGAAACCTGAGGCAGCATTCTTGAAAGATTGTGGCTGTAGGTACTGAGCTCCCAGGCCCAGAGGAAAGACAGAACTAAGAAGGCTGGGATTTACTCAGGGTCATTCATTCAGTCCACTAACAGACTACAGCTGGAGAAGAGAGGAGCAATTAGGAGGTGGAGATACACCCTTCCCCCATGGGTAGATGTCCAAATCCATCCTCCAAAAGCTGTGTAAGTGCTCGGCTCAGCATCACCACTCTTCTCCTGAAATCCTTGCACTTTAAAGATCAATTTGGCCCTAGCCAGGTGACTTGGAGCATCATCCTGTACACCAAAACGTTGCGGGTTCGATTCCCAGTCAGGGCACATACCCAGATTGCAGTTTGAATCCCTGGGTTGGGGCAAGTTTGGGAGGCAACCAATCAATGTCTCTTATATTGATGTTTTTCTCTCTCCACTCCTCCTCCTACAAAATAAATAAATAAAAAAGATCAATTTAATATAAAAAGTCTTAACATAAAATTGCAAGTAAACAAATTGTGGAATGGCAAAGAAAAACTAAATTAAAGAAATCCCTTGCCCAGCCAGTGTGGCTCAGTAGTTGAGTGTTCACCCAGGAACCAGAAGGTCTTGGTTCGATTCCTGGTCAGGACTCATGCCCGGGTTGTGGGCTCAGTCCCCAATGTGGGATGTGCAGGAGGCAGCCAGTCGATGGTTCTCTGTCATCATTGATGTTCTATCTCTCCCTCTCCCTTCTCTGAAATCAATAAAAATATATTTAAAAAAAAGAAATCCCCCTACACCCAATTCAGATTCTGCCAAAACACAATCTGTGAAAGCACCGAGGGCCCACTAATACTTGGATTCTCCTGCGTTTGGGCCAATACAGACACATGTTTTAGTAAAATGTTTTACAGGTGGTCCAGTTGTCTTCCTGACAAAAGCTGAACTTGCTGTCCTATGAGAACGGGGATGTAGTGGTGCCAGCAGTGAGTGGGACTGAAACGGTCAGTGATGGGGAGGAGGCAGACAACTGCCTAAGAGGGGTGATGGGGTGCTGTCTAGATACAGCACTCCCATCTTCTCAGATGGGCAGCCCACTCCCTTTGTTGCCCTGGACCTTTGATGTGATGACCCTTCCTCTTCTTGGAGTCTCCCCTCCTCTGCCCTCGCCCTAGGACAAGTCTATCCACTCTGCAGTCAGATCTCCCTTTCCCTGAGGTTGAGTCCTCGGAACTGGCCATCACATGGTGGCAGCAAAGGGAGCAGCTGAAACCTTAGCATCCAGGGAGCCTGTGGTATCACCATGGAAACCCCTGGACTCGTCCTGGCCAGTGTGGCTCAATTTGTCCCAGCATCATCCCAACGGTGGGGGGGGGGGGGGGAGCCCTTTTCATCTGGGGAATTCTACGATTTGGTGGGGCCTTTGATAAAAACCAGACATACCACTAGATGAGGCAGGAGTCTGGGAGCAAGATCCAGAGGAGGCCCAGGCCCTGAGCACAGAGGGGTCCCTGGCTGAGCTCCTCCAGGCTAAGGACAAGCACTACGCCCTGGAGATGGAGATGGAGACATTACAACAGCAGGCCCAGGAGTGGTGTAGGCAGCAGGCTGAGGTCCATGCTCTGGAGAACTTATTTTTCTTTTTAAGTATATTTTTATTGATTTCAGAGAGGAAGTAAAAGGAGAGAGAGATAGAAACATCAATGATGAGAGGGAATCATTGATCGGCTGCCTCCTGCACACTCCACACTGGGGATCAAGCCCACAACCTGGGCATGTGCCCTGACCTGGAATTGAACCGTGACCTGGTTTATAGGTTGACGCTTAACCACTGAGCCATGCCAGCTGGACAATGCCCTGGAGAACTTGAATGGGCAGGTGCAGGGGCTCCTGGAAGCTTTTTTGCCTTGCAGGCAACAAGCCTAAATGAGCAGGGGTGATGCACACCTACCCCAGGATGGCACAGAAGGAGTTGGGGTGGAATGTGGGTCACCTCCTGGAATGGAGGTGGCATGAACCAGCAAGATGCCATGTTCATTCACATCTCTGCCGCTCACGCTTAATCTCGTGATATTTATTTTTCCACAAGAAATTAAACCCTCATTTTGACCTCTTAAAGATATGTTATTATGAGCTTAACTAACATTTTTGGTCGTTTCCACAGAATAGGGAATGTTTTAAGGTAGTATATCAGTATTTGTGCAACAAATGTATGTTATTTAGTCACTTTTAACCAATGCCAAATGTCAGCTATGGACCCCAGGGTCAAGCTGAGGGCATGGGTGGGAGAAGCACAGGTCCCCTCTCTGTAAGAAGTGCCTCTCCCACATCCAGAGCCACCCTGCCTTCTCGGAGACCCCAGGCCGGCCACGCCCCGTACTGCAGCCCTGCTTCTCAGTGGACTCTCTGGAAGCAATGCCTCAACATGCTCCTGGCCTTCACTTGGTCCCACGTCTTCATCTGCCCGCAGACTTATTCTCTCCTCTTTGCCTAACCTTTCTGGAAGCTGTGTCATTTCCCATCATGTGCTGTGGATCGCCTGTCCCCAGCCAGCTCTGCAGGCACTGCAGCCCAGCCTGGCCTGCTGGGCTCCAGCCAAACACCCACTGTCAGAGAGTTCACTGCACTACAGTGGTAGTCGTACCGTCATATAAGTGGATCAAGTCAATATCTGTTCACCTTAAACTCACACAATATTGTATGTCAAATAATGCTTATTTAATAAAAAAAAAATTTAAAAAGTAACCAGTTCTGTGAAACTAGAAAGAAGACATGATGTTTGCCTGAATGCTCAAGTTACAGGTTATGATTAGGGAAAGTATGTTCAAATAACTTCAGGATCTATTTTATTGGCTATTTAAAATACAAAGCATTTGCCCCGGCTGGTTTGGCTTGGTGGATAGAGCAACGGCCTGCGGACTGAAGGGTCCCGGGTTCAATTCCAGTCAAGGGCACATGCCCAGGTTTTGGGCTCGATCCCCTGTAGGGGATGTGCAGGAGGATTCTCATCATTGATATTTCTATCTCCCTCTCCCTTCCTCTCTGAAATCAGTAAAAATGTTTAAAAAATAAAAAGTAGCCGAAACAGGTTTGGCTCAGTGGATAGAGCGTCGGCCTGCGGACTCAAGGGTCCCAGGTTCGATTCCGGTCAAGGGCATGTACCTTGGTTGCGGGCACATCCCCAGTAGGGGCGTGCAGGAGGCAGCTGATCGATGTTTCTCTCTCATCAATGTTTCTGACTCTCTATCCCTCTCTCTTCCTCTCTGTAAAAAATCAATAAAATATATTTTAAGAAAATAATAATAAAATAAAAATAAAAAGCTCACTCTATAGCTCTAATCAAGAGCTAGTGAGAAACTAATTTAAAAATAATAATAATAAAATAAAAAGTAAAATAAAATACAAAGCATTTTATTTGTAAACTCCTGAAATCTGAAAACAGGACAACCTAGGTTATATAGTCTCCCAAAGAGAGTGTCTGGGGCACCATCTAAGCTATTTGCAGTCAAGCCTCCATTCAGCCACGGGCAGCCTGGGACCACCAATCAGAAGCCATAGGCCCCTATCCACCTGCAGATCCTAAAGCCAGGGTCTCTGTCATGGACTCCCTTGTCAGAAAATAGCAGCAGCCAACCCACCTGTAGAGCCCTTGTCCTGGCGCTACAACTGACCCTCCACACAGCAAAGGACCGCTGCTAAACCCTGCTCCCCAACTGCCGGGGCCCTGCCCACATGCACATAGAGTGTCCAGTCGACCCCAGGTTGTTTTGTTCCTCAACCTCCCCAGGTCTTCAACTGTCTGTGGCTGCTCCCTGGTAGAAAAATGCCTCATACCAGTCCTCATTCACCCCATTATCAAAGTGTCCTTGAGAATCCTCAACCCACATGGTGCAGGGAGTGTAGAGAGAGAAGACACACACCTCATCTTCTGGCTGCCTTGGTCCTGGCCATGTCCCTAGTTCCCAGGTGGTACCCCGACAGCCAGAGAGGGAAGAACTAGTCCCATAAGCCTCTCCCCCTTTAACCTTTTGCACTCGGATGTCGAGTGTGACTCAACACGGTTAGCATCAGTAGCAGCTCTTTTTATACTCTTTGAATGTATCAATAATTTGAAATATAAAAAAATCCAAATAAATAAGTTTGTATGAAAAGAAACTCCAGTTATTTTTTTTATTTTTATTTTTTTAAAATATATTTTATTTATTTCTTACAGAGAGGAAGGGAGAGGGATAGAGAGCTAGAAACATCGGTGAGAGAGAAACATCGACCAGCTGCCTCCTGCACACCCCCTACTGGGGATGTGCCCACAACCAAGCCAAACCGGTTTCGGCAGAAACTCCAGTTATTTATTCTACTGCTGCGCTTTGTAAAATCTGGGGTATTTAAAAAATTAAATCCCGAGTAGAATAAAGGAATCGAGAAAAAAGCGAGTGCAAAGGGTTAAAACTCATAATGAGCCGATACCGGTTTGGCTCAGTGGATAGAGGGTCGGCCTGTGGACTCAAGGGTCCCAGGTTCGATTCCGGTCAAGGGCATGTACCTTGGTTGCGGGCACATCCCCAGTAGGGGGTGTGCAAGAGGCAGCTGATCGATGTTTCTCTCTCATCGATGTTTCTAACTCTCTATCCCTCTCTCTTCCTCTCTGTAGAAAATCAATAAAATATATTTTTTAAAAAAAACAAAAAAACTCATAATGATCAAAGACCAGGAAATGGGACAGGAAGAACAGCCTAAACTCAAAAGAGCTAACATAAAATATCAGATGTCCTGGCAGAAATTTATCTTCCCAGTCAGGGGCAAGGTCAAGGGCTGTGTGTAAAAGTAGAGATTGTGTCTCTGTCAGAGGTGGGCTTCTGAACATCAGGGGTTGGGGCCAGGTGCTGAGACCTGGCTTGTGTTTGGAGCCATTTACAGTAAGTTTCCTTGGATGACTCACTGTCCTAAGCTGCTGGTAGGCCCAGCCTGGGACCAGTGTCAGCCTGGTATCCTGGTGGCATGTCACTTGGGGGACTATTTTCATCTGGGGAGTTCTCTGATTGAATGGTGCCTTCGGAGTGGATTGGGCCTCCCTAGTATCTCCACTAATTGAGGCGGGGAACTGGGAGCAAGATCTGGAGGAGGCCCAGGCCCTGAGCACAGAGGTGTCCCTGGCTGACCTCCAGGCCCTGGAGCGGGAGGTGGGGGCATTATAACAGGCCCAGCAGTGGTGTGGGTGGCAGGCCGAGGTCCCTGCTCTGGAGAGCTTCTGTGATGAGGTGCAGGGGCTCTTGCAGGGCCAGGCAGCATGCCAACGTGGGCCATGGTGATGTCCCCATGCACACCCACCCCAGTCAGACTAGAAGGGAGTTGGGTGGAATATGAGTCACCTCGTGGGGTGGAGGTGAAATGAGCTTAATGATGTACAGGACTTTTAAATAAATAATGGTGTTAGACTGCCAAAGAAGTGTGCCTGCGTGGGTGTGCTGTACGAGTCATTGCACTCTCCAGCTGGTTGGTCTCCACAGGGCCACGTCTAATTTGACCCTCGGAACAGTGCTGTGAGGTGGGCAGGGGTCTCCAAGGCTGTGAGAAAGTGGTGGTGAACTACAGAGAGCTGACACTAAGCACCACCCGGTGGCATGTGCCCATCTACACTTTACAGGACACCCTGGTCCACCACACTGACAATTTCCACCGAGAGGGAAAGGAGCATTTCCCCTCCCTCCTAAGAGCACACCGTGCTCTGGATCCCCCTCCGACAGCCAGAACAAAGCAGCCCCTTTGTGCCTGTTTCTTAAACTGACAATGGGAATTTAAAGTGAGAACACATAAAAAAGAAACTGTTAAGTCTGGTCAAATAATTGAATCGATACCCCATCCCCTGGGAACTGACCTTTAGGCCACTTCACAATGGACATTCCCTTTCACCTGACCACATCTTACTTGTTAAGACCATTATCTCTCCCCTCCTGACTTTCCCAGAATCCTGACCCACCCAGAGAATCTCCGCCTAGAAAAAGCCCGCCTAGAGTCCTTTAAAATCTCTGACTCCCTGTCCCTGGGTGCTGGCACCATTTTGGGGCTCAGCCCATCTGGTATCCAGATGACCTAATAAATTTATAATCCCTCACCACTATGGCCTCGTGCGTTCCTCCTTCGGCAACCATAACAGAAACAAAATAAAAAATAATAAAGTGAGACCACATACTTGTTTTCAGCTCTCAGCTTGGCACATAATAGGTTTTCAGATTTTGGTGATTGTTTTTATAAACCCGTATTAGGGCACTGTTGGGGGAATTAGTGAATCCTGCCCGCCCCTCTCCTATCCCTGGAATAAAGGGTTCCAGGTTCGGCTCCAGGCTAGATCCCGGGCCCTGGTCAAGACACATGTGCTTGGAGGTTTCTCTGTCTCTCCCCCTCCCTTCCACTCTCTCTAAAAATCAATGGGAAAATATCATCGGGTGAGGATTAAGAAAGAATAAAAAGCATTAACTTTAGTCAAGCAGCTGGGAAGATCCAAAAAGTGGTTAGCAAAAGCAAGAAGATGGGAAGCAGGGAAGAGAGGAGCTCCCTGCAAGCCATGGGAAGGGTCTGGTGCTGAAGGACCAGAGCCCCTCCCCTCCTTTCAGATCCCACCTCTGGCCCTTCCCCACACCTATCTCAGCGGCAGAGCCCTCTGGCACTTTCCTTCTCCCCGCCCCCCGCCACAGGGGCTGCCAGGCCCAGCGGGCCGGAGGGGGCTCGGAAGTCTCCGAGGGCTCCCCCACTTCGCTCCTGCCTCGTGGGGACTTCGCAACCCCTGGGAGGGGGCAACAGTGGGTGTGCCCTTAGGGCGTTAGTTTGCGGCTCGCGCGCCGCTAGCGGTGCATCTGGAGCCGCGCACCTACCCGCTCAACCACCGCCGGCACCCGCCCCGCCCGCCGCCGCCGCCAGGCTGCGCAGAGGAGTGAGCCCCGCCCAGGCGGACTCCCCGCTGGGCCCACCTTCCCGCGCCGCCCAGGCAGGAAGGCTCGCCCCACCCACCGGCTGCGCCTCCTCTGCACATGCGCCTGCCCCCCCAAACGCAACCACAGTACCACATCTGCGCCACAGGCACACACGCACCGGGCCCACACCAGCACGCCCGGGGCTGCGCCTGCCCTGGTGTAGTGGCCGGACGGGAAACCCTAGGACAGTGATGGGCAACCTTTTGAGCTTGGTGTGTCAAACTTCGCCAAAAAACTGAGCATAACTCGGGTAGTGTGTCACTTTGAGGAAAAAAACATTATTTCGCGATATTTATAGTTTAAATAACATAAATGTATAATTGTTATATGTAATTGTATTTAATAAACCTCAGCGGCCGCGTGTCATCAGAAATGGCTACGCGTGTCAGTGCTGACACGCGTGTCATAAGTTCGCCATCACTGCCCTAGGAGGAGCTTCCAGGGCAGGCAGTGAGCAAAGAGCCAGAAACCAGCACGGAGACCAGACCGAGAGTCCAGAGAAGACAGAAGGGGCTTTCCCTGCCTCGGCTGGGAAGTAGGGGGAGAGGGTAGGAAGGGGGGAGTGTGTGTGTGGGGGGGGGAAGGGCGGTCCCTGACAGGTGGCCAGGTGTGGCTGCAGCAGGGTCCACTTCCCAGGCTGTCTGGCCACCGTCCCCCATTGAGAAGGGGAGTGGGAGGGAGAGGAAAGGGAGAGACCAGTGTTTAGTTCCGAAAGTTAAGAGGGGGCTGCTGGCCCTTGAAGGAGCCAGCCAGGGCCCAAGGCGAGGTAGTCCCCGGCATTTTCAGGGCGTCCTGTACTCACGCAGTGGTCAACATGCATCTAGCACGTGGGCCACCCCTCTCCACGTTAAGGGAGAGCAATGGACAAGCTCCTTCCCCCAAGTAGATATCCATCTTCTTCCACACAACATGTTCTCCACCAAAATTCTCCACCTAGGACACCCCACTGAGCAAAGAACTAGCATCCAAACGCACCGAGAGTCCCATGAATGCCCTTCACTTAGGGAACCAAACTCCAAGATCGATGCTTTGGTCTCCCGACCGGGCAACCTCCAACAGAGAGTGCCTGGGACCGCGTCCACCTAAGCTGTCCACTCCCCCAAGGGCAGTCTGAGACCTCTAACCAGAAGCCCATAAACCCCCTCCATCTGCAGACCCTAAGTCAGGGTCTCTGTCCTGGACCCCCGGGTCAGAAATAGCAACAGCTCACCCACATTCAGAGTCCAGACAGCCCCACCTGCCTGCTCACCCTCCATCCCAGCTTCCTGCCCCTGACTGCACACTCGGCAAGGGGCAGTCACCAGCCTACCCTCCAAAGCCGTTTATGCCGGTCCACCTTCGGTGTCCAATTCCTAGATTTCCAAACTGGACACCTCACTCAGCAAAGGCAAACCTCAGGCCCCAAGGAGAGCCACCTGCGACTGTGGCCCAGGCAGACCTTCCGTTCTGGCACTCCCCCTCTATGAAACCGAGGACACCTGTCAAACCCTGCTCACCTACAGGCAGAACCCCACCCACATGCACACCGGGTGTCCAACCCCAAGGTGTCCCTCAGTGTTCCCCTAATCAACTGCCTGTGGCCATCAAGTGAGGTGGCTGGAAGAGACTGCTACCTGGTGGAAGAGAAATACCTCATACCAGTCCTCACTGGTATTGCAGAAATGCCTGAGTAGCCTGCTGATGTCCTCTTAGAGAACATCATTACCAAGGTGTTCTCTAAGAATCTAAGCCCAGAAAGTGCAGGGAGTGAGAAAGCAGCCTCACAACACCCACAACAGCACACCCCACGGCCCCCACTTTCTGGCAGCCTTGGTCTCAGCCCTGGCTCCCAGGTGGTGCCCCAATTGCCAAAGAGGGAAGAAGCAGTCCCAGTGGTAAGACAGATAAAAGGTCAGGAATCAGGACAAGAACCTGAATCCAAAAGAGGGGGGCATTTTGATGCCGGTATGAGAAATCTGAGGCCACTGGCTAGGTGAAAATCCAACTTCCAGGTCATGGGACTCTGTGAAGGCAGAGGTTGCTGCTTGTCAGAGGCAAGTTCTAAAACATCAGTGGTTGGTGGCTGGGTGCTGAGGCCTGCCCAGTGCTTGGGGGTATTCACAGCATGGCCCCTTGGATGACTCTGTGCCCAGGTGCTGGTGGGCACATGGCCTGGAGACCTTTGCCCTGCAATCAACTTCAGCCTGATATCCTGGTGTCATGTCACTTGGGAGTCTTTTTATTCTAGGAAGTTCGGTCTAGAGGGAGCAAAAAATGCCATGCCTCAGAACAGAGCCAGGCTGCTCTGAATCTGGCACCAGATGGAGGGAGGGGTGGTGGCTGGGTACAAGTTCTGGAGGAGACCCAGTCCCTGGCTGACCTCCTCTGGGCTGGAGAAGGAGGTGGGGGCATTACAACAGGCAGAGCAGTGGTGTGGGCAGGCGGCAGGCCAAGGTTTGTGCTCTGGAGTTTTTATGGTAAGGTACCTGGGCTCCTGGAAGATTTTGCCTTATAGGCAACATGCCAAAGTGGGCAGGGCTGACATCCCCAAGCATATCCCACCCAGGACTGTACAGGAGGGTAGTTGAGGTGGACCTCGGGTCACATTCTAGAGTGGAGGTGGTGTGAGCTTCATTGTATATGAGTTTTAAATAACCAATTGTGTTGGGATACCAAGTGTCCCCAAATGGGTGCTGTACAGTGCAGGATGGCAGTCAGTGTACCCCATCATTGCACTCTCCAGAGGCTAAGGGACCAGCAGGTGTAGCAGAACCCACAGGGCACGTAACCACAGGCCAAAGCTCTATCTGGGGCCTGAGTGAGAAGGATTACGACTCAGATGTGGTGGGACATTCTGTGGCTTCAAAGCTACATTATATCTCATTTGGTGAGTTGTCAGAAGTTCCAGTTTCCCTGGCTCAAAGTAAAATCATTTGGGTCTTAGTTTAATTCTGAGACTGAATTACCTCAAGCCATCAGGAACTGGGCTGAACTGGCCTGCAGGCCCATGTGCCTGCTGACCTGGAAGCTGAGCTGAGCAGCAAAGGAGCACCCAACTGGGAGCTCAGCTCTGGACCTGCCATCAGGCCACCCAGCTTGGCCTCCAGTCCCAACCCCTCTCCTCCTGCACAGGGGTACAGAGGCCTAGTGCAGTGTCCGGGAGCTGGGCCAACTGCCCCAAAGGTCACCTCACCCCATAAAAGCAGATGGCCTGCAGGAAGTCCAGTCCAGACTGTGCCTTAAGGCAGGCTCTGCCCAGTCCTCAGGGTTGGGGGGTCAAGGACGCAGCTGATGATAAAAGGCTGGTCATTTCACCCAGGCAGTTAAGCTTCCGGGCCATTCTGTCAAGCAGCCTGTGCCTCTTTCGTGGGCTGCAGGCTCGGGACACCAGCAGCAGGGCCCGAGGTCTGTCCCCTGGAGCCTGGCCTTCAGTGACCTCGTCTGTTTCCACCTCTGTAAGGAAGACCCTGGTTTACCCACTGGCAGGCAGCCGAGAGGATGGAGAAGTGAGGGCTGTGAAAGCCCCCAGGGAAATATGTTTCTCAAGAGCTGTGACTTGTTCATTGTTTCCTTGAAACCTGGCACAATGTGGTACAGGTAAGATGATCTACTTTCTGTAACTTTTATCATCACTGATTACTATTTTCCACATCACATTTCATATACACATATCTCTTGAACATCAGCAGACTACTCAGGCATTTCTGCAATTTTAACTATGGCTCTGTCAAACTTACAGCTCAACAAATTGCGTTGGGAATTTGTAAGTATATTCTACTGAAGATGTGCTCATCACTTAAACTTTGTTTTGGAAAATAATAGAATAATACAACTGATAGTTTTAAGCACTTAGAACTCAGCTATAAGGTAAGGGTAAGAGGTGAGATACCAGTGAACAAAAGGCAAAGCCAATTAACATAAATGTATTCACTTATCATGGAAAAAAATAAAAAAAGGTCTACTTTCTACAGACACAAGCAATAGAAAAAAGTGTATGTTTTAGTAATCAACCTGAACTCTACACAGCATCCTAGTGCTTAGTCACATGACCAAAAGGTTAAGACAGTGCCATATGTAATGTGCTCTTACATCTCAGCTGAGCAAAGCTGGTATTTAACCGTACAGATTTTACGTATATCATTTGGCTTAACATCTGTCCAACCAAGAGACCTTATATTAAGAGGTATTATTTCAGAGAAATGAACTCTTGTAAAAATGCCTAGGTCTTAAATTCTTAACTTTATAGTTCAACTATTACCATATAGGCACAATATGCCTCTATTTTCAGAGTAAAAAAAATCCACCACAATTAGTTATAGTCAGGTCTTTATTTAGAATCTCATCTGCCAACTTAGCGTTTTCCACCAACACGGGGAGCAGAAACCTTCACAGGCTTCACAATCTTTTGCTTAGGTGCTGCCTTTGTGGGAGCCTGTAAAAAGATATATTATGTGGTATTATTCCATGCAACTTTCTTTTTTAATCACTTTTTTGCAACTCTTATGCCTAGTGTGGGATATGGAATTGTATCCTAATAAAAAAAGGACATTAGTCATACAGAACAAATACTAATTTCTGTGTTTTTGGTTTTTTTTTTTACTATGCTTATATAAATTGATAACATTGAGAAAAGCTGTGTAAATTCTATTATTGACAACTTTTCTGTAAATTTAAAATTTCAAAATAAGCTTTAACAAACAAAACAATGTTAAAAAAAACACACACACACAAACACAAAAACAAAACACCCAGAAACCAGTTATGAACATCATTGCCATTAGAGCCTTGCACTGAATTCTTTAAAAAACCCAGAAGTTCTTATTTACCACAATTTGGACTAAAATTAAGTTTTCCGCCTGGACAGTATGGCTCACTGGTTGAGCGTCGACCTATGAACCAGGAGGTCATGGTTTGATTCCCATGCCCAGGATGCAGGCTTGATCCCCAGTGGGGTGTGTGTAGGAGGCAGCCAATCAATGATTTTCATCATTGATGTTTCTCTTACTTCCTCTCTGAAATCAATCACACACACACATTTTAAAATAAGAAGTCCAAGATAATTCCACAATTACCTTAGCAGCAGCCATTGCTGTCTTTTTAGATGCTTGTTTAGCCTTTTTTGCTTCCTTGGCAGCCCTGTAGGGTTAAAAATAACTTAAGGCAAAGTGCTTTACTCTTTAAGGATACAGATTATTAACAAGGAGCTAGATTGTTTTGGAAAAGTAAAATGATCATATTCTTTCCCTATCCCTGATTATTTTTAGGATAAGCCCAAGGGGGCTGTCAATGTTATTAACCCCCAAGTCAGTTTAACATATACTAGAAATTGTACAGCAGCATTCATTGCATGTAGAAATGTCAACAAATCACTTAGAGCCAAGAATGTCAAACTTGTGGCCCGACATGCTTGCCTTATTAGACTGTATTACAAACTCCTGATTATTAAACCTAAATAATGCTCCTAAGGAAGCCTTCCTCACCTGATAGCTTGTTCTCGCTGAGCTTTCCTAACTTCAGGCTTCTGGTTCCTCTTGGCCATGATATCAGCAAGAGATGCACCAGTGATGGCCCTCTGGAATTTGACTGCACGGCGGGTTCTTTTCTTTTGAATTTCTTCCTACAGAACAAAAAGACGGGGAGGACACTTATGAATCGTTCTCCATGAATTTGGGTGAGAAATGAATAGTCTTTGAGGCAGGGTAAATAAAGTCTTTTAAGATTAGCATTTGTCTTAGTCCACTTGGGTTGCTGTAACAAAATACCAGACCCAACAGCTTATAAACAGAAATTTATTTCTCACAGTTCTGGAGGCTGGAAGTCAGGCCACCAGCATCCTCAGGTGAGGACTCCCTTCCTGCTGTAGCTATATACCCTATGTTGGAAGGGGGTAGGGGAGCTCTCTCTTGGATCTTTTATTTATAGAAAACATTTGTGGTTACACTAAAATGCTCACTTTACTTTAAACTTTTTGCTATGATGAAATCTTATATAAAATTCCACTATTTGCTTATTTATACTTTTTTTCCATCTCAAATACATTTTAAAAATATTTTTCTTATTGTGGTGAAATATATATAACATCAAGCTGACCATTTTAAAGCATTTTTAGTGTATAATTCAGTGATATTAAGTACACCCATAATTATGTGCAACCACTATTAATCTCCAGAACTTTTTCATCACCCCAAACTAACTTTGCACCCATTAAACAATAGCTCCCCCCAACCTCTATTTTGTCTTTATGAATTTGCCTACTTTATATACCTCATAAAAGTGGAATAATAGAAGCTGGAAGCTTTTTGAGGCTGAATAATATTCCACTGTATGCATATACCACATTTTCTTATTCACAAATCCACTGAGGGGACATTTGGGTTGTTTCCACCTTTTGGCTACTGGGAATAACAGTGTTACGAACAGCAATGTACAAGTTATCTGCATACGCTCCTGCTTATAATTCTCGTGGGTATATAATTAGAAATGGAATTGCTGGATCTTACAATAATAATTCTGTTTAAAGTTCTGAGACACCACCAAACCGTTTTCCACAGTGCCCGTGCCATCTTACACGAAGCAATGCACAAGGGTCCCAATTTCTCCACATCCTCATCAGCATATGGCCACCCCACTGGATGTGTCAAATCCACTTTACCCCAAGCCTCCTGCATACTAATGCTACTGCCACAGCACTCAAACCTTGTCTCAAAAATCTCCCTCACGCTAAAAGAGCACTTCAAAAAACACACCCAGTCTCGAGAACCATCAGGGGAGTCGAAAACTCCACTGACATCTATGCCTATAAATGTAATCAAAACCAAGTTACCATAATAATTACTTAGCTTCCATTCACTGTAACACCTTAAATTCTTCCAAGTGCCCTATACCCAAGTATGTTTGATGTAATGTACCTGACTTTGGCAAAGGGATGCTTCAAATTTCAACTTGGCATTTACTGTGAGACTAGTAAGAAATATAAGGAGACGCTTTACATTAATCATTTTCACTTCACTGTTTGACGGTCGAGGCTTTCCCACACTGTCTCCTTTAGTTACAATTTCACGGAGCAGCAACCGATGATCAGAGCTTAACCAACTTCAGAGCCTGCCCACAACATCAAAGCGCACTCCACTTACCGACTGTCCCTTTTTGTGCTTTCTTCTGTAGAGGACAGTCCAGTTTATCTGCCGAGGATTCCTCTTGGAAAGGAATGCCGACTCGCATTTTGCATTAAGAAACTGGAAAACCTGTCGCGACAAGGTCCAAGCAGAGAAGTTACCTCCTCAACTAGGCGAAGGAGGAAAAGGCTGGGCTTGAAATCCTTAGCAAACGCATTTATAGTTCTATTCCCTCATTTTACCAAACCGAGGCCCACAGAGAGCAGATGGCCAGTGTCACACAACTGGCAGGTAACTACCGGGGCGGCACCGCGGATATCTGCGTCGGGTCCCGTCTTAAGAGCCGGCAACGCGGAGCGCCCGCAGCCGGGAGGGCGGGGCGTCACCTTCCGGGAGGCATCTGGTTCCGGTCCCGCCCGGGAGGCCAGGCGGCCCGGCGTTCATAAAACAGCCAGGCTTTATGGCCAATTTCCCTCACACCGGGACATTGAAGGCACACAAACTCCTAACTTCCCCCCTGACTCACAGCAGACCAGAGCTCAAGAACGGTTCGCTTAGAGAGGATCCCGATCCCGACCACCGCACGCAGGGTCCCCGGAGCCAGCCTTCCGGGGACCGAGAATGTCGGGGTGCATGAGCCGCCCGGACCGAACCAGTCCCCCTAAGGAGCACACATCACCTTCCCGTCGGTCCTGGCATAGCGCCTGCCGTGTCCGGGGTAGATCTTGTACCCACTGAAGCTGCACAGCTCGACCCTGCAACGAAAGCGAGAGCGCATCAGGGAGGGTGTGCCCGGCTGGGGCAGGCCCCGTGCGGACCGCCGGAGCGGCCATCTGCCCGAGATGGAGAAGGATTGGGATCAGGGCTCTCGCTTACTTCATGGCTGCGGCCGCCCGAGAGCAGGAAAGATGGTGAAGAGAAGGAGAGGCTCATGGGAAGGACGTCATGAGCGCAATCTCCTCCCCAATTCCCGGCCCTAACCCCGGGCGCTCGGTGATGACGTCACGCCAGGCGCCTGCGGGGCCTTTGGGGCGGGGCCGCCTTCCCTCGGGGAAGGCATTCCTGGGTGGGCGGCGGGGGGCTCTGGGGCTGAGCGGGCGGGCCGGCCGGCGGGGGGTGTCGGGGTCTTTCTCTCCTGCGGTCCCGTGAGGCTGGGTTGGTTGAGCGTCATCCCGTGCGTCACATGCCTGGGTTTCTGGCTTGATCCCCCGTGGGGGGCCTGCAGGAGGCAGCCCATGGGTGTTTCTCCCACATCAATGTTTCTCTCTCCTCCCCTCTCTCTAAAATCAATAAAGACAGCCTTGACCAGTTTGGCTCAGAGGATAGATCATCGGCCTGCGGACTGAAGGGTCCCAAGTTCGATTCCAGTCAAGGGCATGTGCCTTGGTTGCGGGCACATCCCCAGTAGGGGGTGTGCAGGAGGCAGCTGATCGATGTTTCTCTCCCATTGATGTTTCTGACTCTCTCTGTCCCTTTCTCTTCCTCTCTGTAAAAAATCAATAAAATATATTTTAAAATCAACAAAAACTTTTTTTTTTTAGAAAAGAAGAAATGACCCAAATATTTCCCAGAAGCATTTTACAGTGTCCCAAAGCACAGGTTTACAACACCCTCCATAATTTTTTTCCCCTGACTTTATCATTACACTCTCTTTTATAGGCAAAAGGCGCAGCTGTATTCCATTCTCTTTATTTATTTATGGAGCAATTCTGAACCAACGTTGGTGCTCTTCTCAGCTCTATATGCCTCCCGAGACACTACCTTCTCTTCACTGCTTCTTCACCTTTGTACATACTTCACCTGCTGTATTAAATTCCTGTGGTTGCTATTACAAATTACTACAAAACTGGTAGCTAAAAAATTGGAAATGTATTTTCTTTCAATTCTGGAGGTTAGAGGTCAGAAATCAGTCTCACTGGACTGAAATCCAGGTCTCTGTGCTCCCACCAGAGGCTCTGGGGCAGAACGTGCTCCTGGCTGCGCCAGTTCCCACCCAGACAAACCCTCTCCAATTCCAAACCCATAGAACCTGTGAGACCATACGTGTTTATTGTTTTTAAACCACTATGTTTTGGGAATAATTTGTTAACATAGCAATGGATAATACAGGAGGTGAGGCAGTGGTGAAAATGGGGACTTAGTGAATACCAGTATCAGTTGTCTTAAGGCAGAGATGAGGAAGAGGCATGTGTGTGGGGGAAAGGGTCAGTTGTGGCAAGACTCAGTTTAAGATGCCACATGGCATTAAGGTGGAGCTGTGAAGTGGGAAGTTAAACAAGATCAGAAGGGTGTTTGGAATAGGTTATATTTTTGGAGTCATGTACCTATAGTAATAGATAGTAGAACATGTGGGAAAACATCACCTTGTGTCACAGGCTGGCTACTCTGGAAGCATTTACTGAGACTGAATTTAGGGTGCATGATATTTATTAGGGATCAGTCCTGTGAAAGGGGAAGAAAACAGTATTAGGCAGAAGGTAAATACTTTTTAAAAAAATATATTTTATTGATTTTTTACAGAGAGGAAGGGAGAGGGACAGAAAGTTAGAAACATCAATCAGCTGCCTCCTGCACACCCCCTATTGGGGATGTGCCCAGAACCAAGGTACATGTCCCTGACTGGAATCGAACCTGGGACCTTTCAGTCCGCAGGCCGATGCTCTATCCACTGAGCCAAACCAGTTTCAGCTGAAGGTAAATACTTTGCTGGCCCAACAAAACCCCAGTCAGCCTGCTAGGAGCTCTGGAACAGTTGCTGCCTGTCAATAACAGGTGCGTGGCCCGAATCATGACCTAAGGGAGTGGTTCTCAGCAGCTGAGCCAGACCCCATGACCGCTGGAGGCTGCTGCTGGCCACGATGCCCGATGGCAGCAAGCCCTCCTTTGAAGAGGGCTCTGGACAGCGCATCTCTGTTTACCACCCCTAGAAACCAGGAAGTGCATTCTGAGTGTTTTCTCCCATTAACCCCCTCTCCTCAGGTGTAGGCGGGGTCTTGCCCTTTTACACTCTACCAGCTGAGGTCCCAGCAGGCTGGTCAACCCCGAGGCATTTGAGAGCAAAGCCCAGTAACTAGGTTAGAAAATGACAGGTTTAATAGTTGTACAGCTTTAGGAATTACGAAGCTTTCTTTAAAATTATGACGCTTTAAGGAGGGCCGCGGTGGCTGCCAGCGTGGGATTGAGTGAGGGGTCGGAGGGCTCCACCCGCAAGGGCTGACTCTTCCGCCCTCCATCCCAGCTTGGGCGCCGGGGGCCCAGCTGTTACAAGCCCTGAACCGAGGTGCTGCGGGCTGCGGTGGCCCAGCTGCGCTCCGGCGCCGCGGTGGCCGTCCCCACCCACAGGCTGTGGGCCTGGCTCTGAGCGCCGTGTACCCCTCAAGGGCCGCGGCGAGGCCAAGCGGCTGTGCCCGGGCCGCGTGGTCGCCGTCTAGGTACTGTCATGTGAAAGTCCTCGAGGGGCTCCTGAGAGGCCTGTTACCAGGACCAGTGACCGTGGTGATGACAAGCTCGGAGGAGCTCCATAAGGACCTGAACCCCGTCACTCCTCTTGTAGGCATCCGGATTCCTGGCCGTGCCTCCATGCAGGACTTGGCCCAGATGTTTGGGGGACCACTTGCTCTCACCAGTGCCAACCTCAGATCCCCGGCCAGTTCTCTGGATGTCGAGGAGTTCCAGGACCTCAGGCCTCAGCTGCCCCTGGTAATTGATGGGGGGCCGATTGGGGATGGCAAGAGCCCCGAGTGTCGCCTCGGCTCAACTGTGGTTGACCTGTCTGTGCCCGGGAAGTTTGGCATCATTCGTCCAGGCTGTGCCCTGGAAAATACTACGGCTGCTCCCCGTACAGGGATCCTGCTGCTGAGTCTTGGGAGACAGGAGGGCCCAGGGACTGATGCTGGATACTATGTGTCTGTCCACTGGTGGCTGGCAAGGCCTCATTTGCAGAGGCCACTGGGGCCACAGCGTCACTAGTCTGTCTGACTTTTAAGGCAGTTTTTCTTTCTTTTTTAAAATATACTTTTATTGATTTCAGAGAGGAAGGGAGAGGGAGAGAGAGAGAAACATCAATGATGAGAGAGAATCATTGATCAAATGCCTCCTGCATGCCCCTTACTGGAGATGGAACCCACAATCCTGGCATGTGCCCTTGACCAGAATCGAACCTGGGACCCTTCAGTCCCTAGGCTGACGCTCTATCCACTGAGCAAAACCAGCTAGGGCAAGGCAGTTTATCTTTATGAACGTTGTAGCCAGGCCCCAGAAGAAGCTGGTTTAGCTTCGTACCTGGGGAAGAGGGCTATATTTATTGTCTGTAATGTCATATGTCAGCCGAAAGCTGAACAGAGACTTTAAGAACAACAACAAAAGAAATAAAAATAAATAAATAAAATAATGAAGCATTAAAATGAAAAATCATGAAGTATTCTTAAAATTAAAAAGTATAAAGCATTATTTTAAAAACTATACATCTAATTAAGCCTTCATATCTAACCACCAATTATATGAAATACCAGAGGCCCAGTGCAAAAGATTCGTGCACTGAGGCGGGGAGTGGGGGCGTGCCTCAGCCAGGCCTGCGCCCTCTTGCAGTCCGGGACCCCTCGGGGGATGTCTGACTGCTAAGCTAACTGTCAGACATCCCTCTCGTAGTCTGGGGCTCTCGTAGTCTGGGGCTCTCACCATCCAGGACTCCCCGCTCCTTACCACCTGCCTGCAGTGGAGGCAGGAGAGGCTCCCACCACCGCTGTACTCACCAACCGTGAACCTGGCTTCTGACCACCAGGGAGAGCTCCTGCATTGAGCGTCTGCCCCTGGTGGTCAGTGCTCTCTGGTGGTCAGTGCACCATTCGGTCTATTTGCATATTAGGGTTTTATTATATAGGATAGGGGACAGAGGGACATGTGAAATGACTCCACAGGAGTGCAATAGGCATCTACAAGGTAACTGAATTTCATTAACAGCATGTAAATGGAGAGAGGGAGGGAGGGAGAGAGAGAGGTTGAAAGAGGAAGTACCTATGGACAGGACTAGCTGCATAACTAATTTTCAGGGCCCAGTGTAATTTTCATGACCTCCAGTGTGGGGTGCTTTTTACCAAGAGCAGGAAAAAGATGCTGTTAAAGGTACTAAAGTATTAAGCTATGTCCTTTATTCTGCAATCTCTTGACCTTTCAGGGTAGGTATCTTTTTTCACTTGTTAGGAGGGGTGGAGAAGTAGGGTCAGCCATCCCTTCCACAGTCCTCCTTGCCCAGCCTGCAGCGAGCCAGCAATGCCCTGGGATGTGTTATGTACCTGGATCCAGGATGGGGGGATCAAGCTGCGGGTGGAAGGCAGGGTGGTGCTGCCAGCTTTGGAGAGAGGGCAGGGAGAGGCGGAGGCTGGCATCAGTGGACTGTGGAACCCCTGACTCTCTAGGACCTGTCCCTAGAGTGTGGCCCCAGGAAGTGGGCCCACATGGGAGCTGAGGCTCCAGGTCCCAAGTATGTGCTCTATCATCCCACTGTACTTCACCTACAAAACAAAATCCAAAGGTACAATTATTAAGACTTTCAAGACAGCAACTGCAGAGCATTAAACCCCAAGCATGGGGTGCTCCCGAGCGGGGCCCTGTGTGAAGACACTGGTTGCACAACTGACTCTGCCTATAGATGAAAAGAAATCCAAGCGCCTCCTCAACCAATTACAATGTGTGGATCTTATTTGAGGCCCGATTTGAACAAACCAGCTGGACAAGCAATGAGGCAATATGAATACAGGTATGATTTTTGATGATATTAACATGTAGTGTTAATCCCTTAGTTGTTATCACTGAACTGTCATTATGTTTAATTTTTAATAGTTTACCTTTCCAGATACATACTAAATATTTACAGATGAAACAGCAGGATGGCTGGAATTTGCCTTAAAATAATAATATGAGGGAAGGTCCAGTTGGTAAGGGCCTGGATGAAAAGTGATTGACCAGCAGCAGATAATGGTTGAAGCTGGGTGTTGGGTAGGGGAATAGTCTCTATATTGTGATATACTCTTTTAATTCCTTTTCCATGGTCAAAAGTTTCTAACAATAATATTCTGCTTTGGACAAAAGATTTAAGTCCCACAATTCATTCCTGAAAAATAGGAAAAGTAAATACCACCTGCATTATTTTGTAATAAAAAACATTTAAAGCAAAAAAAAATCTTTATATATGTTTATAGCATCTTTAGTCATAACTAGAGGCCCGGTGCATGAAATTCATGCACGGGGGGAGAGGGGTGTCCCTCAATCTGGCCTGCACCCTCTCCAATCTGGGACCCCTTGGGGGATGTCCAACTGCTGGTTTAGGTCTGATCTCCGGCAGTCGGACATCCCTCTCATAATCCAGGACTGCTGGCTACTAACTGCTCACCTGCCTGCCTGCCTGCCTGCCTGATCACCCCCTAACCGCTTCCCTGCCAGCCTGATTGATGCCTAACTGCTCCCCTGCTGGCCTGATTGCCCTCAACTGCCCTCCCCTGCTGGCCTGATCACCCCCAACTGCCCTCCCCTGCTGGCCTGATCACCCCCAACTGCCCTCCCCTGCAAGCCTGGTCACCCCAACTGTCCTCCCCTGCCGTCCATCTTGTGGTGGCCATCTTGTGAGGATGTAGCTCTAGGGCGTTGTGCAAGGGCATGACGCCTCCTAGGCTTTTATTATATAGGATACAGACAGGAAACAGTCTAGGTGCCCTATCAATAGGTGAATATGAGAGCAAACTATGATATTTATATTTATACAATGGACTACTATTCAGAAATAAAATGGAATGAACTATTGATTTTACATATCAACATGAGTTCCAAAACCATTATGCTAAGTGAAAGAAGACTTACAAAAAAAGTATGTACTGCACGACTCTGTATCTATCAAGTTCTACACCATGCAAAACTAATCTGTGGTGAAAAAGGAAAACCAGAACAGTGGTTGCTTCTGGGAGGGAGAGGAAGAATCAAATGGGGAGGGGTATACGGGAACTTTCTGTGTTAATGACAATGTCCTATATTTTTATGGGTTTAGGGTTAATTACACATTTTGTCAAAATTCAGGAAATGCTCATGTAAGATTTGAGCATTTCACTATATGTGAATTTTACTTTAAAAGAAAGGAAATGTGAGTAAAAATTGAGCACTAGTTAATGAAATACTTGCTTAAGTATATGGGGGGAGGTGTAGTGACACATAAAAAACCGAAATGGGTTGAAGAATAGATAGGTGGATAGACAGGAGTTAAAACAACAAGCATAACAAAATATTGATAACAGAATCAAAGGGGTGAGCATTTGGGTGTTCACTACAATAGTCTTTCAAATTTTCTGTAGGAAAATTTTTCATAATAAAATTTTGGGAAAATAAAGGGAGCCATCTTCTGGAAAAAACTGGTATTACTGATGGTTCAAAAAGGTAAGCAGAAGGAAGCGTGTTTACCAGTATATGATTTAGTGTTGATAACTACTATTTTTCACATATTCTATTGGTTGTCACTCATGTGCCCAAGATGGCTTCTTTGGCTGAAAGTCTTTCTTCCCTTCCACTGACTCACTTCCCACTCAGATTTTACTTCCTCCAGAACAGAGGTCTGCACCAGTGGGAGCGGTGGGCGAGGTGTACCTCAGCCTGGCCTGCACCCTCTCCAATCTGGGACCCCTTGGGGGATGTCTGACTGCCGGTTTAGTGGGATCGGGCCTAAACCGGCAATTGGACCTCCCTCTCACAATCCAGGACTGCTGGCTCCTAACCACTTGCCTGCCTGCTGTCCTGATTGCCCCTAACCGCTTCTGCCTGCCAGTCTGATCTCCCCTTAACTACTCCCCTGATGGCCTAATTGACACCTAACTGCTCCCCTGTCGGCCTGATCGCCCCCAACTGCCCTCCCCTGCCAGCCCAATTGCCCCCAACTGTCCTCCCCTGCTGGCCTGGTCCCCCTAACTGCCCTCCCCTGCTGGCCTGGTTGCCCCCAACTGCCTTCCCCTGCCAGCCATCTTGTGGCGGCCATCTTGTGATGACATGAGGACTGCCATCTTGTGATGATGTTGTGTGAGGGTGTGACACCACCTAGGCTTTTATTATATAGGATTATTAAATATATTTTTATTAATTTCAGAGAGGAAGGGAGAGGGAGAGAGAGAGAGAAACATCAATGATGAGAGAGAATCATTGATCAGCTGCCTCCTGCATGCCCCCCACTGGGGATTAAGCCTGCTACCCAGGCATGTGCCCTTGACCGGAATCAAACCTGGGACCTTTCAGTCTGCAGGCTGATGCTCTATCCACTGAGCCAAACCAGCTAGGGCTATATGGGTATTTATATAAAAAGAGAGAAAACTGATTTCCAAATTTTCACTGATGAGATTTAAAACATAGTAATATTCAGTACAAATTTTTGTAAAACAGGTCTACTAAAGAGAAGAATGAAATTTTTTTGGGGGAAAGGTGGATAACATTTCTCTTAATTAGGGAACAAAGTTATTCCCTATCATCAAAATCAATTGCAGATGTTATCTGTTAATCCTGATCTGTAATGAGATTTTGCACATTTAATCTTGTACCCAAATTTAGTCTTTTTCATCCAGATAAACACTGTCCAATACTGAGATCAATTGGGCACGTAATTTTATCTATCTATTTTATTATTATTATTAAGAAAATAATTATTTAGCCCTAGCCGGTTTGGTTCAGTGGATAGAGCATCAGCCTGCAGACTGAAGGGTCACAAGTTTGATTCTGGTCAAGGACACATGCCTGGGTTTCGGGATCGATCCCCAGTAGGGAGTGTGCAGGAGGCAGCCAATCAATGATTCTCACATAGAGGAAGGGAGAGAGATAGAGAGTTAGAAACATCGATGAGAGAGAAACATTGATCAGCTGCCTCCTGCACGCCCCCTACTGGGGATGTGCCCGCAACCAAGTACGTGCCCTTGACCGGAATCGAACCTGGGACCTTTCAGTCCATAGGCTGATGCTCTATCCACTGAGCCAAACCGGTTTCGGCCAATCATTTCTTATTTAAAGTTAAATGAAAGCTGCTCAATGGCACAAGTAAATGAGTCTTGAAATTTGAAAATTTCCTTTTTATTTGTATTGAGGTCTATAAAATACTGCTAAAACTGTAGTTTGAGTTCGAATAATAAAACCACTTCAAATCTGTGTGAGAATGAAGGGAGAGCTTGCTTTTGTTGTCAAAATGACTTTACCACAGAATAAGTTTTGCGTGTAAGTGCTGTGCTGTCTTGTAAGTTTAAGTTCATTAAGTAGTATCATTGGCTGATCAGCATGGCTCACTGGTTGAGTGTCAACCTATGAACCAGAAGGTCATGGTTTGATTCCCGGTCAGGGCGCATGCCTGGGGTTGCAGGCTCCATCCCCAATGGGGGGCGTGCAGGAGGCAGCTGATCGGTCATTGATGTTTCTAGCTCTCTCTCCCTCTTCCTTCCTCTCTAAGAACAATAAAGATGTGTTTGCTTTTTAATTTTTATTTATTTATTTATTTTAAATATATTTTTATTGATTTCAGAGAGGAAGGGAGAGGGAGAGAGAGAGAAACATCGATGATAAGAGAGACTCATTGATTGGCTGTCTCCTGCACGCCCCAGGATCGAGCCCATAACCCGGGCATGTGCCCTTGACCAGAATGGAACCCAGGACCCTTCAGTCCACAGGCTGATGCTCTATCTACTGAGTCAAACTGGCTAGAGCTTTTTTTTTTTTTTAAACAAAAGAAGTATCATTGATCACAATGAGCAAATTAGCAAAAATGAATTCTAAAGCCACCCAATAATAGTGGTTAAGGGAGGTTCTTCTCATTTAGGAAAAACTTTAGTCTTGGCCCTGAGCTAAAAAACAAAACTCACAAGAAAATGTTACCACTGGTAAGTCATCAAACGTTGTGTGGTAGAGCAAGTCAGGATATTTAGCTGCTGATTGTGACAAAATATGTGGAGTGACAACAGTTAAGTCCATGAGAGCAAATGAAGTTTATTGTTGACACTACCCATTCAGTGACACACGGTAGATGTTTTCTACGAAGTACCTGTTGATTGATAATCCAGTACACTGATGTGATAACCATAGGCTATAAACAACTTACATTTTCACAAGTGGAAATCTGTCACAATGAGCCTGTTTCTGCTTACATAGGTTGTAACACATCATAGCTGATTTCACCTGAGGTATATTGATTCGAGTTTTCTCAACTTCTTTAAAAATATTTTCACCTGTTGCCGGCAGCGGATTCAGAGGCTAATTCTTCAGTCACTCCAAACATTGACTCCTTGAATCAACAGGCACAAATGAGCATTATCAATGACACTTGTCAACTTAGTAAGAGCCAAGGAAAACCTCTCAAAATAACTTGCCTTCACTAAATAATTTAAATTGACTATTGACGTTGTTCCCAGTGGCCTCAACACTTCAAGCAGTTGATCTCAGTCAAATGATACCCTTGTAATTAGCTAGTTATGAATGATAGGAAAGGAGCACAGGGAAGGCCAGGCATTGTAGGCATGTCATTTGGGCAGCTTCACCAGGGAGCTGCAATGTCACACTCCCCACGGAACCACCAGCCTATTCCCTGCAAAATGCTGGGGGAAGGGGACTGGACAAAGGAAGATAGACACATTCCCAGGAAAGTTGGGGTGACATAGGGAGGGTACTTATATGTCAGTCACACCTGGGGAATATGGATTGGCCAGAATGGGTGTGGCCACTGCAAGCACTGAAAATTTGGGAATATATAATCCTGCAAATAAAGGAGTGCTCTCTCTCGGCTAGTGGCTTGTGCTTGGCTTCCTTGTGATTGTTTTTGTTTTGTTTTGTTTTGTTTTTGGTGAGCAGGGGGCAAGGGTGACTTCTTTCTGGGTTCTTGTCCAGATGGATTTGAAGAATGAAGCCACAGACAAAAGGTGGAAAGTGAGAAGTATAGAAACTTTATTGCAAGCAGACACTACCTCTAAAACTTAATTTAAGCTTCTAATTCTAAGACTCTGTCTCTCCTAAAGAGGGGTGGTTACTGCTCTCTTTGTCTTGAGGTATTATATATCCTAGAGACCACCCTTCCCCTTATTGTGCCTTTCCCACCGTGGGACCTTAGCCTTGTAATGAGTTCCCACGGCCCCTCCATCCACATTTCTCCTTTTTTTGGTTATCTTATTTGTTCAGGTTGGAGTTGCTGTTGACCTCCCTTATGGCTTCCTCTCAGTTGTCCTGGCTGGAGATGTTTTATTACCCCTTAGGTCAGGGCTGCTTTAGATCTAACTTATGGCTTTAACTGTTCAGGCCAGAGATGCCTCTGTCCTCTCTGGACCCCTCCCTCCCTTCCTGTCTGCCTAGTTAAGCTGGCTAGCCACCCCTTATCACTTGCATTCATCCATGTTTCCTCCATAGCCATGTGGCCATGCGGACTCCACACTCAATGGACCAATGGACTGCAGTGGGGAACACAAGCTAAACTAGCCTGATGTTGTACGGGACCCAGCTCCAACGTGGGAAGCAAAGTGTGGGCAATGGCTCTGATTTTAGCTCTACTGAAGCCCCAGTTATACCTCTTCTAGGACTGGACTAAGGGAAATGGGACTTTGGAAACCCAGGTGTAACTCCACAGAAATAAAGCTTTCTTCTCACTGTATCTCATCCTCCCACTGGGGCCTCTGGAAATGCTCATTCTAGTGGTACTCCAAGAACCCCACTTCATGAGCAAGGAGGGGGAGGGGGGGAATGAGGCCCTTTCCTATCCTGAAACACAAAGGCTAATGGTCTTAAACAGGTTTATTTTTCTTCTTCAGCTGCTGCAATGAATCATCATTTAATCCACATGCCATCCTTTCTAATAATAGACAAATATGCAAATTGACCGCACCTTCGCTACGCCCAAACCATGCCCACCAGCCAAGCCATGCCCACCAACCAATCAGGACAAATATGCAAATTACCCCAACAAAGATGGCAGCTAATTTGCATATCAAGACAGCGTAGAAAGAAGCCAAGAGCTGCAGAAGGGAGCAAAGCTTCGGAGAAGCAAGCAAGCCGGGGGGAGGAGAAGGGAGGAGCGGAGGCGGGGCCAGGGGAGAAGGAAGTTGAGCAGGCGGGCTGGCGGAGAAGGGAGGAGCGGAGGCGGGGCCGGGGGAGAAGGGAGGAGAGCGGCTGGCGGAGAACGCAGGGTGGGGGGGACAAGGGAGGAGAGCAGGCAGGGCGGGGTAGAGTGCAGCAGGAAACCCTATTGCAGGATTTTTCCTGCAACGGGAACGCTAGTAAGTATATAACTTTCTGGCAAACAAATAAGCCACTTACCGGTACTTTGGTTGCAGCTTCATTTCCTTCCTTTAAAAAAAAATATTTTATTGATTTTTTTACAGAGAGGAAGGGAGAGGGATAGAGAATTAGAAACATCCATCGGCTGCCTCCTGCACACGCCCTACTGGGGATGTGCCCGCAACCAAGGTACATGCCTTGACCAGAACCGAACCTGGGACCATTCAGTCTGCAGGCTGATGCTCTATCCACTGAGCCTAACTGGTTAGGGCTCTTTCCTTCCTTTTTTAACTTTTTCTTTTTTTGTGTGAAGAACTTTTACTATGATGAGATGTTCCATTTAATTTTTATAACTTTTCTGTGATTTGGGGATACTGTGAAAATTTCTTGGTCTGGTAATGTCAACATATATTCATTTTTCAAAAAAAATATGTTGTTATTAATTTCAGAGAGGAAGGGAGAGAGGGAGAATCATTGATCTGCTTCCTCCTGCACGCCCCTTACTGGGATCCAGCCCACAACTCAGGCATGTGCCCTGACCAGGAATCAAACCATGACCAGGGCTCATGTCCTTTTAATACACTACTCATGTCCTAGCCGGTTTGGCTCAGTGGATAGACCGTTGGCCTAACTGAAGGGTCCCGGGTTTGATTCTTGATCTCCAGTAGCGGGCTGCAGGAGGCAGCTGATCAATGATTCTCATCATTGATGATCTATCTCTCTCTTCTTCTTCCTTACTCTCTGAAATCAATAAAAATATACTTTAAAAATACACTACTCATGATAGGCACTTTATCTTGATAGGAAGTTTCTTTTCCCACAGTATTTACCTCTATCAGCATTTCCAGAGAATGCTGTTCAGTGTTCAGAAAATCAACATCATTAGTGAATCTTCATTCAAGATAAAAAAAAAGCACTTTCCTCGATAGCTGGGATTTTCTTTTTGCCTGAATCATTAGGCATTACATAATTAATTTTTTAATTATTTGCCTGTGTTGGTTCGAGCAAAGCATTGTGGTTTTCTTTTTTAAGGTAAACACTTCATAGTATAGTGGTCTGGTTGGGAATGTGTAGCCTATGCTTCCATCTAGCGGTACTTTTTATCATTACACTATGATGAAGATCGTTTTAATGTCACCCATTTTTCTCTGAAGCAGAGCAAGATTCTTCAGATTCCTTGCTCCTATCACAACTGATTCTGTATCTTAGGAATGAAGTGGGAGAGAAATGAAAGAGGGTGGTGGAAAGAAAAGATACTCTATCTGGGCTTTATAAATTCTGGGAAACGAAAGAGAAAACATTTCTGAGTGAGAGCCAGGCATTTTGGAGGGCTAGACAATGCCCCCTACTGGCTGCTCTTGGCATAGACAAGTTATATTATATTTCCAATGTACCAAAGCAAAAAAAAAAAAAAAAAAAAAAAGTAAATAAATTGTGCACTTAATTTCTCCAGACTTGGTTTCCTCGTATATGCAAAACAGAATGATGGGGGTAGTCTAAATATTCTCCAAAGGTCTTTCCATATCTACATCCTGTGACTCTACAAGTTCTTACTCAAAATATTTTGCCTATGTGACATCACGCAGACACGTTGGGAAATTTTTGGAGGCTTAAAATGTGTTGTTGTTGGTAGATGTTCTTGATCCAGTCTAAATAAGACCTTGGATTTCCTTTTGTTTTCTCTTTGTAAGCAAAATAATAGCTACATATTCCAAGATGAATATTGGGGACACAGCCATGCTATCCCAGTTTTCTCTTTGGCTTCCTGACAAAGGAATGAAACTGGCTGATGTCGTCAGAGTGGAAGAAGAGTGAACAGGAGGCAGTTTATGTGAGGGAGAGCTTAAACCATTACAAAATTCAGCAGTGACCCGGTGATTCATTTTGTTTCCTGGTACTTACCACTTTCTAATTTTGAAAGATGTGGTTTTCTGATTTTTTTTTAGATAGGATAGTTTGTTCTTTTTTTTTCTCATTTTTTTATTAAGGTGTTTATGTGTACATATCTTACCATTGCCCCCCCCCCCCCATGATTTTTTTTTTTCTTAAGAAGCTTACTGGGCTTGCAAAGAAAGCACCAAAGGGATAAGGTTAAGGAGTGATTCAGCATCAACAGAAGCAGATGTCTTATTGTAATTAAACTGAAACTCTTAAGACCTTCTATGGGGCAATTTTTGTAGCCTAGCCACTGCCTTATTTTTACTATTATTTTTATTTATTTATAAATATATTTTTATTGATTTCAGAGAGGAAGAGAGAGGGAGAGATGGAAACATCAATGATGAGAGAGAATCATTGATTGGCTGCCTCCTGCACGCCCCTTCCTTGGGATCGAGCCCACAACCTGGGCATGTGCCCTTGACTGGAATCAAACCCAGGACCCTTCAGTCCACAGGCCAACGCTCTATCCACTGAGCCAAACCAGCTAGGGCTATTTTTACTTTTATGCAAACCATTTCCCACTTAAAATTCATAACTGCCCTGGCTGATGTGGCTCAGTTGGTTGGAGCATCGTCCCGTACACCAAAAGGTGGTGGGTTTGATGCCAGGTCAGGACACATACCCAGGTTAAAGGTTTGATCACTGTCAGAGTGCATGATGGAGGCAGCCGATAAATGTTTCTCTCTCACATTGATGTTTCTCTATTTCTCTCTCCCCTTCTCTCTCTAAAATAAAATGTAAAAATCATAACTGACAAAATACAACTGCTTTTATTCCTTCCTTAATGTTGATATTGATGTAAGTAGTTGGTCTGGCAAAGATTATTCAATAAAGAGGTCAGATGGATCTGCATTATTGATTCATTAATACGTTGTGGAAGTGGGCTCCCAGTACACCCTCACATGGTAAGTGATGGTGAGGAGGCATATGATCTGCCAGATATTTCTGAAAAATGTGTGCCCCACGTAACTTCGCCGCTGGCCCAAAAGGTACACAACATCTACATTAGTATTACATTCCTTCAGGTCAAAGTTTGCTTCAAGAAATCTCTTTTTTTTTTTTTTATAAATTTTAAAAATATATTTTATTGATTTTTACAGGGAGGAAGGGAGAGGGATAGAGAGCTAGAAACGTCGATGAGAGAGAAACATCGACCAGCTGCCTCCTGCACACCCCCTACTGGGGATGTGCCCGCAACCAAGGTATGTGCCCTTGACCGGAATCGAACCTGGGACCCTCCAGTCCGCAGGCCGACGCTCTATCCACTGAGCCAAACCGGTTTCGGCAAGAAATCTCTTAATGTCAGCACTGCTTGTTCTTTCTCAGCTACCAATATTTCATTGTGAACTTAGAAGTTTAGCAGTCATCAAAATTAGTCTCAAGATGACAGGGGCCACAGAATTTAAATGAGGAAGATGTGTAAAGCACGTATTTATATAGTACCTGTCAGAATTTCCCAGACTCGGTACTGTGGAGGAGCACTTGTTTCTTTTTAAAGAATATTAGTAGGCATGCCGAAACCGGTTTGGCTCAGTGGATAGAGCGTCGGCCTGCGGACTGAAAGGTCCCAGGTTCAATTCCGGTCAAGGGCATGTACTGTGGTTGCGGGCACATCCCCGGTGGGGGGTGTGCAGGAGGCAGCTGATCGATGTTTCTCTCTCAGCGATGTCTCTAACTATCTATCTCTCTCCCTTCCTCTCTGTGGAAAATCAATAAAAAATATATATATATATGTATATATAAAAGAATATTAGTAGGCATTGTGGATTAAAAAAAAAAAAGAGAGAGAGATCTAAGGTCAATAAGTTTAGGAAGCACAGAACTCAGGAGAAGTAAAGAGGCTTTACAATAATAGTCATTCAGCCCTAACCAGTTTGGCTCCGTGGATAGAGCGTCGGCCTGTGGACTAAAGGGTCTCAGGTTCGGCACATACCCAAGTTGTGGGCTCGATACACTCCGCCCCCAGTAGGGGGCATGCTGGAGGCAGCCAATCAATGATTCTTTCTCATCATTGATGTTTCTATCTCTCTCCCTTCCTCTCTGGAATCAATGAAAAAATAATCATTCAAAAAATAATCATTCAACAAATATTAAACACTGAGTATATGTCAAAAATGGATACCCCAGGGAACAAGACAAAGACCACTTCCTTGCAGAGCTTACATTCTAGCAGGATTAGACAATGAGCAATAAACATAATAAGTAAAAAATGTAAAACATGTTTGGTGTATAAGTTAGATTGGTGACATGGGTTGTTGGAGGAAAGGGAGCATTCTGTGTATTTTTAGAAGGGTGTTTAGTGTGTGCTCCATTGGATACATATTTAAATTGGTTAAAGGAGTTAGTTATATAGACACCAGGATTAACACAGTCTCAGGCCAGGTGGCAACCAGAGCAAAGACCCTGAGGTGGGACGGTGTTTGGTGTGTTCATGGAGCCGCAAAGAAGCCAGTGCTTGTGGGACAGCTGGCCGGGCTGGGGTGAGGGAAACAGTAGAAGTCAGAGAGGCAAGGAGGGGAGGGAGTTAGAGATTGTTGCAGGGCTTGTTAGCCATTGTGAAGACTTTTTCAATGGATGGAAATGGGGAGCCTTACAGTTTTGAGGAGAGGAGTAAATGGATCCGACACATTTTTAAAGGATCACTGGTTGCTATGTCGAGAATTGGTTGAAACAGTGCAAGGGAAGAGGCAAGGAGACCAGCTAGGGCAATACGGCAGTAATTTAAGAAGAGATGATGATGACTAAAAGGCTAGGGTAGTAGCTGAGGGAGTGGTGGGAAGCACTTGGATCTTGGATGTATTTTTTTTTAAGGTGGGTTGGATATGCAGTGTGAGAGAGAGGAGTCAAGAAAAGACAGCTGAGATGGAGAAGGTTACAGGTGGATCGGAGGGAGATGTTAACAAGCTAACTTTTGGACATGTAAATTTTGATACGCTTATCAGACATCCAAGTAGAAATATTAAGCAGCCAGTTTGATATGTGTCTTAGTCCGTTCAGGCTGCTATAACACGATACCACAGACGGGGTAGCTTATACACGACGGAAATTTACTTCTCACAATTCTGGATCCTGAAAGTCCATGACCAGGGTGCCAGCCTGGTCAGATGGTCTCTTTCAAGTTGCAGGCTTCTTACTATATCCTCACGTGGTGGGAAGGATAAGGCAGCTCTCTGGGGTCTCTTTTGAAAGGGCACTAATCCCATTTCTGAGGACTCCATCCTCATGAACTAATCACCTCTCAAAGGCCCCACTTACTAAAACCATCGCCTTTTTGGGTTAGGATTTTATGAATTGGCTGGGGTAGGGGGAAACACAGACATGTGAACCATAGCAATATGAGATGGAATTTTTAGAAAAAAACCTGAACAACATAAATCTGGGAGTGTTTAGCACATGTATGGCTTTTAAAGCCTGGAGCCTGGATGGGATCACTGAAGGAGGGAGTTGATAGAACAAAACGAGTACTAAAGTACTGAAGTACTGAGCAGAGGGCCACTGCAATATTATGAGATCTGATAGAGGGTCTGTTGTTAATCCTCACCCGAGGATATTTTTCCATTGATTTTTTAAAAAATATACTTCATTGATTTTTTACAGAGAGGAAGGGAGAGGGATAGTTAGAAACATCGATGAGAGAGAAACATCAATCAGCTGCCTCCTGCACCCCCCCCCCCCCCCCCACTGGGGATGTGCCCGCAACCAAGGTACATGCTCTTGACCGGAATAGAACCTGGAATCTTTCAGTCCGCAGGCTGACGCTCTATCCACTGAGCCAAACCGGTTTTGGCTTTCCATTGATTTTTAAAAAATCTTTATTGCTGTGGCTCAGTTGGTTGAGTGTCATCCCATGCACCAAGAGGTCACAGTTCAATTCCCAGTCAGGGCACATGCCCGGTTTGTGGGCACAATCCCCAATGAGGGCATGCAGGAGGCAGCTGAGCGATGATTCTTTCTCTCTTATCATTGATGTTTCTCTCCCTCTCCCTTCCTCTCTCTGAAATCAATAAAAATATATTTAAAAAAAGGAATCATGAGATAAAGGCAAAAGTCTTCAAATGTGTAATTAAAATAATCATCTTTGTTGTCATTAGGCATATTATTTTGCCAAGTCATTAAATACATTCAAATGATAATGATATTGTGTTGGATCAAGGGGATTTAACTCCTAACCTCATTTCTTTGCCGAGGACCACAGCTGAGAGTTTACTGAGTAGAGGATCAAGCATCTCACTAAAGAACCTTCCCTGCAAAGGGGCACCAAAGGATACAAACTGAAAATGAAAAGAAAACAACCTGCTTTGTTTTCCCTAAATTGTTGATGATCCAGACAGATGTTTGCCTGTAGGAGATGTGAACTGAATCTGCTGAAACAGAAGACCAGCACTGGAGGCACTGTCTCTCTTTCCTCCTTGACACCTTTCCCCTGGCACACTTTATCTTTTCAAAGACACAGGAGCAAACTGGTAACAGTATTGGTTGCATCCATTGCATTCCTTTCTTCCAGAGGAGATGATCCTGGCTTCCCTTCTTCACCTGCATCTGGGCCACTGGATGCCCAGTGCTGTGGTGCTGCTGAAGTCAGGACGCCCCGCCAGCCCTGCTCCTCTTCGCTGACGCGAACTGGTGAGCGGTCCGTAGTGTGGATGCAGGTACAGCCCAGCTCCCCCTCCAGCTGCCTCAGACGTAGGGGAACCTAGAAGCAGCTCTGAAATGGTGGCACATCTCTGTCTCCAGAGACAGCGTTCACTCCAAATAAATCACCTCTGGTTGGTGTCAGAAAGAGCACCACCTTGGATCTCTGCGGGCATTTGTTTGCTTATTTTTTTGGATAAAGGGCTCACATAGGCATCTTTTTTAGGGAATATAGTTCCTCAATGAGTAAAGCTTTTATGAGTAACGTGTTACTGAGGAAACTTAATGCTTCTTCAGTTTTTTAAAAAACATTTTTTATTGATTTCAGAGAGGCTGGGGAAGGGAGGGAGAGATTGAAATATCAACGATGAAAGAGAATCATTGATTGGCTGCCTTTGAGTAGCAGTCTAAAAACCAACTTCTAATGTTCAATACGGTGTATAGTTTCCTATATTGATGAGATAGTATTGAAAGCCATTAAAGCCAGTTGTTGCCTTTCAAGAATAGTTTGAAACATCATTGAATGTCGATACATCATCATTATAATCTGTCATCAATAATTGAGAACGTGTTTGGGCAGGCTAGTAAGGGAGCATAGCTCACTACTAGAGTGACCAGTTCATCCCAATTTGCTGGGGATTTTACACTGAATGGCCAGATTATTATGATCTCTGAACGCATAATAATCTGGCCACTCATTGTATGTCCTATATAATAAAAGGCTAATAAGCAAATTGTCCCCTCAACCAGGAGTTCGACCAGCAGGCAGGCCGGCCAACCGCCCATGTCCCCTCCCCCTGGCCAGGCTGGCTGGACCCCACCCATGCACGAATTCATGCACCGGGCCTCTACCACACACACACACACACACACACACACACACACACACACACACTGAGTGGCCAGATTATTATGCGTTCAGAGATCATAATAATCTGGCCACTAAGTGTATAGGTTTTAGCACTAAAAGCCTAGGAATCCCCTCTGTCCCAGGTTGGAACAACTGTTTCCCATACCTTTCATAACCAAGATGACCTCTTGCCAGGGAAAGACTTTCCTTTTCACCAAGCACAAGATTCTCAAAAAGACCCAGTAGGAGAAACTGAGGGATGAAGGTGAATAATACACCCAGCCAACCTTGGCAATCAACGGGGTGACAGATGTTTCTGCCAGATTGCCCTCACAGCTTGAATATTTATGAAATATTCACAATAAGATCAGGCAAGAGAACAGAAAAATTTAATAAATATTTCTAAAGCCTCAGGTTTTTGTTTTGTTTTGTTTTGTTTGTTTTTTATGTTAATCCTCACTGGAAGATATTTCCCCCCATTGATTTTTAGAGAGAGTGAAAGGGAGGGAGAGAGACAGAGAGAGAAAATAGATTTGAGAAGGACACATCAATTGGTTTCCCCCTCCCATACACACCCTGGGGCCTTGGATCGAGCCTGCAACTGAGGTACGTGCCCTTGACTGGAATTGAACCCGCAACCTTTCGGTTGGTTGCTCAGTGGTTAGGAGGGCCAACGCTCTAACCACTGAGCAACCGGCTAGGGCTGAAGCCTCAGGTTTAAAGACCAAAACCAAAAGAATTATGGGTGAGGGGAGGAAGAGTTTGCTAGGTTCCTAACTGCTGGTCTGTTCTTGAAAATCAAGCACTGCTTTCCACACTTTCCTCCCAGCTTCTGCTCCTGCACCAGATCTGATATGAACTGTTGTCCAGTTTAACCACTTTCTGAATCTTCTTCAAGGCACTCTATGGGAAATGTGGAGTTATTCCACCAGACTATATGTTTTTTTCAGGTTGCTTATGGCATCTGTACAGTATAGTTGATCTAATTTTGAAATAGATGGAGACTTCTTAAAACATCCTGGACTACTCAAACAGGAGGTTTGTCCAGTTTGTCTGGTGAACGTGTGGATGAGAAGTCGACTGTCAGAGGAGCTCGTCTATCCCGCCGACCCACAATCGGTGGCAGAGCTGTGTGTCTTTTTTAAGTGTTGTTTCAGGTGCAAGAGGAGAACTTTAGTTCTTTGTAGCGGAGTAGGGATTTTTTTCTTATGTTAGGTGTCTCACTGTCTATTTAAATAAAGAGGGGAACCTCAGGGTTTCTGCTACATGCGGCCAAGCATGTTTATCTTCACTTCTCTGTCCCCTAAGTGGGGTACCGCTTTCAGCGATAAGCATTAATAAGATTCATTAAAATTTATATCTGTTTCTTTTGTTCTTCAAGGAAAAACCCTCTAGGGCACGGGGGATTGAGTAGCCACTGACAGTGGAAGCCAGTGGTTCCCCTGAGTGACCAGTGTAACCCAGCCTGCCGCTTTCTGGGCTGTTGCTCGGCGCACCATCCTGCAGATTTTTAAGGCATTTTCACAAAAACACAGAGATTATAAGGTAGTTTCTGGAGCAAGTAGCCTAGGATTCTTCAGGCCTTATTATGTGAATAAATACTATGAGGTTCTTTGCCCCACACCCAGTCTAATGATTAGTAACTAAATAAGTAAAGAAAGAATGAATGAATACTCCACTCTATTGTAAGGCAAGAGAACTAACAGAATGGACATGGAAGAGAGGCAGGATCTTCCTCTGAAAATTATAAAGTAGATTTATATGCAAAGTGGATTTATTACTTTGCATTTATGTGCATTATTTTGAGCCAGTTTTCATACACTCAATCAAGCCCTTAAATGCTTTGCTATTAACCATTTTCATTCAAAATATAGTTGTACTCTTTACTCCCAAATTTCTTTTATCAAAACATTTAAAAATTTTACATCTAAAGACTCCCTTTGTTTCTTAAAAACAAAACGGGTGTGGTGGTGGTAAATAAACTCAGCTAGGCAGGTGAAAAATGTTCCTGTTTTGCCTAGGGAAGAGATTTGGCTCCTCAGTGATGCAAAGAGGATTAGACATGTAGACTCATTGAATATTAATTCATTCTTTCAACGATTGTACTGAGTGCCTTTTATATGCCCTCTTCTGGGTTGGGGATCATGGATACTAGGAAATGAACACACTCTCTCTGGCCTTAAAAATAATGAACACAGTGTGGAGTCTGCTTACATTGGCTTGCAAGAGCTAACTGTTAAATTTTCAGGAAATCTATTAGCTGGCTGTTAACAATAAACATTATTAAAAATTAAATTATATAAACATACATTTAAATAAATTATTTTAAAAACTAAGGTAATAGCCGAAACCAGTTTGGCTCAGTGGATAGAGCATCAGCCTGCGGACTGAGGGGTCCCAGGTTCGATTCCGGTCAAGGGCATGTACATTGGTTGCGGGCACATCCCCGGTGGGGGGTGTGCAGGAGGCAGCTGATCGATGTATCTCTCTCATCGATGTTTCTAGCTCTTTATCCCTCTCCCTTCCTCTCTGTGAAAAATCAATAAAATATATTAAACACACACACACACACACACAAAAAAAAAACAAAAACAAAAAAAAACAACTAAGGTAATAGAGCCCTAAATGGTTTGGCTCAGTGGATAGAGCGTTGGTCTGCGGATTGAAGGATCCCGGGTTCGATTCCCGTCAAGGGCACATACCTGGTAAGGGAGCATAGTTCACTCGATCCCCAGTAGGGGGCATGCAGGAGGCAGCCAATCAATGATTCTCTCTCATCATTGATGTTTCCATTTCTCTCTCCTTCCCTCTCTGAAATCAATAAAAATATATTAAAAAATAATAAAACTAAGGTAATAGATACTTAAAACTCACCACTTCCTAATTACTACATTTTACTATTACCTACTGTTTCTGAGGTTATTTACATCTGTATGTACCATCCTATCTTTTCCTATTCTATCCTATAAAGTATAGTATACTACAATATTATATTATACTAGAGGCCCAATGCACGAAATTCGTGCACTGGGCGGGGGGGGGGGGGGGTGGGGTCCCTGAGCCTGGCCTGCGCCCTCTTGCAGTTCGGGAGCTCTCGGGGGATGTCTGACTGATGGCTTAGGCCCGATTCCTGCGGGGAGGGTGCCTAAGCCATCAGTTGGACATCCTTAGCACTGCCACAGAGGTGGGAGAGGCTCCCGCCACCACTGCTGCGCTTGCCAGCCGTGAGCCCGGCTTCTGGCTGAGTGGCACTCCCCGTGTGGGAGCACACTGACCACCATGGGGCAGCTCCTGCATTGAGCGTCTGCCCCTTGGTGGTCAGTGTGTGTCATAGCGACCTGTTGTTCCACCATTTGGTTGATTTGCATTTTAGCCTTTTACTATATAGGATTATGTTATATTATATTATACTAGAGGCCTGGTGCATAAAATCATGCAGGGGTGGGGTCCCTCAGCCTGGCCAGCGATTGGGCCTGATTGGGGCCTTTTCGCCCAGTCCCGATTGGGGCCGATCCCCAGGGGCAGAGACCATGGGAGGTTGACCAGCCGGCCAGAGGGAGGGACTGCAGGAGGTTGGCCGGCTGCGGGAAGTTGGCTGTGGGAGTGCACTGACCACCAGGGGTCAGCTCCTGCATTGAGCGTTTGCCCCCTGATGGTCAGTGCGCATCATAGCGACTGGTGGATTGGTTGTTTGGTCGACCGGTCATAACAGTCGCTTAGGATTTTACACTGAGTGGCCAGATTATTATGATCTCTGAACGCATAATAATCTGGCCACTCAGTGTATATCCTATATAATAAAAGGCTAATATGCAAATTGTCCCCTCGACCAGGAGTTTGACCAGCAGGCAGGCCGGCCAACCGCCCATGTCCCCTCCCCCTGGCCAGGCTGGCCGGACCCCACCCATGCACGAATTCATGCACCGGGCCTCTAATACTCACACACACACACACAGACACACACACACACACACACACACACACACACACACTGAGTGGCCAGATTATTATGTGTTCAGAGATCATAATAATCTGGCCACTCAGTGTATATATATGTTATATGTTAGAGGCCTGGTGCATGAATTTGTGCAAGGGTAGGGTCCAGCCAGCCTGGCCAGGGGGAGGGGACATGGGCGTTTGGCCGGCCTGCCTGCTGGTCGAACTCCTGGTCGAGGGGACAATTTGCATATTAGCCTTTTATTATATAGGATATACAATGAGTGGCCAGATTATTATGCGTTCAGAGATCATAATAATCTGGCCACTCAGTGTATATATGTATATTATATTATGTTAGTGTCCTGGTGCATGAATTCGTGCACACTGAAGGGAAATTAATTAGAAGAAATAGATTAATATTGCTATTTACCCTTTCTCTATAATAGAAGTGTCAACCAAATTCACAATTGACAATGACATATCAAAACACACGTGTGCGATTGGCATCAGCGAGAGCTTTATATGTATCCCCCATGCGTGAGTCAACTTAGCTTTTTATATATATAGAATAAACTTGTTTAATTAGACCTGCTTTCTGATTTAGCTAAACTTTTTACAGCCCAGTGAAGCATCCCAACTTCTCCAACAGGTAATTGTCAGCAACACAGCAGTAATATCAACACAGAGCAGATTATTATTGTAGATCATGCAGGGAGAACAAAGGGTAAAATATTTAACTGCAGCAGTGTTTGACTATATTCTGCACAGTGAGAAAACCTGAAGTCATTTTCAAGTTTCACCATTTCTTCTTTTCAGTTGGGTCAAGTTTCTAAGCTTTCTAAATCTCCATTTTCTGGCTAATGAAAAGAAAATAGGATTCTACTGAGTCTCCTATCTACCTACTCCAGGATTTCTGTGAAGATCAAATGAGATAAGGCACGGGAAAATGCTTCACAAACATTTGGTTAAAGTGTAAAATGTTTGCATGAATTCATATATCCTATATAATAAAAGGCTATGTATATCCTATATAATAAAAGGCTAATATGCAAATTGTCCCCTTGACCAGGAGTTCGACCAGCAGGCAGGCCGGCCAACCGCCCATGTCCCCTCCCCCTGGCCAGGCTGGCTGGACCCTACCCTTGCACAAATTCATGCACCAGGCCTCTAACATATAACATATATATACACTGAGTGGCCAGATTATTATGATCTCTGAACACATAATAATCTGGCCACTGTATACAATATACATGGTTACATGTATACAATATACATGGTTAAAGTGTAAAATGTTTGCATGAATTCGTGCCTGGCTATAAAGCAAGTTGGGTTCCTGGGCTGAAGAAACTCCAAGGAGGCTAGTCACTAGGGAGAGGAAGCCAGGCATTGCTATATGACATCGTTACCTGGGACCTACAGTTACTGTTTCTGGGCTGGGCTGGGCTGTGAGCCACGTTTTGCACCAGGGGGTCTTGGCAGCATTGACTGCAATTTGATGGGGTGTCACTCCGGGGTGGTGGCAGGGCGTGTGTCCCACTTGGGGGAAGCCGAATGTTGGTTTGCTGGCACCAGGTCTGTGGTGCTGTTTATTTTTAAATGGCCAGTGCACGCCATGGCAGCTCCTGCATTGAGCATCTGCCCCCTGGTGGTCAGTGCACATCATAGCTACCGGTTGGATGGACACTTAGCCTTTTATATATATAGATTAAATTAAACTAAGTTAAATTATATTATATTATATTATATTATATTATATTATATTATACTATACTAGAGGCCCGGTGCAGGAAAATTCGTACACTCGTGGTGGTGGGGGGATCCCTCAGCCTGGCCTGCATCCTCTCACAATCCGGGACCCCTCGGTAGGGTCCCTAGGCCTGGCCTGAGATCAGGGCCTATTGGGGCTTTCCTTCCCCGGGCTGCAGGCAGCTGGCCCCACCCCCACTGCTGCCACTGCTTGTCATCTGTGCAGTGCTGCCCCCCTCCCCTGCCACTGGTGGCCTCCCTCTGCAGGTGACAGGCTGGGGTGCAATGGCTTGGCTGGCCTGGGCCTCCCTCTTTTTTTGCTGGGGGGTGGGGCCAGCCCTGTGAGGGGCCGTCTGCCTACCTAACCACTTGCCTACCTACCTGATCACCCCTAATCACTGGTCTGCCTACCTGATACCCCTAACCACTCTGCCTGCCTGCCTGATCACCCCTAACTTCTGGCCTGCCTACCTGATCTCCCCTAACTGCTTGCCTGCCTATCTGATCACCCCTGACCGCTTGCTTGAGGGCGGGGCCAGCACTGACTTCTGGTTGGTCAGCCTCCAGTCGTTACTGGTCATTACGACCCAGGGTTTTTATATATTAGGATTGTATTATATTATATTATAATACACTACACTTTGGGCTGTGCATATCTCAGTCATCTCAGTAGCTTGAAATCAGCCATGCTAGGAGTATTTATATCATGGAAATCAACAATACTACAAATAGAACTTTTTTTTTTTCCCCTGGAGAGCAACTTGTTAAACCTTTACCAGCCCATGGGTGAACCTAATGTAAAAGCCAAAAGAGTCCTAGGGATGCAAATGCAAGTAAGACAGAAAAAGAGACTGTGCCAACTGCAGGCTCTATGCTCCTCTTGGGGCAGTGGCTGCTCAGGTCCAGTCTTCTTTTGTTAGAAGAGAACTTGAGTTCAGCGTTGCTAGATTTCCTGATTTTGCAAAAGAAGTGAGAAAATTTCCAGTTTAATACACCAGATGGGCTATCCAAAAAAAATATCTGCAGACCAGTTCCTAATGTGGTCCAATTTCCTCATTTCACAGATGCGGAAACTGAGACCTCATCACTCAGACCTCATCACTGAGCTCATGATCTGGTAGAAACCCCAGGAAGGCTTAGGAACTATGGTTATCTCAGGCGGGGCAGACCCTGTAGCGGCTCTCATCTGCATGGGTGTTTCCTATATGAGAGGCTGTTGACGAAAGGCAGGCATATGCTCCCAGAGTCCAGGTGTTCAGGGGTAGTTCAGTCAAAGCCACAGTTTCATCGGATAATACCCCATGTCCTCTCCAAGAAATCTCAAAAGCATTGGGGACCTAATATAAATATTGGATCCAGAATTATGAAGGTTTTCTTAGTAATCAAAAATTAGATCAACTGCCCTAGCTGGTGTGGCTCGGTTGGTTGGGTGTTGTCCCATGCACTAAGAGGGTGCTGGTTCGAGTGTTAGTCAGGACGCATGCCCAGGTTGCTGGAGTGATTCCCGGTAGGGAGTGTGCAGGAGGTGGCTGGTCAATGTTTTGCTCTCACATCAATGTTTCTCTCTCATTCCCTCTCCCTGCCTCTCTCTCAAAAAACCAATAAAGAACTGCTTTAAAAATTAGATCAACTGATTTTTCCACTACTTTACTGCATTTCTTGGATTTGCATCTATGGAGCCTAACAGAACATTTTCAATTAATTTTATATTATTCTAAAGAAAAATACTAAGTCTGCAAAAAATGTTTAAAATGTTGCCTACACATTGTTTGAGATGGCAGGCTGGGCTTCTGTGTGTACTGGTTCATAATAGAGCTTAAGTAGAAAAAGTTTATGCCAGCAACAGGACAGACATGCTTCTAGAATGACACAGAGAATGGAATGATAAGGTGGGAAGCTATGACTAGATCCTTATTTGTAAAAGATCCTAAATGGCAAGTCCATTTGGTCTAGATCCGTGGTCGGCAAACTGCGGCTCGCGAGCCACATGCGGCTCTTTGGCCCCTTGAGTGTGGCTCTTCCACAAAATACCACGGCCTGGGCGAGTCTATTTTGAAGAAGTGGCGTTAGAAGAAGTTTAAGTTTAAAAAATTTGGCTCTCAAAAGAAATTTCAATCGTTGTACTGTTGATATTTGGCTCTGTTGACTAATGAGTTTGCCGACCACTGGTCTAGATAATTTATAAAGCACTTATACAACCCCAAAACGGATTTTTACATGGAAAAAAAAGATAAAGAATCTCAATTATGCTTTCCCTTTTCCAAATTTACTTCTAATCCATATTTATATGCCTACATGATTTGTATTTTCCACATTGTTTCCTGGACATCATACTGGTATTTTTAATCATTCCATAAAATTACTTTGGATTAAAATACAGAATTACTTACTTTATTATTGAACATTCATTTTCAAGTTTGCACTATGACTAGTATAAATAACAGCAATAAATATTTTTATGCATGTAATTTTCCCCTTACCAATAAAAATATCATATTCCTGGAAATAAATTACTGGGGCAAAGAATATAAATTATTTTGACAGATATTGATTTCTAAAGGGGTTTAGACAACATTTACACTGCTACCTGCAAATTATAAATGTTCCCATTTCATCATATTCTTTGCAGAATTTTTAGATTTCTGCTCATCTACTAGTAATAGGCATAAAGTGGTGCTTATGGTTTTAGTATCTCATAGATTCAGAAGTGATTGTTTTGAAACGATCTATGCCCACAGGCCCCTCTGATAGGTTGCATGCACCCCGAGGGGTATATTTTACTCTTGAAGTATAGGTGCCCAATTTGAAGATCTCTGGTTTATAAAAATAGACATACATATTTAGATTAAATATGTATTTTTAAATGCTTGTTAATTATATATTTTTGGGAAAGCAGTCTATTCAATGTCAGGCTTAGTTGTTTTCAAGTTCTGATCCTAATAAACTGATCAAACATATACTAGCAGGCCCTTGGGAAAGTTTGTAAAGCAACCAGGTGAGTGTGACTCAATTGAAATGAGTTCCCATTCCACTTATTAAACTCCAGTGCATCAGAATGACTTAGATGTGTTTGCTTTTCCTCAATCAGTTCTATACTTTTTTTTTTTATAATCCTCACCTGAGGATATTTTTTCTTTGACTTTTAGAGAAAATGGGAGAGAGGAGGAGGGGGAGGGCAGGTAGAGAGAGAGAGAGAGAGAGAGAGAGAGAGAGAGAGAGAGAGAGAAACATTGATGTGAGAGAGACACATTGATTAGTTGCTTCCTAAATGCACTTCAACCAGGGCTGGGGATTGAGCCCAAAACCAAGGTACATGCCCTTGACCTGGAATCAAACCCGGGACCCCTTGGTCCTTGGGCTGACTCTCTAACTACTGAGAAAAATGGGCCAGGGCATTTCTATACTTTTTAATTTTTTGCCTAATATATTCTTTTCAAAGGCCCCCTTAGTCACCCTGAAACGACTCAAAATCCAGCTTTTCCTTCCACCCAGACCCTCACTTTCTAAGTTTCTGATACTGATAAGAGGAAGTAACATAGAAATATGTTTCCTTTGTTTCATCCAGGAAGGAAAAGGTTCTAACTCAAAGAGAAAAATGATAACTGGAACCAAGAATTATTCCTCAAACTATGTTCATAATATTTTGTGGGAAAAGACAAAGATTGAGAATGCTGATGTAAGACTTGCATCATTGAGATTTCCTTGCTCTATTCTATCAGGACTCAGCCTCTTAGAAACCCCTCTCCTCAGACAGAGTTTCCAAAGCTACTGAAAATGAAATCATTTTTTTTCCTAGAAAAGTGTGGGGAAGCATGGGAATTGGTTGGAAAGTTTGTAAGGAGGAAAATTCCGAAAAAAGCGTGCGCTAAGGCGGCTCACCCTGTTTACTGGAATTCCGATTTAGGGGAGTTTGGCCAAAGGTGGCTGCCCCTAATTGTTCCTTGACCTTTCCAAACAAGTCTGTGCACGTGAGGACCCTTGGGTGTTTACCAGAATCTTTATGCTTAATCTTTAGGAGTCCTTGCTTAAAGAACACTGCAGACACATGTGTCCCCCCAAGATTACTTACCCTACTGATTATATCTAAAAGATAAACTTTATCTCATGCTGCTGTTACAATAAAAGACTGAAGAGGCAGGTAATTGAGCTGTCTGGTTCCTTTAGCCAGGCAGTCCCTTAGCCCTCTCTTTCACAGCGATCCTGTGTCACAGTAATCATTCATCTGTCACTCGGCCTGCTGGTCAGTCCCGGCAGAAGAGGAAAGGGCAGGAAGCACAAAGTAGCTTAAAATGAGACATATATGGAATAAGACCACAAAGCTCTGAGCTAAATCTGATGCTCCATTATAAATTAAATCCCTTATTAAATATATTTGCTGTTTTTGTCTTTGTTCTATTCAGTCCTCATTTTATTAACCTTTCTATATACAGGTGAGGCAAAAGTAGATTTCCACTTGTGAGTATGTGAAACAGAGTTAAAGCTATTATAATAATCATAACCTGCATATCTTTTTCCATATGAGCAACTGCAAGCCTACTTTTGCCTCATCCTATACTGGTATGTCTTTTTATTTTATTTAATTTATTTTTTAAAAGGCTTTTTTATTTATTTCATTTTTATAGTAGCAATTTATTTTCACTATACTTGAAAACTGAGACTCAATCTTTGCTTCTCTCTCTCTCTCTCTCTCTCTCTCTCTCTCTCTTTAGTTCTCACCTGAGGATATTTTTCCATTGATTTTTAGAGAGAGTAAAAGGGAGAGGGAGAAACAGAGAGAAACATCAATTGGTTGCCTCTTGCATGCACCCTGACCAGGGCTGAGGAACCTGCAACCAAGGTACGTGCCCATGACTGGAACTGAATCTGGGACCCTTCAGTCTGCAGGCTGATGCTCTATCCACTGACCCTAACTGGCTAGGGCCCTGTATGTCTTTAAAAAAAAATATATATATATAAAAATATATATTGATTTCAGGGAGGAGGAGAGAGGGAGAGATAGAAATATCAATGGTGAGAGAGAATCATTGATTGGCTGCCTCCTGCATGCCCCACACTGGGGATCCAGCCCACAACCCAGGCATGTAGCCTCTTGGTCCTTGGGCTGACGTTCAACCACTGAGCCATGCCTGTATGTCTTTAAAAAAATTATAAACCAGGGATCTTCAAATACAGCACCTATACTCCAAGAGTGTAATGTAATCCTCAGTGCACATGCAACCTATCAGAGGGGCATGTGGGCATAGATAGTTTTAAAGCACCATTTCTGGATCTTTGACCTCTTTCCTAAAATTGAACCATCTGAAAAGTTGCCTGCAGTATCTTTTATAGCCTCCCTTTAATGATTGTTCTGTCCCATTTGGCAAAATAAAGGCATACTTTCTCCTCTTCTTGAATCTTACTATGTGCATTGACCTAGTGTATAAAATCCTCCTGGATACAGAGATCATTATAAATATTGCTGTTGAGGTAGTGAATGACTTTAGTTTAAATAACTAAAAGACTTCCTTTCCTTTCCTTCCTTCCTTCCTTCCTTCCTTCCTTCCTTCCTTCCTTCCTTCCTTCCTTCCTTCCTTCCTCCCTCTTTCCTTCCTTCCTGGCTTTTTTTTTTCCTTCTTTCAACAAGATTGAAGGAAGAATCTAATTTCTCAGGTTACAAATCAATAGAAATAATTATTGATTATAACAATGTGAATTTCAGAATATAAGAAGGAATTTACATAATTAAGTTACATGTTTATCTTTACCTTGTTGATGTGTCTTGGTATGGTCCTCTTTGGGTACCTCTTGTTTGGGACTCTCTGTGCTTCCTGGACTTATAAGTATTTCTTTCACCAGGTAGGGGAAATTTTCTGTTTTCTAATAGGTTTTCAATAGCTTGCTCTCCCTCTTCTTCTGGCACCCCATAATGCGAATGTTAGTACACTTGAAGTTGTTCCACAGACTCCTTACATTATCTTCATATTTTTGGATTCTTTTTCTTTTTGCTCTTCTGATTGGGTGTTTTTTCCTTCCTCATATTTCAAATCATTGATTTGATTCTCGGGATCCTCTACTCTACAGTTGAATTGCTGTATGTTATTCTTTTTTAAAAAATATATTTTTATTGATTTCAGAGAGTAAGGGAGAGGGAGAGAGAGATAGAAACATCAATGCTGAGAGAATCATTGATCAACTGCCTCCTGCAGTCCCCCCACTGGGGACTGAGCCCACAACCCAGGTATGTGCCCTTGACTGGAATCGAACCCGGGATCCTTCAGTCTGCAGGCCGGCACTCTGTCCACTAAGCCAAAACAGCTAGGGCTGTAAGTTATTCTTTATTTCAGTTAGTGTATGCTTAATTTCTGACTGGTCCTTTTCCATGTGTTTGGCATTCTTACTAAGATTCTTGAAAGTCTCACTAAGCTCCTTGCAGGTCTCATAAAGATTCTTGAGTAGCCTAATGGTTTTAAATTCTGTATCCAGTAGTTTGCTTTCTTCCATTTCTTTCATTTGTGACATGTTTCTTTGTTTCTGCATTTTGGCTACTTTCCTGTGTTTGTTTCTATGTATTGGGTAGAGCTGCTATATCTCCTGAAGTTAGTAGAGTGGCCTTGTGTAGCAGGTGTCCTGTAGGGCCCAGTGGCTTAGCCTCTCCAGTCAGCTGAGATGAGGTATGCCCTGTGTGGGCTGTGTTCACAGTCTTTTTGTAGTTGAGCCTTGATTTCTATTGGTGTCACTGGGAGAAATTGACCTCCAGGCCCATTGGCTGTGAGGACCATCTGTGACTATAGTAGAAGAGCTGCTGTGTGGAGAATACCCCTATGGATCAGGACTTGCTTCAGTGAGCTTTGGTGCTCACTGAGTCTGCCCCTTGAGTGTGTTGCTTATGGATGGGTAGAGCTGTAATCTGGTTTGGTCTGGTGCTGTCCACCAAGTGCAGTGGCTCTTGGATCTCCAGGGAGGTGCAAACTCAGCCACTGCCTGGGGCCACCTGGCAGGAGCTACAGAGAGATCTGAAGATGGTTGCTACTTGTATTGGGTTTGGAAGTGCCCAAGCGAGGCCAAGCTGTGAAGCAAGGCAGGCTCATGCTAGTGCCAAGTCTTGGGCCTTTTCTTGATAGGTTTGTGTCATGCTGACCCAGCTGTAGCTTGTTTGAGAAATTTTAGCAAAGTCTGAAGCCTGAGCCAGGGCAGGCCACTCGTTTGCAAAAGCCGCTTCACACAGGTTGAGTGGGGCTGCCAATTGGTTGGAGTGGGGTCTCAGGGAATCACCAGGACGGAGAAAACACAAATGGCTGCCAGTCATCCCTACAACAGAGGAGGTCTCAGCACAGGAAAATGACCCCTGCAAGCACCTTTGTCTGGTAGAAAGTCACCCCTGAGTTCCTGCCCCGATGCCAGACAAACGGGTTCCTACCAGTATGTGTCTGGATCCCCCAGAACCTCCCCTTGGTGCTGGAGCTCAGAGGAAGCAGGACCTTGTAAGTTCAGTTCATGTGCTGGTCCTTTAAGAACAACTGAATCTCCAGCAGCCTCTGTGTCACTCAGCCCCAATCCCCACTGGTTTTTACAGCTATAGTTATGGGGACTTCTTTTCCCAGCTCTGGGAGCCTGGGCTGGGGATCTTTATGGGGCTGGGACCCTTTGCTCCTCATGGGGGCCTCCACAGGGACAATCTCCTTCCCAATTAAAAAAGTGGCACATGTAGGTGCTGCGCCTCCACCCCTCCTACCAGTCTCAATGTGCTTTCTTCTTCACTTCACTAGTTGTAGGACTTCCATTCAGCCAGCTTTCAGGCAGTTCTGGATGATGGCTATCCTGTATTTTAGTTGTAATTTTGATGTGTTTGTGGGAGGCGGCAAGTACAAGCTTTTACCATCTTGGTTCTCTTGAAGGATTACTTTGTGTTGCATATTTGAAAGTAGCTAAGAGAATAGATCTTAAAAGTTAAATCACAAGAAAAAAACCCTTTATTTTGTTACCATGTGACAGATGGTCATTATTTTGTATACCTAAAACTAATATAATATTACTAGAGGCCTGGTGCACAAAATCTGTGCACAGGTAGGATCCCTAGGCCTGGCTGGAAATCAGGGCTGATCTGTGGGGCGACTGGTGGGGTGATTGTGGCCCCCTGATGGTGCCACCTGCTCACCGGCCCCGCCCCCTGCTGCTGCTGCCGGTTGCCTCCCTCTGTGGGAGGTGACCAGCAGGGCAATTGGGGGGCCCCCAGTGGCACCCGCTTGACTGGCCTGGGGCCTGCAGACTGGGGGAAGCTCTTGCATTGAGCATCTGCCCCCTGGTGGTCAGTGCATGTCATATGACTGGTCGTCTCACCAGTTGTTCTGTAATTTACATATTAGGCTTTTATTATATAGGATGTTAATTATCCTATCTAATAAAAGAGTAATATGCAAATTGACCATCACTCCAACACACAAGATGGCTGCCCCCATGTGGACACAAGATGGCCGCCACAAGATGGCCAGCAGGAGAGGGCAGTTGGGAGGGACCAGGCCTGCAAGGTAGGGCAGTTGTGGGTGATCAGGCCAGCAGGGGAGGGCAGTTGGGAGGGACCAGGCTGGCAGAGGAGGGAAGTTGGGGGCGATCGGGCCTGCAGGGAAGGGCAGTTGCGGGGGACCCAGGCCTGCAGGGGAGAGCAGTTGGGGGGGACCAGGCCTGCAGGGGAGGGCAGTTAGGGGCAATCAGGCTGGCAGGGGAGCAGTTAGGCATCAATCAGGCTGTCAGGGGAATGGTTAGGGGGTGATCAGGCTGGCAGGCAGAAGCAGTTAGGGCAATCAGGAAGGCAGGCAGGCGAGCAGTTGGGAGCCAGCAGTCCTGAATTGTGAGAGGGATGTCTGATTGCCCGTTTAGGCCCGATCCAGGTAGGATTGGGCAGTCGGACATCCCTCGAGGGGTTCCAGATTGGAGAGGGTGCAGGCTGGGCTGAGGGACACCCCCCCCCCCCCCCCGTGCATGAATTTCGTGCACCGGACCTCTAGTATCTCAATAAAAAAATAAAAAGAGCTTTTAAAGTAAAAATTAGTAATAGAATTTATGCTAGACCTGGTTTTATTGTAGCAATGAGTAATATCCATATATAGATACAAGAAATAATTGGAGATAATGTACCATCACTTCATTAAGATTTACCTTTTCAGTAAAATTTATTCATAATTTAATAAGTATTTATGAACTGTATATGAGTTATGTTTATTCCGTTTGTAATAGTTATAAAAGCTTTAAAATTTATTTTAATGTGTTATGTATTTCCTTGCAAAGAAGTATAATGGGGTGATAAATGAAGGAATAACATGGAAATGCAAGTTCAAAGAGAACAAAGAATGAGATAAAATTTCTGATTTTTAAAAAAATTTCTGATTTTTGAAGAGGAGATTATTTGTGTATTTAAAAATGCATAATGAAGGTATTTAGATTCAATGGATGCATTAAAAGCAGGAATATAAGTTTTATTTCAAATGACCATATTCAAATAATTTAAACATTTTTTGATAAAAAATTGTAGATGTCTACTTAAATATGTGTGGAGTACATATATTTTCAAAATTCTTTTAGATGGTATATAAGCTGCATAATCCTTTTTGAGAAATAGGTGTAAGTAAATTCAAATATAAACTAGAGGCCCAGTGCACAAAAATCGTGCACTCAGGGGGTCCCTCAGCCTGGCCTGCAGGATGTCCACCTGCCAGCTTAGGCCTGCTCCTAGGGGATTGGGCCTAAGCTGACAGTCAGACATCCCTCTGGCAGCCCAGGAGCCCTTGGGGGATGTCCGATTGCGGCTTACACCCACTCCCCTGCAGCCGCCTCTGCGGAAGGCACGGCGCTGGGCCTGGGACTGGGCCCGTGCCTACACCGCTGCCTCTCCTGCTGCCTCTGCGGAAGGGGGGGAAACTGGGACCGTCATGGCTGGTCTGGTGGCACAGGCTCACTGGCCCCGCCCCTGCCCACTGGTTGTTCCGCCGTCTGGTTTAATCTTTTGCACTCGGATGTCGAGTGTGACTCGACACGGTTAGCATTAGAATAAAGGAATCGAGAAAAAAGCAAGCAAGTGCATATTAGCTCTTTATTATATAGGATATGGAACATCTCACTGTGCGTCAGAAGAGCCCTCCGGTAAGAACATGTGCTTCCCGAGTGCGTTTCATAGCAGGCTCTGTGTTCAGTGTTCTCGGGATTCTTAAGTAAGATTTATCCTTTCCAATCTCGTGAAGAGTTATGCTTCTGGAATGACACATTAGTGAAGTGTCACTCAGTTGTATTTTATTACCAAAGGAGTTTGCAAAATTTCATGACTTTCCATCCAAAGTTGCACTGCATTTTAAAAAAAATAATAACTAACTTTTATTAAATGTCTACTATTTTCCAGACCAGTGGTTCTCCTGAGAAATTGTTATAAATGTAAATTCTCATACCTCAAACCTATTGAATCTGAAACTCTGGGTATGGGGCCTAGCAATCCAGGTGATTCAGATGCATGTCAAAGGAGATGTGCAAACTGTGTGCAAACTGGGACTTAGAGAGGTTAAGAGATTTGTTCAAGCTGAAACCGGTTTGGCCCAGTGGATAGAGCGTCGGTCTGCAGACTGAAGGGTCCCAGGTTCGATTCCGGTCAAGGGCATGTACATTGGTTGCGGGCACATCCCCGGGAGGGGGTGTGCAGGAGGCAGCTGGTCGATGTTTCTCTCTCATCGATGTTTCTAACTCTCTATCCCTCTCCCTTCCTCTCTGTAAAAAATCAATAAAATATATTTTAAAAAAAAAGAGATTTGCTCAAGGCAAGAAACACCCCCCCTCCCCACCCCCCCCCACCCCCCAAAAAATACCACACACACACACAACAACAACGCAGTAAGCGGTGGAAGCAAAATGCAGCGGCAGGTGAGGAGGGCAGAAGAGGGCCATGTGAGAGCTGCCCGGCACTGAGTGCCGCGGCTCCCAGACCCACACGGGTGTGGCGAAACCTGCCAGTGACACAGAACCCTCCGCCTCCTGCTGACCCACCCGGACATCCCGTCCTGGACTTAAGTCTCCCGCCCCCACAGGTTCTGACTCCACATTTTCGGAATATTAGAGGTGTGGCTAGAAGGAAAGGGAATGTGCGGGTGGGAAGGCAGGATCCTCCCGCAGTGGGACAGGTTCAGCCTTCTGATAACTTACACTTCCGGAACTCAGGGCGGGGTGGGGGGCTTGATTCCCACTATGTTGTAGTGAAATAAAGTACAAAAGGGAACTAACTAGTTGTTATGTTGAGGTTTTTTGTTTGTTTGTTTGTTTGTTTTTAATTTCCTGTAATCCTTTGGGTTGTAATTGTGATTTTATTAAATTAGTGACTAAAACTTTAGTGAGCATCAGAACCACCTGGGGGATTCTTTTTTTTTTTTTTTTTTTTAAATATTTTTATTGATTTCAGAGAGGAAGGGAGAGGGAGAGAGAGATAGAAACATGAATGAGAGAGAATCATTGATCAGCTGCTTTCTGTATACCCCCTACTGGGGATCCAGCCTGCAACCCAGGCTAGTGCCCTTGATCGGAATTGAACCTGGGACCCTTCAGTCTGCAGGCCAATGCTCTATCCACTGAGCCAAACCGGCTACAGCCAGTTTGGGGATTCTTAATACGATGTTATTGGGTCCCACCCTGCCAAATTTTATCTCAGTCGATCTGGGTGGGCCCAAAATGTGCATTTGTAATAAATTCCTAGGTGGTGCTGCTGCTAGTGGTCTGAGGACCATATTTGGTAACTACTGAATTAGATGATGAGCATCAGATTAAACCTTGGTGAGTATAATTTGTTTTTACAGAGCGTTTCTCACAATTATTGATTCTGATTTAAGACTTTAAAAGCCTCAAAAATTAATCAGGTTTGAAGATGTGTCTGTCTTTTACTTCTAAGACTATTCTTTCTTTCTCCTCTTTTTCTTTAGATCACTACTTCTCAAATGTGTCATCATTACCACAATTCTCCTAAGTATGCTGGACTTAACTACCATTCTCAATAGATCTGTTTCTTTCCCCCAACCAAATTTTCCCATCGTTTCAATAATATACGCTACCACTGTCACCCAGGTGTTCTGTATCTTGGTCTCTATGATTCTATAAAAAGTGTCTAGCCCAGCTGGCCTGGCTCAGTGGTTGAGCATTGACCTATGGACCAGGAGGTCATGGCTAGATTCTGGTCAGGGCACATGCCCAGGTTTTGAGCTCGATCCCCAGTGTGGGGCGTGCAGGAGGCAGCCGGTCAATGATTCTCTCTCATCATTGATGTATTTATCTCTCTCTCTCCCTACCTTCCTCTCTGAAATAAATTAAAAAAAAATTTTTTTTAAGTGTCTAAACTCTTTCTCCTACCAACATTTAGCTGGCAAAAATCTTAGGAAAATACAGTTGCCCGGCTATGGATCCTTTCAGCCACAAGGGGCGCCAGTCTCACAGGAATGGCTTGGATCTGGCATTTCCTGAGCAGCAGTTAGAAGCTCAAAATGATGCACATGCTCTCTTGAACACCAACTCACAAAGCTGCCTTAATTCGTGTCAGGCTAGGTTCCTCAATCACATGAACTCCTGTTCCAGAGGAAAGGGTTTTTATGGGTTTATTTTAGACTGTTGAAAGACAGAAAGATTGAGAGAAAAAAGACTGTCCTTGAATTTGGACCTTGAAACAAAGGCTTTGTCCTTCAAAGTGGTTCGAGGACCAGCAGCAGAGTCACCTGGGAGTTAGTTAGAAAGGCAGAAACTCAGGTCCCATCCCGGGCTCTCTGACACAGTCTTCATTTTAACGAGCCCCCCTCCCAGGAGATGTGAGTACATTTTACAATCTGAGAAACACTGCTGCAGATGACTGTGCCCACTGCTTTTATTTTAGAACGCTTACGCCTTCATCCTCCTTCCCTGTGTCCTCCCCACACTCCAGAAAAACATAATGTTGACCTTTAATTTTCTTAATGGGTTACAGATACACGTGAAGACTTTTGTTTTTAAGTGAGAGTGCTTTTAAAAAAAATTTTTTCCCCCTGAGGCTACTTTGAGGGGTTATTAAAAATGCAATTAAAATGTGCTACTTAGTGGCAGGTGGCAAATCACCCCACGATTAAGAAATTTTTCTGACAATTGGGGCTAAATGGTGTCCAAATGGCCTGTGTGTTCAGGCAGAAAAATCCATAAATTCAGCCAGACGGGCCAGACTGGTAGCTCTGTGAAATAGAGTCCTTAACCTCCTCCTGTCCTGGTCAGAACAGCTTCTTACACCAGTGACCCGTTTCTCTGTCCTCTCAAGGCCGCCTTCCCGAGGAAATGAGGCTGCAGGATGTAAAAGACAAGCTTTAATTTATCTTCTCTTTCCTTACACTTGTCCACAACACAAACAAACGCACGGGCTTCTTTCCTCTGGAGCTAAATGTAACTTCAGCACTTCTCTTGCCTTAATGTGTTTTCCTAATTAGCTTTAACATTAAAACCAGCTGCTGCTGCAGTGTTTTTTACTTTTAGAAGGCGTTGGAAGATTAATCGACTCATTATGTGGAAACGGGAGGATATAAATTTAGGGGAGCTTTTTGTTTAACTTGGGTTATAAATTGTGGCTCATTTTCCTTATTTATGTTTTCCCTACCCTTTACATTTCCCACAACTAAGGGCTTTTTTGTTTTAGTCTTATAGATGATGCTTTCTTTGTTTCTTTTTTCTTTTTTTCTGTGCCCTCCTAACTGCCCCCTGTATCCCTTTCTTTGTTTCTTTCAAGTGAAATCAGTTTACAATCCAGATACTGGCTACTGAGTCAAGAATAGTCAAACAGGAGGACTAGACTGGGAGCTGACCATATTCCTGCCTTAAGGAGCTTTGGATTTCAGGAAGGTCTCTAACCTCTCTGAGCATGAGTTCCCTCCCATGTCAAATGGAGCTAAAGTCGGTTCTACCTAGCAAAACCAAGTAAAAGCCAAACTTCTTCAAATCCCTTAAATGCTCAGTTTGGTCCTCTGTAAAACAGGGAAAATAAATATATGGTACAGCTGTCCAGGCACTGGGTCTGCCACTAAAGTTGGTTCCTACTAGCAAACGGCTATAATGAGAACTTGAGATACAGTATAATATATTAGGTCATGCATTTATTTTATTACTAGAGGCCTGATGCACAAAATTCATGCAAGGGACTCTGCCCTCGAAGCCCCAGCTGCCTCGGACCTTGCAGCCCCAGCTTCATCCGGAAGGTCGTCCAGACGGTCGTTCTGCTGTTCTGCCATTCGGTCGATTTGCATATTACACTTTTATTATTATAGACTAGAGGCCCAGTGAATGAAATTCGTGCTTGGGGGAGGGGGAGGAGGGTCCCTCAGCCTGGCCTGTACCCTCTCCAATCGGGACCCCTCTCGAAATCTGGGACTGCTGGCTCCTAACTGCTCACCTGCCTGCCTGCCTGATCGCCCCTAACTGCCTCTGCCTGATGGCCTGATGCCCCTAACTGCTCCCCTGGCGGCCTGATCACCCCTGACTGCCCTCCCCTGCCAGCCTGATTGCCCCTAATGGCCTCTGCCTCAGCCCCTGCCACCGTGGCTTTGTCTGGAAAGATGTTCGGAAGATGTCCGGTCTAATTACCATATTACCCTTTTATTAGTATAGATTACTTTTATTGATTTCAGAGAAAGGAAGGGAGAAGGAGAGAAAGATAGAAACATCAATGATGAGAGAGAATCATTGATTGGCTGCCTCCTGCACGCCTCCTACTGGGGATTGAACCTGCAACCTGGGCATGTGTCCTTGACCGGAATCGAACCCAGGACCCTTCAGTCTGCAGGCCAATGCTCTATCCATTGAGCCAAACCAGATAGGCAGGTAATGTATTTTAAATTCACTATGTAAATAACATGTGTAACTTTCCTTATTCTAGAGTGCATACAAACCAGATTGATATATTTAAAAAGAACTATAGCCCTAGCTGATTTGGCTCGGTGCATAGAGCATCAGCCTGTGGACTGAAGGGTCCCAGGTTCGATTCTGGTCAAGGGCACATGCCTGGGTTGCAGGCTCGGTCCAATGTGCAGGAGACAGCCAATCAATGATTCCCTCTCATCATTGATGTTTCTATCTCTCTCTTCCTCTCTGAAATAAATAAAAAAATATATATTTTAAAAAAGGACTATAAATGTGTTAAATGTTTGTGCTACTACCTAATTAGTAATCCTGGGAAATCAACACCATAAGCATAATGGTTAATAGTTATTTAATTTTTACTATGCTTCCAATGTTTTCTGTATAGAGTTAATAGTATTTATGAAATAGCTACTATTCATATTGTTGTATGTATTACTGATCCAATAGATAATTGTGCCGAGCCAGCTCAGCCAGGTTCGGTGAGCCTGAGCGGGGGAGGTGAAGGATTGAGAAAAGACAGACGAGAATGAAAGCTGGGTCTGGAGGGGACTCTGTCCTCTCTGACCACAGCCTGTAAGCTGTCTCTTTATTTTAGAGCCATATTCTACGAGGCAAAGTAAGGGCGTGGTTACAACGTTCTCGTGGGTTTCGAATCTACTCAATTACATGCACCTGAACTCTATCAAGCGCACATCACTCAGGCACGTGGGGCCACGTGTTTGGACCATAGGTTCAAGCTTACAACTATAGCTTTTGGCTATAATTGTGCTGGGAGGGCTCTGCCCTCCAAGCTGGGACTTGCACGTGGCCATGAGAGGACTGTGCCCTCTCATTAGTCCGAGGCTTGAACCGGTCCAAACACTGTAGCCGCTCTCCACAGATAATGAATAAGTGGGTTGTTAATATATTTGAATGGAATAAGATAAGGACCTGATATGCATTCTTTGTTTTAACCTCACAGCAACCCTATTAGGTAGGTACCATATATTTATTTCCCCTGTTTTACAGAGGAGCAAACTGAGCTTTTAAGGGATTTGCAGAAGTTTGTCTTTTACTTGGGTTTTATGACTACAAATTCCACTATTTTTAACCGATGTGCTTGATTGCCACCTTTTCTCTGGGATTCAGTGTTTCGTCTGTAAAAAGAATGGGCTTTAGAGCATTTATCCAGCTCCAAAATTCTATAATTTTGCATCTTGCTTTTACATGCCCCTCACCCTCCACTCTGCCCTCAAGAATGTCAGGGCACAATATAGATTCCTGACCCAGGAGTAAGAAGCTCTCGGACATGGAGCTCAAAGGATACAAAAAACGGGGTCAGACGACATCCAAAGGCAAGCACTTCCCTTGCAAATAGAAGAGCTCATCCACACATCAGAGTGAGGAAAGAAGAAATCTACGCTGTTTCCCGGAACCCATGTCTAACGGACAAGCCATGTTTTTACACCACTTCAGACCAGCGTCAAACACCCCTGAGGGCTCAGTGCTTGTCCAGTGTGGCATGAATGTGTCCCCATATGGTGGCTTTGTAGTGCTGTCCCCAGGCTTGCAGACAGTTTATCAGCAACCATGGTCTACTTACAAGTTGTGAGATCCTGAATCCAAGTTGTTTTCTGTCATAAAATACGTGCTCTTATGAGCATTATATCTTTTTTCTTTAAATTCTCACCTGAAGACATTTTAGGGAGGGGGGCGGAGAGGAGAAACATGGACCGTTTGCTTCCTGAACACAACTGACTGGGGCCTGGGACTGAACCCACAGGTATGTACCTTGACTGGGAATCGAACCCATGACCTTCCAATGCATGGGATGAGCTCCTACTAACTGAGCAACAGTGGCCAGGACACACTATGTCATTTTTCAGTGAGAAACTGACTGATTATCTAAATGTTTGAGTGTAGGATTGGGAGTAGTTGCTTGCATTTCTAGGGGCAGGCTCACATTTTTTGCCTAATTGCAGTAGCATTAGCATTCATTTAGTGTCATTTATTAAGTTTACTGTGTATTACTTCTAATCTTCAAACAAGCCTCCAAGGTGATATTGCTGCTTGGGTTTTATGGGTGAGGAAACTAAGCTCAGGGATGTTACTTACCCCAGATCAGTATGAGTAGGGAGCTGGGTTCAAACTCCAGTCTGTGACTCTAATGCCAGAATTTTGTTCAGAATATTGTGCTGCCTCTCCAAACCTCTCATTCCCTTGGAGTAATGGACTTAATGGGAAGAGTTACTCATACTGAAAGGCAAGTAGAGTCATGGATGAGATCTTTCCATGAATTTTTATTTTGTATTTATATTTTTTTAAAATTTTTTTTCAGGGGAGAGCGTGAACACAGTCCCCCACTACCACAAATTACGCAGTCGAGTTTCCCACATTCGGGGAAATCGCAGGGGTCAGCACATCCGGAGTGCAATGGATAAGCCTCGCCTGGGAAAACCACCTTCGTGATCACGGTATCTCCCCTGCCAGGTAAGTAGGAATTTTTATTTTGATATCTCTACTAATTACAGAGAAGAAGCAAACAGAAACCATCAGAGCTGAATCCTATAAAGAAGTAATACTGAGTTGTTACCAAGTTAATGCTTAATCATAATATCATTAAACAATATTATTTACAGAATTGTCATTATTAATGCTGTAGAAAGTAATTAGTCCAATGTGGCAGGAAGCAGTTGGTGGTTAAGATACAGGTAAGGGCCCTAGCTGGTTTGGCTCAATGGATAGAGCATCAGCCTGCAGACTGAAGGGTCCCCGGTTCGATACCGGCCAAGGGCACATGCCTGGGTTGCGGGCTCGGTCCCTAGTAGGGGGCGTGCTGGAGGCAGCCAATCAATGATTCTCTCTTATCATTGATGTTTCTATCTCTCTCTCCCTCTCCCTTTCTCTCTATAATCAATAAAATATATTTTTTAAAAAAGATGCAGGTAAGGTATTCCTGAAACTTGAAGTAGAATATAGGTGAGTGGCAGGCCCAATGCCTGGCCAGCTGTAGGAATGAGATGGAGGGTCAGACTCATGAAAGAGGAAAGGGAATCTGTGTTGATAAAGTGAAGGCAACATGAGCCAATCAATGGGGAAGTCACAGATGTTGGACAGGGACTGGCAAGGCACATCTTGTTTTATAATGTTTTGTGTATTTAAAACACAATAATTCAGTGCTTTATTGAATGATATGCACATATATGTCTCATGTGGCACATCCAGACATTCATTGATTTTTAGTAAGGAAGCTTTTCTGTCCTGACTTTTTGAAATCCCAGAATACTGACTGAAATAGCCAGTACTAAAAAGAGCAAGATTTCTATTTTTCAACAATAATTGAAAGTATTTTTTGACATATGTACTACTATTTGTAATACTTTAAACGATAAAATAAAATTTTAAAGAAGATAAAAAAGAAAGTATTTTTCAACTCAAGACTATGCAGAGACAATAAAATTTAATTGAGAATTGGCCCTATGAAAAGAAAACATATGAAGACTATATGTATAATTATATAAAATATTTTAGCACATATGCATTAAATTTCATACATAATACTGAATATTTATTATTTTTATTAAATTTATTATTATTTAAAAATACTGAAATTATTTTTGTTTTTAAAGATATTTTTATTGATTTTTAGAGAAGGAGGAAGGGAGAGGGAGAGAGAAACACTGATGAGAGTGAAACATCCTTTGGTGGCCTCCTGCACATTCCCTACCAGGGGTCAAACCTGCAATCTGGGCAAGCACCCTGACCGGGTTTCAGACCAACAACCTTTCCGGGCACGGCACGACACCCAACCAACGGAGCCACACCAGCCTGGGTGTGAATAATGAAGTTATTAACATCAGCACCTCTTACACAGGAACTGGTGAGCCCCTTTGTGAGGTGCAACAAGGAAATGCCTTGGTCTCAGTCTGGACTGGATTCTCTTGCATCATCATTCAGGTTCTCTGGGCCCATGAACCTGATTCTGAGGACCAACTGCAAGCATAGCTCAGCAGTTCTCTGTCTGAAGTTGCTGCAATTCTGACTTTGAGTATATTCTCCTCTAACGCATTTCTAAGAATGTTTGCTTCATCCTAAAAGCAGGTTGTGGTTACTGACCACCTGGGAAGGGCCATTTCTCAGCGTGTGCGTCCCCGTGTACGGCTGCCCTGTCATCCCTGTTCTCTGGCCTGCCACGCCCCGCCCAAGCGAAGGAGGCTGGTTTTCTAGCAGGAGAGTAAAGGCTCCCACCTTTCCCAGAGTCAGGAACCCCATGACCTCTCCACTCCCTGACTATAACATATCATCATTTCCCATAAAAGATATAGAATTCTACATACTCCTAGGCAATGCTGTCAAAATGTTATTCCTTTTTAAATCACTACTAGTTAAAAAACAAAAACCCCAAAACAAAAAAAATTGGAAACACCACTTTTGTACTGTAAGTACACTATAAGAGGGAAAATATTGAATTGTTCCCAAGCAAATGTGTAATGATTATTGGAATAACATTTATTTAGGCATGTGCCTTTATTATTATAATTGAATGTATAATAAATCAGTAGGTAACGGAGAAATGTGTTTAAAAATCTTGAAAACATATTTTTAACACTGCTTTCTCTCTGCTTTGAATGAAAATAATTTTAGTCACTTCTCAGAATATTGCCCATTCTTCTTGCGGAAGGGTCTCCGTGCCAGTGGGAATAGATGTCCAGCTTGAAAGCATTGCCAGCATTTCAGAGGTTAACGTGGTCAGTTTCTCCATGAGGTGCTGTTTTTTTTCTGAAAGGATGAAGACTCAATAGTGTCAAAATCACTGGTATTTTCACACATCATTTTAATTATGTATGTTGTTTATTTTTCCTACTTTGCTTAATAAAGTTGTGGTTGTTTTACTTTCTTCTATCTACTTCTTTCTGCCCTTGACTCCAATTCTCATCCCTCTCCTACTCTCCTTTTTCCTTCTAATGGCTTTACAGTGGTGGAGCACTGTAAGACAACACGATCTGTTATGTAACATGAACCAGGAGCAACTATACAAGAAGAAAGGATGATCATAATATATATGAACTATGAAATCACAGCCATGAACCCTTACCTATAAAATGATAGACAACTGAACTATACATGATGGATTGCTTCCAATATTTTAATTATTATTATTGTTATTTTTAATTTTTTATTAATCCTCACCCGAGGATATTTTTTTCTATTGATTTTTAGAGAGAGTGGAAAGGAGGGGAGAGAGGAAGAACAAGAAAGAGAGAGAGAGAGAGAGAGAGAGAGAGAGAGAGAGAGAGAGAGAGAAACATCAATATGAGAGAGACACATTGATTGGTTGACTCCTGCATGTGCCCCAGCTGGGGTTGGGATTGAGCCTGCAACCTAGCTATGTGCCCTTGACTGGAATCAAACCCAGGACCCTTCAGTCCGCAGGCCAATGCTCTATCCACTGAGCCAAGCTGGCCAGGGCAATCGCTTTATTTTTAAATAATTTTAACTATTTTTGTTTTAATGTTTCCTACCATAATTTTTTTTCCACTTCATTTTCTCTACTCCTTAGGATGACCTTCCTTATCTACATAATTACCAGAGCCATTTTTCATTTAACTAATTTTAGGGTTTTTCAGGATTTAACTTTAAGAAATAATGTTTATTACCATGTCTAACATATGCACAAGCATATACATTATTTGTTTTCAGATATATTTCCTTTTTACCTATTGCTATTCTGTTAATTTGTTAATGTCTCAGAACTTTGTGTAGCCTATTTATTTTTTCTATACCAAATAGAGGATGCTTTATGATTCCAAATTTTCAAGGTCCATTTCCTTGTACTTACCTAATTGATGTATATTCTTATATATGAATCACTCTTTCCATCTACTTTTTAAAAAAATAAATATTTATTGTTCAGATTATTACAGGTGTTCCTCTTCCCCCCCCCATAGCTCCCCTCCACCTGATTCCCCACCCCACCACATACCCTTACCCCCCCGCCACTGTCTTCATCCATAGGTGTAAGATTTTTGTCCAACCTCTTCCTGCACCCCTCAGACCCCCTTCCCCCTGAGAATTGTCTGTCGCCTCCCTTTCTATGTCCCTGATTCTATTATATTCACCAGTCCATTCTGTCCTTCAGATTTTTTTATTCACTTGATTTTTAGATTCACTTGTTGGTAGGTATGTATTTGATGTCTTTTTGTTGTTGTTTTTTTTTTTAATATAATTTTTTTTTAATTTTTAAAAATTTCTTTATTGATTAAGGTGTCACATATTTGTCCTCATCCCCCCATTCCCATCCCACACCCCTCCCCATGGATGCCCCAACCCCCTGTTGAACTTAACCATTGGTTAGGCTCATATGCATGCACATAAGACCTTTGGTTGATCTCTCCCCCCTCCCCCCCCCTCCCCTAACCTCCCTCTGAGGCCCGATAGTCCGATCGATGCCTCCTTGTTTCTGGTTCTGTTCTTGTTCATCAGTCTATGTTGTTCATCATTTCCCCTAGATGAGCGAAATCATGTGTCACTAGAGATATACTTATAAGAATTGAATGTGTGACGAGCAATAATAGTTATGCTGACAGGCAAATGAATCAGTCTGTAGTGAGTTTCTTTCTGGACCAACAGTTCTTTTGAGACCCAATATCAATGTCCACCAGTTCCTTATGAGTACATGTCAGCACTGACCCCTCAGCTCTGGATGGTGGACAAATGGTGGTAATGCAGGTCCGACTCCCTCTGGTTTGGTCTCGGCCGGACCCAGGGGCACGGCTTCACCCGGATCCAGGGGCCCACGGCCTCACCCGGACCTGGGACCCAGCCTCACCCGGATCCAGGGGCACACGGCCTCACCCGGACCCGGGACCCAGGCTCACCCGGATCCAGGGGCCCACGGCCTCACCCGGACCCGGGACCCAGGCTCACCCGGATCCAGGGGCCCACGGCCTCACCCGGACCCGGGACCCAGGCTCACCCGGATCCAGGGGCCCACGGCCTCGCCCAGACCCAGGATTCAGCTTCACCCGGACCCAGGGGCGCATGACCCCACCCGGACCCAGGGGCGCGTGGCCTCACCCGGGCCTGGGACCCAGCCTCACCCGGATCCAGGGGCACACGGCCTCGCCCAGACCCGGGACCCAGGCTCACCCGGACCCAGGGGCACGTGGCCTCACCCGGACCCAGGGGTGCGTGGCCTCTTCCAGACCCAGGGTCGCGTGGCCTCACCCGGATCCAGGGGCCCACGGCCTCACCCGGACCCGGGACCCAGGCTCACCCGGATCCAGGGGCCCACGGCCTCACCCGGACCCAGGACCCAGGCTCACCCGGATCCAGGGGCCCACGGCCTCACCCGGACCCGGGACCCAGGCTCACCCGGATCCAGGGGCCCACGGCCTCACCCGGACCCGGGGCCAGGCTCACCCGGATCCAGGGGCCCACGGCTTCACCCGGACCCGGGACCCAGGCTCACCCGGATCCAGGGGCCCACGGCCTCACCCGGACCCGGGACCCAGCCTCACCCGGATCCAGGGGCACACGGCCTCGCCCGGACCCGGGATCTAGCTTCCCCCGGACCCAGGGGCACGTGGCCTCACCCGGACCCAGGGGCGCGTGGCCTCTCCCAGACCCAGGGTCGCGTGGCCTCACCCGGATCCAGGGGCCCACGGCCTCACCAGGACCTGGGACCCAGGCTCACCCGGATCCAGGGGCCCACGGCCTCACCCGGACCCGGGACCCAGGCTCACCCGGATCCAGAGGCCCACGGCCTCACCCGGACCCGGGACCCAGGCTCACCCGGATCCAGGGGCCCACGGCCTCACCCGGACCCAGGACCCAGGCTCACCCAGATCCAGGGGCCCACGGCCTCACCCGGACCTGGGGCCAGGCTCACCCGGATCCAGGGGCCCACGGCCTCATCCGGACCCGGGACCCAGGCTCACCCGGATCCAGGGGCCCACGGCCTCACCCGGACCCGAGACTCAGCCTCACCCGGATCCAGGGGCACACGACCTCGCCCAGACCCAGGATTCAGCTTCACCTGGGCCCAGGGGCGCATGGCCTCACCCGGACCCAGGGGCGTGTGGCCTCTCCCGGGCCTGGGACCCAGCCTCACCCGGATCCAGGGGCACACGGCCTCGCCCGGACCCGGGATCTAGCTTCCCCCGGACCCAGAGGCACGTGGCCTCACCCGGACCCAGAGGCGCGTGGCCTCTCCCAGACCCAGGGCTTTTTGTTGTTAATAATTTTTACCTTTACCTTTTTTTTCTTCTTCCTCTTCTTAAAGAATACCCTTCAGCATTTCATGTAATCGTGGTTTGGTGGTGATGAACTCCTTTAGCTTTTTCTTGTCTGTGAAGCTCTTCGTCTGACCTTCAATTCTGAATGATAGCTTTGCTGGGTAGAGTAATCTTGGTTGTAGGTTCTTGCTGTTCATCACTTTGAATATTTCTTGCCACTCCCATCTGGCCTGCATAGTTTCTGTTGAGAAATCAGCTGACAGTCGTATGGGTACTCCCTTGTAGGTAACTAACTGTTTTTCTCTTGCTGCTTTCAAGATTCTCTCTTTGTCTTTTGCCCTTGGTATTTTAATTATGATGTGTCTTGGTGTGGTCCTCTTTGGATTCCTCTTGTTTGGGGTTCTGTGCACTTCCTGGACTTATAAGTCTATTTCTTTCACCAGGTGGGGGAAGATTTCTGTCATTATTTCTTCAAATAGGTTTTCAGCGTCTTGCTCTCTCTCTTCTTCTGGCACCCCAAAAATTCAGATGTTGGTATGCTTAAAGCCGTCCCAGAGGCTCCTTACACTATCCTCACATTTTTGGATTCTTCTTACTTTCCGCCTCTCTGGTTGGGTGGTTTTTGCTTCCTCATGTTCCAGATCTTTGGTTTGACTCTTTGGGTATGGTGATCTACAGTTGAGTTTCTGTATATTCTTTATTTCAGACAGTGTATGCATAATTTCTGACTGGTCCTTTTCCATTTTTTTGGTATTCTCATTAAGGTCCTTGAAGGTCTCTTCAAGTTTATCAGCGGTTTTTAGAAGATTCCTGAGTAACCTTATAAATGTGGTTCTGAACACTGTGTCGTCCATTAGTTTACTTTCCTCCATCTCTTCTATTCGTGACCTGCTTTGGTGTCTCCACATTTTGGCTGCCTCCCTGTGTTGATGGAGTGGTTTTGTGTGGTCAGTGACCTATAGGGGCTGGTAGCTCAGCTTCCCCAATCTCCCTAGGTGGTCGCTCTTGGTATCCCCCTTTGTGGGCTGAGTGCAAAGTCTTGGTGTTGTTAAGCCTTGATTGCTGTTGTACACTGGGAGGATTTGACCTCCAGGCCAATTGGCTGTGAGGATCAGCTGTGTCTACGCCGGGAGACAGCCTTATTCAACTAGACTTGCAAAATTGTAAAAGCCTCTGTGCTCAGCTTGGATGGGGCGGAGTTTCAGGGTGGAGCCTACAGCCTTGGCTTCCCGTCAACCCCGCCCTATGAGGTTCCTGGGTCTCAGTGTCCCTCAGTGTCCCTCTGTACTCCCTGCAAGCACCTCTGAGAGAAAGGTGCCCTGGAATTTCGCCCGCTGCCAAACAGTCTAGTCTCTCCCCCAATGAATCTGGATTCCCAGATTCTCGCCCGGAACTGGGTTTCCGTGTAGTCGGAATTGGGGCTCACCGCAGTCTGGCGCTTTTGTCTCCTTCCCACCAGGGCAATCCAGCGGCACAGTCAACAGCCCATCCTCTGCGCGCATTCCCGTGCGCGCCTCCAGTGCTCTGCCTTTCGCCGCTTCTCTGCACCTCTGCCCCACAGCCCAGATTCCCCCAGTATGAGCCTGGCTTCCCAGGGTCTCGCCCGGAACTGGGGTTCAGTGCAGTCGGAGCTGGGGTTCAGCGCAATCTGGAGCTTTTATCTCCTTCCCACTAGAGAACGCCGGCCAGGCCGTCAGCCGCCCCGTCCTCTCCGGCTCCATCCTCCCCGCACGTGCGCGCGCCCGTGTCTCCGCCCGTGTCTCCATACCTCAGGCTTTTACGGCTTCTCTGATTTTCCTTGTGGTTTTCTCTTTCCTTCTAGTTGTGGGCGTTTCAATCAGCCAGCGTTCCTGTGGTTCTGGATAATGTCCGTTTTGACTTTTAGTTGTATTTTTGAAATTGTTGTGCGAGGCTGCAGGTTAGGTGTTTACCTATGCCACCATCTTGGTTTCTCCTCTCCATCTACTTTTTCAAGTTTCACCATTTCTTACTTCTTTTCAGTCGGGTCAAGTTTCTAAATTTTCTAAATCTCCGTTTTCTGGCTAATGAAAAGAAAATAGGATTCCACCGAGTCTCCTATCTACCTATTCCAGGAGTTCTGTGAGGATCAAATGAGATGAGGCATGGGAAAACACTTCACAGACATTTGGTTAAAGTGTGAAATGTTTGTACCTGGCTATCAAGCAAGTTGTGTTCCTGGGCTGAAGAAACTACAAGGAGGCTAGTCGTTGCTAGGGAGAGAAAGCCGGACGTTGCTACATGACATCATTACCCGGCGCCCACAGTAACTGTTTCTGGGCTGGGCTAGGCTGTGGGCCGCATTTGCGCCAGGGGGTCTTGGCAGCATCGGTTGCAATTTGATGGGGTGTCACTCTGGGGTGGTGGTGGGGTCTGTGTCCCACTTCGGGGAAGCCAAGTGTTGGTTTGTCAGTGCCAGGTTCGTGGTACTGTTTATTTTTAAATGGCCAGTTCACATCATGGCAGCTCCTGCATTGAGCATCTGCCCCCTGGTGGTCAGTGCGTGTCATAGCTACCAGTCGGATAGATGGACACTTAGCTTTTTATATATATAGATTACTGGAAAGATGAAAGGCTCTCCTTCCCTAGCACAACAAACAAAAGCATGACTTTTGATCATAAATTGATAAAAAATATTTGGGTGCCTGATACCTTTTTTGTCCATTCTAAAGATCCTTCATCCACAATATGACTGTGGAGAACACCATGCTGTGCATACACCCTGATGGCAATGCCCTCTTCAGTCTCAAGTGAGGAGGGCTGTCTGTGCCATGGACTTCCTGTCCCACGACTGTCTACACCATGCATGTCAAACTCAAAGGCTAACACGGGGCAAATAAACAAGGTTTAAGTTTATGTGGGCCGCAAAAAAGCAAAAGCTTCCATTTTCATAGAAACGTAGGTTTACTTCGATAGAGACATGCTGAATACAGAGGGCTGAAATAGATGAGTAATTGTTAACATAAAATAATAGAACATTTTAATAAAAATTAATATTTTTTTCTTGAACATTAACTTACCAGATTCTGAATAACGGCACAAATTAATAAGCATAATGCAAATGAATCTATTTTTTTTGTTCTCCAAAAGCGAAATATTTCCTGTTGTGCACACCAAACAAATCAGTACAAGACTAATGATGTGGCAATCGGCTGCTAAAATATTCACTGCTAGTATTAGTGGAGAGAAATGGTGCACCTGTGCATAAGGCCCATAAGGGAAATGAATGCAACACGATTACAGTAATCAGTTATTAGTGAACGTTGTAGTTCGATATTAATAATTACGTATAACAGGCTATTGTAAAAATTAAGTTACAAAATTTTTATTAAAACGTTTCTTACATACCGTTATATTGACTGGGCCGCAAAAATATTCATTGTGGGCCATATGCGGCCCACAGGCTGCGAGTTTGACATGCTTGGTGTACAACAAAGCTGGTCTTACTTCACACTAAACTCAACACCGCTGTCTGTTTAGTGATGCTGGAAATTAGGACACAAGTAAAAGATGTGATTTTTTTTTTCCTGGTTTAACTTCCAGATTTTTTGTTTTTGTTGTTAATCCTCACCCAAGGATATTTTTTCCATTGATTTTTAGAGAGAGTAGAAGGGAGAGAGAGAGAGAATAGAGAGACAGAGAGACAGACAGAGAGAGAGACAAAGACACAGAGACAGAGAGAAACATCAACATGAGAATGACAGAGACACACCGATTGGGTGCCTTCCACATGCACCCCAACTGGGGCCAGAGATTGAACCTACAACCCAAGTATGTGTCCTTGATTGGGAATTGAACTCTCAACCCTTCGGTGTGAGGGCCGCTGCTCTAACCACTGAGCAATGCTGGCCAGGGCTAACTTCTAGATTTTAAAGAATGGTTTCTTAGTCTAACTAAACCCACTCTGGGCATATGCTGGAGAATGATAGGAAATACTAGTAAGGTTGGACAAATAGAGTGGAGATGAATTATGGAAACCCTTAAAGGTCTGGCACACAATTTTATAGGTTTGTAAAATTGCTTTTCCTCCTCACCAACTTCACCCCATCTCTGCACCCCACCAAGCAATCTTAGACTAGCTGAATACTTTTCTTAACAATCTCCTTCATTTTTCATTGGAAGGTCTAGTCATCATATAAATTCCTGCTTATTCCTCACTTCCTTTTCAGGTGTTTTTATTCAAAACATTAGTTCTGACACTGTGCTATAACAGTTCTCCATTTTTAATGTACCATATGTCATTTTAGCCTAATGAGTCCCGAGTAGCTTATCATAAATAATTCTAAAAAATGTTTGGTAAATCTAAGCAATTTAATTTTTTTCATGTCTTAGAAATCCCAGAAAGATACTGAAGCAAGCTGAAATAAATGGCTCCCCAAAGATACCCATATCCTAGTTCCTGGAATCTATCAAGGTTACTGTATATGGCAGTAAAAGGATCTTCGCAGATGTGATTAAGTTAAGAATCTTGAGATAGGGAAATTTTCCTGGATTATCTGGTTGGGACCCTATTGAAATGATAAGTATTCTTATGAGGAAAAGGTAAAGGAAGAGCAGAGGCAATGTGACCATTAAGACAGAGACTGAGTGATGCAGCCTCCAGCCCAGGAATGCTGGCAGCGGCCAGAAGGGGTAAAAGGCAATGAATGAATTTTCTCCCTAGAGTAGCGGTGGGGAATGTCTGGCCCCAGGCCGTATAAGGCCCTCGAAATCATTTGATCTGGCCCTGCCAAGGCATATGGGGTGAGCTAATGAAATGTTAGAGCAAATATAGCAGGCTAATTTGTTTTTTTATTTGCAGATTTCTATTTCTTTATTGATTAAGGTATTACATATATGTTCTTATCCTCCAATGTCCTCCCCGCCACCCCTCTGCTCGTGCCCTCACCCTCGGTAGTGTCTGTGTCCATTGGTTATGCTTATATGCATGCATACAAGTCCTTTGGTTGATCTTGCCCCCTTCCCCCTACCCTCAGGCTAATTTTTAAATTGGTAATTTTGTTCGGCCTGTGAATGAGGTTATAAATATTCAAATGGCCCTTGGCAGAAAAAAGATCCCCTGTCCCTCCCCCAGAGCCTCTGGAAGGAGCAGGGCCTTTCTGACACCTTGATTTTAGACTTCTGGTCACCAGAACTGTGAGATAATGGTTTCTGTTGTTTTAAGCCACCAAGTTTGTGGTAATTTGTTTCAGTGGCCATAAAAAACTAATGTAGATTATTTTTGTTCATTAAACACACCTTGTTCACTTAAGTACAAAGGTGCTATTGCCAGACATTTCACGAAGGCTGTCAATGTTTTAAAAAATGTGATGAAAGGAAAGTACTACTTTCAATAGCACTTGAAATTAGGAGTAAAGTAGGACTGATAAGTACTAGAGTCAAGCTTCACTAGGAATCAACCGTTTTAAGTTGATTATTTCGATGAAAGGATGTCCCTTAAGAAGTAACTTGGTTGATTGTCCATAGCCTGCATATTCCAAACAAAGACTGGGCCCTGGCCCAGTGCCTGGGAGGTAACTTCTAAGCCCTTGGAACATCCTGTCTGATAAGAGTGTCTTTGTTTAGCCGAGGCCTTGGGCTACAACAGATTGTCTATGTGATGTATGACAGGGGCCTTGACCACACGTGATGGTCCCTCTGGGGGAGCTGGAGACACTCAGCCATGCCGATGCGCCCAGCCCTCACGGGATTCTTTGGACCCTAAGGTTTGGACGGTCCCTGGTTGGCAGTACTCCGTGGGTGCTGTCACACATCACTGCTAGGAGAATGAAGCATTGTCCACGTAACTCCACTGGAATAGGACAGGTGGAAACTCTTCCTGGTCTCTCCTGGACCCTGCCCTAGGCACCTCTTCCATTGTCCATGTCAATCTGTATCCTTTCACTGCAGTAAACTGTAACTGTTAATATAACAGCTTTGATGAGTTCTTGCGACTCCTTTTAGCTAATCACTGAACTCGAGAGTGGTTTGGGGGAGTCCCGGAACACAGGAGAACTCAAAATTACTGTCTGCACAGCTAATCCAGCCAACAGCGGAGCCAGTCCAGGCCCAGAGCCAGGTCACCTGGTTCCAGCTATTGGCAAAATTCTTTTCTTGACCGAACTCTGCTCAGGCTCCTCTCATCTCTCTCCTCACCCAGACCCTGCCTTCTGCGCTTTTTGTGTTTGTGTCTGACAAGTCAATTTAGCCGGAACCCCCCATCCTCAGTATCTGATCACCCTGCGTATCCGATCAGGGTCCTCATCCTCGCCCCCCACACCCAAGGTGATGACCGGTCACCCAGGCCTGCCTTCATCAACATCCATTTAGCCATAATCTCTCCTGACCCCTGAGGTTTCTTCTGAGTAATTTTCTTTTCTTTTTCTTTTTTTAAAAGAGTATCCTTTGGCTTTTACTTACTTGAAGCTATTTGTCCTTCTTTTTTAAAAAAATATATATTTTTATTGATTTCAGAGAGGAAGAGAGAGATAGAAACATCAATGATGAGAGAGAATCATTAATCGGCTGCCTCCCGCAAGACCCCTACTGGGGATTGAGCCCACAACCCAGACCGGGAATCGAATTGTGACCTCCTGGTTCATAGATTAACACTCAACCACTGAGCCAGCTGGGCCCTCTGAGTAATTTTCTACCCACTGATTCCCATCCTGCTCCTCGGCTATAAATGCTCACTTTCCTTTGTTATATTTGGAGCTATGCCCCATCCTCTCTCTTATTAAAAAGCCCCATTATTGAAAAAAAGGAGATATATATACTACTATTTGTAATACTTTAAACAATAAAATAAAAATAAATAAATAAAAGGCCCCATTATTGTAGCCCCTGTGGACGAAAGGAGCCACATGCTAACCTGACAAGCTCAGGGGAGGCCTGCGTGGCAGTCTTGCAAACTCAGAGACCTGGAATAACCACAAAGGATGGTTTGAAAATTAAATATTTAACTACAAACAGGTTATAGTGGGCAGTCATTCCTAAGCTGATACCTTCCCTGACAAAGATCAACTTAGATCTTCTTTCCTGAGCCCATTTGCCTTTTCGCCTCTAAGATAACATATCTGTGAGATGTCTGGGTAACTTGTAACTTCCTTCTTTTGCTGGAGCCCCTGGGGCACAACCAAATGTGGTAGGCGCCAGGACAGATGCCTCAAATTCCTTCATTATCCTGTTAATTGTTCCTGTACCCACCTAAGTATGTGTCCATCATTTTACTTTTTGTCCAATCCCAGGGGTTTCCCACCATTTGACTTTATCCAATGAATTTCATGTAGCCCACCTATGTCCCTCCTTTGATGGCAATGCATAAATACAGATGTAACCCACCATTCTTCGGAGCATAATCTCAATTCGTTGAGGTTCTGCTTCCCGGCATATGTCGACAGTTTGGCTCAAATAAACTCACTAAAATTCTTTACAGGTTTCAATGGTTTTTTCGTTAACATTACTTGGCGTAGTCGGCAGGATTCCAAAGAAAACTCACCCAGGATCATCCTATGGACTTGGACTTGGAGCTAGGATCCAGCAAAGGGCCCCTTGAGCCCACCGGTTCTCCGCCCATTGGGTGAACGTGGGTGAGTCGTCTCTTGGATCCAGGACCTTCCCTCGCTTTGGTAGAGGGTCTGACTTTATTTGAGCTGTTTTAAAATCCTCGAGGTGGAACCAGGTTAAGGGTTGGCAGAACCCAGGCTAAGGCGGGACTGGAGAAAAAAAAATGGGTGGCTGGTTTTGATTTTGGCTTTTCAATTGGAATTGCTGAGAGTCTGAGCAAAAGTAACTTTCGCCGTATAAATGAGCTGAACTCATTCAGCTCCGAAGATAAAGGGGCAACATTTTCTTTATTTTTAAAGAATAGTCCGATTCTGAGGTGTTCTTAGATGACTAAGAATTTTGTGGAAGTGTCAGAAATGCAGGAGCCCCATCTGGAAGTTCCGACACAACTGCTAAATGGCTTTTCTAGGGGGCCACCATAAGGTTTGGTCTGCCCGGGCCCCAAAAATTTTTGTGGTTTTAGACAGCCGGGAGAGAAACTGAGGCCACATTTGACCTACTACATAACATATCTAAAGTTTGCTCAGACTACAGATATCCAAAAATAAAAAAAATTTAACATGGGAAATTGTGCCTCCAAGGCTAGAAGCTCCCAAGACCCCAGCCCTCATTTAACACTCCTGATAAGAAGCCTTTACTTGCAAGTACTTAACAGAAATGAGAAAATTTAACTAGAAAATATTAACTGAGGAATGGCCAGAAAAAAGAAAGAAAAAAAAATGCAGTTTGTTTGGGGTACCTATGTTAATATTTTGCATGCAGAAAAAAAAAAAAAAAAAAATGCCGGCTCTGAAATTAAAGTGAATGAGTATATGGGAAGCGTATCTTGATTTGGAAACTAGAAGCTTCTAAGAAAAAATTTTCTTCCAATAAGATGGAAATTAATAAAAAAGATTTTCAGAGACTGTTTCAGAACTATTTTGAAGTTAACAAATGTCTACAGCCATTTTTGAATAGTCCTTTGGGAATGTACTGAAATTCTAGAGAGAGGCAGTTCCCGAACCGGGGACAAAAGACACTGCTTTGGTAATTTTAATGCTAGACATTCTCTGGTGTAAATTCTTAGTGTGTTTTCTGCGCACCTGTATAAGAGTGTTGATGTTTTTGTGTCTCTTTGTTGTTGTTTAATTTGTTGAAAGAAGAGGCAACTCCCGCTTTGGGGAAGCCTAGTTGTGTGTGGTGGGGTTGAAAGCGTGAGAGAGATTGCAAGAACGTCCCAGCAGCTGCCAAGAATTCTTATTAATCTTGGGGGCTCTTCTTGCTCTCCCTCTCAGGGTTCAGCCTCCAGAAACAGCTAGTGAGATTTCTGTCTGTTTGTCTGAAAATATAATTGTGGCTGTCTATCTTTTAGGGATTTGGTTTGCTCTTTCCTTATTTGTTGTGAGAATAAACAAATCATCTTCTCTGTCAAAGAATAGTTTAGACAGCCTCCATTTTGGACTGTGACTTGGCAGCCGCCATGTTGGCCGCATGGTTTGCTTCTTCCCTTGAAAGAGCAAGGGCCAACCCCTCCCTTTGAATTAGCCAATCGGGAAAGACCGTGTGCCTGAGCTCCAATCAAGAGCAAGGACAGGTCACGTGCGTTGTTAAGGCACTCTGCTTCAGAAAGAAACTTTCAGAGATTCTCAGAGCCAAGTTCAAACAGGAAACTTTAGGAGGGTAGCATGTGTCCAGTCAGGGACACTGGCAAGCCAAGAGTCATGATTCCCTGTGGGGGCGTCTGCCAGTGATACTCTGGGTATTTGCGTTTCACATATTGGGAGTTTATGTATTATTTTCAATGCTCAATACACTGCTTGCAATAAGCCATGTGCCTCATTTTAAACTCTTACATATTATTCTTTATATGTTGAAATTATAATTGAATCTAAAGGTATACAAATTTTATATTATTCTCTATGTCATTTTACAGGGATTATTACTTACCAAGAAGTTGTTGTCTTGGAATGTTATATTTTATAGAAAAGCAAAGTTTTTATCAAATCTATAACCATGCCACTTTTAAATTTTTGTCATTTGTGGACAGCTTTATTCTGATGCATTTGTAGGTATATATGTCTAGAAAAATCCATGAAAAGGACTCAGATTTACTCTAACTTGCAGGCTTCTAAGCAGGTCATATTTTGAACTGGATGAAGATTTATAGAACTTCAAGGAATAAATAAACAAAAACAACTATGGGACTAAATGAATTGAAGATAATTATTCTTATGATTCTATTTAAAATATTGTTGACTCTTAAATCTCTTGTTTCCTGAATATAGGGAAAAGTAAAGAGCAGACATTCTGCATTATAGGAACTAACAAATTGGTAACAGATTCATTTCACAGTGCGCTCCCGGGAGACGAAGCGTTCAAAGATCATGGCTTACAACCAGGAGATTTGCTGTCTTAGAAAAGACACCAAATAAAAAACTCTCCAACTTCATTGGAGGGGACCTTACCAGGTATTACTAACTAACCCATGTGCAGCTAAGCTTAAAGGAGTTAGCTCATGGATTCACATTTCTCATTTAAAAAAGGCATCTGACTGTGAATGGACATCTACTCCCATCTCTGACACCATCTCCGTCTGCAGCGGAGATCACAGACTTTTCAAGGACGAGAAGTCGCTGACCACGGAGGCAGACAGCTATCCCAAGATGACGTCAACAAGGCCTGTATACTCACAAACTGATAGCTTGTTTTTATATCATCTGATTGATACTGATTGAATGTACATAAAATGATTTTCATATTATTATCATCCTTATGGTTCCCTAGTGGAAACAATGTCTACCCCCCCAGACCTCTTTCTTTATTAGATATGAAAAATTTAACTTAGATACCTGCTAACCTTTCCTACCTACTATACAATGATGTTCTGGTTATCAGGTATGATAGTGAAATTAATGCCTTGTTAGCCACACATTGGTCTTCTCCTATCAATATAAGCTTTGGTTGTTGTTGTTGTTGTTTTCTGGCTCTATCTATTATAAAGGACCCACCTTAGGCAAATACCTCCAAGAATATTTCCCTGATAATTCCACTGGTAGAATTGTATATGGATGTAATCTGGATGAATATTGTATGGCTATAGAGATGGGTGATGAATAGCTAAGAAAAACACCTGGATATGATGGCCAAAGGCTTGCAGCAGCCTGTCCTATCTGTCATAGCATACCATGTCCTCGGACTCACCAGCCGTGCTCTTGTGGCTGGATGTCTGTGAAACAAGAAAGAAATCAATGGATCCCATTTCAGAAATTATTGACATCATTTGGTGGGTAGAGATGTTTATAATTACCCCTCCATCCTTGCATCCTGGATGCTTGTGGGAAGCCCTATGGAATACTCAAACTCTAGCTCATTTGGGGGTCACCTTCCCCATTTAACTATGGCATGGGAAACTCAACATTTTGGGCTCCACTCAGTATACCCTAACTGCTCCCAAGCCATAGCTACCCAATGGCAACAACATTCCTGGTGGATCCAACAACATTGGTCCCCCTAAAAGAAGCAAAAGGGGAATACTTGGAGCAGTAGGGGCTGGCCTTGGTATCCGGGACAAGCTGAAGTTGTATGTAGCTAATGAAGAATGTCATTCATTAGAAAAAGATTTTTATCTCAAATAGGTCACATAGAGGGAATGCTGTTTCTGGAAGAAGGAAAAACAGTGGGAAGCAGCATGGGAAGATAATAAAGCCTTAGTTTAATGGATAGAACAGGCTTGACAGATTATAAAAACTCATGCCCAAACCCAACAATGGGAACGTGCCTGTGCCCTAATTCAACTGGGCCTGTTGTCTATGCTAATGCAAGGAATCTGAAGTGGCTATGAAACAATGGCCAACTATAATGGCTGCAGAAGCCCAGGCCAGACACTTATGGGACTCATATGGTTCCCCAGGCATTTGGAAATTTTTAAATGGGAAATGTGATCTACAATATTGTGTTTTTAAAAGCCCAGGTGCGAGTTAAATCCTAGGCTTAAATTCCCAGTAGTTCAACTGGCCGGCATAGGGACCATCCTCAATAATACTAGAATACTTCCAATGGGAAGTAGATGGGCCATATTTAAAAATAATAAACAATGTGAACCCATCTCACTGTCTGTGAAAATTGGAAAAGTGAATGGTTATGCCCTCAATCCATATGGAATACTGAATTCACCCAGTCCTGGCTTATTGTATCTACCCCAACGAATAACAATATAGTATATAGGAAAGGGGCGTTTTTGCTGGGAAGGGTTAAAAGCAATCTTTACTGTAGTATCACCAAGTTTACATTAAATAATACTAGAATATGGTGTAATACTGAAATTATAGTCAGAATGACTTTGCCTGGTGTTCATAAAATCTGTGATAATATTGATACTGAAAAACCAATGTATTGGGAAATTGAACTCCTTCCCATGAAGCCATTTTTATGGGAACTAATTGGCCAGAAGAAAATTAGAGCTTCTAGATAATGAAATAGTAGAGTCTTAATTCATTTGGCCAAACATATCATAAGGTACAAATGACAGTGGATGAAGGAGGAAAGCATAATTAGCTTAATAAAAGATTATGATAATACATGTAAAGGGTTTTTTGGTTAGCTGTGATGCTTGTTCCCCTTAGAATTTTCCTTGTCTAGTATTAGACATTTTCTGTTCCTAATCAGTGTTATTGGTTTACTATTGTTACTTTTGTTCTTGATATGTAAATGTTATATTAGATGCAGAAAAGCAAAACGTAAGACAAACAGCAAAAAGACTCGGATCATGGTGGCTCAAAATTAGAAATGATCCAGAATACTTTTTAACAAGGACATATAGGATTTGACTGCCTCCCATTTACCTGCCTTTTTTAAAATATATAATTCGACCTTAAATGCCATCTAAGGTTATGGTCTTGCCTCATCCCCAGTGGTCCACCTGTTCAGCAAGACATGCTGACACTGAGACATCCTAGGAATGAGCCTTCCTAGCACCGTGGGACTCCATTATCCAACCAAAAGGTTGGTCATCAATGCATCCTTTGGATTGATTTATGACCAAAAGGGGAATGTGTGGACGAAAGGAGCCACATGCTAACCTGACAAGCTCAGGGGAGGCCTGCGTGGCAGTCTTGCAAACTCAGAGACCTGGAATAACCACAAAGGATGGTTTGAAAATTAAATATTTAACTACAAACAGGTTATAGTGGGCAGTCATTCCTAAGCTGATACCTTCCCTGACAAAGATCAACTTAGATCTTCTTTCCTGAGCCCATTTGCCTTTTCGCCTCTAAGATAACATATCTGTGAGATGTCTGGGTAACTTGTAACTTCCTTCTTTTGCTGGAGCCCCTGGGGCACAACCAAATGTGGTAGGCGCCAGGACAGATGCCTCAAATTCCTTCATTATCCTGTTAATTGTTCCTGTACCCACCTAAGTATGTGTCCATCATTTTACTTTTTGTCCAATCCCAGGGGTTTCCCACCATTTGACTTTATCCAATGAATTTCATGTAGCCCACCTATGTCCCTCCTTTGATGGCAATGCATAAATACAGATGTAACCCACCATTCTTCGGAGCATAATCTCAATTCGTTGAGGTTCTGCTTCCCGGCATATGTCGACAGTTTGGCTCAAATAAACTCACTAAAATTCTTTACAGGTTTCAATGGTTTTTTCGTTAACACCCCCCCTCCATAAAGTCTTCCTCACTGTTCTTTAACAAATGTTGTGAATAATGCTTTCTTAAATACTACCCACCCAACCTTCTCGGTTGTAAATTTACTCATGTATACTATGAAGAAGGTAGACTCAAAGCCTCAGAGGTCCTTCCCACTTTAAAGTACTAGATATATGCCAAAACGATTACGTTTTGTGACCCAGAGTCACCCAGACACCTCCCGGCATGGCATTTTGCTAGCTGACTATTGAAAGTAGAATTCAGCCCACTGGAGATAAAATAGTTCCGCTTCTCTGATTAACTTGAGGGCACCGAGGTAGGAGCAGCTGTTGGCTTTGTTTTTTGCAGATACGCTCAGGGGCCTTTTATGCACCTCTGATCCGCTATTGTGGGTACCGAGTTTCTCCTTTGAGGTAGGATCATAGCACCGCAGCCTCTGCCTGAAGCCAGGAAAATCTAGCAGAATATAAAATTTGGAAAAACAGTCCTCATCAGTATGCGAGCCCTTTGACTTAATAGCACCTGAATTATGCATGGTGCTCATAAATGTATAACTGAAAACGCTCTGGGCGTTTTCCCTCTCTCCTGGAAAGAGAATTTCCTTGGGTAAACTTGTTTTGTGAGCGAAACCTTTACCCATAGGTTTTGATTACCACTATCCAGCCTTTATTACTAGAAACTACTTAAGTTTGGGTCTTCCCAAAGGCAGACAATGCTTAAATCTATTTGAAAGTATTCTCACTTTGAAGTGTGTTTCTCTGAAGACTTGGAAGCCAGAAAACGCAGAGGGGGCTGACCAGGAAATGGTGAGATCAGCAGCAATTAGTAGAGGAGGAATTCACCCGTGAACTCTGTGTTTAAGGCAAATCATCCGCCTTCCTGGGTTTGCTTCCTGCTGCGTCATTTGGATAGAAGATGGCAATGCCTGCTCTGCATCACTCTTGAAACGCACACAAAACAAGCAAGCAGTAAGGGAGATCCGGAGTTGCACGCTTATTTGGCCATATGGTTCAGTGATCTACAGCTTCCCTTTCCTTATTCTTTTTCTAGGGTAACTGTCTCAGCCATGTGCTTTATGGATTCCAGCAGGTTTCCTCTGGGCAGCCAGATTGTTCCCTTGAACTGGAAAGCTGTAAGTCTCACTTCCTGGTGCAGTGCACACCCGCGACCTGAACACACCATCGCAAACTTGAATGGAAATAAGCGTGCTCTTAAGGGTTTAAACATCTTGAAATCTATTTATTCAAAATATGTAGTTGCTTTCTTTTTCTTTTACAAGGATGATGGCAAATTGTCGCTCAAATGAAAAGATCCAGGAAAAAAAGTTATGCTTTGATAATAATATATTTTTCGGTTTCCACAATGGTTATAAAGAAACAGCTCCCTGTAAAGGGGCATTCTTGTTAATGCCATTAATGGAGACTGACAAAGACTTTCAGAATTTGGAAAACTGGAATTCATGTTCCCATATGAGTCACAATCTTTCATTAAGTGCACTTGGGTTCCCCCCTAAAAACCAGCTCTAGACATAGCTCCCCTAATCAGAGCCCTGTCAAGGACATCTGAGCCAGCTCCTGTCAATCACTTCCACCCATCAGCTATTTTTGATATGACATCTTAAAAATTGAATGCATGTTTTCATAATGAGGCTACAATGCTGGGAATCTCAATGGATGTCTCCTACACAGATGCTCCTTCCTCCTTCCCAAATCCATTAGAAACTTTTATAACACTATTTGATTACAGAAGAAAATTCTTTATGAGCTCAGCTCATTTTGGAATTTTATTTTATTACTAGAGGCCCGATGCATGAAGATTCATGCAAGAATGGGCCTTCCTTTCTCTGGCTGCCGGCACCACCTTCACTCTGGCTGGAGTCGCCTTTCTGCTTTCCCACGCTGCCCAGAGGCCCAGAGTGGCTGGGGCGGTGTGGAATGCCTGCGTCCCGCCCTGCCCCCGGCTGCTTGGCACCTGCATATGCAAATGAACATGCCATCTTTGTTGGTTTAATTTGCATACGTGCTCCTGATTGGCTGGTGGGTGTCGCGAAGGTCAATTAGCATGTTACTCTTTTATTAGGTAGATTAGTTTTTAAAATATATTTTTATTGATTTCAGAAATGAAGGGAGAGAGAGATAGAAACATCAATGATGACAGAGAATCATTGATCAGCTGCCTCTGCACACCCTCGCCCCCACTGGGGATTGAGTCCGCAACCTGGGCATGTGCTCTTGACTGGAATCGAATTCGGGACCCCTAGGTCCACAGGGCAATGCTCTATCCATTGTGCCAAACCAGCTAGGGCTCATTTTGGAATTTTATAGACCTACAGAGGCCAGGTGCACAAAATTTGTGCACGGACACGGTCACTAGGCCTGGCTGGTGATCAAAGTGCGAGCGTCTGGTGAGGAAAGGCAGGTCCCAGCTGACCTCTGGGCCTTGGGCAGCACCTGGGGCCCCCATGCACCCCCCTCCACCTGAGTCATGGCGCCCGAGTCCCCATGTGGAGATGTGGTGTGCATGGCTGGATGCCGCGGGCCGGGGTGCAACATGGGCCTTTGGGCCGCCCAGCAGCTCTGCACGGAAGCCAGGCGGGCAGTGCGCTCTCTCCCGGCCGGCCTCGCAGACTGGCTCCTGCACAAACCCATGGGGAGCCCGACTGGCCCCTGCAGTCGCAGCAGCTGTGGCCTGGCTCACCCGGAAGAGGCTGTGTGGGTGCAGGGCAGGCTCCTCATGGGCACCTGGCACCTGAGCTTGGGGTCTTCCCAGCGCATGAGCCCTGGTGTCCTGGAGGAGGGTACCAGGGGGAGTGAGAGCGAGTTCAGCGGACACCCTGCATTCTCACTGCACCTCCGTCCCGTCACCTCCGTTCCGTCACCCCCACCCCCAGGTAGCCAGGAAGAAGTTGCAGCCACAAGAGGTTGGTTGTCGCCACCCACCCCCAGTTCCCTGTCCCAGCCTGGGGCCCGGTCCCGATCAGGCAATTAGAGCCTGCCAGTGACTGGTCGCTGTCTGCAGGGCGATTGGTGGGGCAATTGGGCCCCCGCTTGCACCTGCCTTGGCCTGGCGCCGCCTGCTCACCTGCTCCACCATCCCGCCACAGTCCCGCTCTTGTTGGGGCCAGTCAGTGCCGGTAGTGCCTCCACTGCCACCCACTGCCAGCGCCGCGTCACTGATGCCTGCCATGTTCCGTGCTGCCCCCTCGTGGTCAGCGCACATCATAGCGAGCGGTCGAACTGGTCAAACTCCCAATCCAGGGGACAATTTGCATATTAGGCTTTATTATATAGGATAAAACTAAAGAGGCCGAGAGACTGGGGTCAGGTCAGTGACTGTGAGGCACTGCTGTGACGTCACTCAATGCACACAGCCGTGGGAGCAGCTATGCGGAGAGTTTTAAGTCATCACGTGGGCATAAGAAAAGCCTCCACACTATGCTAGTCATGAGGGTCTAATTTTTGGAGATTTTTTCTTTTTGTAGGTGTGGGTATTGGCAACCATGTTTTGGTGCCTAACATATACATGGCATTGGGCCAGGCACTGAGGATACAGAGACCTCATGGAGCTCATAAGAGCTTATTCTAAGAATATTATATTCTTGTTTCAGATGCCTACAATGAAAAGGATCTCATGCTTTACTGGAGACGTGGAAACAGGTGCTTAAATACTGATGAGCATATTTCCCTTTCTCATTCTTCATTGAGGAGTTCAGTGCATCCAGTGGATTTGCCTTCTACAGCAGCACAGGTAAAGTCTTTTATGGGGACAATTCATAAACACTAGTGAATTGCAGTGCACCTACTGTCCGCAAAGCAACATGTGAAGAGATGTGAATCTAAACAAGGGTCCCATCCTATATAACAAAAGCAGCTGGGCAGCACCTGGGGCCCCCACGTGCCACCCTCTGCCTGAGTCACGGTGCCCGAGTCCCCACGTGGAGATGTGGTGTGCGTGGCCGGACAAACCTCACGCGACATCATCACAAGATGGCCACCATGATGTTGTCACAAAGATGGCCGCCACAAGATGGCCACCACACGCCGAAACCGGTTTGGCTCAGTGAATAGAGCGTCAGCCTGTGGACTGAAAGGTCTCAGGTTCGAGTCCGGTTAAGGGCATGTACCTTGGTTGCGGGCACATCCCCGGTGGGGGGTGTGCAGGAGAAAGCTAATCCATGTTTCTCTCTCATCGATGTTTCTAGCTCTCTATCCCTCTCCCTTCCTCTCTGTGAAAAAATCAATAAAATATATTTAAAAAAAAAAAGATGGCCACTACAACATGGCCAGCAGGGGCGGGCAGTTATGGGCAATTGGGCTGGTAGGAGAGGGCAGTTTGGGGCGATTGGGCCTGCAGGGGAGAGCAGTTAGGGGTGACCAGGCTGGCAGGGGTGGACAGTAGGGGGCAACCAGGCCTGCAGGGGAGGGCAGCTGGGGTGACCAGGCCGGCAGGGGAGGGCAGTTGGAGGTGACCAGGCCTGTAGGAGAGAGCAGTTGAGGGCAATCAGGCCTGCAGGGTAGGGCAGTTGGGGGCTATTAGGCCTGCAGGGGAGCAGTTAGGTGTCGATCAGGTTGGCAGGGGAGTGGTTAGGGGGTGATCAGGCTGGCAGGCAGAAGCGGTTAGGGGCAATCAGGCAGGCAGGCAGGTGAGTGGTTAGGAGCCAGCAGTCCTGGATTATGAGAGGGATGTCCGACTGCTGGTTTAGGCCCAATCCCTGGGATCCCTGGGATTGGGCCTAAACCGGCAGTCAGACATCCCCCAAGGGGTCCCAGATTAGAGAGGGTGCAGGCAGGGCGGAGGGACACCACCCCACCCCGCAACCCTGTGCATGCACCAGGCATCTAGTTTGGCCAATAATATCTTTTTACAGGTGGCCAGCTCTGCCTCTGGTACATAATTTCTTTCCTCATGCAGCTGCTTCTACCTAGAAGCCTTGCTTCCATTCTTGACCCCTGCAGACTACTCTCAATGCAGCAGAGTGATCTTTTGAAAACATGAAGATGTTTGGCTAGCTGGTTTGGCTCAGTGGATAGCATGTCGGCCTGTTGACTGAAGGGTCCCGAGTTCAATTCCGGTCAAGGGCACATGCCCGGGTTGTGGGCTTGATACCCAGTAGGGGGCATGCAAGAGGCAGCCAATTAATGATTCTCTCTCATCATTGATGTTTCTATTTCTCTCTCCCTCTCTCTTCCTCTCTGAGATAAATAAAAATATATTTAGAAAAGAAATCATAATTCTTTCCTAGCTCAAAACCACCCTGTGCTTTTCCAACACATCAAAATTCAGGCTTCTCAGCAGGACCAACTATCTCTGACCTTGCCCACTACCCCTAACCCTCCACCACATCCTACTCTTCCCATACTGGCCTCCTTAGACAGAGGTTATCAAGTTGTTATCTAAAAGCCTGCCTCATTAAGAGAGAAACCAAAATCTACATCACAGAGAAGCTCAAGGACTTTCTGGACCAACAGCTATTCAGTTATTTAGATCCTGAAAAAGTGCTCTATTGTACTTCAGTATGTGTCTACATTGCTTGGGCTTCTGTGCTATGTAGACAATTTTGTGCTATGCAGATAATACTATTCATCATCATAATACTGATTGCTCTTCTGATTTTATAAGTAACATAGTTTTTTGTTTTGATCATTCATATATCTCTGGCACATAGTAAATGCTCAATACCTGTGGTTGAATGAATGAATAAATGGTAGATAATTTGAAAAGAATTTAGAAAAGTTTAAAGAAAAATCCTTTGTAATCCCACCTCATAGAGATAACTATGTTATCATTTTGATAGTAGGGGCCCAGTGCATGAACTCGTGCACCTTGAAAGGAACTGTGGGCCGTGAGGCTGTGGTAGGCACAGGGGTGGGTCTCGGCCCATCCTCTGCACCCCAGCCCACCCTTCCACCATGGCCCCCAGTTCCTTTGCCTGCCTGCAGCCCCACTCCCACCAACACCGCTCCCACTCTCTGAGGGTGCCGGCCCTGCTCACACCCTCTGATGGCGTGGAATGATTGGGGCCGGTGCCAGTAGCGGGTGTGAGCAGGGCCGGCAACATCAGGGGGTGCAAGTGGCAGCTGTGGTCCCGATTGTCCCTCAGAAGCAGGGGGCAGTGGAGAAGCCCTCAGGCGATTGGGGCCAGCAGCTGCCACTCACACCTGCTGATGGCACCAAGCAGCGGCTCCAGTGCTGGCTGTGGGTGCAAGCGGGGCCAGCACCAGCAGCAGGTGTGAGTGGGGCATCGCCGGCAGTGGGTGCGAGCGGCGGCTGCTACCCCTGATCGCCCATCAAGATCAGGGGAGGTGGAGAAGCCCTCAGGGGCTATCAGGGTCAGCAGCTGCCACTCATACCAGCTGATGGCGCCGAGTGATCGGAACTGGCACCAGGCACTGGCTGCAGGTGTGAGCGGGGCTGGCGTGGCAGTGGGCGTGAGTGGTGGCTCCAGAGCCGGCAGCAGGTGCGAGTACCGGGTGGGACTGCAGTGTGTGGGAGCAAAGAATTTTCAATAACTACCAGAGGCTTGCCCCGATGACAGCGACCAGTACCCCGCCTTGGTCTGGTTCCCCCAATCACCTGCTCCACCATCCTGCCACGGCCAACGCCAGCCATGTTCCGCACACGCCCCCTGGTGGTCAGCGCACGTCATAGTGACCGGTTGTTCGGTTATTCAGTTGTTCCGGTTGTTCTGCTGTTCGGTCTATTTGCATATTATCTTTTATTATATAGGATTTTTTTGTTCCTTCTCCTCCTTCTTCTCTTTCTTTTCTTTCTTTGTTTTTCTTAACATAAGTAAATATATGTTTTTAATCAGTATTTTAAAGCTCTTAGTCTTCAAATAAATCAATATTTAAACAAAAGAGTGCATGCAATGAACAATGACACATATTAAAGTATAGTTTACAGCTTTTTCCACTTTAGTTTTGTTATGATGCAATAACTTTGCCACATAAAATATTGGAAATAATACTTTGCAATGTTTGATGCTATTAAAATGTGATGATACATATGAAGCATAGAAATCCAAAAGTATTGTTTCCTGCACATAATATATACAGTATATATATAATAATAATAGCAATGAAATTTCTTCTGATTAGGAAGCATAAATATCCATTAGTGTATATTCAACTATCCTCTTAAAAAATCTAACATCACCAATAAGCCATTCCTTTGACTCCACTGTTACTTTATTTGTGCTCATCAGACTTCTTGAGTCCTACCAAGCAAGTCTGATACTAGTTGACATTTTACCTTCTTTTGGTTATGTTTTAGAGTCTTTCTAAAGCAAGGTAGAATACTTTCACTGAAAAACATACTGCAGAGAAATAAGCTTTTAAGAATTTTTAAATGCACTAAACATTCTTAATACTCCAGTGTAGTTACATTTTCAATAAATAGAATTTTGCTTTTATAAAGAAGAAAAAGAATTAGATTAAAAAATACATGGTCTGTGTAGCATTAATAGTTATCCACAATACCTCCCTTGGTCTCACCTTCCCTGAAGAACCACAGGTCAGAGCAACATTTCTCTTGCTTAGTTGCCCCCTCAAAAAAATATCAGAAATTTACACATAAAAAAAGAATCTTGTTACCTACATTTATTTCAAGACTTAAAACCAGACATAGTAACAGTGTCTTTCTTTATGAAGTACTTTCACAGCTTTTCCTCATCCCTTTTAATCCTCAATAAGTATATGAAGCTATAACATCAGAGATGATGTTATTCTACTCTACAGCCATAATTAAAACCCATAATTGCACACAATAAATACTAAAAAGGGTCTACGCCATCTATATGTATAAAGAGCCAGGGTCTGTAACATCCAAAGTGAACAAATGGACAACCGAACAACAGAAGTCAGTCCAGCACTGACTGCCGCGCTGCGGGCGTTGCGGCGACCCAGCACTGACTGCCGAGGGGGCTGCGGATCTGGCCCAGAGAGAGAAGCAGGGTCTGATCTTCAGTGTCCATGGAAGCTGTTGATCAGCCCTTGCCTCTCTTTCTCTCTGGGCCTCGACAGCAGCCACTGGGGCTGCTGATCAGCCCCACCTTTCTGATCAGGCCCAGAGATAGGCCCGGAGATGCTGACTGGCATAGAAACCGACCAATCAGAACCTACTCTGGGTGAACTCTGCAGGCAGAACCTTAGGTGGGGGCTGATGAGGGGTTTTAAGGGCAACAGCTGTTTGGTGTAAGGTGTAAGAAAGCGGTTGAATATTTTAATGACCTTTTGGCAGTATAGTGCATATGGCTGGCTATCAGTCCAGATATAGGGATTATGTATTTTTGTCTGCCAAGAGCATCTCCTCCTGCTAAAAACGGCTCCCCCTCCCCACCATTTAAGCAATCCTATCTTATATAATCTATCTATACTAATAAAAGAGTAATATGCTAATTAGACTGGGTCGACTGGCCATCTTCCGGACATCCAACTTCCTTCCAGACAAAGCCATGGTGGTGGGGGCCAAGGCAGAGGCAGTTAGGGGCCATCAGGCTGGCAGGGGAGGGCAGTTGGGGGTGAGATCAGGCCGGCAGGGGAGGGCAGTTGGGGCAAGATCAGGCCTGGAGGGCAGAGGCAGTGAGGGGTGATCAGGCTGGCAGGGGAGAGCAGTTAGGGGCAAGATCAGGCTGGCAGGGAAAAGCAATTGGGGGTGAGATGAGGCCAGCAGGGGAGAGCAGTTAGCGGTGATCAGGCAGTCAGAGGCAGTTAGGGGAAATCAGGCCGGCAGGGGAAAGCAGTTAGGAGCGAGATCAAGCCAGCAGGGGAGGGCAGTTAGGGGCGAACAGGCAGGCAGACAGAGGCAGTTAGGGGCAATCAGGCAGGCAGGCAGGTTAGCGGTTAGGAGCCAGCAATTCCAGATTGTGAGAGGGATGTCCGATTGGAGAGGGTGCAGTCTGGGCTAAGGGGACCCCCCCCATCCCCCCACTGCACAAATTTTGTGTACCGGGCCACTAGTGGTAATATAATAGACAATAAGCAGCTTAAAAAATAATGAATATAGTTTGACTTTAGAATACACTATATAGTGTACCTTTGATTACCCTTGGTAATGAAATTGTTTAATGTTATTGAAACATATCAACTGGTGGTAAGAGAGAACCTCAGAACAGGTAGGGAAGAGAAAGGTAATTTGCACTTAACTGAGAATAGAATAATAGGAGTAGTCTGCCAGTTTAGCGTGTCTTGAGCTCAATGCCTAAATATTGACCTTATCCATCTAATATGTTTCTATCATGGGCTTCCTAAGAGATTACCACTGAGACTAGTAAAAGGGTCCTCTATGATTTTGTTTTATAATTTTTTAACCTGCATTCTCTGTTTTTTGGATAATTTAGTCTCAAAATACACTGGATTTATCATGGAAAAATTAATGTTACTGCTTATTCATAAAAGGCATCTTTTCATTTTCGTTCATTTCATTAGTCATTACCTTATTTTAGTAAAGTTTTAATAAGTGGTATCACGGTTATTGTGGAATAAAGCAAGGTAATACGAATTAGAAATGTGTGAGAAAAAAAACAAGGGTAAGGTATTATATAGAATCTAGCATGTGGTTATTACAGAGTGGCACTCAGAAAAGTAGTAGATTGTTGAAAGAGAAATCTACCCTTCCCCAAAAAAAGAGCTTACCAAATACTGTATTTTCCAGCATATAAGATGACTTTTTAACCCAGGAAAATCTTATACGCCCAGTCATCTTATACGCCGGAAAATACGGGTACTATAGATGCTCCAAAAATTTGGCTCTAAGCTTCCTTGCAACCAATGTGAAAAGGGAAACCCAAACAAAATATGCGTGTGGACGTGGCCACAACTTGTGCTTTTGATCAGCATGAATTAATCAATATTACCAACATGAATTTATAGAATTCTAACCAGAAGCAAAGAAACATAATTGTTTGGTTACTTTTTGTCCAGATCAATCACAGATAAATTACTGGTGCCCATGAGACTTTGAGATAAAAACAGTTTATGGAGACTCCTTCCCTCAACCCCCACGTTGAATTCCTAGCTGTCTGGATTCCAACTTGCAATCCAATGACCTAGTAGCTACTGTGAATCTTTTCCTTCAGATAAAATGTTTTATTTCATTTGTCATGGCTAATAAATGTGAAATGAGTCTCAGGGACAAAATAGGCGGGTTTAGGGAGTTTTAGGAATAAGGAGGGTCCATGGGAGAGGAATGCATAGATGGAGACTTGAAGACGCCAAAATGTTTATCTTACTTGTACAGAGGATAGAGAAATGCCAGAGGCAGATGGGAATATCTCTGGCCTAAGCAATTAAAACAGCCATAAACTGAGGACAGACGGGGGTAACTCTGGCCTGAGCAATTAAAGTGACCGTAAGTTAGACCAAGAGTAGCCCTGACCTGAGCAGCTGGGAGAGCTATAAGATCAGGCTTTCTCTGCCAGCACAACTGGGAGAAAACCATAAGGTAAATCAAAAGGGACTCCAACCAGCAAGATAAGGTGGAGAGTTAGTGGGTGAGGGGGGGGGGGGGGCACCATGTGGGCTTTGAGCTTTGGAACTAATTCTTTGTAGCAGAATGACCAACGAGTGGGCAAGTCTTCAATACATGACCAATGAGTGCATGCAATAATCAATAAGCCATTCAAAACGTGGGGCTCGGGGTGCAGACTTCTCCCCGGGGGTTCTTGTCCTCATGAAGTTTGAAGAATAAACTTGTGGACAAAAAGGCTTCTTTAATTAAAAAAAAAAAAAAGTAGAAGTTTATTGGAAGCAGATACAAACTCCATCTGGGCAAGGGTGTCCCCAAAGGAGACCCCATGAGGAGCCCCCTCCCCCCCAACCGGCAATGGGAAAGGCCTGCTCGCTCTCTCTAAGGGGGAAAAAAAAATCCCACCTCGTGTCTCTTGTCTCTGGCTTATATATGCTGCAGTTCTTTGTTTGAACCTGACCTTTTCTTATTGGTCTCTTTCCTTAATTTGGAACCCCCATGTTTGCCCAAGTCCATTCCCTTTACATTATAGAAGAAAGAAACTTCAAACTCATTCACACTACGCTTTTGGTATTTTAATAAATTACTTGTTGGAGAGAGGGGAGCTTGAATTTGGAAACACTATTGCTAGTTAGCAATGAGGGCTTAACCAGATGCCCAAATCAGAATCAGCCGCAGTAAATTTTAGGTGTTGGGGCACTTTAGCTGGCAAGAGATTTCAGGTGCAGAGGCGTTGCCATCCTCATTAAGTTCCCACACCGGTGTTATCATCTGCTCCATCCGGCATGTCATATGCCACTGTCCCACGCACTGCTTTGTAGGAACCCATGCAGACTCACTGAGCTGTAATTGAGCCTTACAGGGTGGAAGGGGCCAAGCTAAGCACCCAGATAACATGTTACTTAATGAGCATCCAAGTGTCTTCCAGGCTGGGCCAGGGTGGACGCCCTCCTTTAGGCTGATTTTGTTCTTTCACCTCTGATGCTCTGTCTAGGGAGAAGATTGTTATAAGTGGTTCACAATCACTGTAATTAGCACACAATTCATTCCAGAAAGGGTGATTTCTTAGTTAATGTTCACAAAGTGCATACTTCAAAAGATCAGTTGAAAGACATAAATGGTCATTAATATTAACACTTTGTTCACCTCTTTCCCCATTAGAAGCCTCAATCTACAAGCATTTAAGGCTTTAAGGGAAAAAATACCATCGGGATGAATAATGACATTGCTGTGGCTGTTACTCCACATCGGGCAGCTGTGCCCTGACCGCGGTATGGCAGGGGGGCAGTGTAGACCCTGGCAGAAGATTAAAGGCACTTTTCTAGCCCGTGAGACAGGATGAGAAAGTCATCCCATCTCTAGCAGTTTATGAACATGATTTTCAATCAGATTCTTGAAGCTGATGGCTCAGCTCTTACACTTGGGCAATGATGGCAATTAAAGCTGGTTCCAGGGCAGGCTGGGGTGAATGGAGACACTGAACGAATTTAAGTTGTCCCTGAAATTCTGTGCTTCTTGCATCTACATGTGATCCCTCAGGGTTAGGAAATGGCTATGTAGATTTATGTAAAATAACATACAAGTCAGAAGTGTTCCCCCCCCCCCGCCCCCAAATGAAGAGAACTGCAGTGTTCCAGCACTGCTCTCCTCTCAGGGTTTGCTTCCTACCACCCTCAAGTCTTTTCTTTAAAAAAAAAAAAAAATATATATATATATATATATATATATATATATATATATATATATATATTGATTTCAGAGAGGAAGGGAGAAGGAGAGAGAGATAGAAACATCAGTGATGAGAGAGAATCATTGATTGGCTGCCTCCTGCATGCCCCCTACTGTGGGATTGAGCCCACAACTGGGCACGTGCCCTGACGGGGAATCAAACGGTGACCTCCTGGTTCACAGGTCGCCGCTCAACCACTGAGCCATGTAGGCCGGGCTGTTCAAGGATGTTTTAACCCTCATGGAAGGAGGAGCATATTGTATTTTCTTCTCTCCCTCCCAGCTCCCTCCTTCTTTCCTTGCCTCCATCTTTCTCACTTGGCCCCTCTGCAAGGGATCTGCCCCTCATGGACAATGTATTAAGTAAGGGGGTCCTTTACTAGGGAACGGATATCAGAAAAAGACAACGACCAGTAATGCTGGGGTTCTTGTCCCAGCCTTACAAAGGGTTCAGCATTCTGGAGAAAGGGGCTGATGCGTAGATTCAAGAAGGAGTCCAAGGACGAAAGATAATTTTGAAAGGCATTGGGGGTCAGAGGATCTTCAGCTAAAGAAACTGAAGAGTACTTCCTCTCAGGACCCTGCTTTTATTAACACAATTTGTCCTAAGGCAAGGTGGAGATAATACACTTCAAAGGGTAGGGCTTCAAAGGGTACAGAAGCATTGTCAGTTTGGGGAATAGCCTACAGCAGTTCAGGTGTTTGGCCAACAGGAGGCAATAAAATGCCCTGAGCTGTCTGGCAGTTAACAATCCTATTCAGGTTTGGGGGAAGTGCTGTTTAGCCATTTCCAACAGGTAATCACATTTGACTCAACCCTTGTTGAGCTCCCCAAGCTTCACCAACCTTCTGGTGAAACTCTTGTAATTATGACATGCTGGAATTGGTTCTCGGCACAGTAAAGCTTTCAGGCATGTAGTCACTTATGTAGTCTGCTACCAGGGGATATTCCATATACCTGGAAAAGTAATTCGTTAGGAGTCATTCATTTAACCACCATAGAGGTTACCAGGCCTTCTAGGCACCGGACTCTGGCACTGCCTTTTTGGGACACCGTCATCTATTTCTGGCCATGACTGTGTTGGGCTATCCAGCCTATCTTCCCTTCTCTCACATCACTTACTGGTAATGTTTTCTTTCTGCCTAGGCTTACAGTTAAAAGTGAATGTAAATAGCTTTTCCCTCCAAAAGTGCCTCCCACAACACAGTTCCTGAAGGGTGAACTGACTCATTGGTGATGCCTGCACTCCCTACTGCTACCACACCAGTCAGTGAGCCTCTCAATCATGTTCCACAACAAGAATGGCCAATGAAACACAGAGATAAAGAATTCCCCCCAGACTAACGGGTTTTTAGGACCCCATAGAGTTAATATGTCCTTGAGAGTTAATATGGCCTGGCTGGTATGGCTCAGCGGTTGAGCGCCACCCAGGAACCAATAGGTCATCAGTGTGATTCCCGGTCAGGGCACATTCCTGGGTTGTGGGCTTGATCCCCAGTAGGGGCCATGCAGGAGGCAGCCAATCGATGAAGTTCCTCTCTCATCGATGTTTCTATCTCTCTATCCTTTTCCCTTTCTCTCTCTCTAAAAATCAATAAAAACCGATTAAAAAAAAAAAGTTAATATGGTGCCACCACAAGGGCTCAGGGGAGTTGAGACCCATGGGCCAGACTAAATACTGTCTCATAACCCTGCTAGCTATGCCTAGCAGCACTAGTGGGTGAGGAGACATTTTTCTTATCCCAACACAGGACCTTTCTGTGACTAAATGGTCACTTCTTATAATTCAAAACTCCTTTCTTGAGATGTTAACTTTAATAGGTTTGGAAGGAATACTGTTTGTCAAGACTAATGCATTTCTTTTTTCTTTTTTTTAAAATATATTTTATTGATTTTTACAGAGAGAAAGAGAGAAGGATAGAGAGTTAGAAACATCGAAGAGAGAGAATCATGGATCAGCTGCCTCCTGCACACCCCCTACTGGGGATGTGCCTGCAACCAAGGCACATGCCCTTGACCGGAATCGAACCTGGGACCCCTCAGTCTGCAGGCCGACGCTCCATCCACTGAGCCAAACCGGTTTTGGCAAGACTAATGCATTTCTAAGTGGTGGCTCAAGACTGTGTTTAATGTAGCTGCTATACTCCTTGACTCCCAGTTCTATTGCTTGAGGAATATATATATATACTAGAGGTCTGGTGCACAAAATTTGTGCACAGGGGGAGGGGTGTCCTTCAGCCCAGCCTGCACCCTCTCCAATCTGGGATCCCTCTCACAATCCAGGACTGCTGGCTCCCAACTGCTCGCCTGCCAGCCTACCTGATTGCCCATAACCACTTCTGCCTGCCAGCCTGATCACCCCCTAACCACTCCCCTGCCAGCCTGATTGATGTCTAATTGCTCCCCGGCTGGCCCGATAGCCCCTAACTGCCCTCCCCCGCCGGCCTGGTCACCCCTAACTGCCCTCTCCTGTCAGTCTGGTTGCCCCCAACTGCCCTCCCCTGCAGGCCTGCTCCCCCAAAACTGCCCTCCCCTGCAGCCTGCCCCCCCCCCACAACTGCCCTCCCCTGCTGGCCTGGTCCCCCCAACTGCCCTCCCCTGCTGGCCTGGTCTCCCCCAACTGCCCTTCCCTGCTGGCCTGGTCCCCCCCAACTGCCCTCCCCTGCTGTCCTGGTCCCCCCCCCCCCAACTGCCCTCCTCTGCAGGCCTGGTCCCTCCCAATGCCCTCCCCTGCAGGCCTGGGTCCCCCCGCAATTGCCCTCTCTTGCTGGCCTGGTCTCCCCCAACTGCCCTCACCTGCTGGCCTGGTCACCCCCAACTGCCCACAACTGCCCTCCCCTGCTGGCCATCTTGTGATGGCCATCTTGTGTCCACATGGGGGCAGCATCTTTGACCACTTGGGGGCGGCCATCTTGTGTGTTGGAGTGACAGTCAATTTGCATATTACTCTTTTATTAGATAGGATTATTAGATAGGATGTCAGTGTCCTTACCTTTACTCCCCATACTCCACAGTCCCTCCTCCCACTCTCCATTTCTTTTGTATTGCTCATTTTAAACAAGGAATATCTGGCATGCTGATTTCAAAATGAATAAAGCTATAGTAAATTAGTTGGACAAAGCACCCTTTTAAAGAAAATAGCTGACAATTTATTGCTCTCTGGCAAATATAGGTAATGCAGTTCCTTTTTATTGGCCCAAAGTGTCATCAATTTAAAATATATGACAAGCTGTATCTGGCATGTAAATTCATATTTGTTCTAAGCCCTTATTTTGTCCATTAAACTCCATGTTACTGTCTTTAAAAAAAAAATCAAGTTCTATTTTCCATATCTTAGGAAAGCAGTAAGAGGAGATATGTTAAAGTTTTAAACTAGCAGGGACGCTAATACGTAGGAACATCACTTTAGGAGGCATTCAGTGTTACCCGCGAGGTCCTGAAGGGAGGAGGGCACTTGACCTGCTGAGAAGCACAAGGTGCCTTCATGCCTCCTGACCTAATTCTACACTCATCTCATAGCGTCTCGTCTCAGAGATGCTGCATCTATTGAGATTGTTTTATCATCTTAAAAACAAAGGAAACTCCCTATACAGGTCCAGAATGAGAGGCAGCAGGTTTGCATGTAAAGAGCATGGGTTCTACGCTCAGAAAGGTTTCAGTCCTGCTCCTGACAAAACTCGGGCTAATTACTGAGCCACTATCAGCTCACGATTCTGTTTTTTCTTAATCCTCATCCGAGGAGTGAGGACATTTTTTCCATTGATTTTTAGAGAGTGGAAGAGAGGAGGGAGGACAAGGAGGACAAAGAGCGAAGAGAGAGAGAGAGAGAGAGAGAGAGAGAGAGAGAGAGAGAGAGAGGAAGAGAGAGAGAGAGAGAGAAACATCTACATGAGAGAGACACAGTGATTTGTTGCTTCCCGCTCGAGCCCCGACCTGGACCAGGGATTGAACCTGCAACCAAAGTATGTGCCCTCGACCGGGAATCGAACCCTTGACCCTTCATTTTGCGGGCTGACGCTCTAACCACTGAGCACCAGTCAGGGCTCAGCTCATGATTCTTTCCTGCAACAAGTGGCTGATGTTTACCTAGGTTTGTGGTGAGTAAACATTCCATAAAGATGAGCATGTTTTATTTAATAGTCTTGGCTTCAGCTATACATAACATCCGTAACGTTAATAAAAATGTCACATCTCCATATTTATGCAGCAAGGAGTGCAAACAGCACCCACCGACATGCAAACTGTTGATATCACCATTGTTAGGGAAACCCGAAACTCAGTGAGACGGTGGCCTGCACTTCGGTAAGAGCCGGATGGCATTTAGGCTTCTCTTTCTGGAGTTAAATCAGTGTGGAGGTGAGATTCGGGCCCTCCCATGGTGACGGTCAGATTGCCAAATTGTCTTGAGCATAGGAAGAGAGAAACTTCGTTTGAAATGGAATGGCTCTGTGGAGCTGTCACTGTCTGTGATGGGGCTTCCCCCAGAGGCGGACCTGGCCGTTATGTGGAGGGGCCGCGAGGTGCTGGAGAAAGCTGTCCGCAGGCTGTGCCTGTGCGGTTAGGAGTAAATCACAGCGCTCCTCCTGCTGTGCGGGACTCTGTCTGCTGACATTAAAATGTGCTCACAACTTATAAAAATCATTAAGGATTCCATTTGCACCTCCCTGGTGGGAAGCTGAGAAATAAAACCACGCCAGCCAGGGTACGTTTCAAATATTGACAACGCTGCGCTTTCCCTCCGGGCTCTGCTTTGGCAGCATCCCTCGGAGAAGTTAGTGCAGACACAGAACAGCCTTCTCCAAGGCCAGCGTTTCAGGAAAGAAACCCCAGCCACTTCTTTCTCCTTTGTTCCCCAGAACCCCATCTCTGCCTCTGATGCTCATGCCGGAGAATAAGAAGGAAAAGGAGAAGAAAACAAAACACAAAACAAACAAACAACAATAAAAACAAAAACATAGAAAAAAGAAGGGAGAGGAGAAGAAACAGGAAAGGGAGGGGAGCGGAGGGAAGAGAGGAGAAGGGAGGGGAGGAGAGAGGAGGGTGGGACAAGGGAGGGGAGGCACGTGGGAGGGCGGTTACCCGAGGAGAGGGGAAGAGAAAACAGTGCCTGGCGTTCAGCAGTTTGCTTAGTAAATACTTACACTGAGCGGAACCTCCGCCGGCTCACTTCTGTTCTGAATCTCGGTTGAACTGTGTGGTTTCAGAAACAAGGGACAAAGTGTAGCAATCATGATGGCTTCTCGGTGTTCTACGTGAAGGAAAAGCACGGAGAACAGCAACCTTTAATCCTCGAAGAATGAAAGACTACAGGGAGACACGAAGACAATTCCTTAACAGTGAAAGTTGTGAAATGCTGGGGAAGGGCAGTGGACGGACGTGATTTGGGAATTTCTTCCCTAGAAGAATATTTAAAATGGGATATGTGTTTTACCCTCTGGGGTGTAGAAGAGGCCCAGCTGAGGGCGAGAAGCACCGAGTCCCGAGAGCCTGGGAAGTGTTTAGATGGAAAGAAGGAAACTCTATAGACAATGGGGGTGGGGGTGGGGGGAAGGGGGACAAAAAGAGGTAGAAAGAGAAATCCAAGGAGAACTTGCTCCAGTCAAGATGTCAGCTAGGTTAACAGGCAGGGAGTCCCCCCACCCCGTGACCAGCGGATTGGCAGTGTCCTGAACATATCTCCCTCGTGTACAGCAGCACCAGAACCAGGCACTGGATGCTCACGTCCCTGAGCTGGTCGCTGTTCTCAAATGGCAGGAATCACACGGTGCTGGCCTGGCCGTGTCCACCATCGTCCCGGGCGTGAGCGCCTCCACGCCCCAGGTGTCCTACATCAGGGCCCTGGACGCACCTGGGGGTCAGCGCCCTCGTTGTGTCCCTGTCAGTCATCGAGTTGGCAGCCGTGAGCTACCTCACCGCAGGCCAGAACGGGAACAACTCAGCAGACGGGGAAGGTACTGCCTGGATGACCACGTCCCTCTAAGAATGTGCAGAAGATCCTCATCAAAAGCGCAGTCCTGACCGCACTGCCAGCCCGTGTGTTAGGTGCATGTCCCTTGTCAAGGTGCACGTGTCCACGCTGCTGCCAGTTTAACACTGACCTTGACTCTCTGTGCTCTGTGCTGGCTGGTTTCCTCACACCCTCACTCACCTTTGCCAGGTGTTTTGTGTGGAGTTTTTCTCAGTGTGCTACCTCTCATGGCAAAAAGGGGTTGATGTACAAACCACATCCTTTCAAAGTAGATGATGATAATAAGAAGAACAGCTAACATTTAACGAGTGTTTATGATGTATTGGCATGATGCTAACCACCTCACATATATTATGACATTTAATTCTGAAGGTAACCCCAAGGGGTCAGTATTCTCTCACCCTCGTTTTATGGAAGTGAAATGGAGCAGGTGGGCAGTCACATGGCCGAGGTCACAGGCTCAAGAGCAGCCAGGATTTGCTGCTGAGTCTCCCTGACTCCAGACTGTGCCCCCAACCCATACATGACGTGTTTCTCTCCGCCAACAGGGAGGCTTCCTTTTTCCTTCTTGTTTCTCGGGAGAGTGGGAGCGCACAAAGGGAGGTTCTTCTCCGCACGGGATTCTGGGAGTAAGGAGCCTTCTGGGTTTTAACTGTGATGACAGGGTTTTGTGACACTGCTTAGTACACAGGCATAGACCCATCTCTGCCTGCTGCATTTCACTAGGGACTGGGCCCAGCCCCCGTTACCATGAGAGCTGACATGCAACATTGTACTTCAGACACCCAACTGATCAAATGAATTCGTTTGCCAGCATGCGCTTAGGAAACTACATGTGGAACTATGCATATAGGTACATACTCATACACATGATTTTAAGAAATTCTTATATGAGCATTTACACACCCAGAACATGATTTTATATTTCTAGTGAGAGCATGTCATTCTTTTGAGAATTTTAAAAAAAATGTATTTTTATTGATTTCAGAGAGGAAGGGAGAGGGAGAGGGAGATAGATACATCCATGATGAGAGGGAATCATTGATTGGCTGCCTCCTGCACGCCTCACACTGGGGATCGAGGCCACAGCTCAGACATGTGTCCTGACCGGGAATCGAACCGTGACCTCCTGGTTCATAGGATCAGTGTCCCCAGTGTTCCGTGTGGTCTCGTGTGCACATTTAGAATCAGGGGCCCTGTCTGCACCACACTGTTGGTATGTGCCGAGAATGAGATCCTTAGCATGTGCCAGGAGTCAGAGTTTCCCTGTGTCTGCACCAAGACTCGAGTGTCAAAGTCTCTGTTGCCTTGTGCGGTTTCTCGTTGAGAATCAGGGTCCCTGTGTGTGCACGCACCAACAATTGGGGTCGCTGGCTCTTAGTGTGAATGCGCTGTGAGTCAGGGATCCCAGGCAGCTGTGTCCGGCGTGCCAAATTCCCTGAAGTGGGGCTGCGTCCTGTGTGTGCTCTCTCTACTGAGCCAAACCGGCTAGAGCGCACATTCTTAAAAACCTGAAGGTGAGCTGGCTCAGTGCACTCTCCCAAAGTCCCAGAAGGGGGGCGGAGTCCGTCCTGCACGCCAAATTCCCCAAAGGGAAGCCCCTCTTAAGAATCTCCGAAGGGGGAGCTGTGACCCGCGAGCCAAATTCCCCCAAATTCCCCGAAGGGGAGCCCTCTGTGCGCACTGACAGATTTCCCCGACGGGGAGCTGCTTCTGTCCCATGCGCGAGCGCGCGCCAAATTCCCTAAGAGGGAGCGCGTCCCTGCGCAAAGCTCGGCAGCTTGGGCCAGGGGCGGGTCTATCAGTTACTATCGCGCTGTCTGTGCACGCGCCCGTGAGCAGCTTGGGCAAGGGGCGCGTCTATCAGTTACTATGGCGCTTTCTGCACCCCTGTGGGCGCTCAGCAGCTTGGGGGAGGGGCGGGTCTATCAGTTACTATGGCGCTATCAGCGCCTGCGAGGAGGGGGATAGGTTCTTTGACTCACGGAAATCTGCCGGGAAGTCTGGATTCTTGTTGTTTGTCTGAAGCTGTGATAGCAGTTCTCTGTCCCCAGTGGCTGCAGGGTCCTGGTTTGTGTTAGAAGCCAGGATCCGAGTCTCAGGCAGCTCTGTTTCCCAAGATGGCGTGGTCTCTGCGTCCGCACCAACCGCCGAGAAGTGTCCGCTTTGTGCGCGGGGCTCCGCCGTCTAGGGCTGCCCTGTTCGGGAGCCCCTTGGAAGACCTGCAGAATCTAACTGACCCTATCTCATACACACACACACACACCACACACATCTACACTCTCCTCTATGGGTTCCTCACTCACACTCTCTCTCTCCCTACCTTCCTGCCGGTCGCCATCTTTTTTCCCTCCAGTTATTCAGTCTTGATCTTGTGTCATGTTTATTTTGTCCATTTTTATTATGGAAAGCTTCTACAATTAAAGCAAAAGGGACAATATGACTTGGTATGGAGACCTGGTTAGTTTGATTACACAGAATCAATAGTTTCCATGTCTCTTTATAGTCGGTAGAGATTTATATAACTTATGAAGGGACCCCCCCCCCCCCAATAAGTGTAGTACCCACCTGGCACCATACATAGTTATTACAATGTTATATTGACTATGTCTCCCATGCTGTACTTGACATCCCTGTAGCTATTTTGTAACTTCCAGTTTGCAGTGCCCCCACCTCCCCTCTCATCTGGCAACCATTGGTTTGTTCTCTGTGTCTCTGTGTCTCTTTCTGTTTTGTTTGTTTGTTTTTCAGATTCCACATATAAGTGAAATCATATGGCATTTGTCTTTTGCTCTCTGACTTATTTCTAGTCTCCATGTCTTTTAAATTAAGTAAAATATTAGGTATTTATTTATTTATTTAGTTAGTTAGTTAGTTAGTTAATCCTTGCCCAAGGATATTTTTCCATTGATTTTTAGGAAGAATGGAAGAGAGAGGGAAAGACAGAGAGAAACATTGATGTGAGAGACATTGATTGATGGCCTCCTGCATGAGCCTCGACCAGGGCCTGGGCCGGGGAGGAGCTTGCAACCAAGGTACGTGCCTTTGACTGGAATCGAAGCTGGGACCCTTTGGTCCACAGGTTGACACTCTATCCACTGAGTCAAACCGGCTAGGGCAAATATTAGGTTTTTAAATCACTATGAACCAAATATACATTTTGGCAGAATTTATTCTGCTGCCTCCAATATGAATTCTGAATAATTTCATCCAGTGGTAGCCTGTTCATATTTGTTCATTTTAAACTTCCCTATAGATCCATAAGTGATTTCATTTCTCAGAAAGCAATTAGTATCAGCTGCTTCCTAGACACTGCTCTGTACCAAAGAGAACCACTGTCTCCCTCAGAGACGTGGTAGTTCAGATTCACCCGGGCACTGGACCAAGAAAGCACTGAAAATTCACTCCTTCCAAAAAATAAGCCAATTTCAAGTTGTTTAGTTGGGTTATATGAGCATCATTTACAGGTGCTTTTCAGCAAAAATGGGAAGGCTTAGCCAATTTGCATTTTTTAAAAAGTGATATACAATTTATTTAACATTCAAACTTCAGTAAGACATGTGCAATATGGCAGTTTTACTGGGGGTTTAACCCTACCTAGGATATGATTGCTTGTTGGGGCTTAGCAACAGGGTCCAGTTCACACTTAGCACTGATTAAATACTTTATTGAATAAATACAATACCAAACAAAATGCATTCAAATGCTTCCTAAAAAAAATAGAATCAATTTTAAAGGCCTTCTATTCAGGCTAATGACAAACACAATAAAGGCAGATAAGCTAGTTTAACATAATTGGCTGATTTTATACAGCACTTACATCTTTTAGTCCACAAGTATATTACTAAATGATAGAGAACATCTAATACAACTGTTTCTACATAACTAGGAAATAAACTTCTAAGAAAGAAAGATTTTATAGACCCCATCTTTTGTACCCAACCCCAACAGTCTAACTCTAGAGGATAAAGCCAATGACTCTCCTCACAAGAGCTCATGACTAAAGTTGCTTTGCTATCAAAATCTGTATTTCTGATCCGTTATGAGCATTGAGACAAGAATCAAATATTTCCAAAGAAAGAAGCACAATGCACGTTGTGATCGCCTAGTCAGTCACGGCGAGCACTGCATTCAAAACTATCTCATCCGGGAATTAAATAAGGTCAGCCACATTCATTGGCATTGCCTCCACGGCAGGCAGTATTGTAGAAAGTCTCCATATCAAGAAGAATCCTCTTGTCTTCTTCAGTAACAAAGGTTATAGCCACACCTTTCCCCCCAAATCGACCCCCAATGCTAATTCTGTGAATATAGTTTTCACGATTGGTAGGTAGATCATCGTTTATAACCAATGACCTTTGTTGCACATCAATCCCACGAGCCAACAAGTCAGCAGTGATCAGAACACGGCTTGACCCTGATGGGAATTCCCTCATGATAACATCTCTTTCCTTCTGGTCCGCGTCACCATGCAGAGCGGGAACTGTGGAGTCCCTGGCATGCATTTCCTCAGTGGGCCAGTCCACTTGGCGCCTTGTATTGAGAAAAAGAATGGCCTGGGTAATCGTCAGTGTCTCATACAAGTCACAAAGTGCGTCCAACTCCCATTCCTCTCTTTCAACATTAATATAAAACTGTTTGATTCCTTCAAGAGCCAATTCTTCCTTTTTCACCAGAATTCGAATCGGATCTCTCAAAGACTTTTTGGTCACCTCCAACACATCAGTTGGCATCGTGGCAGAAAGCAACACAACCTGAATACTTGTATTTAATTTTTGGAAAATTGCCAGAAACAAATCAGTTTCACAAAAAGAGAGATGTTGACAGGAAGCCAGGAAGGCTGGTCAACAACCTTAATTGCTCTAACCACTCACCCTTTAGTTGAGATATTGTTAGCTGAAGCAGCTTCCACCTTGGTTTGTCCCATTAAGTTTCTGTTATTTCCTGCCTAAGAGCTACATGTACATTTCTGTTTATCCTGGCTAAGATGTTTTCCCCAAAGCCTCAATAAAAGGGATGGCAGAGCCAGAGCAGTTGTTAGTTCTCCCACTAGAGGTGGACTACCGCCTGGCCCCCCATTTCGCCAAATTGAATTTCTTCAAGTCTCCATTCATTTGTGTGCGGCCCTTCTCCAGAACTCGAACCCTGAACCGGAACCCTGGACCACGCTGGACGTGAAAAGGGATTCCTACATTCTGGCGCCTACCGAGGGACTTCTGGAGGAGAAGGTATTTTTCGCCTAAGAGCGAAGGAAGGAAAAAGTACACCGAGGAAAGGTGTGGAAAATTCACCAGAAAAAGGTGAGGGAAGTTCACCTCACACAAAAGCCCACGGCCAGCTGCAGAGTCACGAACTGTAAGTAGGGTGGGAAAGTCTTTTTCAGCCAGGCTAATGGGGAAGAATTAGGTTATAAATATAAAGAAAACTTTATTATAGACTTTTGGTTTGCATGCTTAAAGAATGTGGTTTCTTGTTCAAATTGGAATCTTGATTGGTATTTGGAGTCTGAAGTCTGTAATAAGAAGTGAAACTCCACTGTTGAAGCCGCCTCTGGTGCGGAGAAATTCAAAGGTGGCAGGAGAGGGCAAGGCTATCTGTTCTCCTGCAATGAGATTACTTAGGGTTTCATTTAAAAATTATAAAAGAATTCGCAGAGAGATGCAAGTCTTGGCCAAACTGGGTGTTAGTTATTACTTTGGAAAGCGAAAAAGAAAGAAAAAATTTAAGATCTGTCTTTATCTTTTAAGCATGAAAAGAAATTCAGCCAGATCTGTTGCTGATGCTTCCACATGAAGGAAGGGAGACACGTGGAGATCCAGTATGGAGGCCCACTCTCCCAGTGTGCTAAGAAATGTGGTAATTTACATTTGAATAAACCAAACCTGGTTTTCCAGAGCCACTGGCAAATGAAAAGTAAAGTTTAAATTTGCCTCATAAAAAACCTAGAGGACAAAATTGAAGCTCTTAATTGATTATATCTTGTATTTATTCTTAGAAATATAAAGTGTTATTGTGTTATTAATCTAGGACATGCTAAAAATATTTGACTTGCCAGCTTTAAAAGTTCAAAGTGCAAATTAAATTGGGAGAAAAAATAGTTGTGGTAATTAAATGCCTAAAATTATAAGAACTTATTTTTGAGAAAATAAAAATGTTGTGTTTTCTCTAATAATTAGGAATTCAAAATAAGTTGCTTATTATTGGTCTAATTAAAAAAGAGGATTAATTTTGTGATTCCCAACCAAAATTTTTCTATGCAAAAACTGGTTTAAAATCTAATTGATATCTTAAGATAATTATAAAAAATATTATAATCTGTAAATCATATATGGATATATATATATTTGATGGTTTTTACCATGTTAAAATTTCAAGTTCTTAACAGAGATGATTCTTGGAAAGCTCCAAGGGCCCGGAGTAATACAAGAAATTTATTCTCTCTTCTTAAAGAAAATCTTTTGAAATTTAACAGAATATACTTGAAATTGCATGGAAAGCCTTATCAAATAAAAATAAATATAATTTAAATGTTATGAAGGTTTTGGCCCCAAAAAGGGCAAAACGAAGTAACTAAATAATTGACAGCCAGTTTGAAATTGAATTGCCATGCCTAGAGCAAAGAAAATCCTTACATGATATTTTTCTACAATGTCATTATAATTTTTGATATTTTACAACAGCATATACCAAACAAACTTACAAACTAATTCTTTGAATGTTTGGCAGCAATTTAAAAGCAAATGAAAGGATTTAATCCCTTCCACGGTGTGGAAGGCCCCCTGGAAAGGCACTTGAGCATTCTATATTGGCCCTTCTTGCTCTTTTTGCCAAGAGGGACCCTCTTCTCACCATCCAATTGCCCACAGCTGTTGCCTGAGCTCTCTGTTCCTGCTGAGGTTGAAGCCTCATGGTGGCTGGTACCATGGATCTGTCTCTCGCACAATGGCGTGAGCTGGGCCCTCCCTGGAGAAGAAACCTGGGTTCCCCAAGATACGTGATAAATGCCAGGGCCCCGCCAGCAGGTGAGGGGATCCCAAGGCAGGTGCTGGGCATGGAGGCCATAGGGGCATAGGCTACCGAGGAGACAAAACTGAACCTCACATCACCCTGCTTGGCCCCGGAGGATGGCTGGTTAGTCAAAGACGGGTAAGATTCCTCAAGGGAGGAACAACCTAAGACAGGCACAGTCGCAGAGGGGCCATCAGGAGAGAACTTGGGGGTCAACAGAGGTGGGGCACAGATCCTCACCCCCCCCACCATTGCAGGGGCTTGAACACTCGCCCCTTCTGAGAGAGGTCTCCTGCCCCATGGCTGCTTCGTGCTTCCCATGTCTAGCTCAGATCGGGACCCAGGTGGCCAACAAAGACTTGTCCAGCTCAGATCAGGACCCAGGCAACAGAGACTTGGCTGACAACAGCTGCCCTATATCTAAATCCAGTCTAATACCAGGAATGCTTAGAGCCTTCTCAAGGATGCAAATAATCCTTTGCATTAATACTTACAGGGTAAACTAAGATTATTGTTAGAGTATTAAATTTGACAGTAAAATAGTCAAGTTTTCAGATTAATTTAAATTGGCTAATTGAAATAAGTGAATATTCAAGAAAATTTAATTGTATTGGACAAAAATCTGTTTCTAAATTATTAACTAAAATTTCTATTGGAAGTTCATTCCATGGTAAAATTGCTTAACATGCAATGAACCTAAAACAGTCATATTTTTGTACAAAAAGTTAAAATTTAAAGTGATCAAGACTGCATTATAAAAATTTTCCAAAAGCCTCCTAATAATTATATCAAAAAAGGGGGATAGTGGAAAAATATTATGTAAGGAAAAATATCCAAAAAAAATTTTTTTTTCTTTTTTTCATTTGTAATACTAAAGGCAGGACACCTATGAAAAAACACACATGGTGTCAGAATAAGCCAAAGGAAAATCATTTGGGCTCAAATAAAAAGGATCCCAAGTAAAATTTATAGAAAAGATTCCTTTATTAACTTTTGGTCGAGAATGTTTGTATATTTTCAGAAAACAACTCCAAGACCATGTGGATTCCTGCAACAGAGAGGAATTAACAGGAGTGCTCCAGCCATAAAGACAAAAGAGAAGCAGTTCAGAGATGGAAGACACTGACGACACCTTGCTATGCTAGCAGTCAGCAGCTGTGCGTCGCTACAGGTTGCCCAGGACCAAACCAGAGGTCGGACCTGCATTACCACCATCTGTCCACCATCCAGATACCATTGCTGACATGTTCTCAAAAGACTGTTGGACATTGAAACTGGGATTCAAAAACTGTTGGCCCAGAAAGAAACTTACTGCAGACGGATTTCATTTGACTCTCAGCATAGCCATTGTTGCTTGTCTCATTTTTTTGTTCTTATATGTTTATTTCTAGTCTGCATATGCAAGATTTTTTAAGAAAAGAAAACGGGGGAGATGCGGGAAACAAATCAGTTTCACTAAAAGAGAGGTGTTGACAGGAAGCCAGGAAGGCTGGTCAACAACCTTAATTGCTCTAACCACTCACCCTTTAGTTGAGATATTGTTAGCTGAAGCAGCTTCCACCTTGGTTTGTCCCATTAAGTTTTTGTTATTTCCTGCCTAAGGGCTACATGTATATTTCTGTTTATCTTGACTAAGATGTTTTCCCCAAAGCCTCAAATAAAAGGGATGGCAGGGCCAGAGCAGTTGTTAGTTCTCCCACTAGAGGTGGACTACCGCCTGGCCCCCCATTTCGCCAAATTGAATTTCTTCAAGTCTCCATTCATTTGTGTGCGGCCCTTCTCCAGAACTCGAACCCTGAACCGGAACCCTGGACCACGCTGGACGTGGAAAGGGATTTATACAGAAAATCTCATAGATTTGATCCTTAAATCCCCGGCTCAACATTTCACCTGCTGCATCCAAAACAAACATTTTGATCGGTTTTGGAGAAAGATATCGTCTGTTTAGCATAGCAAACACTCTCCCTGGTGTACCAACAACATGTGGTGCTTCGGCCTGCAGTGTTTGCATTTCATGGCGAACATCGGTTCCACCGATGCAGGCATGACAAGTTGCTCCCATGTAGTCTCCAAGTGCCAGAATTACCTTTTGGATCTTAAATACAAGGAATCACAGCTCTCTGCTGAGTAGCTGAAGGCTTCTCAAAACCATCAGCATGGATGCCCCGGGAAGAGACTCCTTTACGTTCATGTTGTCAAAGTTACCAACAATCTCATTCCAGCTGCTCTCGACGACACCATCGGGGTCCATTCCCTCTGGGCCGCCCTGTTCTCTGTTACAGTCCGCGGAGCCACCAGACAGGTTCCGAAAAGCCACTCAGCGCCCGACTGAAAAGCGCCAATTTGCATTTTAAGAGAGCAACTAGAATCATTGCCGATCCCCACCCCAAATTTAAGCATAAATGGATCACCAGATGTTACTATTGTTTTTGGACTAAACACACCGACTGGGCATACGGTTATGTTTTCTCTAAAGAGGAAAAATATATTGAAAAACAAACCCAATTGGCTTGTATTGCTCTTCTGATAAATCATGTTCCATTTCAACTCACCAACTTATGCCAAACATGTCATACTACTCAGAAACAAAGGGGAAACCTGAAACTTTCCTTCAGCGGTGACAGGCATTGAGTGTAACAGTCTATCAGGCCAGGACTGAATTAGAAAACACTGACATTATAGTTTTGTAACATTTGTTTGTATAATGCTCAAATATCTCTATAGGAAAAATTATAAAACTAGCTAAACCCCTATTAAATGGATGTCCAAGATAATGCTTTCCATTTATTATTAAAACTAGAGGCCCAAAGCACAAAATTCGTGTAAGGGACTCGGCCCTCACAGTCCGACTTCATCCACAAGGTCGTCAGGAAGGACGTCTGGAAGGTTGTTTGGCTGTCCGGTCTAATTAGCATATTACGCTTTTATTAATCTAGATGGCTTTTAGTCAGACACCAGAAGCAAAATCAGAATTCTTTAAAATAAGCAAAACATTCTTAGCATTTATTACAACTGTTTTTAAATCCTGATTGTTTAGATTTTTACTGTAATTCCTATTCATAAAACCATTTTCATGACTTACTAACAAAAGTCTTTTTTATCAGATTTCAGAAATGTACAAGGTTAAGGCTATGGCCTTTGATGGATGTTACCATGACAGCAAGACTGACAGGGACCAGACTTCCTTTTCCCTCCACGCTGAGGAAGACTCCGTTTGAGGAAGATTCACAGGCAGCCCCAGAGCAGGTCCATCCCGGATAAAGAGAAGAAGATCCCTGGGCGGCTCATTGGTAGAATCATTCTGGAGAACAACCATGTCATTAACACCTACTCATGGATTTTATTTCCCGTTGTGTCTGTTACATTAATTTGTTTTACTGGGATATACATGCATGAAGAGAATTCCCAATACATAAAACTTGTTTTAGAGTCAGAGTGTATCAAACAACTGACTATAAATTGGACAGTGCTAGATGGAACTGAGAGTCAGCAGCCACGGCTCCTGGCCTAAAGAAGATTTGATAGTTGACTGACGTACATCCAGGAGCGTTTTAAGGTCTTAGGAGGATCTGATCCCATAAATGAGAGTCACAGGCATTCGTATTATGGAAAAACAATTTCTACAGGGAAGGGCTTTGTAACTGCTCATCTGGACCCCCCCTTCTTTCTAAATGTAAATTTTCTGTGTTTAACTAGGGAATAAAACCAGACTGTGACAATAACATAAGGGACTTGGTTCCTTAGTGGTAGCCAAGTGCCAAAGCATCTGAGCTGAATCCTCCCAAGGACGCACATCACCACGAAGGTGTACTGTGGATGCTCACACAGCTGCGCTTCCCCAAAGACCTTCCCTCCACCACCTCCCGTCGTGGCTTTTATCTTATGGCATTGACACGCCCCTTATGTTATCGAGTCCAAGGGGTACAAAAAACTGTAAACTTCGCTCAGTCTTCCCATCCCAATATTCAAGTAATACGTCCCATTTCAATGGCATCGTATGTTTTGTAGTTGAGTAGAGTTTTCATAGCTTTTGGAGGTATTTAATTAGTTACTTTATTTACCAAATGTTATTGACCTGCAAGAACAGTGAGCTGGTAGCTAGACGAAGTGACAAACGCAATGGGTGTTAGAGCAGAGGTATGCACACTTCCTGAGTTCTGAAAAGGGAACCAAAAGAAGGAAAATGACATCCATGCAGGGAGGTGGGCTCTCAATTATAGACAACTGAAGATGCGTCCAGACGTGGTATTGAGCAACAAGTTGAATAAAATTTATTTATCCCATAGTAACCTTTGGTAACTTTGGTTGAACCAAGTAAATCAGGTCAAGTGGGTATTAAATAGATGTTTTTTAGGTAGAAAAACCTCCAATGATCCGCAGTCATTTTGTAGACTGGCAGTGTGCATTCTTTTGTGTGGAGTATTTTGTGAAAAAGACTCCATTTAGAGACAAGTCCTTCATAGGAAGTATAAAATATTTCCCTTCCTATTTTGATTCCTGGGGTTGAATTAAGGGAAATAAAGATGGAGTATTCCTTTCAGTGTTTTGTCATTCATTTCACCATAAAGCAAACCAAATTGATTTGAATTCTTTCATGTCAGGTAAAGAGGCAAATAACTTCTTCCTTGTTTCCAATAACATTGGCCTTGATTCTCTGCCACGAATGACATAGCATTCCAGAAACTTACGTTACCCTTGGGTGTGAAGGATTTAAAAGCAAATTCTTTTTCTGTTATGACTTCCCTCATGGGTGGGTTAATTCTGAAATATTTCATTTTCTTTAATTTTTTTAATTTTTATTGATTTCAGAGAGGAAGGGAGAGAGAGAGAGAGAGAGAGAGAGAGAGAGAGAGAGAGAGAGAGAGAAACATCAGTGATGAGAGAGAATCATTGATGGGCTGCCTTCGGCACACCCCCTACTGGGGATGGAGCCTGCAACCTGGACATATGCCCTGACCAGCAATGGAACCGTGACCTCCTGGTTCACAGGTAGACGCTCAACCACTGAGCCATGCTGGCCAGGCTCATTTTATTTATTGGTACAACTTTTCCAATTCTTTCAAAACTGTCCAAGGGCTATATTTTTCTAGGAAACGGTCCAAACTTGAGCTAATATAGTTTATTTAAAACTTTTCTCCATTTAATTGTAGATAGATCATAAATAAAATTTATAACTATTTAAGTTTTTAAGCCTGATTTAAAGGGGATAGTATTTCCATAGGATTATATTTTTAAAAGACAGAACAGAGTAATATTTTAGGTGGTTCTTTAGGACTTCGTTGCAATGATTTAAGCAGAGCACTGCAGTTGGATTAACATTTCTGATTCTGATATACTCTGTATGTAATTGGTGGTGTTTTTTTAAAAGGACAAATCTATAAATAAACAGAACAAATTTACACTCTTCCCTTCTTCCAACCCTGGTTCTTTTGCCATTGCTGCTTTTCTTCCGCTTTGACTTATAACATTCAGGATGTCTGATGCTTCCGCTGGGCTTACCGTTTCACAGTTTTAAGTCAGACGCATGGCTGAGGACAGGGGCAATCTCGGCTACAAGGCTCATCTCTCTCGCACTCCACATGCACTCGGCATTGCTCTTGAGCAGCATTCACACACAATTGTGGGCCCATCAAACATAACATTTGTTAATGTCCAGAAACGCAGGCATTGTATTCTTCAGTGATAAATGTCTAACACTGAGAAATGAAATTTGTTTACGGCTCAAGGGAATTATTAGAGCATTCAGAATGAGCTTCTAGGATTTTAGCCAATTTCTTCTCCTCAAATTGGTGGCTTGTGAAGTCTCTGAGAACAGAGCTGTTCCTGTGAGCTTCATTTCTGTTAGGGAGCAACACAGTTTCTGGTTCAGTTCTTATTGCAAGAAGAACGAAATGCCATTTACATGGGAAACGTATGAGTGACAGACAGCACATAATGGTTACCTCACTTTGATTTTCACTTCATTTACTGATCACAATCCGAAACAGACTGTGTGTGATTGCTCACTGAGGGGTAAGTTGGGATAAAATGCAAGGATATCAGAAAATACGCTGCTTTCTAAGATTAAGAAACAGACAGCCAACTCTAAACTGCCTAAATACAGAAATGGGCTCTTTTGTAGGACTGCTCTGGAAAACCTAAAAAGAGATATGTTTTTAACTTTATAAAAATTTAAATTCCGATTGGCAAAAGAAGAATCCTCCACTCAGAATTAAATAGCTAACATTTTAATGTATGGTCTTAGAGTTTTTCTGTGCATAACGTATTTTTTCTAGTGGAACCATTTATTACATTTATTACTTACATTTATTAATTTAACACATATCATAACGAACACTGTGCTGAGGATATGGAAATGAAATATGGACTTAGTCCCTGACTCATTGAACTGCCTTCTATTCAGAAATGTATCTAAATTAAGCCATTTGTAATCAGACTTTCTTCTCTGGATCATAAACAAGTTTCTTTTACTTTACATTTTTTCATAAACAATTGTTATGCCATTCTTTCCCAAGCAAACTAACTTAAAAATGTTAAGAAGGAAGAGGGAGAGAGGGATAGAAACATCAATGATAAGAGAGACTCATTGACTGGCTGCCTCCTGCAGACCCCCTACGGGGGATGTGTCCTGACCTGTAATTGAACTGTGATTGACACTCAACCACTGGCCACACCAGCTGGGTACAAATTAACTTTTAATGCTGTAGAGCAGTCCACTGAATGGGTTCATCTTAGTTTACTTAACCCGCCTCCTCCTGGAGGACATTTGCTTTATTTTGTATGCTATTATAATGGTTTGCAAGTAGCAACATATAGAATATTTAGACATAAAGTTATTTCAGAAACAAATGGAATTCCTAGTTATATCCAGATCTCAGCATTTATTTCCTTTGTCAGAATCCCTGTTTGCAACTAGAATCTGCCATGTCAGACTCACTCACTTGTCTACCCAGCAGCTTTGGATGATAGGTTTCTGTAATTGAAGAAACTTTTTCATTTTTAGTTTATTTTCCCCCCCTCTATCATTTTGTATTGTGCCACTTGTAAGCCTGTTCAAATGACACACACACACACACACACCATTCGCAAAGAATCAAGAGAAGGAGGTGGTAAGAAAATTGCTACTTCAAGTACAATTCTGTGCCTGGTGCTGCTGGTATTTCCAGCAGGCTGTAGTCAAAGCAGCCCATGTTACTATATTAAATTTAACTCATTTATGGGATGGAGTCACCTACTTTGTTCTTGTAAACCTTGCTTTAAAACACTATCACACTGTAAAGTCCTGGTCAATTTCAAAGTCATGTCACTTGCCAATTGCTATTTTGATATCCTTTGATTTAACAAAAACTTGAACCTTTTTTTTTCCTCTTAAAGAGACTGTAAAAGACAACACGTACTGGATGATTAAGGAGAAGATTTTACCAGGCTATGGCCATAGGAAGGACGTTCATTAATGAGAAACGTTTCCAAGGAAGGGGCCCAGACCCGCTAAGAGGCAGGTAAACCAGGGAGTCACCTTCACTGAGGAAGAGAGAGGTGGGTCTTATCTCAGAATCTGTGAGAGCATGGTGGTCCCGTCTCAGAAAACAAATTGGTGAGGGGATGGATTTCTCCACTGAGTACCCAGGGGCTCAGCTAAAGTTCAGTATTGCCAGTGGTCTCCCGTTTCAGTCAGCTGCTAACTCATACTTTTTGCTCTACGATGGGGCCAAGCCTGGAAGAGAGATATCACAGTCACTGAGAAAAATAATAATAGTTTTCTTTGGAATAAATTGATACTTAATTTGTTGTAAGAAACATTGATCTAGGTTTTATGATCAATTAGGTCATTTGAAAGGTGAGCTATTACTTTATATCCTATGGTAATACATTATAGACACACTAGAGGCCTGGTGCTTGAAATTCGTGCATGGGAGAGGGGGTCCCCTCAGCCCAGCCTGCACCCTCTCCAATCCAGGACCGCACGGTGGGGTGTGTGCCCAGGGATTGGGCCTAAACCGGCAGTTGGACATCCCTCTCACAATCCTGGACTGCTGGCTCCTAATTGCTCACCTGCCTGCCTGCCTGGTTGCCCCTAACTGTCCCCCCCCCCCCCCCCCCAGCCAGCCTGATCACCCCTAACCGCCTCTGCCTGACAACCTGATCGCTCCTAACTGCCCCCCCTGCTGGCCTGGTTGCCCCTAACTGCCCCCTGCTGCCAGCCAGGTCGCCCCCAACTGCCCCCTCCCTGCCAGCCTGGTCACCCTTTACTGCCCACTCTGCTGGCCTGGTCACCCCTAACTAGCCCCCCTGCCAGCCTGGTCAACCCCAACTGCCCCCTCTGCTGGCCTGGTTTCCCCCCACAGCACCCCTGCTGGCCTGGTTGTCCCATGCATGTAGCCTGCTATTCAGTCATTTGGTCATCCCTCACTAACCCCCCTGCCGGCCTGGTCGCCCCACGCAGCCTGCTTGTTCAGTCATTTGGTCGTCCCTCACTAACCCCCTGCTGGATTGGTCATAGGTAGCCATCTTGTGAAGGTGTGGCAGTCAATTTGCATATTACATCTTTATTATATGGGATTTTCTATAAGAGGGCTTCAAAGGTTCCTTCAAAAGGGTATAGCTGAGTACTCCCTGCCTTAGCCAATTAAAAGTAGATGAAAGTTGCCATGTCTTTAGCAACATTTTAAAAACATATTTCCTGCTGTGAAGTAATAAGACTTTCTGAAGTTTGATATACAAGACTGTGTCCTTTAAAAGTGACATACTGGTATAGCCCTCACCGGTTTGTCTCAGTGGATAGAGCATCAACTGCAGACCAAAGGGTCCCGGGTTCAATTCTGGTCAAGGGCATGTACCTTGGTTGCAAGCTCCTCCCCAGCCTGCAGGAGGCAACCAATCAGTGTGTTTCTCTCACATCAATGTTTCTTTTTCTGTCTTTCCCTCTCTTTTCCACTTTCCCTAAAAATCAATGGAAAAAAACAAAACAAAGAAGAAAAAAGTGACACATGGGTACCAATCTTCCCAAAACGACGAGCTAACTGAACAAGGCATCCTGAGAAAGGAACTGCTTGCATCCACATTCATTTATTTTACTTTTTCAGAGAATATTAATGCTGATGTTTCAAGGGTTTCACACTTTAAAGAAGTGTTATAAACATAAACCCACAGATCAAAGGAATTTTTAGAGCAATCACACCATCCCAAAATAACTTAAAACATGTTTTGTTAATTAGGTTGTATCTTGGATGAGGTCATACATTGAATGGCGGGTGAGTCACTGTGAAAGGAGGCTTGCTCCAGCTCAGTCACCCTCCACGCACACCGTGGCGCTGCCAGTGCAGGGCAGAGAAACACGGTGGGGTGTGCGCCCATCCCACCCTCCTGCATCTGTGCACAGGCCCTGCCGGGGTGGAGGGCAGCTGTGGGCGGGGCATGGGGATGGGGGTACAGATCCCATCCCACCCGGAAGGAGGCAGAACTGCACGTGGCAAGGCCCAGTGCATGCTCCCTTGTTCCAACACACTTTACTTACAAAACCAAACCAAAGATTACATGATTAAGAACTTCAAAGTGGCCCAACTGGTTTGGCTCAGTGGATAGAGCGTCGGCCTGAGGACTGAAGAGTCCCAGGTTCGATTCCGGTCAAGGACATGTACCTTGGTTGCGGGCACATTCCCAGTAGGGGGTGTGCAGGAGGCAGCTGATAGATGTTTCTCTCTCATCGATGTTTCTAACTCTCTATCCCTCTCCCTTCCTCTCTGTAAAAAAATCAATAATATATATATATATTTTTTTAAAAAAAGAACTTCAAAGTGGTGGCGTGACAGTGCACCCTGAGGGAAGGTTGCACCTGCTAAGGTTCACCCACCTGCTGAGGGGCCGGGGACTGGGGCCGTGACCAGTTCCTCAGGGAGACTGAGTCCCCACCCTGGCCAGGGCACAGCAGTGCTGGTCCAGTGGCCAGCAGGACTGAGCTACCTATGATACTGTTTTTTGAGAAAAAATTACAGAAACAAAATGACTGATTTTTGGATGACCCTTTGGAATAAATAAGTTGGGGACTGGACAGTAGTTTGCTTCCTGCCCTCTGGAAGAGCTTTTAAACTCAATGGTCTTAAAGCAAAAAATAAAGAAAAAGTACTTTAAATAGTACTTTAGGGAGGTCATAGAGGCTACAAGCTCCCAGGGCAAAATAATGGGCTATTCTCACTCTCATTGCCCCTCTTCCTCACTTCCTCTCCTTCTTCCTTTTCTTTACAGCATGGCAGGCATTGCGTTTAGGTTTAAAGATGAAGGACCATGACATTGTGTTTTTTTGTTTGTTTTTTAAAAAATATATTTTATTGACTTTTTAACAGAGAGGAAGGGAGACGGATAGAGAGAAACATCGATCAGTTGCCTCCTGTACACCCCCCACTGGGGATGTCCCCGCAACAGAGGTACATGCCCTTGACTGACCGGAATCGAACCTGGGACCCTTCAGTCCGCAGGCCAACGCTCTATCCACTGAGCCAAACCAGTTAGGGCCAGGACCATGACGTTTTTGCTTGCTATGCTAAGACATCTGGATTATAATGAAAATATCGCAGAGAACACATTGAAAGACTAATTTTGCCCCAGGGTAATTTCTCTGCGAGATGTCTGCTTTTCCCTTGCAGAGCTGACTTCAGTGCGTGCTCGTTCTGTCGGACATCCGGGATTTGATGTGCTGGCACATGGTTTTCCCATGTAAAGGACATGTGTGAGAGTTCACCATTTTCTGAATCCCTATAACATCAATACTGTTGTATATTATTATTATTATTATTTTTTAAATATATTTTATTGATTTTCCACAGAGAGGAAGGGAGAGGGATAGAGAGCTAGAAACATCGATGAGAGAGAAACATCGACCAGCTACCTCCTGCACACCCCCCACCGGGGATATGCCCGCAACCAATGTACATGCCCCTGACCGGAATCGAACCTAGGACCCTTCAGTCCGCAGGCCGACGCTCCATCCACTGAGCCAAACCGGTTTCGGCCTGTTGTATATTATTATCTTGAGTAGTAATTTATAGTAAAAATGAAGAGCACAGTATATTACCAATATATCATGTCAAGTAGATTAGAGGTGGTTTTACTTTATTTTTTTTGTAGTTTTTTCTTAAAGGGCTATTTTTAAAACATTGTTGACAGTATTACAGATGTCCCCCATTTTATTTATTTAAATATATTTTTATTGATTTCAGAGAGGAAGGGAGAGGGAGAGAGAGAGAGAAACATCAATGATGAGAGAGAATCATTGATCGGCTGCCTCCTGCATGCCCCACACTGGGGATCGAGCCCGCAACCCAGGCATGTGTCCTTGATCAGAATCGAACCTGGGACCCTTCAGTCTGCAGGCTAATGCTCTATCCACTGAGCCAACCGGCCAGGGTGATGTCCCCCATTTTAAAGGGCTAAATTTGATGTGAATTCTGAGTTTCCCTGACTGGAATCTGACAGGGAGCGTGTGGGTTACAGTGGGAGGTAGAACATTAGTGAAAAAGAACTTACAGTTGACTGACTGGTTTGGCTCCAGCCTTGTTTCTTCTACTTCCTACCTGTGTGACCTTGTGCAAGTGAGGGAACCTCTGCTGACTCAGTTTCCTCAGCTGTACAAGGGAGTGCTCACAGGCTGGTGAGGATGAAGTGAGGAGCCTATGAAACACCTAGTGCAGGGTGCCTCACAGAAAGGGAGGCCTCAGAGCAAGGCTTCCTGTTATTGTTCCTTTGAAACAAGTGTTAGCCAAGGGCATATACTTTGTTCCCATTTGCTCATGTGTCACTGGACCATAAGAAGCAGCCATATAGGTCTCAATGATCTTGACAGTGAAATCACTTCCTTTGGCGGGTCCTCTGTCCACAGAGCAAAGAAAGGCACAGGCCCGAGCAGAGGTGTGTCCCACTCCTTCGGGCCTCCCCTCCCACCTTAGAGTCAAAGGGGAGCCTGAGGCCCAGATTACTTAAATGATTGCTTTTGCTGTTTCCATAGCCACAGTAACAAAAACTTCCAGTATCCTTCAAACCAGGATTAATTCTCTCTGGGAGCAAAGGGATACACATTTCAGTGGACTTAGTATGGAAAAGCACGGCTTAGCACGGGAAGCTCAGAGGAAAGCCACGGGCGAACCTGGACCCCAGCTCCCTGAACTTGGGAAACTCGCTTCCGCTCTCCCGGCCTCCGTCTCCCCAGGAGAAGAACAAGGTTGATCCAAGTCCAGAGCCTCACCTCGCCAACTAAAAACAAGCAAACAATCTATTTCCTTCCACACCAAAGAAAGAGACCTGTGGGCCGAATACCGGCACGCGAGGGAGCCGGGCGCCGGAAGCACCCATCCCCGCGGGCCCCGCGCGGCGGCAGCGGAGCCCGAGCCCCGCGCGCGCCCGGGAGCGCGTGCCCGCCGCCCCGCCCCGCGCCGCCCCGCCCCGCCCCGCGCGCAACAGGCCACGCGGTGAGTAGAGCGGCCGGGCCGCCGCGTCCTCCGGGCTTCCGAGCGGTCGCGGGTGGGAAGTGAGCCCCTCCCCGCGGCTCGGCCCGGGGTTTCGGTGCGGCCGCGCGGCCAGCGGGCGCGGGTGGCTGCGGGCTGGGCACGCCCGCCGACCGGCTGTGCGATTCCGGGGGCGGGCGGCCTGGGCACCGGGGCCCGGGCACCGGGGCAGCCCACGTGCTCGCCGGCGGCCCGGAGACGGGGCCGAGCGCCCGGGAAGTTTGGAGGCCGGACGGGGAGGCCGAGGCCGCCTCGCCGGGCCGGGCCGGGCGCCAGCGGCCGCCACGTGGGCTGGGCCCGCCCTCAGGGGCCCGAGCGCCCGGCTTTGCGGGTCGGAAGCCCGGGCCGGGGCCGGGGCCGGGGCGTCTCTCTCGTCCCCACCCCGACTGTAAAATGGCAGCCTCCCCTTCCCAACCGTCCGTGTGTCACCGGCTGTTCCCACCACAGCCGCCCCGCGCCGGGCCGCTGGGACGCCGAGTGCGGGGAGGCGGGGCCGCAGGACCAGGGCTTCGCCTCAGCCCGGCGGCCTGGGATCCCGGGGCTCCGGGTTCGGCGGGGGCACCAGCGTCCTCCACCATCGCGGGGTGGCTTTTGCCTCTGGCCTCGCGCCGGGAACTCCCGGTCACTGAAGCACAGTCCTGAGCGGCAGTCCGGGAGCTAGGGTCTCCGAACTGACCCCATTCCATTCCTGTGGGCCCGCCAGTGATGGGCGACCTTGTGAGCTTGGGGTGTCAGACTTCGCCAAAACACTGAGCATAACTCGGGTAAGGTGTCACTTTGAGGAAAAAACATTATTTCACAAATGCTTCATCCTCGGGAGCAGCAAATGGTTCACCCTCGGCATGCGGCCGCGTGTCTTCAGAAATGGCTACGTGTGTCCGTGCTGACCCGCGTGTCATAGGTTCGCCATCACTGGCTGTGCCGCCCGCACAGGCAGCACCCCGTCTGTCGGGCCCGGTGCCCGTTCCGTGGAGCTGCCTACGACCGCCCTCTCCGTAGGGGACCCAAAATGCACGCGGAGAGCTCACTGTGTTGTGCAGGTCCCTGGGCCTGGCTCCCCGAAGGCTGAGCCCCGGGGCTTGATGTGGCCCAGAAGGGGGTGCTCACCAGACTTCTGACTCCTCTGCGCTCTGAGGCCCGCTGGCCATTAGGACACCACGGCCTTTGCCCTTGGACCGCCCTGTGGGCCACCCAGGGCCCGCTGCCCTCGGAAGAAGAATCCCCACCGAACCAGCCGTCGGGTCTCCCCCAACAAAAGAACTGTCATTTCTGTGAAGCTTTGGGGATATTTCTCTAAAGTTATATACCAAGGATGAAAACGGGGAACAAGTTCATTCAGCACACATTTCTCGGGGACCTCGGTGTGCCCCTCTGCCGGGTTCTGGGTGTGTGCAGGCGGCTCCCTCCCTCGAGAAGCGGGGTCACCGCCGGGTGTGCGTGGGGATTATAAACACGCCCACGGCCAAGGTGAACCGGGAGGGAGGTCATGGTTTGGCTCCATTAGGAGGCAGCTGATCAATGATTCTCATCACTGATGTTTCCCCTCTCTCTCCCTCTCCCTTCCTCCCTGTGTTGGAGAGTGGGAATTTTTGAGCATGCTTCCAGAGAGGCCGTGGACTATGCCCCAGATAGAGTTGTCAGTGCTGACACTAGGCCAGGCCTTGAGATACGGTCTCATGGCCCCTTCCCAGCATGTAGGCTTCTTTCATAGAACACTGTCAGCTTTCTGAAGAACAGGATGACCCTGTGAATAACATGGTCGTCATTGGCATGATCCTGACATTGCTTGGGAAAAACTGTTTTGTCTTGGGTTACTTGTTCTGCAAAAACCGGATGTGGTTAATGTGCTTAAAAGCGGTCCTACACAAAGGGTCGCTGCTGCTCTCTGGTCTCCCTGCGTGGAGAATGGCAGAGCAGTCGCCGGGTTGTCTGGCCGCCCGGCTAATAAAGGCTCCCTCAATTTTAATTTGGTCTGGGCTCCAGTGGTCATTCACTCGCATCCGCTCCACAACACCTGAAATCAATAATTTTTTTTTTTTTAATGCAAAGAAGCTGCATTATGGCTTCTTGTCAGTCATTTCCCATAGACAAGGTTAGGAAACTTACTAGTAACACTAGAAAGGCTCTGTTTATGTTTGCTGGCTGTAGAATGGGTATTGATTTTCTTGTAGAGTTTTAATCCTTCAGAATTGTTTAGATTAGTTGGTGTTGTGTGTTTTTTTAAATTAAAATCTGTTGGCAGTTAGTAAAATGTGAATCATGAATGTTTCTTTTGATTTAGTAATTTTAGATTGCAATGATTATAGTCAATTCAAATTGTATAACTGCTTTTTTTTCTAATTGAAATATAATTGCCATAGAACATTATACTATTTTAGGTGTACAAAAGAATGATTTAAAATTTGTATGAGTTGTTTTTTAAAAGCTTGTCTCCACGCCCCCCCCCCCTCCCCAGCTTTATACAAATATTTATTCTCACTTCTGCTTGGGTGGTCTGTGAGGTTTATAGGCAGGCTTGTGTGGGCTGTACTGTTCTGTACAAAGCATTCTGTTGTTTAATTATATTTCTTAGACCCTAAGATATGCCTTTTTTAGCTATTTCTGAAATTGTGATGCATCTTGCAGTTTTTTGTAGGTTCAGTGTGGTGTGGAATGTCATCTGTTCTCCCCTCCACTTCTCAAAAGCTGTTAAAAAGAATTGTTATTTTACAAATATGGATAGTGTGAGAATCAGGGAAACGGTATATTTTCCCAGTAACTTCTAAGCTAGGTACCAATGACCTGAGCCTCAAATCATTTCAGTGTGAACACAGAGGAACAAGAAGTGATGTAACTTTTGGCAGTATAAATAGTGAGATGTATATTCTAACAAAGGCGTTTGTTATGCAGTGCTAGTGTTTGTTAGTGATTGTAGATGGAAAAAATGCTTTAAGTGTTTATATTTTTGGCATTAGTATTCTGCACACTTTGTCTAAGCACACTTCCTGAGGAATGTGCTTATATAACTGTATTCATATATTGTGCTTAAAGAAAAGCCTTTCAATTGCATCTTCCTGCTCTTGACATCCTTACATTATAAGCTGACCGATCGTGAGGGCTAAGAGATGTGTGGCTGAATGTGAAACTACCTTTTCATCTTAGGGTACTTTTAACGATATAAACCTTCTGAGCCAGTCTGTTTTTAAAGATTAAATATGAGCAACGTGTCAGGGCACCCTGGGTTCAGTGACTTGCTAAGAAGCCCAGCTGATTGATTATAGCAAAAGGAGACCAAGTGCATAATGTTCCAGCAACTAGTTGTGACAGCTACACAGTTGCCAACCAGGGAAGCTCATTAGACAGTGCCCAGGATTTTTTTGTTAATTGGGGGCTAGTCACCTAAGCATCCTTTGCCTGGAAGTGTAGTTGTTGCAATATGTACCGAACTCCCAGACTCGCACCCTAGCTGGTTTGACTCAGTAGATAGAGCGTCCACCCTGTGGACTGAGAGTCTCAGGTTTGATTCCCATCCAGGGCTTGTATCTCTGTTGCAGGCTCGATTCCAGCCCAGGTTGGGGCGAGTTCGGGAGGCACCCAATTGATGTGTTTCTCCCCCTCCCTTTCACTCTCTCTAAAAAATCAATGGAAAATATCCTCGGGTTAGGATTAACCAAAACAAAATAAAAAAAAAATAAATAAGAAATCCTAGACTCCCAGAAGGAAAGCAGATGTTCAGTATAAAACACATTGTTTGCACAAACAGTTAAGTCAGAGTCAGTCACTCTCTTTTTGTTGTTGTTAATCCTCACCTGATTTTTTCCCATTGATTCTGAGAGAGATTGAAAGGGAGGGGGTGAGATAGAGAGAGAGAAACATGGATGTGAGAAAGACACATTGATTGGTTGCCTCCCCGAAAGCGGAGGAGGTATGTGCCCTTGACCTCAATCAAACCAGAGACCCTTCAGTCTGTGGCTGATGCTCCATCCACTGAGCCAAACCAGCTGGGGCCATAGTGAGTCACCGTTAACATTTAAATAGTGGTGGGAACGCTCCTGAATAAAAACTCCCTGATGTCAGCCATAAACTCGTCTTTCATAGGATAGCAGTGCTCTTTGCTAATCTGCTTTCATGTCTGGGGTCTAAGTACTAGGAATACTTTGTTTCAATGAAGCCTTGATTCTTTGGTTGAGAAATCAAAATGGTCTGGAAAACTTGAAAGGAAAAGGAAACATTTTCAGCAAATTTTTGTCTCATTGATGACACATTATAAAACACTAAAGTTAACTTCTAAGCTTAAGCCCTTACCCCTCCCATGCAAGCTTTTAGTGTCTATTTTTATTAGTTTTCCACCATCATCCCGTGTTTCCCCACCAAAAGCACTTGATCTGAGCTATTTGTGGGCACAAAATTTAGAAGCTAAATTGAGGTCACTAGAGAGTTTTGTATTTTGGCTTTTCCACTTCCTACTGTGTTCAGTTTACATTTGGATTGCATTCTAAAGATTTATTAATAAATTAGTTGTCGCAATATGTAACAAATTATTCCAGGGTTTATTCGTAGGCCAGACCACTAATTGTACTTAGTCCACGTTGCAGCTGAAATACGGCTTAGTTATAATGACAGAGGAGCAGAAAACAGTGCTCTTGCAATTCAGATAGCCCAACAAAATAGGAAGCCATAACATCTATTAATAAGTTACTGGTCTCTGGGAAAAATTGGTTTTTATAAGTGTAGATATTTAAAATTTATTTTTTGTTAATCCTCATCCAAGGATATTTTTTTCCATTGATTTTTTTTTTTTCTTAGAGAGAGTGGGAGGGAGGGAAGAGAGAGAGAGAGATTGGTGTGAGAGAGACATCAATTAGTTGCCTCCTGCACGTGCTCCAACTTGTGCTGGGGATCAAACCTACAACCCAAGCATGCGCCCAGGAATCGAACCCTTGACCCTTTGGTGAGCAGGCAGATGCTCTAACTACTGAGAAACACTGGCTAGGGCTATAAGTGCAGATTTTTATAACCTTTTTTTGGGGACAGAGACTCCTTTAAGAACCCGGTGAAAGCAATGGACCCACCACTGCCTCCTAGAAAAAAAAAAAAGTTTAAATAGAAATTTGCAGTTTCAGGAAGTTCATATAATTTGAATTACAATTCTTGAACCCCAGATGAAGGACACCTGCTTGATAACCACGGCTGTGGGCAGTTCCGAGAGGTTTGGCCGTGCTTGCGCGTGTTGCTGCTCCTGCCCCGCGGTGTGGTCTGTGGGCCCGCAGCACCCCTGCCTGGGAGTGTGAGAGAGCCCCCGCCCTCCATCGGACCCAACGCCGGGGGGTGGGCGCACATCCGCGATGGAGCAGTGCTGTGTTAGAGGGTTATGATGTGGGAATGTTGTTATGTTTAAGTTACAGCTCTTTAAAGACTTGGAATATAACTGTCTTCAGCCTTCACTTTCCAGCTTCTAATTGTTGTTGTTTTTAATGGGGGGGAGGTTTCTGATGAAGTGGCACTTTTCAGGCATGAGCTGAGATTTGGAAGTGGGCGTTTCACGTGGCTGAGGAAGACTGGGGCGCAGGCTGCTTCTTGCTCCGGCCACCAGCTGGCACCGCTGGCCGGGCAGTTGCCGCCCCGGACGGCAGAGGCGGGTGGCGCCGTGGTGAGGAGCGCCTGGAGGGGCCGCGGTTGGTGGCTCTCCAGCCAAGTGTCTGTAACTCAAAGTGCATCTCATTAGATTTGGGACCTGGTGCTGATGGGAGCCAAATTAAAAAGATTTTCGATTTTGCCGTGTCAGTGGCCACAGGCTGAACCTGTGACGAGGAGCTGCTGAGATAGTCGAGTCATTTAAGTCGGGATAATTACACTTCCTAACAACAACGAGGGTTCCACAGCACAGGGCTGTGTGCGAGGACGACGCGCTGTCCTCAGAGGAACGTGGGATCGCAGTTTGAATCCTCGTTGGCGGAATGGTGCGTGGGCTTAAGGCGGTAGCACATCCTGAGGAAAAGGCCTGGACCCACAGGTCTCTGAGGCTCATGGCCGGCCAGGCCTGGCTGAGCAGGACCTGCGGGCACCAACACATGCTCTCTGTTCTTTCCGTAGGCTGACCTCTGCTCAGCGTTGTCCGGAAGACGGAGCGATGCCAAAGAAAGCGAAGCCTGCGGGGACTGGGCAGGAAGAGGGGCCTGCTCCCTGCAAACAGCCGAAGGCGGAGGCGGCTGGGCGGCCCTGCACGGTGAACTTCGACAGCCCCGGCGGTTTCTTTGAAAGTTTAATCTCGCCCATCAAGACAGAGACTTTTTTCAAGGAGTTCTGGGAGCAGAAGCCCCTGCTCATTCAGAGAGAGGACCCTGCGCTGGCCACGTATTACCAGTCCCTGTTCAGGCTCTCAGACCTGAAGGGCCTGTGCGGCCGGGGTCTGTCCTACGGACGGGACGTAAATGTCTGCCGCTGCGTCCATGGGAAGAAGAAGGTTTTAAATAAAGATGGCAAGGTGCACTTCCTCCAGCTGAGAAAAGATTTTGATCAGAAAAGGGCAACAATTCAGTTTCACCAGCCTCAGAGATTTAAGGTAACAGGTTCTCCCCCTGCAGAATCCTCGCGTTTAAAGGGTGAACATGCGGCCACAGAGCAGCTCAGGGACGAGCCTGTGGCCTGGTGCTGACTTGCCTCCTGCCAGCTTGCGAAGAGGCAGCACCTGTTGGGTCTTCAGATGCCTCTCCAACAAGGAGATTCTGTGCTACCTTTTGACCGAACTGTTAGAAAATGTCCCCATGCAGGGTGGGCGTGGTTGGGAGTCACAGAGCTGCAAAATCTAAATTCTGTTGCTCGTTTTAAAAGTCCTGTGGGCTGGTTTTGTGTTGGGGTAAGGCAGACCTTTCTCGTGGGTTGGCCCCTTCCTTATGGTTTAAGGCACGCGGAGTAGCGTCCAGGTGGTCATGCCCTTGAAGTTCCTCCCTTCACGGCTGCGTCTGCCTAGGTCTTGGCTGCAGAGCGTGCGGGTGTCCGTGTGGCCTCAGTCCTCCCTCCCTCTTCACAGCTGCCTTGGGAAAGCCTGGTTTCTCCCTCTCTTGCAGGGATATATAGGGCTCCCCTCTCGGCCCCTCAGTCTGGCTTATACCCTGAAGAGTGGGTTAGTGCCTGGAGAGGGAATGTACTCGGCCCCTTCCCCCCTTCTCCGTCTGTACCCATTTTCTAGGTAGTTATTTCTTCTCCCATTCCGTTACGTACTAATTTTGTGCGGGGAATTCCCACATGTAAGTCTCCGTCCTTACTTCTTGCCAGAACTTCAGACGGAGAGCCAGACGCTCACTTAAAAACGTCTCCCCATGGGGGTTCTAGCAGCTCAAACTCAGCATGTCTAAGAGAACGCTTTGTCCCCTTCGAAAAGTTGTTCTTTAGCAAGTCTTTCCCGTCAGTGAATGGAACGGGGCTGATGACTGTGCAGCCACAAGCCCGGGAGGAGCCCACCCGCAGGTCCGGGCAGTGCTGCTTCCGTGCGCGCTGGCCTTTCCGCTCTCCCTCCCCGTCCCACCTCCGCCCTTCCCTCGCCTCACTGCGGCCTTTGCAGGTTCCCGACTGATCTCTCTTGCTTTCGACAGTCCGTTCCCCACACGGTAGCTTTTAAGACATGGAGGCATGCAACAACCTGACTAAACTCAGAGGGAAGCGGGGGAGAGGGAGAGATGAACAAAAGAACATATGTGCACATATGCATAACCCATGGACACAGACCATAGTGTGGTGAAGGTCTGGGGTTGGGGGCAGGGGGAAGAGGGATGTTTAACTGTGGGAGTGGAGTGGAGGGAGTCATTGGAGGGGACATTTGTAATACTTTCAACAATAAAGATAAAAATAAATAAATAAATAAATACACAAATACATAAAAAGTAAATTGGATCATGTCATCTCCCTGCTTAAAGGCCTGCCCAATTGCAGGTTGCCCGCCTTGCCAGTCTCGGTTTTGTGCTCCAGTCTGTTCTGTGGTTTCAGTCCCAGCGCAGAAAATTCTGGAGGGGAGAGGTGTCGGCTCTTTCACTGCTTCTCAGTTCTCGGTGTCTGGGAGTTAATAGCTCAGTACAGACCATCAGCAAATGAGGACACGTCCCCCGCCTCACTGTTAATGGACTCTCCCCTCCCGCTTTCTTCCTCTTTTGAAGGATGAACTTTGGAGGATCCAGGAGAAGCTGGAATGCTACTTTGGCTCCTTGGTTGGCTCGAACGTGTACATAACCCCTGCCGGCGCGCAGGGCCTGCCGCCCCATTACGACGACGTCGAGGTGAGAGAGGAAGAGCCTGTGGGGCCTGGGGAAGGAGGAGTTGCTGAGAGTCGGGTCAGGATGGGGGTCAGGGTTCAGGTCACCTCTGGGGCTAGGTCTCTGTCCACGCTTCCTGTGCCGTCTCTGGAGGCCTTGACCTCACCTGGCTGTTGGGCCAAAACCACGTCCACCCAACGGTGTCCTTCCTGCTCCTCCGAGGGGACAGGTGGTTTCCAGCCGACGGATCCGAGGGCCACACCTTCTGTGGAGTTTATCCACAGGAAAGGGTGATTGGCTTTCTAACTTCCCAGTGTCTGGTCTTTACTAAGGTGAAGCCACAAAGCAGACCTTACCTCTGCTTTCATGTTGTCCTTTGTCTGTAGCTGCCAGAAACACAGACATTTTTCTGTTTGTGACAACCTGGGGGCAGCTGCAGTGAGGGTCATGGTTTCCCTCCAGCACTGGCACCTTGACAAGCGTTGGTTTCACTCCCCGGGAGCTGCCAGAAACAGTTAGCTTTCCGGCTTCGGTATTTTGTGGTTTTATTTTTGTACCAACACAAGGTGTGAACACAGAGTATTAGTAAAAAGTCATTTCTCCTCCCTTTAAGAGCAATTTGATACCAATGCATTTTCTAAAAATTCTTGGTTCTTTAAAAATGTGTTTTTAACAGAGTATTGCGATATCTTTGGCTGAATGAAGAACAAAAAGCTTACAGCTTTCCTACCTGCCAGAGATGATCTTCAGGATCTTAGATCCAGTCACCTCTGAGGCTTGGCTTTGCCACGGGAGATTCAGGGCTGTAAGCTGTCGGTCGGAGATTTAAAGGAATGAGATGGTGGTCTGTCGTGGGCTGTGGAGAACTCAGCGAGGCTTCCCGAAAGGGAGAAGGATGATAGCCGTCTTACAAGCTAAAGCCGGTACTGGCGGCCCTTACGTGTGGAGTGAAATGTGTCTGATCTTTCATTTTTATTTTTTGTCTGAGACTGGTGATTCACCGGAGCCCTCGGAGGCTCCCTGTGAGGAAGCTCTGACCTCGGCCTGTGGCTCTCCCTCCCCAGGTGTTCGTCCTGCAGCTGGAGGGGCAGAAGCACTGGCGCCTCTACCCGCCCACCGTGCCCCTGGCGCGAGAGTACAGCGTGGAGGCGGAGGACCGGCTCGGGAGGCCCGCCCTCGAGTTCACGTTGAAGGTACGGGAAGGGACTTTGGCTGCGTGCGCCCCTCCTGAGACAATCAGTTGGAGGTTCAGCGATCCCTCCGGTCCCATGGAGTGTGTCCCGGGGTTCGGGCAGCACTGCGGCTTCCCCGGGCACCTGGTCGCTGGTAGAAGAGAGCCAGGGAAGTGCTAAGTTTATTTCCCAAATGACCTTATGTGATCGCCAAATACAGGCCACGTCCAACAGGAACGGGTCATGAGCTTGCTGTCCTCTGACTCCTCTCGGGTAAAAGTGGAAGGTTGGTCCTGGGCAGCTGTGCCGGGTCGCGGGGGGCGTGGGCACTGGGTGTAGGCGGCTGAGGCAGAGCCCAGCCGGGGACCCTTCGTTTTCCTGCTGGTAAATTCCAGAGTGGCCCTGCTCCCCGTGACTGCATCCGACTCTGCACTCTCCCCGCCCCTGCACATCGCCGCCATAGAGCAGTGATTACCCTTGGAGAACCACCTGCTCCGGACGCCGGGCGCTTGATGCCCTGGCTCGTTGGCGGGTGTGCTCAGAAAGCCTGCCTGTGAGCCGTTAGCCGCAGGGCCGTGGCCGCCCACCCCAGCAGGTGGGGCTGAGTGAGAAACAGTCTTAGAGGGATAAGAGCTTCGTCATTAAGCTTTGTACCTTTTCCTACAAAACATAGATTTAATTTCTTTCAGTGTCAGTAAGATAATAGTTCATTCAAACCATTCCAAAGATGCTGCCTACCTGGTATACTTGTATATAGTTATGGTTTTTTAAAAACAAATTTTCTTGTATCTTGAAGTTATAATTAGTGCCCAATTCTTACTCAGTGCCTTGTGGCCCCTTGTTGATTTTAAAATCTTTGCCTGCCTGCCAGTAACTGGGGGAACAATCTCCCTTTTAGGATGGGTGCCTACATTGTAGGAGGCTTAAGTAAACACAACAGTGACGGTACCTTTCACTTCCTGTGCTCGTGGTCAGCAGTCAGCGAACTATGGCCCGTGTCCAGTCCAGGACTGCGTTCACCTCACACAGCAGGGGAGACTACTTGCTGCAGAGACATGTGGCCCACGAACCACAAATACGCAGACATTCTGACCCTTTACAGAGGGAGCTGGGCAGTCCTTGGTCTTGGAGAAGCTTGTTTATTGAGGCTCTTCGTTGATTATTGTTAGGCCGATTATTTTAGCCGCCCCTGGTCTCTGAGGCAGGGCTGAGTTACCCAGGCTGATGACTGGCTCCCTGCCCTGCCCTGCCCTGCCCTGCCCTGCCCGAGGGCTGGGCTCCGCCTGGTCCTCAGGGGTCGCAGGGCGGGACTGAGGAGGTGGAGCTCCGCCCACTCATCGCCCTGATCACTGCTCCTTAGAAGTCCCGCACCTCACCTCCCGCAGGAGCAGGGCAGCATCCTGTGCGCAGGCCGTTCCCGTTGTATGTCTGTGCACATGGAGTTTAATCCGTGGAGCCCCTCAGATGTGATGGTGCGTAAATGCCCAGGATATGCAACAGGATAAGCTGCGTCCCCTGGGGGGTGGGGGCTGTATAGGTCCTTCTCACCCCCGACTCCGGTGGCTCCTGTGTGGCGCGTCTGCCCAATTCAGGATCTTGGGGTGAACGCACCCTGTCACGGAAACTGCCCTGTGGCCTGGGAATCTGACAGACCTGAGTTTGAACCCCTCTGCTGTCACTTAGGAGCTGTCTGTCTTGGGCAAGTTATTTACATCTCAGTCTCCTTATTAAAACGGAGACCACAGCGTTTACATTGTAGATTGTAATGATTGAAAAATATTACTTTGATGCCTCCCTTACGGAAGAGATGGGTATATGTCAATGTATTGCTGCTTATCAAAGTACCACAAATTGACACACACTCAGTGCCTTGAAACAACACACATCTGTCACCTTACTGTTCCTCAGTTAGAAGTCCAGAGGGGATTGCCCGTCGCTGCAGTCAAGGTGTCCGAGGTCTGCATTCCTCCGAGGTCGGAGGGCAGCTCCGGGCCTTTCCCTCTCGGAGGCCGCTGCATCCCGGGCTCCTGGCCCTTCCTCCGTCTCCAAGGCCAGCAGCTGGCCGCCTGGTCTTTCTCGCGCTGCCGTCTCTCCGTTCTCCCTGCCAACGCTCCCCCCAGAAGGGCCCACCTGCCCAGTCCAGAAAACCTCCCTGTCAGCTACCTGATTCCTTTTGCAACCCTCGTTCACACTTGTGCAGTTGTCTGTGCACAGGCGCCGGGTGAGGACATGGACATCTTGGGGGCCTGCCACGGTGCCCTCGGCTGCTTCTCCTCTCCCCGTCCCTGCGGGCTTTCCTTCCCACCATTCCTCCAGAGCCCCCTTCTCAAGGTTACCGTGACCTCCCCGCGGTCAGGGCAGGGCTCAACCCCGGGTCCCCACCTTAGTCTGCCTGTTGGCAGCATTTGACACGGGACACTCGCCTTCTGCCCGGGGTGTCCGGGAAGCACCCTCTCTGGTTCTTCCTCCACCTTCTGGCTGCTGCTGGTCCTTCGCCGTTGTTTTGTCCTCAGTCTTTGTCCTGCAGTCCTCTGCAGGTAGGGGGCCAGGGTCACCTCCTGGACCTCTTTTCTCAATCCGTGGCCACTTCCAAGGATTAAATGCCGTCTACACTGATGTATCTTGAATGCTGTGTTGTATCTCTAGTCCATGTCTTCAAACTCTAGACTTAAATAGTCTCAGTTAGGTAAAAGGTGCTGAAAATTTCCTATTTCCCAAATCAAAACCACGCCCCACCCTGTCCCAGCCTCCTCCTCTCTATAAATGTGTCACCATTTTTCTACTTGTTTAGGACAAACCCCTTGGACATGGATTTATACAAAAACCTCCTACTTGGTGTTCCGCTGGCAGACTTTTCTGGCGTAACCACCACAGTGGTCCCTCTGCGATCCGGTGACCTCTCGGCCAGCCCTCCGGGACTTTGTATTAAACCCAGAGTGAAAGCCCGGTCCTGAGAGCAACCCTGCAGGCCCTGTAGTCTGCTGCTTTGCTGCCTCGTCCCTTCCCCTCCCTTCCCCTCCCTTCCCCTCCCTTCCCCTCCCTTCCCCTCCCTTCCCCTCCCCTCCCCTCCCCTCCCCTCCCCTCCCCTCCCCTCCCCTCCCCTCCCCTCCCCTCCCCTCCCTTCCCTTCCCTTCCCTTCCCATCATGTCCACCTTCACTCACTACCCTGAGCTGCACTGGCCTGCCAGCGGCTCCTCCAATGCGCCGGGCACGCTCCAGCCTCAGGACCTTGGCACTGCCCCCCCCTCCCCCCCCCGCCGTGCTTTCTCCCCAGGTGGTCACGTGGCTGGCTCACTCACTTCCTAGTCTCTCCTGAGATGTCCCTCTAGCAGAGCACGCGTTCCCTGAGCATTCTGGATAAAATAGCACCTCTTCCCCAGGCACACCCACCTCCCCTTCCATCGGCATCGGCCCCTCCCCTTCCTCTGCTGCTTGTGCTTGCATTGCATTCACCACCACTTGACATAACTTATTTGCTACTTTAAAAAATCTAAGCCAAACCGGCATGTCTTCATTGTGTTTGTGATCTCTTCTCCCCTCTCAAATGTCTGCTCATTGGAATGTACTGCACGAGGCAGGTCTTTGCTCAGTGCCTAACGCGGGGCCTGGCGTGGGGGGCGGCGGGGGAGTGGTGATCAGTGCTTGTGGGATGAGGAAATAAATGCATTAATGAAGTAGGTATGTGAGGGCCTCACCAGAGGACTGGCACCGAGACACCCAGCCACGCTAGCTCTAACTGGGAGGAAGGCATTTGTGTACTTGAACGACCGATTTCCCGGTCAGCTGGGTTCATGACCAGCAAGCCTCCAGGACAGCCCTTTGAATATAATAGTTGCATATTGTTTCTTGCTTTAAGGCAGATTTAACATTTAAAAAAAGTTTTAAATCTGATATTTTCTTTTTAATTTTCAAATATATTTTTATTGATTTTAGAGAGGAAGGGAGAGGGGAAAAGAGATAGAAACATCGATGATGAGAGAGAAGCATTGATTGGCTGCCTCGTGCATGTCCCTCACTGGGGATCGAGCCCACAACCAGGGCATGTGCCCTTGACCAAAATTGAACCCAGGACCCTTCAGTCTGCAAGCCGACGCTCTATTCACGAAGCCAAACCAGCTTGGGCTAAATCTGATTTCTTTAAAGCATTAAAAAAATATATATATATTTTTATTGATTTTAGAGAGAGAGGAAGGGAGAGGGATAGAGAGCTAGAAACATCTGCCTCCTACATGCCCCACCCTGGGGATGGAGCCTGAAACCTGGGCATGTGTCCTGACCAGGAATAGAACCAGTGACCTCTTGGTTCATGGGCCAACACTCAACCAGTGAGCCACACCGGCTGGACAATCTGATATTTCTTGAGCTCTCCCTCCAGGGTCCGCGCTCCTACCCAGTGAGCCAGAGGGTCCGCGCCCTTACCCAGTGAGCCAGAGGGTCCGCGCCCTTACCCAGTGAGCCAGAGGGTCCGCGCCCTCACCCAGTGAGCCAGAGGCTCCGCGTTCTTACCCAGTGAGCCAGAGGGTCCGCGCCCTTACCCAGTGAGCCAGAGGCTCCGTGCTCCTACCCAGTGAGCCAGAGGGTCCGCGCCCTTACCCACTGAGCCAGAGGGTCCGCGCCCTCACCCAGTGAGCCAGAGGCTCCGCGTTCTTACCCACTGAGCCAGAGGGTCCGCGCCCTTACCCAGTGAGCCAGAGGCTCCGCGCTCCTACCCAGTGAGCCAGAGGGTCCGTGCCCTTACCCAGTGAGCCAGAGGGTCCGCGCCCTCACCCAGTGAGCCAGAGGCTCCGCGTTCTTACCCAGTGAGCCAGAGGGTCCGCGCCCTTACCCAGTGAGCCAGAGGCTCCGCGCTCCTACCCAGTGAGCCAGAGGCTCCGCGCTCCTACCCAGTGAGCCAGAGGCTCCGCGCTCCTACCCAGTGAGCCAGAGGGTCTGTGCTCCTATCCAGTGAGCCAGAGGGTCCGCGCTCCTACCCAGTGAGCCAGAGGGTCCGCGCCCTTACCCAGTGAGCCAGAGGCTCCGTGCTCCTACCCAGTGAGCCAGAGGGTCCGCGCCCTTACCCAGTGACCAGAGGGTCCGCGTTCTTACCCAGTGAGCCAGAGGCTCCGCGTCCTTACCCAGTGAGCCAGAGGGTCCGTGCTCCTACCCAGTGAGCCAGAGGGTCCGTGCTCCTACCCGTGAGCCAGAGGGTCCGTGTCCTTACCCAGTGAGCCAGAGGCTCCGCGCTCCTACCCAGTGAGCCAGAGGGTCCGTGCTCCTACCCAGTGAGCCAGAGGGTCCGTGTCCTTACCCAGTGAGCCAGAGGGTCCGTGCTCCTACCCGTGAGCCAGAGGGTCCGTGTCCTTACCCAGTGAGCCAGAGGCTCCGCGCTCCTACCCAGTGAGCCAGAGGGTCCGTGCTCCTACCCAGTGAGCCAGAGGGTCCGTGTCCTTACCCAGTGAGCCAGAGGCTCCGCGCTCCTACCCAGTGAGCCAGAGGGTCCGCGCCCTCACCCAGTGAGCCAGAGGGTCCGCGCCCTTACCCAGTGAGCCAGAGGGTCCGCGCCCTTACCCAGTGAGCCAGAGGCTCCGCGCTCCTACCCAGTGAGCCAGAGGGTCCGTGCCCTTACCCAGTGAGCCAGAGGGTCCGCGCCCTCACCCAGTGAGCCAGAGGCTCCGCGTTCTTACCCAGTGAGCCAGAGGGTCCGCGCCCTTACCCAGTGAGCCAGAGGGTCCGCGCCCTTACCCAGTGAGCCAGAGGCTCCGCGCTCCTACCCAGTGAGCCAGAGGCTCCGCGCTCCTACCCAGTGAGCCAGAGGCTCCGCGCTCCTACCCAGTGAGCCAGAGGGTCCGCGCTCCTACCCAGTGAGCCAGAGGGTCCGCGCCCTTACCCACTGAGCCAGAGGGTCCGCGCCCTCACCCAGTGAGCCAGAGGGTCCGTGTCCTTACCCAGTGAGCCAGAGGCTCCGCGCTCCTACCCAGTGAGCCAGAGGCTCCGCGCTCCTACCCAGTGAGCCAGAGGGTCCGCGCCCTTACCCAGTGACCAGAGGGTCCGCGTTCTTACCCAGTGAGCCAGAGGCTCCGCGTCCTTACCCAGTGAGCCAGAGGGTCCGTGCTCCTACCCAGTGAGCCAGAGGGTCCGTGCTCCTACCCGTGAGCCAGAGGGTCCGTGTCCTTACCCAGTGAGCCAGAGGCTCCGCGCTCCTACCCAGTGAGCCAGAGGGTCCGTGCTCCTACCCAGTGAGCCAGAGGGTCCGTGTCCTTACCCAGTGAGCCAGAGGGTCCGTGCTCCTACCCGTGAGCCAGAGGGTCCGTGTCCTTACCCAGTGAGCCAGAGGCTCCGCGCTCCTACCCAGTGAGCCAGAGGGTCCGTGCTCCTACCCAGTGAGCCAGAGGGTCCGTGTCCTTACCCAGTGAGCCAGAGGCTCCGCGCTCCTACCCAGTGAGCCAAAGGGTCCGCGCCCTCACCCAGTGAGCCAGAGGGTCCGCGCCCTTACCCAGTGAGCCAGAGGGTCCGCGCCCTTACCCAGTGAGCCAGAGGCTCCGCGCTCCTACCCAGTGAGCCAGAGGGTCCGTGCCCTTACCCAGTGAGCCAGAGGGTCCGCGCCCTCACCCAGTGAGCCAGAGGCTCCGCGTTCTTACCCAGTGAGCCAGAGGGTCCGCGCCCTTACCCAGTGAGCCAGAGGGTCCGCGCCCTTACCCAGTGAGCCAGAGGCTCCGCGCTCCTACCCAGTGAGCCAGAGGCTCCGCGCTCCTACCCAGTGAGCCAGAGGCTCCGCGCTCCTACCCAGTGAGCCAGAGGGTCCGCGCTCCTACCCAGTGAGCCAGAGGGTCCGCGCCCTTACCCACTGAGCCAGAGGGTCCGCGCCCTCACCCAGTGAGCCAGAGGGTCCGTGTCCTTACCCAGTGAGCCAGAGGCTCCGCGCTCCTACCCAGTGAGCCAGAGGCTCCGCGCTCCTACCCAGTGAGCCAGAGGGTCTGTGCTCCTACCCAGTGAGCCAGAGGGTCCGCGCTCCTACCCAGTGAGCCAGAGGGTCCGCGCCCTTACCCAGTGAGCCAGAGGCTCCGTGCTCCTACCCAGTGAGCCAGAGGGTCCGCGCCCTTACCCAGTGAGCCAGAGGGTCCGCGCCCTTACCCAGTGAGCCAGAGGCTCCGCGTCCTTACCCAGTGAGCCAGAGGGTCCGTGCTCCTACCCAGTGAGCCAGAGGGTCCGTGCTCCTACCCAGTGAGCCAGAGGGTCCGTGTCCTTACCCAGTGAGCCAGAGGCTCCGCGCTCCTACCCAGTGAGCCAGAGGGTCCGTGCTCCTACCCAGTGAGCCAGAGGGTCCGTGTCCTTACCCAGTGAGCCAGAGGCTCCGCGCTCCTACCCAGTGAGCCAGAGGGTCCGTGCTCCTACCCAGTGAGCCAGAGGGTCCGCGCCCTTACCCTGTGAGCCAGAGGGTCCGCGCCCTTACCCAGTGAGCCAGAGGCTCCGCGCTCCTACCCAGTGAGCCAGAGGGTCCGTACTCCTACCCAGTGAGCCAGAGGGTCCGCGTCCTTACCCAGTGAGCCAGAGGCTCCGCGCTCCTACCCAGTGAGCCAGAGGGTCCGTACTCCTACCCAGTGAGCCAGAGGGTCCGCGTCCTTACCCAGTGAGCCAGAGGCTCCGCGCTCCTACCCAGTGAGCCAGAGGGTCCGTACTCCTACCCAGTGAGCCAGAGTGTCCGCGCCCTTACCCAGTGAGCCAGAGGCTCCGTGCTCCTACCCAGTGAGCCAGAGGGTCCGCGCCCTTACCCAGTGAGCCAGAGGCTCCGCGCTCCTACCCAGTGAGCCAGAGGGTCCGCGCCCTTACCCAGTGAGCCAGAGGGTCCGCGCCCTTACCCACTGAGCCAGAGGGTCCGCGCCCTCACCCAGTGAGCCAGAGGGTCCGCGCCCTCACCCAGTGAGCCAGAGGGTCCGGGCCCTTACCCAGTGAGCCAGAGGGTCCGCGCTCCTACCCAGTGAGCCAGATGGTCCGCGCTCCTACCCAGTGAGCCAGAGGGTCCGCGCTCCTACCCAGTGAGCCAGAGGGTCTGTGCTCCTACCCAGTGAGCCAGAGGGTCTGTGCTCCTACCCAGTGAGCCAGAGGGTCCGCGCCCTTATCCAGTGAGCCAGAGGGTCTGCACTCCTACCCAGTGAGCCAGCTGCTTCCTGTGGGTGCAGACGGGAGAGAAGCAGCTCTCCAGAACCCTCTCCGCCCTTGGCAGCTGCTGCTGTGCCCTTCATCAGGTGGGAGTAGGAGGCAGCTCAGGGCAGGGTGGTTTGGGGAGGGCAGTTCTGTCACTGGCTTGGGAGAGAGCCAGACAGGGTGGAGGAGGCTCACCTGCCCGAGGAAGTACCTGATCTGTACTTCTGTCTAAGTTTAGGTTCAGGGGAGGGGTTATTTGGTGTTGCATGCTTTCATTCGAACATCTCTCGAGTCTGTCACGTGCACTGGGTGCCCTGGTAGTCCAGGTTCTGGGAGTACAGATGGAGGTAGGCTGCGCCTGGAAGGGCGCACCGACTGGCAGGGACTGGCGGGTCAAACCGTGTTATAACAGCCCACCCAGCACCGCCCCAGAGCTGCTTTATCCCTCAAGGTCATCCTGTGAGATCTGGGGCTGTTGCCTCCATTTTGCAGATGAAGAAACTGAGGCTTCGGGAGGGTATTTGCTGTATGATCCTACTCTTCACAGCCGCACTGGGTGGAGGGGGAGCAGCTTCCAGGCCCCGACGTCACTCCCTGGTCCCTGGGCCTGGGCGGCGTAGTTTCAGGTATGTCTGGTCTTAGTTGTGAAAGAAGAAAGTGACTCCAGGTTCTGACAGCCTCGCCGGGACTGGGTCACAGACCAGAGGGGCTCAGCCCGCAGGCCCCAGGAGCCCCTGCACCACCAGGAGAGGTTTCTAGAACGGAGAACGGAAGCTCAGCCTGTGTTTGTCTCCGTAAAACAGAGGACGGAGCAGCTATCCTTGCTAACCCTTCCCCCTCTTCCTTCCCTCCCTTCAGGCCGGAGATTTGCTGTACTTTCCCAGAGGGACCATCCATCAAGCGGACACCCCCCCGGGGCTGGCCCACTCCACTCACCTGACCATCAGCACCTACCAGAGCAGGTGAGCACCCAGTCCCCGCCTGGCGTCCCGGGACAGCGCCGAGCTGTGGCTCACGGCAGCCTCGGTTCAGGAGGACAGGAGGGCGGGGCCACCACCCTCGCACTTATGGGGGGGGCAGGGGGTGCTCAGGCTCCTTTGCTGACTTCATAGTCCTTGAGTGTCTTGTCCGTGCTCTAGGCCAGCCTGGGCTTCCTCCTGAGGATGTCATGGACCCGACTGTATGACACAGGGAGCTTTCCAAATTACGGCTCCCGCAGTTTAGGAAGAAGGATCCATGGCTGCAGGCACGGCTGCGGTAGTGAGTCAGGCTTCTAGTGTGTGTGTCTGTCTGTCTCTCTGTAAAGTATTTTTATGGTGGTAAATATATACGGGGTGGATAAAAGTAGGTGTACAATTGTGAGTACACTATTATAATAATAAATAAGCTTTTGTAATAATCATAATCTGCATATCTTTCCATATGAATAGCTGTAAACCTACTTTTGCCTCCCCCTTGATTTGAGAGAGAGAGAAAGAGAAAGAGAGAAACATTGATCTGAGAGAGAAAAATGGTTAGGTCGCCTGACCTGACCGGGGATTGAATGCACAACCTGGGTGTGTGCTCTGACCAGGAATTGAATCCGTAACCTTTTGGTGTCCGGAATGACACTCCAACCAATTGAGGCGCCCCGCCAGGGCTTAGCTATTTTTAAGTGTACAGTTCAGTGACGTCAATGACACTCACACTGTTTTGCAACCATCACCACTATCTGGTTCCAAAGCATTTTCATCCCCCCAAACAGAAACTGTTACCATCGAAACCTCTGGGTCTCTGTGAGGGTTCCCACTTTTTACCGTCCTAGGAGTTAAAGCGGGAGAGGCCGCCTGGAAGTCAGTGGTTCCGGTTAAAACCATGCTCCATTCCTGTCACATGGCGGGCCCCGGGCAGCGGCACCCTGTGCATGATTTCCCGATAGCATCAGCCTTGCCCGCTCAGACCCCGCTTAAACACCCGCCATCAATGTGTCAGCACGCAGGCCCGCCCCGCGCTGGCGCTGGGAGCACAGGCGTCGCGCTGAAGGGCCTCTGGGGGCTCACACCCTGGAAGTGGTGTCGGAGGGGGGTAGGCTGTGATAAATTGTATCCCAGGTGTGCAGAGCAAACTCCTGGAGCAGAGAGGGTGCACTCAGCAAAGCTGGGCGTCACCCAAGCTGAGTGAGAGGGGACACGTTACTCAAGGACCCCGCACCCTGGCCGTGTCCCTGTGCCTTGGGCCTGGTGCTCCTGAAGGCACTGTGGTGGCGCGGGGGCGGGGGGGGGGGGAGGGGGCGGAGGGAGGCTGGGCCTCTTCCCAGCTCCTCTCCAGGGTGGCCTGTGGAACATTGGGGCCTGCGGGTGGGACAGCAGCAGGTGACTTGGCTGTTTTACCAAAGTGAGCTCCTAAGAGGCCCAAGACCCACTCTGACGCGTAGAGAGCACACAGCTGTTGAACGCAGTTCAGCTCCTCCGGGGGCTGCTGCGCACGGCCGCCCTGTGACCCGCAAGGCAGAGCTTGTTCTGTGCTGCGGGAAGGTCTGCACGCGCCCTCCCGCTCCAGGATGTGAGGTTGGGGGTGACATTAAGTCGCAAAGCGGGCGGCCGCCAGGTGGTCGTGGATGTCTTGGGAACGTGCTCTCCTGTGGCTTCTGTCCTCCTCTGCCACTTGTCTGGGAGGGAGTATGAATGTGTTAGTTCTGCTCACTGAGGGAGAAGCCGGAGTCATTCTGTGAGGTTCCATTTCGCACACAGCCAGGCCCGCCGGTGACACAGCTAAGAGGCGTTTAAAGAGAGCCCCCCGGGGGTGGTTTCTCACACGGTGCACTTTTAGGGGCGAGCCAGTTCTAAACGCCCCGAAGAGAGCAAAGGTAATTGAACCCTGAATCGCCTCCCCAGATGTACTACCGCCCTCCCCAGTAAAGCCATTGCTAGAGGTTAGCAAGTTGCAAGATCAATTCTTTGGAAGTTGATGTTGACGGATATTTTACTCTTTTATAAGGGGCGAAGGAAAAGGTAACGTGTAACTGCAGATAATTACACAGTCCGGGGATCTTGCTGTTACCCTAAATGTATTGCTTTTGGACTTTTTGCACATAAAACTTTCTTGGTCCTATGATGATTGTTAAAATTTCCTGCAGAGCTCTCCTCATAGACACTTGTTACAGTTAAAAACATTAAAAAAATGGGTCCCTTGAACTTTCTACTTCATGACAGTATGTGTTTAATTCTCTGGTATCTTTAAGGGAAATCATGATTCAAGCCTAGCTTCCCACCTCCGGCTGCCCTGGGCGTCTGGGAGGGGCGGAGAGCTGTGCCTGCCGAGCCCGCACACGGAAGGAGTCAGAGGGCCTGGGCAGGGGCCTGGAGTGCGGGGAAGCTGCCGCTGGTGGTGTCTGGCTTTACAGTAACCCGTGGTTTCTCTATGTTTTGTTGCTGTTTTTGTTGGTGGTGCGTGTTCCAGTTCGTGGGGAGATTTCCTTTTGGACGCCCTGTCGGGGCTTGTGTTTGATGCCGCGGAGGAAGACGTGGGGTTCCGGGCCGGCATCCCCCGGCGGCTGCTCCTGGTAAGGAGAAAGCAGGGGGGGCCGGAGCGGGCTCACAGCCAGGCAGCTGACGCCGTGGCCCACATCCCAGGGACCCCAGGGCCCTGCTCCCAGGAGCCATCGTCCCCCTCCTGTGCTGACCCCGCAGAGCTGGGTGGTTTGGGACGCACGGGAGTGCTGCTCGTTGTGTGTGACCGGGAGCCCACGGTGCTGTGCGAACAGCCGCTCTGTGCAGGAGCAGGCCCTGTGGGCTTACATGGCTGCCATTGCAGGGGCAGCGGTGAGACTTCTGCATAGAAGAGCCCGGGGGGAGCCCGGCCTTGCTGCTTCCCTGGCTCTCTTGTCCGTCCGTCCGTCCGTCCTGGGTTTACGTTGGGAAAGCAGCCCTGATTGGCTGGCTTGAGGAGATGCGTGAATTAGTGCTGAATTGGGCCACGGTGCTTTCACTGTCTGAGGCAGTCACCTCAGGATGGTGATTTGCTTTCCGAGAGGCAAGAGCCGAGACTGCATTTCCAGGATCCCTTTCCAGGCAAAATCCTGAAAATGGATTTTTTTTGTGTGTGCAAACAATAGGCAGCTTCAGATGAGCAGTGGTTATATGGAAATAATGGGACATTGTTCATAGGGGCTCCGGTCTCCTCAGTCCCCTCTCTCTGGGGGTGACATGGATGTGTCTACACCAGGGGCTGCTCGGGAGACCGGGACCGAGGCCCCGAGTTCTGCTGGATTCCCGGCCAGGACGCTCCTCTGTTTCTAGCAGGTGGAAGCCACAGCCGATGCGAGGAGGAGGCTGAGTGGCTTTCTGAGGACGCTGGCAGACCGCTTGGAAGGCACCCACAAGCTGCTTTCATCGGACATGAAGAAGGACTTTGCCATGAACAGACTCCCCCCTTTCCATGTGGGAGACGGAGCAGCGCTTTCCACGCCAGGTGAGCTTGCCGGCTCCTCGGCGGTCAGGGCTGATGTGGCACTTGGAGGCTTTCCTGGGTGGGCCTCTGAGCAGGTGGAAAGGTGGAGCGTTTTAGAATGACCACGGAGCTGGGCCTGTCTATAGTGTGTGTGGTTGGACAACACATGCTGCTCACACGCCTGAGCTTCCTGTGCCTCACAAGTCACATGCACAGACCTTGGGTCCAGCAGGTGGGGAATGAGCGCTCTGATTTTTGGGTAGAAATGTGTGTGTGCACAGGTACTCGGGTAAAACGCCGTCGTCAGGGCGTTTCAAGGACTTGAACATGGAGACATTCTCCTTGGAATTAACTCAGGGATGGGTAGAAAGTTGCCCTCGGCAGGTGAAATGTGAGAATGCCCGAGGTTATCACCGACCTCCCCCAAGTCCCAGGTGACTATTTTGTGACAGGTTTAGGCTGCAAATGACCTAACACGCGTCCGGGGGGTGGTGACTTCCATGTTCCGTAGCAAACACCAGCAACACCAACTCCCGTGGTCGGCACAGTGGGTTTGCTGACTTGTTGCAGCGCAGAGGCCCACACACGACTGGGAGCCATGGGGCATGTCAGTAAACGGCCTCTGCTCTGGGCTCGGTGCTGGCGGGAAGTCAGGCGGGAAGTCGGCGGGGTCCTGTGACTGGGTCTCGGACATCGTACCTCGTAGCAGGAGGACTGACGTGCCGACCGGGAAAGCAGCAGCGGCCCCTCATGAGCCAGGATAGGAGCTGTCTGGTCACTTTGCCGTGTGGGCGATGTTCTTTTGCCCGAGTCCGACATGTTGTGCAGCGGTCCTGTTTGTCTTGACCTCAGTCAGCCGGCCTTGTGTGTCACATGGCCTCTGGAGCCGCCTCACTTCCGGGGAACACCGAGGGGCTGTGGCCGGGCCGGGGCAGGGGCTTCCCTCTCCTCAGTGGGGTTGAGTGAGGGCAGTATTTTTACCAACTTTTACAGAAGCCTTGTGAATCACCAGTTGAGAACCACTGGCATAAACAATCCCTTCTAACACTGATTCTATTTTTATTATATCTTCGGGGGAAGTTTAGGATTTGTTTTTGATGGTATGTTTTCAAAATAGCAGATGTTTTACCAGCACATATTTTAATCTTTAACAGAACAGCGTTTCCTGAGTCTCAGAAAACGGCCAGAATATTGTTCTGGTTTTCCTTGTCTTCGCCGCTGTAGTCAATAAAGCTGTGATCCCTTACCCCTCCTCCCGGGAAGGGGGCCCTTAGGCTACTCTGTTTGGGTGGCTGCCTTTTCACTAAGTTAAACTCGATTTGAAAATTCTCTTTTTCCTGTGAACCTTACTAGGTGGCTTTTACATGACACCATGCTTGATCTGCACAGACTGTTTGCCACAGTCACGCAACTAGTAATGGATGGGGTGGTGTGGTCTGAACGCAGGTGCTCCTTCTGGTGTCCACGTGTAGAATAAGCAGCAAAAGAGGATAAACGAGACGGAGTGCTCTGAGCAGAAGGGCAGGGCCTGTCTCCACTGTTTATGTCTATTTAATGTATTATCGACTCATCATGTGTCTGTCTTCACTATGAGAACAGGCTCCATAAGGATGTAACGGGCTCCATAAGGATGTAGCATCACTATAAATGTCAGGGTAAGAAGTAAATGCCCGGGTTGGACTCACTGCAACTTGTCAGTAAATGTGTTCCTTACACAGTTGCACCTGCAGACTAGTTGGATCCTGCGGGACCCACTTTTGAAAACTGCCTTTCTGTCTGGATGCTCTAGGTGGACAGCTGCCGAGGTTGGACAGCATCGTGAGGCTGCAACATAAAGACCACATGGTCCTCACGGTGATGCCGGATCAGGGTGGGTCTGTGAGTATCCGGAGGGGAGAGGTTTCCGTCCTCAGGGCTTGTCCGTCAGACTGACAGGTGGCCACGCCCTCCCTCTGGCAGTCCCTCTGCTCTCACAGCTCAGCGCCTGCCATTGCTTTAGGGCGGATAGTGCCAAACCTCACTGTTCCACATCTCCCTTCCTGGTGGGCATTGAGGGCTTGCTTGCCCTCATCTCCCACAGAATCTTTTAAAAAAATTGATTTCAGAGAGAGGGAGGGAGAGGGAGAGGGAGAGGGAGAGGTAGAAATATCAATGAGAGAATCATCACTTAGTTGCCTCCTGCACGCCCCCTACTGGGGAATTGAGCTTGAAATCTGGGCATGTGCCCTAACTGGGAATTGAACCATGACCTCCTGGTTCATGGGTTGATGCTCAACCACTGAGCAACATGGCCAGGCCCACAGAACCCTTTTTATTCCCCTCACATAGTGATTAATGTCTGGTCTTCGCCTCCAGTTGGGTTTCAGGCCATGTTGCTCAGACGACTGTGGACCCTGTCCATGCGTCTCCCTACCTCAGTCCCTCTTCCATCCTGTAAACTGCAGGTCTGTCTTTACATACAGTTTTGTTCATGTTTCTTCTTTAAAAAAATCTCTATCCTGTAGAAAGATACTCTACTTTCCATACGTGACCCAGTAGTTCCCCAAACTGGCTGGTCATAGAATCAGCTGGAAAAGTTTGAGATCATGAATTCCTAGGCTCCATCTGGTCTGGGTTGGACCCTCTGCACTTGTTACAGCTCCCCTACAGCCCAGAGACGTGAGGCTTCGCCCGGTTCCTCCTAGTCTGCTTTCTCAGGAGGCACCCCAGGATGATCGGAGGGATGGGGCACCTAGATGTCTCCATGAACAGACTCTATGCTCCAGCCGTCAGGGCCAGACCTGGAGAGGCTGGTTTCTAATAGACACAAAACCTCAAAAGTTTAAAAAAATTTGGCTCTCAAAAAACGCCGTCACTCTGCTAATCCATCAGCCTGGGGGCATTCTCTCCCAGGCCAAGGTGCTTGAGCCTGACCTAAGAGGGGCCGGGGAATGACAGGCTCTGGCAGAGTCAGTGAGCTGCACTGTGTGGGAGGGGGCGGGAGGGACGTAGAGACCGTTGGGGAGGCTACTGTAATTGGAACGAAAGTTTTATAGATCACACAGCTGGCATTACTCTAGAGGTAATATTCACTCCATAATTTTCATGTCAAATTTTGATGCAAAAAAAGTGCAGGTGTGATTAACTGAAGAAACTTGAATATTTCATTAGGTTGCTATGTAAATGGTTACTTTTTTCATGAAATCAAGTTTCTGAAGATGCTCTAGCAGGTGTACTGTTTTATCTGTTATTTGCTATGAACAAATAGTAATCTGTGAGGACTGTAATGAAGTAATAGGCGCACACACTGAATCTCACAACATTTTGCCAAAAGGATTCTTTACAGTAGTCAATAAATTTCACTCAAGCACCGAGGTTTTAAGATTTTTTTTGGTTGTTGACCCATGTTATTGGAAAACCCTCTAAATTCTGTTGATGACTTCATGCTTTTTCTTTTTAAAGGATGAAACTCAAGAAAAGATGGTTTACATCTACCATTCCTTACAGAACAGGAGGGAGACACACATGATGGGGAACGAGGAAACAGAGGTTTGTTCCAACCTAAAGTGGATGCTTTTCCTGTGGCTTGTGTGGCTGGGAAGAGTGTTCCCTCTGATTTATGGGGAATGTGCTTTGTTATGACTGCAGTCCGGGCTTAACGTTCCATACACCTGACAGCCCTTGCGAGTCACATGGTTCTGTGACATGCAGACACTAGCTGGGACGTGTAGGAAAGGTGTAATGTCATGCGGAGCATTTACGTTAGGATGTCTTTCATGAAGTCTGAGTTTTCATACAGGAATTGGCAAATTCTGTAAGTTATCTGATTATAGTTTATGTGAATAGCCTAGCCCATCTGAAACAAGTTTCATACTTATGAAGGGTGTAAAAAATAACGCCGTACGGAGAGTTTTAGAAGTTTATATGGAAGTGCCACTGGAGAGGCGTGAGTGGTGTATTATCTGACTGGTTTATCCTTTTCAGGCGCATGGACTCCGCTTTCCTTTATCTCATGTGGATGCACTGAAGCAAATTTGGAACAGCTCAGCGATTTCTGTCAAGGACCTGAAACTTGCTACAGACGAGGAAAAGGAGAGCCTGGCCTTGTCTCTCTGGACAGAATGTTTACTCCAGGTAGTCTAGCGCCTCTACGCACTGAGTCTAGCTTTCATAGACACGGGAAAAGCAAACATTCATATGTTGGGGCCCCCGCTGCTCCGAGTAACAGACAGGGCTGGAGGGATGGTTACATACAACTTGACTACGTGTGTTCTAGTAACATGAGACCCACCGGTTACAAGTGCTCATATGCATTAAAGAAAGAATGGCACAGTACTAAGTGTCCTAGAAAGTGGCAAAACCATACTTTTGACAAGTTTATTTAATCCAGTGTGGTAGGAAAGGCACAACGACAATAAAGGTATCATTTAAATTTAAAAGTTGTTACCTGGCTTTGTCTCTGTTCTTTGGAAGAAACTTCTTTAAAGAGCCTCATTGGCTCTGGAAAAATGTTAAGCAATTAACACGAAGGAAAAAATTTTAACTTTTTTTTTTTACAATGACAATATACATTCCTTTTGTATACACAAGCCCCCCATTTAAAATAAAGTTACCCCTATAAGTTTCATTAAATAATGCTGCCACACTAATGAGAGGCACTCATGTCTATGGGCGTGAGCGAGTTTTATAGATGCTGCTTGAAAGATGACAGAAGAGCCTGAGAGTAAAGGAAAAACCCCAATGATATCTACATGGAAAGACCAAGTCTATAAAAAGTTCTCAAAATAGTGGGTCTTTGAGTTTAAACAATTCCTGTTATTTTACATTCTAAAGTGTATATAGACTGATATTTTAAAAAATACCACTGGAGAACTTAATCTTTCTATGTAAAAAAATAGGACATTTTTCTGCTTTCTGGCAAAAGTTGGGGATAAAGGGAACAGTTATCTCCAACTATCAGTTTAAAACCAGCTCAGGAAGGAAAAATGCCTGTGAACGGTATGGTTAAAGGTGGCAATGATTACTTGAAACTAAGCCCAAGGTGATGAGATCCTATCTGATTCTGCTTAAACAGAAGCTATTTAAAATGGGAGTGGAACACTGAGTTTTCTATTTCGTAGAAAAATCAACTCCACTTTTACTTACAGTAAAATGGTATAGTCAAGTCTCAAATACTACTTGGTTTTAATTTGAACATGTGAAACTTCCCTTTATCAGGCAAATACATACCTGACTATGTTATATGGAGGTGAAACAATTTTAATAAACCCTTCTTGAGGGCAGATCAGGCAGACCCGAGGGTGAGGTCTCACGCCGGGACCGGTAACACTGTGAGAGTCCTGTGGCCAGAAGGTGTCTTTGTTAATACTTAGAGCGCAAGGATGGTCAGGGGATTTGTGCTTTTTAAGTGTGAAGGACTGAGCAAAGGATGGCCACAGACAATACTCCATATTTGAGTTTTTTTTTCTAATAAAGTTCAGGTCCCTCCCTGGGGTCAGTTACAAGTATGAATACTTATGGTGCTTCAGTTATAAAAGCCTCAATAGAAAACCTTTAAGGTTTAGCTATTAATATAGCAGCTTAATAGGTTTATTAACTATTCTTCAAATATTGCTAAAAATTATTCACGACCTATAGGAATTGACTTCCCCGAGCCTTGCACTCATCCACACGTGTACAAGGATGTGAATAACTACAGGTCGGCAGCACTGCCAGGGCCCTAAAGGATGCTGTCAGGAACGGAACGCATTTGGTGGACGGGAGAAAGCACAGGCTTCCGTAGACTCGCTCACCCAAGTTGGAGATGAAGCAGGAATAGAACCTTTCCCAGAAATCATGACCCGTTCTTCCAGGAGCACGGAGCAGTTGGCAAGACGCTGAGCTCCCGTGGGGAGCACCCCTGGTGTGAAGCTCAGGAAAAGCGCCGCTCCGGGCCCAGGAGCTTCCTCGGGGAGGCGCGGCGCGTCCCCCTTTGCCCTTTCTAGGGATGCTGCCGAGCCTCACAGGATTTCAATGTCCCATTTCTGTGTTTCTTCCCCCTCCAGGGGCTGATTTACAATGACGTGGGTCTTGTCATAATAATTTCCTCCTAGAACAGAAATTCCAAAAGAAAAGATTATTTGTTCACACAGGTGCTCAACTGTGTCCACCAGCTATTGTTCAGCCCGCGGTTTGGGTCGATTAGCAGGTCATTACAAAGCGGGCTAAAATGGGAAACTGAGTTTACACAGGCTGAGCTATTCTTCACCTCATCACGAGAGCTGTGACTGGCGATGACAGGCGGTGTGCCCGGCCCGACAGGAGCCTGAGAACCAGGTGCTCGAGACTCTGGCTGAGTGCCAGGTACTGTTTTGTTTCTACATCAACAGTGGCTACGACTAACCCAGTTCAGCAGCAGCCCTGAACCTGCTGGCCCTGACCTTGCTGGATGAAAACACAAGGTTAAATACTTCCCAGAGGTTTCCGATGAGGCTTTTAAGGACTATGGCAATTTATAGCAAAAAGTCAGAGATGTGCCCTAACCGGTTTGGCTCAATGGATAGAGCGTCAGCCTGCGGACTGAAGGGTCCCAGGTTCGGTTCCGGTTAAGGGCATGTACCCTGGTTTTGGGCACATCCCCAGTAGGGGGCGTGCAGGAGGCAGCTGATCGATGTTTCTCTCTCATCAATGTTTCTAACTCTCTCTCCCTTTCCCTTCCTCTCTGTAAAAAATCAATAAAATATATTTAAAAAAGAAGTCATAGATGTTTCTTTCTAAGAAACATTAAATTTTATGGTTTGATATTCAAATGTAAAAATGTTCTCAAAGATCACAGCATGACAAGTGTAAGTTTTACAGCTGATTAATGAGCAGAAGCCTCAGGCAGTGTCCTCAGGCTTTTCCTGCTTGACCCACGTGGCTAATTGTTTTGTTTGTGAAAACAGCATATCTTAACTTTTTCCAAACATAATTTAAAATGACTTAATCTCTCTCTTATACATAGTGACTTTCTTTACCCAGGAGAGGGGAGAGGTTTAACTTAAAATGGGACCCAGCAACACCACTCACGGGGTTTCCCTGCGGGCCCACCTTTCACATCGAGGACAAGCTGGTCGCCGAGACAGGAGCTGATGGTGCCGTTTCTGTTCAGCCTCCACTTCTGCCTCAGTTGCCCGTGTTCCGCCCACAGGGCTACTCTGGCTCCCGGCGTGTCCCGGCCACCAATCACATCCAGGCAGGTGTCGCTGGCCTACAGGGTTAAGAAATGCATGGGTAGCACTGTGTTTGCTAAAATACCTTGGATTGGGTCCCTTTTTTCTTTTCAAACTTTAAGAGAAAGTTTATTTAGCAAGTTACAGAGGTAGTGGAAGGGAGCCAGCTGGGCTGTGTCGGCTCGGAGAACGAGTTACAGAAGCAAAGAAGGGCCTTGGAGCTTGGGCGAGGGAAAGGCCTGGAGGCCGGCGTGCTCCCGAGAGGGAGGGTGCAGCCGGGTCCTTTTCTCCCATGTGAACAAATCACAGACATTACGTGACTGCCCCATCTGAAAGAATACCATACACAGCATAACTCAGTAAGCTTTCAAAAAGTCTTCCTTATCGCTGAGGGGAGGAAATGGTATAGAAATAAACCTGAAACAGAGGTACTTGTTTTTAAAAAGATGCCTACATCTGACAACAGATGTTCAATAAATGTCTGTTGGACTGGAATTACATGTTAAGTCCCTGCTAGCTTAAAAGTATTAGCTCAAAGAACTTAGTTTTCTTAATGCTTTTCATTTTTGGTGAAGCATGAGATGAAAGTAGACAATCCACTGGCGAGACAATACAATACACTTGGACCATTTTAAAACTTTTCTTCCCCACAGCATCAGACATGGAGGGGTCTCGGAGAAACAGAAACCTAGATTTTATTTTCTAGGCTTTCTCCAGTGACAGCTTCTCTCTTTTCTAACTGCTTCATGGTACATTTTGGAAATGAGAAGGCACCACCAGGTCTGGAATCCCAAAGACGGCCAGTTCCATCTGGGCTTTAAGGAGCAGCTCACCTGGGCAGCACACGCCCAACCTGGACCCAGTGACTCACCATTGGTTCCAAAGAACCATTTAGAGCACAGTGTGCGGTCCTCTTAGATTTTACTTTAAAACAGAAACTGAATTTTCTAGATCAAAAACTTCTCTAAGTCCAGTTCACTTTATGTATGAGCACCAGTATTTACTAGTATATAATCACGGGACAAACTGTTTCTAGGAAGTGCCGTTAGTTTTTCACGCCTTTTGATGTGACAGATTCTGGTTTCCAAAAGAACAAGCCCAACCCAACAGCAGGGCCTGGCCTGAGCGCTGTTACCTTGGACTTGAAGAGTCCCCGGCAGTAGTGCCAGACCTGCGTGTTCTTCCCGCTGTAGGGGGCGGTGCACACCGAGGCCGCCCGGGCGTCAGCGGCGTTCCCAGCGACCGTCAGGTACTCGTTCTGGGCCCGGTTCTTGATCCTGATGTACACTGCAGGCTGCGACGGGGGAAACAGTTAGGAAAAACCTGCTGAATGTGGAGATCAGTCCTTCCAAAGAGGCGGCTTGGAGGGGGAAGGGAGAGGTGCCGGGATTTAGCGTGTTCCTGTCAGTTTCACTCAGTCCCTTTAGCAAATATATATATAAATTAATATTTCCTATTAGCAAATCCTTACACCACTGAGCACAAAGCTCCAACTTACAATCTGTATTATATTTTTCTGAAAAATGTCCTTTAGAAGAGTAAAGGTAATACTTTCATTCTCTAGAATTCCATGTCGTACGGGGGTGGCATTAGGGACTTGACAAGCTTAATAGCTGCTGTGCTGTAACTGGGGAGGCAGGGGAGCAGGAACAAGGCCAGGTACCACCTACGAGGATCTCGCAGCAGCTTTGTGCAACCATCAGACACACCGTCCTGAGCTGTGACTTAAGTGCCAAGCGACTGCTGTGGGAGGACTGAAAAGCCCGGGTGGCTGAGGACCCAGGAGCCGCTGTAATCTCCTTGTTTACATTTCTACTTTGTTGGCCTTTACACTGTTTATTAAAAACTGGGTAACAAAGGACTTCATCCCCTGGATGTGGAATATAGAAAGTTTTAAAATATTAAACTAGGACTAGCCTCTAAAGACAATAGGTAATATAAAAAACTTAATACTAAATGCTTTCTGGGCTACTATATTATCTGTCAGTATTAATAACCAGAACAACCCTTTAACAAAGTATAATTATGACCTGAATTTTACCAGAAAGGTTAATACGGAGGTGGAGAAGCAAGGTCTGTCTGCACCCAAGCCCTCCCCTCAGCAGGATGCTCTAAGGCAGGCGTCCTCAAACTACGGCCTGCGGGCCACATGCGGGTGTTTTTGCCGTTTTGTTTTTTTACTTCAAAATAAGATATGTGCAGTGTGCATAGGAATTTGTTCATAGTTTTTTTTAAACTATAGTCCGGCCCTCCAACGGTCTGAGGGACAGTGAACTGGCCCCCTGTTTAAAAAGTTTGAGGACCCCTGCCTAAGGCCTGTGCTGCACAGCACACATCATTACCCTCAGACGGGGGGTGAGAGGCCGGTCTCAGAGGCGCCCGTGTGCACTCAGCGAGCTGGTGGAAGGACAGCACACGACTGAGGCTCCACGCAAGCTGGTCTTCAGTCCCGGAACCTAGGCCTCCGGTCTTCGTGGGTTAACAGAGAGGACGCGCAACACCCCGACCCTGGGTCAGGTGTTGCCTCCCAGTTAGAACCTTGCTAAGTACTAACAAGTGGTCTGTTATTTAATAAGGGAGGACTTTCACTGAGAAATGTAAGTGCCAGGTCGATGCAATAAGGTATCACGGCAAGACCAGCAATGACTATTCTATCTCAACCTTTGTGATAAATTGGTGTAAAGCCACTGGAATATGGTACATTGCTGCCATGTTTAGCCTTCCTAAGAAAACGAACACTTTGAACACTTAAGTAAATAGACAATTTTTTATCTGGTCATTGAAAGCAGGTGAAAAAGACCTCTACTTGGCAAAATGTTCTACATGTTTCAAACCACAACTTCCGCATTCGTAATGTGACAGTAACATATTTAAATTTCTATAATCCAGCCTGGTTTCCCACTGCAATTATTCTTTTTTTTTAAATCCTCACCCGAGGATATTTTTTCCATTGACTTTTAGAGAGAGTGGAAGGGAGAGGAACACTGATGTGAGAGAGACACATCAGTTGGTTGCCTCCCGCATGCCCCCGACCAGGGCCGGGAGCATGCAACCGAGGTACGTGTCCTTGACCGGAATTGAACCCGGGACCTCTTAGTCCACAGGCCGACACTATCCACTGAGCCAAACCGGCTAGGGCCAATTATTAATTCTTGAGGCTTCATTATATCTTTATTACAGTTTCCTTACCTTGTACATGTAAGAAACCAGGCATGACCTTCACAGAGGACAGAGTTCCAATTATGTTAGGAACAAACATCCCAGGTTTACTCAATTAACTCAAGCCAGGCACTAATTACCCTTATTGCACACTTGTACTCTGACTCCTCTGTAATTAGACTGTAAAGCACTGATACGCATTTTAAGTGCTTCAGTGACTTCCCAATTCCCAACCTCAAAGAGAATCGCATTGTAATTATTCCTAAATTTCTAGGCAAGAATATGAATTAAAGCCCTAACCGGTTTGGCTCAGTGGATAGAGCGTCGGCCTGAGGACTGAGGGGTCCCAGGTTCGATTCCGGTCAAGGGCATGTACCTTGGTTGCGGGCACATCCCTAGTAGGGGGTGTGCAGGAGGCAGCTGATCGATGTTTCTCTCTCATTGATGTTTCTAACTCTATCCCTCTCTCTTCCTCTCTGTAAAAATCAGTAATAATAAAAAAAAGAATATGAATTAAAGCAGTACCCACAGCCCTACCAAAAGGACAATAAGGCCTGGAGTACTATTTCAGAAACCCAGAATTCCTTGGCCGGGTTTCAAAGCTGTGGCCTAAATAGACAACAAGAAAAACAATCCCTGTTAAAATATTATTTTGAAATTAAATGCTTAACCAGAATAGGAATCAGGTATTTCCTAAAGCACAATGCAAGAATAACAATGTTAACTGTCAAAAAGCTTCTATGTAAAGCGGGAGGCTGTTGTTCTAGTTATCTTTAATTCTCAGGGCCCGGAGCAATGGGCAGGGACCTCCTTCCCCAGCAAGGAATTGCCTTTCAGAGGTGAGGGAAACATTTTAGTTTCTAACAACACAGAATTAAACATTATTGAATGGTTGGTAAAAACTACACGGAAGTCCCACTTCTACCTAGCTTTTCCCATGCGATTACCCATCATCCCATGTGCCCGGAGGGAAGAATAAGCATGTGAAGGTCAGGAAACCCTGGACCACCTTGTCTGCCAGGAAAGCCCACTGACGTCCGGGATCTCTCCGAGAGCAGCTCTGATTCTCTCCAGGGACATGTGAATGGTACTTGCAAGATAAATGTGTTACTATAGTAACACGAGCCAGGAGTGTGGCAAGTTCTTCATTATCTTATTTAATCCTCACAACGACAGTGAGAAGTAAGGACTGCGGTCACTGTCTCACCAGTGAGGAGTCTTAGGTGCCAAGAGATGAGGTGACATTCCAGCCCAAAGCCACAGTGCTTACCGGTGACAGGGCTACGATTTGAACCAATGGAACCAGAGTGGTGGGAATGAAGGTGAGAGAGAGAGAGAGAGAGAGAGAGAGAGAGAGAGAGAGAGAGAGAGAGAGAGAGAGAGAGAGAGAAAGAGAGAGAGAGAGAGAGATGCGACTTGAATTAAATTTCCAGGACCCGTCAATTAGGTCAGTTTTTAAAAAATAAATATATATTTTGTTAATTTCAGGGAGGAAGGGAGAGGGAGAGAGAGATAAAAACATCAGTGATGAGAGAATCATTGATTGGCTGCCTCCTGCATAGCCCCTACTGGGCATGTGCCTTGACTGGGAATTAAATCGTGACCTCCTGGTTCATAGGTCAATGCTCAACCACTGAGCCACGCTGGCGGGGCAGCCAACTAGGCCAGGTTTTTATTCGCCATCATCTACTTAACAGTGTGTCAGACCTGAACCTCAGAGCCTCAGCACTCATGTCAAATGTTCCCCTGAGCTCAGTGCCTGGAACACAGGGTGACCTCTGCAAACACGGATCTCATTTTGGAGGAGAGTAGGGTGCGGTTGCCTAAGAACACAGATTTTAGAGGACAATCGATTTGGTTTGAATCCTGGTTCTGACACTTGGATGATTCTTGCCAATTTGCTTTCCCTCCCCGGGCCTTCTTTTCCATCTAGAAAATGGGAAAACACTCCCGCCTTAAAGAGCTGTTGCTGGAATCAAGTAAGGAACGGCCTCTAGAGAAAAGTGCGAATGGCGTATCCACTGACCATCTGACCCAGCAGCCTGTGGTTCCCGCTCCTGAAACCTGCACCCTCCCACACGTCCACACTGCCCTTCTCGGCGCCAGCACTGCCCGTGGCTTCTGGATGATCACACGGTTTTGCATTTTATGTTACTACTAGAGGCCCGGTGCACGAATTCGTGTATGGGTGGGGTCCCACCAGCCCGCCCCGGTTGTGGCTGATCAGGCCAGGTCGGCTGCGGGGAGGGGCCACAGGTGGTTGGCTGGCTGGTTCCGCCTCCTGGTCAAACTCCTGGTAGAAGGGACAATTTGCATATTAGCCTTTTATTATATAGGACTAGAGGCCCAATGCACCAAAATTCATGCAAGAGTAGGCCTTCCTTCCTCTGGCTGCCGGCACCGGCTTCCCTCTGGCACCTAGAACTCCGGCTGGCTTCCCCCGGGCCACCCGCAGGCACCCAGGACCCAGCTGGCACCCCTCCAGCCCTGGCTTCGTCAGGAAGGACATCCGGAAGATGTCCGGTCTAATTAGCATATTACCCTTTTGTTATTATAGATTTAGAGCTGGATATTTTACCCCTCAAAATGAAGCTCCACAAAGGCAGAAGTCATGTCTATCCTTCATCCTCCACAATTGTTTACATAATGTCAAACATTCATCCATTTTCACTTTCATTCCTTCATTAAATAAGGCCCTGAGCTCCTACATTGTGACAGGCACTGGGGCAGTGCAAAAAGCAAAACCTGCACGGGCTGCAACAGAGTGTGAGCACCACTCCGACCATAACTACACCGTTTCGAACCGCATGCAGGGGCTTGGAGGAGAACGAGGTCTTTAGGATCCGGCTTAGGTTGGGAGAGGGAAACAGAGGCATCGCTGAGGACCTGGCAGGCAAGCTGACTTTAGAGAGATGAGTAAGAGGCAGCCAGGCAACCGATGAAGGAGAACCTGACAGAGGCAAACCTGTGCTAGCAGCTGAGTGGGGCAGCTGGATGCTGGAGCGTGGGGCACACCTTGAGAGTGAGGAGAAGACCGTGAGCCAGGAGACTGGAGAGGCAGCAGAGCCAGGCCACTCGGCCACAGAAGAGTGGCCACACCCTCGGTGCAGGGGGGAGCTTCTGAACAGAAGACTGACAAGCACTAGTGCAATAAATGCGACTTGAATTAAATTGCCAGGACCCGTCCTGAGTATTCTATAAGTGGGGGGAAATCCAAATACTTAGAGTCAAACGAGTGCAGCTTCAGAGTTCATTCTCGTCCCATTTGCTTGCTGCAGAGCTTATAATACCTTCATTTTCCATGAAAAAGGAAATTTGGACTGAAAGCTACAATCCAACATTGACCGAAGACAGAATTTTATGAACTGGTTAAAATACACAGTATCCCCTAGTCCACTCGCCCTGCTACATAAATGGCAACCTGAGTGAAATGGTCATTATTTCAGATGCTGCTGTGGTTTATGCCACTTCTACTAGAAAATCGAGCTATTTTGGATGGCGTGGTTCTTTTCTCCTTACCTGCTTCATAGGACGGAGGGAACCAATGGTTTTCCACCCGCTGAATGCCGTCCAATTTGGGATCTCATTGGGTTTGAGTAGGATTTGTCTTCCCAAGAAATTGGATCCTTCATAAGCTATCCACCTGTATGAGAGCAGGAAAGAAGAGAGTGAGGGACTTCAAAACAAAAGGCAGTCCCTGTATTACACCAGCGAGGGTTCGTTCTGTAACATCTGACTTTGTAGATATTTTAAGGAAAAAATATCTGTGTTCCAATCTCTTACAGTCCTGAATAGTGAGAATAGGAGGGTAATAAAAGACAAGAAATAAGAAGGTCAAGGGACAATGGCACCAGTTCACTACAAATGAATGAAATGAGATGGTGCCAAGTCTTCTGAGATGAGGCCATAAATTCTATTTTTTAACAGAAAAAGCAGCGATGCCCACTGAACAGGGGCTCAGAAGATTTGGACTTGTTAGGACTCTGGTTTCTCTGCTTCCAAACAAGGTCCCCTCCAGCTCCAAAATTCTGTGTTCCTTTGGGAATGAACACGAAGTCATTTTTCATAACATTTTAAAAAATATATATTTTTATTGATTTCAGAGAGAGGAAGGAAGAGGGAGAGAGAGATTGAAACATCAATGAGAGAGAATCATTGATCGGCTGCCTCCTGCACACCCCACACTGGGGATCGAGCCCACAACCCAGGCATGTGCCCTGACAGGGAATCAAACTGTGATCTCCTGGTTCATAGGTCAATGCTCAACCACTGAGCCACACAGGCTGGGCCCTTGGTGAGATTTTAATAAACTATTTCATTATATATCAATCTAAATGAATTGCACAGTTGAAAAGCTGATCAGAGATATGGAATAATATGGGGATTAAACAAAACTAAAAACTTGTCCTAGCTGGCATGCTCAGTAGTTAGAGAGTCAGCCCACACACTGAAGAGTCCTGGGTTTGATTCCCACTCAAAGGCATGCAATTGGGTTGCAGGTTCAATTCCAGGTGTGGGAGACAACCGACTGATGTGTCTCTCTCACATTGATGTTTCTCTCTCTCTCTCCCTCTTTCTCCCTTTCACTCTCTCTAAAAATCAATGGAAAAAATATCCTTGGGTGAGGATTAACAACAACAACAAAAAACTAAAAAAAAACCCTAAACAAAACCTGCCACTGAGGGTAGGTAGCTGGCTGTGCACTATGCAGTATTCCATAAGCCATCGGTAGGAAACCTTGCAGACAGCCTTAACTATTCCTACGCTGTGTTCCAATCTCTTACAGTCCTGAACAGTGAGAGTAGGTGGGTAATAAAAGACAAGAAATAAGAAGGTCAAGGGACAATGGCACCAGTTCTCTACAAATGAATGAAATGAGATGGTGCCAAGTCTTCTGAGATGAGGCCATAAATATCAGTTCCACTTAGGAATGTAAAAAAAAGAAATGTATAAAAATGCTGTGAAAGGTATGATAATCAGGGATATGGAATTCAGTTTAGAGTTAAGTGTTAAATAATATACTGGAATATAATATGGGGGTTATTATACTTAAATTAATTTATGTTTAATGAACACCAAACCATGTGAAAAACTTTGCAGAAAAATTGTAAATTGCTATTACATGTGAATAATGCAAAAGCAGTTTTATTATAACAGTTGACTTAATTTTCAAATTAATTTATATTCTTGGCTTTTTTTCTCTTTCATTGCCCTGATATTTAAACACAAAGAACTGATTACAAAATTTAAAAGTCATAAGAAGTAAAAACAGTCCTCTTCACATTAATCATCAAGGGGTGCATGTTCCTTTAGTGGACGTTTGGTTCCCAACACCAGCTGTGCAGGAGCAGGGCAGGGGAGGGCAGGAGGAGGGCAGGAGGAGGGCAGGGGAGGGTATAGGAGGAGGGCAGAGGGAGGGCAGGAGGAGGGCTGGGGAGGGTATAGGGAGGGCAGAGGGAGGGCAGGAGGAGGGGAGGAGGAGGGCAGGGGAGGGTATAGGAGGAGGGCAGAGGGAGGGCAGGAGGAGGGCAGGAGGAGGGCAGGGGAGGGTATAGGAGGAGGGCAGAGGGAGGGCAGGAGGAGGGCAGGGGAGGGTATAGGAGGAGGGCAGAGGGAGGGCAGGAGGAGGGCAGAGGGAGGGCAGGAGGAGGGCTGGGGAGGGTATAGGGAGGGCAGAGGGAGGGCAGGAGGAGGGGAGGAGGAGGGCAGGGGAGGGTATAGGAGGAGGGCAGAGGGAGGGCAGGAGGAGGGCAGGAGGAGGGCAGGGGAGGGTATAGGAGGAGGGCAGAGGGAGGGCAGGAGGAGGGCAGGAGGAGGGCAGGGAGGGTATAGGGAGGGCAGAGGGAGGGCAGGAGGAGGGCAGAGGGAGGGCAGAGGGAGGGCAGGAGGAGGGCAGCAACGCTGGGAGGCAGGCTCAGTCAGACCAAGGGACTGAGCCTGGAAATAAATGCTCTGGGACGAAGGAGATGTCAAATCAAAACACAGGGACACCATTCGTCTTACAAGTAAGTGACCACCTGTCTTAAGCAGCCCGTGGCCTGCACCGAGCTGCTGTTTAATTAATTAAGTTCCTCTGAGAGGAAAGGGGGCTCG